>NC_134579.1:59948571-61180357 GCF_037038515.1 Microtus pennsylvanicus | reverse complement strand
TACATAGTGAAAACAAAACAACACAGTAAGATTAATAAGCAGATAACAGCATAAAGAAGAGAGTGGGGAGATGGAGATGGATCAGTGGGTGAAGCTTTTGCCCCTGGATGCATGTAAAAGCCAGTAGGCACGGTGATGCCTATAATCCCAGCACTGGGGAGAGACAGGGACCCCCACCTCCTCCCAGTAATCTGTCTAGATAGACTAACCAGAATTGGCAAACTCTGGGTTCAACGAGATAAACTGCCTCAATAAAGTGGAGAGTGATCAAGTAGATACCTAGTGTTAACTTATGTCTCTATGCATGCGGGCACATACACACACACACGCACGCACGCATGCACGCACACGCACATGCACACACACGCACACACACACATGCACACAGGCACTTACACATGTGCCTCTTCTTCCCCTCTTGCTTTTTCTTCTTTTAGTACAAAGTCTCACTGTGTGGGTCAGGTTGGCCTCCAGCTCATAGTCCTTGGCTGGGACTTTACCTTCCTGGATCCATAGTCCAGAGCCAGGGTTCCTTCCCCACAGGAGAGATGCAGGATATGCAGTGAGTTTGCTCTTCTGAAATGACACTGCCACTCAGTTAGGGTAAAGTCAATAAAGAAACTCAAGAATCTGTGAGCCCAGTAAGAAGTGAGCCTCCACCACCCAGAAAATGCAGCAACAGAAAGAACAGGTTCCATAATTGTGGGATGTTGGAGTCTGAGCTGTACCCAGCTAGAAAGTGCTGGGACAGAAGACAAACTGATTGCTGGTTCACACTTTCAGGACTTAATAACTCCTCTGCTTTTATTTGGTGTGTGTGGTAAGAGGCTGTTTGTTTGTTCCCGGCTGCCCAGACCAGAAATAATCACACAGAAACTATATTATTTGCAATACTGTTTGGCCAATGGCTTAAATGTATTTCTAGCTAGCTCTTATATCCTCAGCTAACCCATCTCCATTCTGGGCATCACCAAGAAGTTGTGTCCTACTGGCAAAGTTTTGATGGGCTCCAGCTGAAGGCATCTGTCTCCTGCGGGCAGCTACATGACTTCTCCCTGACTCTACTTCTTCTCTCTGTATATCTCTTTTAGCCTGGCTTTATTCTGTTAAGCCATCGACCAAAAGCAGCTTCTTTATTCATTAACCAATAAAAAGCAGCACATATACAGAAGCACCTCCCACACCATGCCAGAGGAGAGTTGATTTTCAAGGCAGGGTCTCACTATCATAGCCCTGGCTGTCCCGGAACTCCCTCTGTAGATCAGGCTGGCCTCCACTCACAGAGATCCGCCTGTCTCTGCCTCCTGACTTCAAGTGCTGGGATTAAAGCATCTGCCACCATGTCTAGCCTCTCAGATTGTCTTGCTGCCTATATTTTTCCAGATAAAGCCAGGGAAGAGCCAGGGGACAGGGCTAGCAAGTCCTCCATCCCTGCCTAGTCATATTCTTTGTTCAGTGTCCACAGAAGTGGTTCAGAGGGTCATAATAAATATTCCCACTGAGTAATATGGCGGCAGCAGCAGACTCTGGTGTGGGAGTGTCGCAGCCACCCCTCCTTGGTATCTTTGTTGTTGCTATTTTTTGAGATTTATTGTTTTATTTGATGTGTATGAGTATTTGCCTGTATATATGTATCATATGTGTGCTCTTTTTAAAAAAAACTGATCTTTAATTTTTATTTTTTTAATTTTTAGGTGTGTGTTTTATATACATGTTATATATGTGTGATATATATGTATGTTACATGCATGTGAGTTTGTGGGTACATGTGCCCAAGTGGGCACAGGCAGAGGCCAAATGTTAGGAGGAGAATGTTGAGTCTCATCTTCTATTGCTCTTTGTCTTATTCTGTTGAGTTAGGGTCTCTCACTGAACCAGACACTTGCTGCTTTGGCAAGCTTGGCTGACTGATTACAAGCTCTTGTCTTGCCCTCCAGTGTTGGGTTAAAAGCATCTGTGGCCATGCCCAGATTTTTACATGCAAGTTGAGAATTTGGAAGCATGAGATTATCATGCTTCTTATATAGTCCTATATAGTGAGACCCTATCTAATACATACATATGGATGGAGGGAGAGGTGGGTAATAAACTCTTGGGACTCCAAAACAAGAAGACAAAAATTAATTTAAAATAGGAAAATTTGGGGCTGGAGAGATGACTCAGCGGTTAAGAGCACTGACTGTTTTTCCAGAGGACCTGGGTTCAATTCCCAGCACCCACATGGCCGCTCACAACTGTCTGAAGATCCAGTTCCAAAAGATCTGACACCTTCACACCAATGCACATAAAATAAAGTTAAATAAACCATAAGAAATGTTTTTAAAAAATAGGAAAATTTGGACTGGGATGTTGTAGGAGGCTACTTGCTCATTTCCCAGCCACCCAGACTCCTGAAATAACCACAAAGAAACTGTATTAATTAAATCACTGCTTGGCTTAGGGCTTTTTCTTATTAATAAAAAACCATAGTAAATTCATATCCTAGAACACTCTACAGAAATGAGGATTTATTGACACATATTATATAAATGATACACTATGTGAATATAAATGACACACTATAAAAATGTGTTAAAAGACCAAAAGGGAAAAAAATACAGCACATGGGTAGGATACCATTTATGTCAAACTCTAGAAAATGCAAATGAGAGAAGTAGATCAGTGGCCTGGGGCTGGAGTGGAGCAGGGACCAGAGTCTCTTGGTTGTATATCTGCAGAATTCACATGTCTACCAGTGATCAAAGTCCCTGTACAAGTGAACTGCACAGAATCTGCTATCATAAATTAGATCCCATTAAAGTTAATCTGTGAAAAAGAAATAAAACAGAAATAAAATTAAAAAGAAGAAAGCTGATGGAGGAAGGTCATTGGCTAATAAAGGAACTGCCTTGGCCCATCTCATTGGTTAGGAGATAGGTGGGAGGAGTAAATAGAACAGAACGCTGGGAGGAAGAGGAAGTGAGGTCAGACTCAGCTCTCCTCTCGGGAGCAGACGCTTCTGCAGAGAGACGCTATGCCCCGCTCCTAGGCAGACACACGCGATGAAGCTCCGACCTAGAATCTTCCCGGTAAGACCGGTGCTCACAGATTGTTAGAGATGGGTTGATCGGTATATCAGAATTAGCCAGTAAGGGCCAGAGCTAAAGGGCAAAGCAGTGTTTAAATGAATACAGTGTCTGTGTAATTATTTCGGGGCAAAAGCTAGCCGGGCAGGCGGCTGGGGTTTTGGGGACGCAGCCCCGCCGCCGCTCCCTATTACTACAAATGACGCCCAGACGTGTGGCTAACTAAACCCACTTAGAAAACCTGAGAAGGCTTAAAAATAAGGGAGAGAGAGTTTAACACAGATTTTTGCTGTTTGTTGGTGGCGTGCTGTAGAGAGATTTCCTGATTCGGCAACAGCAGCAGAAAAAAACGCTGTGTCATTTCAAAGCGTGGCTTCCTGGGGCTGTGCCGCCAGTGCAAACTCTGGCTTTATGTTTGTATTCCCGCTTGGGATCGGAAGGAGAGTGCTCTGAGACCGTGAAGATGACTCAGAGCTCCCCGCCTGCTCCTGGGCAGAAGGCAGAATCAGGCTTAGGCAGGCGGAAGAGCATGGCAGATTCCTGCCGCCATACAGGGACGTGTTTTCAGACTGCGCAGTGCTCTGCGTGTCAGATTTGGATGTTACTTGGATGAAAAAAATTTCTGTGCTGCACGCTCAGTCTCAGAATTAAACTGCTGAGTGCCGCTCCTACCTGGTAGCCCCAGAGCTAGCACAAAATGGTACGTCCTCCGTTTTGAAATTTTCCTGACTCAGCAGCAGGAACAAACCTGTGTTGTTTTAAAAATGCTGGCTTTCTGGGCCATCCTGCCAGGGCAAACTCTGACTGTTTGAGACAGGAGGGCCAGCTACTGAGAGAGGACTTGAGTGTTGTCTGTTGTAGCTTGCTGGCTGGCAGGGACCTTGAAACGTCATAGAGGTGTGGCTATAAACATGGCTGCAGCCTGTATATCCGCCATGAGGCTGGAAAGCTAAGGAATGGACTGGATCTAGCTGGCAAAGCCACGCTTTTAGTCCTACTGAGATTGCTTGCTAAATAAAGGACTCATGTGGTCAGAAAAAGAGAGATATACAGTAAAGAGAGATTCAAAGACAGAGAAAATTTCTGAATGGTTTAAAGTGTGCTAAAAATATATGCAAGCTGAAAGTTGAATTTCTTAAAGCAAAAAACAAAAAAGGAAGAGAGTTGTTGTGTGTCGTAGTACACACCTTTAATCCCAACACTTGGGAGGCAGAGGGAGATAGACCTCTGTGACTTCAAGGCATGGTAGCACACACCTTTAATCCCAGTGCCTAAAAGGCAGAGACAAACAGATCTCTGTGAGTTCAAGGTGTAGTAGCAAACACCTTTAATCCCAATGCCTGGGAGGCAGAGACAGGCGGGTCTCTGAGAGTTCAAAGACAGTCTGTCTGCAGAGTTATTCCAGGTCAAAGATATACGCTCAAAAAGCAAAAAGTTAACCTAGGAATGTCACAGCTTAGATTCTTAAGTGCCTAATGATTTAAAGGCGTAAATCAAAAGTGCTCCTGGATAGTAAAAAATTGCAGATTCACAATAGGACAGATTCAGACCACTAAATGAGTCACACTGTTGGATGAATATACGTAGGCTTGGGAGAGAGAAGAAAAAGAATATAGAAAATAAAGTTAATGTTAAAAAAAAAGGTAAAGTCTTTAAAGAGACAGAGTACAGATAGTTAAGAGATTAAAAGAAATAAAGAAATATAAGCCACGTAAAAATGGAAAATTCACAGAGAGTCTGGATTATGTACATTGTATTTTCTTTAAAATTTTTGACTGTGAAGGAGCTAAGTACAGAGAGACATTTCATTATATGGGCTGCTAAGCTGAACCTGCACATATGTTCTAAAGGTATTTTGATTTCAGAATTTGGATCTAAGGATATGATGCTTTGGAAAGGAGTTTCTTATTTTGTTTTCACAGAGGATGAGACCCTGTTCATTTCTTCTATTCCGATTTGGTATGATGGACCACGTCCTCCTGAAGGGTTGCTGTGAACATCTTCAGAAAATTGCTTTGCTCAACTGCCAACTGATATGAAACTAGCACACAGGTTATACTATGAAAGACCTAATTAACGACGCCCCCATTCAGCAGGAAGCGGTTTGGAGAGAAAAAACTGTGCCCATGTTCCCAAATATAGTTTATAAATGTTCTTTTACATTTAAAGGGGGATATGATATAGGACTTTTCATGACAATGAGACACTCTGCTCCTGGCAGCACCAATCTACTTCAAGAGGAAGATGGGCATCGAAGAGGCACCTTATGGAGTTTGATAGCCATTTGGGCAAGAAACTGCTCTTGCCTGGACTATTGCATAAACTGGACACAGAGAACCCGCAGAGAGAGGACTACTGAACTTGCCTAAGGTGAGATGATCTTTCGGGGTTCCTGATTCATGAAAGAGTCTGCGAGACGTTCTGCAGGACACAACAGATAGTGACTGAACTGACTTTGAATTTTCCTGCTTTGGGGAAATGTCTGCTGCAAACTATGGGCCTGTAGGCTGAAGATGGATGCCCCAACGGTACAGAGGAACTTTGAGTGACTGTCCAGGCAGCGAGATGTCTCTGTCATTTCTAGAGTTTTAAAAGTTGCTTTTTTTCTTGTTTGTTTAGGTAGTATTGTATCTTTCTGGAGTCTTTGATGGAGTTAAGAATAGTTAGTTATAGTTTTCCTTAGTTATGATAAAGATTATTGTAACTTTTACTTGATAACTGTTTGTTATATGTAATTTTGCTATGTTAAAGTTAAAGCCTTTTTTTTTCTTTTGTTTAAACCGAAAAAGGGGAAATGATGGAGGAAGGTCATTGGCTAATAAAGGAACTGCCTTGGCCCATCTCATTGGTTAGGAGATAGGTGGGAGGAGTAAATAGAACAGAACGCTGGGAGGAAGAGGAAGTGAGGTCAGACTCGACAGCTCTCCTCTCGGGAGCAGACGCTTCTGCAGAGAGACGCTATGCCCCGCTCCCAGGCAGACATACGCGATGAAGCTCCGACCTAGAATCTTCCCGGTAAGACCGGTGCTCACAGATTGTTAGAGATGGGTTGATCGGTATATCAGAATTAGCCAGTAAGGGCCAGAGCTAAAGGGCAAAGCAGTGTTTAAATGAATACAGTGTCTGTGTAATTATTTCGGGGCATAAGCTAGCCAGGCAGGCGGCTGGGGTTTTGGGGACGCAGCCCCGCCGCCGCTCCCTATTACTACAGAAAGCAGCTGGGCAGTGGTGGTACACATCTTAAAGCCCAGCACTCACAAGGCAGAGGCAGGCAGATCTCTGTGAGTTTGAGGCCAGCCTGGTCTACAAAGTGAGTCCCAGGGCATCCAAAGATACACAGAGAAGCCCTGTTTAAAAAAAAAAAACAAGTAAAAACAAAAACAAACAAACAAATGAATGACAAAAAAAGAAGAAGAGGAAATAAGAAGAAAAGAAAGGAGGAGAATATGGAAAAAGAATAAAAGATGCCTTTAAAGTCTGGTGCCATTCAAGCTGAGGGGAGCAGTCACAACATGGTTAGTCTTGGATATCGGTGGCCATCAGGGTTCGATGGGCACCTGTTGGAGTTCCAGGTCTTGTGTCCATGGACAGGGATCTGAATGGGAACACGCGGTTGCAGCAGAAGCAGAGAGACTATAGTGAGAAAGGTTAGCCACTCAGTCACACTGTTGTGCAAAGGATAGGGACCTGCATTAACATAGGCAGGCCATATGAGTCATTGGATAGTGCAGGGCTTCTCCAACATGCTCTGAGACATGTAGTTCTGCAAGCAACTTCATATGTCCCATGTCTGAAGCATTTGAATCTCCACCCAGGGGTGTGCTTTTTGATATTGTAATGTGCCGTAGGTGATGGAGGAAGGTCATTGGCTAATAAAGGAACTGCCTTGGCCCATTTCATTGGTTAGAAGATAGGTGGGAGGAGTAAACAGAACAAAACGCTGGGAGGAAGAGGAAGTGAGCTCAGACTCCACAGCGCTCCTCTCCAGAGCAGATGCCTCAGAGAGACACCATGCCCCAGCTCTGACCCAGGATGGACTTAGGCTAGAATCTTCCCGGTAAGACCGGTGCTCACAGATTATTAGAGATGGGTTGATCGGGATATCAGAATTAGCCAGTAACGGCTAGAGCTAAAGGGCCAAGCAGTGATTAAAAGAATACAGTGTCTGTGTAATTATTTCGGGGCATAAGCTAGCCGAGCAGGCGGCTGGGGGGTTGGGGACGCAGCCCCGTCGCCGCTCTTATTACTACAGTAGGTCCCCCTTCAGACACTGTGCGCTCTATGCCTCCATCAGTCACCCCAGAAGTTCTAGACAGCCCTCTAGAGATGGGAAGTAACTAGGGTAACTCCAGCCTTCCTCCCTGCCAGACGGCTTTTTCTGTTAATTTCATGTCAATTTTCAAGGCCTCCTGGACCTCACTCTCAAGCCTATGAATTTACCTCACACTGGCTGTAGCAAAACATTTTAAGGGCAGAAGAGATGGTTCCACAGCTAGAAAACTTCCCACTCTTCCAGCAGACCCAGGTTTGGTTCCCAGTATCCAAGTTCGGCAGCTCATAACCACCTGTAAGTCAGCTCCAGGACATCCTCTAGGGCTCCCCTGCTTATTCTCTCAAGACTGAATCTAGAGCTCACCTTTCCCGCTAAACTGACTAGTCCTTAGTGGTCCCTAGAAAGCCCCAGGATCTGCCGCCCCACCCCTACACGGGGGTGATAAACCTGCACTATTGTGTTCATCTTTTAGCATGGATTCTGGGGTCTTGACTAAGCTCCCCCACGTTACTGATTAAGCCATCTTATCATAATCTTTTTCTTTTTTGTATCTTTTTTTTTATTGTTTTTAAGGGCAGGTACCCACCAAGGCTAGAGGCATGGATTCCCCGGGAACCGGAGTTACAGTGTCAGTGTGAGCCTTCTGACCAGCACACTGAGAACAGATCTCCATTCATCTGTAAAAACAGGGAGCCCCTTCGACACCTCTAAATCAGCTCTTCAGCCCTCTGTCATATTCTTGAGTGGAGACTTTAAGGACAATAGGAGCTTCTGGGCGTTAATATAACTTTTAAATTGAGGACAGAGTTCAGGTTCAGGATAAAAGTCCTGAGAATTGTTGTTACATCTTCTTCTGGGTGGGGCTGGACCTTAAGAAAGGAAGGGATTAAGAAGGCCTAATCAGGTGACAGAGCTGGCTCTGGAGGCAGGGGCAAGAGAACAAAGGGCTAACCCAGCAGTCTTCCCCGAGTCTAAATCTGAGGCTCTAAGTGAGGCCTCACTCCAGCCTCCTCTCAGCTCCCTGTGTTCCGGTTGAATGAACTGGATACACGGAGCCCAGTGTAGAACACAGATGAACTTATTCTTGGGAAACTGGAGCACTCTCAGGGGAGAGAGTGGACAATGACCACAAAGGTCCCAGGGACCATTGCCATCAGACACACTCGAGGGAGGTGACGGTAGATGAAGACTGTAAGACCCATAGTGCCAACTCATACTAGAGTGAGGTTTATTCTAATTTTCCAAAGTTTTTAGATGGACAGCTTTTCTGAGGGCCAGTGTCTTATCCAGGTGATCAACAGGCCCATTTGGAGTAAGTTTTGTTTGTTTGTTTGGTTTTTTTTTTTTTTGGTGGTGGTGGTGGTGGTGTTTCAAGACAGATTTTCTCTGTGTAGCCCTTGCTGTTCTGGAATTCACTTTGTAGACTAGGCTGGCCTCGAACTCACAGGGATCTAACCACCCTCCTCTGTCTCCTGAGTGCTACCACCGCCTGCCCCATTTGGATTAAGTCTTAAGAGGAGGAATGCTAGTAATGCCTTTGTTTCTCCTCTAGAAAGCCAAGTTTCTACCCAGGGCCAGAAATACAACTCAGAGCTGAGCGCATTAGAAAGAGTGCTCCTCCATTAACAACAGCCATGTTTTGTCAGGAGGATGCAGCCTTCTCTTATCAAACCTCAAAATGCTGCTGCCCCACCTCTCTCCCTCCCCTCCCTTTTTTTAATAGCAAGAAAGGAGTGCTTTATTTTAGTTTCATGCTATAATTTGTGTGTGTGTGTGTGTGTGTGTGTGTGTGTGTATGAGAGACAAAGCCTTGAACTTCTAATTCCAAGTCCTGGGATTACAGTCACGTGACACCACGCCCAGTTTATTGTACACTCCAGGCAAGCCCACTATTAATTGAGCCAAGTCTCCAGCTCCTCTCTTAAATGTTAAGGAAAAGTGAGAATGATGTTCCCTCCCCTTTCACATGGGGATTGTTCTGTTGGTTCGTTTAGCTTTTGTTGGTTTTGAAGACAATCTCACTAGGTAGTCCTGGCTGGCCTGAAACTCTTTATGGTGGACCAGGCTGGCCTCCAACTCCCAGAGATCTGTCTGCCTCTTCTGCCTCACAGGTTTTCTCTTTGCATGTGGAATTTCAAATTCAAAGAAGAGGCAATTGTGATACTTGCCCCTTGTTAAAATAGGGAACGCCTCAGTTGGCCGCCCAAGCTGATTATAGGAAAGGGGGTCCTTCCCACAATGACCTACAAGCCTGTTTCTAATAGGAGCATGACAATTTGGGGTCTATGTTCAGGTAAAGTGACATCTGAGAGCCAAGGGAGCTTGAAGATAGGATAATAAAGTTTCTAGAGGTGAGCACTGAGAGAAACCCAGAGCTGGAGTCCACAGCAAAGGATGAGAGAAGTCAAGTCACAAATAGTTTGGGGAAACACCAAAGTACTAAACAGGGATGCTTGGAACCACAGGTGGAGAAATGGAATTCCTGGCAGTCAGAGGGGGGTGAGGCCTGAGGAGGTGACTCAGTAGCAAAGGCATTTGCCACTAAGCTGATGACCTGAGTTCCATCCCTTGACCCCACATGGCAAAGGGTCAAGAACCCTATGCATTGTCCCCTGAGCGCTGTGGTGTGCACACAAAATAAATTCTAGTTTTAAAACAATTAAAAGGAAGGCAGCTATGCTCACTACTATACCACCAACGCCACACCTAGGCATCCTCATGAATATTAACCTTCATCAGGTGATGAAAAGAGACAGAGACAGAGACCCACATTGGAGCACCGGACAGAAATCTCAAGGTCCAAATCAGGAGCAGAAGGAGACGGAGCACGAGCAAGGAACTCAGGACCGCAAGGGGTGCACCCACACACTGAGACAATGGGGATGTTCTATCGGGAACTCACCAAGGCCAGCTGGCCTGGGTCTGAAAAAGCATGGGATAAAGCCGGACTAGCTGAACATAGCGGACAATGAGGAATACTGAGAACTCAAGAACAATCGCAGTGGGTTTTTGATCCTACTGCACGTTCTGGCTTTGGGGGAGCCTAGGCAGTTTGGATGCTCACCTTACTAGACCTGGATAGAGGTGGGCGGTCCTTGGGCTTCCCACAGGTCAGGGAACCCTGATTGCTCTTCGAGCAGATGAGGGAGGGGGACTTGATTGGGGGAGGGGGAGGGAAATGGGAGGCGGTGGCGGGGAGGAGGCAGAAATCCTTAATAAATAAATAAATTTAAAAAAAAAGAAAAAAAACAATTAAAAGGGGTGGGGGGCAAGACAATCATTTGCATCTAGTTTACTGAGTGTTTAAAGACACAGTAGGCTTAAGCAAAGGTGAGAGGTCAACCCTGTCCAAGATATAAAGAGATTAACTAAACGCATTCACCTCTAACTGTGCAAGGATTTCTAGAAGAAACTCTGAATTCCCGAGTTGTTCTGGACTTTGAGTCAAAGAACTCATGTTGAAACTGAGTTCGGGTCATCTCCAGAGGGAAGCAGTCTACGGTATATGACCAGATTCTAACAACGCATTGCTTTTGTCCATATTGACGTCAGTTAATGACCGGACTTTGGACTTAAAAGACAGTTAAAACTCCAGGTAGCTAAGGAGAGGAGCTATTTCCTCCTTGGATTATCAAGCAAGAACAGCCACCATGAAAGCCTCCCTGCTTCTCTCTCTTGGTCTCCTTTTGGCAATCTTGGGTAAGAAACCCTTTTCATTCTTGTAACTTGATTACTTCAGTCAGCTTTGTGGCTTCCAAAACAAAGCTGCAGGCTTGTGCCTACCGCTTCTTGAAGCTACTGGTAGTCTTGACGTGGGACCATTTTCTATAAAGGAAATTTCTTGTCCAGCTGCAAAGACAGCGGTAGCAAAAGAAGTCTAAGAGTGACTTTGAGACGCAGCAGGGCAGAGGTTTGTCTGTATAAAGATGGCTCAGCATTTCAAGGGTCAGGTACCCTGCAGTGGCAAGCTGGCTCTGTCCTGTGATGGTCAGAGACCAGGGCCCAGGGAGAAAACATCTTTGTTTTCATCAACTCTTGAAATTGGGGATCACGGGCCAAACAGAGCATTCCCGGTGTTGGTTAGACAGGTGCCCCTCTTCGGGTCTGGGGAGTTATTTGGGGGTGAGTGGATGAGCAATTTGCCCATGTGTCTAAGAGAGGACTCCAGATCTGGAAGCCAAATGCAAAAAGGAATAACATTTGTCAGGGTGGAAAGAGGAAAAGAAGCTGAATTCAACTCAGAAGACAGTTTGTTTTGCTTTGTTTCTGAGACAGGATCTCAGGCTTCCAAGGCCGATTGTACTCTGTGTATAGTGGATGAGCTTCAGCTTCTGTGCTGGCTTATAGGCATGAGCCAACATGCATGGCAAGACGTGACTCTTTAAAAGGTCCTGTTACATGTAGGGGTGCATACGTGTAGAGGTCGGAGGACTTGCAGGAGTGATTGAATTCAGGCTGTCAGCCTTGACAGCAAGCTTCTTTCTTCACCTATTCAGTCACTTTTCTGGCCCAGGATTTGATTCTTCTGAGAGTGGGTTTCAAGCTTGGGGATGGGGAGCTGTCCTAACAGGAGAGCAGGCTTTACCAGACCTCCCCTGCCAAGCCTGAACCACACCCTGGGGCCAAACCTACAGGTCCCAATAAGAAGTGGTAAAACAATCTATGCGACTTCCCGGAGTCACCATGAAGAAGGAATGCCTTCTGTAAGACACGGGAAGAGGATACTGAGAAGGGACGCTCCTCTGGGAGGGCTTGGGCAGGTGACTGGAGGTCAGGGGAGCCATTGTCATTGATCTAAAGATACCTCTAAGGCATAGAAAGGAGTCTTGGCCCAGTGAAGTCCAGCAGGGGGGCAGGAGGCAGAAGCAGAGTCCATACCTCAGAGGAAGGCAGGCAGGGATCCTAACACTGTGCAGTGAGGGGTTTCTTCCTATGTGATAACAGAGAAGGCAGCTCTATACTGAAGAGTTGCAGCCCATGGCCAGAATCACCTGGGCACTTATCTGCCCTTATATCCAATTTGTTGTTGTTGTTGTTATTTTGTTATTTTGTTTTGTTTTGTTTTTTGCTTTTTTGAGACAGGGTTCAAGACAGAGTTTCTATGCGTTACAGCCCTGGCTGTCCTGCAGCTCACTTTGTAGGCCTTGAACTCACAGAGATCCACCTGCCTCTGTCTCCCGAGTGCTGGGGTCAAAGGTGTGAGCTACCACACCCTGCCCTTGCATACAATTTTTAAACATTTGTGTTTGCTCTTGTTTAAAAGTAATTTTAGTAATGTAGACTGGCTGTAAGATGTTCAGGCCACCCAGAAATGTTTGCAACAAAGTGAGCACCTGCCCCACCCTAGCATCCCACTGGCACATAGACTACAGGTTTGGTTTTGAAAAAGATTTTTTTCATTCCTATGGAATCTTGCGAATTTATCTGTATGTGTGGACGGAGCTGCCACGTCAAGCATGAGTTCCGCGTCAGTCTCAGCAGCCGAGGACTTGTACACCTCCAACTCCCCCACCTAAGTACTTACTGGACAATGAAAATGTGCTCAGATGAAATCCAATGTCCCCTCAGCAGGCACCGCTTGCCAATGTTTTGCTTTCTCTGAGCTCGATGACTGCTTTTTCTCCAGGGCATCTAGTGGGAGCCAACATCTCTTACTACTGAAGGACTTCCATCTATCAGAAGGATTTGATTGTGGCGCTCAGCTAGCATTAGCTATGATATGCACTGGACAGAGTGTTGGCCCTGTAGTATTCCAGAAAAGAGCCATTCAGGGAACACTTTTTTCTCATTTAAGCCAATGGCACCTTAGAGGTGCTCTGTAGGTGTAGGCTATTGTGTTGGTTAGAAAACAGCTCTCAGATCTGAGGGAATAAAAAGATGGAGGCTGGGCCTGGGGAGTTGCCCCAGTGTTTACAGCCCTTGCAGAGGACCTAGCCTCAGCTCCCAGTACCCACGATCATCTGGAACGCCAGTTCCAGGGGATCCAACACCCTCTTCTGTCCTCCACTGTCTCCTGCATGTCTTTCCACAGACCCCTGGCCAAGTTGTAGCTAACACAGTGACACATGTTGGGCATGGTGACTCACATGTGATATGAAAGTAAAGGGTGGAAGCCAGGCATGGTGGCTTAATCATGGGAGAACTTGGAGGCACTTGTGTAGTAATGAGGAGTGGGCTGCATTCCCACTGCCCGGCTAGCTTAACCCCTGAAATAACCACACAGAAATTGTATTAATTAAACACTGCCTGGCCCATTATCTCCAGCCTCTTATTGGCTAACTCTCACATATTAGTTTAACCCATCTCCATTAATGTGTATCGCCACTTGACTGTGGCTTACCAGAATGAGTCTAACCAGTGTCCGTCTCGGAGAGGAGAGCCATGGCATCTGCCACACTGCCTTCTTCCTCCCAGCATTCTATTCTGTCTACTATGCCCATCTAAGGGTTGCCCTATCAAAAGGCCAAGGCAGTCTCTTTATTAAACCAATGAAAGAACACATAGAAAGAAGATCCTCCTACACCATTTCCCCTTTTTCTGTTTAAACAAAAAGGAAGGCTTTAACTTTAACATAGTAAAATTCCATATAACAAAAGTTATCAAGCAAGAATTACAGTTACAATATTTAGATCTATTTTATCTTTTATCATAACTAAGAAAAACTATAACTATCCATTCTTCAACTCCATCAAAGACTCCAGAAGGATATAATATTACCTAAGTAAATGAGAAGTAAGCAACTTCCAAAACTCTAGAATTGACAGAGACATCTCACTGCCTGGACAGTCACCCAAAGTTTTTCTGTACTGTTGGGGCATCCATCTTTAGCCTACAGGCCCATAGTCCAGCAGACATTTCCACAAAGCAGGAAAATTCAAAGACAGTTTAGACACTTTCTTCTGTGTCCTGCAGACAGTCCCACAGACTCTGTTATGAATCAGGAACCCCGAAGGATCATTTCACCTTTAGGCAAGTTCAACAGTCCTTTCTCTGTGGGTTCTTTGTGTCCAGTTTATGCAACAGTCCAGACAAGAGCAGTTTCTTGCCCAAATGACTATCAAACTCCATAAGGAGCCTCTTCGATGCCCATTCTTCTCCTGAAGTAGATTGGTGCTCCCAGGAGCAGATGTGTATCATTGTCATGAAAAGCCCTAAGTTATTAAAACATTAAATGCCATATTCTGTAGTCTTTGAAGGATATGAAGAATGCCTTTCTAACTGAAATATATCTCTATATATCTAGAAAATCTAACTAACATGACTATAAGCTTGACTATTATTGATGATTATCCATTAACAACCTATATTTCCTAATTATACATTAAATTTTGAAATGAATTACACAATCACAATACTTTAATCAAGACCAGAAATATACATATAACAAGATTGGCCTTAAATTTATATCAACAAAGCAAAATTTATACCAGTGCAAATTATTCATATCTATATCATATCCCCCTTTAAATGTAAAAGAACATTTATAAACAATATTTGGGAATATGGACGTAGCTATTTCTCGCCAAACTTTTTCCTATTGTATGAGGGCACTGTTAATCAGTCTTTCATGGTGTATCCTGTGTGCCAGGTTCATCTCAGTCAGCAGTTGAGTGAAGTAATTTTTTGAGGGTGTTCACAGCAACTTTTCAGGAAAGCGTGGTCTATCATACCATATTGGGATAGAAACAATCCACAGGGTCTCATCCTCTGTGAAAACAAAAGAAGAACCTCTTTTCCAAAGCATCATATCCTTAGATCCAAATTCTGATGTCAAGATAGCTTTATAATACACATGTTGGATTAGCTTAGCAGACCACACAATGAAATGTCTGTATTTAGCTCCTTCACAGTCAAAAAAATTGAAAGAAAATACAATAATACACAGAATCCAAACTCTGTGTGAATTTTCCATTTTTCCATGGCTTAGTTTTCTTTATTTCTTTTAATCCATAACTATCTATACTCTGTCTCTTTAAAGACTTTACCCTTTTTTTTTAAGCATTAACTTTATTCTCTATATTCTTTTTCTTCTCTCTCCCAAGCCTACGTATGTCTAGCTAATACAATGACCCATTTAGAAGTCTTTTACGTCTGCATTTGTCCTATTGCATTGTCTGTAACTCTTTGCTGTCCAGGAACATTTTTGATTTGTGCCTTTAAATCGCTAAGCGCTTAAGAATCTAAGCTGTGACATTCTTAAGTCAAAAACAGGTACTACGGGCTTGCCCCACCCAGTCCAACATGACAGAATCGCTTGTGCCTCAGAGCCATTTGGTGCCCCTGAGCCATGCACAGTTACAGGCACACAGCAGTCCACATTGCCATCAAGCAAGCCTTAGCACTTTATTCACAAAATCCCATTCAAATGCTCTGTCTCCTGCAGGGGCCAGAGGTAGCGATGGTGGCACAGCCCAGAAACTGGTATTTCAAAACCGCCACTTTCTAGTAGACCTGATCCTGCTACCTACCCAGGCAGGAAGAGCTGTGCCACAGGCATGGTCTCAGCTACTTTGTTCCCAACCCTGAGTGGGCCCACAAATGCTCCATAGCCAGAGTTTGCACCAGCGCCAGGGCCCAGAAAGCCTTGTTTTAAAATGGTGTGGCTTTTTTTTTTATGGCTGCTGAGTTAGGAAAAACCGCTAGCAAACAGCAAAAAGCTGTGTTAAACTCTCTTTCCCTTTTAAGCCCTCTTAGATTTTATGTGGAGTTAGTTACCACGTTGGAGTGCCACTCTGCAGTAAATAGGGCGGCAGGCTGCGTTCCTGCCTGGCTTCTGGCTGCCCAGCTAGCTTAACCCTCGAAATAATTACATGGAAATTGTATTAATTTAAACACTGCCTGGCTAACTCTCACATCTTGATTCAACCCATTTCTAATAATCTGTATGTCACCACGAGGGTGTGGCTTACCAAGAAAGATTCAGCATGTCTGACCAGGTGGCTGGCTCCGTGGTAGCTCTCTCTGACCCTGCTTTCTTCCTCCAAGAATTCTGTTCTGTTCTACTACGCCCAACTAAGGGCTGCCCTATCAAAAGGCCAAAGCAGTTTTCTTTATTCAACCAATGAAAGCAACACATAGAAAGAAGACCCTCCCACACCACACTTGGGAGGCAGAGGCAGGCTAATCTTCATGAGTTTGAGGCCAGCCTGGTCTACAGGACAAGTTCTAGGACAATCAGGGCAGTCACAGAAAAACCCTATCTCAGAGAGAGAGAGAGAGAGAGAGAGAGAGAGAGGAGAGATCATCTTGACCCCATGTTAACAGGTTCTTCACACGTGGGCATTTATACCTGTCTCATAGGTCCCATCAGGCACAGAGTAAGCCCTTGATAAATGAGAACATTCCAGGAGAGGGCAATAGTGTCCACATGTGACTATGACCAGCTAATGACTATTTTCTTGGCCCTAGAAGAACAATCGCTTATCTCCTTGTCACTTCTGAGCTACTAGTATCTAAGCCCTGTCCAAAGTAAAGAGCCAGGCTGTGCCCCAGGGACTGCCAGACCTGTGGAGGAAGTCAGAGTGAGTCTTCTGAGTTCTGTATCACAGGGCGTAGAAGCTGCTTCCTCCCCACAAAGGTTTTTTTCCCCTAATTTGTATAATCTGATATCAATATCAGAGTTCTTAGAGACAAGAGGAGTTCTGGGAAGTGGGTCACTAAAAGTCACTCTTCCAAGCATCCTGGGTGTTCTAGAAGCCACGAATGCAGCTTTGATATCTACCATAGTCTTTAGACAAGGATCACTTACTTATATTATTCTCTCCAAGTAGATGTATCTAGACTTTTTTGTGGATAAATACACCAGAATAAAACCTGGGCTAGCACTCAGAAAGATTGTGAATTTGAGGACAGCTGGAGACCTGTCTCAAAACAAAGACAAAAACAAAAACAAATCCTGGAAGAACTTTAATCAGGATTTAATGAAGTATTTCTATACATTCTATGTAATTATTCTTTAAACACTTCCTTCTAAAGTTCCCCTTCTACAGACTACCAACAGAGAAAACTGCCATGCATCAGAGAACTGGAGCAGTTGCCTTAAAATAGAGGAAGTCACAAAAATCCTCTTCCTGGTGACAGCAGCGCCACCTTGTGACACTTTTAATTGTCTGGGAAATTATTAACCACAGATTGACAGTTTCCCAACTATAGATATACATTTTGTTATTACTTGGTACTAATCTCGTTTTTACTGGGATATGGTCTTCTGTAGCTCAGGCTATCTCAAAACTTGATAGGTAAAAACGGATGACCTTGAAGTCCCAAGCCCCTTCCTTCTGTCTCCAAAGTTCAGGTACTTATATCAGCATTTTTTGGTTTTCATTTTCATTTTTGAGACACGTATCCCAGGCTGGCCTCCACAGGCATATACATCCCCCTGACTTGGTACTCTTCGTAATAAACATTATCACCCCAACTCTACACTAAGTTCTCCATAGCCATTGTTAAGCTGCGTTAGGTGTCAGAGTTTTCAATAATATTTTCTATTTTTGCCTTTTTAATTTTATTTATTTTTTTGTGTTTAGAAGTTATGTAGGGGCTGGAGGGATATGTCAGTGGTTAAGAGCACACTGAGTGCTCTTCTAGAGGACCTGGGTTCAATTCCTGGCAACCACCTGGCAGCTAACAACTATCTGTAACTCCAAGATTTGACATCCTCACATAGACATACATGCAGGCAAAACTCCAATGCAAATAAAGATAAATTATTTTTGAAAAAGAAGTAGTCCTATGTTTCCACTTTTAACATAATCATATATATTCATTTTTCCAGAAAATCCTAAGTTGAGTACTGATTAGAAATGACAGTATTGCCATTATTTACCCAAGCACTGTCTCCTGACACTTGTCTTCTTTGTTCTCTCAACCCAAATCACAACAGCCTCTCCTTCAACTACTGCCATCGAGCCTGGGGTACCTGAGAATCTACTTGATGACAATGACAGCACAGAGTTTATTCTAGTCAATTTTGGTGATAATACTTTAACTGGTTCCTCTGGGACAACCAAGTCTGGCAGTACTCCCGATCCCTCTTGGGAACCCGGGTCCGGCAGTACTCCCGATCCCTCTGGGGA
The DNA here is from genome assembly GCF_037038515.1 of Microtus pennsylvanicus. Taxonomy (NCBI): domain Eukaryota; kingdom Metazoa; phylum Chordata; class Mammalia; order Rodentia; family Cricetidae; genus Microtus; species Microtus pennsylvanicus. Next base: position 61,161,944 of record NC_134579.1, on the reverse strand, counting down.
ACCCGGGTCCGGCAGTACTCCTGATCTCTCTGGGACAACCGAGTCTCCTGGTGTCTCCTCACAGACTACCTCTGCAGGTAAGAGTGATCCCTAAAGTCTCCTCACTGGGGTGCACAGCACTGAGGGTGTGATGTGTTGTTGTGTTCTGGAGAAGAAGAGAAGTGGTCAGGGTAAAACCTCAAAGTTCAGTCATGACAGATGAGCCCCTAAACGAGCAATCAGTTGCATTATTTACCTTCCTGCTGCTACCTGTCAGCTGTGGAGTGCGTGTTTTATGAGTCTGGTCTTTGTGAAAGCTACCCATAGCAGAACTGGAAGCAGCTTCAGGTTCTCTCAAAAGACCAGGTTTGACTAAGCATTGGCTTGCCGGCCACCCTAGTCTTTAAGGAAGAAGTCAGCACTATCCTGGAATCAGTCAAGATGATGACTGATCACAATTTGGAAACTGAGTCAAGCCTTTGAATTTGAGCCCGAGGGTTAACAAGTCAAGCAATGGCTGTCTTCAAACAGTTGCTGACTGACCAAGGCCCAAGAATAGCCATTTGTGTGACACTAGTCAATGTTACTAAAACAGAAACCGCTTGGTTCATTTTGCCAAGCTTGGTCTAGAATAAGTGTCATCGAAGTTCGTTGGTGACAGAAAAATGGTACATATTTTAGGCGTTGTGAGCAATACAGGGTCTCTGTTAAAGCTGTTAACTTCTGGCATTTTAACATAAAAGCAGCCATGCCAATGTAAAAATGAATCTGGCTATATCCCAATTCAACTTTATTTATAAAAATAAAGGGTTGGTTAGTTACAGCTTAGGAGCCTTAATTTACCAACCTGGTCCAGATAACTCCTCAAACTCAGAGTTTAAAGTTCAAATACACTGTGCTGATCTCAGAGAAGGAAGATAGGACCCAAAGAAAATAGTGACTTGCCCAAAGAGAATAAGTTTGTATCTCCCAATACTTTTGATAGTTTTCCTTGCTAGATCTAAGAAATGAGTAGGTAAGTCAATAGAACTCAGCCTGTCTATGATGCTGCTTCCCCAGTCTTCTATGTATAGAAGGACAGAGGGATCACAGCCATGGGGACAGCTGTGGTGGACTCAGGGATGAGAGCTTCTCCAGGCCACTCCGCTTCCTCCTCAGCAGTCCTGTGTGAGCTGCTCATGCTGATTGGCATGAGGCAAACTGCTCCTCTTGGCTTCAGTGGACTCACTTAAGACTTTGTAAATAATGCCAGGCAGTGGTGGCACACGCCTTAGTTCCAATACTCGGGAATCAGAGGCAGGTGGATCTCTGAGTTTGAAGCCAACCTGGTCTACAGAGTGAGTCCCAGGACAGCCAGGGCTACACAGAGGAACTCTGTCTCAAACAAAAACAAACATTTTGAAAAATTTCCAGAATCTATGGAGAAGGAGATGAAGAAAATGGCAACCCGTGGCTGAGACTATAAGAGCACTTGCCTAGAGTGCGTGAGGCCTAGTTTCAATCCTCAGTACTGAATAAAGAAAAGGAAGGGGAGGGAGGGGAAAGGAGGGAAAAAAAGAAAGGGAAGGGTGAGGAAGGGAAGGGGAGGGAGGGAGGGAGGGAGGGAGGAAGGGAAGGGTGAGGAAGGGAAGGAGGAAGGAAGGAAGGCCAATCAAGATCACCATTTGCTCACCCACAGAATATCTTTCTTCCAATCTCACCAGCTCCTGGAAAGAGGACCTGAGACACAAGTGTCTGAGTTCAGGAGCCATTGTAATATTTCTTTATTCTGCATCCTCACTCACAGAGTTAAGGGTGTAGGGCATCCTAGTTCCTCCCCCCAGAAAGCTCACTGGGTTACCCAGGCCTTTCTACCCTGAATGAACCTGATATGAGAAGCTTAGCAGGGTGGGACTTGGTTCATACTTAAATGGGAGGAAGTTCACTGGGTTAATCTGTATTTTCTCTCCTTTATTGCTCCCTTTCTCCCTCCAGTTTTTCCTTCCTTTTGAGACAAAGCCCTTTTCTGTAGCCCTGGCTGGCCTGAAACTTGCTGTGTAGACCAGGCTGGTCTCAAACTCGCAGAGCTCCCGTGACTATCTCCTGAAGGCTGGGATCAAAGCATAAGCCACATGCCTTTCTTCCCTTCATGAATGTGTGCTGGCTCTGTTCATCAGAACACGACATCTCATTTCCCTTTGGGACTTCCAGCTGTCCTGCCCTGTGTGGTCATGCCACACTAGTCTGTAAAAAGCTGCCATATTTTAAAAAGGGTTTGGGGAGGCCTACCTGATGGCAGAGAAGCAGTCACTGAGGTCCCTGAGCTCTGAAGAGTTCTGAAGATTCTTCACTCCTCAGGATTAGAAAGCTGCCTTGCTTCTCAAGCAGAGCTCTGTCCACCAATCTCTAACCTTCACCATCAGGGAGCACTCAGCTCCGAACCCGTAGCATTGGTCTTCACCAGAGACCGAAGCAAACACAAACTGCTTCCAGCCCTTCTAAGAATGTGTTGTAGAGTCATAGAATAAGGGTATGGTGGCCAGGGGTGGTGGTGCACACCTTTAGTCCCAGCACTTGGGAGGCAAAAAGCAGGCAGATCTTTATGAGTTCAAGGCTAGCCTGGTCTACATAGCAAGTTCCAGGACAGCCAAGGCTACACAGTGAGACTATGTCTCAAAAGAAAAACAAGTGTGTCTAGAGGGAGGGTGTGAAGAGCAGACGTGAGTCACCAGGGGTTATGGCTGAGTTCTGTGAATTTGTAATGCCTTTCTGTTGATGGAGCGGTGGCGGGTTGCGTCCCGCCACCTGGCTAGTTTTACCCGAAATAATTACACAGAAACTGTATTCTTTTAAACACTGCCTGGCCCATTAGTTCCAGCCTCTTGTTGGCTAGCTTTTACATATTGATCTAACCCATTTCTAATAATCTGTGTAGCCCACGAGGTGGCTTACCAGGGAAGATCTTAACCTGTGGCTGTGTCGGGTGGGAGAATCATGGCAACTGCCTGACTCGGCTTCTTTCTCCCAGCATTCTGTTCTGTTTACTCCACCAACCTAATTTTCTGTCCTATCAGGGCCAAGGCAGTCTCTTTATTTAACCAATGAAATTAACACAAAACAGAAAACTCTCCCCCATTATTTCCCCTTTTTCTGTTTAAACAAAAAAGAAAGGCTTTAACTTTAACATAGTAAGATTACATATAACAAAACAGTTATCAAGCAAGAATTACAGTTATAATATTTATATCTATCTTATCTTTTATCAAAACTAAGGAAAACTATAATTATCTATCCATTCTTCAACTCCATCAAAGACTCCAGAAGGATATAATATTACCTAAGTAAACAAAAAATAAGAAACTTCAAATTCTAGAAATGAAAGAGACATCTCGCTGTCTGGACAGTCACCCAAAGTTCCTCTGTACCGTTGGGGCATCCATCTTCAGCCTTCAGGCCCATAGTATCCAGCAGACATTTTCATCAAGCAGGAAATTCCAAAGACAGTTCAGTCACTATCTGCTGTGTCCTGCAGAATGTCTCGCACACTCTTTCATGAGTCAGGAACCCCAAAAGACCATCTCACCTTTAGGCAAGTTCAGCAGTCCTCTCTCTGTGGGTTCTCTGTGTCCAGTTTATGCATCAGTCCAGGCAAGAGCAGTTTCTTGCCGAAATGGCTAACCAACTCCATAAGGAGCCTCTTCAATGCCCATCTTCTTCTTGAAGTAGATTGGTGCTGTCAGGAGCAGACATGTCTCATTGTCATGAAAAGCCCTAAGTTATTAAAACATTAAATGCCATATTCTGCTGTCTTTGAAAGATATGGAGAATGTCTATCTTACTGAAATATATCTCTATATATCTAGAAAATCTAACTAACATGACTACAAGCTTGATTATTATTGATGATTATCCACTAACAACCTATATTTCCTAATTATACATTACATTTTAAAAATGGACTACACAGTCACAATATCTTCAGAAATACATATACATATAACAAAATTGGGACCTTAAAATCCATACCAATGCAAATTATTCATATCTATATCATATCCCCCTTTAAATGTAAAAGAACATTTATAAACAATATTTGGGAATATGGATGTAGTTATCTTTCTCCAAACTGCTTCCTGCTGAATGGGGGCGTTGTAATTTAGGTCTTTTATAATATAACCTGTGTGCCAGGTTCATCTCAGTCGGTAGTTGAGTGAAGTAAATTTTTTGAAGGTTTTCACAGCAACCTTTCTGGAGGGCGTGGTCTATCATACCATATTAGGATAGAAGGAATCCACAGGGTCTCATCCTCTGTGAAAACAAAAGAAGACCTTTTCCAAAGCATCATATCCTTAGACCCAAATTCTGAAGTCATACCCTCATGATATCCGTTCTGGTTCCACTTGGCAGCCCATGTAATGAAATGTCTCTCTGTACTTAGCTCCTTCACAGTCAAAAATTTTAAAGAAAACACAATGTACACAATCCAGACTCTCTGTGAATTTTCCATTTTTAGGTGGCTTATTTTTATTTCTTTTAATCTATAACTATCTGTAATCTGTCTCTTTAAAGACTTTACCCTTTTTTTTAACCATTAACTTTATTCTCTATATTCTTTTTCTTCTTTCTCTCAAGCCTATGTACATTCATCCAACACTGTGATCCATTTATAGGTCTTCTATGTCTGAAATCTGTTCTATTGTGAATCTGTAATTTTTTTTACTATCCAGGAGCATTTCTTATAATGTTAAGCACTTTGTAAAAACTTAAGTTGCACCATGTAGGGGTAATACAGTACTTCCTGTTTACTGCCAGTCTAAACCTTAACTGCGCTGTTGTTATGGTAATTACGATCTTTCCTGCCTGAGGTCAGCACAGTTCAGCATGGAGCAGCCGCTCCTGCCTCAGATCCATTTGGTGCCCCTGAGCTGCCACAGTTCCAGGCACACAGCAGTCCACATTGGAGCCACAGTCAGCTGTTTAACTCTGAGACTGAGCGTGCAGCACAGAAACTCTTTTCATCCGAGTTACAGCCAAATCTGACACGCAGAGTACTGCACAGTCTGAAAACACGTCTCTGTATGGTGGCAGGAATCCACCATGCTCTTCTGCCTGCCTAAGCCTGATTCTGCCATCTGCCCAGGTGCAGGCAGGGAGCACTGAGCCATCGGCCCGGTCTCAGAACACTCTCTTTCTGATCCCAAGTGGGAACACAAACATCCAGTCCCATAAAAGCCATTGGAATGCTTTAAAGCCAGAGTTTGTACTGGCAGCACAGTCCCAGGAAGCCACGCTTTAAAATGACACAGCTTTTTTTTTCTGCTGCTGTTGCTGAATCAGGAAATCTCTCTATGGCACACCACCAACAAACAGCAAAAATCTGCCTTAAACTCTGTTTTTTGTCTGTTTAAAATTAACTTCTCTCAGGTTTTTAAGTGGATTTAGTCCATCAGGTAGGTGGAGTAAACAGAACAGAATGCTGGGAGGAAGAAGCCGAGTCAGGCAGTCACCATGATTCTCCCACCCGACACAGCCTCAGGTTAAGATCTTCCCTGGTAAGCCACCTCGTGGGCTACACAGATTATTAGAAATGGGTTAGATCAATATGTAAGAGCTAGCCAATAAGAGGCTGGAACTAATGGGCCAGGCAGTGTTTAAAAGAATACAGTTTCTGTGTAATTATTTCAGGTAAAGCTAGCCAGGTGGCGGGATGCAGCCCGCCACCGCTCCATCAACAGAGTGGCGCCCCACGTTGGGCACTAGATGAAGGCAAATGCGTAATTCACAAACAATCCCACACCAGTTTGGAATTATGATTTATAGAACGGTTATTTATTTAAAGGGGAAAAAACTTACAGATCACTGTCCCAGACAACAGCCCTCTGCACAATCAGGAAGGGAGTCTAGTCACCGGAAGCGGAGCAGGAAGTAAGAGAGAGAGGAGAGGGAAGTGGCTACTTTTTTAAAGGGAGAACGACCACACCCCAATGGGCTGGTATCTCAGCGGCTATTGGCTGAAGGAGCAGAAGGAGCTCCCGCAACACCTTTCTCCTCCATCTAAGGTCCCCAAGATCCATGCAAACCTAACCCCTGTGGAGGATCTGCTTCTTGTGTTAACCTGAATACCGAATGGTTCTGCGTGTGTGCAGAAGGCTACTACTATCAAAATACAACATCATCATGTGAGAAAGGTAAGTTCAGGGGATAACCACGCAGAGCCCTCCATCCATACCTAAAGTGGGCTTTAGCGGATCTCAAATGAAAGTGAAAGGGGCAGAAGACAAACCGAAGGCAAGGAAGGGCCAGGGAGAGTTTCTTGCTTTTGTCCCAGCCAACCCTGGGGGAGGAGAGATGGAGCAAGGCAGATTGCCAGCAAGCTGGACTGAAGGAAGGTCTGCTGTGGACTGTACTAGATAGAAACCTTCCCTCCGCTGCTCTGGGGTGTACTAATACAACATGAGAGCAAGCGTTGCCAGAGCCCTGAAAATCTAATTTCTGGGGATCTATTCTTTGTAAACAATCCCCCCAAAGCCCTTCTATTTTAAATAGTGAGCATTAAAGCTCAAGAATGAAAAAATAAGCCAGATATGGTGACACGTGTCTTCAATTCCAGCACTTGGGAGGCAGAGCAGGCAGTTCTCTGTGAGTCTGAGGCCAGCCTGGTCTACAAATGGAATTCCAGACCAGCCAGTAGCCAGGACTACACAGTGAGACCATGTCTAATGGGGGAAATGAAAAGGAAAGAGAAAAGAAGAAGAAGAAAAGTATCTTATGTTTTAAACATAAAATTGAAGCGGCCCTATTAACATTAAAGAGCTCAGAAAGGGTTTCCCTGGTTTTCAGGAAAGACATTCCCTGGAGAGATTGGCGTGAAAATGGCTGAAACAACTGGCTTGGATAATAAAACCTCTCCAGCCTATCAAGCCTTGTACAGAAAGGTTGTCAAATTTGTAAGTATTTTCCCACTTTCCCTTCTCACCTGGCCCTGCAGGGGGTGGAGCCTGTCTTCATGTGGTCACATGGCACAGTTGTGTCTGTTGTTGACAAAGTAAACTGTACCCCACCGGTGGGCAGGACGATCCCTCCGGATTCTTGGGCCTCCCAATGGTTGAATGGCTGTGCACGGGAGACGGAGCACCCAGCATAGACCGGCCATGCCTCCGGAAAGCAGCCTCAGGACGCTGCTCCAGACCTGCCCGTTACAGAAGTTATGGGTTGGTTTTGAATAGACAAGAGCTCTAATGGTGTCTTAGATTATTTCAGAGCAGGCTGGCGCTGTGACTTAGTAGTAGAGTATATTTCTAGCCTGAGAAAAGTCTAGGGTTTTATCCCATAGCATAACAACTTATTAATAATTCATTATTTTGTACTGGGGAATGTAACTCAGTGGTAAAGACATTTTTCTTTTTATCTATGTTCAGATTTGCATAAATTTCTATACCAATATGGCTTATTTTTACCTGTAATAGAGGAACTATATCTGACACTTTCTCCCTCCATTTTCAAAATAAATGACAAAAACATTTCTATTCTTGAGAGTGGTGTTGGCAGGGAAAGAGTGGAGTGTGGAAAGCCATTCTGGAGCCACAGTTGTTGGGCCTGGGAAACTCTCCACAGCATCCAGCCAGTCAGTGTTTAGACACCTGAGCTCAGCCAGGGCTGGGTGTTCCTGGGGGAGCCAGGGAGGTAGCAATGCATTCTTATTCTAAAGATAAGCCTCTCCACTCCACCGAGGCAATAATCCGAATCAGACCAAATCAAACCAAATTAGAAAAAGCCCAGGTTTAATGGATATGGGGGGTGGGGAGAAACAGAAAGACCATGTGTTTGTTCTCTGAGGGGCAGTTTAAATAGTTTGTGGATGTGGTCTTGACCCTCTCTGGAGAGGGGACACTGTTTGGCAGGCTTTTTCGGAGGTGGAGTCTGGACTGTGGCAACTCCCAGGGGAGGGGGCTTGAAATGGAACTTTCCACCCAACATTCCAAAATGGATGCCAGGAGCTGGGGTGAAGCCCCACCCAAACATCCCAGACTCTTTGGTATAGGAGTGTCAGTGGCTGGGGTGAAGCTTCCAACTAAACACTTATGGTTTCAAAGAGTGTTTTTGTTTACCTGGTTTTAGAGAGGTTTTTTTTATGCTCTTGCTCTTTTTAAAATATTTTGTTTTTTGTATGCGTGCATGCACAGTTGTAAGTACTGTCACAGTGTCTGTATCAGAGGACAATCTTCAGGAGCTGGCTCTCCTTCCACCTTGCTGAGGCATGGCCTCTTGTTTCAGGCACACTGGTGATACAGCTCATGCTCTTAGGGCCAGCACTAGAGAGGGGGAAGCTGGCCCATCTCTGTGAGTTCAAGGCCAGCCTGGTCTACAGAGCGAGTTCCAGGACAGGACAGCCAAGGTTATTCAACACAAAGAAACCCTGTCTCAAAAAACAGGGAAAGAAAGAACAAAAGAAAGAAAGAGAGAGAGAGAGAGAGAGAGAGAGAGAGAGAGAGAAAAAAAATGAATGAATGAATGAATTCTGGGATTACAGATGTGTGCCACTGCTCTTATCTTTTATTTCTTAAGATTAATTTATTCATGTATTTGTGTATATGAGTGTTCTGTCTTCATTCACACCAGAAGAGGGCACCAAATCTCATTATAACAGCATAACCATGTAATTGCTGGGAATTGAACTCAGGACCTCTGGAAGAATGTTCAAGTACTCTTAACCATTGAGTCATCTCTCCAGCTCCTGCATCCATCTTTAATGTGGGTCCTATGGCAGATGGCTTAGTGGTATAACACTTGCCTAGCGTGTACAGGGCCCTGGGTTCAATTCCTAGAACCATGAAATAAACAGATACCTAAATATACAAATGTAAAGTGAAAAGGGCTGGAGTAGAGCAGTTGCCTAATATGTGTGTAGCTTAGTCAGTAGAGTGCTTGCTCCTAGATTAGATCTCCAGCAGTTTATCATCTAGGTGTGGTGGTACAAGCCTGTAATCCCAGCATTTCAGAGGTGGAGGCAGGAGGAGAATCAGGGGTTTAAGGTCATCCTTGGCTACATAGTAAGTTTGAGGCCAACTTGGACTACATGAAACCCTGTCTCAGGAAGGGAGGGAGGAAGGGAGGGAGGGAAGGAGGGAAGGCAATAGGAAGGGATAAAAGAGGGAGGGGGAGGGAAGGAAAAAAAGAGAGAAGGGAGGAAGGGAAAAAGAAAAGAAGGAAAGCAACGTTTAAGCCTAGAATATAATTTTAGAAATGTTTCACCTTGATTTTATATCTATTCTCCTCCACAGTTTGAAAATGCACTTAATAAGACTAATTATGGTTTTGGACAGACTATAATTATTAAAGTGAGGTAAGTTTGCTCTGCCCCAGTGAGCTGCTTTGGAGGCAGCCTGTCTTCACTTCTGCTCTTCTCTCGAGCTCCCACGTCACGAGCCATCTTGTGTTAAGAAGAGACAGAGACAGCCATGGGGGTGGGGAGATGGCTCAGTTGGAAAAGAGTTTGCCCACAGCACAGGGAGCTAAATTTGGATCCCCAGTACCCATGTAAAAGCCTCACTCGGTGGCCCATGTTTGTGAGGCTCCCCAGTGCTCAGGGAGTGGAAACAGTGGATCCCTGGAGCTTGTTGGCCATCCAGCCTAGCCAAGTTGGTGAGCTCCAAGTTCAGTGAGGCTGTCTCCTACCCCTTCACTAAAGGGCCTGCAGGTCTATATAGAGCCATGGCGTTACAGAATGTGTTTGCTAAAGTCCCCAAGGATAAGGGTACTTTAGGAGATAACAAGAGAATTTAGGAGACAATGAGAGGGTAAAACTGGCTACTATGCTCAGAAATGTTTGGTGGTCTAGGACAAAAACAAGTAGAACACACCCACATACAGGAGAAAGCTCATGTAGCTGACAGGGACATCATCTTTCAGATTGCTTATGATGGATGGAAGGGGTATGAGCCTGTGCTCATGATCCACCAAGATACTATGTAAGAGCTATAGGCTCAGCTCTTGTCTGCTGCTGGCCCACAGGCTTCTCTGCAGGTTTGGCATGGCCAAGGTCTACAAAGGCAGGTGGAGGTAGTTAGAGAGGAACACACTGTGGTAAGCTCTGGTGGTCAGCCAAGGCCTTCACTGGCGGTTGGATGCTTCTTGCCAGAATGGCAACTGTAATAAAGTTTGGGGCCCAGAAAGGAGCTGTGGGTAGAGACTTATCCATCCTAGTAGCTCCAGGTAACTTCCTGATCATGGTCCAGTGAAGCACATCACAGGACAGGATGTAGCAGGTTATATGAGGGAAGAAGATGAAGATGTAAGAAACAGTTCTTGGGCAAACAAGATGGCTCAGTGAATGGAGACACTTGCTGCCAGCCTTGATGACCTGTGTTGGATCCCCAGAATTATGGAAAGTTGTCCTCTGACCTCCACATGTGTGCTGTAGCACTCATGGAGACATACACATGGATACATACACGTGTACACAAACACGCACACACACAAATAAATGTAATTTTAAAAAAATTTAAGTTCTTTCAGTATGTCAAGAACAATGGAACTCCAGACATGAAGGAGGCTATGAATAAGAAAACTTATGGCGCACACCTTTAATCCCAGCACTCGGGAAGCAGAGTCAGGCAGATCTCTGTGAGTTTGGGGCCAACCTGGTCTATAAGAACTAGTTCCAGGACAGGCACCAAAATTACAGAGAAACCCTGTCTTGAAAAACAAAAAACAAAAACAATAAAAAAGAAAAAGAAAGAAAGAAAACTCATGCTACTATGTGAATCTAGTAATGAGAAAGAGCCCAAGAAAGAAATTAAAAAGAAGTAAGGGCTAGAGAGATGGGGTCAGTGGTTAAAAGCACTGGCTGCTCCTCCAAAAGACCTAGGTTTGATTCCCAACATGCATGTGGTGGCTCACTCTAGTTCCAGGGCATCTAGCACCCTCTTCTAGCCTCTGTGGGGACCAGTCATACATACAGTGCATAGACATACATGCAAGCAAAACATACACACAAAATATAAAATAAAACTTATTGTAATATATTGAAATGTAGTAACCCCTCCCCCACAAAAAGAAATACAATGACCCCAAATATCCCTTGCCCAGAAAAAGATTGAATAGCTCAAAACAAGGTAAACGTCCTCAGAGCTTAGGAACAGTTTAGGAGCTAAAGTAGTTTTCTGTTATGTTTTTTTTTTCTCATAAACACTTATTGACCAAGCAACTAAAAAGAATGATATTAAGGTGGAGTGATGTCAGTCAGCTTCCATATGCAAGCACACACACACACACACACACACACACACACACACACACACACACACAGAAGAGGTGCCTAGCCAGAGCTCTCTACACAAGGAACTGTGTGCCTCGGTGATGCCTCTAATACCATATGGACTCAGGCCAGGGTGAGCAGGGTGTGGCCCGGAGAAGGAAGGCTGTTGGTGGTTGCTGGGCATCTTGTTCACATGGACCAGGCATCATATGAACTAGTTTGGTTGGATCCTTTGGTTACAAATCATACCTCATCTATCCCTGGCTTGAGAACTCCAAGTGTCTTCCAATAGATTGTCGTTTACATTGTAGCCTCTCTGAGTACTTGTTAACTAGAAGCCACCAGGCTGAAAATTTGACACTGTACCACCCAGGCCTCCATCTGTGGTCTACAGTTGTGGAGCTAGGACAGTGGGTCAGCACAAGAGCTCAAGAGAGTTGGACATCAGGGAGGGCCACATACCATGTGTTGACTCCTCGGTTTGATCCATCATGGACATCTTTATTTCAGTTTTAGTGTCTCCCCTTCTCAGTCAACAAGATCTGCAATGCGTGCTGCTGCTGAGACGATCGTCAATGTATCAGTAGTAAATATGTTTAATAAAAATACAAATCAAAATGAAAATACTATATCTGCTATAATTAAAGAGGCAGTTACAAATGACACCGACATGGAGAACTATACTGGTAAGTACTAAATAACTTTACTTAAAGTTCGCCTAAAGATCTAACTTTCTGTTACTTTTTCCATTATATGTGAGGAGGGTCAAGTCAAGAGAGAGACTGTTGTCTTCAAATTTCCTTTTTTGGAGGGTGGGGGTTGGGACAGGGTTTCTCTGTGTAATCATAGCTGTCCTGGAACTCACTCTGTAGACCAGCCAAGCCTTGAACTCAGAGATCCTTCTATCTCTAGTACTGTACTACCACCAACCAGCTCCAAAAAAATATTTTATTTAGTTATTTTTAATTATATGTGTATGTCTGTGTGTAGGTATGTGCACATGAGTCTAGGTACCCAAAGAGGCCAGATGTCTAGTCCCTTGGAGCTGGAGTAACAGCTGCCTGATAAGGGTGCTGAGAACTAAACCCAAGTCCTTTGGAAGAGCATCAAGTGCCCTTCACTTCTGAACCATCCTTCCAGCATCACATTTTTTGCTTTTTTAGTGACTAGCACCTCTCTGACCTAGTTTGTAAAGCCAATTTCTCCATGTGAGTGTGTGTGTGTGTGTGTGTGTGTGTGTGTGTGTGTGTGTGTGAGAGAGAGAGAGAGAGAGAGAGAGAGAGAGAGAGAGAGAGAGAGAGAGAGAGAGGTGGGTCTGGAAATCAACCCAGGTATTGTCCCTCAGGAGCCATCCACCGGGAGAGTTCTGAGCATCCCCCGAGTGCTGGGATTAAACCTAGGACCTCATGGATGCTAGTCAGGTGTTCCAGCACCGAGCTACTCCCAGAAGTCTACCTTTTTAAAGTCAAGGTCTCGTTTATCTTTGAACTCCCTGATTAGGTTAGGCTGGTTAGCCAGTGTGCCACAAAAGACTCCATATCCCCACTTCTCCAGAGCTAGAATTACCAGTGGGCACTGCCATGCCTGGCTTTTTTCTGTGGATGCTCAGGATTGAGTTCAGGTCCTCAGGCCTGCACAGCAAACACTTTACTGACAGAGCTGTCTCCCCAACCCCTAATTTCTGTTCCTTACAACATAAATAAGCATGTTTGCTTAGTTTCCCAGTACCCTTTCTCTTTTGTTGGGATGTTGTTTTGTTTTGTTTTTCGAGACAGGGTTTCTCTGTAGCTTTGGAGCCTGTCCTATAACTCACTCTGTAGACCAGGCTGGCCTCGAACTCATAGAGATTTGCCTGCCTCTGCCTCCCAAGTGCCTTTGCCTCCTCATGCCTCCAAGGCATGCACCACCACCCCCTGGCCAAAGACTCTTTTTTTTTTTTTTTTGGTTTTTCGAGTCAGGGTTTCTCTGTTGCTTTGGTGCCTGTCCCGGAACTAGCTCTTGTAGACCAGGCTGGCCTTGAGCTCACAGAGATCCGCCTGCCTCTGCGTGCGCCACCACCGCCTGGCTCTGGCCAAAGACTCTTATCAACATGTTAGGACCTGGAGCATAAGTGCTTTGTGACACAGCTCTCCTAAGGGGCCTCCCTCATCTATCCACCAATATGTTTCTTCTTGGGCTCAGAAGTTTGTCTAACATCACCATAACCTCTGGGCCCTGGGCCTTGTTTGGTGCTAGATAGGACTTAGCACACACATGAAGAGTCTGAGAGTCCCATCAACATGGACACTGAGCACAGGTGATCTTCAGCTAAGAACAACTAAGGCATTTCTCGGGATAATCTTCAGGATCCCCCCAACTGTAGTTTTCTTATTTTTACACTCTCAAGTCATTGCTATGTCTATAAACCCTGGTACAACTGAAACTAGTCGGTGAGTTCTGAAAAATGCTTTTTGGACCACCTCTCTGCACATCTCCCTCCCCCTGAAGCCAGTCGTGGGCACTTAAACAGATGAACTGAGAACCACAAGCTGACACCTAGAGATAGCCTCTGAGCAGACTACCCCAGACGGAAACCAGTGCCCCAGTTTTCCTGCTCTTCAGGTCTAGTCACAAAAATATATTCTCTTCTGGGCCTTCTTTTTCTCTAGGCTTTCTATTGGAGGTTCTATTGGCTAATTTTATGTCAACTTGACACAAGCTAGAATCATCAGAGAGGAAGGTGCCTCAGTTAAGAAAACGCCCCCATTAGATTGGGCTGTAAGCAAGCCTGTAGGGCATTTTCTTAATCAGTGATTGATAGGGGAGGACCTAGCCTATTATGGATGGTGCCACCCCTGGGCTAGTGGTCCAGGGTTCTATTAAGAAGGGTGGGCAAGCCATGAGGAGCAAGCTAGAAAGCAGCACCCCTCCATGGTCTCTGCATCAGCTCCTGTCTCCAGGTTCGTCCCCTGTTAGAGTTCCTGTCCTGACTTCCTTTGATGATGAGCTGTGATGTGGAAGCCAAATAACCCCTTCCCTGTCATCCTGCTCTGTGGTCATGGTGTTTCATCACAGCTATAGTAACCGAACTAGGGCAGAACTATTCTCAAGCTGCGGGGTTTGCTGCAGCTCAGGCTCTTTATTAGAGAGGAGCAACACCACCCTTCCACCCTGTACCCCCTCCACTCTCGCCTCTCACCCCAGCGCTTGCAATCCATAGTCAGACCAGCATTCTCGGAAAGCTGTTCTCTCAAGGCATGCTCCTGCTTAGAGTCTTCCAGAGGATTGTGTGGCTTAGGGAATAACAGTCAGGGCCTGGAGAGATGGTCAGTGGTTAGTAACGCTTGCTGTTTAATCGTGAAGACTGAACTGGAGCTTGTATTGCAGCAACCTTGTCAGGGGCCTAACAAATACCTTTAACTCCAGCTACAGAGACTCTGATGCTCTCTTCTGGCCTCGGTGGGAATCAGCATACATGGCATAACACACACACTGAAATTTTAAAAAAAAAATTAAACTTAGTGTCAAAAACTGAGCACACGCCTTTAATCCCAGCACTTGGGAGGCAGAAGCAGGTAGATTTCTGTGAGTTTGAGGCCAGCCTGGTCTACAGAGTGAGTTCTAGGGCAGGCTCTAAAGCTACAGAGAAACCCTGTCTTGAAAAAAAATTTAAAAAAAGGAAAAATTAAATGATATTGAATAGCGAGTGAGCATGAGGCAGTGAAGAGCTTTTGTGGATTATATGGGTATGCTCAATGTGTTTTTGAACTATTTATGCCTCATACAGAAGAATATCTGTGTGACTATTATGGCTGTGACGACAATGACGACGGCTGCCAGAATCCTTTACAATGCGCATGCAAAGCTGGGTTTACAAGGTCGACCCCACAGAATCCTTTTTGTCTTCGTAAGTGTCCCTGCTCCCAAACAGTCTTCACAATTCTCACTTTCTCTTCTCTAGTGTTTCCTTTCTTTTTCTTTTTCTTTGAGGGGGGCAGGCAGGGGTTGTTTCAAAACAAGGTTTCTCTGTGTAACCCTCCTAGCTATCCTAGAACTCTTTCTTTTTTTTTTAAATATTTATTTATTTATTATATATACAATATTCTGTCTGTGTGTAAGCCTGCAGGCCAGAAGAGGCACCAGACTCCATTACAGATGGTTGTGAGCCACCATGTGGTTGCTGGGAATTGAACTCAGGACCTTTGGAAGAGCAGGCAATGCTCTTAACCTCTGAGCCATTTCTCCAGCCCCTAGAACTCTTTCTGTAGACCAGGCTGGCCTTAAACTCACAGAGATCCGCCTGCCTCTGCTCCCTTCACCCCGCCAGGGCTGAGATTAAAGGTGTACACGCAACAGCACCACCTGGCGTCTTGTACTTTCAAAAGACAAACTTGACTGCTTGAGTTCCCATGGCCTAGGAGCTGCCTAGGTGGCCCATGGTCATCTTCACAGAAGACACATTCTTATTTTACTTAGAAAAGCCAGTGTACAAAATTGTATGCTATCACATGCTATATTGGAGTTGAAGAGACTGTCTCTGTGCTGGTGAGGTGACTCAACCAGCAAAAGCACTTTCTGAACAAGCCTGAATTTATTCCCCAAACCCAGATAAAGATGGGAGGAGAGAACCGACTCTGCCCATTAACTTGTCCTGTGACTTCACAAATGTGCTGTGGAATATGTCTGCCACCACACACACACACACACACACACACACACACACGTGCATACATGTACGCACACACACTTTTTAAATTTTTTTAAAATATATTCTTTCTGATAATGACATTGAAATCACTTTATCTTAAAGCTCTCGAGTGTTCTAGGTCCTGCAGTGCAGAGGAGAGGAAGCAATGCTTAAAGAATGGTGACGGACCACTGAAGTGTGCGTGCATGCCGGGCTACCAGAGGTCCACCGATGATGGCAAGTGTGAACCGTAAGAAACCACTCCATCTTTGTCTCGTCACAGCATAGCGAGGCTAGAACTTGCAGCACATATGAAGGTTTAGCATCAGCTGGTGAGCTGGCATGGGTTGGCAGGTTCAGCGTATCACTGTGCCATCATCATCCAAGAGTTTTGGAGCAGTCTGCATCTCCAGGAACCACCATAGGTAGGACCTATCATACAGTCGTGAGAAACGTGTTAGGTGCCCGCTGTGAGATGAGGAAACCAAGATGAACATGAGTGACAGGCTCTTGCTCACCAGTTGCCCCTTGAGAGAGGCCATGCTACTCCATGCCTCTTGGGTTCAATTTCGCCTGAATTGCCAAGCCTTCCTGGAGTTCAGAGGAGCTCTGTTCAGTCTGTGGCAAATGAAACCATATTGGATTGAGCACACCTCACCATACTAGAACCACGTGGAATATTCTCTTGGAAAAGTGGTAGCATGAAGAAGATAACAGAAAGAGCAAGGAGGACAGAATGAAAGGCAGACAGGAAGGGAGAAATGGAAATTGGGGTGGGAACTCCAGCATACTCTCCACAAGGGTTTTAATGTGGCTTCCTGTTGTGACTGTGTTCCAGGTGTCCCTTTGGCTATAGTGGCCAGGACTGCAAAGACCGTAAGTATCGACACCCTAAGTTACTAAACATCCAAGAAACACATGTGGACTACATCCAGAGTCCTCCCCACTCCGCCAGTCTTCCGTCATGCACTGAGAGAGAAACTCAGCTTGGAGTTTGTCTCCTGGGTTCTGCCTCCCATACCCACCCTAAGGTGATGGGCAGCAATAGTTCTGCTGTTGGAAACAACAGAACTCAGACCCAGGGGTGAGCTGGTGCCTCTGGACCCCCTCCAGACCAGAGAAGGGTCATTATATCCTTAGTCATCATACTCAATTTCTGTATTATAGACGGTGCTTCCAAAAATGGTGGGTATTGGTGAGCATTTAGAAAGCAGGCATTTAAGTTCTCTGGTTGGTCTTATTAAATCTTATTATTCATTCATTGGTTTGTTTATTTGTTTTGGAATCAGGGTTTTACTGTATAATCCTGGCTGACCTAGAACTGGCTATGTAGACCTAGGTTGGCTTCAAACTCACAGAGATCTTCCTGCCTCTGCCTCTCAGGTGCTGGGATTAAAGGTGTGTGCCACCACCACCTGCCATGAATGAGTTTTCTAGCGTTTGTCAGGTTAAGTGTTTGGAATTGGTGTGAGAGTTATGTTCACAGGCTATTCTTATGGTCATATTCCAAGAGTCCATAGCAGCCAGGCAGAGTGTTGAATGTCTGTAATCTCAGTACTCGGGATGCCGAGGCAGGAGAACCCATCCTGGGTTACATACCGGAAGGTCTATAGCACAAGTCTGAGGTAGAAGAGTGTAGGCATTCACAGTCTCCCCCTTCATAAGATATTCACTACCTGCCTCCTCTACTAATGACATGTTTAACCCTGACAGAGGGCAGGCAATGGCAGGAGAGATGGAGAGGGAGTGTAGACCTCAGTGAGGTCCTCCACCCCACGTAGCCCAGGAAGACCTGGCTGCCAACAGTGCCTTTTGTATTTGGGATTTCATAGCTGGCAAGGCTGCATGTAATGGTTGTGAGTTGCAGACCACCTAATGGTAGGGCATGGTTAGGGCATGAAGACAAGGAGAAGGTGGCAGCAGAGATGGGCACCTGTCCTGTGTGCCTCTCTTCAGGGCTGGGAGACAGGAACCTGATGGAGCTCACACTGAGACCCTAGAAACACGAGTCCCTATGCAGTAGACAGCAGGACCAGATTGTTGGAGGCCTCTGTTCCAGTTTTATTTCTGTTGCTGAGACAAACACCCTGACCAAAAGCATTATAAGAGAGAAAACTGTGTTTGGTTTATAATTCCAGGTTACAGTCTACTATTTTGGGGAAACCAAGGCAGGAACTCAAAGCATTGCAGTCTACAGCCAAGAGCAAAAGGAGAATGAGCGCATGGTGTATCGTCATAATGCCTGAATAAGCATTTCCATTTTAATTGCGGTCCACTCTCAAGGACCACGGAGCTCAGCTGGAGCCAGTCTGAGGGGGTTGCTCTGCTTGTTGTGGCCCAAGATTTTAGCATCTCTTTAACAAAAGAGGCATGCATCCCAAAAGTCATGACGGCCTATTTAATTTCTTTGAGATCATTCATACGGACAGGCTCCCATGTATCTTCCTTGATGACCCTAGGGTTTCTGGAACCAATCACCTTTTTTGTTGTTATTACTGGAAAGGCATGTAGAGCTGTAGGTAGAGCTTTGTGGAAATTGTCCCTAAGGGATTTATCCACAGATGTAGTTAAAATTTGCCTTTCTACCCTTTGCTCTTCTTCATCAGAATTTAGAAATTCCTCAATCTTTTCAATTCTATTCACCATTGCTTTTTGTAATGTCTGAATCTCCTGTCCAGAATTATGTTCCAAAGCCTTTATTGAGGATTCTAAAGTATGAAATTTGTCCATTAGAGATAACTTGTCATCTTTGGACATAATTTTTATGGCATAAACCGTGCCTTCTTGTATTGATAATCTTTCCGCCAATCTGTCATAAGCTTTAGACAAAATTCGATTGTCACATTCAGCAGTTTTGATTCTCTCAGTTAATGTTTCAGTTCCTACAGAAAGGGACTGCTGGAACTTACGATCTAATTCAGCTGTTCCTTCTTCCATAGTAATGAATTTCTCCTTAACATCAGCCTGTACCTTTTCTAGATTTTGCTCAGTTAACCGAGTCATGTTAAACAAAGATCTGTTTTCTTCCTGGAGAACTTCAAACTGATTCTTGAGAAGATTGTTGTCATTTTCAATAGTTTTTAAACGTTCAACCTCTGCCTTAAGAGATTTGATCATTTTCCTATTATCAAACCAAATAGTGCTAAGGAAAATTAAGAATCCCAGAAATATCCATAGATGTGGGGTGATAGACACCTCTTGTAAGATCTCCCAAATGGTACACTCAAAAAAGCTGTTGAAATCTGAAACTGTTACATTCTCAGACATTTTATGTATAAAAGAAAAAATTCTTTTACCTGTAATGACCAGTTCCTGCCAGTGGTGGTGAAAGAGTCCACTTGAGTCCACGTGGCCTAAGTCTGAAATAAATGACTCAAAAACAAAATTGAAACAGACACCAGACTGATAAGTAGCAATTGGGCCAGAATGGCAACAGAGAGAAAAGCCTCCAAAGTGAACAAATCAGAGG
The DNA here is from genome assembly GCF_037038515.1 of Microtus pennsylvanicus. Taxonomy (NCBI): domain Eukaryota; kingdom Metazoa; phylum Chordata; class Mammalia; order Rodentia; family Cricetidae; genus Microtus; species Microtus pennsylvanicus. Next base: position 61,142,594 of record NC_134579.1, on the reverse strand, counting down.
GATGCCGGCCTGCTGGGGCTCGCAGGGCGGCTGTCACGTGACCCGAGCACTGGCGGAGGTGGGAGGGGAACAGAGACTGATCACGCTGTTACAGAGGCGCTGCTGATTTCAAAACGCCAGGAGTGCTAGCTCTCCCGTCCCGCTTGATTCTCTAGCAAGCAGCAGGGAAAATCGAGTCACTCAGAATCTCAGCTGCTTCCGCGCACCCAGGGAGACCACCGCCAGGAGCAGTGGCCCCAAGAGGCTCCGATTTGGGCCGGGTCTTGGCAAAGCCCCACGGGGAGGGCACCAAATGTATCGTTGTAAATAAATGCAATGCAGATATTAAAGAATATTTACACTTTAATGATAAACTTACTGAACCGAAGTTCCCGCGTGGCACAGGAGGTAGGAAGGAAAAGGGGCCGGAGCCTCCTCCTGCGCACCCATTTATCTGTAGGCATTCACCCGAGGCAAACCCGGCCCCCTAAAGGGGCTGTCTTAACCCTACAGCATGGATCCTTGTTTGCTGCTCTCTTGCTCCCAGCTAGCTTTGTTCTCTCCTACTGTTCAGGACTGCCTGCCTAGGGAATGATGCTTCCCACAGTGGACTGGATCTTCCTGAATCAACTAACAGTCAAGACCCCTCTGCCCCAGGCATACCACATAGGCTAACCCCGTTTAGATAATGCCTCATTAAGACTCTCTTCCCAGCCTAGGTTGTGCGGAGTTGACGGTTAAAACTAACCAGGACACCACTCTTGTCTTTTCCCTTTCAGCGTTCCAGCTGATCCTCACCATTGTGGGCACCGTTGCTGGAGCCCTCATTCTCATCCTGCTGATTGCATTTATCGTCTCAGTGAGGTACGGGTGTGCGTGTGTGTGTGTGTGTGTGTGTGTGTGTGTGTAGATGCTGCTAGATAAGCTGCTTTCCAAAACATACTCGTGGGTGGGGAAGAGCAAACAAACAAGGCAGGCCTCTCTCCCACAATAATTTTTTCTTCTTTAAATTATTTTCCTTCATTTTAAAGGAATTGTTTGTTATTTTTATGTAAGTATGTATAAGTAGTTTATGCACACATTTATCTATGTATGCTTTTATAAGTCCGTGTGAGTACAGGTGCTTGAGGAATCCAGAAAAGAGTATTGGATCCCCTAGAGCTGGAGTGATAGACAGTTGTGAGGCACCCAGACTGACGTTGGGACCCAACAGTATGTGTTCTTATCCATTGAACATCACTCTAGCCCTTCCTCAATTTTACCTTTTTAAGTGATTATATATATATATATATATATATATAGTTTGAAAATTTTTGTTCAGTTTTAGTTTTGCTTCACACTAATCAGACCCAGCAATCAGTTTTCTGTGGCGTTAATCACTCTTCACAAGAGGCAAGTGTGGTGGTGTTCCCCTTTAATCCGAACACTCAGGAGACAGAGGCAGGCGGATCTCTGTGAGTTTGAGACCAGCTAGGGCTATATAGAGAGTCTCTGTCTCAAACAACAGAAAAACCACTTTCCCTTAGCACCATTTAACTTGTTATGCATTGCTATACACGCCTGTACTCAATCCTTGGAAAGTGGAGTCAGGAGGATTAAGAGTTTAGGGCCATCCTCAACTACATAGCAACAGGTTTGAGGCCAGCCTTGACTACATGAGATCCTACCTCACCAAAACAAAATCCAGGAACGGGTCTGGGGCTCAGTTGGTAGAGTGTTTGCATAGGCTGCATGAAGTCCTGGATTTGACCTCTCATAGCACAAACCAGATGTGGTGGTGGCTCCCTGTCATTCCAGCTCAGCTGGTAGAGGCAGGAGACTACATAAGGAGTTTCAGGCCAGCCTGGGCTCTATGGGGCAGCCTCGAAACAAACATATATTTAATTCCATTGATGATGTCAAATATAACTTCCCCCCAAAGCATGCACCTGCCTAGTACTCTGCTGAATGACCCTCAGCAGGGTCCCAAGGCAACCTCTGCAGAAACCCCGGGTTTTAAAGTGGTCAGGTCATCTCAGCTTGGTGCCTTTGGTCTCATAAGGGAAGGGAGGTGAGGTCTCTTTAGCCATTCAGCAATTTCTAGCGATGCTGCCGCTCTTCCAGCTGCCAGGAAAAGGATGCTGCTACCCTCTTCCCATCGGCATGTGCCCAGTGGGCTCCACATTGTGAGGCAGCTGCTTTCTCCCCTAATATTTAGCTCAGACATTCTGGCCTTTTCCCACTATAACTGTAGAGGATGGACAGATACCTAGTTCTTTTTGTTTTGTTTGTTTTTGTTTTTTGAGACAAGGTTTCTCTGTATAGCCCTGGCTATCCTAGAACTTGCTCTATAGACCAAGCTGGCCTCCAACTCACAGAGATCTGCCTGCCTCTGCCTCCCAAGTGCTGGGATTAAAGGTGTGCACCACTGCTGTCTGAGATATTCGGTTCTTATTCTATTGTTGCTGTTTTCTTCCACTTTGATGTTAACCTTTCCCAGAGCAAAACTAGAATAAGCCACAGGGCCATCCCCACAATATCTAGCTTTCTCACTTCTAGGAAGAGAGGCAGAACATTCTTGGTTTTGTAGTAAGCCTATGTCCTCTTAAGGTAGTTGGCTGACTGTTCTGGCCCTTCAGGAACCAGAGTTACTATAGAATTGGGTGGCCTTGTGACAGTTTTTTGTTTGTTTGTTTGTTTATCAAGACTTTTTTGTCCAGGCTCTTAGCTCATCCTCAGAGTCAGGGTTCTTGGAATTACAGCATGAAATCTTTCCTCCTGTGATCAGATCTTAGGGAAGAGGAGTCTTTGCTAGAGAGACTTTCAAAAACAGGGTTCCCAGGGCAAACTGAGCTAGCTATCTGAGGCACCCAGTGAATGCCATCCCCAATGTGACTGAAGCACAGGTGGCCTGCGTCGTAGATGCAGCTGTCCCTACTCTCTTGATCTGGGGAGTGGGACTATGGCCCGTGGACAGGAAGACAAGCAGGTGTATAATCTGGGTAAGGTAGGGCGATGGCCCTGTGAGCACAAACACTTACACTTGGCTTAGAATTCCCACACTAGAGGCCCCCCGAAGTGGCCCAACCAGTCCTATCATCCTGCCAAGCCTTCTTTCCTTTTCTCCTCATTGTACACGTGTGTGCAGTTTGTTCTATTTGTGTAAACACATATGTACTAGTGTAGGTACTATGCATGCTGGTGAACGTGTAGACCCAGGGTTGCTGTTAGGAGGCTTCCTCTGCTGTGGGCTCCTCCGCCAGCTGAGGCAGGAAGCTTCCTCTGCATGGGGTTCTCTGCTAACTGAGGCAGGAGGCTTCCTCTGCCGTGGGCTCCTCCGCCAGCTGAGGCAGGGGGTTTTCTCTGCCGTGGGCTCCTCTGCTAGTGGAGGCAGGAGGCTTCCTCTGCTGTGGGCTCCTCCACTAGCTGAGGCAGGAAGCTTCCTCTGCATGGGGTCCTCCACTAACTGAGGCAGGAGATTCCCTCTGTTGTGGGCTTCTCCGCTAACTGAAGCAGGACCTCTCAGTTGCACTAGGGCTCACAGAAATGGTTACTCTGGCTAGCTAACTTATTCCAGAGATCTCTCTCCCGAGTCCCCCCTTCCAAGTGCTAGAGGGACAGGTGGGCCTCCATGCATGCCCACCTGACATCTGTATGGACTCTAGGGATTCCAACTCAGGTCCCCACACTTCTGTGCCAAGTGCTTTGAAAGCAGAGCCTTCTTCTCAGGCTCCATTTTCCTCTTCTAAGACCATGGTATGCTGAGCGCATCTCACTCACTGGATGTTTCTTTAGGCATTTATTCTGCTGGTGTCAGACATAAGTCGTGGTTTCTCTTTCACTTCTATTAGCTTCATAACCAACTGAAAAGCACACCTAATGCCAACGTCGGCCTGGGCATGGTGGCACACCCTTTTGTCCCAACACTTGGGAGATCTCTGTGAATTCAAGGTCAGCCTGGTCTACATAATGAGTTCCAGGACTGTAAGAGGAGGGGGGATTGCTTCAAGAAACTTTGTTGCCATCCTTAAATCCTAATTCATTTTACTGATTATAGTTCCAAAAACAAAAAGAAGAAGGTAGAGGAACAGAAGTTGATTGATGAAGACTTTCAGAACGTACGAATGCAGCAGACCGGCTTCAGCAATTCCGGCTTCAGCAATTCTGGCTTCAGCAACTCCCGCTTCAGCAACTCCGGCTTTAGCAACAACTCCGACTTCAGCAACTTCAGAGCTGGCAACAGCATCTTCCCCAAAGTCAAGACCCAAAATCCTTATGTAAACCAGCGAAGCATGCCTCGCCCTGACTATTAGGTGAGTGACGCCTCTGACTTTGAAGCATGTAATGCCCAGGCAGGGGAAGCTGAAGCAGAGCTGGAGAGGCGGCTCTTGGAGAGGACCTGGGCTCGGTTCCCAGCACCACAGCCACCCCTCCCACAACTCTAGTTCCAGGGGATCCAATGACCTCTTCAATCTCTACTAGTTCCAGGCAAGCACATGGTACACATACATAAATGTAAGCAAAACACTCATGCACATAAAAAACAAATCTGCTGGGCAGTGGTGGCATAAGCCTTTAACCCCAGCACTCAGGAAGCAGAGGCAGGCTAGCCTGGACTACATGTGAGCTCCAGGTTAGCCCAAGTGGGGCTACATATCAAGACCCTAGGACATAAAAACAAAACAAATGTGTTGGAAAATACCAACAGCAGAGAAACCCAGTGTGCTGGGAGCAGTGCACATACCTGTATCCCAGCATTTGGGAGGGTGAAACATGAGGACCATGTGCCTGAAGCCAGGTGACTTAGTTACTTCCATTGCCATGATAAGACACCATGGCCAAGACCAGCTATAGAAGAGATTACTAGAGGCTTGCAGTTTCGGAGGGTGAGTTCATGGCCATTGTGGTGGAGTGTGTTGGCAGGCAGGCAGGCACAACACTGGAGGAGCAGGAGAGCTCATATCCTTAGGAGACAGAGAGAGCTGACTGGGAATGGGAATGGGCTTTTGCATGAACCTGCCTCTAATGGCACTGCTCCTCCGCCGGGGCCACACCTCCTAATCCTTCCCAAACAGCCTCCTCCCCCAGGGGCCAAGTATTCACATGTGTGAGTCTATGGGGGCCATCCTCATTCAAACCACCACCTCAGGCTAGGCTAAATAGATCCTGCCTCAAAACAAACAGAAACACCCCAAAGACATAAGGGAGAAAGCCAGAGAAGACAAGGGTGTTAATTGCCAAATCTCAGTGTTCTCTTGTTGCAGTTTGGAAATCTTTTCCAAGCCTCAGCTCTCTTCTTCTCTCTCCTCCTGTATAGAATGAGAAGAATTTGGAGCCCTCCCTAGCCCAGCCCACACGAGCTGTGATTTTGAGTGTTTAGAGGACAAGAGAAGTGGGCAGAGACAAAAACCTGACCTCCAGGGTTCTGTCTACCCCATCTGTCAACCCCTCTGAGTGTGGACCTGTATGAAGAATGCAGCTCCCTGAAGACACCTATAAAATTAAATGTACATAGACACTATGAGCCTTGTTAAGTGTTGATTTTCTCCAGTTAGTACAAAATGCTAAGATGGTGATTGGTGGAGGGCTTTTCTTTCCCGGTGGGCCAAAAGCATTTCCAATCTAGAGGGAGCCCCCTCATAACCCGTCCCTGGGCAGTGCCGCTCCTGAGCTCCAGACTCTGGCCACCTGTGAACAGTCAGTGGCTTGTGGTAGGGCCTCACTCCAAGAACACAGGCACGAGACAGAAACATCTCCCAGCTTTCTCAGGAGGACTGCCAGCATCCAGGAACCTTCCAAGGAGAATGAGGAGGCTTGGATTAGCTCTGTCCTCCATGGGGACATTCAAGTCTTTCAGATGTTAGTTGGTAGGAGAAGCATGGAGGGAAACCATGAGCATTAGGTAGTAGAGGGAAGCCAAGGAAGCCATTCTGGAAGGGCAAGTGAGGAAGAAGGGAGCCGGTGGCACCTAGTCCCTTGGTGTCCCTCCTCAGACAGCAAATGGGCACTTCTCAGGGGCTGCCCTCCCCAAGACATAGATCCTGGGAAAGCCATAAAAACAGGAGTCCGTGTGAAGTCTGGAGCTGTGTCAAATGGCCCAGGCATCCACTCTATGATGCAGTTTCCACGGGTACTTCACTGGGCCTCAGCCTGCTCCACGATGGAGGCTTAGCAGTGCCCACCAACACCCTTGTGCACACATACACGCGCGCACACACATGACAAATACACACAGTAGTCTTTTTAAATGTTTTTAATTGTGTCCTGTGTCTATCTGATGTCTGGTCCTCTCAACTGGTACTTTTATTTGTTAATATTATTTGTATTATTTGTTTTTGACTGTTCATTGTGAAAAGCAGTGATGCAATAAAGCATCTTTGATACACGGTACTTTGGTACTTCTTTCTTGTTTTGGGAGCTTTGGGGGATACACACAGCAGCAAGCCTCATTTTATTTTGTTTCTGTTTTGAGATAGGTCTCATATATCCCAGGCTGGCTTCAAACGTTCTACATAGCAGAAGATAATCTGAAATTTCTGACCTTCCTGCCTCCAGCTCTCTAGTGCTAGGATTACGGTGTGTGCCACCATGCCTGGTTTATGTGGTGGATAGGGATCATACCAGAGCTTCACGCATGCCAGACAACCCCTTAGCAACAAAGCTAGCCTTAGTCCCTAGCATATGTCTTATTTCATTTTTTAAGGATCTGTTTTATTCTGAAGTGTGTGTGTGTATGTGTAGGTAGGTATAGATAGCCATGGAGGCCAGAGGCTTTATATCCTCCAGAGTTAGAGTTAAGACAGACGAGAACTGTCTGAGATGCTGAGAACTCAACTCAGATCCTCTGCAAGAGCAGTAAGTACTCTGAACTGCACAGTCATCTCTCTAGCTCTCCTCCCCTCTCATTTTAAACAGATAATGTGGCATGTCACCCACACGCTACTGACATTTACTGCCTTCTTTAGGGGTTTTGGATCACCCACAACATTTTAACATGTCATAGATCATGTTGGCTGCTATCCCCCAAACACAACTCCATGACAAGTAGCCAGGTGGGACTCGTGCCACTCCTTGGTCCAGGGATGGGCCCAGGCTAATCAGTGAAGTCCCATTCTTCTGCCACTGGAGTGGACTTACGCAGAATACCTATGTAATATATTGAAAATCACCGCGTGCTATATCAGTTTGTTGAAAGTCCATTCTGGGAGCAAAAGAATCTCTTTTGTCCCAGACTCAGAATGTTTCTTTAAAGTATTTTCCCAAACTCTCTATCCCGTGACTGGTGAGATGATGTGGCTGATGAAGACCCTGCTGCCAATCCTGACAATCCGGCTTGGATCCCTGGGACCCACATGGTGAGAAGAGAGAACCAACTCCCACAAGTTCTCTATCCTTCACACTCAGAAGGCAGAGGCAGGTGGGTCTCTGAGTTCAAGGTTAGCCTGGTCTACAGAGAGAGTTCCAAGACAGCCTAGGCTATACAATAAAATTCGGTCTCAAAATAAAACAAAACAGAACAAAAAAACAAATAGATATACTTTTCTGTCCTGAGTGCCCAATTCTGGAACATGAGAAAGGAAAATAGATAATGATGTTAAAAGATGTTGTGTCCTTGAGAACAGCTAGAGGGTAAACCATTTTCCATAGAGGTTACTCTTGTTTATTCCATGGTGTAAAAATGCCCGTGGAGGAAAGAGAAAGCTGGAAGCCCATCCATGGAGAAAAAGCTCAGTCAGGAACTCCAGCTGGCTGCCTCAACCTCTGGTGTGGGAGGTCCTTCTGTCTATGTGTTGCTTTTATTGGTTAATGAATAAAGAAACAACTGACTTGGCCTATAGCAAGGTAGAAGGAAGGTAGAGTCAGGGAAAAGGGATGGCGCTGCCGGAAACAGACACTGGGAACTTTAGCTGGTAAGCCACAGCCACATGCGATACACAGATTAATAGAAGTGGGTTAAATTAATATGTAAGAGTTAGCCGATAAGAAGTTCAAGCTAATGGGCCAAGCAGTGATTTAAATAATACTGTTTTATGTGATTATTTCGGGGCTAAGCAGTCGGAACCAACAAGCGCCCATAATGCAACAAACCTCCCTAATTGACTTCTAGCTGGATGTTGTAAGTCATTGATTTGATGTGTGAACTTAAGTTCCAGGAGGAGGGGGAGGGAGAGAGAGGCAGAGGATAACTGTAAAGACAATTTTTTAAAGACTCACGTTGGGAAGAATCCTGTGACAGAGGGGTCTGGGTGCTCTATGAGTCATGGGAGGTTGTGAGCTACCTGATATAGGTGCAGAGAACGCAGATCCCGAGCCCAGAGGAGCAGCACAGGCGTTTAACTTCTAGCCCATCTCTCCAGCTCCCACAAAGCACTTTTGTTAGCTACTAGAGTCCACGAAGAGAAAGTCTGCGAAAACTGACTGGCTAATGCAATCAATCACCAATGTTGGTCTAAGTGCAGGATCTACCTTCAGTCAGCCCACCATTGCGATTTGCCATCCCAGACTTCACTTGGGGCACACAACCTCTCTAGTTCACGGGCAGCTTCAGCTTTAGTAAGCTTTGAGCCTGGTCCCTAAACTGTTCCATCTGTTCGCCTCTGACTCACAACGTGCCAGCTCCCAGCATTTCTCAAGCACCTGAGTTGACAAGTTTTCTGGGCTTCCTGGGCCGCTCTTCAGAGACTCGCTGTTGTGGTATGAATACAAATAGCATTCTGAAGACCAGAGGTAGTCATGCACACCTTTAACCCCAGCACTCGGGAGGCAGAGGCAGGCAGATTTCTGTGAGTTTCAGGTCAGCCCCAACACCATCTCAAAAACAAACAAACAGAGTCTGTAGTCCAGGCTGACCCCAAACTTAATTTGTAATCAAATATAACTGTGAACTTCTGGTTCTCCTCCCTTCTCCCAAGTGCTGGGATTGTAGGTGTACAGGATTTTCTGATCGAAACGGCCACATTAAAGACTTGACTGCAGTTTGTGCTGATACTACAAGTAATTAGAGATGGGGCCGGAGAGATGGTTCGGTGGGTAGAGGTGACCGCCGCTTAGCCTGATGACCTGAGTTTGATCCCCAGAACCCACATGATCAAAGGAGGGAACTTGATCTCTGCAAGTTATTCTCTGCCTTGCTCTTGCACATGCGTGTGTACACATATATGCATGCTAAAATAATGAAGTATGATTAAAAACTGAAAAGGCTTAGAGATAATGACGGAATGGCAACTCTTCTCTTCTCTCTAGTTACAAGTTATTCCCAAACTGCGTCCCCTCCTTCGGGTTCCGCCATCTGCTGCCTCTCACAGACAGAGTCGACAGTTTCAACGAGGAAGTGAGGAAGCAGAGGGTGTCCCGGAACCGTGATGCCCCCGAAGGGGGCTTTGATGCTGTGCTCCAGGCGGCTGTCTGCAAGGTAAGGCCGGTGGTGAGCCACCCAAGCACGCGGCTCCGTCCACTCTTACATCAGAGGCAGAGCTCAGCCACACCTCGGGGAAATCTCTAGCAATCAAGTCAGCTGGACTCGGGATGAGTTGAGCTTGTCCGATCTCCATGGCGGGGTGTGGCTCTGTGCAGTGGGATAGTGTCTTTGCCAGGCGACAGCTGTGCTGTGTTTATGCGTTGGCTTTTTCTCCCCTGCAGTTTTTTTAACCTTAAAGATTGCCTCACTGAGGAATCAAGCTGGGAAACAGAATCACTCAGTCTTCGGTTGCATGTCTGTGTTTTTGTTTTCCTTGTTTCTCTGTGACGTGTGAATCCAGAAGGAGGGCACAGTCAGAAGTGAACTTTGACTTTGAGAGGTTCCCAATTTGGAGAAATCTATAAGTGGGAAATTGATAACAACTTATTGTTAAAGTAATTTTCGGTCAGAGGAGCTTAACAGAAACAACAGAAGGTTAATCATTCTGCAGCTCGTTCCTGAAGCATGTGTACGGTGTCATTTGGCCCATCCTCCTGGTGTGTGTCCAGACCTCAGCAGTTCTCAGCAAAGCTCAGCAGTGTCTACACTGGCAGTGCGTTCTTGTTTTAAAAGATTTTTTTAAAAATGTTACATATGTGAATTTTTTTGCCTGCATGTATGTAAGTATGCATGCTCAGTGCCCATGGAGGTGGGAAGAAAAGGACCTCAGAGTCTTCAGAACTGGAGTTATAGACAGTTAGTTGTAAGCCTCCCTGTAGCTGAGAATCGAACCTGGGTCCTCTGGAAGACCAGAGAGTGCTCTAAACACTAAGCCATCTCTCCAGCCTCTTGATGATGAGTCTGGGGGTTCATCAGCTGTGGAGTGGTGGGGTTCACCAGCTATGGAGTGGTGGGGTTCATCAGCTGTGGAGTGGTGGGGTTCATCAGCTGTGGAGTGGTGGGGTTCATCAGCTGTGGAGTGGTGGGGTTCACCAGCGGTGGAATGGTGGGGTTCACCAGCGTTGGAGTGATAGTGGTAGGAACTCTTAGACATTTGGGAGGTCTGGAGAAGAGAAGAGGTTAAAACCTAGCTTTGAAGCCATACCTTTGATGCCGCTATGAGGACTTTCTCATGGAGCCTGTATTGTTGTTTCCAGTCCTGGCCCGACTAAGATTTTTTTAACCCCCCTGTAACAAGGACTGAAATGTGCCCCACGTCCATAAAGAGATACGCTTGTATGCCAGGTCTTGTGACACACGCCTACAATCCCAGCACATGGTAGGAAGAGGCGAGATTGTGGGGGGAGCTAGAGAGATGGCTCGGCAGTTAAGTCCCAGCACCCATATGGCCGCTCTCAATTGTCTGTAACTCCAGTTCCTGGGAATCAGATGGCCTCTTGGGGTGTCTGTGGGCACCAGGCACACAAACATTCATATATATAAAATAAAATTTAGGAAAAGTAATTAAAATAATTTGTTTAAAAGGAGGAGATTGTGAATTTCAGGCCCCCAGGAACAGATGGCATGACTCCGCCCACCCCACCCCCATCTAAATACATAAACAGACCCGTGGGAGTCTTGCTTTCCGTTGAGCCCGTGCTTCGATATTTCTAGCTAACCCCAATCTCAATTTATAGCTAGTCCCATCTTAGGTTCATTAAAATGTAAAATCATTTAAACTTATTTAAGTCTGGGAATAAGTAACTTTTATTCTTTTCTCTTTGGCATCCAGCCCACAAACGTAAGGAACCCTGAACTTGAACGCAACGGACTCTACCCGGCCTACACTGGACTGCCCGGATCAAGGCACTCCTGCATTTTCCCAGGACAGTATAACCCATCTTTCATCAGCGATGAGAGCAGGAGGAGAGACTACTTCTGAGTCCAGGAGGGAGAGGGCCCGTTTCTCTGAGCCACTTCCCCAGACCTCTGGCTCAGAGGACTGCACGGAGAGGGAGTGCCACGCACTAGCTGCTCCCAGGACTCGTCAGAGCCACACTTGAGGGGTATGACCACAGTGGAAGGGGACAGATGGATGCGGAACCGCAGAGCGCTCGTTCCGCGCTGCTATCACTGTGAACGTGAACGTGGGCCAGTACCGAGTCTCCGAAGGTCTGGCGCTTAGAACTGGCTGACTTCCACAGGCAACCACTAGGCGGCATCATTTCCAGGCCCCAGTTTCCCCGTAATTTGCACTTTAATAGATTGGGCAGGGAGGTTTCATTTTTGACTCATTCCCAGGCTGTTTCGGAAAGCCTTCCTTTCCTAGGATACTTCTACAGGCCTCAGTCTGGTGATTGACTGGCAGCTAGGTGCTGGCACTTTCGTTTTCCTGCCTGGTGCCTTGTGCTAAAGAACAGATGGAGGTAAACAGACCGCTGTGATGAAGCGATGCTGCAGCCAGGGCGTGGAATTTTAAGGTTTCTAGGTTGCCTGTGCTCATTTCCAAGCAAACACCCCAAATGAGAACTTGACCTTTGCAAGGTGCAGCACACGGCTTCCATTTGTTTTCTAAGTCAAGGTGACACGCTTGCTTACGATTTATTGATCTTACTTTTCCCAGCAAGAACGCATCAGGGTAGAATAGTTTTCATTTGGTATTGTTTCATTAGGCGTGCCCAGCTGCCCCTTAGCGAGTCCCAGCAGGCAATATCAGGCTGGTCCTCCGTGTGGTAGGGTGGTCTTGATCTATGAGGGAATGGCATGGGGGCCTGGGACGCTGACGCCCAGCGTGGAGCCAGAGTCTGCGTGGCCGTAGCAGAAAAGGGAGAGGCGATCTAGTGTGTCGCCACTGTAGTCCCCACGGCAGGATGTGGCAGAGGGCTGGACTGAATAACCAGGCCTGTTTCCTGCATCACCCAGCGTTTTGAGAAGCTGCGGGGTTTTCCCAAGGAAGAACAGGGAGCTAGGAGGGAGTCACAGGTAAGGGTGTGTGCCTTCTGATCTTTGAACCCACAGTGTCCACAAACTCATGGAAAGTTTTAACCACTATTTACTCGCTGGAGAGGGAACTTGGTCATTTCTCTCACCCGGTTATCAGAATGTCTGTGTTCTTGTGCAGCGCCCCCTGGAGACAGAAGTTTGGCCCGCCAGGGGTCTGAGAGCTTGCTTCGGGGAATGGAAGTTTTGTGTCTTGTTTATTGTATTGTGGGAGCCCTGTGTGTGTGTGTGTGTGTGTGTGTGTGTGTGTGTGTGTGTGTGTGTGTGTGTGTGTGTGTGTGGCGGGGGAGGCTCTGTGCTCTGCGGAACTACAGTCATTTATCAGTGTGTGGAATATCCTGGTTTTGGATGAAGAGGTCAAAGCATTGTGCCCCCCCCCCCCCCCCCCCCCGTAGCTGGGAATTCAGGGGTGTATCTTTCTGGAAATGGGGCAGCTGTTTGAAATAGATCTGTGTGTATTTGTTTGGGGTTCTCTGGTTCCTCCGAAATGTATGCAGGTCCCCAGCCTGTTTTAAGTGTGCACTGTGTCCCATAGTCTCCACCGCTTGGGACCATTAGTCAGGTGCAGTGGGTTTTAATCATCAGATGCATTCACTAGTACAGAGAATTCTGTTGCTGTTGGCTGATGCATTGGCATCTAGAAGCCATGGGTCTCGCCTCTGCCCCACTGTGGAACTGGTGGCTCCTTGTACATTTGTGAGCTCCTGTGCACCGCTTGCCTGAGCTCAGGTCCCCTGTGAGGTAACCTGGTTCTAGCCCTTCCCTCCGTGTCCCTGTCTGTCCCCAGCCTTACTGCTGTGAGAAGAGCCAGTGTGGCGGCTGTCCCTAGGCACACTTCTAATGCCTTCAGCTGGCATCCCAGCTGGTGAGCGCCTGTACAGGGCCAGAAGCCTCAAGCCCCACACAATGAAGATTTTCAGAAAAAAAAAAATCCTAGGAGGAATCCCAGTGAGCAGAAAAGTGTCCTGTGAATCCAAAAATGCTTGCTGGCTCGTGAGTTTGGTCCAAATAGAGTTGATAAGTGTATTTCATTTTGTTCCTTTTTACTGTGGTAAAAGTGAGAGCACCGAGCAAGGGTGAATTTATACTGAGTCTACCGTCTCGGGGATGGGGCTTGAGGTAGAAAGGCTGGAAGAATTTGTAAAAGAGATAGGACTTACCTGGCAGTCTCTGCCCACCATTGGGAGGAATGCAGTGTCTGAGTGCCCTCCCCCTCAGGGTTACATCCAGATGGAGCCGGAGACAGGACATCGGCAGCCCTTGAGCAGGACAGACAGGATGAACACACGCCTAGACATGCAGACTCTCTGCAGGACACAAGTGCTCACAGTCGGTCCGCACACTCAGAACACATAATTCACATGTGTAGATATGTCACAGTCCTGCATTTGGGTCCCATGATGAAGGAAGAGGAGATGCTTGTTGCAGAAGAGCCAGGCCAGACAGAACTCGTCTATCCCTCAGGGGTTCAGGAATAAGAAAAGGGGTGCTTCTGGAATCCAGTCTGAGCTCAGTGTAAATGCCAAGGGGTCTTTTTTTTTTTCATTGCTCCACAAGGCAGCTCATGACCTGGGGCCCATCTCTGAAGAAAATAAGGATAAATAGTGTCATGTGTTCCTATGAATCAAGCTCTATGCAAGGTATTTGGTGATAGTTGATGATGAGCGTTCAGAGAGGGGCCTGGGGATGTAGTTCAGATGGCAGAGAGCTTGCCTTCCATGTGCGGGCCCTGGGTTTGATCCTGGGCATCACATAAACTGGGCGCAGTGTTACACTCCTGTGACCCCAGCCCTCAGAAAGTCAGAACATGACACCCGTCTCAAAAAGGAAAATATTAATGTGTTTGTAGTTGGCAAGTATATTGGTACGTGGCTTGGGCTGCCAGAAGTGAAAGGGAATGGTCTAGGTGGGTTTTTTGATAAGCATAACCAGACTGAGGCGCCCATTTGAGGGCTGCCTGCATTATTCTCAAATTGAGGCCATGGCTCCTGCATATTAAATGTGTGAACCTGTAGGAGCTGGGAACGTAGTTGAGTGTCTGGGGTGCCTAAGGAGCTTCCTTATTGGGGAGGTTATTCTTAGAAGCACCTAAGTCTTATTGAGCCAGAACTGGTGTATGATTGGTGCAGGCAAGCTGCCTGGTAGCATTTTGAGGTCAAAGATGACTATTATGGTCTAAAAGAGGAAGTCATAAAGTTGGGCCACAGGAGACTGGCTGACGACCAAGAGTAAGGTTCTTCAAAAATGCTGCCTATTCAAGTGTGGAACTCCAGAGAGGGCACACTAGGGTTACCCCTGGCACGTGGCTTTTGGATGCCTCCTTAAGCCACCTTGCCCAAGAGTGACGTGCCAAGGTCTCTGTAACTGTGGGACTGGGCCTAAAGCAGTAAAACTATACAGCCAAGTTGTCCTTAGCTACGTGTCCCACAGTACACTCAAAACTAGGGGCTTTACACATAGTTCTAAATTTATCTTGATTCTTTTTCTTCCAGACCAAAGCACTTCTTTGGGAAGAAGAATACAAAGTTCTGTGTTTTCATATTTTATTTAAAACAGCCTGTAGAAGCAGAGACATTGTCATCTACCTAAAAGCTTTTGTTTTTAGAAAAGGACATACATATCTCTTCTTCTTCTTTTCTTCTTCTTCTTCTTCTTCTTCTTCTTCTTCTTCTTCTTCTTCTTCTTCTTCTTCTTCTTCTTCTTCTTCTTCTTCTTCTTCTTTCTCCTCCTCCTCCTCCTCCTCCTCTTCTTCCTCTTCTTCCTCCTCTTCTTTCTCCCCCTCCTCCAGCTCCTCGTCCTTTCCCCCTCCTCCTCTCCCCCCTCCTCCTCGTGCTGGAAGATAGGGCCAGGAACCCAGGCCGTGCACGTACCAGGCAAGTGCTGTGCCATGCTGTGAAGCCGCATCACACCCCAGCCCTGTCATTTCTTCTTTCCTAACAGTATCATTCTAAAGCGTTCACCAGTGTGTTAGGAGACAGAAATGCTTCTGTAGCTTATCGCTGGGTATGCGTGCTCTTTCTTTTCTCAAATCCCAAAGGGGAAAACAATAGGAACATTAAAGTTAAAATAATAACATTAAACTTTTTTAAATAATTGGTTAAAATAATAGGAACATTAAAGTATTAAATGCCAATCAACTCATTGTACTTAAGTATCTCCACAGGATTCCTCTGTGTAATAGCCCTGACTGTCCTGGAACTCGCTCTGTAAACCAGGCTGGCCTCAAACTCACAGAGATTCACCTGCCTCTGCCTGAGTGGTGGGATTAAAGGCGTGCGCCACCACCACCCAGTGAGGTAACACTTCTTTATGTCTGATGGAGACTTTAGCCCACAGAGTAGCCTGTGAAACCAAAGGGAGACCTTTAGGTATGAAGAGAGGTGGGCCCTGGACTGCCCCTGTCACATGGGCATTTCCAAGGGGCTGCCTGGTCGATTCGGCTATATTTTAAATGAAGGGCTTGATGCCCTTGTCCTGGATTGTTGGGAATGGGGTGAGAGTAGGAGTGGGGTGGAAGTGGTTTGTCAGGGGAACTGAACGCACTCACTTGTCTTTGGGCATTACCTAGGCCTGTTCTACAGAGAAATTGACCATTTCACCATGAGTATCTGTGAGCTGATGTGTGTGTGTGTGTGCGTGTGTGTGTGTGTTGCTGGCCTTACGGTTAAATGGAGATGAAGCTGCAGTACGAACTCCGTCGCCATTGTCCTGGGTTTTGTTCTGTATTCTTTGAAACCTGACACCCACGTTGACTGTGTGAAACCCATCATGAGAATGTTATTTAAAGTTGTATTATAATGTCGCCTCCACTAATTATTCAGTACTGTAGCAGCAAAGTATTATTTGTAAGAATCTGGTTATTTTTATACTTATATCCACTTTAAGTCTGGCGTTCTAGTCAGCAAAAAAAAAATTGATGCAATAAAATTAATATCATTCCCATTGGTTTTCTCTTAAAACAAGCAAATGAGTGTGTAAGAAGCTGTGTTGTGTTTTGCTTTGTTTTTTTACCAACATGTCATTTAAATAGCTGAAGTGAATAGTGGATTTCTGGATAGCAAAGAGAGGCCATGAGTCACCTCTCCGTTCTCAGTGCCCGGAAGTGAAGAAACACTGCTGAAGATGAATGGGTAAATGGAAGGGTGGATGGACAGATGGATGGATGGATGGATGGACGGACGGACGGATGGACCTCCCTAGGTGACAAAGGCCTAATTCAGATATTACATTCTCTCTGTCTCTAAATCAGAGGGTGTAACTAGGTCAGACACTGAGCATTTGCTCCTGACGGCTGCCTGTGACCAGTCCATGCCAACTCCTCTTGTCATGGAGATGGGACAGTAGCATGTCTGAGAATCTGTGGAGCTGTCAAATCAGGGTGGCCTTGGAATGTGGCTGCCTGACTTACAAAGGTTCACTTCCATGGACGCCTCTCACACACTTTACAGAGGGAAAAATAAACCCCTTGGCACCAGTGGAGGCTAATAGCCACAGCGTGGGGCATGAGGGCATCCGGTCAGCAGGCTCAATCAGGCTGAAGCTCGTCAAGCATTCCTGGATGGCCAGTACTAGCTCTCTCTCTGACCCCTCCCTCCACTCAGCCTCTAGGAAACCGGCCCCACTGAGATCTTTACAGGGTCCTGATGTTGGTCCTGACCTGTTCCTGCTCAGCTCAGCCAGACATTGGAAACCATGACAACTGCAGATTTCCCTACAACTGTATGCATTTAAGGTGTGCACTATGATGTTTGGTATGCACAAGGAACTGGTACCTGCACAGACAAAGAAATAATCTATCATCCCTTGTATGTGTTTGTATAGTAACGTCAGATCTTTCAGCAAATATTTAGCATTTAATACACTCTTAACTATACTTTTTGGGTATCTTAGTTACATTTTTTAACCTTCTTTTCTCTGTCTAACCCACCCACCCCTCATTCTCTTTATTGTGACTCCTTCAGACTCCATGTGACTGAGGCCGGGACATGGGTGGCTTCCAGAGATCCACGTATTGGAAACTGGGTCCTCATTGTGGCAATTTGGGGAGATGGCAAGACCTTTAATAAGTGGGACTAGGTAAAGAGTCTCAGGTCAGTTAGAAATGTCCTCACAGAGGAGAGATTATGAGACCCCCCTTGTCTCTCTTTGTCCTCTAGTTTTGTGATTGTGATCTCTTTCTCGCATACAAACTCTTCCACTGTGGTGTGACAGCCAAGAGGGCCATCTCCAAAGCTTGGTCAGTCCGTGAGAATGTGTGTGTGTCAATCCTAAAGAATGTGTGTGCGCGTGTGCACATGTGTGTGCCCTCTTCCCCATCTCCCCTTTATTCTTCCTCTCCCCCTCTTCTCTTCACTTTTTGAAATAAGGGCTATCACCAAACCCAGACTCCTCCCACCTCAGTGTCTTGTGCACCAAGATTACAGACTTGGGCCACCCTGCCTGGCAATCTCTTTTGCGTACATCCTCAGGTCTTTCATAATAGCAGTGAACACACACATATAATGTACGCTAATGCATGCATGCGAGGAAGGTCATGCAATATTTATCTTTCTGCCTAGCTTACTTCGCTCACTAAACTATCTCCCCAGTTCCACACAATCTCAAAATAGAGGACCCCTATCCCTTTCTTAATAGTTTCTTTAGACATCCATCAATGGACAGTAAGGAAATTTCTACATTTTGACTAATGCAACATTTTGATAATGGGTTCAAAGCCAAGAGAGGAAGCCTTTTGCCCACACATCAGATTGGGGGCTGCGTGTTTAACCCACTTGTGCCTCTGCCTGACTGAGCATCTGCCCCAGGATGCAGTTTGCTGGGAAGGAAAGTTCTCCAAGTGTCTTCAGACTCTCAGCCTGAAGACTTCAGCACCCACAGCCGTCTGTTTTCCAGCTTGGGGAGCAGATCCTGGGTGTGTGGTGTAGTGATCCTCCCGGGCAAAGTCCTCCTGTGTCAGTAGGTAAAAGCCCTGGCAGCTTTTGGCTCTGAAAACGGCATTGTGACATCATGCAACCCTTGGCATGGCGATCAGGAACTTCGGATTAGAAAGACAGGGCCATACCAGGAGTAAATGTCTCTGCTGCTTTTTACTGATTTTATCAAATCATCCAGCACCGTCAGTTGGTAGGAGGCATTCTTCTACACTTCCCTGCTATTTCTTCACAAATCACCGTGGCAGGCCTGAGTCTACCCCAGTGTCTGAACCTCTGTATCCTGATGGGAGGATTAGGATAATAATTTCTGCCTTAGGAAGTTGCAAAGATTAAAGTGTAACACCTGATTCTGTGTTACCCCCTCGGTACAGTTCGTGTGCGAGCCGGGCAAGGGCCTGGAGTTTGAAAGAACACACAGAGACCTGGGTCATTCGAAAGAAGATCAGCCTTGGGAAAATCCTTTTATACCTCGCTGCTGCACAAGGATTTCCGCCAAGGCAGGTGGGAAATTACCACACCAAAGATGGAGTCAACAATGCCGTACAGTTAATCACCAGGCAGGGTAGAAGGGGCACAGGAACAAACAGAATGTTTTAGCTGGCTGACCAGAAACTGTCCTCAAGATGCACCCCAGGAACAAGGGTAGACCTGGGCCCTACATTAAAGAACTCGTAGGAAATCATTCTATAACTATCAAGAAATGATACATATTGATTCTGGTGAACAAGAACCTCCTGTCACGAAAAGAAGGAGAGACATGGAACCCTGGATGTCACTATTCACTGTCCCTGGTGGCTTGAGCTTGGCCCCTTCACTTCCATAGCCTCTCCTTCCCAGCAACATAAAGGGACCAGTTAGCTCAGTATCATACTGTGAGGACCGACAGCACTGTAGTCGTGTCTGATAGTCCGTGCTCGGGTCTGGCCCACAGCTAGTAAGCAGTTACTAAAGCAAGGATGGATTAGTGGGTGCACGAATCATTAAAAAAGAAATCCTATAAAATCAAAGACTCTGGGCTTGGAATGGTGGCTTGTGCCTATAACGCTAGTACATTGGAGGCTGAGGCAGAGGGATGACAGCAAGTTCAAGGCCAGCCCGGTCTGAATCCTGAGTCAGAGGACAGATTTGAGGTGCCCAGCAAGGCACCTCTCTCAAAGAAAGAGGAGACAGAGGGAGACAGAGAGAGAGAAAGAGAGACTACCAGACGTGTCTAACCTGTGGTCCATGGACCACATACAGGACCCCTATGAATGCTGCTCAGCACACTTGTAGATGAAGCATTGTATTCCAGTGTCCAAAGGTTGGACACCTGTGGCTTTGTGGAAGAACTATGCATTACGAAGCACTTAAAAAGAACAGACTAGTCTAACAGGCAGAGATGCTGCCACAAAGCTGTTTCAAAAGCATTGTGTTAGGTGAACAAAAAAGAGGAAAGAAAACTGGGTGGGCAGGAGACATGGCTTAGCAGTCAAGTATGCTCACTGCTCTTGGACCCGGATTCTATTCTCCACACCCACATGACAGCTCACAGCTGCTTGTAACTCCAGTTCTATGGGATTGATGCCCTCTTCAGACCCATCTGGGCTCCTGCACGCACATGGTACACATACATAGCCACAAAAAATGCACAAATATTTTCTTTAACATAAAAGTCTACACACTGAGTCCATCTATAGTACTTTCTAGAAAAGATAAAACTGCAGAAAGTAGAAGAGTGATTGACAGGGTAGGTGAAAAGGAGATTGTTTTCTTCCAGCCATGTGGTAGCAGGCCCTTCCCCAGCCCCTGGAAGGGACCTGCTTTGACTAAAGGCACGGGAAGGAAGACGAAATGTGTCACTTCTGAGTGACACTTTAAGAATTGGCATGTGGGGCTAGGTGTGGTGGCGCATACCTTTAATCCCAGCCCTTGGGAGGCATGGACAGGTGGATCTCGTGAGTTCAAAGTCAAGCTGAGTACATAGCATGCTGAGACTAACTAATGCCAGAAGCATATCGCAAAGCTGGCTGGGTTCCAGTACAAAGTAAAAGGCCAGGCCAGGTAGCATAGGCCTGTCAGCCTCTCTTCTCAGGAGTCTGAGGCAGGAGGACCACTGGAGAGCCAGGCTCGGCTATACCGTGTATCCAAGGTTGACCCAGGCAACTTAGTGGAATCCTGTTTTAACATATGAAGAATTAAAAAGATCTGGAGATTTAGCTTAGTGGCTGTGTGCCTGCCTAATATGCACAAGGCCCTGGCTTCAACCGCCAGTCCTAGGCCCAGCACCGCGAAAGCAAACCAGAAACTTGCACTTTGTGGTGTGTGGAGCTTTGGGGGCTTTTGAGTAAAAATCACCTCAGTTTGAAACTCTCCAATACTGATCAATAGCCTTGGGGCCTTAATGAATTTCTTAACTAATCTAGCTTTTCACTTACCCATATTAATTTCTAAAACTACTACTATAATTCTTAAGCCAAATTTGAAGCAAGCTTTTTTTAAAAACAGGACAATGGACATTGACCAGGTCCATGCCTGGGATCCCCAAATTTGACCACAAATTACATCAGTTAAAGGCAAAACCCACAAGGCTGTGCACTTCCCACCTTCCTCCAAATGGGAGGAGGGATTGTATGAGCTGACCTGAGCTTGTGGGAGCTCATGGACTCTGGAGCAACAGTTAGGGAGCCTCCATGGGACCAACCTAGGCCCTCTGCATGTGTGTGACTCTTTGAAAGGCCACTAGCAGTGAGATCAGGACCTGTCCCTGGAGCTTAGCTGGCCTTTGGGAACCTGTTCCCCATCTGAATCACCTCGCCCAGCCATGATTGCCGCATGGGAAGTGGGGAGAGGACTGGGAGGAGAGGAAAGAGGGGAAACTGAGGTCGGTATGTAAAATAAACGAAAAATGTTATTTAAATAAAATTTTTAAAAAAAGAATAGAAAAATCTAGAGTGTTGATTCTTCTGATCATTTCTACTTCCTTCACAGATGTTACTCTACACAGTGACCGTCCCCAATAAAGTGGGGATTGTACTGGCTGATGCAACACTATTTAATAATCAGTCTATTTTTAGCCTGGTGATAAGAAGGTTAATCAGGAAACAATGTCCTTCCTATCTCTCCACGTGCTCATTCCCAATGTGGCGTCTCCTGTTCCTCACACTGGGATTGGGTGGCTCATACCGTTTTGTCGCTAATTTTAAATTCCTCAGGACCCCCTGTGGTCTTTGTAAGCCCTGAACGCATCACCACCACACCCCCCACACACATCACTCACACCCACCCCTGCACACCACTCACACACACCCACACCAGTACACACACCACTCACCCCACACACATCCACACACACCTCTCCCCCACCCCCCACACCTCCACACCCCACACCCCTCCCATACACCCCACAAGCAGCTCTCACCTCGCCCATAGTATCAGAGAAGCCGTCTAGCCCTGAATTTGCAGTCCTGCCTGGGCAGGGGAGCTGATCAGCAGAAGTTATCGTAAATATATAAAATTGGCAAGGAGTTTTTTTTAAAGCCAAAATTTGTGCTCCGTTTCAATGCTATCTTGTGAGGAGATAATTTTCCTTCCATTTGTTTTGCTATAGACGTGCCTGTATTTTATGAATTGTTTCTATCTCTGGGTTTTACATGACGGAAGGCGAGAATCAACTCCTACAAAGTGTGCTCTGACTTCCACTTTTGAGCCATGGCGTGTGTATCTCTCCACACACAAACAAATA
This sequence comes from Microtus pennsylvanicus, assembly GCF_037038515.1. Lineage (NCBI taxonomy): Eukaryota > Metazoa > Chordata > Mammalia > Rodentia > Cricetidae > Microtus > Microtus pennsylvanicus. The sequence goes on along the minus strand of NC_134579.1, from coordinate 61,120,645 downwards.
AATGTAAAAGAAAACATTTTATATAGACTGATGCTCTGTGAGTATTTACTAAAGGAAGGCATTGGGCTCTTCACTGTGGATGAAGCAATAGCAATGGGTCTTGGCTTCTGTGTGGGTCAAAGTTATGTGTTAAGCCTTAATCACTGTGCCTGAGAGGTCTGTGAAACTAAAAGGCCTCTGGTCTGCAAGCCCCTTGCCCAAGGACACAGTTTCTGAAACGCTGGCAGCAATGGTTCATGGGTCAAGCCATGTGTCTTCACTCCCCTAAACAAGTTTGTGTAGCCAATCTGCACCAGGTGGGAGGTACGTGGGCAGGAAATACGTCAGGATGTATGCTTGCCCGTGATTGGACCTCGCAGGAAAGGCAGTGAACTATGGATTTTGCCTTTTTAAGCCCCTCCAAATCATGACTCGGGGCCATTTTCTGGGAAACCACAGAGTCCATCAGCCTGGCCAGTATCTAATTAAAGCTTACTTCAGATTTGACTCTAAATTGTGGCCGTGGCCTTATCCCCAGGCGGGATTAGCCTTCTACATACTGCCAGGCTTTTCTTAATCACATTCCTGATAGCCTTCTTTTTTTTTTTTTCCAACAAAGCCCCTTTTATTTACTTAGCTGTAAGAAATTTCCTTTATTAACTAAACCTCAGGGAATTTTCAGCATAAGATTTAGTGTATTAATGAGCACCAACACCTGGCTCTGAGGCTTGCTCAGCCTCTTCCAGTCCTTAGCCAGAGTTAGAGGAAGAGACATCATTGACAGAGACCAAGTCAGGGGCTGCGGTCTTCCTTCCCTAGCTGGACAAGCTGCTCAACTCTCGTCCAGAACAGGAAAAGAGGCGGTTTCTCAGAAAAATTAATAATGAATTTGGCAACAAATCAGCTCTAACAATTTAGACTTATCAATATATTGGGCCAAACTCTAATTTCCTTTTTATGTTGCAGTTTATTCTTTTTGTATGTATATTTGTATTATTAGGATTTGTAATCCTAATAATTTTACTCTCTGTGCAGAAATGAATCAACTCAGGGCAAAGAAAAATCCCTCAACCTGGAATAGTCTCATCTTGTTTTGGGAAAAGGCTTCCTGCTCCTCAATCTTTCAACTGATGAACACACATTCCCCCTCCCCTAGGTGTTACTTCTGGCCCTGGATGTTCACACAGGCAGCTTCTGATGGAACTATCAAGGTACCTGGAGGCACTCACTATGCAGGCAGCCTTTGCAAAGGTCTTAAAATCAACCCCCGTCAACAGTCCATGAGTGTGCGGAATGGCTGTGCTTTCCCAAAGACTTCTGCTATTCCATTTCATGAACTAGGCTCAGAATTATCAGGAGCCAGAGCAGCAGCAGCTGCGGCAGCAGCTCCCCGAGGTAGAACCTCAATCACCCGAGGTTTGTCAATGATACGGGGCTGTCCGGTTTCCCTTCTCTATAATGCCAACAACCCATGCTTGGTGACCCTCTCCATACTTGGAAGATTTGATTCTGAACAAAAGCGGGCCACCTGTTCTCTTGGCAGACAAATCAGGAATCCCCCAGAGGTTTCAGCTGATGTTCCTGGGAGGAGGCCAAAGCTCCCACTGGCTTTGCCAGTGGCAGCCATCTTGGCAATGATTAGCAGATTATGAATGATGAAGAACACTTGATTTTGTTGTTGTTGTTGTTGTTTGAGGTGCTGAGAGTGTCCCCAAAGTCCAAAGCCTGTGGTGTCCATGGCTGCCTGGGCATTAGATGGGTGCATCAAGCCAGCAGCAGTTCTGTTTAGTAGCCATATTGAACATAGCTTCCTGATAAGCTGACTCTACTTCTTCTCTGGAAACCACCATCTTGATTTATTCCATTTATCAGGATTACCCAACCATGGGCGGGCACTGGCCGCAACCTGGGTTCCTCAGGGTTTGGTTAACACCAGGACATCTCCTACCACAGCACTAACAGGCATTATGAATTCATTTTGCTGACACACCGCAGTGGCAACCCCACCGGGGATAATCCAAGGGCTGTCCACTGTCCACTTATCAGTGCGGTTCCTCCCTCCTCTGCAGCATCAGGAAAACCTTTGATCATGAGCGGTGTTACCTTTTCTCCTTCCTTTCTTTCATGCTCTGGCTGACACTCAGTGATGCCCATGGCGTAGAGGTCACTGAGCACACTGGTACAGGTTATGTGCCATCGTGTAGGGAATCTTCCACCAAGAGGTAAAAGAAATCGGCGGTCAGCACCAGCTACAGGCCGCAGTGCCTCAGTGGGAAGAGGCAAGCGTCCATCCCAATGCTCAGCCAGGGGAGGGCTGAGCTTGGTTCTGGCCTGGCGCCCAGGCCCCCTTCCTGCTCTTGACTCCCCCTACCAAACCCGAGGCAAGTGAGGGCTGCAGCATAGGCTGCAGTTTGAGTAGGGTTTCCTGGGGGACCTTGCAGCCTAACCCCTTCATGACAGAGAAGCTCGTCAGCAGTCAGTCCCAGTGCCTGGGACTCAAACTCCCGCTTATGGGAGTTCCTTCGGGCAGAAGGAACCCTCCGCCGTCACCAGCGCCACCTTGGCCTTTCCACTGGCGCCTGCCACCTCTGCCATCAGACTGCCTAAGGGGTTGGCTGGGCTGACCACAAGGCTCTGGTACCTAGGGGCAGGCAAAGGTTACCCGAGGAGATGGCATGCTGCACCGCACATGTGGGACCAGAGGACGCAAGCCACGTTGCCCCTGACAAACTTCTAAGCTATGAAACAAGTAGAGAGTCACACTATAAAGAGACAAACATACTAGCGATGTAGTTCAGATGGAGTGCTTGCCTGGGTTCAATTCCCAGTACCCCCCAACACACACACACCAACACACACACTGCTGCATTAGTGATTATTGATACAATAAAGGTTTGTTGATAACTGAAGGTTAGCTGACAGCTCCTTGGACACCATGGTCAGTGGTCAGTGACAATAGCATTCTCTCATTCTCTATCGTGTGTCTCACCCCTTCATTCTGGAGCAATGGCTAGTGGCTTGTAGTAACGTAGGAAATGCCCCTGGATGAACACACATGCTTGGCTTCTGCTTACAATATATTCCCAAGCCTGGTATGGCAGTGCATGCCTGTAGCCCTTGAGAAACCTAGGCAGGAAGATCATGTGTTTAAGATCAACCCAGGCTTCAGATTGAGATATCTCAAAAGAATAAGACAACAACAATAAATTATTCTTAGCTGTCCTATGACTATGTCTATAAGTTGGTATTTCCGTGTCTTATGTCTATTAATAGAATGTGTTGTAGGCCTCATAGCAAGGTTCAGGATCTAGGCCTTCCTGCCCCTGTATGCAACTTCCCATTGCTTGTGTGAATAAAGGGATGTGGCAATCCAAAGGTAATAAAGTATGGTAGGTATCAATTGACTCATAGAGACCAACGCTAGATATGACTTATCACTCGGCCCCCACTCCCTTTACCTGTAAAGGAAACTGAAAGTCAGAGGAAAGGTGGTATCCCAAGGTTAGATAGTTGTGAGGGATTTTAACAAGACCGAGGGTCTAAATATCCTGCTTATTACACTTTCCAGGGCATGTATCACTTCTGAAAATACACACTAGAAGAACATGGGAGTTACAGAATTCAGGAGGAAAGCTGACCAGCCAGCTCAGCATGGCTGACAGTTGAGGCCCAACTCCATAAGAGAGGCAGAAGGCCCTCCTCATTCTTGAGAAAGCCCGATTGGAGGAGACTAGGCAAATGTCTGTGTGAACTAGAAATGATGTGCTGTGCTGTGGTGTGCTGTGGTGTGCTGTGCTGTGCTATACTGTGCTGTGCTGTGCTGTGCTATACTGTGCTGTGCTGTGCTGTGCTATACTGTGCTGTGCTGTGCTGTGGTATACTGTGCTGTGGTGTGTTGTGCTTTGCTGTGCTGTGGTGTGCTGTGCTGTGCTATACTGTGGGGTGCTGTACTGTGCTGTGCTGTGCTATACTGTGGTGTGCTGTACTGTGCTGTGCTATACTGTGGTGTGCTGTGTTGTGCTTTGCTGTGCTGTGGTGTGCTGTGCTGTGCTATACTGTGGGGTGCTGTGCTGTGCTATACTGTGGGGTGCTGTACTATACTGTGGGGTGCTGTGCTATACTGTGGGTGCTGTACTATACTGTGGGGTGCTGTGCTGTGCTGTGGTGAGGAAAGCACAACCTTTGAATCCTGTGGTTACTGCCAGCTTTGTCATACTTCATGTTACTTAATTCTCCAGGACCTGATTATTTTTTAGTTTATAAAAGCTGCTCAGAACTGTCTTCTCAGAGTTGACTTTCACAATGGACATCATGATATTCATCCCAGCACTAGAAAAGCACTCTGGAAGATAGGTTTGTGACCTCCACTGGGAGTCAGGTTTAGTTCATCCTAGAAGAGATGGTGACCACTCACTCATTCCTCTGCCAGTCTTCAAGATGCTTTTGAGCAAGGATAGGCTCACACCAGAGGGTAAGAATTCGTCTCCATTGAGCTGAGAGACTAGAAGATGAAGGATTGACAAGCAATGCTGTAGGGATTAGTCCTCAGCATGTCTGTTCTTGGAGGGTTCACAAACTAGACTTTAGTATTGCATTTGAAATAGATAAAACAAATAGAACCATATTCTAGAAGACATTAAAAAAAACTGTATAGGAGCTAAATTTTCCTCTCTATACGTGACATTAAATTGAGACACAGCCATGGTTTTGTTTGTGTCTGGCTTATGGCTCCTCTTGTGCCCTATGCTAGCTAGCATCATGCAGTTGTTACAGACTGTATGGTCTGCTCTGATTGCTTTGCCCTGCTACTTGGCACACTATATATGGTGCAGTTATAACACACCATAAATGCTGTGCATATGGGTGTAACCATGACATTCCATTCTTTCTTTAAAAAAAAAAACCTTACCATTGTCGTAAGTGTGAAAACAAAATGAAAAACATTTTCAAATGTTTCACTTTTAGGTCACAGGACAGATTATTTGGGGATGAGGAGTATGAACATGGAAGTGTGGGGAGAAAGTGTCACTCTGTAGCTCTGCCTGGCTTGGAATTTAGTATTTTAAACCAGACTGGCCTTGAACTCACAAAACTCTGCTTGTCTCTGCCTCCTGAGTACTGAGATTATAGGTGTGCGCTATCACACCTAGCTGAATTATTCAGTTAAACAAGTTAAACAAAGCACGGTATGTAGAGGTAAGTTTAAAAAAATAGATTGCATTAATATTGACATATCACAATGCAAGAAAACAACTGTCAGGACAAAAAAAAAGAGAACAGTTGAAAAAGACTATCTCATCAGAGTATATTTCTTCAAAAATTTAAATAATGAAAGTAAGACTGAACCAAGCTGGGCTGTAGTGGCGCACACCTTTAATCCCAGCACTCAGGAGGCAAAGGCAGCAGGATCTCTGTGAGTTCAAGGCCAGCCTGGTCTACAAAACAGATGCCAGGACAGCTAGAACCATTACACAGAGAAACCCTGTCTCAAAAAAAAAAAGAGAGAGAGAGAGAGAGAGAGAGAGAGAGAGAGAAAGAAAGAAAGAAAGAAAGAGGCTAAAACCTAAGCAAGTTTTTGAGATGCTCACTGTCAGCCCAGCAAGGAGGGCCATGTCAGAACATGCCAATTAAATTGTACTTGATTTAAGCAACCAGAAAACAATGTATGCTGATGTAGGCCAAAAAGGCTTGGTTCTTTTTCTGGCTGCTCAGACCTGAATAATCACACAGGAACTATATTAATTGCAATATTGTTTAGCCAATACTTTAGCTGTATTACTAGCTAACTCTTACATCTTAAATTAACCCATTTCTACTATTTTATATTTTACCATGCCTTGTTTATTAGCTAATTGATGGACAGTCAGGCTTTTGTCTCGGTGGTGGGTGGGGCTTGAGGCTTTGGGCTGATCTGCATTTGTGCTGTCGTGAAAGATGCCGCAGTGAGTAATCATGTGTGAGTTTCGTGTGGACATACTTTCATTTCTCCAGTACCTAACTAGAAACAGAGCTGCTGGGCCCAAGAGTGATTCTACGTCTACTTCGGTGTCTCTGAAGCACTGCCGTCTTGGTTTCTAGGTTTGGCTGCATGTGTTCCCTTCTCATTCGCTGTGAACGAGAGTTCTTACTGTTCATCTCTACCAACAGAGGGCAAGGCTCTGCTTGTTGGTAGTCCATGCCGTGACTGCCTGCGATGCGGGGTTCAGCTCGCATTTAATTCCCTGGGTGGAGAAATTACCCTGCTTCCTTCTCCATGCTCGGTCCACGTGGGAACCCAGCCCTGTAGAGCGTCAGGGCTCCTCCACTTAGCAGAGGGCGTCAGGCAGTGTGTCCTTTGATCGTTAGCTTTGTGGTCCATAAACCCAATCGCTGAGCTGTTCTCTAAGAAGATACTATTGAAGGGGAGGAGCTTTTCCCCCAAGGGGCCCGCAAACGTTTGCAGGGAAGTGTATTGAGGGCATCTTGACTTGGTAAGCGCTAGCATGCAACCCATCCTGGGCAGAAGCCCCACCTCCCACCTCTTCATAGATCTCCTTCCTCCGGTTCCCCAGACACTAAAAGGGAGCATTCTGGGGGAGAGATGTGATATGAAATTTGCAACTGGCCTTAGGGCAAAGCAGAGTACTGAGTGAAGCTCTGGTGAGGAACTGGAACCAGAGAAGGGCTGCCTCGAGGGAGGAGCCTTGCTTGGGAGTCAGGGGTGGAGGTGGGAATGTCTTCGGGTCCTAACCTGCCTGGCGGCTGCTGACCAACACATAGCATCAAAGGCTAAAAATAAAAATCCAAGTACCCCTTCTCTAGCACACAGACCTTGAGCACTTGGCCTGACCCGGGGGCTTGTGTTACCCTCGAGCAGTGGTTCTCCACCTCCCTGACACTGTGACCCTTTCAACCATAAAGCTATTTTCATTGCTGGCTCATAACTGTAGTTTTGCTACTGTTATGAATGGTAATGCAAATATCTGTGTTTTCCATTGCTCTCCAGTGAAAGGGGATCATTCAATCCAAAGGAGTCGGGACCCATAGGTTGAGAACCTGACCCATAATGGTCCCTAGTGCCTCACCCTAAAAGGCCAGTGTCAGAAAGGGAACTATGCTGCCTAACCAGAGAACGAGCTGTTTCCTTTTACCTATTCATTTCAATCCCTACACAGCAGACAAGGCCCAGTATCTGCTCTTCACCGCCCTACAAGGAAGGACCCATTCCCCCTGAGAAGAATTCTGAGAGCTCACGGGCTGTGTTTCTGTCCATGGTGTCTATTCTCCACTAAAACTTTGATAGTAGGGACCCCACTCAGTGGTTAAGTGGCTTACAACCACCCATAACCTCAGTTCCAGGAAGCTGACACCCTTTTCTAAAGAATATAAAAGGTATAATTAAGGATTGGTGGAGGGCTAGAGAGATGGTTCAATGGTTAACAGCCTGGCTACTCTTCCAGAGCTCCTGGGTTCAATTCCCAGCACCCACATGGCAGTTCACAACTGTTTGTAACTCCAGTTCCAGGGGTTCTGACACCCTCACACATACATGCAGGAAAACACTAATGCACATAAAGTAAAAATTAAAAGAAAAAGCCCTAAAACCAAATAAAGAATCCCAATGAGGGCTGGAGAGATGGCTCAGAGGTTAAGAGCATTGCCTGCTCTTCCAAAGATCCTGAGTTCAATTCCCAGCAACCACATGGTGGCTCACAATCATCTGTAATGAGGTCTGGTGCCCTCTTCTGGCCAGCAGGCATGCACACAGACACAACATTGTATACATAATAAATAATTAATTAAAAAGAAAAAAGAATCCCAATGATAGGACACGGTTGCCTGAAGTTGAGAAGCTCTGATTCAGGGCTCTCTGTTCTGTGACAGGGACGAGGCCCTTATGCCCTACAGGGAAACAACCAGAGAAAAGCACATGTAACTCATGAAAAATGTCCCCTCCCACCACTAAAAGAGGAAAGTGCGCAAGGGCTGAGCTGGACGTGGCTCTCCTCTCCAACTCCTTCCATGCTTAAGGCCCAGCGCACAGGAGTGCTGACTTCCGATTTTTTTGAGACAGGGTCTCATTGCAAATTCCCCTGTTTATCTCTGGAGTCCTGAGACTAATGGCATGTACCACCACATCTTGCTAACCTCAGGATACTTGACAAATTACAAATCTTCTCCATACTCTGTACATGTTATTTTGCTTGAAATTCACTTGCAGTTTTAAAGATATAGATGAATTTTCTTGTGATTTTTAACATTCAATTATTTGTGTGTGTGCATACATATGTATATTAGTATGTGCGCATGCATATCACAGCACATGTATGGAAGGAGTCTGGGTTCCAGGAATAAAGTGCCTCACGCTTGGTGTCAGATCCTTCACTGGCTGAGCCATCCTGCTGGTCCTATGAACTGCTTTTAAAGTTTACATCACAACCACAGACAGAAAAGAATGAATTTTCTTGGCTGTAAATAGAAAGTAACCACTTTCTAATAACAAAAATAATAAAAATAGAATATTGAGTCTAGATGGACATTTTTGACTGCCAAAGGCCCTCCCTGAAGCCAGATCTCCTATGAAGAGAGCTACATCTGCATTCAGGAATAACTGAAGATATGCTTGGTGAGCCTAGGATTTCCTCTTTGTGTAATCAGAAAAACTGAAATAAATTCAGAGGCATAGCTTCACGCGCAGGCGCACACAGACACACACTCACAGACACACACAGAGACACATATACACACACAGACACACACACACAGACACATTCACACACAGATACACACTCACACACACTCACACTCACATTCACAGACACACACACAGAGACACATATACACACAGACACTCACACACACAGAGACACATATATACACACAGACACACACTCACACACTCACTCACACGCACACTGAATCTATGTGACCTGCTGCTATGTATGGAGAGACGCCTGAAAGCCACTGGGCTTCAGTGCAGTGTGACTCAGCTCTGGCTGAAACACATCCCAAGCCTACTTTTCTGGATGGCTGGACTGTGGAAAGTGGACAGGAACAAACCAGAATGCCTATGAACCCCAGAAAGTACAGACAATCCGTTTGTCATTTATCAGCTTTCCTCCGGACCAGCCTGTACCCTGAGGGCAAGTTTTCATCCCTAGACCCACTCACTCTTTGTTTTTTAAATCTCAGTCAAACTTTTCATAAATCCAGTTGGCAAGTAGAAGAGGAAGAAGTGAAAAGTCAAACTTCCTGGGGGAAGCCCCTTTATGGAACTTCTAGAAAATTCCATTCTAGAAGATAGATTATAAAATGCAATTAAGTACTGCATTAAATTGATCATGATGTGATAAAAAAGTATTAAGAGTTGACTGACTCAGTGGGGTGAACTGGTAAAATTTACAGGTCAAATCCCTGCCCCTCGGGAAGGCCAAGAAATTTGGGGACGTGGAGCTAGTGCATAAGCCTCATGTGTTGAACCAGGTTAGATCACATCTAAAATATACACAAGTTTGAGGCCAGCCTGGGCTACATACTGGGTTCCAGGCTAACCTGGGATAGAGAGTAAGCTCCTATCTCAATGAAATAAAGCAAAGGGAACCAAAAACCCCACAGACTGGTATCTGAATCTCCCTTTAACCCCAATAATTCCACGTGGGAAGACAAAGCCACCATGAGCAAGCTTATCTGGTCCTACTGCCCCACAGGTCCCATTTGGTGTTCCTGTTTCCTTCCAGCATGTTCTTTCCATGGGCTGCTCCAGGACAATGGTCACTGGCTGCCCATCCCGCTCAGGGAAGTTTATTTCCTGGCAAAGCAAGGCTGTTTTTATAAGGGTTGAGGTTGAGGGTTTAGCTCAGTGTAGTGTGCTTGCCGAGCAAGTGCAAGGCTCTGGGTTTGAGCCCCAGCACTGGGGATGGGGGGACAGGGAAGCATGGCTATTTTATACTTTTTCTAACTCTTTAATCTGCTGTTTCATGGGTTTTCATCAAAGGAATTGTGAGCTGAGTTGTGTCTCCAACCCTGGGTGGAGATGTTTCACGGGGCCAGGAAGATCACTAGGTTACTGTCTAGCAGGAGGTTTACTGGCAAAACAATAAGGACAAACCATTGTCCTTACCCTTAGACGTTAATCCAGGGATAAGCAAGACGGCCCAGGGGATGTGAAGTGGCTTTACAACCTCTGTGTCCAAGGCTACTGCCCTGAGTTCTATCCTGACACTCACGTGGTCAAAGGAAAGAACCAGCTCCCAAAAGTTGTTTTCTAGGTTTGTGCACCCCACCCCCAACTACCAGTAAATGTAATTTTAAAAACTAGTTCATCTAAATGGGGCCTAGCCTGTAGTCCCAGCAATTCAGAGACAGAGGTGAGATCATTGTGAGATTGAAGTTAATGGGTCCACGTAGCAAGTTCCAGGCCAGGGAGGGTTATATTGTAACACACACACGTGGACATGGATGCAGGCACACAAAATAGCAAGTAAAACTAGAGTAATTTTTCTTTTAGCATTTGCATGCCTTTAGAATTTCTCCCACCTGTTCATTCAGCGATTGAACTTTCTCTGTTGTGAATTATTCGAGCATAGCAACACCCTTTTTGGAGAGCAAATGACCCAAAAGCCCAGTGAACCCACAGCCTCAGCTCCTGGCCTTGCTCATTTTGCATTCCTGCTCCCTGCACCCAGAGCAAAGCCCACAGCATTTATCCACTCATTCTTTCTTTTTCATAAATATTTACTGAGCCAGCTTTCTATCTGCCAGCTGTTCTGAGGGATGGAGACCGGGTGAACAGGGAGGGACCACAGTCAACTAAGCCATAAAGAGAAGAGGCGGGCTGGATAGAGTCCACTGGCTGAGCTAATCCTTTAGATAAGGCAACAAAGAAGACCTCTGCCATCCTTGTGCTGAGATAGCTGGTGACTTCTTAAGCTGCAGTAGGCTAAAGTCCACCCTGTGTGCCAGGGCCTGGGAAGTCCTGCATGATCAGGGCCAATCTGCCGCTGACAATACCTTCTCCCAGCCCACTAAGCCTCGGGGCTCCTCAATCCCGCAGATCTGCTGTTAGACTCCCGGCCTTTGTGCTGTCTGATGTATCCGCCTGGAGAAAAGCACGATTAATAAAAACTCGGGGTCAGAAATTGGGGTTCAACCTGAAGATCCGGAAAGCAAAACAGCCTCAGGCTCTTACCTCGACCTCAGTCTGAAACAGCGATCCTACATCCAGGAATCTCAGAATGAGACTGTCTCTGAGAGTTGTCTCCCCCTCTCCTCCCGTCTTATATTCTTCTCTAAGGCTGGAATTAAAGGCATGCATCAGTGGGATTAAAGATATGCACTGCCTGGTTTCTATGCCAACTAGTGTGGTTACTAGGATTAAAGGTGTGTGTTACCATAACCTGGTCTGTGAGGCTGACCAGTGGGACTGTTTTACTCTGAGATCTTTAGGTAGACTTTATTTATTAAAATGCAATTGAAATGCCTTTACACTGGGCTGTTCTGTTCCTCCTGAGTGTGGTCGTGCACACCTTTAATCCCAGCAATCAGGATGCTAAGAAGGGGAATCATCGACAGACAAGGCCAGCCTAGGCTACATAGTGAAAACAAAACAACACAGTAAGATTAATAAGCAAATAACAGCATAAAGAAGAGAGTGGGGAGATGGAGATGGATCAGTGGGTGAAGCTTTTGCCCCTGGATGCATGTAAAAGCCAGTAGGCACGGTGATGCCTATAATCCCAGCACTGGGGAGAGACAGGGACCCCCACCTCCTCCCAGCAATCTGTCTAGATAGACTAACCAGAATTGGCAAACTCTGGGTTCAACGAGAGAAACTGCCTCAATAAAGTGGAGAGTGATCAAGTAGATACCTAGTGTTAACTTATGTCTCTATGCATGCGGGCACACACACACACACACACACACACACACACACGCACGCACACGCACATGCACACACACGCACACACACACATGCACACAGGCACTTACACATGTGCCTCTTCTTCCCCTCTTGCTTTTTCTTCTTTTAATACAAAGTCTCACTGTGTGAGTCAGGTTGGCCTCCAGCTCATAGTCCTTGGCTGGGACATCCCCAGACTGAGTCTTTACCTTCCTGGATCCAGAGTCCAAGCCAGGGTTCCTTCCCCACAGGAGAGATGCAGGATATGCAGTGAGTTTGCTCTTCTGAAATGACACTGCCACTCAGTTAGGGTAAAGTCAATAAAGAAACTAAAGAATCTGTGAGCCCAGTAAGAAGTGAGTGTCCACCACCCAGAAAATGCAGCAACAGAAAGAACAGGTTCCATAATTGTGGGATGTTGGAGTCTGAGCTGTGCCCAGCTAGAAAGTGCTGGGACAGAAGACAAACTGATTGCTGGTTCACACTTTCAGGACTTAATAACTCCTCTGCTTTTATTTGGTGTGTGTGGGGTGTGTGTGGTAGGAGGCTGTTTGTTTGTTCCCGGCTGCCCAGACCAGAAATAATCACACAGAAACTATATTATTTGCAATACTGTTTGGCCAATGGCTTAAATGTATTTCTAGCTAGCTCTTATATCCTCAGCTAACCCATCTCCATTAATCTGGGCATCACCAAGAAGTTGTGGCCTACTGGCAAAGTTTTGATGGGCTCCAGCTGAAGGCATCTGTCTCCTGCGGGCAGCTACATGACTTCTCCCTGACTCTACTTCTTCTCCTGTATATCTCTTTTAGCCTGGCTTTATTCTGTTAAGCCATCGACCAAAAGCAGCTTCTTTATTCATTAACCAATAAAAAGCAGCACATATACAGAAGCACCTCCCACACCATGCCAGAGGAGAGTTGATTTTCAAGGCAGGGTCTCACTATCATAGCCCTGGCTGTCCCGGAACTCCCTCTGTAGATCAGGCTGGCCTCCACTCACAGAGATCCGCCTGTCTCTGCCTCCTGACTTCAAGTGCTGGGATTAAAGCATCTGCCACCATGTCTAGCCTCTCAGATTGTCTTGCTGCCTATATTTTTCCAGATAAAGCCAGGGAAGAGCCAGGGGACAGGGCTAGCAAGTCCTCCATCCCTGCCTAGTCATATTCTTTGTTCAGTGTCCACAGAAGTGGTTCAGAGGGTCATAATCAATATTCCCACTGAGTAATATGGCGGCAGCAGCAGACTCTGGTGTGGGAGTGTCGCAGCCACCCCTCCTTGGTATCTTTGTTGTTGCTATTTTTTGAGATTTATTGTTTTATTTGATGTGAATGAGTATTTGCCTGTATATATGTATCATATGTGTGTTCTTTTTTTAAAAAACTGATCTTTAATTTTTATTTTTTAATTTTTAGGTGTGTGTTTTATATACATGTTATATATGTGTGATATATATGTATGTTACATGCATGTGAGTTTGTGGGTACATGTGCCCAAGTGGGCACAGGCAGAGGCCAAATGTTAGGAGGAGAATGTTGAGTCTCATCCTCTATTGCTCTTTGTCTTATTCCGTTGAGTTAGGGTCTCTCACTGAATCAGACACTTGCTGCTTTGGCAAGCTTGGCTGACTGATTACAAGCTCTTGTCTTGCCCTCCAGTGTTGGGTTAAAAGCATCTGTGGCCATGCCCAGATTTTTACATGCAAGTTGAGAATTTGGAAGCATGGATTATCATGCTTCTTATATAGTCCTATATAATGAGACCCTATCTAATACATACATATGGATGGAGGGAGAGGTGGGTAATGAACTCTTGGAACTCCAAAACAAGAAGACAACAATTAATTTAAAATAGGAAAATTTGGACTGGGATGTTGTAGGAGGCTACTTGTTCATTTCCCAGTCACCCAGACTCCCGAAATAACCACAAAGAAACTGTATTAATTAAATCACTGCTTGGCTTAGGGCTTTTTCTTATCAATAAAAAACCATAGTAAATTCATATCCTAGAACACTCTACAGAAATGAGGATTTATTGACACACATTATATAAATGATACACTATATGAATATAAATGACACACTATACAAATGAGTGTGTTAAAAGACAAAAAGGGGGAAAATACAGCACAGGGGTAGGATACCATTTATGTCAAACTCTAGAAAATGCAAATGAGAGAAGTAGATCAGTGGCCTGGGGCTGGAGTGGAGCAGGGACCAGAGTCTCTTGATTGTATATCTGCAGAATTCACATGTCTACCAGTGATCAAAGTCCCTGTACAAGTGAACTGCACAGAATCTGCTATCATAAATTAGATGCCATTAAAGTTAATCTGTGAAAAAGAAATAAAACAGAAATAAAATTAAAAAGAAGAAAGCAGCTGGGCAGTGGTGGTACATGTCTTAAAGCCCAGCACTCATAAGGCAGAGGCAGGCAGATCTCTGTGAGTTTGAGGCCAGCCTGGTCTACAAAGTGAGTCCCAGGGCATCCAAAGATACACAGAGAAGCCCTGTTTTAAAAAAAAAAAAAACAAGTAAAAACAAAAACAAACAAACAAATGAATGACAAAAAAAGAAGAAGAGGAAATAAGAAGAAAAGAAAGGAGGAGAATATGGAAAAAGAATAAAAGATGCTTTTAAAGTCTGGTGCCATTCAAGCTGAGGGGAGCAGTCACAACATGGTTAGTCTTGGATATCGGTGGCCATCAGGGTTCGATGGGCACCTGTTGGAGTTCCAGGTCTTGTGTCCATGGACAGGGATCTGAATGGGAACACGCGGTTGCAGCAGAAGCAGAGAGACTATAGTGAGAAAGGTTAGCCACTCAGTCACACTGTTGTGCAAAGGATAGGGACCTGCATTAACATAGGCAGGCCATATGAGTCATTGGATAGTGCAGGGCTTCTCCAACATGCTCTGAGACATGTAGTTCTGCAAGCAACTTCATATGTCCCATGTCTGAAGCATTTGAATCTCCACCCAGGGGTGTGCTTTTTGATATTGTAATGTGCCGTAGGTCCCCCTTCAGACACTGTGTGCTCTATGCCTCCATCAGTCATCCCAGAAGTTCTAGACAGCCCTCTAGAGATGGGAAGTAACTAGTGTAACTCCAGCCTTCCTCCCTGCCAGACGGCTTCTTCTGTTAATTTCATGTCAATTTTCAAGGCCTCCTGGACCTCACTCTCAAGCCTATGAATTTACCTCACACTGGCTGTAGCAAAACATTTTAAGGGCAGAAGAGATGGTTCCGCAGCTAGAGAACTTCCCACTCTTCCAGCAGACCCAGGTTTGGTTCCCAGTATCCAAGTTCGGCAGCTCATAACCACCTGTAAGTCAGCTCCAGGACATCCTCTAGGGCTCCCCTGCTTATTCTCTCAAGACTGAATCTAGAGCTCACCTTTCCCGCTAAACTAACTAGTCCTTAGTGGTCCCTAGAAAGCCCCAGGACCTGCCGCCCCACCCCTACACGGGGGTGATAAACCTGCACTATTGTGTTCATCTTTTAGCATGGATTCTGGGGTCTTGACTAAGCTCCCCCACGTTACTGATTAAGCCATCTTCCCAGCCTCCTTATCATAATCTTTTTCTTTTTTGTATCTATTTTTTTATTGTTTTTAAGGGCAGGTACCCACCAAGGCTAGAGGCATGGATTCCCTGGGAACCGGAGTTACAGGGTCAATGTGAGCCTTCTGACCAGCACACTAAGAACCGATTTCCATTCATCTGTAAAAAACAGGGAGCCCCTTTGACACCTCTAAATCAGCTCTTCAGCCCTCTGTCATATTCTTTTTTTTTAATATTTATTTATTTATTATGTATACAATGTTCTGCCTACACGTACCCCTGCAGGCCAGAAGAGGGCACCAGGCCTCATTACAGATGGTTGTGAGCCACCATGTGGTTGCTGGGAATTGAACTCAGGACCTTTGAAAGAGCAGGCAATGCTCTTAACCGCTGAGCCATCTCCCCAGCCCCCCTCTGTCATATTCTTAAGTGGAGACTTTAGGGACAATAGGAGCTTCTGGGCGTTAATATAACTTTTAAATTGAGGACAGAGTTCAGGTTCAGGATAAAAGTCCTGAGAATTGTTGTTATGTCTTCTTCTGGGTGGGGCTGGGCCTTAAGAAAGGAAGGGATTAAGAAGGCCTAATCAGGTGACAGAGGTGGCTCTGGAGGCAGGGGCAGGAGAACAAAGGACTGAGGAAGCCCATTGACTGACAGGTGAGCACTTCCTGATGCTTGGTAGAGGTGACTTCTGTGATGTCACCCAGCAGTCTTCCCCGAGTCTAAATCTGAGGCTCTAAGTGAGGCCTCACTCCAGCCTCTTTTCAGCTCCCTGTGTTCCGGTTGAATGAACTGGATACACGGAGCCCAGTGTAGAACACAGATGAACTTATTCTTAGGAAACTGGAGCACTCTCAGGGGAGAGAGTGGACAATGACCACAAAGGTCCCAGGGACCATTGCCATCAGACACACTCGAGGGAGGTGACGGTAGATGAAGACTGTAAGACCCATAGTGCCAACTCATACTAGAGTGAGGTTTATTCTAATTTTCCAAAGTTTTTAGATGGACAGCTTTTCTGAGGGCCAGTGTCTTACCCAGGTGATCAACAGGCCCATTTGGAGTAAGTTTTTTTGTTTTTTGTTTTTGGTGGTGGTGGTGGTGGTGGTGTTTCGAGACAGATTTTCTCTGTGTAGCCCTTGCTGTTCTGGAATTCACTTTGTAGACTAGGCTGGCCTCGAACTCACAGGGATCTAACCACCCTCCTCTGTCTCCTGAGTGCTACCACCGCCTGCCCCATTTGGATTAAGTCTTAAGAGGAGGAATGCTAGTATGCCTTTGTTTCTCCTCTAGAAAGCCAAGTTTCTACCCAGGGCCAGAAATACAACTCAGAGCTGAGCGCATTAGAAAGAGTGCTCCTCCATTAACAACAGCCATGTTTTGTCAGGAGGATGCAGCCTTCCCTTATCAGACCTCAAAATGCTGCTGCCCCACCTCTCTCCCTCCCCTCCCTTTTTTTAATAGCAAGGAAGGAGTGCTTTATTTTAGTTTCATGCTATAATAATGTGTGTGTGTGTGTGTGTGTGTGTGTGTGTGTGTGTGCGCGCGCGCGCGTGTGTATGAGAGACAAAGCCTTGAACTTCTGATTCCAAGTCCTGGGATTACAGTCACGTGACACCACGCCCAGTTTATTGTACACTCCAGGCAAGCCCACTATTAGTTGAGCCGAGTCTCCAGCTCCTCTCTTAAATGTTAAGGAAAAGTGAGAATGATGTTCCCTCCCCTTTCACATGGGGATTGTTCTGTTGGTTCGTTTAGCTTTTGTTGGTTTTGAAGACAGTCTCACTAGGTAGTCCTGGCTGGCCTGAAACTCTTTATGGTGGACCAGGCTGGCCTCCAACTCCCAGAGATCTGTCTGCCTCTTCTGCCTCCCAGGTTTTCTCTTTGCATGTGGAATTTCAAATTCAAAGAAGAGGCAATTGTGATACTTGCCCCTTGTTAAAATAGGGAATGCCTCAGTTGGCCGCCCAAGCTGATTATAGGAAAGGGGGTCCTTCCCACAATGACCTACAAGCCTGTTTCTAATAGGAGCATGACAATTTGGGGTCTATGTTCAGGTAAAGTGACATCTGAGAGCCAAGGGAGCTTGAAGATAGGATAATAAAGTTTCTAGAGGTGAGCACTGAGAGAAACCCAGAGCTGGAGTCCACAGCAAAGGATGAGAGAAGTCAAGTCACAAATAGTTTGGGGAAACACCAAAGTACTAACCAGGGATGCTTGGAACCACAGGTGGAGAAATGGAATTCCTGGCAGTCAGAGGGGGGTGAGGCCTGAGGTGGTGACTCAGTAGCAAAGGCATTTGCCACTAAGCTGGTGACCTGAGTTCCATCCCTTGACCCCACATGGCAAAGGGTCAAGAACCCTACGCATTGTCCCCTGAGCGCTGTGGTGTGCACACAAAATAAATTTTAGTTTTAAAACAATTAAAAGGGGTGGGGGGGGCGAGACAATCATTTGCATCTAGATTACTGAGCGTTTAAAGGCAGATTAGGCTTAAGCAAAGGTGAGAGGTCAACCGTGTCCAAGATATAAAGAGATTAACTAAGCGCATTCACCTCTAACTGTGCAAGGATTTCTAGAGGAAACTCTGAATTCCTGAGTTGTTCTGGACTTTGAGTCAAGCAACTCATGTTGAAGCTGAGTTCGGGTCATCTCCAGAGGGAAGCAGTCTGTGGTATATGACCAGATTCTAACAACGAATTGCTTTTGTCCATATTGACGTCAGTTAATGACCGGACTTTGGACTTGAAAGACAGTTAAAACTCCAGGTGGCTAAGGAGAGGAGCTATTTCCTCCTTGGATTATCAAGCAAGAACAGCCACCATGAAAGCCTCTCTGCTTCTCTCTCTTGGTCTCCTTTTGGCAATCTTGGGTAAGAAACCCTTTTCATTCTTGTAACTTGATTACTTCAGTCAGCTTTGTGGCTTCCGAAACAAAGCTGCAGGCTTGCGCCTACCGCTTCTTGAAGCTACTGGTAGTCTTGATGTGGGACCGTTTTCTGTAAAGAAAATTTCTTGTCCAGCTGCAAAGACAGTGGTAGAAAAAAGAAGTCTAAGAGTGACTTTGAGACGCAGCAGGGCAGAGGTTTGTCTGTATAAAGATGGCTCAGCATTTCAAGGGTCAGGTACCCTACAGTGGCAAGCTGGCTCTGTCCTGTGATGGTCAGAGACCCCAGGCCCAGGGAGAAAACATCTTTGTTTTCATCAACGCTTGAAATTGGAGATCACGGGCCAAAAAGAGCAACCCCAGTGTTGGTTAGACAGCTGCCCCTCTTCGGGTCTGGGGAGTTATTTGGGGGTGAGTGGATGAGCAATTTGCCCACGTGTCTAAAAAAGGACTCCAGATCTGGAAGCCAAATACAAAAAGGAGTAGCATTTGTCAGGGTGGAAAGAGGAAGAGAAGCTGAATTCAATTCAGAGGACTGTTTGTTTTGCTTTGTTTCTGAGACAGGATCTCAGGCTTCCAAGGCCGATTGTACCCTGTGTATAGTGGATGAGCTTCAGCTTCTGTGCTGGCTTATAGGCATGAGCCAACATGCATGGCAAGACGTGACTCTTTAAAAGGTCCTGTTACATGTAGGGGTGCATACGTGTAGAGGTCGGAGGATTTACAGGAGTGATTGAATTCAGGCTGTCAGCCTTGACAGCAAGCTTCTTTCTTCACCTATTCAGTCACTTTTCTGGCCCAGGATTTGATTCTTCTGAGAGTGGGTTTCAAGCTTGGGGACGAAGAGCTGTCCTAACAGGAGAGCAGGCTTTACCAGACCTCCCCTGCCAAGCCTGAACCACATCCTGGGGCCAAACCTTCAGGTCCCAATAAGAAGTGGTCAAACAATCTATGTGACTTCCCGGAATCACCATGAAGAAGAAATGCCTTCTGTAAGACACGGGAAGAGGATACTGAGAAGGGACGCTCCTCTGGGAGGGCTTGGGCAGGTGACTGGAGGTCAGGGAGCCATTGTCATTGATCTAAAGATACCTCTAAGGTGTAGAAAGGAGTCTTGGCCCAGCCAAGTCCCCCAGCAGGGGGCAGGAGGCAGAAGCAGAGTCCATACCTCAGAGGAAGGCAGGCAGGGATCCTAACACTGTGCAGTGAGGAGTTTCTTCCTATGTGATAACAGAGAAGGCAGTTCTATACTGAAGAGTTGCAGCCCATGGCCAGAATCACCTGGGCACTTATCTGCCCTTGTATCCAATTTGTTGTTGTTGTTATTTTGTTTTGTTTTTCAAGACAGAGTTTCTATGTGTTACAGCCCTGGCTGTCCTGCAGCTCACTTTGTAGACCAAGCTGTCCTCAAACTCACAGAGATCCACCTGCCTCTGTCTCCTGAGTGCTGGGGTCAAAGGTGTAAGCTGCCACACCCTGTCCTTGTATACAATTTTTAAACATTTGTGTTTGCTCTTGTTTAAAAGTAATTTTAGTAATGTAGACTGGCTGTAAGATGTTCAGGCCACCCAGAAATGTTTGCAACAAAGTGAGCACCTGCCCCACCCTAGCATCCCACTGGCACATAGACTACAGGTTTGGTTTTGAAAAAGATTTTTTTCATTCCTATGGAATCTTGAGAATTTATCTGTGTGTGTAGACGGAGCTGCCACATCAAGCATGAGTTCCGCGTCAGTCTCAGCAGCTGAGGACAGGCAGTGGGTCTTGTACACCTTCCTCCTCCCCCACCTAAGTATTTACTGGACAATGAAAATGCGCTCAGATGAAATCCAAAGTCCCCTCAGCAGGCACCGCTTGCCAATGTTTTGCTTTCTCTAAGCTCGATGATTGCTTTTTCTCCAGGGCATCTAGTGGGAGCCAACATCTCTTACTATTGAAGGATTTCCTTTCCCAAGGCATCTAGTGGGAGCCAACATCTCTTACTATCGAGGGACTTCCATCTATCAGAAGGATTTGATTGTGGCGCTCAGCTAGCATTAGCTATGATATGCACTGGATAGAGTGTTGGCCCTGGAGTGTTCCAGAAAAGAGCCATTCAGGGAACACTTTTTTCTCATTTAAGCCAATGGCACCCTAGAGGTGCTCTGTAGGTGTGGGCTATTGTGTTGGTTAGAAAACAGCTCTCAGATCTGAGGGAACAAAAAGATGGAGGTGGGCCTGGGGAGATGGCTCAGTGTGTACGAGTGTTTATAGCTCTTAGAGAACCTAGTCTCAGCTCCCAGTACCCACGATAATCTAGAACACCAGTTCCAGGGGATCCAACACCCTCTTCTGTCCTCCACTGTCTCCTGCATGTCTTTCCACAGACCCCTGGACAAGTTGTAGCTAACACAGTGACACATGTTGGCATGGTGACTCACATGTGATATGAAAGTAAAGGGTGGGAGCCAGGCATGGTGGCTTAATCATGGGAGAACTTGGAGGCACTTGGGAGGCAGAGGCAGGCCAATCTCCGTGAGTTTGAGGCCAGCCTGGTCTACAGGGCAAGTTCTAGGACAACCAGAGCAATCACAGAAAAACCCTATCTCAGAGAGAGAGAGAGATCATCTTAACCCCATGTTAACAGGTTCTTCACACGTGGGCATTTATGCCTGTCTCATAGTTCCCGTCAGGCACAGAGTAAGCCCTTGATAAAGGAGAACGTCCCAGGAGAGGGCAGTAGTGTCCACATGTGACTATGACCAGCTAGTGACTATTTTCTTGGCTCTAGAAGAACAATCGCTTATCTCTTTGTCACTTCTGAGCAGTGCACTAGTAGCCAAGCCCTGTCCAAAGTGAAGAGCCAGGCTGTGCCCCAGGGACTGCCAGGCCTGTGGGGGAAGTCAAAGTGAGTCTTCAGCATTCTGTGTCACAGGGCGTAGGAGCTGCTTCTTCCCCACAAAGGGTTTCTTTTACTAACTTGTATAATCTGTTGTCAATATCAGAGTTCTTAGAGACAAGAGGAGTTCTGGGAAGTGGGTCACTAAAAGTCACTCTTCCTAGCATCCTGGGTGTTTTAGGAGCCGCGAATGCAGCTCTGATGTCTACCATAGTCTTCAGACGAGGACCACTTATTTATCTCATTCTAAGTAGAGGTGTCTAGCCTTTTTAGTGGACAAATGCACCAGAATAAAACCTAGGCCAGCACTCAGGAAGATTGTGAATTTGAGACCAGCTGAACTGCATAGCAAGACCTGTCTCAAAACAAAAATTAAAACAAAACAAAAAGCCTGGAAGGACTTTAATCAAGATTTAATGGAGTATTTCTATGTAATCTATGTAATTATTCTTTAAACACTTCCTTCTACAGCTCCCCTTCTAGAGTCTATCAACAGAGAAAACTGTCACGCAACGGAGAACTGGGGCAGTTGCCTTAAAACACAGAAAGTCCACCTTGTGGCACTTTCAATTGTCTTCCTCTAAATAATCTGGGAATTTATTAAACACAGGTTGACAGTCTCCCAACCATAGTTATTAATTTTGTTATTACTTGGTACTAACTAATCTCTTTTTTATTGAGATAGGGTCTCCAGTAGCTCAGGCTAGCCCCAAACTTGATAGTTAGCAAAGGATGACCTTGAAGTCCTAAATCTCTTTACCTTGTCTCCAAAGTTCAGGTTTCTCAGCATCTTTCGTTTATGTTTTCATTTTTGAGACATGGCCTCATGTAGCCCAGGCTGGCCTCCACAGGCATCTACATCTCTCCTAACTCAGTACTCTTCGTAATAAATATTAGCAAACCAACTCTACACTAAGTTCTCTATAGCCACTATTAAACTACATTAGGTGTCATAATTTTCAATAATATTTTCCATTTTTGTCTATTTAATTTTATTTAGTTTTTGTATTTAGAAGTAGTCACGTGTTTCCCACTTTTAACATAATCATATGTATTCATTTTTCCAGAAAATGCTGTTGAGTATTGATTAGACAGTTACAACTAGTTAGACAATTACTGTATTGACTGCATTAGTAATGACAGTAATTGCCATTATTTATTCAATGCACCATCTTCTGACACTTGTCTTCTTTGTTCCCTCAACCAAAATCACAACAGCCTCTCCCTCAACTACTGCCGAAGATGAGAATCAGAACCCAGAAGGGAATCAAGCTGACAGTAATTCGACTAAGACCACTGAGGAGTCCGAGCTTTCCAGTAATTCGACCACTGAGGAGTCCGAGCTTTCCAGTAATTCGACCACTGAGGAGTCCGAGCTTACCAGTAATTCGACCACTGAGGCGCCCGAGCTTACCAGTAATTCGACCACTGAGGCGCCCGAGCTTACCAGTAATTCGACCACTGAGGCGCCCGAGCTTACCAGTAATTCGACCACTGAGGCGCCCGAGCTTACCAGTAATTCGACCACTGAGGCGCCCGAGCTTACCAGTAATTCGACCACTGAGGCGCCCGAGCTTACCAGTAATTCGACCACTGAGGAGTCCGAGCTTTCCAGTAATTCGACCACTGAGGCGCCTGAGCTTTCCAGTAATTCGACCACTGAGGCGCCCGAGCTTACCGGTAATTCGACCACTGAGGCGCCCGAGCTTTCCAGTAATTCGACCACTGAGGTGCCTGAGCTTTCCAGTAATTCGACCACTGAGGCGCCCGAGCTTTCCGGTAAGTCGACCACTAAGGCGCCCGAGCTTTCCGGTAAGTCGACCACTAAGGCGCCCGAGTTTTCCGAAGCTAACTCTACCACTAAGGCGCCCGACCTTCCCGGTAATTCGACTGAGCCCACTAAGACGCCTGACCCTGCCGGTAAATTCAACTCAACCCCCTATGACAACTGAGTCTCCTGGTGGTGTCTCCTCACAGACTACCTCTCCAGGAAAGAGTGATTCCTAAAAGTCTCCTTTCTGGGGTTCACAGCACTGAGGGTGTGATGTGTCGGTGTATTCTGGAGAGGAAGGGAAATGACCAGGAAAAAAAAATTCAAAGTTCAGTCATGACAGACGAGCTGCTAAGTGAGCAATCAGTTACATTCTTTTCCTTCCTGCTGCTCAAGCTACCTGCCAGCTGTAGAGTAGTGTTTTACGAATTAAGCCTTTGTGAAAGCTACCCACAGGAGAGCTGGAAGTAGCTTCAGGTTCTCTCAAAAGACCAGGTTTGACTAAGCTCTGGCTCATCAGCCACACCAGCCTTTAAGAAATCAGCTCTGGTCCAGTGGTGGTGGTGCACGCCTTTAATCCCAACACTTGGGAGGCAGAGGCAGGCAGATCTCTGTGAGTTCAATGCCAGCCTGGTCTACAGGACAGCTAGGACTATTACACAGAAAAACCCTGTGTGTGTGTGTGTGGTGGGGGGGAGTCAGCTCTACCCGGAGTCAGTCAAGATGGTGACTGATCTCGATTTGGAAACTGAGTCAAGACTTTGAATTTGAGGCTGTGGATTAAGAAGCTAAATAATGGCTGTCCTCAAACAGTTGCTGGCTGACCAGGGCCCAAGCATAGCCATTTGTGTGTCACTACCCATAAGCCAATGTTACTAAAACAGAAGCCTCTTGGCTTATTTCTCCAAGCTTGACCTAGAATAAGTGTCATAGAAGTTTATTGATGACAAATAGTACGTATTTTAGGCTTTGTGGGCAATACAGGGTCTCTGTTAAAACTGTTCACTTCTGACATTTTAACACAAAAGCAGCCTTGTCAATGTAAAAATGAGTGAACTTGGCTATATCCCAATAAAACTTTATTTATAAAAATAAAGGGTTGGTTAGTCATGGCTGAGGAGCCATAATTTACCAGGCTGGCCTAGAGGACTCCTCAAGCTTCAGAGTTTAGAGTTCAACTACTCCTTGCTGATCTCAGAAAAGAAAAATGGGCCCCCAAAAAACAGTGACTTGCCCAAAGAGAGTAAGTTTGTGTCTCCCAATACTTTTGATCATTTTCCAAGTTTTCCTTGCTAGATCTAAGGAATGGATGGTTAAGTCAATAGAACTCAGCCTGTCTATGACGCTGCTTCCCCAGTCTTCTATGTATAGAAGGGCAGAGGGGTCACAGCCATGGGGACAGCTGTGGTGGACTCAGGAATGGGAGCTTCTCCGGGCCACCCCGCTTCCTTCACAGCAGTCCTGAGTGAGCTGCTCATGCTGATTGGCATGAGGCAAACTGCTCCTCTTGGCTTCAGTGGACTCACTTAAGACTTTGTAAATAATGCCGGGGAGCGGTGGCATATGCCTTAGTTCCAATACTCAGGAATCAGAGGCAGGTGGATCTCTGAGTTGGAAGCCAGCCTGGTCTACAGAGTGAGTTCCAGGAGATACACAAAGAAACCCTGTCTCAAAACAAACAAACAAAAACTTTTTTTAAAAATCTCAAGAATCTATGGAGATGAAGAAAATGATGGCAATCTGTGGCTGAGACTGTAGTTCAGTGGTAGAGCACTTGCCTAGAGTGCATGAGGCCTGGTTTCAATCCTCAGTACTGAAAAAAAGAAAGGGAGGGAGGGGAAGGGAAGGGAAGGGAAGAGAGGGAAAGAGAGGGGGAGAAGAGGGGAAGGAAAGGGAAAGGAAGGAGAGAAGGAAAAGGAGGGAAGGGAAGGAAAGGGAAGGGAAGGAAAGGGAAGGGAAGAGGGAGGGAGAAAGGGAGGGAGAAAGGGAAGGTAGGAAGGAAGAAAGGAAGGAAGGAAAGACAACCAAAATCACCATTTGCTCACCTAAAGAACATCCCTCTTCCAATCTCACCAGCTCCTGGAAAGAGGACCTGAGACACCTGTGCCTGAGTTCAGGAGCCATTGTAATATTTCTTTATTCTGCATCCTCACTCACAGAGTTAAGGGTGTAGGGCATCCTAGTTCCTCCTCTCAGAAAGCTCACTGGGTTGCCCAGACCTTTCTACCCTGAACAAACCTGATCTTGTGAGAAGCTAAGCAAGGTGGGACTTGGTTCATACTTAAATGGGAGGAAGTTCACTGGGTTAATCTGCAATTTCTCTCCTTTATTGTGTGCTTTCTCCCTCCATTTCTTACTTCCTTTTGAGACAGAGCCCTGTTCTGTAGCCCTGGCTGGCCTGAAATATGCTATGTAGACCAGGCTGGCCTCAAACTCCCAGAGCTCCTGTGTCTACCTCCTGAGGGCAGGGATCAAAGCATAAGCCACCATGCCTGGCTTTCTTCCCTTCGTAAATGTGTGCTGGCTCTGTTCATCAGAACGTGACATCTTGTTTCCCTTTGGGACTTCCAGCTGTCCTGCCCTGTGTGGTCATTGCCACACTAGTCTGTAAAAAGCTGCTATATTTTAAAAAGGGTTTGGGGAGGCCTACCTGGTGGCAGAGAAACAGGCACTGAGGTCCCTGAGCACTGAAGAGTTCTGAAGATTCTCCACTCCTCGGGATTAGAAAGCTGTCTTTGTTCTCAAGCAGGGCTCTATCCACCAATCTCTAACCTTCACCGTCAGGGAGCACTCAGCTCCAAAACCGTAGCATTGGTCTTCTTCAGAGACAGAAGCAAACACAAACTGCTTCCAGCCCTTCTAAGAATATGTTGTAGAGTCACAGAAAAAGGGTATGGAGGCCAGGGGTGGTGGTGTACACCTTTAGTCCCAGCACTTGGGAGGCAAAAACAGGCAGATCTTTGTGTGTTCAAGGCTAGCCTGGTCTACATACATAGCAAGTTCCAGGACAGCCAAGGCTACACAGTGAGACCATGTCTCATGTTCTTTTGACTAGAAAAACAAGTGTGTCTAGAGGGTGGGTGTGAAGAGTGGACATGAGTCACCAGGAGTTATGGCTGAGTTCTGTGGATTTGTAATGTCTTTCTCCTCCATCTAAGGTCCCCAAGATCATTGCAAGCGTAAGCCCTGTGGAGGATCTGCTTCTTGTGTTAACCTGCTTTCTGAAGGAGTCTGCATGTGTTCAGAAGGCTACTACTATGAAGTCTCATCATGTGTGAAAGGTAAGTTCAAAGGATAACCACAGCCGAGCCCTGCATCTGTACCAAAATGAGCTTTAGCGAATCTCAAATGATAGTGAAAGGGGCAGAAGACAAACAGGGGAGAGTCTCTTGTTTTTGTCCCAGCTAACCCTGGGGGAGGAGAGATGGAGCAAGGCAGATTGCCAGCAAGCTGGGCTGAAGGTCTGCTGTGGACTGTACTAAATAGAAACCTTCCCTCCGCTGCTCTGGGGTGTACTAATACAACATGAGAGCAAGCGTTGCCTGAGCCCTGAAAATTGACTACTTGATGACAAGACCTTGATCATGGTGTGCCTTGACAATGCTAGGGCACAGAGGCAGAAGAGGGTAGCAGGCTGGGTGCCTGATCTGAGCTGTCAGAGTCCAGAAATGAAGTTTTGAATGACTACAAGCTGGCTTAGATCACCTGGTGCTGTGGGGACCAAAGCCTGCCTGCCTGTCTAAACCAGCCGCTCTCAACCTTCCCAGTGCTACGACCCTTTCACAGTTCCTCACGGTGTGGGGGCCACCAACCATTAAATTACTTTCATTGCTACTTCATAACTATAATTCTGTTATTGTTATGAATCATAATGTAAGTATTTGTGTTTTTCGATGGTCTTAGAAGGCCCCTATGAAAGGGTCATTTGACCCCCAAAGGGTTTACCTCCCATAGGTTGAAACCACTGCTCTAAGTGATTCCTTTTTGTTCTGCTTCATGAATAAGAAATGACTTTCACTGCTAGAGCAGGCAGTGGTGTAGGAGGTGAGTGCACTATGTTGCCGTAACAGTTAGAGATATGCCCCCAAAGTCTGTATCTTTAATACTAATAATCCAATTTCTGGGCATCAACTCTATGTAAATGATCCCCGAAAAGCCCTTCTATTTTAAATAGTGAGCACTAAGCTCAAGAATGAGAAAATAAGCCAAACATGATGACACTTGTCTTAAATTCCAAGACTCAGGAGGCAGAACAGGCAGTTCTCTGTGAGTTCAAGGCCAGCCTGGTCTACAAATAGAGTTCCAGACCAGCCAGTAGCCAGGACTACACAGTGAGACCGTGTCTAATGGGGGAAAAGGAAAAGGAAAAGAAAGAGAAAAAAAGAAGAAGAAAAGTATCTTATGTTTTAAATGCAAAATTGAAGCGGCCCTATTAACATTAAAGAGCTCAGAAAGGGTTTGCCTGGTTTTCAGGAAAGACATTCCCTGGAGAGATTGGCGTGAAAATGGCTGAAACAACTGGCTTGGATAATAAAACCTCTCCGGCCTATCAAGACTTGTACAGCAAGGTTGTCAAATTTGTAAGTATTTTCCCACTTTCCCTTCTCACCTGGCCTGCAGGGGGTGGAGCCTGTCTTCATGTGTCTGTTGTTGACAAAGTAAACTGTACCCCACTGGTGGGCAGGACGATCCTTCCGGATTCTTGGGCCTCCCAATGGTTGAATGGCTGTGCACGGGAGACGGAGCACCCGGCATAGCCCGGCCATGCCTCTTGAAAGCAGCCTCGGGACGCTGCTCCAGACCTGCCCGTTACAGAAGTTCTCGGTTGGTTCTGAATAGCCAAGAGCTCTAATGGTGTCTTAGATTATTTCAGAGCAGGCTGGCGCTGTGACTTAGTGGTAGAGTATTTTTCTAGCATAAGGAAAGTCTAGGGCTTTATCCCATAGCATAACAACTTATTAATAATTCATTATTTTGTACTGGGTAATATAGCTCAATGGTAAAGACATTTTTCTTTTTTCTATGTTCAGATTTGCATAAATTTCCATACCAATATGGATTATTTTTACCTGTAATAAATAGAGGAACTATATCTGACACTTCCTCCATTTTCAAAAATCATGATAAAAACATTTCACTTCATTTCTTTTCTTGAGAGCAGTGTTGGCAGGGAAGGAGTAGAGTGTGGAAAGCCATTCTAGAGCCACAGTTGTTGGGTCTGGGAAACTCTCCACAGCATCCAGCCAGTCAGTGTTTAGACACCTGAGCTCAGCCAGGGCTGGGTGTTTCTGGGGGAGCCAGGGAAGTAGCGAGGCATTCTTATTGTAAAGCTTTTACGGCCCAATACTACCCCACCTACGCAATAATCCAAATCAGACCAAATCAAACCAAATTAGAAAAAGTCCAGGTTTAACGGATATGGGGGGGGGGGGGTGGGAGAACCAGAAAGACCATATGTTTGTTCTCCGGGGGGCAGTTTAAATAGTTTGTGGACGTGGTCTTGACCCTCTCTGGGGAGGGATCACCATTTGGTGGGCTTTCTCAGAGATGGGTGTCTGGACTATGGCAACTCCCAGGGAACAGAGCTTGAAATGGAACTTTCCACCAAACATTGCAAAATGGATGCCAGGGGCTGGAATAAAGCCCCATCCAAACATCCCAGACTCTCTGGGTATAGGGGTGTCAGCGGCTGGGGTGAGGCTCCCAACCAAATACTTATGGTTTCAAAGTGTGTTTTTGTTTACCTGGTTTTAGAGAGGTTTTTTATGCTGATGCTCTTTTAAAAATATTTTATTTGTTTTTGTGTGTGTGCATGCACGGGTGTGAGTATGTCATAGTGTCTGTATCAGAGGACAGCATTCAGGAGTTGACTCTCCTTCCACCTTGCTGAGGCATGGTCTCTTGTTTCAGGAACAATTCATTTTCCAGGCTAGCTGGTCCTCCAGCTTCGGGAGGACCACCTTTCTCTGCCTCCCTCTCACCAGAAGAATGCTAGGATTCACTGGTGGTGTGTCTCATGCCCTTAGGGCCAGCACTAGGGAGGAGGAAGCTGGCCCATCTCAGTGAGTTCAAGGCTGGCCTGGTCTACAGAGCAAGTTCCAGGACAGGACAGCCAGGGTTGTTACACAAAGAAACCCTGTCTCAAAAAAACAGGAAAAAAATAAAGAAAAAGAAAGAATTCTGGGATTACAGATGTGTGCCACTGCACTTATCTTTTATTATTTAAGATTAATTTATTCATGTATTTGTGTATATGAGTGTTCTGTCTTCATTCACACCAGAAGAAGGCACCAAATCTCATTATAATGGTTGTGAGCTGACATGTAGTTGCTGGGAATTGAACTCAGGACCTCTGGAAGAGTGCTCAAGTACTCTTAACCATTGAGCCATTGCTCCAGGTCCTGCATCCATCTTCAATGTGGGTCCTATGGCAGATGGTTCAGTGGTATAACACTTGCCTAACATGTATAGGGCCCTGGGTTCAATTCCTAGAACCACAGAATAAACAGATACATAAATATATAAATGTAAAATGAAAAGAGCTCAAGAGTAGAGTAGTTGCCTAATATGTTTTTAGCTTAGTTGATAGAGTGCTTGCAACTAGGTTAGATCTCCAGCAGTGTATCATCTAGGTGTGGTGGTACAAGCCTATAATTCCAGCATTTCAGAGGTGGAGACAGGAGGTCATCCTTGGCTACATAGTAAGTTTGAGGCCAACCTGGACTACATGAAACTCTGACTCAGAAAGGAAGGAAGGAAGGAAGGAAGGAAGGAAGGAAGGAAGGAAGGGAGGGAGGGAGGGAGGGAGGGAGGGAGGGAGGGAAGGAGGGAGGGAAGGAGGGCAGGAGGAAGGGAGAAAAAAGAGAAGGGAGGGAAAGGAGAAAGAAGGAAGGAAGAGGAGGATAGAGAAAAGAAGGAAAGCAATGTTTAAGCCTAGAATATAATTTTTTTAAAATTTCACCTTGTTTCTACATCTATTCTCCTCCACAGTTTCAAAAAGCATTTAATGAGACTGAGACTCGTTCTGATTATGGACAGACTATAATTCTTAAAGTGAGGTAAGTTTGCTCTGGTCCAGTAAGCTGCTTTGGAGGCAGCCTGTCTTCACTTCTGCTCTTCTCTTGAGCTCCCATGTCATGAGCCATCTTGTGTTAAGAAGAGATAGAGACAGCCATGGGTGTGGGGAGATGGCTCAGCTGGAAAAGAGCTCACCCACAAGTACAGGGAGCTAAGTTTGGATCCCCAGGACCCATGTAAAAGCCTTACTCGGTGGCCCATGTTTGTGAGGCTCCCCAGTGCTCGGGGAGTGGAGACAGTGGATCCCTAGAGCTTGTTGGCCATCCAGCCTAGCCAAGTTGGTAAGCTCCAGGTTCAGTGAGGCTGTCTCCTAGGGTATACTGTCCCTACCCCTTCACTGGAGGAGCTGCAGGTCTATATAGAGCCATTGTGTTATAGGATGGGTTTGTTAAAGTCATCAAAGATAAGGGTACTTTAGGGGAGACAAGAGAATTTAGGAGACAATGAGAGGGTAAAACTGGCTACTATGCTCAGAAATGTTTGGTGGTCTGATGGAGGAGGGTCATCTGTCTGTTATTTTCATTGGTTAATTAATAAAGAAAACTGCTTGGCCTGATAGGTCAGAACATAGGTTGGTGGAGTAGACAGAATGCTGGGAAGAAGGCAATGAGGCAGATGTCATAGCTCTCCTCTCCGAGATGGACGCAGGCTAGAATCTTTCCCAGTAAGCCACCATCTTGTGGTGCTACACACATTATTAGAAATGGGTTAATCAAGATGTGAGAGCTAGCCAATAAGAGGCTAGAGCTAATGGGCCAAGCAGTGTTTAAAAGAATACAGTTTCCATGTAATTATTCCGGGTGTAAAGCTAGCCGGGTGGCGGGATGCAACCCGCCGTTCCTTCTATAGTGGTCCAGGAGAAAAACAAGTAGAACACACCTACATACAGGAGAAAGCTCATGTAGCTGACAGGGACATCATTTTTCAGATTGCTTATGATGTATGGAAGGGGTATGAGCCTGTGCTCATGATCCACCAGGATACTATGTAAGAGCTTTAGGCTCAGCACTTGTCTGCTGCTGGCCCACAGGCTTCTCTGCAGGTTTGGCATGACCAAGGTCTACAAAGGCAGCTGGGGGTAGTTGGAGAGGAACACATTATGGTAAGCTCTGGTGGTCAACCAAGGCCTTCACTGGCAGTTGGATGCTTCTTGCCAGAATGGAACTGTAATAAAGTTCTGGGGCCTAGAAAGGAGCTGTGGGTAGAGACTTATCCATCCTAGCAATTCCAGGTGACTCCCTGGTCATGGTCCAGTGAAGCACATCATGGGACAGGATATAGCAGGTTATATGAGGGAAGCAGTTGTAAGAAAGGGTTTTGGGATCCGCAAGATGGCTCAGGGGGAGGAGATACTTTGCTGCCAACCTTGATGACCTGCGTTGGATCCCAAAAATTCTAGAAAGTTGTTCTCTGAACTCCATATATGTGGTACAACACTCATAGATACAAACACAAATAAATGAAAAAAAAATTTAAAAATTTAAGTTTTCTCAGTATGTAAAGAGCTATGTAACTCCAGACATGAAGGAGGATGTGAATAAGAAAGCTCATGCTGCTATGTGAGAGAATCCAGTCTATGAGAAAGGGTCCAGGAGAGAAGTTAAAAAGAAGTGTGGGCTATAGAGATGGGGTCAGTGGCTGCCCCTCCTAAAGACCCAGGTTTAATTCTCAGCACTCACATGGTGGCTCACTCCAGGTCCAGGATATCTAGCGCCCTCTTCTGGCCTCTGTGGGCACCAGTCATGCATGCAGTGCACAGACATGCATGCAGGCAAAACACTGATACACAAAAAATAAAATAAAACTTATTGTAAAAAAAAATGTAGCGAGTCCCTTCCCCCTGGAAAAAAGATATGCAATGACCCAAATGTCCTTGCCCAGGAAAAAAATTGGGCAGGTCAAAACAAAAAACTTCTTGAGAGTTTGGGAATAGTCTGCTAAGAGCTAAAGTAGTTTTCTGTTAGGATTTTTTTCTCATAAACACAATACATTTATTGACCAAACAACTAAACATAATAATATTAAGATGGAGAACAACTGATGTCAGTCTCTGGCTTCCATTTGCTTGCACACACACATACACACAGAAGAGGTGCCTAGCCAGAGCACAGAAGGAACTGTGTGCCTCCGTGATGCCTCTAATACCATATGATACCATATGGACTCAGGCCAGGGTGAGCAGGGTGTGGCCCGGAGAAGGAAGGCTGTTGGTGGTTGCTGGGCATCTTGTTCACATGGACCAGGCCATCAGGCATCATATGAACTAGTTTAGTTGGATCCTTTGGTTACAAATCATACCTCATCTATCCCTGGCTTGAGAACTCCAAGTGTCTTCCAATAGATTGTCATTTACATTGTAGCTTCTCTGAGTACTTTTCAACTAGAAGCCACTAGGCTGAAAATTTGACACTGTACCACCCAGGCCTCCATCTGTGGTCTACAGTTATGGAGCTAGGAAAGTGGGTCAGGACAAGAGCTCAAGAGAGTTGGACATCTGGGAGGGCCACATACTATGTGTTGACTCCTCGGTTTGATCCATCATGGACATCTTTATTTCAGTTTTAGTGCCTCCTCTTCTCAGTCAAGATCTGCAATGCGTGCTCCTGAGACGATCGTCAATGTATCAGTAGTAAATATGTTTAGTAAAAATACAAATCAAAATGAAAGTACTATATCTGCTATAATTAAAAAGGCAGTTGCAAATGACAACGGCATGGGGAACTATAGTGGTAAGTACTAAATAACTTTACTTAAAGTTTGCCTAAAGATCTAATTTTCTGTTCATCTTTCCATTATATGTGAGGAGGAAAAGTCAAGAGATGGATTGCTGTCTCCAAATCTCTCTCTCTCTCTCTCTCTCTCTCTCTCTCTCTCTCTCTCTCTCTCTCTCTCTCTCTCTCCAGGGTTTCTCTGTGTAGCCCTGGCTGTCCTGGAACAATCTGTAGACCAGTCTAACCTTGAACTCAGAGATCCTCCTGCCTCTGCCTCCTTAGTGCTGGGATTAAAGACATGCCCCACCACCACTCAGCTCCAAATTTCCCTTTTTAAAATATTTTATTTAGTTAGTTATTTAGTTATTTTTAATTATATGTGTAGGTATATACACATGAGTGCAGGTGCCCAAAGAGGTCAGAGGTTTCTGATCCCTTGGAGCTGGAGTAACAGCTGCCTGATGTGGGTGCTGAGAATTAAACCCAAGTCCTTTGGAAGAGCATCAAGTGCCCTTCACTTCTGAGCCATCCCTCCAGAGAGCATCACAGTTTTGATTTTTTAGTGAATGAAATTTCTCTGACTTAGCTTGTAAAGCTAATTTATCCGTGTGTGTGTGTGTGTGTGTGTGTGTGTATGTGAGGGAGGGATGGTGTCTGTAAGTCAGTCCCAGGTGTTGTCCCTCAGGAGCCATCCACTGACTCTGGCCATCCCCCTAGTGCTGGGATTAAACCTAGGACCTCATGGATGCTAGTCAGGTGTTCCAGCACTGAGCTACTCCCAGAAAGAAGTCTACCTTTTTAAAGTCAAAGTCTCGCTTATCTTTGAACTCTCTGATTAGGTTAGGCTGGTTGGCTAGTGAGCCACAAAAGACTCCCTATCCCCACTTCTCCAGAGCTAGAATTACCAGTGGGCACTGCCATGCCTGGCTTTTTTATGTAGGTGCTCAGAATTGAATGCAGGTCCTCAGGCATGCACAGCAAACACTTTACTGAGGGAGCCATCTCTCCAACCCCTAATTTCTGTTCTTCACGACATAAACAAACATTTTTGCTTAGCTTCCCAATACCCTTTCTTTTTTGTTGGGATGTTGTTTTGTTTTGTTTTTCGAGAGAGGGTTTCTCTGTAGCTTTGGAGCCTGTCCTATAACTCACTCTGTAGACCAGGCTGGCCTCGAACTCACAGAGATTTGCCTGCCTCTGCCTCCCAAGTGCTTAAAGGCATGCACCACCACCCCCTGGCCAAAGACTGTTATCAACATGTTAGGACCTGGAACGTACATACTTTGGGACAAAGCTTTCCTAAGGGGCCTCCCTCATCTACCCACAGATCTGTTTCTTCTTGGGCTCAGAATTTGTCTAGCATCACTGTAGCCTCTGAGCCCTGGGCCTTGTACTGTTTGATGCTAGATAGGACTTAGCGCACACATGAAGAGTCTGAGAGTCCCATCAACATGGACACTGAGCACAGGTGATCTTCAGCTAAGAACAACTAAGGCATTTCTCAGGATAATCTTGGGGATCCCTCAACTGCAGTTTTCTTGTTTTTACACTCCCAAGTTATCACTATGTCTATAAACCCTGGTACAACTGAAACTAGTCGGTGCCAGTTCTGAAAAATGCTTTTTGGACCACCTCTCTGCACATCTCCCTCCCCCTGAAGCCAGTCGTGGGCACTTAAACAGATGAACTGAGAACCACAAGCTGACACCTAGAGATAGCCTCTGAGCAGACTACCCCAGACGGAAACCAGTGCCCCAGTTTTCCTGCTCTTCAGGTCTAGTCACAAAAATATATTCTCTTCTGGGCCTTCTTTTTCTCTAGGCTTTCTATTGGAGGTTCTACTGGCTAATTTTCTGTCAACTTGACACAAGCTAGAATCATCAGAGAGGAGGGTGCCTTAGTTAAGAAAACGCCCCCATTAGATTGGGCTGTAAGCAAGCCTGTAGGGCATTTTCTTAATCAGTGATTGATAGGGGAGGACCTAGCCTATTATGGATGGTGCCACCCCTGGGCTAGTGGTCCAGGGTTCTATTAAGAAGGGTGGGCAAGCCATGAGGAGCAAGCTAGAAAGCAGCACCCCTCCATGGTCTCTGCATCAGCTCCTGTCTCCAGGTTCGTCCCCTGTTAGAGTTCCTGTCCTGACTTCCTTTGATGATGAGCTGTGATGTGGAAGCCAAATAACCCCTTCCCTGTCATCCTGCTCTGTGGTCATGGTGTTTCATCACAGCTATAGTAACCGAACTAGGGCAGAACTATTCTCAAGCTGCGGGGTTTGCTGCAGCTCAGGCTCTTTATTAGAGAGGAGCAACACCAACCACCCTTCCACCCTGTACCCCCTCCACTCTCACCTCTCACCCCAGCGCTTGCAATCCACAGTTAGACTAGCATTCTCGGAAGGCTGTTTTCTCAAGACATGCTCCTGCTCAGAGTCTTCCAGAGGATTGTGTGGCTTAGGGAATAACAGTCAGGGCCTGGAGAGATGGTCAGTGGTTAGTAACGCTTGCTGTTTAATCGTGAAGACTGAACTGGAGCTTGTATTGCAGCAACCTTGTCATGGGTCTAACAAATACCTTTAACTCCAGCTCCAGAGAATCTGATACCCTCTTTTGGCTCTGTGGGAACCTACACATATGGCATAACCTAGACACACCCACACATATGCACTCGCACATGCACATACTACACACTATAAGATTAAAAATTTTTAAAACTTAGTGCCAAAATCCGTGTGTGGTGGCACACATTTTAGTCACCTTTAGTTCCAGCACTCAGGAGGAAGAGAAGGGTGGATCTCTAAGTTCAAGGTCAGCCTACTCTACAGGTGGAGTTCTAGGATAGCCAGGGCTGCACAGAGAAACCCTGTCTTTAAAAACCAAAACCAAACCAAACAAACAAACAAAAAAACCCTTAGTGTCTTTAACCTAACTCTAAATGTCACTGTATCTACAGATGAACCAAAGAATGCAGGCTTGTGGAGGCTCCCATTGTGGGCACTGTCATTTACGTTAGCTGACTCTATTCCCACAGCAATCATGTGAACAAGAATTATTAGTACCACAGGTGGAGGGAACTTGGACCAATCAAACATCAAATGACCTTGAATAGGGAGCGAGAGCGATGCAGTGAAGAGCTTTCATGGATTATATGGACGTGCTCAATGTGTTTTCATGCTATTTATGCCTCTCACAGAACAAACTCTGTGTGACTATTACGGTTGTGAACAAAATGAAGAAAAGTGCCAGGATCCTTTACAATGCAAGTGCCAATCTGGGATGTCAAGGCCGAACCCACTGGTTCCCTTTTGTATTACTGGTAAGTGTCCCAGCTGCTCCCCAGCAGTCTTCATACTCTCACTTTCATCGCTTCTCGGCCTTCTGGCTAAGATCAAGTGTATTAAGTGTCTGACTCTAGCTTTCCCTGCTCTCTCTTTCTTTCTTTCTTTCTCTCTCTCTCTCTCTCTCTCTCTCTCTCTCTCTCTCTCTCTCTCTCTTTCTTTCATTCTTTCCTTTTTCTTTTTTATTTTTTTCAAGACAGGGTTTGTCCGTGTAGCTTTGGAGCCTGTCCTGGAACTCACTCTGTAGACCAGGCTGGCCTCGAACTCACAGAGGTCCAGCTGCCTCTGCCTCCCAAATGCTGGAATTAAAGGCGTGTGCCACCATCGTATTTCCAAAGGCAAACATGATTGCTTGAGTTCCTGTATGTATTTTGACTTTAGACAAGAACCTGGGTTAAAAGCTGCCAAAATGGCCCATGATCAACTTCACAAGAGACACATTTACTTAGAAAAAGCAATGCACAAATTGTATGCTGTCACATGTTTTCATGGGGTTGAAGAGACTGTCTCTGGGCTGGTGAGATAGCTTCAACCAGCAAAGGCACTTGCTAAGCAAGCCTGAGTTTATTCCCTAAACTTGGGTAAAGGTGGAGGGAGAGAACTGACTCTGCCCATTAACTTGTCCTGTGACTTCACACATGTGCTGTGGAATAATAAGTCCTCTATCATACACACACATACACAAATTTTTAAAAAAAAATAATTTGTATTTATGTGCATTGGTGTTTTACCTGCACGTATGTCTGTGTGAGGGTGTCGGATCCCCTGGAACTGGAGTTACAGATAGTTGTGAACTACCATGTGGGTGCTGAGAATTGAACCCAAGTCCTCTGGAAGAGCAGCCAATGCTCTTAACTGCTGAACCATCTCCATCCTTGAGAAAAAAAATTTAAGAAGAGATTCTTTCTGAAAATGACCTAGAAATCACTCTGTTTTAAAGCTCGAGCGTGTCCTGGGTCCTGCAGTGCAGCAGACAAGAAGCAATGCCTAAGGAAGGATAACGGAGCACTGGAGTGTGTGTGCATGCCGGGCTACCAGAGGTCCACCGATGATGGCAAGTGTGAACCGTAAGAAACCACTCCATCTTTGTCTCGTCACAGCATAGCGAGGCTAGAACTTGCAGCACATATGAAGGTTTAGCATCAGCTGGTGAGCTGGCATGGGTTGGCAGGTTCAGCGTATCACTGTGCCATCATCATCCAAGAGTTTTGGAGCAGGCTGCATCTCCAGGAACCACCATAGGTAGGACCTACCATACAGTTGTGAGAAACGTGTTAGGTGCCCGCTGTGAGATGAGGAAACCAAGATGAACATGAGTGACAGGCTCTTGCTCACCAGTCGCCCCTTGAGAGAGGCCATGCTACTCCATGCCTCTTGGGTTCAATTTCGCCTGAATTGCCAAGCCTTCCTGGAGTTCAGAGGAGCTCTGTTCAGTCTGTGGCAAATGAAACCATATTGGATTGAGCACACCTCACCATACTAGAACCACGTGGAATATTCTCTTGGAAAAGTGGTAGCATGAAGAAGATAACAGAAAGAGCAAGGAGGACAGAATGAAAGGCAGACAGGAAGGGAGAAATAGAAATTGGGGTGGGAACTCCAGCCTACTCTCCACAAGGGTTTTAATGTGACTCCCTGTTGTGACTGTGTTCCAGGTGTCCCTTTGGCTATAGTGGCCAGGACTGCAAAGACCGTAAGTATAGATACCCTAAGTTATTAAACATCCAAGAAACACATGTGGACTACATCCAGAGTCCTCCCCACTCCGCCAGTCTTCCGTCATGCACTGAGAGAGAAACTCAGCTTGGAGTTTGTCTCCTGGGTCCTGCCTCCCATACCCACCCTTAGGTGATGGGCAGCAATAGTTCTGCTGTTGGAAACAACAGAACTCAGACCCATGGGTGAGCTGGTGCCTCTGGACCCCCTCCAGACCGGAGAAGGGTCATTATATCCTTAGTCATCATACTCAATTTCTGTATTATAGATGGTGCTTCCAAAAATGGTGGGTATTGGTGAGCATTTAGAAAGCAGGCATTTAAGTGCTCTGGTTGGTCTTATTAAATCTTATTATTCATTCATTGGTTTGTTTATTTGTTTCTTTTAAAAAAGGAAACACATCTTTATATTATTAAACAGGTGCAGCAAAACAAATGTAACATACCTTTTCAGAGTTAAAGTGATATCCCCCAGCATAAACAAATGTAACACATTTATTTGTTTTGGAATCAGGGTTTTACTGTATAATCCTGGCTGACCTAGAACTGGCTATGTAGACCTAGGTTGGCTTCAAACTCACGGAGATCCTCCTGCCTCTGCCTCTCAGGTGCTGGGATTAAAGGTGTGTGCCACCACCACCTGCCATGAATGAGTTTTCTAGCGTTTGTCAGGTTAAGTGTTTGGAACTGGTGTGAGCGTTATGTTCACAGGGTATTCTTATATTCCAAGAGTCCATAGCAGCCAGGCAGAGTGTTGAACGTCTGTAATCTCAGTACTCGGGATGCCGAGGCAGGAGAACCCATCCTGGGTTACATACCGGAAGGTCTATAGCACAAGTCTGAGGTAGAAGAGTGTAGGCATTAACAGTCTCCCCCTTCATAAGATATTCACTACCTGCCTCCTCTACTAATGACATGTTTAACCCTGACAGAGGGCAGGCAATGGCAGGAGAGATGGAGAGGGAGTGTAGACCGCAGTGAGGTCCTTAATCCCACATAGCCCAGGAAGACCTGGCTGCCAACAGCGCCTTTTGTATTTGGGATTTCATAGCTGGCAAGGCTGCATGTAATGGTTGTGAGTTGTACACCACCTAATGGTAGGGCATAGTAAGTGCATGAGGACAAGGAGAGGGTGGCAACAGAGATGGGCACCTGCCTCTCTGAAGGGCTGGGAGACAGGAACCTGATGGAGCTCACACTGAGATCCTGGAAACATGAGTCCCTGTGCAGTAGACAGCAGAACCTGACTGTTGGAGGCCTCTGTTCCAGTTTCATTTCTGTTGCTGAGACAAACACCCTGACCAAAAGCATTATAAGAGAGAAAAGCTGTGTCTGGAATTACCTGTGTAATTCCAGGTTACAGTCTATTATTTTGGGGAAACCAAGGCAGGAACTCAAAGCATTGCAGTCTACAGCCAAGAGCAAAAGGAGAATGAGCACATGGATCCTTGTTTGCTGCTCTCTTGCTCCCAGCTAGCTTCATTCTCTCCTACTGTTCAGGATGGCCCGCCTTGGGAATGATGCTTCCCACAGTGGACTGGGTCTTCCTGTATCAGTCAAGACCCCTCTGCCCCAGGCATACCACATAGGCTAACCCCGTTTAGATAATGCCTCATTAAGACTCTCTTCCCAGCGTAGGTTGTGCCAAGTTGACAGTTAAAGCTAACGAGGACATCGTTTTTGTCTGTTCCCTTTCAGCATTCCAGCTGATCCTCACCATTGTGGGCACCATCGCCGGAGCCCTCATTCTCATCCTGCTGATTGCATTTATCGTCTCAGTGAGGTACGTGTGTGTGTGTGTGTGTGTGTGTGTGTGTCTGTGTGTGTCTGTGTGTAGATGCTGCTAGATAAGCTGCTTTCCAAAACATACTCATGGATGGGGAAGAGCAAACAAACAAGGCGGGCTCTCTCCCACAATTGAATGTTTTTTTCTTATTTAAATTATTTTCTTTTTTAAAAGATTTATGTTATTTTTATGTAAGTATGTGTAAGTATTTTATGTACACGTTTATTTATGTATGCTTGTATAAGTATGTGTGAATATAAGCACTCGAGGAATCCAGGAGAGAGTATCATATCCCCTAGAGCTACCCAACCTGGTGTTGGGACCTGAACTCGGGTCCTCTCCAAGAACAGTATGTGTTCTTATCCATTGAACATCACTCTTCCTCAATTTTACCTTTTTAAGTGATAATATATATATATATATGTCCTTTATGTTTTAATTTTTTTTTTTTTTTTTGGATTTTCGAGACAGGGTTTCTCCGTAGCTTTTGGTTCCTGTCCTGAAACAAGCTCTTGTAGACCAGGCTGGCCTCGAACTCACAGAGATCCACCTGCCTCTGCCTCCCGAGTGCTGGGATTAAAGGCGTGCACCACCACCGCCCGGCTGTTTTAAATTTTTTGTTCTGTTTTATTTTTGCTTCACACTAATCAAACCCAGAAATCAGTTTTCTGTGGCATTAATCACTGTTCACGAGGGCCAAGTGTGGTGGTGCACCCCTTTAATCTGAGCACTTGAGAGACAGAGGCAGGCGGATCTCTGTGAGTTCAAGGCCACTTTCCCTTAGCACCATTTAACTTGTTATGCATTGCTATACACGCCTGTACTCAATCCTTGGAAAGTGGAGTCAGGAGGATTAAGAGTTTAGGGCCAAACTCAACTACATAGCAACAGGTTTGAGGCCAGCCTTGACTACATGAGATCCTACCTCACCAAAACAAAATCCAGGAACGGGTCTGGGGCTCAGTTGGTAGAGTGTTTGCATAGGCTGCATGAAGTCCTGGATTTGACCTGTCATAGCACAAACCAGATGTGGTGGTGGCTCCCTGTCATTCCAGCTCAGCTGGTAGAGGCAGGAGACTACATAAGGAGTTTCAGGCCAGCCTGGGCTCTATGGGGCAGCCTCGAAACAAACATATATTTAATTCCATTGATGATGTCAAATATAACTTCCCCCCAAAGCATGCACCTGCCTAGTACTCTGCTGAATGACCCTCAGCAGGGTCCCAAGGCAACCTCTGCAGAAACCCCGGGTTTTAAAGTGGTCAGGTCATCTCAGCTTGGTGCCTTTGGTCTCATAAGGGAAGGGAAGTGAGGTCTCTTTAGCCATTCAGCAATTTCTAGCGATGCTGTCTCTCTTCCAGTAGCCAGGAAAAGGATGCTGCCACCCTCTTCCCATTGACATGTGCCCAGTGGGCTCCACATTGTGAGGCAGCTGCTTTCTCCCTAACATTTAGCTCAGATCTTATATTCTGGTAACACATTCTGGCCTTTTCCCGGTATAACTGTAGAGGATGGACAGATACCCAGTTCTTTTTGTTTTGTTTGTTTTTGTTTTTTGAGACAAGGTTTCTCTGTATAGCCCTGGCTGTCCTAGAACTTGCTCTATAGACCAAGCTGGCCTCCAACTCACAGAGATCTGCCTGCCTCTGCCTCCCAAGTGCTGGGATTAAAGGTGTGCACCACTGCTGTCTGAGATATTCAGTTCTTATTCTATTGTTGCCGTTTTCTTCCACTTTGATGTTAACCTTTCCCAGAGCAAAACTAGAATAAGCCACAGGGCCATCCCCACAATATCTAGCTTTCTCACTTCTAGGAAGAGAGGCAGAACATTCTTGGTTTTGTAGTAAGCCTATGTCCTCTTAAGGTAGTTGGCTGACTGTCCTGGCCCTTAGGAACCAAAGTTACTGTAGAATTGGGTGGCTTTGTGGCAGTTTTTGGTTTGTTTGTTTGCTTATCAAGACTTCTCCATCCTGCTGCAGATCTAAGCTCTTAGCTCATCCACAGTGTCAGGGTTCTTGGAATCATAAAATCTTTCCCCCCTGTGATCAGATCCTAGGGAAGAGGAGTTTTTGCTAGAGAGACTCTCAAAAGCAGGGTTCCCAGGGCAAACTGAGCTAGCTATCTGAGGCACCCAGTGAATGCCATCCCCAATGTGACTGAAGCACAGGTGGCCTAGGTCATAGATACACCTGTCCCTACTCTCTTGATCTGGGGAGTGGGACTATGGCCCGTGGACAGGAAGAAAAGCAGGTGTATAATCTAGGTGAGGTAGGACGATGGCCCTGTGAGCACAAACACTTACACTTGGCTTAGAATTCCCACACTAGAGGCCCCCCGAAGTGCCCCAACCAGTCCTATCATCCTGCCAAGCCTTCTTTCCTTTTCTCCTCATTGTACACGTGTGTGCAGTTTGTTCTATTTGTGTAAACACATATGTACTAGTGTAGGTACTATGCATGCTGGTGAACGTGTAGACCCAGGGTTGCTGTCAGGAGGCTTCCTCTGCCGTGAGCTCCTCCGCCAGCTGAGGCAGGGGGTTTTCTCTGCCGTGGGCTCCTCTGCTAGTGGAGGCAGGAGGCTTCCTCTGCTGTGGGCTCCTCCATTAGCTGAGGCAGGAAGCTTCCTCTGCATGGGGTTCTCCGCTAACTGAGGCAGGAGGTTCCCTCTGCTGTGGGCTCCTCCATTAGCTGAGGCAGGAAGCTTCCTCTGCATGGGGTCCTCCACTAACTGAGGCAGGAGATTCCCTCTGTTGTGGGCTTCTCCGCTAACTGAAGCAGGACCTCTCAGTTGCACTAGGGCTCACAGAAATGGTTACTCTGGCTAGCTAACTTATTCCAGAGATCTCTATCCCGAGTCCCCCCTTCCAAGTGCTAGAGAGACAGGCGGGCCTCCATGCATGCCCACCTGACATCTGTATGGACTCTAGGGATTCCATCTCAGGTCCCCACACTTCTGTGCCAAGTGCTTTGAAAGCAGAGCCATCTTCTCAGGCTTCATTTTCCTCTTCTAAGACCATGGTATGCTGAGCGCATCTCACTCACTGGATGTTTCTTTAGGTATTTATTCTGCTGGTGTCAGACATAAGTCGTGGTTTCTCTTTCACTTCTATGAGTTTCATAACCAATTGAAAAGCACACCGAATGCCAACGTGGGCCTGGGCGTGGTGGCACACCCTTTTGTCCCAACACTTGGGAGACACAGGCAGGCAGATCTCTGCGAATTCAAGGTCAGCCTGGTCTACATAATAAGTTCCAGGACTGTATGGGGGGGGGGGGATTGCTTCAAGAAACTTTGTTGCCATTCTTAAATCCTAATTCATTTTACTGATTGTAGTTCAAAAAACAAAAAGAAGAATGTGGAGGAACAGAAGTTGATTGATGAAGACTTTCAGAACGTACGAATGCAGCAGACCGGCTTCAGCAATTCCGGCTTCAGCAACTCCCACTTCAGCAACTCCGGCTTTAGCAACAACTCCGACTTCAGCAACTTCGGAGCTGGCAACAGCATCTTCCCCAAAGTCAAGACCCAAAATCCTTATGCAAACCAGCGAAGCATGCCTCGCCCCGACTACTAGGTGAGTGACGCCTCTGACTTTGCAGCATGTAATGCTTAGGCGGGGGAAGCTGAAGCAGAGCTGGAGAGGTGGCTCTTGGAGAGGACCTGCGCTCAGTTCCCAGCACCCCCCCACACAACTCTAGTTCCAGGGGATCCAATGACCTCTTCAATTTCTGCTAGTTCCAGGCAAGTACATGGTACACATACATAAATGCAAGCAAAACACTCATGCACATAAAAACCAAATCTGCTGGGAAGTGGTGGCACATGCCTTTAATCCCAGCACTCAGGAAGCAGAGGCAGGCTAGCCTGGACTACATGTGAGCTCCAGGCTAGCCCAACTGGGGCTACATATCAAGACCCTAGGACATAAAAACAAAACAAATGTGATGGGAAATACCAACAGCAGCAAAACCCAGCATGCTGGGAGCAGTGCACATGCCTGTATCCCAGCATTTGGGAGGCTGAAGCATGAGGACCATGTGTCTGAAGCCAGGTGACTTAGTTACTTCCATTGCCATGATAAGACACCATGGGCAAGACCAGCTATAAAAGAGATTACTAGAGGCTTGCAGTTTCGGAGGGTGAGTTCATGGCCATCGTGGTGAAGAGTGTGTTGGCAGGCAGGCATGACACTGGAGGAGCAGGAGAGCTCATATCCTTAGGAGACAGAGAGAGCTGACTGGGAATGGGAATGGGCTTTTGAATGAACCTGCCTCTAATGGCACTGCTCCTCCGCCGGGGCCACACCTCCTAATCCTTCCCAAACAGCCCCCTCCCCCAGAGGCCAAGCATTCACATGTGTGAGTCTATGGGGGCCATCCTCATTCAAACCACCACCTCAGGCTAGGCTAAATAGATCCTGCCTCAAAACAAACAGAAACACCCCAAAGACATAAGGGAGAAAGCCAGCAAAGACAAGGGTGTTAATTGCCAAATCTCAGTGTTCTCTTGTTGCAGTTTGGAAATCTTTTCTAAGCCTCAGCTCTCTTCTTCTCTCTCCTCCTGTATAGAATGAGAAGAATTTGGAGCCCTCCCTAGCCCAGCCCACACGAGCTGTGATTCTGAGTGTTTAGAGGACAAGAGAAGTGGGCAGAGACAAAAACCTGACCTCCAGGGTTCTGTCTACCCCATCTGTCAACCCCTCTGAGTGTGGACCTGTATGAAGAATGAAGCTCCCTGAAGACACCTATAAAATTAAACGCACATAGACACTATGAGTCTTGTTAAGTGTTGATTTTCTCCAGTTAGTACAAAATGCTAAGATGGTGATTGGTGTAGGGCTTTTCTTTCCTGGTGGGCCAAAAGCATTTCCAATCTAGAGGGAGCCCCCTCATAACCCGTCCCTGGGCAGTGCCGCTCCTGAGCTCCGGACTCTGGCCACCTGTGAATAGTCAGTGGCTTGTGGTAGGGCCTCACTCCAAGA
Source organism: Microtus pennsylvanicus (assembly GCF_037038515.1). Taxonomy (NCBI): domain Eukaryota; kingdom Metazoa; phylum Chordata; class Mammalia; order Rodentia; family Cricetidae; genus Microtus; species Microtus pennsylvanicus. The sequence goes on along the minus strand of NC_134579.1, from coordinate 61,076,089 downwards.
ACACAGGCACGAGACAGAAACATCTCCCAGCTTTCTCAGGAGGACTGCCAGCATCCAGCAACCTTCCAAGGAGAATGAGGAGGCTTGGATTAGCTCTGTCCTCCATGGGGACATTCAAGTCTTTCAGATGTTAGTTGGTAGGAGAAGCATGGAGGGAAACCATGAGCATTAGGTAGTAGAGGGAAGCCAAGGAAGCCATTCTGGAAGGGCAAGTGAGGAAGAAGGGAGCCAGTGGCACCTAGTCCCTTGGTGTCCCTCCTCAGACAGCAAATGGGCACTTCTCAGGGGCTGCCCTCCCCAAGACATAGATCCTGGGAAAGCCATAAAAACAGGAGTCCGTGTGAAGTCTGGAGCTGTATCAAATGCCCCAGGCATCCACTCTATGATGCAGTTTCCACGGGTACTTCACTGGGCCTCAGCCTGCTCCACGATGGAGGCTTAGCAGTGCCCACCAACACCCTTGCGCACACATACACACACGCACACACATGACAAATACACGCAGTAGTCTTTTTAAATGTTTTTAATTGTGTCCTGTGTCTATCTGATGTCTGGTCCTCTCAACTGGTACTTTTATTTGTTAATATTATTTGTTTTTGACTGTTCATTGTGAAAAGCAGTGATGCAATAAAGCATCTTTGGTACACGGTACTTTGGTACTTCTTTCTTGTTTTGGGAGCTTTGGGGGATACACACAGCAGCGAGCCTCATTTTATTTTGTTTCTGTTTTGAGATAGGTCTCATATATCCCAGGCTGGCTTCAAACGTTCTACATAGCAGAAGATAATCTGAAATTTCTGACCTTCCTGCCTCCAGCTCTCTAGTGCTAGGATTACGGGTGTGTGCCACCATGCCTGGTTTATGTGGTGGATAGGGATCATACCAGAGCTTCACGCATGCCAGACAACCCCTTAGCAACCAAGCTAGCCTTAGTCCCTAGCATATGTCTTATTTCATTTTTTAAGGATCTGTTTTATTCTGAAGTGTGTGTGTGTATGTGTAGGTAGGTATAGATAGCCATGGAGGCCAGAGGCTTTATATCCTCCAGAGTTAGAGTTAAGACAGACGAGAACTGTCTGAGATGCTGAGAACTCAACTCAGATCCTCTGCAAGAGCAGTAAGTACTCTGAACTGCACAGTCATCTCTCTAGCTCTCCTCCCCTCTCATTTTAAACAGATTATGTGGCATGTCACCCACACGCTACTGACATTTACTGCCTTCTTTAGGGGTTTTGGATCACCCACAACATTTTAACATGTCATAGATCATGTTGGCTGCTATCCCCCAAACACAACTCCATGACAAGTAGCCAGGTGGGACTCGTACCACTCCTGGTCCAGGGATGGGCCCAGGCTAATCAGTGAAGTCCCATTCTTCTGCCACTGGAGTGGACTTACGCAGAATACCTATGTAATATATTGAAAATCACCACGTGCTATTTCAGTTTGTTGAAAGTCCATTCTGGGAGCAAAAGAATCTCTTTTGTCCCAGACTCAGAATGTTTCTTTAAAAGTATTTTCCCAAACTCTCTATCCCGTGACTGGTGAGATGATGTGGCTGATGAAGACCCCTGCTGCCAATCCTGACAATCCGGCTTGGATCCCTGGGACCCACATGGTGAGAAGAGAGAACCAACTCCCACAAGTTCTCTATCCTTCACACTCAGAAGGCAGAGGCAGGTGGGTCTCTGAGTTCAAGGTTAGCCTGGTCTACAGAGAGCGTTCCAAGACAGCCTAGGCTATACAATAAAATTCGGTCTCAAAATAAAACAAAACAGAACAAAAAAAAAACAAATAGATATACTTTTCTGTCCTGAGTCCCCAATTCTGGAACATGAGAAAGGAAAATAGATAATGATGTTAAAAGATGTTGTGTCCTTGAGAACAGCTAGAGGGTAAACCATTTTCCATAGAGGTTACTCTTGTTTATTCCATGGTGTAAAAATGCCCGTGGAGGAAAGAGAAAGCTGGAAGCCCATCCATGGAGAAAAAGCTCAGTCAGGAACTCCAGCTGGTTGCCTCAACCTCTGGTGTGGGAGGTCCTTCTGTCTATGTGTTGCTTTTATTGGTTAATGAATAAAGAAACAACTGACTTGGCCTATAGCAAGGTAGAAGGAAGGCAGAGTCAGGGAGAAGGAATGGAGCTGCCTGAGACAGATGCTGGGAACTTTAGCCGGTAAGCCACAGCCACATGCGATACACAGATTAATAGAAGTGGGTTAAATTAATATGTAAGAGTTAGCCGATAAGAAGTTCAAGCTAATGGGCCAAGCAGTGATTTAAATAATATGGTTTTTATGTGATTATTTCGGGGCTAAGCAGTCGGGAACCAACAAGCGCCCGTAATGCAACAAACCTCCCTAATTGACTTCTAGCTGGATGTTGTAAGTCATTGATTTGATGTGTGAACTTAAGTTCCAGGAGGAGGGGGAGGGAGAGAGAGGCAGAGGATAACTGTAAAGACAATTTTTTAAAGACTCACGTTGGGAAGAATCCTGTGACAGAGGGGTCTGGGTGCTCTATGAGTCACGGGAGGTTGTGAGCTACCTGATATAGGTGCTGAGAACCCAGATCCCGAGCCCAGAGGAGCAGCACAGGCGTTTAACTTCTAGCCCATCTCTCCAGCTCCCACAAAGCACATTTGTTAACTACTAGAGTCCATGTAGAGAAAGTCCGCGAAAACTGACTGGCTAGTGCAATCAATCACCAATGTTGGTCTAAGTGCAGGATCTACCTTCAGTCAGCCCACCATTGCGATTTGCCATCCCAGACTTCACGTGGGGCACACAACCTCTCTAGTTCACGGGCAGCTTCAGCTTTAGTAAGCTTTGAGCATGGTCCCTAAACTGTTCCATCTGTTCGCCTCTGACTCACAACGTGCCAGCTCCCAGCATTTCTCAAGCACCTGAGTCGACAAGTTTTCTGGGCTTCCTGGGCCGTTCTTCAGAGACTTGCTGTTGTGGTATGAATACAAATTGCATTCTGAAGACCAGAGGTAGTCACGCACACCTTTAACCCCAGCACTCGGGAGGCAGAGGCAGGCAGATTTCTGTGAGTTTCAGGTCAGCCCCAACACCATCTCAAAAACAAACAGGGTCTGTAGTCCAGGCTGACCCCAAACTTAATTTGTAATCAAAGATAACTGTGAACTTCTGGTTCTCCTCCCTTCTCCCAAGTGCTGGGATTGTAGGTGTACAGGATTTTCTGATCGAAACGGCCACCGTCTTCAAGAGTTCTGCTGAGCCTGCTTGCAAAACTTCATCATACCTGGGCCTGTTGACTGTTTACCTTCCTTCATAGAAGAAGGGGGTGGGGAGGGTCACGGGACCCTCACTTGCCTCACCTGAGTATCCACCACCACCCCAAATAGTTGCATGCAATTCTGCCCTGATGACGTGTGGTCATGGGGCACAGGACCAGAGAGGGTATAGGTGGGGAAAGATGAGGAAAGCGGGCTGTATCCATCTACACAGCTGTGGGGAAGCTGTGATTTCTGTGGGGTGCAGACCTTCCAGTGGGCTGGATTTCCCCCCAAGACAAGGTTTCTCTGTGTAGCCCTGTCTGTCCTGAAACACGTTCTTTAGACCAGGCTGGTCTCAAACAGAGATCTGCGTGCCTCTGCCTCCCAAGTACTGAGATTAAAGGCATGTGCCACCACTGACCAGCTCTTGGGACTGCTTTAAGAACACGGGTGTTGCTGCCCTTAGCCCTCCATAGAGCCCATTACTCTATAGAGTGAGCCTAATTAACTTATTGGTTCCCCCTGGTGGGCTTCTCTGGAATCACACCTGAGTTTGTCGTTGGGCCCTCAGGAGGGAGGAGTTTTAGCAACAGCACAGCTCTGCTTGGCTTGGGCATTGGGACAGCATACAGGACCAGGCATGTTACATTTTGGATCTTGAATGGTTCCCAAAGGCCCCAAACATTGCAGTTTGTGCTGATACTACAAGTAATTAGGACTCCTAAATAAGACCTGGCAGAAGGAAGTTTTTTGCGGAATATTATTTTAAGATGTGTTACATTTGTTTATGCTGTGAAATATTTGTTTAAAGATGCAAAGGTTGTTGCATTCGTTTATGTTGCATTTGTTTTTTTTGTTTTTTGTTTTTTTTTTTGGTTTTTCGAGACAGGGTTTCTCTGTGGTTTTGGAGCCTGTCCTGGAACTAGCTCTTGTAGACCAGGCTGGTCTCGAACTCACAGAGATCCACCTGCCTCTGCCTCCCGAGTGCTAGGATTAAAGGCGTGCGCCACCACCGCCCGGCTGCTATGTTGCATTTGTTTAACTCTATGAAGCCGTGTTACTTTGTCAAAAACACCTGATGGTCTAATAAAGAACTGAATGGCCAATAGGCAGGCAGGAGAAAAAATGGTGGGGGGGACAGCTGGGCAGAGAGAATAAGTAGGAGGAGAGGCAGGAGGAGTAAGAAGAGAAGGAGAGGAGGACGGTAGGGGCCAGCCACTCAGCTACACAGCCAGGCTCAGAGTAATAAAGAAAGGTATGTAGAATAGAGAAAGATAAAAGCCTAGTGGCAAAAGATAAAAGCCTAGTGGCAAAAGATAAATGGGATAATTAAAAAAAAGCGGGGGCTGGAGAGATGGCTCAGAGGTTAAAAGCATTGCCTGCTCTTCCAAAGGTCCTGAGTTCAATTCCCGGCACATGGTGGCTCACAAACATCTGTAATGTCTGGTGCCCTCTTCTGGCCTGCAGACATACACACAGACAGAATATTGTATACATAATAAATAAATAAATATTTTTAAAAAGCTGGCTAGAAACAAGCCACGCGAAGGCTGAGCATTCATAAGAAAGACTAAGTCTCCATATATTCATGTGGGAACTGGGTTGCAGGCCCCCAGAGAATGAAGAGTTAAAAAATCAAACTACAGAAGTTGGGCCACTGGGATCCCCTCCTTCTTCTCGATTTTACTTCCTGGCTGCCATGAGGTGAGGGGGATGGCATCCATTCCTGCCATGATGTCCTGGGTTGGGCAGGCCCCAAACAGCAGAGCTGAGATCCACAGGCCAGAGCCTTGGGAACTGTGAACCAAACACCAAGTTGGCCTCGAACTCACAGAGATCCACCTGCCTCTGCCTCCACCACCCCGACTCTTTATATGAATGTTTTAAATTTTATTTAATTATTTTTTGAGACAGTGCCTCTGCTATGTATCTCTGGCTGGCTTGGAACTCACTATGGAGACCAGGATATTCTTGAACTTACAGAGATCTGCCTGCCTTTGCCTTCCAAGTGCTGGGACTAAAAGACTGTTCCCCATGCCCGGCCAATTAATTTTTTTCAAGTGTTTGTGTGTGCATGTATGTGTGTGTGAATACAGACAGGCCTACTAGTGTGTACCACAACATACACGTGGGGATCAGAGAACAGTCGGTTCTCTCTTTCCACTGTCACGTGGATCCCAGGGGTGAACTCAGGAGCACCACCTGCTACCTGCAGATGCATCTTGCTGGACTCCCTTTCCTAAAGCTGATTTATCCAGTGTTCGTTTTGGCAATGGAGAGTAGAGTAACGTGGGGGGGGTCCAGATGTTCAGATACCAGCACACTAAAAAAAAATTATCTGAATAGATCTGGAAACCATCCTTGTCTCTGGCCAGGTTTTCCTAATTACATCTGCTCTCAGCCCAGAAAGGATGGTTCCCTCCTGTCCCAGCTCATTCCTAGATGCCAGGAAATTTGATGGTCAGTAGATGGCGCTGTCTCCTTTAACTTGTAGAAAATGACACTAGAGGAGCCATTCTTCCAAAAAGGCTTATTTCTAACGGCTGGTTTCCTTCCTCCCTCCCTCCCTTCCCCCCCTTCCTCCCTCCCTCCCTCCCTCCCTCCCTCCCTCCCTCCCTCCCTCCCTCCCTCTCTCCCTCTCTCCCTCTCTCCCTTGCTTTTTTGTTTGTTTTGGGACAGGGTCTCAGGTAGCCCAAGCTGAGCCTGAACTTGCTATATAGCCAAAGAGTGACTGACCCATCTGGCTACCACCTCCCAAGTGCTGGGATCGCAGGTGTACACTACCACATCCAAGTATAATCATTAACTTTATTTTTTAAAAGATTTCTTTATTTATTTATTATGTATACAGTATTCTCAGTATTCTGTCCGCATGTATGCCTGCAGGCCAGAAGAGGGCACCAGATCTCATTACAGATGGTTGTGAGCCACTATGCAGTTGCTGGGAATTGAACTCAGGACCTTTGGAAGAGCAGGCAGTGCTCTTAACCACTGAGCCATCTCTCCAGCCACCACTGACTTTATTTTTAAGTGTGGGTGTGCCAGCCTCAGTGTCCCCTCAGGGTGAGAAGAAGACTCACAGCAAGCGCAGGACTTAGATCTGAGGGCGAGATGAACCCTCCACTACATACCGTTCCGCATCACTTTCTTCATTCTTCTCCTGCTGTTCTCCTCTGTTCTGTAAAGTTTCCAGTTTATACACACACACAAAACAAAGGCAATTCTCCGAACTTGGACGTCCCTTTATCTCTGAAGGTCCCAATGTGATCCATATGAAAGACTCCTTTCCTGGCTGCATGTCCTGCCAAATGGAAGGTAGTTGCAGGGAGGTGGCTTCTGATATATCTCAGGGAACGCAGTGGAGCTGTGGCTGTGGGAACCAAGGTTATTGACTGTGTAACCAAATTTCCCACTGGAAGCCCCACAGAGTGGGGGGAAGAATGAATGACCCAATATACCAGTACATGGGAAAGAATTGTCCCCGATAATCCATACTCTGCTGAATCTTGCACCAGGGGAGAGTGCTTATGGCTTCACAAGAGAGCTACTGTAAGAATCAGCCGATATACAAAAGGTGGTGGGCCCAGAGCCTTGCGAACTGGGTTTATCTCCATCAGAACTCATTTGTTCTGGCGGGTCAGCCTTCTGCTCTACAAGCTGAAACCTCACTGCACGATTTCCGTGGACCACAGCACAATCCAGTGCCACAGTTTGCCTGTGAAAGTCGGAGCATCTTTAGGGAGTCAGTACTCTCTTCCATGGTGAACTCCAGGCACTGACCTCAGATTTTCAGACTTGCGAGGCAAGAGCTTCTCCCATGGGGTCGCGGGGATCAAACTACCATGCTGGTAGGGCTTCACGCATGCTGGGCACGCACTGTACCAACCAGACTGCTTTGTTGTTGTGTTTCTTGTTTAGGGGTTTTTGAAACCAGGTCTCACTATATAAGCTGTGGCATCCTGAAACCCACTCTGTAGCTGAGGCTGGCCTCGAACTTGTGATACTCTTACCTCTAACTTTATATCGTTGGTACTTCAGGAGGGTGCCACCATGCCTGTCTCAGTTTGATTTTGTTGAAACATTTGCATCATTTTCGCTTGAGCATAAGAGATCATTCATCATCTATTGGCTTCCTAAGATAACTGAGTTCTCAGTGCTAGAGGTTGAACCTGACTGTCATTCATTTCCCTCAAGCCCTGGATCTGTCACAGAGCTACGTCCCCAGTCCTGAGCAACACTGTTGCCACATCAGTGGCACATAAAACTAGGTACAACTGCTTAGATAATAAACAATTTATTTTGTGGCAATTTTATGAAATAAAACAAGAAATAAAGCCATTTACATGGGAAAATCCTTCGGTTAAGAAGAAAAACAAAAGGTTCCCAGTGAGAAGTTTCTGTCTTTCGTCAGCTTTTATGAGGTGAGCAAGGGCTGCTGGGATTTTATAGTGTTCTCTTGGTATTCTGATTTGTCCTCAGTTGACAACCCACAGCACAGAAAACAAGATTAGAGAGAAGCCTGGGGGAGCCTGGAGGAGCCTGGGAGAGCCCGGGGGAGTCTGGGGGAGCATGGGGGACTATGGGGGAGACTGGGGATCTGGGGGAGCCTGGGGGACTCTGGGAGAGCCTGGAGGAGTCTGGGGAGGCTTGGGGAGCTTGGAAGAGCCTGGGAGAGTCTGGGGGAATCTGGGGGAGTCTGCGGGAGCCTGGAAGAGCATGAGGGAGCTTGGGGATCTGGGGAAGCTTGGGGAGCCTGGGAGACCCTGGGGGAGCCTGTAGTGCATACGGAGTTCCATCTCACAGCTGGGAATTAGTCTCCTGTTGAAGGGCAGAGACTTGGGGCAAACCATCCAAACTGTCATTCTGCAGGCCTGGGAATACATTTCCTGAGCCCACATTTCCACAGCCACAGTGCCCTGGCCAATTCCAGAAAGCGTTGCTGTTTCTAGATGAAAAGCAGCAACAACAGCCAGCCTATTAGAGGGCATCCCTGGAAACCAGGCTCAGTTCTTAGTGCCTCATCTCTCCTCTCCTCATGATGGTTGTGATGTAGGCAGCAGCATTATTGCTCCCACTCAGAGGCGGAGAGAGGCGAGGTAAACAACTTGAGCAAGTCAGAAAGCTATGGCCAGGAGCACAGACTGCCCAGCTCTAGAGCCCAACTATATATCATTCATTCATTCATTCATTCATTCATTCATGCCAAATTATACACACAGGTAACTTTGGAGACCCACACTGAACTGGACACTGTCCTGTAGTTCCTGGACCTTGGTGACAGATACAATGGAGGAAATAAGGGGTTTATATTCCCAGAGCTCTTGAGCCTTTAGTCCGGAAGCTGAACAGAGCTGCCCAGGGGTTGAGATGTGAGGTTGAGATGCTGCTTGTTGCTCTTGCAGAGGACCTGGATTAAATTATTTTCTTTTATTTTTAAGATTATCTATTATTTTATGTGCATTGGTGTTTTTCCTGAATGTATGCCTGTGTGATATCAGATCCTCTGGAACTGGAGTTACAGGCAGGTGTGAGCTGTCATGTGGGTGCTGGGAACTGAACCTGGCTCCTCTGGAAGAGCAGTCAGTGCTCTTAACCTCTGAGCCATCTCTCCAGCCCATACCTGGATTAAATTCTTAGGGTCCATAAGATGGCTTGTCTGTAACTCTGATCCCATGGATTTGATACCCTCTTTTGATCTCCGCAAGAACCAGGTATGTGTGTGGTACATACACATACACAAAGGCAAAATACTCAATCACAGAAAGTAATAAATCTTAAAAAACAAAGTCACCTATAGTTTTCTGTTTTGTTTTATTTGAGACAGGGTTTCCTATGTAGCCCTGACTGTCCTAGAACTCACTCTGTAGATCAGTCTGGCCTCCAACTCACAGAGATCCACCTGCCTCTGCCTCCAGAGTGCTGGGATTAAAGGCGTGTGCTACCACCGCCTGGCTCACCTACAATATTCTTCTATTTGTTACTTATTACCTCAGGCCTGGCTCCCCTCTGTGAAGACCTTCCAGCTCTTTCCTACAATGCCCTGCTACTGTCTGACCAGTTGTGGTATCCTGCCCCTCTATGGTGATGGAAAGATCTTTGAAGTGTCTTCCCTTTGTGTGGAAACAGCAATGTCTTCATAAACCCAAGGCCATGCCCCTCCACCCCCATCTTGGTTCTCTGCTATGCAGAAAGTCCTCCACGGCATCCACGGAATGTAAACAGCATGCTAGAACAAAGAATGTCCTGCAACATAAAAGCAAATCAATAAAATCAAGGCTAGGAAAAGGCATCTCTGGAGGTTTTGTTGTTTTTGAAATAGGATTAAATGTAACCCAGACTTCAAAGTCCCGATTCTCTGACTCCATCTCTTGAACACTAGGATTTTAGGTGTGTGCCACCATCACAGCCGACAAAGCACCTTTGAGCCAATTCTGAGTGTGATTCGCCACTGTGGTGGTTTGGATGAAAATGACCCCCAGAGGCTCATAGGGAGTGGCACCGCTAGGAGGTGTGGCCTTGTTGGAGAAAGTGTGTCACTGGAGTGGGCTTTGGGGTTTCAAATGCTCAAGCCAGGCCCAGTGTCACTCTCTCTTCCAGCTGCCTGAGGATCCAGATGTAGAACTCTCAGCTACCTCTCCAGCACGGTGTCTGCCTGCAGGCCACCATGTTCTCTGTTATGATGATAATGGAGTTGCCATGGCCATGGTCTCTTCACAGCAACAGAACTTTGACTAAGACAATCACCATGAAAAATGTTTATGTGTGAGCATGTGCTGCATGCGTGCTGTCACAGATGTGCTACGGCACGCTTGTAGAGGTCGGAGGACTGCATTCTCTCCTGTCACCTCAGGAGATTGAACTCGGGACAGCAGGCCTGTGCACGAGGCCTCTACCAGCTAAGCCATCTCCCTGGTCCCCACTTCCATTTCCTTAGGAATACAATTACCCTCTAACCCATGCATATTCTCACTTCATTGTAGGACATCTGCCATTTTCCAAGGCTATCTTTTTCTGTTTTTAACCTAAGTTTCAATCTGAGAAAATGATATTACGGTATGGTTATAAGTAGACATTTGGACAATGGGCCCACCTGGATATTTTAATGGTGTCTCTAGTTCTCTCAAGACCTATCTCTACTGAAGCTTGCATGCTGGTGATTCAGAGTCTCATCTTCTGCTTCTATCCAGCAGGAAGGGGAAGCGTGGAGGACCGAGAGAAGAGCTCTTAGCTGTCTGGTCTGGCCTGGCAGTGACTCGGAAAGCTTAGTCGTGAGCCAGGACCCTCATCCCCTCAGCTTACTGGCTGGTGCCACATGCTGAAAGGCATTGTGTTCCCTCTCAATGGAGATTCAATTGTGGTTTAGGAATGAATGGCGCAAGGACAGCTCTAAAGTGGGAAGCTGTGTGTGGCTTGCCCTTGAGTCACATGACTTAGAAGACTAGTGATCAGAGGTGGCGTCCTAGGGAATCCTTTGCTTCCATTTCTCAATTTAGGAAATATAATGCAGATTCGATTAATGTTAATGGAACGCCTGCTGTGTGACAGGTGTCTTCATATGTGTGTGTGTGTGTGTGTGTGTATGTGTGTGCATGTGTGTGTGACCTAAAGACGTAAAAAGAAAGATTTATTCACTCCAAAGGAGGAGGGAACAAACAGACCTAAGGAAAGTTCTAAAGTCCAGCTTGGATCTTGGATTCGGTAGACGAATTTATTAGCATTGTTTATAGGAGTGCGGGTGATGCCCAGGCAGCTGTACCACAGAAAAGTCTGACTCCTGTCCACCAAGTTCCTTTGTTATTTATTTTTTATTTTTGGTTTTTTGAGACAGGGTTTCTCTGTGTAGCCCTGGCTGTCCTGGAACTCTGTAGACCAGGTCAACTTCGAACTCAGAGATCTGCCTGCCTCTGTCTCCTGAGTGCTAGGTTTAAAGGTGTGCACCACTACTGTCCAAGCTCCTGTTTTATGCAGTGTAATGGCATTCCTACTAGGGATGTGTGGCAAGTGATAAGATGAAGGATGCAAAGAAGGTGACTGTTAAGGATAAGGATTTCAACTCGAATCCATTCGTGACAGCTCCCCCAGAACCACGGACTCCTTTATATCCCCTAGGTGATCTGGCTAAATTAAAATAGGATGAAGGCCAAGCTCCTAGCAGTCCACAGATTGGAGCAGTAACTAGAACTGATCTTAGGCCTCTTGTCCCTTTGATTATATATTGGACAAATGGTTCGATTACTCAGACAAATGCTCTGGTGGATACAGGAGCGGAGGCCTCATTAATTTATAGAAATCCCCAAAATTTGAAGGGACTTCCTATTACAGTTACAGGATTAGGAGGAAGTGAGAGTCAAAGAAAGCAAGTCAAAGTGACAATGAGTGTATGGTGACTTCCCCGTGAAGAGTATACAACAGTTATTGTTCCCATCCCTGAATATATAATAGGGATAGACTTATTGAGAGAAATATCATTAAAATTAACCCATGGAAATTATCTTGTCATCCAAAAGTTATAGATATACCATGTTATTGTAGGGGAACTGCTGCAGGAGCCTGTTTAACTCCCAGATCCTACTAAAATAGTTCAATGTAAGCAATATCGAATGCAGGAGGGCATGAGGAAATTACCCAGACAATAAAAGAGTATGTGAGATCAGGCGTGATGATACCTGCAACTACAGAATGGAATAATCCCATCGGGCCTCTCCGGAAGTCGGCTGGCTCTTGGAGAATGGCTGTGGGCTATAGAGAGTTCTATAAAGTGACCCCTCCTCTTGAGGCTGCTGTTTTAACCCGGGAGAGACCTCAGTCAGACAGTGAGAAGCCCAAGCCCGTGATGATTTCTGGTGATGCATATTCCTGTGTTGTATTCCAGTGCAGTATGAAGAACGCCTATGGGTAAATTCCCGGGTGAAGTCCCCTGTCTTAGGGGCTTCCCACTCTAATTCTTTGTTTTAAATAAGCTTCCTTGTAGAATAAATTTCTCCCTATTAACTAATTTCATGGCTCTTAGAAGTTCTTTCTCACGGATTGAATTGAAAATAAAAGTCTGTGCACAGCAAAATGGCTAAAATTACTCGCCATTACACGCAGCTATAAGTCTACTGCACAACTGATACAAGATTGGGTTTAGTGTGCTGCCTAGGGCCTAGGGATAAAGCAGTTGGGTATCTCAGGCTTAGGCAACACAGTACCCAGCTGATTTAGACAGTTCTAACTTGATTATGTTCTCTCCTTGCCTTTGTCAGGGACTCTGATGGTCTGTAATGACTGTCTGATCATGAGAGAGATCGCTAGTTTCACTGCAGTATGGCATGTAGGACAACCAAGCTATAGCTTCCTGGAAGATGGAGTTACTCTGGATAGGAGTTAGATGACTAGCTCCATTACGGTACACTAATTTAACCTGTTTGCTTTTCTGAAACTATCACAAAACCAATTAGGTCAGAGTGGTATTGTACTTTAGAGGACATGAGGGTATGATGGTTCTTTTAAACAAACTCTAGTTATGTTGAAGATTGTGGTGGTTTGAAATAGTTCCTTTGGTGGAACTGTTTGGGAAGGATTAGGAGGTGTGGCCTCATTGGAATAGATGTACCAGGGGTGCAGGTATATTAGGTCTCAAAAACTCATGCCATTCCCAGTGTTCTCTCGTCCTCCTCCTTTCTGATCAAGATGTGAGCTGGCAGCTGTTCCCTGCCACAACGCTCTCACTCCGCCACCGTGGACCCTGACCCTCAGAAAATGTAAGCCCAAATTAAATGCTTTCCTTTACACATTGTCTTGGTGTTTGTCACAGCAACAGAAAACCAGTACAGAAACTAGTCATTTATGTGCATGTGTGCATGGCTGTGCATGTGGGATCCTCTGCAGTTGGAGCTACAGGTGGTAATGGTCCCAACACAAGTGCTGGGGATGCAACTCTGGTCTTCTCTGAGAGTAGTAAGCAATCATTCACTGAGCCATCTACCTCTCCAGCCCTGATGGAGGAAGGTCATTGGCTAAAAAAGAAACTGCTTGGCCCTGATAGGTTAGAACATAGGTGGGTGGAGTAAACAAAACAGAATGCTGGGAGGAAGAGGAAGTGAGCTCAGACGCCATTTCCTCTCCTCTCTGGGGCAGATGCAATGAAGCTCTGACCCAGGATGGACATAGGCTAGAATCTTCCCGGTAAGCGCACCTCGGTGCTATACAGATTACTAAAAGTGGGTTAGTCAACATATGAGAATTAGCCCATAAGAGGCTAGAGCTAGTGGGCCAAGCAGTATTTAAATGAATACAATTTGTGTGTTGTCATTTCTGGTGTAAAGCTAGCTGGTCGGGAGCCGGGCGGGACAAAAAGCAGGCCTGTAGCTCCTACAACACAGCCCCAAATGAACTCCCAGTTATGCGGAGACTGTCATATCTCACTAAAGATCAGAAATTCCATTCAAAGGGAGGCAGCTATGAGGGAAGAAGAGTAGGTCTTGGACTGAGGGGATCTTGGCACTACTGTTTCCTCTCACAGCTCAGTCCCAGTGTCTAATGTGTGGAGTAAATGTTCTCTCTGTAGTTGTGTGGGTTCACCCAATAAGGACCTGATGGGGCCCGTGCTTTGGGGTTCTCTAGGTCAGGTTCTTCTGACTCAGCCACTTAGGCAAGATGTCTATGAGACTAAGGATATAGGTACTATCCTATAGGTAGAGGACTTGCCTTGTATGCCTGAGGCTCTGGGTTCATCCCTCATAATCCCCACATAAACATGATCCCAGCTTTCTCCCTTTCTCTGTCTATTTCTTTCCATTCATTTTATTTTCTTTTTTAAAAAAGATTTACTTATTATGTATACAGTGTTCTGCCTGCATGTACACCTGCAGGCCAGAAGAGGGCACCAGATCTCATTACAGATGGTTGTGAGCCACCATGTGGTTGCTGGGAATTAAACTCAGGACCTCAGCAGTCAGTGCTCTTAACTGCTGAGCTGTCTCTTCAGCCCTTCATTTTACTTTTTTTTTGTAAATTTTTTAAATTGATAGTTATTGAACTCTACATTTTTCTCTCCCTGCCTCTCCCCTCCCCACTTTGACCCTCCCCCAAGGTCCCCATGCTCCCAATTTACTCAGGAGATCTTGTCTTTTTCTACTTTCTACTTCCCATGTAGATTAGATCTATGTAAGTCTCTCTTTGTGTCCACATTGTTGTCTAAGTTCTCTGGGATTGTGGTTTGTAAGCTGGCTTTCTTTGCTTTATGTTTAAAAACCACCTATGAGTGAGTACATGTGATAATTGTCTTTCTGTGTCTGTGTTACCTCACTCAAAATTATGTTTTCTAGCTCCATCCATTTGCCTGCAAAATTCAAGATGTCATTTTTTCTGCTGTGTAGTACTCCATTGTGTAAATGTACCACATTTTTCTTATCCATTCTTTGGTCAAGGGGCATTTAGGTTGTTTCCAGGTTCTGGCTATGACAAGCAAAGCTGCTATGAACATAGTTGAGCACATGTCCTTGTGGCACGATTGAGCATCCTTTGGATATATACCCAAAAGTGGTATTACTGGGTCTTGAGGAAGGTTGTTTCCTAATTTTCTGAGAAATCACCACACTGACATCCAAAGGGGTTGTACCAGCTTACATTCCCACTAGCAATGCAGAAGTGTTCCCTTTTACTACAACCTCTCCAGCATAAGTTGTCATCAGTGTTTTTGATCTTGGCCGTTCTTTCAGGTGTAGGATGGAATCTCAGAGTTGTTTTGATTTGCATTTCTCTGATGACTAAGGATGTTGAAGATTTCCTTAAGTGTCTTTCAGCCATTTTAGATTCCTTTGTTAAGAGTTCTCTCTTTAGGTCTTTACTCTCTCTCTCTTTTTTTTTTTATTGGATTATATGTTCTTTTGGTGTCCAATTTCTTGAGTTCTTTGTATATTCTGGAGATCAGACTTCTGTCTGATGTGGGGTTAGTGAAGATCTTTTCCCATTCTGTAGGCTGTCGTTTTGTCTTGTTGACCGTGTCCTTTGTTTTACAGAAGGGTTTCAGTTTCAGGAGGTCCCATTTATTAATTGTTTCTCTCAGTGTCTGTGTTGCTGGGCTTCTATTTAGGAAGTGGTTCCTTGTGCCAATGTGTTCAAGTGTACTTCCCACTTTCTCTTCTATAAGTTTCAGTGTGGCTGGCTTTATGTTGAGGTCGTTAATCCATTTGGACTTGAGTTTTGTGCATGGTGATAGATATGGATCTATTTTCATTCTTCTACATGTTGATATTCAGTTATGCCAGCACCACTTGTTAAATATGCTTTTTTTCCATTTAATATTTTTTGCTTCCTTGTCAAAGAGCAGGTGTTCGAAGATGTGTGGATTGATATCCAGGTCTTCTATTTGGTTCCATTGGTCCTTCTGTCTGTTCTTATGCCAATACCAGGCTGTTTTCAGTACTGTAGCTCTGTAGTAGAGTTTGAAGTCAGGGATTGTGATGCCTCCAGAAGTTCTTTTATTGTACAGGATTGTTTTGGCTATACTGGGTATTTTGCTTTTCCATATGAAGTTGAGTACCATTTTTTTGAGATCTTTGAAGAATTTTGCTGGGATTTTGATGGGCATTGTGTTGAACATTTTACTTTTTTATTGAAGTAACCATAAAATGGTCTGCACCCTTTAGGCACTGTGAGGAAACATTTAGAGAAATGAAAACAAATTATGAAAGTTTTGTTGGACTGGAAAAGGGAAGATTAAAGACTCCAACAGACTTCCTAGACTTCCTCTAGGTTGAAGGCCTGCCTGATGACAATTAAAAAAACAAAAAAAGATAAACTTTGTACACACAAGTATGGGCCCTCACATAGACACATATAATCATACACATGAATAAAAATTAAAATAAATGGCTTTTTGAAAATATTTTGAGTCAGGTGGTGGTAAGCAGTGACATTTGCCTTTAATCCTGGCACTCAGAAGGATGAGGCAGGCAGATTTCTGAGTTTAAGGCCAGCCTGGTCTACAGAGTGAGTTCCAGTACAGCCAGGCTTATGCAGAGGAACCTTGTCTAGGAAAACAAAACAAAAAACAACAACAAAAATATTTTATTATAGGCTGTTTCCATTAACATTTAAGACTGGCGGGCTAACAGCTTCTTTTGTAATCTGGATGCCACTTTCTGGCTCATTCTCAGAGGCCCTGAAAGCTAAATTAGTTTTGTCTACCAAGAATCATGGTGTATAAGGAGAGGAAAACTGAAAATAGGAAAAGTCTCCTATTCTTTTCATGGTAAAAGATACATAATGTAAAATTTATCATTTTATCCAGTTTAAGAGGATTGTAACAATATTAATATTCATGTTAGAATATTGGGTATTCTTTTTCCTTTAGAAAGCCAGGCAAGCCTTGAACTTGTGATGTATCCAAGGATGACCTTCCGTGTCTTTTCCCAAGGGCTGAGATTATAGGCATAAGTCATTGCACCTGCTCTAAACTGGCCTTTTTCAAATAAAAAATGATCTCAGCATTAAATATGTATATACTCCTGAGGGACAGTGGAAGGAAATGCCTTTAATTCCAGCAGTCAGGAGGCAGGCAGAACTTTGAGTTCAAGGCCAGCCTGGTCTACAGAGCAAGTTCCAGGGCAAACATTTAAGCAAGAAAAAACTGTCTGGAATAAACAAAAAGCCCAAAACAAACAAAAAAGTATACCCATGTTTCATAGGCATCCTCTACAAAAAAAAGAACCTTTAAAAATATTTATTTTATTTTTATGTATATGGGTATTTTGTCTGTATGTATGTCCGTGTGTGGTGTGCAGCCAAGTGTCTGCAGAATTCAAAAGAGGGTGTCAAACATCACACAGTTGTGAGCTGCCGTGTGGGTACTGGAAACTGAACCCAGGTCATCTAGAAGAGCAGCCACTGCATTTAATCACTGAACCATATCTCCAGTCTCCTATTCTTTTCATGGTAAAGATACATAATGTAAAATTTATCTTTTTATCCAGTTTAAGAGGACTGTAACAATATTACTATTCATTTCTAGAACTTTCCCATTATTCCCACCTGAAACTCTGTATTCATGAATAACTTCTTATTCTCTCCCCCATCCAGCCTCTGGTAACATCTGTTTTCCTCGTTCTTTGTTCTGGAGCCTTTAAACAGTAGAATGTCTGGGCATGGTGGCACAATCCTGCAATCTTAACCCTCAAGAGTGGAAGCAGGAGAATCAAGAATTCAAAGTCATCCTGTTCCGTTGCAGAGTTCAAGGCCAGCCTGGGCTAGATAGATCCCCCCCCTCCAAGATTTATATAATTGTTCCTTTGGGTCTGATTTATGTCATAGCACGTTTTCAACGTTGCAACAATTGTGTCAGGATTCAATTTCTTTATTTGGTTATTTGTTTTTGAGAAAGGGCCTTGTAAATAGCTCTGGCTGTCCTTGAACTCACTATGTAGATCAGGCCAGCCTCAGATTTACAGATCCGCTTGCCTTTGCCTCCAGAGTGTTGGAATGAAAGGTCTGTGCCATCACATCCAGCTCCATTTATTTTTAAGATCAAATAATAGATCGTCATATGTATATCTGACAACTTATCTGTGAACACTTTTGGATTCTTGTGTGTGAGGGGGTCATGAACCACAGAAGTTCTCAATTAGAAAAGGCATTTCCAAGCCAGCTTTAATGCAGCTTGGATTACTCAGGAGTCATGGCTTATGGCAGGTCTGAACAGGCTGGGGACCCGGAGAACCACCAGCTAAGACAGGAGGGGACTGGTGAGAATTAGGGCAAGTTGGATCATAGCACTTCCCAGGTGCAGTTTAGGTAAATGGTGGTCTGTGCCAGGTGTGGGACAAAGCGAGCTATTTCAGCAGCAATGAAGCACTCACCCTGAGAGCAGAGGAGATGGGTACTATGGGGCCTGAGCTTACAGAATGCATAGGAAAACTACTCTTGTACTTAGCGCAATATCCCTCCATCTAGCTGAACCATCCTACATAGTCCTGCCAGACAAATCAACTCTGGCACTGGCTGTCTTCCAGTTCAAAGGCTTTGATCAGTTCCCATTAGAAACACCACCTCCCCGCAGGAAGAAGTGTAGCCTCAAGGCCAATGCCCCAGGGGCAGGTAAAACCTGGGCTGTCTCCACAGCGTGATTTGTTGTTGTTTTGTCCTCTGGTCGTCATCACCCCCCACCCCCCACAGTTTCTCTGTGTAGTTTTGGAGACTGTCCTGGAACTCACTCTGACCACCAGGCTGGCCTCGAACTCAACGGAGATGAGTGCTGAGATTATATGTGTGCTCCACCATTGCCCAGTGCAGCATGTTTTTATCGGACAATGGTTGGCCTCAAGTACAAATTTTAAGTCAAAACAAAAGAAGATATTACAGAACAAGTCTAAGGATGAATTTTGAGGTTTGCTATGGATTGCTTCATTTTTGTTTACCCACACTACACTACGAACGGACTTCTGCCAGTACCATCCAGGCAAGAGTTTGGGAGGTAAGCCAAACAAAGCTCACGATCTAAATGCCTCAGGTAGGTTTTGTACCCACACCTACAGTTGGTTCTTGACCTGCAAAGGTTAGGCTGCCTTACTTAAATATTCTGAATTTGTGTGCAAAACAGCCCAGCAGTCACGTTAACCCTCAGTGCCTCAGTTTCCTCATCTAAATAACAGGAGAGATGTTATGAGTACTAAAGGAGTGAGTGAGTACACAGACAGACAGACAGCACTTAGCACGCTGCCTGTTCAGCAGTATGTCCTTGGCTTCACCTGCGCCTCTGTTCTACGTGTCCTCCCTTGCCCGTCCGGAGCGTGGCGTCTTGGTTGAACTAGGAGGACGCCTCTGTCCCATCTCTGGCGAGGCCCGGGCTGGCATGTGCTTCTGGAATGACGAAATGGCCTGGCAGATCCAAGCGGTACCTGCCGTCCCTCCTGAAGTCATACTGTGATTGTTTTGGCCCAAGTAATCTCTGCCGGTCTAAAGGAGCGTGCCCCGCCCCCTCCCGTAGCTGCTATGACCTGGGAGGGAGCCCCAAACTAGAAGTTTCAAACTCAGGACACCCCTCCCTACCCCCGACTCCCAAGTGCATCGGACGTGACAGCCACCTGGGCACCCCGGGACCTAGGCGTGCTGGCGGGTCCCGGAGCAGGGCGGAGCTGGTCCAGCCCGGAGCTCGCCCCGCCCCGTCCCGCCTAGCCGTAAACTGACCGAGTGGCGGCCCCCGGGAGAGAGGGGAGGAGAAAGCAGAGAAGAGTGGGGGCTGGCGGCCGAGGGAAAAGGGAAGGGTCGCTGAGAGCGGGCGCGCGGGGACTCGGCGAGAGTGCGTCCTGAGCGGCGACAATTCCGGGCGTCCCAGCCGGCCAGCAGGGAGGATGGTGGCGGCGGGGCGCGGGCCAGCCCGGCCGCGGGCGCCGTGAGCCCGAGTTCAGTGCCCGGCATGCGGCTGCGGTCCCCGGCCTCAGCCCCGCTCCGTCCCCCGCCGCGCGCCCCCGCCGAGCGGCGCGCACCATGCCGCGGGTGCCCGCGACCCTCTACGCCTGTCTGCTCGGGCTCTGCGCACTTGTGCCGCACGTCGCAGGTAAGCCGCGCCGCCCGCTGCGCTCTCGGGAACTTTGCTCGCCCCGTGGCCGCTTGCAGAGAGCCGAGGGTGTGGGGCACCCGGGCGCACCCCGGAGAGACGGTGGGGCGCGGGCTGCAGATCTGCGTGCACTGCCAGGTTCCCTCCCGGGCTGAGGAGGAGCCTTCCCTTCCTGTGTAAACAGCAGGCGTCTGGTGGCTGAGCCCGAGGGCGCTGGTGACGCGGGAGGGAAGGCCTCCCCGCCCGGTGCTGGGGCCCCAGTTCTGCTCTCGCCTGCACAAAGCAGCCCTTGTGGCCCACGGGGAGTGATGTGGGGGCCAAAGTGTGGCAGCCCAGCCACTCCGGAGGTCTTTAGATAGCGCAACTTTCTCTACGCCTGGTCTAAGTTGAAAGTTGTCACCTCTCTCGGCAAGTCCGAAGTCGTGGCCCCACCTGGGACTCCGCCGTCTGATTCTGTTCCTGTACCACGATTCACAGTGCTTTGACGGCGGAGTGGCTACTGGCTTTGCCTTAGCCAGATGTTCCCTTGTCCTGGCGGCGCTGGAGAAGCCTCAGATACCTGCGTTAAGTTTTCTGACTTGAAAGTAGCAGTTAAGTCCCTAGAGAAAGGATGCTAGTCGGCGCTGGGGCTGCCAGGGACGTGAGCTTGCTCTACCTTCTCCAACCCGCTCCAAGCAGGAGTTTTCGAACTTTCTCCTTTCCGTCGGAAGTCATTGTGTATTGATTACGGGTGCGCTATGCACTTTCAATACTTGTTTGTCTTTCTGAGCCCAGCCGTTCGTTGCCTGGCTGCTTGAGGGGAGAAATCTGTTCTCCTACCGCGTCTCATTTACATGAAGGAGGTTGAGGTTTCCATCTGAGAGCTGGGAGGGTGGTAGAGGAAACAAAAAAGTCGTTCAGGCCTCTGTCCTAACTTAATACTGTAGCAAGGCTGCTTTTATGGGAAAAGAAGTAGATCGGTGAGTCCCACCCCTTCCTATATCAGGCAACTAGTGGTGCCATCCTTGGTGTTCACGAGTCCCCAGGGAAACCCAAGGCGATTTAGCTTGAATCACCACCTTCTGGAATATATCTTTGTCTACTGACCTCACTTTAGGACAGTCTTGTAGTTTGAAGTTTATGCTCTTTTTATTGTTTGGTGGAAATTTTTTTCTTTCTTTTTTTATTTTGTGATGGTGTTTTTAAATTTTTTTTTTTTGTCAGAACAGCAGCCTTATATTAGTTTCGTGAAATTTAAGTTTGGGAATGGCTCTAGTTTTCTTCCAGTTAGACACTATTTGGTTCTAATGAAAACTCAAACATTTCCCATGGCCAAGACTTTAATCTTTATTAGTGGAGTACCCAGCTGCCTGTCTATCTGTCTCTACCCCAACTCTTCCCAAATTCACCCCTCTTCCTTATGCGCCCAACTTTATATCCATTTAATAAAACACAATGAAACCAGTTTGTGCTACCTAAATACTCCTAGCCCGGTGGTCTTCAACTTGAGCCTGGCTCTGCTTACCTGGGGCTACTACTATCTTAGAGAAAACTCCCTTCCCAGCAGTTAACTGTTGCCAATAGCTCCCTTTTAGGTTTTTGCTTTTTAAATGTATCCTCACCTGGCCTGGAACTCTACGTAGAGCATCAAATTTACAGAGATCCATTTGCCTGTACCTCCCAAGTGTTGGGATTAAAGGAGTGCCCCACCCCTCGAGGTGCCCTTCAAATTATTAGAGGCATTTGCTTTTCATTTGTATGTAATTTCATCTCCTTGGAAGTTGCCTTGCTTCTGAACAGGATTTTCGTCCCAGAGGTGGGCCCTGGAGAGCCACGTGGCTTCCCTTTGGCTTCAGGGTGGGAGCAGTGAGCCTAGGCCCAGGGCTGTTTGGTCATTGTACCTTATCTCGGAGCCTGGGCGGTTTGCTCCAGTGCCTTCAGAGTTAAGTTTTGTCCATTGCCCTGTGACCACAGCCTTGTCTTTTGCCCGTTTGTGCTGCCATCCCCCCACCCCAAGTCAGTAAAATGGTGGTAGACCACCAACCTCCGGTGTGGGTCACCTCCTCCTTGGAGTGCCCAGGTGCTTTGCCAGATCAGAAAGCATGGCTCATGCTGGCCCACCTTCTTTTTTTGTTACCTCTTCCTTGCGTCCTCCCTGCCCCACCCACCCCCTTTTGTCTTGAAAGGTGGCAGGAACTTTCTCCTGTTTTTTTTTTTTTCTCTTGCTGAGGGGAACATAATTTGAAAGGAAGTTCGTAGTTACCTGGGTTGGGGGGGTGGGGGAGAACGACAGGACATGGTGTTGCGAGGTTTGGTGCTCATGTGGGTGTTCCTAGATACAGTGTGTGGATCCTGCAGGCCACAGACCTTACATTTAAGGGCCGACTGGAAATAAGCCTGCCGTGTTGTCCCATCCTCACCCCCAACGGGAGGATCTTCTTATTTATTCCTGGGGCCAAGAGTCTCCGGGCTGGAACCTGACTCAGAAGGTAGCACAAACCAAGGAAGGGTTGCACGGGGGAGGCCTCCCATGCCCTCTCCCGCTCTAAGGCAGAGCGGGGAGTTTGGTCTCACTCCTGCTGCATGGCTGGAGTCAGGCTTGCTGCCGTGGTTTATTATTTTATAAGCAATCAAATGTCCTTTTCGTGGATGCTCTGCAAATCAGAATGCTTCCAATACCAAGAGCCCCTTGTTGCATTTTGAGAATGCAAGTTGGCAGCACGGTCCTCCTCACCCTGTCCCTGGCCCACCATGGCGGTGGGCAGATGCTGGGATGGGGGTGGGGCTGCTGGAATTTGGCTGGGTTGGCAGCTCCCTTTAGGTAACCAGGCCCAGGACACCGAAAAGCAAAGGGTGGCCTCGGTTCATAGACAACTGTTTCCCCTCTGGGATTTACGTTTTAACTCCACCGTCCTCAGTCAGGGGGGGCTTTTCATACAGGGGACTGAGGCAGAAGAGGGCAGGGTCTAATTAGGTCTAATTAGTATTCCTCCCCTGCTTGTTCTCCACGCTATTTAGCTACTGAGGCAACGAAGAATTAAAATATCCAAGTAGTTTGGCAAATCGCCCTTTGTGGCTGCCCGCCCTAGTAACAACTTTTTTTTTTCTTCTTCAGCCTGGTCATGGAAATATTCTGGGAAGTTTTTTAACAAGATCAGCAATGTGGGGGTGATTACACACAGTACTTAAATGAGAGGGCGGCTTTCAGAGGCTGGGGGCTGGGGGGTTCTCCTCACAGGTGTTTTCAGTTGGCTGGGGGAGAGCTTTGGAGCCTAAGGGGTTTGTTTTCCTTTTCTCCAGTAGGGGGAATTAGTTACTTTAAAGCCCCAGTTCTCAACCTATGGGGTCGTGACCCCTTGGGTCTCACGACCCTTTCACAGGGTGGCCTAAGACTGTCAGAAAAGCAGATATTTACATTATGATTCATAGCAGTAGCAAAAATTACACTTGTGAAGTAGCAATGAAAATAATTTTATGGTTGAGGGTCTCCACAACATGGGGGAACTGTATTAAAGGGTCACAGCTTTAGGAAGGTGGGAAACACTGCTTTAAAAGGCGGTAGACACCCATTTGCTGGTGAGGATTCTTTTTGCTTTGCTAGGGTGTGGGTTTGGGGTCGCGGGGTGAAGAGCCTGCTTCAAGACACCAGCTAACTCACTCAGGAGGCCGAGAGCTGCAGCGCGGGGCCCACCTCACTGGATCCCTTTGGCAGCCTTGCCAGAGTTTTTCTCTGTCTCTGGTAAAGCCAAGGACCTATCCCTTAGATCGTCTCGCCCCTCACTCAGAGTAATGTTAAACTCTTAGATCTCATTGGTCTGCTTAGATTCTTTCAGGCTTCCCGTTCTGCTGGATACCCCACGGCCTCCTGCCTTCTCTAACCACTGGCTCCTCAGGCTTCACTCTGCCCCGCTGGCCATGCTGCCCCCTGCCTGGACTGTCTTCCAGGTAGCTGCTGTTCGGCTGCTTCCCTCACACCCACAGGCCATGGGGTCTCCTGCTCAGCCATTCATGGCTTCTTTTCTTCCTTGACTTCTGTCCTCAGCACTTTCCCTCATCTACTGTCCTGACCTGCCCCTTCTCCATGTCTGTCTCCCACCCCACCCCCTCAGAGGCCTCACTTTGAAGTCAGGGTCTGTATGGGCAGCTAGCTGTTAGGAGGCACTTACTGGGGGAGGGAGACCACATTGCAAGGTGTCAAGATTCATTGAGCTGGAATCCATGATAAAGGCCTGGTCAGTGGCTTCGACCCCTGAACTGTGTTGTGTTGGGGAGGTTAGTTGACTTCATGACCTTCCTTTGCCATGACTTTAAAACCTTAGAAAGTCTAGAAGTTTAGAACTCCACACTCAGTTTTCCTACTTTCAGTATCTTACATTAACTACTGTTGTGAATTTGTCATAGCGGGTAAGCATATGGACACACTCTGGTTAGCCTAGGTCCTCTTCTGTTCTGGGATCCCGTTGGGGTACTACATTACTGTCATGTTGTCTTGGGCACCTCTTGACTGTGCTTTAGTTGGTTTTAACAGTTTAGAGTTCTGGTCATTCATTTGATAGATGTTGCTTCTGTTTATAGACACTGATAGGTTTTTTCTCTTGATTAAGAGGAGGTTTAGTTTTATTCTAGGGATAACTGGTTGCCTCCTCTCTCTCTCTCTCTCTCTCTCTCTCTCTCTCTCTCTATATATATATATATATATATATATATATATATATATATATTTCTTTTCAGTGTTCTACCTGCATGTATCCCTGTATCCCTGTGAGCCAGAAGTGGCACCAGACCTCATTACAGATGGTTGTAAGCCACTATGTGGTTTCTGGGAATCGAACTCAGGACCTCTGGCAGAGCAGCCAGTGTTCTTAACCTCTGAGCCATCTCTCCAGCCCCCTTTTTCCTCTTTTCAAGACAAGGACCCATTCATCCCAGGCTGGCCTCAAGCTCTCAGGTCCTTGAACTCATCCTTCTGCCTTCACCTCCTGGGCACTGAGCTAAATACTCCATTTTTGCAGTGCTGGGTCATAAACCCAGGGCTTTAAGCTGGAATCTAGCACTAACTAGCTACATCCCCAGCCTTTGCTTGCCTTAGTTGAGCTGTCTCCCGGGTTAGGAACACATGGAGCTCTTGCAGAGGACCCTGGCTTGATTCCTAGCACCCACATGAGGTGGCGCACAACGACCTGTAACTCCAGCTCCAGGGGATCCAGCATCTGAGGGCATCAGACAGGGTTTCTCTATGTAGCCCTGGCTGTCCTGGAACTCACTCTGTAGTCCAGGCTGTCCTGGAACTCAGAGATCTGCCTGTCTCTGCCTCCTGAGTGCTGCCACCAGTGCCCGGCTACTTTTTATTTCTCACTTAGCCATACTTTGGATAAACTTCGTAGCAGGGTCTTCATTCTTTTGTATAGCTACGTAGTATCTCATTGTATGGATAACTGTTTCAAAAATGGAAGGTTCACCACTTTGAGAGGTAGAGGTGCTAGGATCCCGAATTCAAGGCCAGCCTTGGCTACATAGTGACTTTGAGGCTATCCAGGGCTATGAACCCCCAACAAACCAATCAATTAAAACATGCAAGTCATCTCTGTAGAACTGGTGGTGTGGGTCTTTGGCAGATGTCTGATGTCCAGAAAGGCAGTCTGAGGATGGATAGATTGAGGTAGCACCTTGCTAGGACGTAGTTGAATTTTGTGGTACCATCATTTTGAGACATGACTATTTAGTTGCTGGATTCCGTGTTGGAAACCCTGTGTCTTGTATGACAAATGTATGGGGCACAGCTCAGGTGTGGGGAGCAACACCCCAGTGGCTCACCACCCTCAAGCCCGAAGGTTCAGGCTTATTTGGTACTTTCTTTTACTCACTTCCGCTATCCCGCGGGATGTTTTGCATCAGGGCATTATAACTGTTGTCTGTCGTCTTCACTAGTAGCTGTGCGACTTTGGATGGTCAGGGTGGGCCGCCGTGAGAAGGGCTGCCTAGAGCAAAGATGGCTTGGAGGGTCCAACAGAAAGTAAGGCCAGAGGACTGGCACCTTGAGCTGTTGGCTGTTGAGGGACCAGGCAGGAAGGGTTGGATTAGGAAAAACATTTCACACATCTTGGACAGACGATAGGCCGGACATGGATTGCCTGGATATGGCTGGTGAGAGAGGGGGCTGAGTCAATGAGTTTTGAAAGCAGAGTGTGTTTTTAGATCATATTTAGTAATAAACCTTGAGCGAGACTTGAAGTTACGGAGCTTCAGAGCGTGGAATCTGAGCTGGGAGCAGTGACTGCAGACAAGGAGAGATGTGGCTGCTGGCTGGCCGATAGCGCCTATCTCTGCGACCTAGACACAACATTGCGACACTGGTGAACTCGGGCTGCTTGGCCTTGTAGTCATTGCTTCCTTCCTTTTCAAAGGCTCCGTGGTGCCAGTGAGTCATGTGGCCAAATCCCAGCTCTGAAATATTAATAGGTGGAGATCAGATATGCCAAGGGAAGTGACTCTGTCACTGGGATGTGCGTGGCAGGCACAGCCTAGGGTTTGGGGTTGTGTCTGCTGCTGGACACCCCTCAAGCTCCAAGGAACAGCACCCGTGGCGACCGCTGTAGCTCTCACCTCCCCGGTCCAGAGCTCAGATATCAGCACTCACTTCATGCAGAGTGTCTGGAGTCTGGATTTGTCCCAAGGACAGCCTAATTTTAGGGCAGTTGAATGTCGTAAAACCACTTCATTATCGAGTGTGAATCTGGAGTATTAATAGAAATAACTACGAAAGCAGAGTCACTGGTGTTTTTATGGCTTTCCAATACGGTTTTTGTTTGTTCTTGTTTTTTTTTTTTGAGACAGACTCTCACTCTGGCCCAGGCTGGCCTGGAACTCATTATGTCCCATGTGTGACAACCCTGGCTCCCCCTCCATAGTGCTGAGATTACAGGCACGAGCGACTGCCCAGCCGGCCGACTGTTGTCACACCAGGTCTCCATCATGTCAGCCATCTCTTATTAATAGTTCAGGTCTTTGGAAGTGGTAGACCGGAAGACTCAGGACTGTCTATCAGAAAAGAGAATTTGCCCTGCTGGGCTCTGGGTCCTTAGCCTGGACTCCTGGGGCTCAGGTAATCAGAAGTGCTAGCTGTGAATTCATGTGGTTGTGAGGGCTCTGACCACAGACTCCTTTCAGGCCACAGTGTGATTAGCAATGTCTTCCAGGAGCTGTGGAGCTCAGCGGGCCACAGCCTCCTTGTGTCTGAGAGCGCAGGGACCACCTGCGGCACCCTGTGGCAGCACTTGACAGCTGGGACCCCTGTGTACCTCCTGGTCAATAGGACTCCTGTTCCTGGTCTTTGTCAGCTTTCCTTATGTGGCAGCTCAACTAGCTCGCCTGAAAACACTCCCACTTCTAGGCTCTAATGTCCCATAGTTCCATTACTTTGCAGAAGGGTGCGTGTGTGCGTGCATGCCTTTGTGTGTGTGTGTGTGTGTGTGTGTGTGTGTGTGTGTGTTTGCAGAGATGTGTATGTCTGTGTGGGGAGAGGCCAGGTGCTTTTTCCAAACAAGGTTTCTCTGTGTAGCCCTGGTTGAACTGGAACTTGCCTCAAGAGATCCGCCTGCCTCTACCTGCCAAGTGCTAGGATTAAAGGTGCGTGCTACCACCACCCAGTTTTTTATTTTCTTAAAAAACAAGCAAAAAAAAAAAACAAACCCAAAGCAAACAAACAAACAGAAATCCCCAAACCAGCCAGGAGGGCTTGTATGTGATGAGGTTGAAGAGGGGCAGAGAAAAGCAGCTTAGGTTTCTGACAGGTAAGGGCCATTTGGCCAAGACCGGAACATTTTGCAAAACACACACACACACACACACCTCTATTCTCAAGGGTTTCCGTAGATATTTGGAAATTGCTGCCTTACAACTGGAAAGGAGCCAGGCAGTGGTAGCTCACGGCTTTAATCCCAGCACTCGGGAGACAGAGGCAGGCGGATCTCTTGCCTGGTCTACAGAGCAAGTTCTGGTTCAACCAGGGCTACACAGAAAAACCTTGTTTGGAAAAAGCACTTCCCCCCTTCTCCCCCCCCACCCCACATACACATCTTTGCAAACACACACACACACACACGTGTCTGTCCCATCTCCATTTGGTACCTTTACTAACAATCTCACTCCTCACCCTGTGTGCCATGGCAACCACCATTCTGTTCTCTTTCTGTAGATTCCATGAGCTCGCTGCATGCAGCTGTGATTGCAAGGCTACATCCTTCTGTGCCTGGCTTATTCCTTATATCATAATATCCTTCAATGACTGGACTTTATTTTTAAAAACTTAACAGTTCGTTATAATGTATAAATTAAAATTTCATATCATTGATTATATATTTAAATTAAAAAATGTTTTTTGAGACAGGTTCTTGCTATTTAGCCTGCCTCTACCTCCCAAATGTTGGGATTAAAGGCATGTACATCCCTGCCCAGCAAAAATAAAAATAAATAAAACTAAAATATAAAATTTTGTATTTGTGTGTGTGGGTATGGGCCAGCATGGTCCCCTCAATGCATATGCCTTCAGAGACATCAGATTCCTTAGATCTGGAGGTATAGGTGTGGTGAGCTGCCCAGCCTGGGTTCTGGGAACCAGAGAGGCTCTTTAGCGGGAGCAGTATTCACTTTTAGCTGCTGAGTCATCTCCCATCCCCTGGTCTCACGGGGACCAGCCTTGACCTTTGGATCTTCCTGCTTCCTCTTCCCCAACACTGGGTGCACAGGTGTGTACCACCTCACCTGCTGTGGGAGGCGTTGATGGCGCCCAGAACTTGCTGAATGCCAGGCAAGCACTGCACCAAGCTACATCCTAGCCCTAGATCTATAATCCATTTTGAATTGCTTTTTGCATATGGGGTGAGTTAGGGGTATAGTTTCATTCTGTTACATGTGGGTGGCTGCTTGTCTCAGTGCTGCTTACTGAAGAGACCGAACTTTCATTGTGGTTGTTAGCGCCATTGCCGAAAATCTGTTGACCATAAATGTGAAGTTTTACTTTATGGGCTCTGTTTTGTTCCACTGATCTGTGTGTCTGCTTTTTAATTTTATTTTATATTATTTTTATTTTGGGGAGGTGTATTGTAAGGAGGTTGCTTGTTTGTTCCCGGCTGCTCAGACAGGCAGGGCCAGAGGTGGGGCTGGTTTTGTGGCAGGATGAAAAGCAGGGAGAATTTGGGGGCCGTGAGGAGGATAGGAGCCCCTCACTCTGGATTCTGGTTGAAGCCGCTCTGCAGAAAATCAAGAACAATTACCAGCTGTTTAAGGCTTCCTCCTTCCCATTTGTAAACCTGCAGTTTTCTAGGAATTTCGCCAGAATCCCCGTTTACAGAGAAAGGGCTTCCTCTAAAGAAAACCCTCAAGCAGCCTCTGGCTTCTGGTTTTTCTTTATCAGATTATAATCCCGCCAGAGGTGTCACTCTTATCAAGACACAACAGGAACTAGAGAGGTGAACGCGCAGTGATTAAGAGCACTGTGGCTCTCCTAGAGGACCCAGGTTTGGTTCCTCTACTCACAGGGAGGCTAACAACCATCTGGAAGTCCGGTTCCAGGAAATCTGACACCCTCAGGCATGGACGCTGTGCACCTACATCCGGGCAGGCAAAACTCTCCTGCACAAAAGCAAAATAAGTCTTTTCAGGGACCTCTTTTTCATAATTTATGTATTTTTATTTCTTTTATTTATTATTTTTATTTCTTTTGGTATTTAACTTGCATGTATGTCTGTGTGAGCCTGTCAGATCTTGGAGTTAGAGACAGTTGTGAGCTGCCATCTCTCCAGCCCCCTGTAAACTCTTGAAGTACCTTGAGAGACACCCAAATGGTCTCCATGGGTAATGCCTACTCTCCATTGCGGAGCCCACACTCACACATGGGTGTGTCTGACTTTCTTCTTATGCTAAAATGTCTTCAATCAGAATCTCCCAACTCTGCTTCAGAAACTGGCTAGTCCTGAAATTCTTCCCATGTTAAAGCCGTGAACCCTGCTTTGACCCAGGTCAAGGCCCGAAAAGATTAGGGAGCTCCATCTGCTGAGGGCAGTGGGAGCCGCTGACATTTTGATTAGTGTAGCTTGGTAGTGTATTGGAAATTGGCTAGTAAGAGACCGCCAGCTTTTGTTCTTTTTGTTCAAGACTGCTTTGCCTCTTTGAGATAAATTTTAGGATTTCTTAAAACAATTTTAGTGAAAAGTGCACAGGACATGGATAGGACCTGCATGGCTCTGCAGGTCCCTTTGGGTAGCATATGCCTTTTAAACAGTTATTCATTGTTCCAAGCCTTGCACATATCTGTACCAGGGTTTTTATTTTGGGCCACCAGCCAGCTCCCAAATAGCGATATGGAGACTTACTACTAGTTTTGAATGCTCAGCCTTAGCTTAGCTCTTTTCTGGCTAGCTCTTTTAATTCATCCTGTTTCTCTTTATCTACCTTTTGCCTTGGGCTTTTTACTTTTCTTTCCTTCTGTATATCTTTTACTGCTTCTCACTGGCTGGTGGCTACCTGGCTTCTGGCCCTGGGGGTCTCCCTTTTTCCTCTCTTCCTCCTTCTCCCTTTCCTCTTTCCTCTCAACCTAGATTTCTCCTATTTATTCTCTCTGCCTGCCAGCTCCACCTATCCCTCTCTCTTTCTAGCTATTGGATGTTCAGCTCTTTATTAGACCAATCAGGGGCCTTAGGCAGGCAAGGTGAAACAAATGCAACACATCTTTACATAATTAAGCAAATGCAACATAAACAAAAGTAACACACCTTTACACAAAGTAATATTCTGCATCATAAACAAGTGTAACACATCTTTTCCTAGCTAAAGTAATAATTCTCTAACGCATGTCACTCCATTTTTTTCCCTCCCAAGATAGAGTTTCTCTGTGCAGTCCTGGCTGTCCTGGACCTTGCCTTGTAGACAAGGCTGGCCTCGAACTCAGAGACTTGCTGCCTCTGACTCCCAAATGCTGGGATCACTGCCCAGTGTCACTCAACTTTTTAAAGCCTATTTAATGTGTGTGACTGTTTTGCTCAGTGTGTGTACATGTGCCATTTGTGTGCCTGGTTCCTGCAGAGATCAGAAGGCGGCACTGGATTCCTGACTAAAGTTACAGATGGTTGTGGGCTGCCATGGCCTCTTCAAGAGCAGCAGTGCTCCTAATTGCTGAGCCTTCTCTCTCACCCCTCCCTTTCTTTTCCTTTCTTTTCCTTTTCCTTTCCCTTCCCTTCCTTCCTTTCTTAAATTGGAAATCCCTTTCATTATTAATTTATTTCTGAGTTGTTTGCTCGTGTTTTGACGTTGTTGTGTATGTGATCGTTTTCTTTTCTTTTTACTTTTCTTTTTTTTTAGTGGGATAGTGGTTTGAGACAGGGTTTCTCTGTAGCTTTAGAGCCTGCCCTGGAACTAGCTCTTGTAGACCAGGCTGGCCTTGAACTCACAGAGATCTGCCTGCCTCTGCTCCCCGCCTCTGCCTCCTGTGTGCTGGGATTAAAAGCGAGTACCACCACTGCCTGACTGTGTTCATTTTCTTTATTTCTTTTCCAGATAGCTTGCTGTTAGTGTATAGAACTGTACTGATTATTTACAATATTAATTTTTTATTTGCTTTTGTATGTGTGCGTTTCTGTGTGTGTTTGCTGCGATGTGCGTGTATAGGTCAGAGGATAACTGTGGTTGACTCTCTCCTTCCACCTGTACGTGACTTCCAGAGATTGAATTTAGGTCACCATGTCCGGCAAGTGACTTTATCCACTGAGCTATCTTGTGGGTCTCTAGATGTAATTATTTTTATGATATTTAGTGGAACACGGGAACACTTTGCTTTTCCCTGTATTTCTTTACCATTGTCTGTTTAATTTTCTTTGTTTTACTTTCCTCCTTTAAGAACCGAACTGTTATCAGGCATGTTGATACATTTTTGTAATCATAGCCATTGGAGGCGGAGGCAAAAGGATTGGGAGCTGGGGCCAGAAAGAAAAGTAAGCAAAACCAAACAAAAACAAGAGTCGCGAACCTTCTTCCTCCACCCAGTGTGCACTTCTGTCCTTTTTACAGAGCAGTGACCAGTAGACCTGTTGGTCTGTTAGCGACTAATTGGGTCATTCTCATTCAGAGAAAATTGCTTGAGCCACACACACAAGCTCTGCTCTTGGCCAGAGGCCATCAGCACTGTTTCTGACAGGAAGGGAAAAACGGCCGTCAACTCCGCCAAGGACACCTGTGCTATTGGTGCTGCAGAGGAGGGATGAGGGAGGTCAGTAGATTTAATCTCACTGCCACAGTGGAGACCTTTCCCCCAGACAAGTGGGGTGGGAGAGGGAAGGCTTGTCTGGCTCCAGTTCCCTTCTTAGCTTCTAGCTTTTCTTTTACAATCAGGAATGTGTGCTGGATTCATTTTTAAAAGTCCTTTATTTTTATTTTTCGAGAAAGGGTTTCTCTGTATCCTGGAACTCTGTAGACCAGGCTGGCCTCGAACTCACAGAGATCCACCTGCCTCTGCCTCCCGAGTGCTGAGATTAAAGGCGTGCGTCACCGCTGCCCAGCGAAGTCCTTTATTTTTAAAAATTTATTTTCATGTATGTGTACGCACACGTTGGGTGTCCTGCTCTGTCACTGTCTCAGGGTCTCTCACTGAACCCGACCGAGCGAGGCTGGTGGTCAGCAAGTCCCAGCGGACTCTCTTCTGTTTGTTCCCCGAGCAGTGCTGGGGCTGCAGCTGTGTGTATGGCCAGGCCATGCTTTTTAGGCAGGTGCTGGGGATTTGAACTTAGGTTCTCGTGCTTGTGCCTCTGCTGAGCCATCTCAATAGCCCCAGAATCAACACTGCCCCTCTTCCTCCCTCCCTCCCTCCCTCCCTCCCTCCCTCCTTCCCTCCCTCCCTCCCTACCTTTGATAAGGTCTCATTCTGTAGCCCTGGCTGATGTGGTACCTGTCTGCTTCTGCCTCCCGAATGCTGGGATAAAGGCATGCACAACATTAAAACAAAACGTGAAATGAGTTTTGAAAGACGATCTCCCTGTGTAGCTTAGCCAGTCTGGAATTCTCTATGTAGCTCAGGCTGGTCCAGCTACTGATCCTCCTGACTCTCCTGCCAGGATTATAGACATGAGCCACTCTGCCTAGTGTTTTCTCAGTGCCTCACAGACACCCATAGGCTTTTCCTCCTTGACCTGTTAGATTTGCTAAATCGGTGGATTCTTTATCTTAGCCAGCATTGTGTTTCTTCTTCTCTAAGGGATGTGTGCTGACATGGAGTAGCTGCAGATTTTGATGAGATGGTATCCCAAGTAATTGGATTTCAGAATTTTATTTTTAACACCTAAGTGAAACCAATCTCCCCCCCCCCCCCCATTTTTGGGTACTCTAAGTGTAAAAGGACCTTTTCCTTCAGTCAAGGGAGGATGCGTTGAGTTACAGGGAAAAGAGATGGTGCCCACGTGGACACAGCAGAAGTAGGAGTTGCTAACGTAAAGGCACGTGCTTGGCAGCGACTCCGGAGACTGTGCTGGCTTCAGCAAAGGAACCTTGACCTGAAATTAGCACTGGGGTCCTCTAGCCCCACATCTGTTAAGGGAGTGACTCCCATCCTGTCCCTCTCCCAGGCACTTAAAGACTTAATTACTGATGTTTTATTATTATTAATTATTATTGCTAGCTCATGTGTGTGCACATGTGTAAAAGGCCAGGAGAGGGCATCTGATTCCTCGGAACTGGAGCTATAGTTGGTGGTGAGCTGCCGATGTGGGAGCTGGGAACGACACACTGGTTCTCTGGGAGAGCAGCAAGTGCTCTTAACCTCAGCCCTCCCTCCAGCCCTGCCAGTGATGTTTATGCCAGGAACTAATCAATGCATCCTCATCTCGCTTTGAAGGGCTCAACATCTGCACTAGTGGAAGTGCCACCTCATGTGAAGAGTGTCTGCTGATTCACCCCAAATGTGCCTGGTGCTCCAAAGAGGTAGGTGTGATGGGGAGGGAGAGGAGGGAGTGGGAGGGCTGGCAGGAAACCGTAGCACACAGATGTGCACCAGAAGCTGAACGGATGCTGGCCCACTCACAGGACTCTGACTTGTTCTGGATGTTTGCCTGAGTGTTCTACTGCAGATTAGACCTTCAGCCCTCACCTCAGCTCTCCGAGTTATTCTGAGACAGTCTTGTTAAGTTGCCTGGGCTGGGTTTGAATTTTCTGTCTAGCCTAACTAAGCAAGCCTTGAATTCGCAGCCTTCCTTATCTCTAGTACCCGAGATTGTAGGCCTGTGCCACCAGGCCCATCTCAAAGCTTCATTCTCTGGGTCCTTTCTTGTTTCATTTGTGTGTGCCCAGTAGGCAATGCTTTATTTAGCATTAAGCTATGTTCTTCCCTCAGTAGACAGGGTTGTTCACCGGGTCACACTTTTCTTTGTTTTTCATTATCGGGGACTGGATTCAGGGCCTTGATCTACCACTGAGCTAAATCCCCAGCCCGTAGATTCTGGCCCCTTTGTAGCGCTGAATGTTAATTGGAGAAACCAGATTGTGTTCTCTTTCATGTGGGAACCAGTGAGGGCTCGGCTGTGGTCTCCTGAGATTTAGACAAGCGTTCTGAGGAAGAGCTGAGCTTGGGAAGTGAGTTTCTTGTGTAACAATTAAAAGCAGGCCTTGGGCTGGTGGTCTCCATAAGTACCCAATGTAAAATAATGGCTCTGCCTTTAAAGGAAGTTTTTTTTTTTTTTAAAAAGTTTATTCTGAGCCACTGTGGCCTAGGGACAAGGATTCCAGTATGTTCTACCATGGACAAGTTAAATGAACTTTTGTAGTCACAGAACAAAAAGGAAGACAGACAGACATTTGCTGCTCACATTGGTGGCAGCATCTGGCAGGCTCTACCCAAAGCTGGGGATCTCTTTCATAGGTTCTCTTTTTCATTCATTCATTCATTCATTCATTCATTTGTTTATTTTTCTTTTCAAATTCTTAGTTAGAGACAGGGTCTCACTATGTAGCTTGGCTGTTCTGGAACTCATTATGTAGACCAGGCTGGCCTCCAACTCACAGAGCCCTGCTTCTGCCAAGTGCCGAGATTAAAGACATGCACCACCATACCCAACCCTCATTTTTTTTTATTTTTAATTATGTGTATATGGTGGGTTTGTTCAGTGAGTGCAGAGGCCAGAGCCATCAGATCCTCTGGGCTGGAGTTGCAGGTGGGTGTGAGCTGCCCAACATGGTTCTGGATCTCCGGGTAATATGCTCTCACCGACTGAGCCATCTCTCCAGTCCTATAGACTGCATCTTTTCTTCTGTAAGGTCAGTGATGGTCGCTTTTAATTGTCAACTTGGTAGAGCCTAGAATCGCCTGAGAGATGGGTCTCTGGACAGGCCTGGGGGTGTTTTCTTGATTACATTGAATGCGGAAGACCCATCCCAGTGGCTGGAGCCATTCCCCTGCCTGGGATCCTGGACTGTAGAACTCGAGAAAGGGAGAGGAGTGACAGCATGCTTCCGGCAGTCTCGGCTTTGTGATTGCGGGTGCATGTGAGCAGCTGCCTCAAGCCCCTGCTGCTGTGACTTCTTCAATATGATGCATGGTACCCTAGAACTGTGGGGGACCGTTCCTAGAACTTTGATGGACAGTTCCTAGAACTTTGGGCCAGAATAAACCCTTTCTCCCCTAAATTGCTTTTATTAGAGTCTTTCATCACAGCACCAAGAAAAGAAACCAAGACAGGGTCTGTAGCCCAGGCTGGCCTCAGGCTGCCGTGTAGGTGAGGATGACTATTGACTTCTGGTCCTCCTCCTTCCACAGGCTGTTCCTCCACATGTAGTGTGTGCACTACAGGAGGGTACGGAACTAAGCTGGAGACTTACACACACACACACACACACACACACACACACACACACGGGGACACGGGTCATCCTTGATACAAGAGCGCCAAATTTATTGTGCTTATATAGGGATCCTTATATGGGATTGTGCTTATATAAGGATCCTTAACTGATAGCCTCGTCCCAGCTCTCAGGATCTTTCAGCTGCAGGCCTCATCAGAACCCACTCCCCTGCCATTAGGGTCTTGTGCTCAGAGCAGCTGCAGGCACATGTGTTT
The DNA here is from genome assembly GCF_037038515.1 of Microtus pennsylvanicus. Lineage (NCBI taxonomy): Eukaryota > Metazoa > Chordata > Mammalia > Rodentia > Cricetidae > Microtus > Microtus pennsylvanicus. The sequence goes on along the minus strand of NC_134579.1, from coordinate 61,040,241 downwards.
TGCTCAGTTCACTCCAGCAGGCAAAGGGTCTGAGGCAGGCAAAGAAAGTCAAGGGGCCCCTATCACTCTTGGCTGATGTGGTGCTGAGGGTAGAAACTAGGACCTAGTACATGTAGGGCAAGCATCCTGCCAACTGAGCTGTATCCCTAGCTCTCTTTCATAGGCTTTTGATGCTACAGCACTCTTAGTTTTAGGATTGGTGGAGCCCGGAGTCTGCCATGCTCAGTGAGAAGTTTGTTGGAAAGTTGGATGAATACTATGGGTAAATAGATATTAAAGGGCCCAAGACTGCCCAGGAATATTTTGATTCTTGACCTACAGCAGTGAGGCTCTCCTTAATCATGAAGCTCTAGTCAGGTTGCAGGGTCCTTACTAAACACTCATCTTCCTTAGAGAACACCATTTCACTGTTTCCCATGGCATTCTCTCATGAATGTCATGGCGTGCCAGATGTCATGAATGACTGGCATCTTTAGTTATGGCCTATTTATTTAATGCTTATTAGATAGTTAGCCTCCATGGAATGATTTTATTTAAAAGAGATATAGCCAGGCATGATGGTGCATGCCTGAGATCCCAGCACTTAGGAGGCTTAGGCAGGACGACCTTAGGTTAGAGGCCAACATGGGCTACACAGCAAGACCCCATGTCAAAAGCCAAACAAGGGCTTGAGAAATGGCTCAGCCAGCAGTTAGGAACACACACTGCTTTTGCAGAGGACCCAAATTTGGTTCCCAGTACCCATACCCATGTGCAATAGCTCACAACCACCTGTAACTCCAGCTCCAGAGGGTCTGACACCCTCTTCTGCACTTGGAGAATAACTATGCTTAGGTGTACACATACCCACACATACAGACACACATATAACACATAATTAAAATTAGAAAGTAAAGTCAAAATGAAAATAAGACTGTCATTTTCCTTTTTCTTTTCTTTTTTGAAACAGAGCCTCACTATGTAACCCTGGCTGACTTGGAACTCTCTATGTAGACCAGGCCTTTTGCCTCTGCCTCTCAAGGGCTGGTATTAAGGATATAGTGTGGTTTTGTTTTATCTTTGGCACAGTGGCCATGCCTTGATCTACTGCTATATCAGCCAGCAGTTGTGACTCCACAGTTACAGGCCTGCTTCTCTGGCAGCAGCCCAGCTGCTCAGGCCATAGCTTGGCATGAATTCTGTTCCCCATGGCACTGTCTCTGCTACTGCTACTAAAGGTAGCTTTAACTAAATCTCTGTTCTGATTATAAATAAGACTTGAGATTCAAAGGCTGCAGTGAAAACCTGCTAGCTCAGAGAACTAGTTAACCTTCTCTCCTTACTGATATCTCTCTGAAAAGGCCCATTCTTCCAGTCTGCCGAGCAAACTGTGCCACTCCAAATCCCTCCCCGCTCCTTCTGGTGCATCTCTCTATCTCTTTCAGGTGCCCTCTTTCTGTCAACTAGTTGCTAACTCAGCCTCCTGACCCAAGGTTAATTTTATTTAACTAATCTAAGTGCAAACTCGGGGTTCACAGTGTGACCAAATATCCCTAACAATGTCATGCCCAGCTCTTTTTTTAAAGTCCTATAGGAAGGAATAGCTTGGGTGATGTTAGACATATTATTATAAAGCAATGCAAATATTAGGCAGTTGTTTTAGTGAGTGTTCTATTGCTGTGAGGAGACATCACAACTGCAGCAACTCTTAGAAAAGAAAGCATTTAACTGGGCCTTGCTTAGAGTATCAGAAGTTTAATCCATTAGTAGCATGGAGGGAAGCATGGTGCACACAGGCAGATGAGGTCCTGGAGAGGAGTGGAGAATTCTACATGTGGTTTGGCAGGAAGAGAAAGAGCCACTGGGCCTGGCTTGAGCATTTGAAACGGAAAGCCCACCCCCCAGTAACACACATCCTCTAGCAAGGTCACACCTACTCCCAACAAGGCCATACCTCCTAATCTCTCTCAAGTAGTACCATTTCCTAATGACCAAGTTTTCAAATATTTGAGCCTATGGAGGCTGTTTCTCTTCAAACCATCACACCTTCCTTCCTTCCTCCCTTCCTCCCTTCCTCCCTCCTTCCCTCCCTCCCTCCCTCCCTCCCTCCCTTCCTGGATTTACTGCCTTACAAATACAAACATGATACTCGGTCACTAGGAAAATGACATCATATACACCAGGATATATTTAGTATCAGAATTGCTGCCAGTTTGGCACAAAGCATGTCAGCAGAAGCAGGGAGGCATAAAGTACACTTTACCTAACATCTTGGTTCATGAAGGATGTGTGCTCTGAACAATGTTTTGCATGAATTAAGCACCATAGTAATCTCATTGTAAAGTATTAATACTTGGAACTCACTCTGTAGACCAGGCTGGCCTCGAACTCACAGAGGACCTGCCTGCCTCTGCCTGCTGAGTGCTAGGATTACATATGTATGCTGCCACGCCTAGCTGAGCTTCTTGTCTTAAAGGAAGTTTCCAGATCACTTTTCTAAACTGCTGTTAGAACCGTAGAGACAAACTCTCCCTTTGTGAGTAAAAGAAAGCAGCCCTGTCGTTTGGGCTGGCTCGGTCTGTGCAGTGTGGTGTGTGGGAGGAGTAGGGGATAGCTTCTGGAGCTAATAATAATGCACTTGTTTTATTGATGATATTCTGAGTCCCAGAGAGGTAGAGGAATTCCTTCAGAGCCAGACACATGTGTCCGGGCTAGCATTTACGAGCCTCACTTCGCTTCCCAACCTCAGATGACAGTGCCTCTTAGCGCATGGACTCAGCAACCCCCGTGCAGCAGGGAGTATATAACTGAACAAGGTACTCCCAGAAAGGAGTCTATATGGAACCAACCACTTCCTGTTTGTAGTATCTTTGTTATGAGCCTTCTCTGGAACTGTTTTTGGTTCTCTGTGATGTCCAAGACAGATCCAGGTTCTAAGGTACCTGCTTCCTGCTCACTGCTGTCCCTGGCCCACCCTTGACTGCTGAGACTTCTGAGTGTCACTTGGTAAAGCCCACATAATGCCTCACACTCCCCGGGGTGTCCCTTCTTCCCTTTGCTAACTACTTCTGCTTGTTAAGGATGAGTTCAAGCCTGTCTATTCTGTGAAAACTTTCCACAGTAGGCCCATCTGTCCGTCTGTCCATCCATCTACTCACCTGCCCATTCATCTATCAGAATATGAGAAAGGGAACTCCCTCCGCCGGTCACTGCAGGCATGGCTTTAATCTGCTCATTGCTGTGTCCTCTCCTACAGTTGCTCGCCTGTAGCGGTTGCTCAGTGGGTATCAGCTCGAGGACTTTGTCGGATGGCTCTTTATTACATGCCGTGTTCAGGTCCTTACTTGCTCATTGCTCTTGTCTCCCAGGATCTCTGTATTATGACCCTTCTCCCATACTTATCTCCTCTTACTGGGCTGTTTCCCTACCTGTTGCCAATGAAATAATCATCTTTTTTTGTTTTATTCATATCATACCCAGTATCCTTCTGAGGCTGGAACAGGAGTTCATATCTGATGAAAGAGGCTTGCTAAACAAGCATGCCGTGCATCTTAGGATGACTTTGAACGTCTGATGTCCCTGTTTCTACCCCCTAAGCCTTAGGATTGCAGGTGTGTTTGCTTGTTTGTTTACACAGTGTCTTATGATATAGATCAGGCTGGCCTCAAATTCAGCATCTGCTTCTGCCTCCTGAGTGCTGGGGTTTTCAGGTGTGAGGTATTTCACTGGCCCTCACGGCTACTGTTAATGTCTTAAAACATGAAATAAAGGTGACGTTACCCAGTGCCTAGCCTTACTGGATGTACATGAGGTTCAGACCAGGAGGGCTTCTAGTGAACTGAACCTCCCAAATGGCTGAATGAGTCATCTGATAAACAGCCGTTGCTGCCTATGAGCATATATGAGTAAAATGGGCCGTGGGTTCTGGGAGCCAGGGTCTCTTTTTTACTCTGTTTCTTCCTTTCTTATACAACACTTCCAAAAGCCTGACCTGATACTGACAATGAATAAATCATCCTAAGTGACACATCGTTGGTCTAGCCCACACACGGGGTCCCTGGCTAGCCCACACACAGGGTCCCTGGCTAGTCCACACACAGGGTCCCTGGCTAGTCCACACACGGGGTCCCTGGCTAGCTCACTGGGTACCCTCTCTGCTTGCACAGAGCCTCATTCTTGGCTGTACTGGAGCAGCTTCCCAACTCTGGGGTGAGCTGTCCCTGGGGCATCAATTGTGTTTTGGGATGCTAAGGCTGGACAATCTGGGAATGGTTTTGGTCTAACTTGTGCCTTAGCAAGACAGAGTAAGTACAACCCGTGTCTTCTCGGCCCCATTCTGGGATGCTGTCAGAGGAGCAAGGTCTCTCTGCCAGGAGCATGTGATACCCAGTGGACAGCCTCAGTGGGTCCTAGCCAGACTTAGCCAGAGTGGCTTTTTAATTTGTTTTCCAGACAGGACCTTAATCTGTAACCCAGACTGCGCTTGAACTCAGGATCCTTCTTCCTTAGCCTTCTGCAGGCTGGGATTGCAGGTGTGGGTGGGGTCCATCCTCGGTCACCACTGGCCTCATCTCCCGGGGACCCTCTGCCAGGGGACACTACCTCTGCATCCACTTTTCCTGCCACTGTATTCTTCTGTAGGAACTGAGTTGGGGGCAGCCCATGGTGTCCTGTCTCTCTTAGTACTTCCTGCTGGTTCTCTGCCTGCTTCTGCAGCATGGCCCGCTTGCCCTGCCCTTCTTGCTTTCGCTTCCTGTGGTTGTGGTGGGGGAGGGGAGTGGGGGGTGGAGGGGCTTCAGCTTGACTCTCTCTGCCAGGCTCTCCAGACCCTTTCCTACTGAGTAGTATACAGTCTGCCTTCTGTCTTTCCCTGTCCACTGCTCTGCCTCTGACCTCATGGCCTACTCCCTCAACCTGTTCTGGCCCACCTGACCCTGAGCCTCTTAGAACACTTACATTCCTTGTCCTGCCCAGCAAGGACACAGCAAACGCCATTAGTTTCTTATCTTCAGTGTTTTTAGGTTTTGGGACAGGGTTGCTCTGTGTAGCCCTGGCTGTCCTGAAACTTACTCTGTAGACTAGGCTAGCCTTGAACTCACAGATCCGCCTGCCTCTGCCTTCCACTGGGTCTAAAGGCATGCACCACCACTGCCCTACATCCACCACTTTAACTGCAAACTGTGCTCTTCCCTCAGTAAATTCAACAACCCAGCCAAGAATGAAAGCGGACACTGTGGTGGCAGACTGGGGCAGCTCACATGCTCTCCACTTCATTGTCTAAAACTCACACCACTACACCCAGCTACGACGAGAATGAGGAGATGGTGTAGCTGCGTGCCAGGACCTAAGGGAGAAGGAGTTGGGTGACCTAGTGATCTGTGCCTTATGTGGGCACACCAGTGTAGCCTGTAGGAGGCCAGGCTGAGGAGGCCATGGTCCCAGGAGGCAGGTTAGGGAGGATACCAAGGACAGATGTAGGCGAAGCTTGCACTCAGGTCTCGGGAACGTGGGTAGGTTGCTAAGGTGTGACTGTTAAGATTCAGTGAGATGCTGTGGTCCTGGACAGAACCAGGATGCTGGGAATTCCAGGAGAAGCACTAAGCCAGGCAAGGCTGCCATGGTGATTTTGAAGGGATTTGCATGGACCAGAAGTGTGGCCCCAGCTGGGGGAGGTGCCCTTGGCCTTGGTGGGTGTGGAAAGGAAGAATGAAAGAGTGGATAGGATAGGAAAGAGGTCAGAGTTTGAGGGAGACAGGTAGGGAAAGAGGAACATTCTGGGACATGGTGGTGGCAGGAAAGGTATCTTTATTTTATTTATTTACTTATTTTAGTTAGAAAAGAAATGAAACATGCACACACACATACACACACACACACACACACACACACAAGAAAACAAAGATAAAAACAAACAAACAAGCAAACAAAAAATTCCAAAAACAGTCTTTGGCCAACTCACAGTGAAATGTACATTCATTGAAAGAATCTCTCTGTGCTGGGCTGAGTAATCATAGTCATCTTGGTCTACTGTGGATGCCTCATAAATATTTGTGCACTGAATTAAATGAGCCGGTTGAAAACTGGCACAGCGATTTCTCCACCCCGCTCCCCCACCCCCAGCCACAGTGAGTTTCTGGCATGCACCACACCACACATTCTGGTTTGTCATCATATACCACCACCCCGCCTCCCCCTCCCCCTGCCCCCAGTGCAGGACGGCCTGCCAAGCTAGAGTGCAGCTTGCTTGTGCTGGTCAGAGGCTCTGGCCCTGCTGTATGCAGTGAGCAAGGCCAGCCTCAGAGAGTAGCCAACTCCCCTGGGCCCAGCTCCCCTGAAGTGTTCTCACCTGCTGGCCATGGCACTTCTTCCCTTTTCAACCCAGTGTTTGGACCCACTAGGGCCTGTGTTCTTTTCTAGGGCTATGGTTCCTCAGTCTCCCTCACTGTCCTAGAAACAGTGCCCTTCTTCCTACAAACGACCACCACATCTCTCGTCATCCGCAATGAGTATAGGAATGCTTTGAAATAGTGCAGAGATGGCCCAGCAGAGACAGAAGGGCCTGTGCACTCCGGCCTTGACGCCAGCCTGGTGGAGCTCCCCTGAGCCCTGGCCTTGACTGCTGGGAAGGGGATTTATTTGATTAGTGAACCGTGCAGCCTGAAACAGCACTTTCAAAGTGACCTCCAATTGGCAGGTGATGGAGGGAGGAGAGCCTGGTGTGGTGACTTGCAAGTTCAGGCTGGGAACACCTCCCAAGCCTTTCTTTGATCATTAGTGCTGTGTAAAGCTATCAAAGAGGATGTGGGTTCTCGTTTCTGTTCTGTCACCACTATTGGTCACTTGCCTGTAGCAGAGGCCCTTTGGGAGTCCTTAGGAGACTTGGAACAGGTGTTCCCATGTGGAGTCCTTGTTCATGTGGTGCTTGTTCATGCCCCAGAACAGTGAGCAGCTGCTGTAGCCATGCCATGGCCACTGGAAGTCCATCTTGAACTAGAGGAAACCTTTTTCTGTGTTGGGATAAGTCAGAAAGATGATCCATTTTTTTTTAAGGCCATCCTACTTGTCTCCCATCTAAAAGTTCTATAAATGTGCCAGACCTAGTATTTCCTCAGCTGCTGGATCTGTGGGGCGAGGTCTTCGGAGACAATGGCAGGTCTGACATTCGGGCAGAGGTCTGTATCTCCAAGACCACTGAGCACATCAGTGATACCGCTGCTCGGCTGGGTCTGGGAAAGGGGAACAGTCACCCTGCAGGTGAGATGGGCGGTGCTAAGAAGAGTCTCAGTGTGGTCCTAGTGCCGTTCCGTGTCCTTGCAGTCTGTAAGGGGTCCTGAGAAGAGGACTCCTGAGAAGCGGACAGGCTGGCTCTGACCTGGCCTTTGGCAGAGTCTAAGGCGGTATGGGAAGGACTGGGGGAAGATGGTCATGCCAGGTGGTGGTGGGGCTTTGTGATGGCCTGGTCCAGGCAGATGGAACTGTCCAGCAGTCAGCTTATTTGTTTGTTTGTTTTCGAGACAGGGTTTCTCTGTAGCTTTGGAGCCTGTTCTGAAACGCTCTCTGTAGACCAGGCTGGTTTACAGAGATCCACCTACCTCTCCCTCCTTAATGCTGGAGTTAGAGGTGTGCACCACCACCACTCGGCCTGCAGTGAGAGGGGTTCGGAGACTCTTTAGTTAAGGGAGCGGTGAGCCTTTCAAGCTCTGGGCAGCGCTTTAGGCTGTGGCTCAGAACCTCAGGACAGCAGAGTGCCTCGTGGCGCCTCAGGTATTGACTCTCCCTTCCCCTGTCCTGTTTCCTCCATCATAGCAGACCAGGTGTGACTACCTGGGGGCCAGTTTGGAAGCCTAGGCTTTGAAATCTTTGTCTCTGTCTCTCTCTGTCTCTGTCTCTCCCTCCCTCTCCTCTCTCTCTCTCTCTCTCTCTCTCTCTCTCTCTCTCTCTCTCTCTCTCTCGCACACACACACACACACATATACACTCCCCTTCCATGTTTATGGACTGTAGTCATTAAGAATTTTTTTTTTTACAGTGATGATTCTCCAGTGCTTAAACACATAGATTATTAAAAAAAAATTGGAAACACCAATCATTATAAAACCCAGAAACAAAATAACCACATGGGTCCAGGAGAGTGCATCTGCTTTACTTATTTAAAATACTGCATGCCGGGTGTGATGGTTATGCCTACAATCTCAGCAGTCAGGAAACTAAGGCAGGAGGATTACCAAAAACTTGAGGTCAGCTTGGGCTAAAACAATAATAAATTTTAAAATCTTCATGACTCCCCCACCCCTGACACAAGGTCTCACCGTGTAGCCCAGGCTGGCCTTGAACTCCCAGAGATCCACCTGCCTCCCAAGTGCTAGGATTATAGATGGGAGCTACCAATCCCAAAGCTCTTGACTTTTTAGCCTTAAAGTTTGCAGAGATTCTTAGAGTCATTGATTCGTCCTAGGACAGCCGCACCCGTGATGGAGGGTGTGCCCCACTGGATTCTTACGCTTCTGCCAGTAGTCTAGCTTCTGACACAGCGGGCTGGGGATACTGACTCATCTGAAGCCTTGCGTCCTTACTGCCAGCAGCCAGGGGTTGTGTGGCCCAGTGCTGGTATCCACCCCGCTACAGAAGGGAGAACAGCTTGGGCTCGCTTTGCCTTTGCCATAAAATGTCTTTTCCTGGTGGGACTTTGGCTCAGCCGGTAGAGTACTTGCTTAGCGTGAGCCCTGTCTTTCGCCTCTGGCACCTTATAAAACCCGTCCTAGTACTTGGGAGGCAGAGGTGGGTGGATCAGAAATTTAAGGTCATTTTAGGCTACAGGTAGCCAGCTGACCTTCAAACAAACAGTAACCAGATTTAAAAAACCAGACCCTTTCCCCAAAACTCCTCTGCACAGGTGTCATAGTTTATAGCAGAATAGATTTTTTTTTCATTTTAAAATTAATGTCTCAAACTCTTGGTGTCCCATGTTAGCTTTCCTTTCTCCCAAATCCAACTTAAGAATCAACCAACCCAATCTCAATCTTTCTCAACCTCCTTGGCCCCTCTCTCTTCTCTTTTCCTTTCAGGTTTTTTGAGATAGTCTCATGTAGCCCAAATTGGCCTCAGTCTTGGTATGTAGCTGAGCTCTTGAACTCCTGGTCTTCTTGCCTCCTGAGTGCTGGGAATGTCACTGAGACTCTCATCAACACTTCATCACATCTAAACATCAGTAAAGATGAAAATGGAAGTATTTTTAGTCTACTGCTCATTTTGTCCCAATGAAGAGAAAATACCTCTCACCCCCTCTACACCTACCCTGTGTAGAGGGGTTGTGTGCACCAGGCAAGTGTTCCATCACTGAGCTACACCCCAGTTCCTTGTTTTCATAGTCTACGTGCTTTGGGATTTCTGCTTAGTCTTCCTGTTTTCCTGTTTGTTATAATAACTCTTTGTAAGTGAGTGATGAGCCATGTTTTTTCTTATGGTTTAAGTTTACCAGATTGTAAGATTACCTTATCAGAAAAATGCAACATTTATAATTTATTTTATGTGCATTGGTGTTTTGTCTGCATGTGCATCTGTGTGAAGTTGTTGGGTCCCCTGGAACTAGAGTTACAGATGGTTGTGAGCTGCCATGGGAATTGGTCGTGGTTGCTGGTCCTCTGGGAGAGCAGCCAGTGCTCTTAACCTCCGCACCATCTCTCCAGCCCCCTTGTATTATTATTTTTTTTTAAATTTATTTATTATGTATACAGTATTCTCAGTATTCTGTCTGCATGTATTGCTACAGTCCAGAAGAGGGCACCAGATCTCACTACAGATGGTTGTGAGCCACCATGTGGTTGCTGGGAATTGAACTCAGGACCTTTGGAAGAGCAGGCAGTGCTCTTAACCACTGAGCCATCTCTCCAGCCCCGGTGTATTTTTTTTTTTAATGGTAAAAGACTTCAGCCAGGTGGTGGTGGTGGCACACACCTGAATCTCTGGTCTACAGAGCAAGTTCCAGGACTTACTGTCTTTTGGTTTTTCGAGGCAGGGTTTCTCTATGTAGCCTTAGCTGTCTTTGGCTGTACTGGACCTCACTCTGCAGACCAGGCTGGCCTCAAACCCACAGAGATCTGCCTGCCTCCGCCACCCGAGTGCTGAGATTAAAGGCGTGCGCCCCCACCGCCTGGCAAAGGCTTCTAGGAGCACAGCGCTGATGCTGTGTGTTCACACATATGCTCCCATGTAGCTTTGCTTTTCTTTCCTCTGCCCTTTCATGCTCTTTTCTTTTTGCACGGTGCTGGGATCTAACCCAGGTCTTGCAATGTAGGCAAGCACTATTTATACCAAGCTACAAACCCAGCCAATTTCTTCCTCTTGCTGAAAGTGTAGACAGGAGCATTTGATCACCAAAATGGAGAGTGGAAGCAATCATTTTATATGCTAACATTAGGTCACAGCAGACCCGGGTAACAGGCGCTTTGGTCCATCCTCTGAATCCTCCTGAGGCCTTGTCCGCTTTTGAACAGTGAAGACGGAGTGCGGGCTTCAGGCCCCACCCTGATGGCTGCCTGTTTTTGTCTTGTTTCTCCACCCAGTACTTCGGCAATCCACGGTCTGTCACCTCTCGTTGTGACTTGAAAGCAAACCTCATCCGAAATGGCTGTGGAGGTGAGATCGAGAGTCCCACCAGCAGCACCCATGTCCTTCGGAGCCTACCCCTCAGCAGCAAGGGCTCCAGTGCCACAGGCTCTGACGTCATCCAGATGACACCACAGGAGATTGCTGTGAGCCTCCGGCCAGGTGAGTGCTCCTCAGGGTGTGTTGTGTGCCAGGGGCTCAGAAAAGCCCAATGGGTGGGGTGTGCTAATGTAGAAAATGGGCTTGATTGAGGTCAGAGCCAGGACATGGTAATGGGAGGAAAGGTTCATACCGGGAAGCAGAGTATAAGGTCGCTGGAGATGAGGCCAGGTGGAATAGCTTGGCTAGGTTTTTTTTTAAGATTGTAGTAGAGGCCTTGCGTGCATGCATGAGGCACACATCATCTCTTCTGCAACAAACAGAATGAACAAGCAAACCCTGACCCCTCCCAAAATAACACAGTGTTATGGTAGAAAATGTGTGTGTACAGACATATATATATATACACATATGCTTGTATATACACACTAAATATATATTTAGTTACACACACACATATATATTTAGTCACACATCCTGCTAATTATTCTGCAGTTTCCAGTATTAGATAGAAAGCGAGGATAGTATCGGCTGTTATTCAGTGAGTGCAGTGTCAGGCAGGTGTGAGGGAGGGCCCAGCTCTGGGAGGATTGGTGATGAAGGTCAGCACTGGAAGGGTAGTGATGAGGGTCTGGCCTCCCGATAGGGACACGATAGGGACACACGCAAGCCACAAAGATGTTTTGGTAGAGATGAAGGCTTCAGAGGGGGCTGAAAACAATTGGAATCTCTGAAGTTCTAGCATCATTGTGAATATATTTCTCGAGACAGAAACTCTTGAAACCATGATGCCTCTCAAAATTTTGAAGACACAGTTTTAATATTTACAAAGAGAAACAGGCTTATGTTTATAAGAAACCCTCTTATGTGAGGAGAGGGAGTGTGGATGTTGTACTTAGCAAAAATCTCAGTTTACTGAGTGGATTCTTGCCTCCAGGGAGCTCTCCCATCTAGGGGGCAGCTGTCAGGGATGTGGGGACTAGCTCTTCCAATGTAAAGCTATAGCGCTACTTTCATGCCCTGCCCCCACCTCAAAATAGCATTTGTTGAGTAAAAAGGAACACTTACACAAGATCAGCCAAGAACAAGACTCAGCAAGACTTGAAAGATACCCCATGAAGGCCAGGTTACTATCTTAGGGTAGGTCTGAAGGAGAAGAGAGGGGGCTGGGTATTGGGGGGGGGGTAGGGAGAGGGAAATGGGGAAGGATTTCCTCCCTTATTCTAATTTTTTTTTAAATTTATCTTGGGCTAGAGAGGTGGTTCAGCCACTAAAAGTTACATTTCTTTGCCTGTCGTGGTGGCATACATCTTTATCCCAACACTTGGGGGGCAGAGGGAAGGCTATAAGTTCAAAGTTAGCCTGGTCTACATTTTGAGTACCAGGCCAGCCAGTGCTTCATAGTGAGACCTTATCTCAAACACAATTCTATCCATGCATCCATGCATGTATCCACTCATCCTTGCATACTTGCACACATGCATCCATCCATCCTTGCATGCATGCATCCATCCACCCACCCACCCATCTATCCACTGTGTGCCTGTGTACATGCGTGCGGAGGTCGGAGAACAGCTTGTGGAAATCTGTTCTCTGCTTCTACCACATGAATCCGGAGATCAAGAACAGACTGTCAGTCTTTTCAGCAAACTATCTCTCTGGCCCTTTGTTTTTATTATTGCTTTTATTTTTAAAATTTATTTTATGTGTGTAAATGTTGGCCTTAAATGTATTTCTGTGTCATATCCATGCCTGGTGCTTCCAGAGGCCAGAGGAGGGCATTGGATTCCCTGGAAAAGTTCCAGATGGCTTAGAGACACCATGTGGGTGCTGGAAGTCAAACTCAGGTCCTTTGGAAGAACAGCCAGTGCTCTTAGCCATTGAGCTGTCTTCCAGTTCCCCTTCCATTTAAAAAAATTTTTTTAAAAATATTTATTTACTTATTATGTATACAATATTCTGTTTGTGTGTATGCCTGCAGGCCAGAAGAGGGCACCAGACCTCATTACAGATGGTTGTGAGCCTCCATGTGGTTGCTGGGAATTGAACTCAGGACCTTTGGAAGAGCAGACAATGCTCTTAACCTCTGAGCCATCTCTCCAGGCCCCTAAAAAAGTTTTTAATTGCATTTTATTTGTGCCTGTGTACGTCAGAGGACAACTTTTTTCTGAGTCATTTTTCTTCTTCCATCTGAGATCAGACCCAGGCCGTCAGGCTCAGAGGCAATGTGCCGTGACCCTCGGGGCCATCTTACTCACAGCCCTCCTTGATTAGTTCTTAAGTAGTATTTCAAAACTGTTTTTCAAATTGAGACGTAATTCACATATCACACGACTGTATCATTTTAAAATGTTCGGGTCACTGGTTCTAAGTCGACTGAAGCTGGGTAAGCATCACACTGTCTGATTCCAGATCATTTTCCCACCAGCAGCTCAAACTAACAAACTATCTGTCCCCTTCTAAACCATCTTTTCTACAGTGCTACCCTCACCGCACACTCCTCCTCCATTATATAACTTCGGGCCTTAATTCATCCACGTTGTGAAATGTGCTTTCAGCTGGTGCTTTTGAGCCAGGGTCTCGCTGTGTTGCTCAAGCTGACCTGGAATTTGTGACCCTCCTGTCTTGACCCTCCACACCATGCCCCTTCCTTCATTCTTTTTATGGCCAAAGGATGCGCCATGTTCTTGGGCTGCGCTTTAGTTGACGGACAAAGTGTTTCCACTGGGCAATTCTGAATATTCATGTGCAAGATTTTTGGGGGCCATGTGTTTTCAATAATTTTGGGTCTATAGCTAGGAGTAGAATTGCTGGATCATATGGTAATTCTGTATTTAACTTTCTGAAGAACTGCCAAACTTTAAGCAGGGTTTTGTATAAATACAAGGATCATGTTTTTCATTTTATTTCAGCACTGGAAACCGTATGTCAGGATAAGATTTTTTTAAAAAAAATCCTTAACAAAAAGCTTGAAATTCTTAGGACGTGCATTTTAAGTAAAGCTTAGAGAGATGAGCAAAGGCAGAGATGGTTTTCAAACACCAGGACACTCAAAAGGTTCCTTCGAGTTAGTTATTCACCTGAATCTTTTAGTTTCTTAACTATTTCTTTTTTAAAAGTGTATTATTATTGTTTGTGTTGTGCACGCATGATGTGTGTGTGTGTGTGTTGCGCCACACATGTGCCCCAGTGTGTGTGTGGAGGAGAGAGGACACCTTGTTTTTGAGACAGGATTTCTCTATGTAGCTCTTTTTGGCCTGGAACTCACTCTGTAGACCAGGCTGGCCTGGAACCTGTAGAAATCCACCTGCCTCTGCCTCCAAGTGCTGGGATTAAAGGTGTGCGCTACCACGCCCAGCCAGAGGATAATTTTACTGATGGCCTGCGTTCCAATCCCTGGGATTCACATGAATAGCTGGATACAGCAGTGTCCTATGTACCCTTAGCATTGCCGAGATGGGAGGTGGAAACAGGAAAATTAGGAAAACTGCCTCCGAGTTTGCTGGTCAGCAGCCAGGAGTATATGGGTAAAAATACAGAAACAAGTGACCCCATTACTGAACAAGGTGGAAAGCAAGAACCAGCTTTGGAATATTGTTCCCTGACTTCCTCGTGTTGGATGCACAATGGGAACACACACACATGCACACACATGCACACACACACCACCACCACCACCACCATCACCGCCACCATTTATCTGAAGATGGCAGGAGTCTTTATTTGTGAAGATCCTGTCATGTCTTGACTTGTGAACAAAGCCAGTCTTGGAACTCTGTTCTCAGTCTAGCAGGGTTTCCCATCTGATGCCTGTTTCCAAGGACAAATGGGAGACTTTCTTATTAAAGGGAAGCCAGAGCAAAGAAAGTGTTAAAATCCCTTCCAGGCAGGCGGCTAGTTAGTACTTGATTACAGTGGGAGAACCTGTACTTAGGAGCGGAGCGTGGGCAGGAATCCTGTGCTAACCACAGGCAGCGCTGGGCGCTGTGAAGTCACGAAAACAGGGCAAAAGAGGGGCTTTGGGTTGAGGGAGGGGCTGCTGAGCTGGGGGTAAGGGTGGGGACCTCCTTTCTCTCAGGTGCAGGAGATCAGCTTCTCTTTGTAGTTCCCTTTATTGCGTTTCTCTGATCCTGCCGCTGGTCCCGAGATGGGGATTATGTGGAATAGCAATAGCTGTGCAAGCCTGTAGGCTCGCAGGTAGAGAGGGAGAGGGAGACTGGGGGGAAGGGGAATAACAGATCCAGGCATGTGGCTTGGGATGTTGTCACCAGAGGCAGGCACACACCAGCTCTGTGGGTGAAGGTGGGGTCCGTGCCCCCTGCTTAGGCCATCAGTTAGAGTCCCAGGCAGTGTAAGACAACAGCTTGCTGGGAAAGCGAGGAAGGGAAGAGTGTGTCTAAGTAGAGTCACACCCAAAGGTGGGAAAAGAGCCTGGACCTTTTCCAGGCAAAATCACTCCACACATGGCTCTGGTGCCACCAGCCTCCCTGTCACTTGCAAATCAGAGACGCCACCCTTGCTGGGCTGCCGGTGTCCTCCCCGCAGAGTGACGTCCCCACCGAGAGTGGATGAGAGTTTCCATCCCACAAAAACTGCTGAGGGAACACATTCCATGATCGCCAGAGCCCATGTAGGAGGGCATGGCATTTAAAGTCTCATATGTAATGGCCAGAGCTCAGCACGGTTGGTCCTACACTCCTCACCCTGTCTCTTTCTGTCAAACTGGGAGAAATCCTCCCTTTAATATTTATATCTTCCCCGTGGGGAGAGGCGTATGTATGCGTACACTCTCTCAGTGAGCTATTTCTCTTAGGATTTGGTGCCAAGATGTGGGCCACTTCCCAGTACAAAGTAGGGACATCTGGATTTTATACCTCACGTCCTTCTTCGCTTTCATAGGTGGAAAATTTGGAGTTAAATTTGCGTGCCTAAAGCTGTAGCCCAGGCAAACTGGAGTTTCTACAAGACCTTTCTGTCTCTTTTTATCCCTTCACGAATCGCTTTAATTTAAAATTGCTTGTAATTTTTAACTTTTTGAAGCATTGGCACCAAAGATTTTCTTGTGTGAGAGCTTGGATCCTAATGTGCAATATTGGTTTTTATCCACACTATGATTAATATCTTCTTCACTGAGGCAGAATTAAGTCACAGGTTGAAAGGAACTGGGGGCCTGCTGAGCCCTTAGTGACCAGGTGTGGGTTCAAACCTGGCTCTCCCAGCTTCGAGCCTGGTGCTGCCCTGCGAGGGGAGCCTCTCAGCTCCCCTGAATCCAAGCCACTTTTCCATCTGTTAATTGATGGCAGACTTCAGTAAGGTTGTAGTACATTCTGGATAGAAGATGGCCTAGGGGAATTGGGAGGATGGGCAGGTGTCAGACAGCACACCAGACCCTGTGAGGAGATCATGGATTTGGACAGAAGAGGCTCTGTCCACCTGTGGTCTGCCTGCCTGTGCGAAGGCCAAAGCTGGGTACACACAGGGTAGGGGCGACCTTCCTTCTCTGAGTTCCTTTCTACTTCTCACCTCTCCCCCAACCGCAATAGGCATCCATCCCATGGAAGGACCTGCCGTGTCTGCCAGATGGGAGCCAGAGGCATACCATAGCAGTTCGGAATTCATTTTGGGAGAAATCTTGAATATTCTTCTGTCTGAGTCAGACTCTGATTGTTTTTAAAAATAGGTTCACACCAACGGGCGACCCAAACTACATCAGTCTTGAGGCAGCTGGAACAGTGCATGCAAAAGCAAGTCAGGAGAAACAGCCACGCCACTCCAGCTACCACATGTCTGTTGTGCAAACGTTTGTCATTCTAGGCCCTGCTGTCTCCTGGAGGTGCATCCCGGCTTCAGTAGCTGCTCCCAGCATTGCTGGTGTCATGCTTAAATAAACCTAGGTCCAGGTAGCTTATGGAGTATGTCTTGTTCCCATCGGGAGGAGGAGAGGGAGCATGGAGAATTGGGTTCTATGTCTTACAAGGGCCAGGACTTAGCATATGGAGGAACGCTTAGCCAAGAGGGTGCAAGAGGCTTCGGAGCTGTGGCCCTGCACAACCAAGTGTGGATCCCTTGGATGGTGGCGAGGGCACTTTGGCTCTTGCATCTCTTAAGTACACACAAAAAAATATACCCAAATTTTAAATGCTCAAGAACAGTTCTGCCCCAGGCCAAGCAGGACACCTGGCAGCCCTGACAGGCCAGCGAGCTGAGGCAGACAAGTGAGCAGAACTTTGAAGTGATTTGTGTTTAGAAACAAAGACGTGATTTAGGGATTTTTATCCTTCAGTTACTTTCCTAACTTGGGCCTCTCTCCAAACCCTGGGTGGGCGGAGGGGGGTGAGCTAGTAGGTCTCCTCGCTTCCTCCCTTTAATTAATTCCCCCTTTCTATACCTGCTGGCCGTCTTACTAGAGAACCCTAATCGCTTTCTCTTCTTATATTTAGCACACAGTTTGGTAGTATCTTTTCTCCTTTTGCTCTTTTGTTAAGTGGTAAATACAGTATATATCCTGTACATAGTATGTGTATATTCTTTGACACTTTCATAGATATACTTACGAATTTTAGTAATTTTACCACCCTCCCTACCTAACCCCCGCTGTTGCCTTCTTTTAGGCTCTTCCATTGGAGCTCTTCTTCCTAAGTCTTCCTATTCTTAGATCTATGGTGTGTGTGTGTGTGTGTGTGTGTGTGTGTGTGTGTGTGTGTGTGTGTACAGGTGAAACATAGTCCTATCATTAAATCTGGAGCTAGGCTAGAGCCCAGCAAACTTCACTGGTCTTGATCTTACTGTCTCTGCGCCTCACAAATGTGCTAGGCCCCACCTGGCTTTTTATGTAGGTCCTGGGGATTTGAACCCAGGTCCCAATGTCTGCACAGCATCTCCCCGGCCCCAAGTTGCTGTCTTTGTCAGCCCTCCCACACCAGTTCTCATTCATGGCTTCCCTCCTGTTAATTCCTTTGCTTTCTGTTGGTCTATGACTTTCAACCCAGTTTGCATGGGCATATTGTTCTGTGTTCACAGCTACCCAGGGTCTTTTTTGCTGAGAGACAGAACACCACCACCCTTCTTCAGATGCACTGACATGACACGGTTTGGAGAAGACCACCTGGGGCTTCTCTCAACACCATATTCACTTCCAAGAAAGTCTTTCTTTTTGGTGGTGCACCTTCATCCAAGACAAAGAAGAGTTTTAATTGTGTGTGTTTGTATGTGTGGTGGTGGTGGTGGTGGGGTCAGACAAGCATTCTACAGCATAACTACTCCCATGTGGGAAAAAGATCTTTGGAGTGAGAATTCACCCTTTCATCTCAGCGAGTCATGCGGCCTCTAACGAGGGTGACCTCTCTGTCATCGCAGGTGATCAGACTGCCTTCCAGCTTCAGGTGCGCCAGGTGGAGGACTATCCCGTAGACCTCTACTACCTGATGGACCTGTCCCTCTCCATGAAGGATGACTTGGACAACATCCGGAGCCTGGGCACCAAGCTTGCTGAGGAAATGAGGAAGCTCACTAGTAACTTCCGGTTGGGTTTTGGGTCTTTTGTTGACAAGGACATCTCTCCTTTCTCCTACACGGCACCGAGATACCAGACCAATCCATGTATTGGGTAAGTGACTAGGAAGAGCCCATAGAAAGGCTAGTTAGGGGAAACATAGGCTTAGGCACTGAGTGACTAATGATGGCCACGTTATGTCCTTGGCCTACATGTGGGAATAGTGACTGTCATAGCGTTGTATGAGACTTATTTTCTTGCCTCACATGGCACTGTTCTCACATTAATATATTAGCCAGTGTCCTTGGAGAGCCATGGGTCCAGGGGGTGGGGAGGGGAAACAAGGAAAATCCAACTAGTACTTTCTCTTGGCCTGTAGTAAGTGGCATGCTCAGAGATACATGGTTTCAGTGGCTGGGGAGATGGCTCGGCTGAGTAAGTGCTTGCTGCCCACGCATGAGTAGTTGAGTTTGTAAATGCTGGGCTCTTGAGCATACTCATAGTCCCCAGCACTGGCCAAGGAGAGACAGATTGGGGTTTGATGACCACGAGTCTTGAAGAATTTGTGAGGTTCGGGGTCAGTAAGAGACTCTCCCCACGGGGAAAATGATACCTGATACTGATCTCTGAGCTCCACGTGCATATGTGCACACATGCATATGCATGACCACACACAATGCATACACACCAAAGGATAAATGCATTCGGGATTTTCCCTGTTGTTTATATCAACAACTATAATTTACTTCTATGTAACTAAATGAGAACCCTGTTTTAGTTTTAATTTTTTTTAGTTTTAATTTTGTATGTGTGTGTGTATGGTGTGTTTGTATGTGTATGCGTGTGCAGGTGTGTGCGTACCATGGCACATGTGTAGAGATCAAATGGTGCCTTTGGATATCTGCCCTCACCCTCCACTTTGTTTGAGGCTGGATGTTTTGTTGTCTGCCCTTGCACTGCATATCCAGGCTAGCTGCACAGGGTTTCAGCAATTTTGTCTCTGTCTTTTGTCTTGTTGCAGAGGACACTGGGGTACAGTCTGTCTTACTTAGGGTTTTCACTGCTGTGAAGGGACACTGTGACCATGGCAAGTCGTATAAAGAAAACATTTAATTGGGATGGGTTGCTTACAGTTTCAGAGGTTCAGTCCATTATCATCATGATGGGAAGCATGACAGCCTGCAGGCAGATGTGCTACTGGAGGAGAGAGTTCTACATCTTGTAGGCAACAGGAAGTCGACTGTCACGCTGAGCAAAGCTTGAGTAAAACAGGCCTCAAAGCCCACTCCCACAGTGACCACTTCCTCCAACAAGGCCATACCCCCTAATAGTGTCACTCCCTTTGGGGCCCGCTTTCTTTCAGACCACCATATTTCACTCCCTGGCCCTCAAGGCTTATAGCCATGTACAAAAGAGTGCATTCCGTCCAACTTTAGTACTAGTCCGTAACAGTTGAGTGATAGCCTTTCATAGTATGTAACAGTTTCAAACTTGTTTCAAAGTCCAAAGTTTCTTCTGAGATGCATGGCAATCTCCTAACTGTAATCCCCCTGTGAAAATCAAAATCAGATTTTATGCTTTCAATATATAGGATATACATTACCATTTCAAAACACAGGGAAGGGAACATAGCAAGGAAATACAGGACCAAAGCAAGACCAAAGATGAGCCCACAAAATCCAAACACTGAAAGCTCCATGTCTGATCTTCAACTGCCTTCAGTTTCTTGACTACAGCACACTTCTTTCTCTTGGGTCAGTTCCACTCCCTGTTAGCAGCTGTCCTCTGCAGGTGTCCCTGACACCTTGGGGTCTCCAGGGCAATCCAGGCTTCACCTTCACAGCTTCATGAAGTAGCCTCTCTGCGAGGCCTCCATTCAGGGACATCCCTGACACACACCTGGCCTCAGCAGCTTTATTCCGTAACTCCTTACTTCTGTCCTTAATTCTAAAGTCAGAACCATGTGACCGAAGCTGCCCAGGTCTGCTGCTTGCTAGAGCTGATACATGGCCCCCTCGCTCAGTTATACATTCACCAGCCTTCTGTGTTCCACTGCCTAAGCTTGGCTCTCCTAAAACTTGTTCAGTAGACCAGGCTGGCCTCAAACTCAGAGATCCACCAGCCTCTACCTTCCCAGTGCTGGGATTAAAAGTGTATGCCACTCCACCCGACTCTAAACTTTTTTTTGGGGGGGGGGGGAACGACAAGATTTCTCTGTAGTTTTGGTGCCTGTCCCAGAACTAGCTCTTGTAGACCAGGCTAGCCTCGAACTCAGAAATCTGCCCACCTCTGCCTCCCGAGTGCTGGAACTAAAGGCATGCAGCATCACCGGCCAGCCTGACTCTAAACTTTTAAATTACTTTTCATAACTTGGAAATTTACCTGGGTAGGACCTTGTCCTGAGGTCACCACTGCCTTTAGTCCATATCTTAATCCATTTATCTCCCTGGACACGGACTTAGCTCCATTCCACTTTCTGGTGCCCTTTTCTCCTCAAATATTTTTCCTTGCTCAGCTGGCTCCTTTTATTAGAAATCTCCCATCAGTGTTACCACTAATGTCCACACGATAGAGTCTGTACTAGACTGTTTGGAGATTTCTTCTGCCAACAGAATTAATCTCAAACTCTTCACTTGAGCCTCAGGCAGACTCTTAGGACAAGGACAAAAGGCAGCCACATTCTTCACCAAAATATCACAAGACTGGTCTCTAGACCACATACTAAAAGACTTCTCCTCTGAAACCTCTTGAGGTAGCGCCTTCCCCCATCAGTAGACTGGGCCACATCCTCCAACACTCTAACCTGATGGCAATGGAGTTGGTTTCTCTGTTTGCTAGTGTCTCAAGTGATCTGCGAGATGTCAAGATTGTGCAGTACAACAGCAGGCAGTGGTGATTGATAACTTCCAGCCTTTCCTTGTCTGAACTCCACCTTCAGCTTCAATGAGGCTGTGGAATTTAAGGCCCAGCATAGACACTAGGTAGGGGACAGCTAAGATTTTAGTTCATACTGTTGACAAATAGACACCTGGTTTAGATTATCCCATACATCCCATCCTGGCCTCCTCAGGTCCCTCGGGTCTCTACGCCATGTTTGCAGATGAGGAAATGAGGCCTGCAGAGAATACCTCACCATTATACAGATGGCTAAGGGGCAGACGAGTTTTAGAGCCTCTCACAGAATCCATTTTCTTCCTCATCTAAGATACTTTACCTGAGGCTAAGGAACAGCATTCGCTCCCACAAGCCCACCGTGTTTGCCTAGTCTGGACTGACAGTCCCCAAATCTCCACGGCTAAGTATCTGCAAAGCTGTCCTCATTTGTACAAAATCTGAGGAGGGCTGGATAGTGCTGAGGCTTGGCACCTCTCCTTCAGGGGGCCAGGCCTCTTCCATGTTGTGGTGGCTTCCTTCTGCCACAGAGGAGGGGGATGTGTTGTTTTAAAGACCCTGGGCCTACCCCCAAACAGCTTCCAGCTTCAAGCTAGGTTGGGTGTTGGGAGAGGCAGTGATGTCCCAGCAGTCTGTGTTATGAGCCCCCCTAGTCATGTTAATTTTATTCTTGATGCTGACCTAGATCTTCCTCAGGGTTCAGAAACCAACACAAAGATTGAAAAAAGTAAAATAAGCCAGGCAGTGGTGATGAATACCTTTAATTCCAGCAGATCTCCGAGTTCGAGGCCAGCCCAGGCTATACAGAGAAACCCTATCTAGGAAAACAAACAAACAAAAAATCAGAAAAATGAAAGAAAAAAAGCCCAGTAAGAAACAATTTTAAGTATAGATGTAGTCAAAGTTCTTTAAGCATAAAGAGAAGCTAGACATGATTTGTTAGGTGTAACTTCTTCAGGGCCACAGGTAGCCATAAACTATATAAACCAGGTTATGATTAGTGGATTTGGTCTCCTCCTCCTTTCAGCTGTCCCGAGGCCACAGTGTTGAAGTTTTGTTACTTACTGGGAACAACAGCATCTGAATCAAAACATTTCTTGGGATCCATTGGAACAGTGATTCCAAACTCTTCTTTCTGTCCCTGCCCTGACTGGGCTCAGACAGGGTGTGTGCACCCTCAGAGATGCTGGACTGGGAGCTGGCAGAGGATCAAGGACTAGTTTGGGGCTTAGCATCCGAATAGGCAAGGCTATTCAGAGTTCCCACTCGAAGCCCTCCAGGCAGACACAGTGGCAGACAGTGCAATTCTTGACAGCACTCTGAAAAGCTGTTCCTAAGACAGGAAATCAGTGAAGAAAGGGTGTTAGGTAGGAAACCTCAAATCTAAGCTGTGTAAATCTCTCTTTTGTAAGCCAGGAAGTATCAGGAAGACACTGCAGCTCTGGGGAGCAGGCTGAGCTTCCCACCCCGGGGTCGCTAGTCTCCCTGGGGCATCCCCTTTGCAATTTGAGAGGGACAGCACAATCCAGGTCTTGTAATCTAGCTGTCCCACATCAGGTCTGGGACAGCACACGGGTTGTTTGCTTTTCTGTTTTAAAGGCCTCATGAGTTAGTCACTGACATCTAAAAAGCAATTAGCCACAAATAACCAGAATTTTTAGGTTTTCTCCACTCAGCATAGAATGGACCAGACACACTAAATCTGAAGAAGTGCCGGGTTTACCGAGAGGAGAGAGAAGTAATGGAAGCATCAGATTCTTTAATCTGATTGACCAGTTTAATAACTGTCCTGAGTCACTGAGGGGCATCACCCGGAAATCCCGATACCCACTGACATCCCATTTTCGGTCTCCTGTTGAAGGACTTTTTTCTTTAACTGAGCTGACATCAAGATAGATTCATGTAAAAACATGGATGTGTAAAAACATCCCCATCACTGTTTATAAGTTTCTACCCTTTGAGTCTGAAGCCACAGTGGTCCTTGTCATTCCACTGCCTTCTGGCCTCTTTGTGCCTGAGGTGACAGGCTCTGCTTCTCTAATCCTGCTCTGTCGCGTGCTCTTGACTGCATCTTGGCTGGGGTTACTGTTGTTGACGTAGTTCAGAGCTTGATGGGCTGTGTCGTCTGTCTGGAAGGCTCTAGCAGTATCTCTGTGATTGTTTCCTCTCACCTACCTCCATGTTCATCCGCTAGTAGGTGTCAGATGGAGCTTCTCAGTCTAAATGTCATATTTCTTATTTTTCTGCATAGACCGTCTCCCCCCAGTTACATCATAGAAAGTTCTTCCAGGTTGCAATTTTGTTCTTCAGTTTGATCTGTATACTGAACCATTTTTGACCTCTGTGACTGTATTCTTCCTATCTATCTATCTATCTATCTATCTATCTATCTATCTATCTATCTATCTATCTATCTTGGTTTTTCGAGTCAGGGTTTCTCTATGTAGCCCTGGCTGTCCAGGAACTCACTTTGTAGACCAGGCTGGCCTTGAACTCACAGAGTTCCGCCTCGTCTGCCTCCCCCAAGTCCTGGGATTAAAGGTGTGCATCACTGCTCGGCTCTTTCTACAATTTTCCTTTGGTCCTTTTCTCGGATCCTTCTGTTTTAGGTACTTTGAGACTTTTAATTTTTGTTGTTTGTTTTTAATTTTTCTAGTCGTTTCCCGTCTGGCTTTTGGCTGCCGTTCTGTGAGCTCTTTGACTGTTTCAATGGTCCTTTTCTCAGGAGTTTTAGAGCATTCTGTTCTTGAGTGTGAGGTTTGCTGACATTCCTTGGGGCTGTTAGCCTCTCACGTGGTGTTAAATGTTTTCATTAGCTCATCTCCATCGGAGGCTGTTTTCCATCGATGCCATATGTCCTGGTGTCCTGGCTTTCTGTAGAGCAGTTTTAATTCCTGCTGCTGTCAGGGACCTTTCTGTGTTGGCAGTGGGGCTGGTTTTCCTGTTCATTTCTCAGCTGGGGGTCTCTCCTTCCTTCCTTCCTTCCTTCCTTCCTTCCTTCCTTCCTTCCTTCCTTCCTTCCTTCCTTCCTTCCTTCCTTCCTTCCTTCCTTTCTTTCTTTCTTTCTTTCTTTCTTTCTTTCTTACAGTCTCACTATGTAGCCCAGTCCTGGAACTCACAGACACCTACCTGCCTCTGCCTCCCAAGTGCTGGGTTTAAATGCTGGCCACCATCTCCCCGCAGTTGGGACTTTCTTTACCATCCAAGTTGGGAATTCTCATCACTAGGGACTAGAATGACTTTTTATTTATTTATTTATTTATTTATTTTTGGTAGAGGACCTGGGTCGGGTTCCAAGAACCCACATTGGTCACCTCTCAACTGCCTGTAATTCTGTAATTCTAGTTTCAGGGAATCTGATGCCTCTTTTTAGTTAGTTCCATAGCACCTGCATGTCCAGGGTACATAGTAATACATATATTTTTATTTATGTGTATGTATGCATGTGTGTGCAGTTGGTTGGTTGGTTTGAACTCATTAATAATAAACTCCAAGTCACCAATAATGAGTTGATGTCCCATTAAAGAAAGAGATAAAGCGCTCCAAGAGCAAGCCAGCTTTGACTCCTCTGGTTCGTGCTCTCCTCTGTCCTCTGACTGTCACATGAGTCTGACTCTAGCCTGCCTGAAGGCTCTCTTGTGAATCTGTCCCTGTCCCTAACAGAGGGCTTTCCTCCGTGTTTATTGAACAACACAGAGAGCAGCCTATGGGGAAGGAATGAGAGATATTTTTTTAATATAAATTAATCCATTTATTGCAGACGAGGCCCACCTCAAAAGGTAGCGCTTCCATCCACCTTTGGGGTCCCTCAGGCTTCTGACGGTGGACTTCACTGTGAGAACTGAAGTGGTGTGGGAGGTCCAGGCCCCAGCAGCCACTGTTTTCATGCAGGAACCACAGTGCCAGATGCCAACAGCTCATCTCTTCATCTTGGTCTTGCCACAGAAAGAGCACGTGTACTTGGCGTGCTGGCTGATTCAGTTTCTTCATCATTTTCCTGAGGGAGGCACTGTCGCAGGTCCCATCTCTGCTGGCGATCATGACCTTCTTGGTTTGTTTATGCATGTCTCTGGAACCTAAACCCAAGCCCAAAGAGGATGAGATATTTTATAGATAATCAGAATTTTGCAAGAGATTAAGTCACTGACGAGATAACAAACAGTATTGTTGCAAACATTGTTTATCACGTCACATCCAAATGTGATGTTCAACACTTATGGTAGATATTCTTTTTTTTTTTTTCGGTTTTTTGAGACAGGGTCTCTCTGTAGCTTTGGAGCCTGTCCTGGAACTAGCTCTTGTAGACCAGGCTGGTCTTGAACTCACAGAGATCCGCCTGCCTCTGCCTCCCGAGTGCTGGGATTAAAGGTGTGCGGCACCACCACCCGGCCTAAATATTCTTTTATAAAATTGTTTTCAACCTCTGTATTTGCTCTTTTCAACAAATAATACACATGTAATGTCTGAGTGGGGGCACGGAAGAGGACATAATTTAAGATTGCAGCTGAGCATTCGCTTAGGCTGTAAAAGCTGATTACATGGGAAATCCAAGGCATGCAAGGTTGGGTGCTACATTCTTCTCTTAAAGTCAGGTTAGATAAACAGGCTGGGCACACAGTAGGACAGCAGTCTTAAGTCTTAAGTGACTTCAAGATGTATTATTAACTGGGTGGTAAGGTTAGCCCCTTACTTAGAACTTGTGTATGTCTATGTTTGTCTATTTTATTTATGTGTATGCATGTGTGCTGTTGCCCAAGGAGGCCAGAAGAGGGCGCTGGAGCCCCTGGAGCTGGAGTCACTGGCAATCCTGAGCTGCCTGATGTGGGTGCTGGGAACTGAACTTGGATCCTCTGGAAGAGCAGCAAGCTCTCTTAGTCATTGAGCCTGTCTTTAGCCCTAAAGTGATTTTTATGTGAGGTTCTCTCTCTCTCCCCAGCCCCGTTTTATAAATTTATTTTTAATTATGTATGTGTTGGGTGGAGGGATTGTATGTCTGAGTGTAGTGCCTACGGAGTCCAGAGGTGTTAGATCCCTTGGAGCTGGAGTTACAGGTGAATTCAGTTCCTCTGCAAGAGCAGTCTGTGTTCCTAACCCCGAACTTCCTCTCTAGACCTCATGTTTTTCTCTCTTGCGCATAGCCTGCAGTGGATAGTTAACATCCTTGCCTCTTATTGTAGACTGGTGGTTGGAGATTCATGATTGGCTCAGTACTGCAGGTCTTGGTAGCATCCAGCTTTCTGCAGAGAGCGAGGCAGCTCCAGTCTCCCCTGGGCTCCTCCAGCTGCAAACCCAGGTTTCTTTCCGCCGACCTACTCCTTCTCTTCAGCTCATTCATTTACACGGCATTTTCTCTTCTCTTGTAGCCTTCAGTCATGGCTGTCTAATTGGATTTTTTAAATTATATTTTGTCTAGACTTTCTCTGTATTCAGGCTAAGAGAGGTGCCTTCCATACTAACTCATTCTACAATCTTGTCTTGAGTATTGCATCATTTCTAGAATTTGTCTTCAAACTAGATTCATTGTTTTTTCAAGATAGAGTTTCTTTGTATTCCTGGCTGTCCTAGAACTCTCTCTATAGACCATGCTGGCCCTGAATTTAGATCCTCCTGCCTCTGCCTCCTGGGGACTGGGATTAAAGGTGTGTGTCACCACTGCCCAGCTCTGGATTCACTTTTTACATGAATGCATTGGGGGGGAGGGGTTGTGTGCGTGCATGCATGTGTGTGCACACATGCACGCAGACACACACATAGAGCTCTGTACTTATTTATTTTTCATCTTCCTGGTTAATAGTCTTGAGTAGCTCTCTTCATAAATGTCCCTCCACTGGGATTCCATAGCATAGACACAGTATGTGTGGGGTAACCTCCTGCCTGGTGACTAAAACACAGATCTCCAGGCTACCCTGGAGCGACTCCAAGGACTAAGCCAGAAATCTGTCCCAGGTGGCGTGCTGTTTCAGTGATGCCTTCCCAGGATCTGTGTGGCAAAGCTGTGTCCCGTCAGAGGTGTCCCTGACTGGACTACAGCACACGGCCTGTAGTCCGGCTTCTCTGCAGGAGACAAGAGAAGGTCTCTTCAGTTCTCTGCAGCCAGAGCAGGTCTGCTCGCAGACGGGAAGGGAGGTGTAAGCGCTGAGGCACCATGGCTGCTCTTTTCTGCTCTCCTGCTTTCTCTTTCAGGGCAGTTATTAGGTCTCTCCTCCCGACTGTCACAACAAGCACACACCCAAGGCCGGGAACAACAGAAGGGACTAGGAGCTTGGAGGAAGAATGGAATGCATTTGTGGATGTGTTTCCCTCCCCTCTGTGCTTGTCTGTCTGTCAGATCGGTGTGGGCGGGGTCTCCGCTCCTTCTTCCAATGGGAACTCAGTGTCTACACTTGTTTCTATACAATGAGGAAGCTACACAAAATCTTTGGGTGGCCTGAGGTGTGGGGTTAAAAATAGCCGACCAGTCTAAGCTTAAGGTGTTTGTGAAGACTCAGTGCAGGCAAGGGAAAGAAGTCTAGCTGGAGAGGCTGGAGAGAAAAGACTGGCTGGCGGATTGGGGGGAGGGAGAGAGAGAGAGAGAGAGAGAGAGAGAGAGAGAGAGAGAGAGAGAGAGAGAGAGAGAGAGAGAGAGAGAGAGAGAGTGTTTTGGCATGGGGGAGTGGCGGGGCAGGGACAAGGGTGTGATCTGTCCCCAGCAGCTTGTGAGGTCTATGTGACAGTGGCATTGTGATTGTTAGCGGTAGGACCACCTCCTAGAGAGCCAGAGTTTGGCTCTCTGAAGAGGAGGGGAGCCTGCCTAGACCTGTCCTGGTGAGGCAGGGCTTGGCAGCAGGGATGGTGGGACCTCTTGCAGTTGCTAAGCCTGTTTCCCTTCCCAGGCACAGCCTGAATGGGATTCTAAAGCCTTCCTCCCAGGCCTCTTGTTTTTCTATAGAGAGACTTCATTTACTTGGTCACAGATCCTGCAGGTCTGGGCCAGACTGCCCCCCATGTCCGCTTAGTCTGCCCCCTTTACTCTGCGTCCAGCACACTGGCCTTCTTCTGTCTCCTTTCTTCATACGGCTCCGCTAGCGTTTCTTTTCTGTGGCTGCCACGCTCTGCCCCCTCCTTTATCCCAGGAACCCATGTAAGGCCTCTCTTCCTGTTTCTGTTGCCCAGGCTTGACGCTGTCATTGAGAACCACTTTCCTGTAGGAATGGGATCACTTACCGTGTCTCCTGAATACACGCATGTCTTTCAAAGCTCTCAGTTACAGATTCCCATTCGAAGAAGTTTAGATTTCTCTGGCGAGTGGATACTCTATCACTGCAATGTTATAAGCAAGTGATGGAGCAGAAGAGTGTTTTGAATTCCTGTTCCATTCCATATCTCTTCTTGGGCCAGCACTTTCCGGGGGTCACCAGTGAGCCCTTGGTCTTCCGGCACCTGCACATGTGGCCATTGTCCACCTTGGTTGTGCTGCTGGTCCCACTCATCTTCCAAGGCCCTCGTCCAATCTTCCCCCAGCCACAGAGTCTGCTACGATTCCCGCTTTGAGCCATTGCCCACACACTTCCGTGGTCTGGCTGTGTGCCTGCTGCCAGGGATGGCTGTTATTTATCTTTGTCCTCTCCACTCTGCTTATCCCAGAGGAGGCGGTGGGTGCTGGGTAAATGTTGATTGATGTTTTTCCTGGCATGCAGTGAAGGCCAGAACACTCGATTGATAGTTAGAGATGGGGCCGGAGAGATGGTTCGGTGGGTAGAGGTGACCGCCGCTTAGCCTGATGACCTGAGTTTGATCCCCAGAACCCACATGATCAAAGGAGGGAACTTGATCTCTGCAAGTTATTCTCTGCCTTGCTCTTGCACATGCGTGTGTACACATATATGCATGCTAAAATAATGAAGTGTGATTAAAAACTGAAAAGGCTTAGAGATAATGACGGAATGGCAACTCTTCTCTTCTCTCTAGTTACAAGTTATTCCCAAACTGCGTCCCCTCCTTCGGGTTCCGCCATCTGCTGCCTCTCACAGACAGAGTCGACAGTTTCAACGAGGAAGTGAGGAAGCAGAGGGTGTCCCGGAACCGTGATGCCCCCGAAGGGGGCTTTGATGCTGTGCTCCAGGCGGCTGTCTGCAAGGTAAGGCCGGTGGTGAGCCACCCAAGCACGTGGCTCCCGTCCACTCTTACATCAGAGGCAGAGCTCAGCCACACCTCGGGGAAATCTCTAGCAACAAGTCAGCTGGACTCGGGATGAGTTGAGCTTGTCCGATCTCCACGGCTGGGTGTGGCTCTGCGCAGTGGGATAGTGTCTTTGCCAGGCGACAGCTGTGCTGTGTTTATGCGTTGGCTTTTTCTCCCCTGCAGTTTTTTTAACCTTAAAGATTGCCTCACTGAGGAATCAAGCTGGGAAACAGAATCACTCAGTCTTCGGTTGCATGTCTGTGTTTTTGTTTTCCTTGTTTCTCTGTGACGTGTGAATCCAGAAGGAGGGCACAGTCAGAAGTGAACTTTGACTTTGAGAGGTTCCCAATTTGGAGAAATCTATAAGTGGGAAATTGATAACAACTTATTGTTAAAGTAATTTTCGGTCAGAGGAGCTTAACAGAAACAACAGAAGGTTAATCATTCTGCAGCTCGTTCCTGAAGCATGTGTACGGTGTCATTTGGCCCATCCTCCTGGTGTGTGTCCAGACCTCAGCAGTTCTCAGCAAAGCTCAGCAGTGTCTACACTGGCAGTGCGTTCTTGTTTTAAAAGATTTTTTAAAAAAATGTTACATATGTGAATTTTTTTGCCTGCATGTATGTAAGTATGCATGCTCAGTGCCCATGGAGGTGGGAAGAAAAGGACCTCAGAGTCTTCAGAACTGGAGTTATAGACAGTTAGTTGTAAGCCTCCCTGTAGCTGAGAATCGAACCTGGGTCCTCTGGAAGACCGGAGAGTGCTCTAAACACTAAGCCATCTCTCCAGCCTCTTGATGATAAGTCTGGGGGTTCATCAGCTGTGGAGTGGTGGGGTTCACCAGCGGTGGAGTGGTGGGGTTCATCAGCTGTGGAGTGGTGGGGTTCATCAGCTGTGGAGTGGTGGGGTTCATCAGTGGTGGGGTTCACCAGCTGTGGAGTGGTGGGGTTCACCAGCTGTGGAGTGGTGCGGTTCATCAGCTGTGGAGTGGTGGGGTTCATCAGCGGTGGAGTGGTGGGGTCCATTAGCTGTGGAGTGGTGGGGTTCATCAGCAGTGGAGTGGTGGGGTCCATTAGCTGTGGAGTGGTGGGGTTCATCAGCGGTGGAATGGTGGGGTTCATCAGCAGTGGAGTGGTGGGGTTCATTAGCTGTGGAGTGGTGTGGTTCATCAGCTGTGGAGTGGTGAGGTTCATCAGCTGTGGAGTGGTGCGGTTCATCAGCTGTGGAGTGGTGGGGTTCATCAGTGGTGGGGTTCACCAGCTGTGGAGTGGTGGGGTTCATCAGCTGTGGAGTGGTGGGATTCATCAGCGGTGGAGTGGTGGGGTTCACCAGCTGTGGAGTGGTGGGGTTCATCAGCTGTGGAGTGGTGGGGTTCATCAGCGGTGGAGTGGTGGGGTTCAACAGCGGTGGAGTGGTGGGGTTCATCAGCGGTGGAGTGATAGTGGTAGGAACTCTTAGACATTTGGGAGGTCTGGAGAAGAGAAGAGGTTAAAACCTAGCTTTGAAGCCACACACGGTGGCTGCTGCTTGCTTCCTTGGTGATCTGCAGGTGATCTTGGGTTTCTGGGTGTGTTTGCTGGGCTTGTCCTGTATTCACTTTCCCCTGTAATCCTTAGAAATGGATAAGAGCAAAGCCCACTGTTGTCATTTCTGAAATAAGATCCCCAAACAGCGACAGAGATGGCCAAGAGGAGGGAAAAGACATAGAAAACAGCAGTCTCTGCCTATGCCATGGAGAAGACCTGGGGGCTCCTTCAGAGTGGGAGATCGCAGTGGCGCACCATCGGGTGGCTGCTGGCCAGTAGCATAAGGGCTAATTCAGAGGTCGTGGTCCCTGGTGTGTTTTGTTTTTGTTTTACTTTTTGTAATCTGAAGGCCAGATGGAATCTTCTGAGTCATCTCTGAATCTTCCACGTGTCGTGAAATAGTTTATGGATTGTACTCCCCCACTTTTTTTTTTAACCAACATTCTGATTTTGATCAGAGAGGCATTGTCTTCACAGACATTCAGCCAAATTTAGCATTTTGTTAGGGGAAAAATAATGCAGGGGAAAAAAAAAGTAAGATTGCCCTCACCTCCTTACCCAGAGAATTTGGTAGATTTTCTTTTGGAGGAAGTCATCTTTAAAAACTGTATGGGGTGATGGGGTGGGGAAAAAACCTCAGCTGCAAGTCAGGCCTGGCAATAGATGAAGATGAAGATAGAGCAAGTGCTGGGACTGTTGGTGACTGGTCCCGAGAGAGACCAGAGTCCAACCTGTGTCTGCATAATCCTCCTTTGTCATCCCAATGGATGCAATAGTTCACCCTTTGAAGTTTGGGGTTTCAGAGGCTTCCAGCAGATTTCCTGAACTTACTCTTTGAACCTGGTGAGTTATCAATTGACTGAGAGGCACCGTGTGAGCTGCGTCAGCCTTAGACCTGTTTCATCATGGCCTTTGCTACAGGGAAAGTTAATCATTGTTTAGAATTCTGCTGTTTTCAAATTGCCAGTTTCTCTCTTTACTTTCTCTTCACGTCTGTGCTGTGGAGTTACATTTAGACGTGTGTTAACACATTTCTTTATCACTTGAAATTGCCTAATTTATAATGTCACTTTTCCTGGTTTATTATTGATTTTTCTTATTGTAGCAAAAGTATTAGGACTAGATAATAGGCTAGCTTTTGGTAAATGACTAGGCAGCAAAATCGTACTAAAAATCTTTAGCAGCTTGAGGGGTATGCTTATAATCCTAGCACTCAAGAGGGAGAGGCTGACTTATCTCTCTGAGTTTAAGGCCAGCCTAGTCTACAAAGTGAGTTCCAGCCAGCCAGGGCTACATAACAGGGCTACATAAGAAAAAAACAACGAAACAAACAGAATCTTTAGCAACTTGAACAATGCCTAAGGACAATTAAGAGTGGACTAATGAAGGCAGATTAAAAACCAGGGTTGCTAGAATGATCCTATTTGGCAAATAAAAGAAAAATGGGCTGGTGATATTACCCAGTGGATAGAGGCACCTCTGTCCTGGGAAGGAGAGAACCAACGCCCTCAAGGTGTCCTCTGGTCTTCACACAAATCTGTGCGCATGTGCACATACAGAGAAAGGAAAGAAAATGCTGGAAACAGGCCAAAATGATGGCAGTATTTTTAGGTTATAGAATTATATCTTGTTTTTATGTTTTTGAGAGGTTTTTACATTTTTGTATTTATCTAAATTTCTACAATGAATGTATATTATTTTTTATTATGAAGCATTTCAAACATAGTAATGGGAAGAACAAGAAATTAAACACCATGTCTATTGTTTACCCTTAGTGGTCACCGCTCATAGCCAATTGTGTTTTGTGTTCACAGAGACCCTGTCCCCCCATTATTTCAGGGATTGCTCAGATACCATTTACAGCATCCAAGCATTTCTTTGTTCACTGGGTCTGCTCCCATTTGCCCAGGTTAGAGGCTCTTCAACTTGGTCCTGCCGACTGGGTGTAACAGAGGAAGAAAGGAGCCCTGTGTACTTGGTTGGCTCTTCCTAAGGGCCAGAGTTGCCTGGACAGTCCGCCCTGCTGTGTGCACATGCGCTCCTCTGCTTCTGGTGACCTTTGCTGTTGGTGACGGTCGGAGAACAGGCCTGACTCACAGCATCACGGGTTCTTCTTGCTCTGGTTTCCCTGAGTTGGATTATTCATTATCAACCTGTGGGACTCAGGGTTCTGCATGGCTGTCTTGAGAGGCTCCTTCAACTGGGCGGTGGTGGCACATGCCTTTAGTCCCAGCACTAGGAGACAGAGGCAGGAGGACCTCTGTGAGTTCAAGGCCAGCCTGGTCTACAAAGCAAGTTCTAGGACAGCCAGGGCTACACAGAAAAATCCTGTCTTGAAAAACCAAATAAATAAAATAAAATCTACCTCTAAGGCATGCTGTATATTTCTTGCAAAGGTGTTTTTATGCAATTAAATTAAGAAATTAAAGGAACACCCGCTTCTCTTTAGGATTCTATTCAGGGCAAGGACAAGGCCCTACTTTTACTAGTGATAGCTTCTGCCAGCTGCTTGATTGCTGTCGGAGGCAGTTACTGCACCCACAGCTAAGTGATGTCTCTCTCACGCCAGCATCTCTTTCCAGTGTACAAATGGGTCAGAACTGAAATGTATCATTGCCTTTAATGCTTTATCAAGCCTTTAACTGAATTTTCTTATACCTTTTCTGGGTCAGGATTATGGTTTCTCCCTTTATCCGTTTTACTGTTTCCCTCAGAACTTTCTAGAAGTTGACTTTAAGTTGCTTATTCCTTATTCTAAAATTGTACTGGTTGATGTATGATGGGTGATTCAGACTGGAGCTATGCTTGTTTTTCTGATTTCCCAAACAGGAAGCATCCGGGACCTCAGGAGGATGAGGGGTGGGTGGGGTGGTGAACGTGGCCTCAGGGCTGTGGGTTCCAGAGTCTGTGTGCTTTTCCTTTGCAGCAGTGTCTTCAGGAAACTATTAAAAGTATTGGATCTCTCCCTGCCTCTCTCCCTCCCTCTCTTCCAACCCCCCCCCCCCGTGTGTGTGTGTGTGTGTAGGGAGAGTGTGTGAACACGGTGCGGAGGCCAGAGGATTTCATTTTTGCCGTGTGGAGTTAGGGTCTTGTCTCTGTTTCTGTGCTGCAGGCTCCAGGCTAACGGGCCGGCAAGCTTCCAAAACAAGGTTTGGAAGCATGACGCAAGTCTAAGGCCTACAAGAAATTAGACGGGTCAAGAGAAGCCAAAGGGTGACTCTGCTGTTTCCACCTCCCGCCTTGCCACAGGGTACTGGTGTTACAGATGAACACAGCCAACTCAGGTTCTGGATCAAATTGGGTTGCCGGGCTCGTGCAGCTAGCGTTTTCAACTGGCCCCTCGACTGTGATTTAATACACGATTTCCCATCACTCCACTAGTTTTTTGACGTTGCAAAGTCTGTGACCCGTGGTTTGCTGTGCTGGGGTTCTACAGCTGACAGCTGCTGGGTATTCTCACACAAGGGGTGGGAAATAGCTCAGTTTTACCAACAGCACTGGCAAGAGCTCATCTCCATCACCCTCTGTATAAACCAGCCACGTGCCTGCCTCCCTTCCCGTCATAGGAGGCATCTACACATGGCTGGCAGCCCCCCTCACTGACTGCGGCAGGGACAGGCAGCCAGGGGCAAGTCCAGGTGGCTCCAGGGTGCCTGAGGCTTTGCCTCTGTAATGGCCAGTATATCAGTTTCCTCGGCCTCCTTCATGGCTTCTGCACTCCAACTGCAGCAGCCTGGAGTCACTTATCCGACTGCAGCTGGGCTCTTGCACACGCTGCTTCCTTTGCTTACTCCCTCTCCCCGACACTCCTAGCTTTTCTTCATTTTCTGTCTTCTTAATAGAATTCATTGCATCAAGCTGTTTCCGCCCCACCACCTCCAGCCTCCTGCATCGCCATAGCCCACATCAGTATGGTTTGCTTATTCCAGCTCAAGAGCCGACGTTGACCCATTACACACACAGTGCATTTTACGCTAGGCTTCAGTCTTGGTGTTCGTTGTGCATTCTATAGATTTTAACAAATGCATAACTGCCTTCTTCCCATTACAATACTGTGGGGCTTCCCTGCCCCAAAGTCCCATGCTTGAATGCCATCCCTCCCTGAACCTGCTTTCCTTAAACATCAGTGTGTGTGTGTGTGTGTGTGTGTGTGTGTGTGTGTGTGTGTGTGTGTGTATACACGCATGCATGCATGTGTGCATGCGTGTGTGGTCAGGGGTGGTTCAGAAGTGGAAGACTGGAACTTGACCCTCTGACTTGCAAACATACTTGGACAAGCACTCTCTCCCACTGAGTGACCTCCCAGCCCCCTGGACTGCTTTCCCATTCTTTGCCTGGCCAACCTGGTTCGCTTGTGTTGCAAATGTCAGCTTGACTGTTTGTCTATCAGGGAAATTTCCCTGATCGATCGCCCTCACTAGGTCAGGGCATTACTTGAATGGGGTGTCTGCTCTTTGAGACACTATAGGTGCTGTCATTTTGCACTGCCTAGCACAGGCTAGGTTTGTTTACACACTCAGTGAGGGAACAGTGCCTTGTGCTCATAGGTGTCTCTGTGCTCCTGAAGGAAGCTCAGAAATAGCCCAGATCCCCCTGCGCCTCGCTCATCCACCTTCCCACCATGCTCTGCTGCCTCCGTGGCATCCATAGTGTGCGATACCCGCCCTTGGAAGTGGAGTTGGTAGTACGGTTATTAGCAATACTCTCAACTCAGTAGCCGCTCTGGTGGAGAGA
Source organism: Microtus pennsylvanicus (assembly GCF_037038515.1). Classification (NCBI taxonomy): domain Eukaryota; kingdom Metazoa; phylum Chordata; class Mammalia; order Rodentia; family Cricetidae; genus Microtus; species Microtus pennsylvanicus. The sequence goes on along the minus strand of NC_134579.1, from coordinate 61,004,756 downwards.
AAAGGAAAGAAACTGAGAGAAGGACCCTGCTCTTAGGGCTTTGTGTTTTTTAAAGACGGGTTTCCCTAAGTTGCCTGAAACTCACTATGTAGACCAGGCTGGCCCCTTAACTCAAAGCAATCCACTTGCCCTGCTCCTAATCACTGGCCTTAAAGGCGTGTACCACCATGTCCAGCTACTGTTTTATTTGAGTTGGGGGATCCAATTGAGGGTAAATTAAGCATCCTTTTTATAAGCATTCCACTGGTTCGTATGAAATCATCGTTATTTGTCTGTCATTGATATTGCCTATCGGCATCTCTCCTACAAAAAAACAAACACTTTATTTATTCATGTACTTTCTATAGTGCTAGAAATCACTACGGGTCTTGCTTGCTCAGGCTACAACACTACCACTGAGCTACATCCTTAATCCCCTAATGGAAAATCTGTATAGTTCAACGTTCTACATTCTACATTCTACAGTGCCTTCAGCCCAGCTTGGCCCCTACTTCCCAGTCTGCACCAGAGATGCCCTGCCGTGCTCTCTGGGCTTTGGACTCGAGGTGGATGTTTGGACCCTGAGTCACAGGCGACTTCTTTCCTCAAGGAAAGAAATTCTACACTGTGGCCTCATTAACCACAGAGCAGATTTTTTTTTTCTCCCAAGTATATTCCATGGCAAAGTATGGTTAGAAGCAGGAAAAACAAACTCCTAAGGAGAACATGTTTATTGTTACAGAGTGATGGAAGCAGGCCCAAATGTCAGTGTGGTTGGTCATTCGGGAAGCCAATCCCACAATGAAAACTTGATTTCCCCCGTGGGCCATGTTTCAATTAAGACGCTTTGGTCCTCAAGCTCCGGTCTGCTGGGGAATCTGGCCAAACAAGCCGCCCCATCTCTTCCCTTCCTTCTCCACACCTGTTCCCTCTTCCTCTCAACCCCTTCTGGAAAGGTTAATGTACAGTGTTCTCTTGACAATCTGAAAGTCTGTTGAGTACTTACTGTGTACCCATGAGGTACAGTGAGGGGCGCGAGGTTGAGTTGGCCACAGATCTGCCTCTAAACTTAACCCTACTTGGAAGACAAAGAGAGAACGAGATCTAAGGAGCAGCTGGGCAAACGGGCCTCTTAGGACCCAATGGTAAATGACAGCCTTTCTCCCCTAAAGGCTGGCTCAGTCCTTTTACTTCTCCCGGGCTGTGCACCAAGCTCCACGGGTTTCTTTTACTCTTCCCTTTGAAAGTGATTGTACTGTCTCCTATCGTGACAAGTTAAGTAACATCTCCAAATTGCCACAGGTAGAAATGTCAGGGCCGGAGCTGGCAGGTGGATCCCTGTGCATGCATTAAATGTACTTAACTTTGACATTGGAGCCTGTGCCGTCTTTGAAATTACACAAGAGCAGAGAAGTGGGAGGGGTGAGCTTCCAACGAGAGCCTGGCCTAAGGCACCATTGCGGTTACCCACAACCCTGTGGGACAACTAAGATGGCCATACTGCTACTTCTCTGCGGAGTCACGACTTTGCTTTTCGTCAGGCACAGTTGGTCTGTAACTGATGGTGCTTGGGATTTCCACTGGGTGGTCCCAAGGCCAGCAAGCTGATGGAGCACGTCCCCAGCTTTCCTGTCTGTAAAATGGGAGAGCTTTGTGCTCTTCTATATCTGCCCCAGTTTTGAAAGTGGCCTCAAACCCACCAGTTCTGCTTCTAGGCTCTCAGGGAGTCAGACACTGCCATGGTCAGACACTGCATTTCGAAGAATGGATCGTTTTTAGCAGAGGGGAAGTTTGGGGTGAATGATTCTTCAGTGCCAGCTAGGACTATGGGGTAGTATTGACTTCCGGCTTAAGGACGTCTTCATGGTTGGAGGAATGATCTTGAGATGGGAGAGGCCCATCACCGAAGCTGATGGGCCTCTATTCTAGGACCGCATTTGAGTAGCTTTCCACAGAGATGTGGTGTTGTCTCCGCACTAGTGAGCCAGGGCAGTGAGCTACCAACACAGAGGCAGGCACCTCCTCCTGTTTCCTAAGATAGGAGAGACATGGTCTTCTCTCAGATTTCCAGACCAAATTCTCCGCAGGACATCCTTGAATGTGCCCCTCTGATTTGCCATGTTCTGGTGGTTCACACATGTAAGTAAGTGTTATGGAATGATTCTGGAGCCTTTGGTTCACTGTGACCCTAATGGAAGATGCATTTGACACAGGCCGTGTATGCAGGGCCCAATCAGAGGTCTGCAGGCCTCTGTCTCAGCCTTACCTTCCTCTTTGTGGACTAGGTCTGCCCTGGAAATTATGTTTTAAATGTATAGAGGGGTTACAAAGATAGCTTAGGGGATAAGAGCTTCCTGCCCTTGGAGAGGACACAGGTTTAGCTTCTGGTCCACATGGAAGCTCAGAACCATCTGTAACTCTAGTTCCAGGGGATCTGACTCCCTCTTCTGACATCTGCAGGCACCAGCATGCATGAGGTACACATACACACACACCAGGTAGACACACATGCATGTAAAATGAAAACTCTGTTTTAAAATGGTGATAGTAAGAAAGCAGAGATGGGTAGGTGGGTGGCGCTGTCCTCTGAGGGGAGATACTGAGAGGACTGTATTAACTGACTTCTCCTATCACAGAGGAGGGGAAGGGCCCTTCTAGCTGGAGGGGACACATGAGTAGCCAGGCGGCAGCAGCCTGGAGTCCCAGGGTTCCTGATAGGGAAGAATTTCTAACAAGGATTGCTGCTCAGTGCCAGAGCAGCTGCCTGACGAGGCAGAGAGTGGGTGTGGGCTCTGAGCCCATTGGCTCAGATGCCAGAGGAAAGATTCCTGCACCAGAGAGAGGCTGGCTCATGCTCACTGGGGTTCCTTACATATTTCCGTAAACACACATTCTTGGGAATGGCCCCTCTGACTTGCCATGCTCTGTGTGGTCCCTATGTGTAAATAACTTTTTACAAAATGGGTCTGTGGAACCTTGGGCAAGTCCTGGCATAACTGTTGTACTTTTTTGTTTTGTACTGGAGTTGAACCCAGGACCTGGTGCCTATTAGGCATACGGTTGTACCTCTGAACTATTTCTCCAGCCCTTGGGAGGCAGAGACAGGCAGATCTCTGAGTTCCAGGACAGCCTGGTTTACATAGTGAATTCCAGGACAGCCAGGGCTACGTAGTGAGGCCCTGTGTAGGAACCCCCCCCCAGAAAAAAAAAGTTTCTCTCCCCCAGTTCTCCTCCCTCTTCAGCACTCCTCTCCCTTCCCTCCTTCATTTCTCCCCAGCCCTCTTCAGGATTTTGGATCGAATCCAGGGCCTCATGCATGCTAGGCCGGTGCTCTGCCACCGAGCAGCTTCCCTAGCCTCCCGTACCCAGTCACTCCCTGGTGGTTTGGACTCGCAGTAGCTGGCTTGAGCCTGTTTCCTGCAGGTCTCATCAATATCCCTTCTTTGATTGTCCACCACAACCACCTCCTCCCGTATACACGAATTTTATTTGCTAAGCACAGTTTACTTTAAACTGGCGTCTAGCAGATCTTTCTGTGTCTTCCTCTGGTTGCCCATGTAGCCACTTTACTGCCCTTCAGGAGAGCCAGGAACAGGAGGGTGGAAACTATTCTCTGTCATGTGAAGGACCACTTTCCTTTGTCAGACATTGTAGCCACCGAGCGACTCCTTCCATCCTCAAGAAACTAACTTGCCCCATAGGTTAGAGACCTGTGCCCTCAAAATACAGAAACCAAGCCCCCTGCACCCCAGTCTCTTCTTCCAGACCTCAGGCTCTCTGGGGCCAGCTGTTGGAGATGAATAAGCCAGCGAGTCTGTCTGCGCCTTGGGGAGAAGCCAGCTTTTGTTTATTTTCTTAGACTGGGAAGGGCTGGTCCCCAACTCTCAGTCCCTACTTCTCCTTTCTACGGGCAGCTGAGAGAGGTTAGATTATGGGGAACTGAATGAGGAAACAGAGGCAACATTTAAGAGAGATGAGGCGTGAGAGTCCATTGGAGAAGCAGGGTCACAGAAGGGTTATGATCGCTGGGCTACAAGTATATTTTTAAGCACGTGGGAAGGAACCAGGGAGAGACTGATGGGATGTTCTCCAGAGAGGGTGGGATTTACCGGGCTGTTTTGTCTCAAGGAGGGAGGAGCCCGCCTTCCTTGGGGACAGTGAGATCAGAGCAGAGAGCAGGAGGCTTGAAGTTTTAGGATGGAGAAGAGGGTACAGACGACCATCATCTTTCTGGAGCTGCGGCACACTGTAGGGACTGGTGAGGAGGGGGCCCGTTGCTTGTCTTGTCACCTACACTGAACGTGGACTGAGAGGTTAAAAGCTGAAAGCTGGCCGGCAGTGAATTAGATACAGATCTGACCAGCAGACAGAGAAGCCAAGTGAACCGCAGTCCTGGCCGGGTACCAGGTTTCTTGCCGGAGTCCAGTGAGCTTCCGTTCCGCCCGCCCTTGACATTTTCATCCGAGGGCTGACCTTGATCTGTTTAATGACATCAGTTTTGTTTACGTGTTGATTTTACTTAGACTTAGAGAAGGGTTTAGCTGAAAGGTAGACCCTTTGGAAAATCATTTTCGAAAAGAGAACATTCAACTTGAAAATTAGGAAATGCAAACAAGGAGAAAGGAGATAAATATCACGGGAAGAGTGGCTGGCCGTGAGCTTGTGAGTTCGAGGCATAGCTGGGGGGTTTTGGCTCCATGAAAGGGGTGGTGGTTGGCAGTGAGTACAGTTACTGCCTCTTTACCACGCTGCAGGTCCGCCCCTGGCTGCCCTGTGTGGCGTTTTGTTTACGCCTTTCAACAGCTGTGTTTTATTAGCAGTTGTCGTCTTCCCCTTATAGATGAGCACACTGATATTTGTCAAACATTAAGTGCCTCGCTCGAGGTCACACAGGTAAGACGAAGCAGCTGTAGGGCTGGACCCAGATCTACCAGCCGCCTAACTTCAAGCCTGCAGTGGCGGCCAAGGAAAAGTGTCGATGTGTGACATTCCTAGTCTCCTCCTGGCCACAGGCATGCCCTTGGAATGTGTTGTGTTTAAACTACACTCTGAGCAAAACAAACCTTTAAAAATATGTGCCTTTAAAATGTTCTTTATTGCCTGGCGGTGGTTGCGCACCCCTTTAATCCCAGCACTCGGGAGGCAGAGGCAGGTGGATCTCTGGGAGTTCGAGACCAGCCTGGTCTACAAGAGCTAGTTCCAGGACAGGCTCCAAAGCTACAGAGAAACCCTGTCTCGAACCCCCCCCCCAAAAAATGTTCTTTATTTTATATTATATATTGTATATATTGTGTGGTCTTTAAAATAGCAACATTCATAAACCATACCCTGAAACTGTATATCTGGCATACTTTTTATCTTCTCTTTGCTTTGGGTTTTAAAATAGTCTCTTACATGTACCCCAGGGTGACTTCAAACTTGGAATCCTTCTGCCCTCAGCCTCCTGAGTGCTAGGATTACTCACACATATGTTCCACCGTACCTGGCCCCGTTTGAAGAAAATGACATGTATATTTACTCAAGAAACCATCATCAAATCCAAAATAATATCGGACTGGTGAGATAGCTCATCCAGGAAAGATGTTTGCCACCAAGCCTGACAACCTGAGTTTGAGCCCTAGGTCTCACTTAAATGGTGGGAGGAGAGAACCGACCCCCACAAATTGTCCTCTGGCCTCCACTTGGGTGCTTTGGCAGGCATGCAAGTCCCCCACCCCAGTCAATAAGCTAATGAACATATCATTTAGACCGTGAGTTTGTACCCCTGTCATTTCTCCTTCTGCATCTCCCCCAAGCAACCACAAACTGACTCTCACTGCACATAAGATGTACTTGCTAAAATTTTATATATACCGTACATTATTCTTTTTTGTCTGGCCTGTTAGACTCTGTGCCATTATTCTGAGAGTCCTCCTTGCTGGCAAATGTATCCACTCATCCATCCCTTTGTGGTCTAGCATTGCACCGTTACCCAGCAGTATATCTAACTGTTCACCTGCTCATGGATTTGGGCTGTTTCTAGTTTTTGTCTATTCCCAGAAAGCTCTATGAATATCAATGTTCTTGTCTTTTTTAATGGACATATACTTCTGTTTCTTTTGGGTTAATACCTGGAGCAGGTTAGCTGGTCTGATCATAGTGTTTAACGTGTTAAGGAATTGTCGGTGTTTTCCCAAAATATCTGTATCATTTTATAATTCCAGCCGCAGTGCTGTGAGGGGTCTGGTTTCCACAGGTTTTCATCAGCCTTTGGGACCAGGCGTCCTGGTTCCTTTTCTGTCCTTGTGGTAAACACCATGACCAAAAGCCACCTGCAGAAGGGTTTGTATTGGCTATGGTTCCGGAGAGAGAGAATCTGCTGTGGTTGGGGAAGCATGGCGGCAGGCAGCTGAAACAGGAAGCTGGCTGTTCACATCTTGTCACACAGGAAGCTGAGAGTAACCTGCAAATGGGGAGAGGCTTTAAACACACTCATAGCCATCCCCCAGTAGCGTACTTCCTGTAGCAAGGCTGCTCCTTCTAAGGGTTCTAGGACCTCTCCAAACAGTACCACCAAATAGGGACCCGGTGTGCAAACAGCCGAACCTCTGGCGACATTTCTCTCTTAAGCCACTACGCAGAGTCTGGCCGTGTAGTTCAGAATGACCTGAAATTCACTCTGCCCAGGCTGGCCCCAGACTCATGATCCTGCTTCAGCACCTTAAGGGCTGGGATTATAGGTGTGTGCCACATGGCCAACTTAACTTTGCCCACTTTAACGTGCATGCAGCAGGTTCTTAATTAATGCAGGGCTTTCTAACCACTTGCTTTGGAATAATTCATCATCCCTGTAACAGTTATGTGGCTTTACTACCAAGTAGTGAAAGAGGAGAAAGTGAACTGGTTAATCCTGGCCCTTGAATAATAATAATCTTGAGTCCCATGATAGGTTCCTTTATGTGCCAAGCACTTTTCAGATCTCCTGTGTAGAAAGACCCAGCAAGAGCCATGTCAAGCAGATTCAGTTCTGTTTCCCAAAGGCTTAGAGAAACGAGGGGCTCTTATAGGGCTCCACAGTTGGAGCAAAGCAGAGACTGAACGTAGATTCATCTCTTCCAGAGATGTTGGGCTCTAGGTCCCTCGGATGTTCTGTATCATAGTTCAGTAACTTCCTTTCAAATGAGGAATAAAACCTCCCTACCCAGTGTTGTCCCTCGTCTTGAACATGGAATACAAAACGCAAGTCTTCAACACAAATACCTTACGGGCAGCCAGACAGTAGGCAGTTTATTTTGAATATAAATACTCTGGAGTTGCCATGTTAAGTCTGCAAGCTGACAGCCTACGTGGGTGAGTTGACTGTGTTCTGACCCATTCCTGTGACCTGACCTCTGGGCCAAGGCTGTTGACACCGTTTAGTGATCAGGAGTCCACTTAGAGGAAATAGACTTACTGTTATTCGTGGAGCGGTGCCTGTTCCAGCTGCTTTCCTTCCAGCAAACGTTGATTTTGGGATCTAGCAGTCGTAGATTAAACACTGCTGTGTGCTGGGCTCTTTCCTGAGATGTCTCCTTCACTGTGCACACACATCCAAGTTCAGTGTTGTCTGACCCTTGCTAACCTAACCCCTCATCTGTCTGTGTCTCCCCCAGACCACAGAGAAGCTGCCAGAGAAAAATGAAACCTGAACAAAGCATTCAAAGATCAGTCTCACAAATGCAGTGCTTGTAGTTTAAAAAAAAAAAAAGGGAATAAAAAGGTTACTCAATCCAACTCCAAACAGATTACGGCATTTCCCCCTAATGTCTCCTGGTCTTTTAAAACAGAATTCTATGTTTCTCACGTGCTTGGTAATCATACTACAGATATCTGCTTCTTTGTTCCATCATCATTGTCTGAATGTAATTTCAGACTTTTTTATTCTGGTTTATTGAGACAGGGTTTTCTTTCCTCTGTAGCTTTGAAGCCTGTCCAGGAACTCACTCTGCAGACCATGCTGGCCTTGAACTCACAGAAATCTGCCTGCCTCTGCCTCCCGAGTGATTTCAGACTTCTTATAAACACAATTTCTAGTGTGGGGGAGGGGCTATCTCAGTTCACATCCCTGTTCCCATCTACTAGGATATTCATGTCTTTGCCCTTTTTTCCTTTCTCCCGATCAAACATGGTTATGCATAATTTCGTGGTACTTTTGTGACTAGAGTCCCGTGAAATAAAAATCACTGAGTTGACAGATAAATACTTCTTAAAGCTGGTGGTTCTTTTTAAAGTCTGGCTTATTGAGGGATAATTTATGTACTGTGGCATTCTCTCTTTTTAAGTGTATGCATACACATTTCAGAACGTGAAAATTAACAGACCAGGAGTCAGAGCCTACCACAACCCTGGCAGCTGCTCTACATCTTTTTCCTGTCCCACCAAGAAAAGCCTCGTCCCAGCTCCTGTCCCATGACTAGCTTGTCCTGGTATAGCTATGAGGGGGCTCCAGCTCCCCAAGATGTGGGGGTCTCTTTGCTGTGCCCCTTTTCTGTCTTTCTGCCAATGCCTAGAATGCCTGTTTCCTTTTCTGCTCCCTCCCTATTTCTTCTTCCCATTTCCTTGAAGGGTTCTCCTTCATCCTTCCAGAGCAGCTTGAGTTTTACCCAAATTGGGAAGGGCTTTCTTTACCTCAGCCCTCCATCACAGTCATCTCTTATCCTCCTCCTCCCCGTCATCATCATCCTCATCCTATCCTCCTTGTCATCATGAGCCTCTTCCTCCTCCTCCTCCCCATCATCATTCCCATCCTATCCTCATCGTCATCATAATCATCCTTTTCCTTCTCCTCCTCCCCATCATGATCATCATCATCATGTCCTCATCATCATCATAATCATCCTCTTCCTCCTTCCCATCATCATCATCATCATCTTGTCCTCCTCCTCCTCCTCCTCCTCCTCCTCCTCCCCTTCCTGGCTTCCGTTAACATTGTATTTGCCTTGCTTAATACCTTCATGGTATGTTGAAGCTGCTATTTTTTCTTTCTTTCTTTCTTTCTTTCTTTCTTTCTTTCTTTCTTTCTTTCTTTCTTTTTTTTTGGTTTTTCGAGACAGGGTTTCTCTGTGGCTTTGGAGCCTGTCCTGGAACTAGCTCTGTAGACCAGGCTGGTCTCAAACTCACAGAGATCCGCCTGCCTCTGCCTCCTGAGTGCTGGGATTAAAGGCGTGCGCCACCACCGCCCGGCCTGAAGCTGCTATTTTTATTTAAATGGAATATCTTTAAGAGCCAGAATAAGCTTTTTGTAGATCTGTGACCTTCCAAGGGATCTGGCCCACAGCAGGAAATGGGTAGCTGCTTATTGGACAAAAGTTACATGGTTACAAACCTGACTCCTCACTAGGTGACGGCTCTTGTCTGCAGCAGGTCTCCAGGCCTCTGTTGAACCCCTTTTCCTCTTCTCTTCCTTGTTTTGTTTGACAGTATGATATATTTTTCTGTGCCCATACTGCTTTTAAGTGGGATAAGGCAGCATCATAACTGTTCAGACGATGATGAGTGAGAGGGTGGTACTCAAGTCCTCATCTGCCGTTGAGAGGACACCAGCGTTTCACCTTTGGGGTCTATGAATCCCACCTCTGTGAGTTCCCTACCTAGTGGGTAGCATCTCTGACTCTTGGCAGAGCTTCAATTCTTCCTATAGTCAGCAATACATTCTGAGATGCCCTTTCCCCGATAGTAAAGAGTGATCGTGTATCCCAGTTCCTATGATAATTCTTGAGTGTCTTTGTACAATATTGTGGCTATAGTGGCTGCATATGAAGGTATGGAGCCCCTCCCTTGCCGTGGTTCTGTGTTTAGCTGAGCCTCAGATAATCCCACGTAGTGAAGCAGTATGGGAGAAATAGCTCATCTGATGCACTCTGGGCATTGAAGTGATTTCTGGAAGGACTGGAGAGCTCGCACCTACCAGGATAGATGGTATTTCTGGTGCTTCACTCTGAATGATTCCTGTCTACCAGGATCTGAAGTGTTTAACCATCATCTTCTACAGTGTTAGCCAGTGCATGTGATGAAGACATCGGGGTGGGGTCAGGCTTGTTCTGGAGCCCGAGAAGGAATCTTCCTGAGATGTAGCCTTTGGATGAAGTCAGGCCCGGGGAAGAGGGTGATGCTGGAGTGGGTGTCTAGGCATGTGGGCCTGTGTGGGCAGAGCTTGGCGATTTCTCATCTGTGCCTCTGTGGAGTGGGTCTAAGTGAGAGGCCATGCTGCGGGAAGGGCATGCCTCTGGTTCGGATGGTTTGGAGCCCTGCTGCCAGCTGCTGTCGTCTTGGATGATGCCCCTGGGCAGATTTGTTCAGGCTACAGCACCCTCTGTCTTCCATCTTTCAGGAAAAGATTGGTTGGCGCAAAGATGCTCTGCACTTGCTGGTGTTCACAACAGATGATGTGCCCCACATCGCGCTGGATGGAAAACTGGGTGGCCTGGTTCAGCCACACGATGGCCAGTGTCACCTGAATGAAGCCAATGAATACACCGCATCCAACCAAATGGTGAGGACTAGGGGGGCTCCCCTTACCTCTCCCTGTCATCCCGTGCCCGCCCTGTCCCTGGAAACTTCTTCCTTGGTCCTCAGTGCTCACTATGTTCTACTCCATCCTGGGGATCCAGTTTTGTTCATCATTTTGGCCTGTAACTATGGGACCTCACCCAGTGGCAACCACTGTACCCACCAATAGCTCTTAAAATCCTCATGGACCTCGTTAAACTGTTTCTTATCCTCCTTTCTCCTCACTTTGATTGACACCCCCCCCCACACACACACCTTCCAGCATCACTGCTCAATTCCAGAGAGCAGTGGCCTCCTCCGTCTTCCTAAGCCGTGAGCAGGATCGGCGGGCATTTGGCTAGACTGTTAGGTGCAGGAAAAGGAAAATTCTGCAAGGAGCACCCATAGGAAGCGGGCAAGCTAATTGGTGCTGGTGGCAGATGGCAGGAGGTGGAGGCGTAATGGTCCCCATCCCTCCTGAAGTGATGAAGGGGGCTACAGATCACACCTAAAGATGCTCCAGTCCTCATGCCCACATTTTGGGAGTGTCTGGTGAACCCTAGAGGGGCCTTTTTATGAGGGTCTCTTCCCATAACCTCTTAGTTCAGGAGTCGCTGTTGATCTTGGGGACTGGGCCCAATGGGGACCCAAGGGATAGATGCCTTCCGGGAGTTCTGCCTGCATGCAGGTCACATGCTGGTGGTGTCCAGCCAGTTGAAACTGTTGCAGTCTTGACTTTTGCCTTGGCCTTAGGACTATCCATCACTTGCCTTGCTTGGGGAGAAGCTGGCGGAGAACAACATCAACCTCATCTTTGCAGTGACGAAGAACCACTATATGCTCTACAAGGTATGGGGGGCGTGGCCTAATCTGGGTGCTCTTTCTGACTTAAAGCCGGTTGGTGATTAGAGTGGGAGTAGACAGGGTCAAAGGCAAACACTGTATCCCTTTCTAGCTATGCTTGGAGATAATAAGACTAAGGGGACTCTAGAATGTTCACATGACCGTGAGTGTCTTCACCAGAAGTTTGAACTGTTTTATCTAATGTAATTCAGAGAAATACCTAGAAAAATTGTATGAACTGTCATTATCAGAAGATGGCTGGAGACACGGGGCCTATTCCAGCTGAGAAGAAAAACATGAACTGAAATTCTGCATAGAGGAAACTGGAACAGACGCTAGGCAGCCTGCATGGCTAACTCAGTTTTCCTGCAGAGAGTGGGAGGCCAGGAGTGGCCCAGGACAGTAGCCCTCTCAAAAAGCAGTCAGTGGCCGAGAAAAGAGCCATGGGCTTGTTCAAGCCAACAAGTCTTTTCCTGGCTGTCACTCGGGCCACCATGCTGGTAATCACAGCGAGCTGCAAGTTGCACTCAAGCTCCTTGGAGAGTCACAGAGGACATCAGTCTAATCTCTGGCCCCTACGTGTATGATCTCAGGGTGGGTGCATACGCATGCACGCACGCACAAACTATTTGGCCATGCAAGAGCTCATGTGAGCTAAGTATAAACCCAGTTCACCCCTGATATCCTGTACATTGTGAAGGGGATGTTGTCAGGAATCCCTTAATCTCCTAAGAACTTACGCTTGATTGTGTCTCAAAGGCTCCTGCCTTATCAGTTGTGAAAATGCCACGGTGTCTCCTTGAATTCTGGATCTTCTTTGAGACTGAGCCTGTTTTAAATGATGAAATGGAAAGACACTTACTTTTTGTTTGGTGCAACATTGTGGGTTAAAAGTTGTCCACTGCAAACTGCGTGTTTAGAAGGACTGATTGCAGGCGCTGTATTGGGCTTTGTTTCACCAGGGGAGACATCCTCCTTGACTTGTCTCTCTCAGAATGGGAAGACCTGTACAGCTGAGAGCCAAGGGGCCTCTGGCCTGCTGTCAGCGCAGCACTCAGGAGTTGTGCTAGGACAAAGGGCTTTGTCCCAGAACCTACACATGGGTATCAAAAGGTCTTAGAAGGATACCCTTCATATCTTAGCTTCTTACTGATAAGATAGGGTGTCCCTTAGACACCTGGAAAGTGGCCCCCTCTGCTACATCTGAAAATGAGCCTGGGATTGCCAGCGGTGATGGCGAAAGAATCAGGAGGGCCAGGGTGGTCCCAGAGGGTGAGCAACTCACTCGCGGTCAGCCCTTCGCTCCCCTCCACAGCCGACTTGAGTGGACTCACCCTACTCTCTCTTGCCTCTCCCATGGCTCCTTCTCCAGCGTGTGGCATAGGAGAGTGGCCGGGCACAGTCTGTCCTTACTCCTGTCCACAGTGCACTGTTGACTCCAGGACGGAAGGTGTCTTAGATAGGGTTACTGTTGCCGAGATGAAACACCACGATGAAAAGCAAGTTATGGGAAAAAGGGTTTATTTGGGCTAGGCTTCCACATCTGCAGTCTATCACAGAAGGAAGTCAGGACAGACACTCCTGGAGGCAGGAACCCGGAGGCAGGAACTGATGCAGAGGCCACGGAGGGGGGCTGCTTACTGCTTGATCCCCATGACTTGCTTGGCCTGCTTTCTTATAGAACCCAGGACCACCAGCTCAGGGATGGCGCCCCCTACAGTCGGCTGCCCCCCCCTCCCGTCATCACTAATTAAGAAAATGCTCTCCAGGCTGTGTACAGTCCAAGTGTTAGGGAGGCATTTTCTCAGCTGGGGTTCCCGCCTCTGATGATTCTGGGCTGTGTCATGTTGATGTAAAATTAGCCAGCACAAAAAGTAATTCTTTGTTTGTTTGTTTGTTTTTCCAAGAATTTTACAGCGTTGATCCCTGGAACCACTGTGGAGATTCTGCATGGCGACTCCAAAAATATTATTCAACTGATTATCAATGCGTACAGTGTAAGTCACTGACTCGGTCCCCACTCCCGCCTCCATCCTACCCGTTCTGAAACACTGAGGCCTGGGAGCTGATCCAGGTTTGAATTGGGGCTTAGCTCTGTTCCCACCCCTTCTGTTGGGGACCCCTAGAGTTCAAAGTGTGGCTGGTCTGGACAGTGTCTCTGTATCCTAAAGACTTACATTTGGGCATTAGGGAAGATTTCCGCCTGGTTGCTCCCCACATCCCCTCTCACGGTCTGCACTTTGGTTCCTCACAAATCATAGTTTACCTTATACCTCCTGTGGCTTCCTGCTCAAACCAGATTTTCTCCTCCCTTCCTCTACACCCCATCCCCTACCCTGCCCCTTTGAGTCAGGGTCTCTCTACAGAACTGTGGCTGACCTTGAATTCACTGTGTAGACCAGACAGGCAGAGCTCCACGAGTTTGAGGCCAGCTTCTGCCTCCCGAGTGCTCGGATTAAAGGCTTATACCACATGCCTGGTTCTAGCTCTGACCTTTAAATCCTCACCTCAGCACCCAGAGCCAGAGAGGCAAAGTTTTCAATTTAACATACACATTTAATGGTTTTTAAGCTTTCGTTTACTTTTAGCAAGAGAACAGTTAGACTCATTTACGGGGACTCAATAGATGCTAAACGTGAAAATGGGGTTTGAGAAGTGGGTGCTTGTGTTTCAAGCTTGGGGCCCCTAACTAATGAAACCAAAGTGGGAATCAAACTGCCTGCCCCACACATTCACCTCTTCTCCCTGTGGCTGTCATTCCCTCTGTGGCTGTCAGAGGCTAGAGAGCCCACGGGGCAGAAGGTCTGCTGCTTTTCTCTCATGACCTGGTGACCACAGCTTCTTTCCTGAGGAGGGGTGGCCTTGTCTGAGCTCTGTGAGGTGGGACGAGAACATTTTTCTGGGCTTCTCTGGAAGAGCTACCTTTCAGAATTTCCATGTTCAGCCAGCTCCAGATCCTACAGACCACGGCATTTGGCTCCATCTGAGTCTGGCCCTCTGCTCCTATGACTTTGGTAAAAAAGGGAGTAATAGCCAGTCATAGTGAGCATGTCTTTGATCTCAGCACTTTAGTGGCTGAGGCAAGATGATTATGAATCCAAGGCCACCCTTGGCTATACAGCAAGACCTTGTCTTAAAAAAGCCAATAAAAAGGGGGCAAGCAGTGTAGCTCAATGGTAGAGCACTCACCTAGCATGCACACATTACCCTGATTCCATCCCCAATACCATAAATTGGCTCTGGAGAATTGGCTGTGTGTTGTTTGCAAGGATGGAGACACTCTCTGCCCCGAGAATTGCATGTAGCTGAGTGTTTTGTATGTCCATGCTTATGTGTGGGAACACTCAAACCATGGTGGGGTCTCCTGGATGCTTGGGGTGCTCTTTTCTAAAGATTATTTACTTTTATCTTATATTTTAAGTGTTTTGCCTACATGCGTGTGTGTGTATCTGATACCTGCTGAGGCTAGAAGAGGGTTGGATGCCCTGGAATTGGAGTTCTAGAGGATTGTAAACCTCCATGTGGATGCTGGGAATCCAACTTGAGCAGCCTTTGTGTATGCCTGGCTTAGGGGTGTTCTTTGAGTGGCATTTTCCCTGGCCAGGGTTTGTTGTGCATATATAAAATGGTTTCTTAATGGAAATTTGGGAACCTGGATGTCAAGGAACCAGGGGATCAATGGGGCGTCCACTCTGCCACTTAGAAACTGGGGTGGGGAAAATTTTTTTAGGCTGCGTTAGGAACTGGAGTGAATCCAGTTTCCCTGGGAAACTGTGGGGCCTTGGCATTGCTGCTTTGCTCTCTATCAAACTGCCTTCAGGGAAAACCTGCTGAGAGTGAAGGACACAGCAGTAAACACTGGAAACTCAACTGTGGAGACTACGAAACTACTAGACTACCATCGACAAGTATTCGGACTCAGCAGGGGAAGTTCTTAAGTTTCCTTCAGGCATAAGGGACACACAACAGAGCGTTCACATCTAAATAGGACAATCTGCTAAGTTGGGGACACGCACGCACCCATGAAACTTTCAAGTGCATTGAATGTGCCTATCACTCCCCAAGCTGTGGCCCTCTGGAGTTCCCTGTGTCTACTCCACTTTTGTCAAGATTGTGGGAGGTTGAATACAGACATCTGGAACTCCGGGTGCTGGAGGCAGAGCCCAGCTGGTTGCAACTGTGCTGTGCTCTGTCTCTTGGGAACCATGGCAGTGTTGCATAAGAAGAAACAGTGGTGTGTTGGCCTCTGCCCGGGTTGCTGACAGAGAATTTTAAAGCCCCTCTGTCCTAACTTTTGGTCTTTGACCCTGATCCCAAAGCTTCGAAGATGCCTCTGCCTTCCCTAAGGCACCGAAGCACCTTTTGCTTTAGTGAGATGACTCCTGGTGACCCTCCGAATAGCTTCAGGGTGGGCAAGACATTGGTCAGGCCAAGGCGACAGGGGTTTGAAACTTTCAGTATCACTCTTGACCTCCCTGGAGGGGACATGACAGAGATAGAGTTGACCACCCGTTGGTAATAATTTAAGCAGTCTTGTTCACATAATAAGGCTACCATAAACTTCCCATAAGGCCTGGGTACACAGCATGTACATATGGATGTGTGTAGAGGTTGGAACACTTGGTTCCACAGTGCACATTGCCCCATGTGCCTCTTCCATGTTGATCTACCCTTACGAATGTTCCAGTAATCATATAGAAGGTATCGTCCTGCATTCTTTGAGAGCATCCTACAAAGTCATTAAGACAGAGGTCATGGTAGGAACCCTGACTCACAGCTGGTCATGAGGATAAGTGACAACTTGTGACTCTGAAGGGAAGAGGCAAACCTGTGCTACGGAGCCCACAACCTATGGGATCTGGACACTGTTAGAGTCCGACATTAGAGTCTCATTGGATTAGGGCACAGCCAGGTGCTATCCATGGAGAGTTGCTTTTGTATGTGTAAGGGGTTCAGGTGGGGTAGTCCCACCCACACCCTGACGTCAGCAGTGTTGTTACATGGTGTGGAAGACTGAAGACGAGAGAGTAGGAAAAGTGGGGTGTTTTCCCTTCAGATCCCATCTTCTTGCTCCTGCCGGTCTGTCCGGTGGGAAAGCCTGCTGGACTTGAGGCTCTGGTGCCTTTCCTGCCTTGGAGTCTACACAGACCTCTCTTGCAAGAGGCGAGCTTTGGGCAGAGGCAAGGCTCTCAGTAGCTCTCACTAGCCTCCTTCCTGTGCTTTCCCACAGCCAGGGTCCCCCCATGGCTGTACGTGCTGGCACTGCCTTGATTGTTGGTACATTTCATGAGTCACTCATCTGTGACTACGTGTGGGTCTTGACTTTGCTCCCTTGAGTGTTGGCAGTGGCTTCATGGGGACGCTGGAAGATTCTGGTCAGAGTCTACGTAACAGATGAAAAGTTTGTGGTCTTTGGCCCGGTCTGGTTTGTGTGTGTTTTTCACAATGTGGAATTGTCAGCTCTTGGATTTGTAACGTTTTTCCAACTGTGCCAAACTCACTCTGTTGCTCTCTCTCTCTGCCCGAGAGTGTTTGGCAGCACAGTCTTGCACGGAGTAGAGCTGAAGGGAGATTCTCTTTCAGGGCCCGGGCCTGGGTGCAGGCTCAGAAGCATCATTTGGGCAGCAAGAGAGGCGCTCTGCTTATGAAGAGCGGCACCCAGACAGACAGACAGACAGACAGCACAGGGCCTCTCGTTTAAAGTGGGTGAGAGCAGGATGGGCTGCAAACCACTGGAGTGGCAGTGGAGGGTGACGTCAGAGTCTGTGGTGGATTCTGCCCTAGCAGAACACATGTTTCTCTTTTGGTTGTTGCCTTAACGTCTGCTCCAATCCCCGCCCCCCAACAGCAGACCCGACCTAAAGCGGTTGCAGATGTAACCTAACCTGGCACCGGGTATGAAACACAATAGCAGCTAAAGGGCTGACATTCTTGACATTGTCTTCTTTTTCCCCGATGGGGGTAAGAAACCATCTTCAGGGGCAAAGCTGGTAGCCATTGAGTAGATTCATGAGTCACACATGAACGTCCTCACGCGTAAGAACCGATTCCTGCGCCTTTGATCCTCTGATATGTGTTCCCTTCATTCTTTTCGGCAACAAATACATCTTAGGAGGCCAACTGTGGCCAGCATCGTATGACACGTGGCAGCAGGACATTGAACCAAGCACAGCCCTCTCCTGCAGGAGCTTGTGATGTTTGGGGGAGACCGACCCTTACAGCCACGGGGTGGGGCGACCTGGTGATTCACACTTTCCAAAGTCAGTCGTTTGTGAAGAAAGAAGCCTGTGGACATGGGATCAGAGTGAGGACTGGAGCGGAGGAGAGGTCCTGCCAGCTTTTCCTACCATAAATGTGAGGTCTGGACTGAGTCTTCACGATTCCTGCTCATGAAACAGCAAGGGAGGTTCTGATCCCAGAGGCTCTGTGGCAAGCGAGAGGGAAAATCAGCCAGCCAGAATACGGACTGGGGACTTATGGCCCATGTAAAGCAGAGCTCTCTCTCCCTCCCTTATTTTAAAGATTTTTTAAAAAAATTTTAATGTGTGTATGTGTGTGTTTGCCTACTTATATGCTGGCTCATCGGGTGCATGCCTGGTACTCTTGGAGAATAGAAGAGGCTGTCAGATCCCTTGAAACTAAAATTAAAGATAGCTGTGAGCTGCTATGTGGATGCTGGAAACCAAACCCGGGTCCTCTGTGTATAAACCAAGGATTTCAGCAGTAGATGTGAAAACTGACAATGACCGCTCCATGGTAGAGTTGAAGAGAAGGTTTTTATTGTAAACATGAGAGTACAGCCAGAGGCATCTGGAAGAGTCCAGAGCAGAGAAAGAAAGGAGGGAACTGAATATGACCAGCAGACTAGAGCAGGCTATGAGAGGAGATGGGGCAGGGGAGAGGCGAGCAGGAGAGAGTGGAGGACAGAGAAGAGGCCAAGAGAGAAGCCAGATGATGCATATGGTCACAATGTCAGGGTTATATGGGAATGAGGTGCTGGAGAAGTCTGGGTAGGGGTTGATACCAAGGAAGCCTGGAGGCCAGCGTGGCATGCAGTTGGGTGCACCAATAGGCACCACAGATAGCCATTTGGCCTGAGTGTTTCTGAACCTGAACCTCTGGAAGAGGAGCCAGTACTCTTAACCACTGAGCTATTTTCTGAGCCCCGTCTCTATACTTCTGCATAAATACAAATATAGTGCATATGCATGTATGCATTTTCCCCTTTGTGTATGGGTGTCTGCATGTGAATGCATATGTCAGTGCCCTGGGAGGCCGGAAGAAGGGTTAGCTTCCCTGGAGCTGGAGTTGCAGGAGGTTTTGAGCTACCCAGTGTGGGTTCTGGGAACTCTTCCTTTTAAGAGCACCCAGTACTCTTAAGCCCAGCCCCATTCTTCCACCCCTATTACCTTTGCATCAAAGATTTTATCTTCGTTTGGCCCACGCTCCTGAACATAACCATGGTTAAAAACATCTGTGCTTTCCGTCCATCTATCCATTCAGCAAGACCCTGTGCTGCATCCCAGAGGAGAAGGGCAAATGGTCCTTAGAGCCCACAGTGCCCTGGGAAGGCGGATCCGTAAATAGCTAATCATTTCAGCGGAAGAGGATGGTGTGTGTTGGGTTGCACTTTTGTGCCCTTTGGCCAGTTAAGGAATGGCACTTCGGAGAGGAAGCAGCTTTCAGAGGGATGGTATTTTTAGACTCCTAGAAGCCTTCTCGACAGTCTGTTGCAGAGAGAGACTAGTTTTTGTGGAGTGTTTTCAGCAAGCTGTGAACTTGCTGGGCAATCTGCATATGTCATGTATTCAAGCTTAGCACCACAAGCTGGAGTTAGCAAGTGAGCCTAGGTAGGGCGTGGGGGAGATAGCTGCACTTCAGTTTGTTCTTCATGGGGCAGCTTGGCTCTGTGTCTCCCAGAGTAAGTGAGTCCTGCTGTCTGTATTATAAACAGACATTTTTTAAAAAGTGCCTGATAAAATATGACTTCTAAATAAAGCCAGTTACATCATTTGGCCTCAGTTTCTAAAGCAACATCTTTCATAGTGACTTTTGAGACTGGGTTTCATTGTGTAGCCCTAGAACTTGTTATGGAGACCAGCCTGGATCCAGCTTATGGAGATCCACCCACCTTTCCCTCCTAAGTGCTGGGATTAAAGGTGTGTGGTATCACACTTGGCTATTACTTAGAGATTTTTTTTTGTAAGGGCCATGTGTGTATACTCATAATATTTGTATTACTTTATATTTCATACATGTATGTAATGTACTTTGATCTTCTGTTTGGCCCTAGCTCTGTAGCATCTTTTGCCAAAAGCGCCTCAGTTAAGGATGGGATCTCCTGAACCCCTCCTTCATTTATACCAGAATTATGGTTTGCGTGGTTCTGTGCAGACAGATAACCAGAGCTGCCTCAGCTTCATGGGTACAATGGCCGTGCCATGTTCAGAAGACACTTCACAATGTTCTTTCCATCCTCTGCCTCGTATTTCCTTTCTGCTCCCTCTTCTGTGACATCCCCTGAGCCTTGAGGGGGTGAAAGAGTGATATACATGGTGATATGCATGCCTCACTTCAGGCTGAGCCCTCGTAGTCAGTAATTCTCAACACCCTGGACAGTCCCGAGACTGCATCATCTGCTGTCCCCTGCAGAAGAAAGTTCCCCGGCCAAGTTTGAGCGCAGCGCTTACTTACGAATATGAACATAAACATTTCGCAGGCACTGTGAAACCTGATCATTTAGCAGAGCAGCAATAGCAGGTTCCCTACTGGTTATGGGAGGATTTTAAAAACCAAGAGGCGTATAAAGCATTCCACAAACCTTGTATAAACTAAATATACATAGGTATGTGACACCCAGGGGAAAGAGCGAATCACAGCCGGGCGTGTTGGCTCGTGCCTGTGGCAAGAGGATTACAGAGTTCACGGGCAGTCTAGACTACATAACAAGACCCCATTCCAGAAACAGAAATACACGAAGAAAACACAGCCAGGGAACGACATTGCCAGCAGTCCCTTGCAGAACTCCTTCTGTCACTGTCCCCAAGGGTAGCCATCAGTTCTGCCTGTCTCTGAATTTCACACTCCACAGCAAGGATACATTCCGAGAGACACAAGGCGAGGTCAGCCTTGTGCAAAGAGGATATCACGTGTGAACCTAGAAAACGGTGGAATGTACCGCGTGACTGTTTCTCTGTTGCTGCCTGTCACTCCTAGGCCCCAAACCTATGAGGCTGTCACATACTGAATACCACAGGCAGTTTAACAGTGGTGGCTACTGTGCCTCTGAGCATACAGTAGCTATGTACTAAGTGATGAGAAATTGCCGGCGCTCCGAATCTCTTGGGGCCACTATTATATATGATCTTCTGTGGACCAGAGTATCCTTATGAGAGAATAAATACAGTGTCTGCTCCTTTTCAGCAACGTTGTACACTTCAGTGTGTGTTCACACAGTTGTGTTTGATTTATTCTCTCTATTGTAGGCGCTCTGCTGTGTAGACAGACCGAGGCTTACTTCAGCCCATTCTGCTATTGGTAGGCTTTTGATTGCTTTCCCTATTCTTGCTCTGAAGTTGCTGTAGACATTTTTGGCAGCGCCTCTCTGACCGGCACATTTCTGTTGAGCATAATCCTCAGGGGAAGCTAGGACTAAGGTTGGCCTGGGTGTTAGAAGACATTACCTATTGCTTTTCCAAAAGCCTGCAACCAGCTTCCATTCCAGCCCGCAGCGTGAGGACCCCAGTTCCTCCCCGCTCCGTCCCATGACAGGCTACTTTCAGTCTTTCTTTTTCTTTCTTTTTTTTTTCTGTTTTAACATATTGTTTTTCCTTGGTGTTCATTTCACTCAATGTCTCGAGACACTAGTCTGCAGAAAAGCGTGGATTCTGTGATAATGTAGTTTCAGACTCATACAGGATGACCTCACCCAGTAAGGGATGGGTTTGAGTATGAAAAGAGGTGGGGTGGGTCCTGGATGAGCCGACTTTGCAGGATAGTAAGGAGCTAGCCTGGGGGAAGGCAGGTGCTGTCCTGAGTATGTGTGCACGCACGCATGCGCGCAAAACCCAGAGATAGCGTGACTAGATTTCGGTAACTGTGTACCTGAAGCGGAGGGTGGGGATGAGAGGTGGTTCTGAAGACGCAAGCGGGATGCAGGACAAAAGCCTTTTGAGGGAGATAGTATCACTTGACAGGTGGACCTTTATCAACCATTCCAAGCTCCCAGAGGGAGGCCCCAAGTCAGGTCTACCAAGGTGGTGTGTGGGACGCCCCCTGCCTCTAATTTGGCTTGAGCCTCCTGAGTTAGAGGAAACCATGTATTATGAGAAAGCCTCTGTGGAGAGGACCTCGCTGAAGCTGTCACTGAATTCTGAGGGCTTTGTTTTCTCCCTTTGTTCAGAGCATCCGGTCTAAAGTAGAGCTGTCAGTCTGGGATCAGCCGGAAGACCTTAATCTCTTCTTCACTGCCACCTGCCAGGATGGCGTATCCTACCCTGGTCAGCGGAAGTGCGAGGGCCTGAAGATCGGGGACACGGTAAGTGTTCATTCCTACTGTATAGGAGTTCTTGTTCGCCTGGGTGATTATTCTCTGATAAATGGTAGCTTTCTGGAGCCCTCTTGGGGCTTGTGTTCTGCCTTCTGGCCCAGCATCCTTCCAAGGCTGCTCTGTATTTTGTGTGACAGAACTCCAGTCCATAAACCCCTCAGGGCACTGCCACCTGAGGCTTCCTCAGTGATGCTTGGTGTTCTAGCCTGACAGGTGCAGTCAGGTAGACGAGGACAGACAGGAGTCTGGGGTCATGGCTTCCATTTCTCATCTTTTCTCTTAGCCACTAGGCCAGCCCTCCGGCCCCTCCAGTGAGCTTCACTGACCATTCCTTTCCTCAGAAAATAGAGCAAGGGAAAGCTTTTCTGTGCATGTTTCAGAGAATCTGGGTAAAAATAATAGTTTTTACAATGCCAGCCAATGTGGCAATAAGCCAGCTCCTCCTGCCTCAAGAAGTCCTGGAAATATCTGCGTATATCTAGCCAGGATATTAGGCTTTTCTCTGTAGTTGAAATTTTCTTTGGACTTCCAACCAGCTCCCAAATAAAGACACAGAGACTTATTATTAATTGTGAATGCTCGGCCTTAGCTTAGGTTTGTCCCACTCGCTCTTTTAACTTAATCTAACTTGTTTGCATTCATCTACATCTTGCCTTGTGACCTTTTACCTTTCTTTCTTTCATTCTGTATGTCCTACCTTCCTGCTTTTTCTGTGTCTGCCTGGCTAGCTCCTAACATCTCCCGATGTTTCTTTTTTTCTCTCCATCATTTTTTCTTTCTTCCTCAAGCCTAAATTCCTCCTCCTGCTTATTCTCCCTGCCTAGAAGTCCCATCTATACCTCCTCCCTCATTATTGGCCATTCAACTTTTCATTAGACCAATCAGGTGCCTTAGGCAGGCAAGGTAACACAGCAACACATCTTTACATAATTAAACAAATGTAGCACACGTTGCATAGTTAAACATATATTCTGCAACACCTCTCTCTTCCTGCCTATTTTCCACAGTGGTGGCCCCTCACCTACTTAGCACCACACAGGGAAACGTCCCACCTTTTCCCAACCCTACAGTGGTGTCTGACCACAAAAGGAGGCAGTTCAAAATATAGTCTGGAAGGTGAGAATAATGATAAGGAAGCAAATCCTTCTCCCAGACAGATTTTCCAAATACATTTCACATTTACCAACTTGAAAAGGTCAGCTTGTTAGGAGCATCATTACAAATGATTATTTATGACAATTAACTTAGGAGGCAATAAAGAACAGACCGATGTGCTTGTCACTAAATTCCCACTCCATCTTCCTGTTCATGCAGATAGGGCATTTAAGTTTCTATGGACCAAATAGAAATGGTGATAACAATTTCTATTTCAGCAATAAGTAATGTCAGTATAAAGATGTATCAAGTGTTTCTTCAACCATTAAAGAGACTCCTTTAAATAAAACTACTTGAATAATTGTCAAAAGTTGTATTTGTATTGTTTAGGTAAATGATAGTAATTTCTTAGTCAAGGTGAATTAAGAAAAAAACAAAAGTCTTGTTGAAGTCATGGGGTTTAAAGAGACAGCAGTTGGGGCTGGTGAAATGTCGCAGGCTTGCTGCCAAGTCTAGTGCTGGCCCGACTTTGATCCCTGGAACCCACATAGTGGAAGGACAGAGCTGACTCCCACAAGTTGTCCTCGGACCGCCACACGTGTGCCATGGCATACGCACCCCGTGCCCAAATTAAGTAGCAAGTAAATATAGGGACAGCAGAGCAGGCTGTTCTGAAGATGGCGGGTGGTGGACAGCCGTCAGTGGAAAAACAATGTGGGGTGAATTCTGTAGATCTCTGCAGGAGATGTGTGGTGCAGAGTCACTGGGCGTCAGCAGGCAGGCGGATCTGTAGCTGAGGAAGCATGCCTACCGTTGACAGACCTGCTCATCAAATGTGCCCAGGTCACAGAGCCGGGGCAAACAGCTGCTTATAAAACAGGAAAACTAAGATTTAAAAATTGTTTTAAAAACTGAATTCTGGTTAATTAGTTAATTATAATTAGCATCTTATATTTAGTTTACACTTTTAATAAGACAGAGGGAATGCAGTCTGCTAGTGTTTTTTGTTTTGTTTGTTTTTTAAGATAGGATCTCACGTGCCTAGTGAGTTCTGGGCTAATCTGGGCTACATAGTGAGACTCTGTCTAAAAATAAACAAACAGCTTGCTAAGAGCCAGTGAGATTTCTCAAGAGGGTCAAAGCACTTATTGCCGAGCCTTCTGGACCACATGGGTTCTGTCCCTGGGACTCACATGGGGGAATGAGACAACCCACTCTGCAAATTGTGTTCTGACCTACACATATGTGCCAGGCCACGTGTGCTCCCCCATCAGACCCTTACCCACCAAAATAAAGAAACGTGTTATAAAAATGTTCATAGTGTCCCAGTTGGGGCTGTGTTAATAGAAGTCTTTGGAACCCGAGACGCCAGAGATAACGGAGGCACTCTCCAGGTTACATGGCTTGTGGTTTTAGGGCGGAGTTTTTTTAGAAGGGAAAGTGACAAGCAGATGGCACATGCATTGGCTAAAAACATATAGCAAAACTGTGCTTGTGGGCAATGCCACCATGGGTTAGATCTGAAGTCCCTTCATCCCACCTTAAACAAACATAAGGAAACCGCAAGGATCGTCCATTGGGGCTCCTCGTGGAATACCGAGAAAGCACATTTCATCCCTCGATGGGCAGGAAACAGACTGGACAGGGAACATTTCTGTGTTCCCCTCGTAGCTTCCTGTGAGGAAGACATTGCTACCCTTGTGACAGATTAAAGAATCTAACCTATAGAATCAATGAACTGAAAGCACGAAGTTAAGGCTTTCCGTTCTGTAGTCCCCGTTCATTCTGTAGCCTGCACCCCCCACCACCTTACAATCCGGACCAGGTGTGGTGATGGGCCAGAACCTTCACCAGGGAGCAGTCTCCTCTGCATCCTTGTCATATCCAGCTCTCGTAGCCATCAGCATTGGTGGGCACAGAAAACCGTAATCCTGATGGGCAGCCTGAGACTCGAGGAGGGGAGTGAGCTGCCCAAGCTCACAGAGCTCCCTTGTAAGCTGTGGCCTCCCAACCTAGACTGAGCTATTTCCATCCAGACCAAGTCATCTTACCAACCATAGCCTCCCTGGCACAGGGAGCCATGTTAGCCGCCTGTACATAGGCGCTTACAGTGTGCCCAGTCAGGCGTTGCTGCTAACTCCTCCGTTCTTTTTAAACATTCATTTCTTTTATATGTGTTGCATGTGGGAGTCAGAAGGCAACTTGCAAGAGTGGGTTCTCTTCCACTGTGTGGGGCTCAGGAATCGAACTCGGGTCCTCAGGTTGAGCCGCACGTGCCGTTACCCACTGAACCACCTAGCCAGCCCGATTTCTGTGTCTTACAGTAGCTTTTCAGCTAGCTATAGTGCTCCATGTTAATGTGTGGAAATCTGAGGTTCAAAGAGGAGCCTGCAAAACTGGCCCCAGGTCTCACTCCCAACGAGCAGCAGGCAACAGGACCCAAATCACTAGTTATGCTACAGCCCAGGCCTTCTCCTTAGGCCTCAGGCGCAGTGGAGTGAAAGCTTCAGAGACGTTGGTGAGATCATGGCCACTGTCCTCCAACCCAGTGCACAGCTCTCATTTGTTTGACTGAGAGAGCTCAGGAAATCAGATGTCTGGAAATCAGAAAAAAGGGATTTCAAATGGAAATTTTCCTCCACACTGAGAAATCTCTGTCGTGAGACTTATCAGAGCATTTGAAATGATGATAAAGATGGTGTTTTCACCAATCCAGTTGCCTTTGGCCCATTTTTCTTTGGGATCCAGTGGCCACAGCCCTATGGAAATAGCAGCCGGTCCTCAGGCAAGCTTCTGCTGGCCCTTTGTCTTCTCTCTGTCCCGGTATTGTCTCTGTGTCCAAGGGCCACAGTCACATGGCCCCTCTGGCAAGAGCTGTGTGGTTTTGTTGTCTGGGTATAGATGGCTGCTCAGAGCTGCCCTTTGCCTGAGCTGGGTGTGTCGCTGTCCACCAGGGTCACGCAGATCCTGAGGGAGGGACTTTCTGGACGGTGTACAGCGAAAAGTGAGGTCTGAAAATTAAGGATTCTAAGGGGCAGCTGGGCATGGTGGTGTAGCTCAGGAGGCAGAGGCGGGTGGATCTCTGTGAGCTCCAGGACAGCTAGAGCTGTTACATAGAGAAGTCCTGTCTTAAAAAAACCAAAATAAATAATGAATGCATAAAAGAGTTTTAAGGGGCTAAAGAGATGCATTAAGGCTAAAGGTGCATATTGCTCCATATTGCTCTTGTAGCGGCCCCAAGTTCAGTCTCTAGCCCCCTACATTGGTTGGCTTACAGCTACACATTGTTCCTGCTCCTAGGGATCCAGGACCATCTTTTGGACTCCGAGGGAACCTTCCTCACGTGTGCACATACACATAAATTAATTGATTGATTGATTAATTTGGTTTTTTTTGGGTCCCTCACCTAAGTTTTGAGGTGGTCCCTCTCCATTCACCGATAAGCCTGACTGAGTTGACATTCTTAGGAGCTAGCGTTGACAAATCAGTATGCAGGTGGCAGCTTGCATTAGCACCCCACACAAAGGGCCCAGTGAGCCACTGTCACGGCCTTCGCACAGCATATTCCCCTGCTCTTGTCCATTCCTGGTGGCCCCGTACTTGGGGCCCACCTCTGCTTTTTATTTTTTTAAGATCCAAGTGGACTTGGCATCTGCAGAACCCTGGGATTAGGGTTCTGTATAGGGTTTGGGCAACCCTTTTGAGAGGGTAGGCTCCCTCAATGGAGAGCCAGAGCCATCCCAATGAGGTTAAGTCACCCGTCCAGCCAGAATGGCTAACTGCATCTGTGACCTTCATCTAGACTGAGTATCATGTCTCAGTATCATGCTTGTCCCTAAACCTTGGTTGCCAAGGAGTTGTATTCCAGTACCTTCTAGCCTCTCAGGGTTTGCTAATCCAGTAGGGAAACTGAACTGTAAGGATGGGAAAGCAAAGCAGACCTGTTTGCTGTTCCGACCGTGCTTTATATAGCATGCCTGTGTCTAGCAGGAGCCAAGACTAAGACAGACAGGGCTTCTCTCCAGTTATCAGACAGCAGGCCCCAAGCCAGACAGATAGACCTCTGGACAGAAGCCTTGACCGAAGAGGCCCTGGAACTCTGCTGGGGAGCCAAGCTCTCTTGACTTCTCAGACAGGCAGACAGTGTGAGTTTCCATGTCCTGGCTCTCTGTTCTCTCTCTCCCTCTGCCCCCCTCCCTTCCTTGCTTTCTGGATTTGCAAAGGTAGGTCTTCATGGGGAAGGAAGGTTGTGTTCACCAGAGTCAATAGCAAGTGCCCTTGGCCCTTGCTGCAGGCTGTTCTTTGCAGTCTGTTGAATTTCTGGTCTCTTCATTCACCAGGCACAGAAAGTGGCAGGAAGTAGCAGCCTCATGCAAATGTCTGGGAAGGGATGACATCAGCCTCCCAGAGTCTCCGCTTCCCTTCATTCTTCGTGGCCCCATAGATTACTTTACTCAGTCTCAGCCCCCAATCCCTGCCTGTGTGCAAGCTCAGCACATTCCCAGCTCAAGGCAGAAGAAAGCTTTGGAGAAGCCTATGACAGTCACTTTGGGGTCACCATCATGCTGTCTTTGCCTTGGCCAGGCAGCCGTTCTCTCTACCCAGATCTTTACATGAGTATCCATTGCCCTTTCTAGGAGGTGGTATGCTAGGGAATTCAGGCCTGTTTTAGGTGAACACCATCCCAGCTGGCTGTGTAACCAGACAATCCTTCTGCCATCATTGATTCCCTTGAAAGGAAGACAGCTTCTGCTGGGTTGAATGAAAAGGATGCTTGTGTAATGCTCATGTGTACCAATGCATTGTCATGAACAGATTTCAATGCTGTGTAGATCCCCTGTCTTGTTTCCTTTCCTGGAGCTCAGATTTGGACTTGTCAATCACTTCCCTTTTCTTCTTTCTCCCTGCCCTCCATAAAGATAATGGACGTGATGGGGTTAGCCTTGTCTGCAGCTAGTATGCTTCTCCTTCTGTCTTTTGATTCTGGGCTCCTGGACATTTTCTTCAGCTCACTTGTGTTAAAGTACCCTCTGTTAAGTATCATGGTTGATGCTGAGACCTGGGTGGTTGTTGTCAAGACCTCTGGGGCTAGCCGGGCGGTGGTGGCACACGCCTTTAATCCCAGCACTTGGGAGGCAGAGGCAGGCAGATCTCTGTGAGTTCGAGGCCAGCCTGGTCTACAAGAGCTAGTTCCAGGACAGGAACCAAAAACTACAGAGAAACCCTGTCTCGAAAAATCCAAAAAAAAAAAAAGCTGTGGTTTGCTGGCAAGCCCGACTCAGGCCTGTCTTGCTCAGTATCGCTACCCTGAATGTCCCCAGATGCCAGGGAATCTGGGAAGAGGCCTTTTGGAAATAATGCTTACACATGACCATTATCGCAATTGCACACCAAAGCAGGCTAGTGATGACGAGTCCTGGGAAATAAAGACGCCAGCCCAGATAGAAAGGTTCCCTTGAAGGAGTGACCGGGCATGCCTGCTTGAGGACGGGGTCCCCTCTTCCAGAGGAGTGCATCTTGGTGAGGTTCCTTCACCGCTCACCTGCTCGTCCTCATTTCTGTGGAATCATCGGGGCTTGTTCTGAAATATCCCAGGAGATTCCATCCCCACACAGCTCCTTCCTCTGACTAGGTATGGTGTTGTGGTCTAATTCCTGGAATTAGAATCTCCCAGCCTCCCTTCCCCTCCAGGCTGTGAGCAGCTGACAGGCAGTCTCCTGTCTGCTAGGTCCAGCTTGCTCTTGGGTCAAGGCAGCCTTTGAGAAGCTCCTCCCTAAATGTTTTATTTTTTAAAGTGTCCCTTTGTGTGATAGCTACTCAGGCGGTGAGTGTCTTTTTCAGCCTCGGGACTGTGGGCTGATGGGGAAGGATACAGCTGTAAGAACCGTGCTTGCAGGGAAGTGGGGCTGGAACATGAGAGGGACCTCGGGTGTGACATCCCGTCTCTTCTCCAACAGAGAGGGAAATCTCATTCCTGTGGGTCAGGTGACTGTTCTTTGCCCTGCAGCTCCTGCCAGGGGGCACCACCATCCCCCAGCATCTAGCCCACTACATACATTAGATGCTGGTTGAATGGATGATTTCTGAGATGGGAGAAGAGATGTGTACAGCAGTGGGAGCAGCGTGAGATGGCGTGGGAGATAAAGGGGAGAGCCAGAGCCATGCACACCTTACTCCTTGTGTATTTCTTCAGAGCCCCTCTCCTTGGGGTCTTAAAGGTGATGAGAATAGACCTTAAAGACATATGCCCAATTCCTGTTGAATATTAGCGTAGTCAACTCCTCTTGTCCATAAGATACCTGCGATTGCCAACCCACTGTCTCTTTCTACCAGGGTTCCACCTGTGTGCTGGACAGGGTAGATCTCATAAGGGGTGTATGTGGCCATGCCTCCTGGAGGTGAGGGGACGGGAACCCTGGCTTGCTATGGCTATGATGTCTCCTCTCCTTCTACCCAGGCATCCTTTGAAGTTTCCGTGGAGGCTCGGAGCTGCCCTGGCAGACACACAGCCCAAGCTTTCACCCTGCGGCCTGTAGGGTTCCGGGACAGTCTACAGGTGGAAGTCACCTACAACTGCACATGCGGCTGTAGCACAGGACAGGAGCCCAACAGCGCCAGATGCAGTGGGAATGGAACATACGTCTGTGGGCTGTGTGAATGTGACCCCAGTTACCTGGGCACCAGATGTGAGTGCCAGGAGGGAGAGAACCAGAGCGGGTACCAGAACCTGTGCCGAGAGGCGGAAGGCAAGCCTCTGTGCAGCGGACGCGGGGAATGCAACTGCAACCAGTGCTCCTGCTTCGAGAGCGAGTTTGGGAGGATCTACGGGCCCTTCTGCGAGTGCGACAGCTTTTCCTGCGCCAGAAACAAGGGTGTCCTGTGCTCAGGTAGGCCTCCGCCACCTTTGGTCCGAGCCAGACCCAGGCCTGGATGCTGTGTCAGCCCCAACCCTGCCCTTTTCAGGATGGTGGTAGAAACGGTCACGCTTCTGGCTGGCCTGGAAGAAGACTGGGGATAAGCCCTGCCTGCCACTGGCGCATGGTGGATGCCCACATGTGTAATATAACATCAAGTCTGAGGGGGTCTGCCGTGGGTCCCTTCTGGCAGGACTCACCCGCATAGGGCACTGATGGGTGGGGACTGGCCATGAAGGTAGAGCGTGAGGTAGGGCTAGGGGATGCGTGGAACAGGTCAGGCCCATGTGATGGTGTAGTATTATGGGATGTTACCCATGGAAAGCACAGGTGTGTAGATGTTAAGAGGACTGGGGGCTTCCTATAAGCAGAGCTCCTACGAGCACACCTCGAGGGTGGTCGGATTGAAACGTTCACAGTTGTTTTGGGAAGTGCAGGATATAGGAGTATTGTGGATGAAGGTGAGGGCACGTGAAAAGATTGGAACCCATGTGCCAACTCTATGACAGAGACTCTCCCACCGTCAGTGTGATGACACATTGGTGTTAGCTAGATGGTTCTGTCTAGGTTCACAGATAAAGTGGACTCAGGAGCAGCGGGTGTGGAGTTGTGAGAAACGAGACTGAACGAAGGACTCAGCACAAGCCTGGCACAAAAGGAGTACACTGGCTCCTGTATGGGTCAGAGCCGTGCCCTGGGAGCTGACGGTGCCAGGCTTAGCCTGTGGGTCCTTGGGCTGTGTTTAAAAAAACTCCCCGTGGTGGGATGGAGTTTCCTCTCCGCTTAGCTCCGGAGTCAGATATAACCGCTGGGAATGGTTTTGCTCCAGAATGCTGGTCAGCCTGTGTTCCCTGGAGCGGATTTGCCTGTGCAAATCCATCTTCACAGTGTGGTAGACAGAACTTCACTTGTCTTGACATTGGTTTTCCCATCTCTAAAGCTGACCCAACATTGCTTGCTTCTGCCTTACTTTGAGAATGGAAGGAAAAGACATAAACACGGAGCCCGAGTGAGCACAGAGCCCGGCAGGCACGGGGCAGTTGGTCCAGGATGTGTGAGAGACCTCTGAAGGAAAAGCTTAACATTTTCCCTCATTTGCTGAGTGAACTCACTTGTTTATCCAACCACCAGAACCCATAGTTCTGAGTTGCTGTCTTATACTGTAGAGTTCTGCTGAAGCATTTGTCTGAAAACTCCCTGCACCCTCTAACCCTGTGACCTCCAGGTTCTCATGGCCATGGATGCAGAGATGGGGGGGGGCAAGATCTGAAGCTCTCAGGTGAACAGCACGGCAGCTACTGACTTCCTAAGCTGGGGTGTCCCCCAACATACAAAAGTTAAGCTTGGTCCTTAAGGAACACTTGGGAAATGGGAAGTTGATGGTTGATGGCGGCGTGGTCAGATTGTGCTGTCTCTCTCCATGGAGAGCAGGACAGGGACCATCTGGCAAACCAATCAAGGGGCCTATTTCTCCCTCACTATTTCACATGTGCCCCTCCCCCACCCGCCCACCCTCTGTGTTGTCCAGAGAACTGCTTTTCAAGAGAACCGAGGATTGATTCTTGAATCTAGAATGTCCTGACTGATGGAAAGCAACGTTACAATCATCCATGCTTTCATCTCTCCAAGGGGGATTTTCTTTCCTTCCCAACCTTTCCTTATTAGTGTCCTTGTCTGCATCTGATTTCGTGTGTTGTCCTTCAGCCTCCCTTTCCTCCAGAGAAGAACTCGAATTACTTTAGTTAATTGCCGATCAGAACATTCTTGACTCTCATCGTACCTTCAGCTAGAAAAGCCACACTTGTTGAAATATGGAAGCTCTCCAGGTCTTCCTGGAGAAGGGGGTTTCTGCACTAAGGCCATTGTTGGGTTTGTGCATTTAAGGTGAGTTGAAAGCAAGCGTGGTTCTAGACGGGGAGCTCAATGGCCCGTGCTTCTGCGGGGAGGAGGTACCCCATGCTTCTTGTCTCTCAGACCATCTGGCCCTTTCTAGACGCAGCTGAGCGGTGGTGAACAGTTTCTTCCTCCAGCTCTGGCTACCCTGGCCAGCCTGAGCTTCCGCGCACACTAGTTTCTGGGGGTGGCTGCTCCGCTTGGGGTTTTCATGGGAGACAAAGTCTATTTCCTAAGCACTGTGTTCAGTCAGAAGATGCTGACTCAGGCTCTCAAACCATCCGCCTCAGCATTCTCTGGCACTTCTCCTTCCCCCTGGCCCCTGCAGCCCATCCTGGAAGTGGGTCTTGTGGTTGAGGTCTGTCCTGGGGAGGGGGGAGGGGCTGGGCAGTGTCCTGGAGGAAGTTGCTGAGTCAGAGTCAGGGCCAGGATTGATGGGGACACCCAGAGAGGCTTCTTCCATTTATCTGATTCTGTAAGTCCTCTGTAGGACTTACAGTCCTTGACCCCGACTGTGAGAAGGAGGATGGAAAATGCAAGAGCCTGCGGGTTTGGGATAGGTTTTCCATCAAAACAGCAGGCTGGGTCTGGAAGCCAGTGAGCAGTTGTTACGGTTCTGTGACACACCGTCATCGGACTCTTGCTGTGGCTCTCCTGGCCTCTAGAAGTAGCAATTTGCAGAATAGTTCTGTCCTCAAACCATTTCCGTGTGTAACGGGAATTTTCTGAGGCCCCTGTGAGGGTTTCTATTCGTCTGGTTCTTGGAAAGTGTTGACCCTTCAAAGTTTCTTTAAACATGAGAAGAGGTCTGGGTCTGGTGAGTTATTTTTAATGTGGTAAAAGAGACTTGCTCAGACCTTGTGCTTCTTGGTGATTTGTGTGCCCATCAGTCATCTCCTGGGATCTAGTCACTCTCTTACACGAAGCTGATGAGATTTTTACAGTTAATAATCTGATGGCCACCCTACCTCTTGGGTCTCACAGGATGAGAAATTTAAAATCTAATCAGTTGTAAAATTTTGAGCAGACCTTTTTGATCTTATGGCTGAGGCCCCCAAAGTACATTGTAATAGGGTTGTGTAATTTATACACCACTTTTATTATGTGGTAGATATTGAGAGCCCAAAGGACACCAGTAGATCTTTCCCGGAGATGGCAAATGGAGCATGGCACTTTCTTAATAAGCCAGAGCCAGCATCCAAGAACAGATCCAGGGTCTGCTAAGTCTCAGTAGACTTAAAACAGTTCTTCGGGCCTCTAACTAAAAGGCTCCTGCAATTAAAGGCTCAGCTTTGGGTTCTTGCTTCTTACCAAAGGAAGCACTGTCCATGACAATATTATCCAGGTATGTCGAAAGGAATTTCTCAATTCACAGAGATTAAGTAGGGCTTCCAAATTTAGCCTGTAAGGACAGATAGTTTGCATTCAAAGAAGGTAGGCCTGGGAAAGGGGCAGTGGTGGGAACTGTCTTTCCTCTGAAAGCAGCGGAGTCAAGATTTGCAGACTGGCAGGTAAACTCAGGAGACTGGGTGGTAATAACTTAGCTAACTGGTGCTAAGGACATGTCAGTGATGTCTCCCTTGCTGTCATTTTATTTAGGCATATTGCTACCTAACATTCAGTAAGAATTTGTTATACATTATACATTGATGACCCCCTACGCCAAGCATTATATTCTGCATGAATTAAGTTTTTCTTGCCTCTGGAATTTTCTGCTGGGGTTAAAGAATGGGCATATAAAACATAGCAAG
The DNA here is from genome assembly GCF_037038515.1 of Microtus pennsylvanicus. Lineage (NCBI taxonomy): Eukaryota > Metazoa > Chordata > Mammalia > Rodentia > Cricetidae > Microtus > Microtus pennsylvanicus. Next base: position 60,971,226 of record NC_134579.1, on the reverse strand, counting down.
CTTCTTCCTGCCTCTTCTGGATGTTTCTGTGAGCTTGAAAGATGAGAGGCAGTGGGGCAGGCCAACCTGAGCACCTGCCTTGCTCCATGTCTGAGTCAGTTCTTGGGAATGGAGTTGTCTCCCTGCTCAGGTCCTGTTTCCAGAAACTTCTTAATAGGTTGCCAGTGATTCTGCAAGGGGGATGATCTAAGAATTGGGTCCCGCCCCCATCATCCCTTTCTCTCTATTTGGAAAGGGAACTGTGCAGATAAAAAACCTCATTCCCAGGATTCTGCCTTTGATTAGGCCTGATCCATAAACTCATGAAGTTTGGCTTGAGAAGAACATAACAACATTTAATAAGCAAAATATGCAAATTTAGGGAGACCATGAGGATGCCAAAGCTTAGCTCTCCGTCATGCAGGTATAGGTACTATTAGCCATTAAACATAGAGGATAATGGTGTTAGAAATTTTTCAATTCATGCTGGGCGGTGGTGGCGCATGCCTTTAATCCCAGCACTTGGGAGGCAGAGACAGGCTGATTCCCATGAGTTTGAGGCCAGCCTGGTCTACAGAGCAAGTCCCAGGACAGGTTTCAAAGCTACAGAAAAATCCTGTCTCGAAAAACCGAAAAGAAAACAAAAGAGAAAAAAATGTTCAACTCTTAAATTTAGAAGTATGAGAGACCTCTGGTGGTGGAAACTAGTTGTTTCTGGTGCTCTTTCTTCTCTGTCTCAGGGGTTTAGCCAGCATTTCTGTTTGGTTCTGGTTTGGGGTACTTCAGTGCACTCGATCTGAGGGTGCCCTGTGTCCTTTGTGGGGAGTGTCCCTTCCTAGGAACACTGCCCTTGGAACACCAGCCAGATTCAGAAGTTCTCTGTAGTCTGGAATCGCTCGGGCTGTTTTCCTTCCTCTTTGCTGGGGCACATTTGGGGTTCCATTGCCCTCCAAGCTCATCCACAGCCCCTCTCCACAGAGTCCTTCAGATGAGCTCAGCCATATCGCGTTCTAAAGGAAGTCCTATGAAGGTGCTGCCTGATGCACGGAACTGACCTCAGGCGATGGGCAGGCATAATAATATAAGGAGACGATTTTAAAGCATTTCTTATGGGGGTGGAGAGATGAGTGGGGGTGTTAAGAGCATTGGCGGCTGGTCTTGCAGAAGATCTAGCTTTGGCTCCCAGCACCTATCTGGCAACTAATAACCGACTAAAATGCCAGCATAAGAAGTCCCCTATGCCATCTTCTGGCCTCCTTGGGTACCATGCGTGTGCACATACATACGTGCAGGCAAAACACTCATACCCATAAACATATGTCTTTTAAGCACTTCTTATGACATGGGGACTGTTTCCTTGGGAATAGATGGATGTTAGTGTTTTGCATGTATTGCTAGGAAATACTAAATAAGAGGGGTTTTGTTTATCTTGTATCACATGCCTTTCCTAATACCAGTCACACATAGTAGGTCAATATGTATTATCTACTTTGCAGAAACCGAGGCCCAGAACCTAGACTAAATTCCTTGAAATTAAAAAAAAAAATTAAAAAGAGGTCTTGCTCTGTTGCCTAGGCTGGTCTTACCCACTGGGCTCAAGCAATCCTCCTGTTTTAAGCTCCAGGCTAACTGGGAGGTGTGCACCACCCTGAATCACCTGCTTCCTGTGACTTTTTTTTTTATTTCGCCCTTTATTTTAAACAATTATTTTACGATAATGTTTTGAGCTATACATAGGTAGAATTTTTGTTTAGAACTTCTTTTACATTACAGTTTCCTAAGACCTGATAGTGCCAAGCTATAATGATTCAAACACAGTATCTAAACAAGTCTATGCAGAAGCAGCAGCTAATTCAAATGTTTCTGTGGGAAATGGTATATTGCATTATTAATTTTTAATGCTTAGAAACCTACCTACCTACTTTTCTTTTTTTTAATTAATTTATTTATTTATTAAAGATTTCTGTCTCTTCCCCCTTCTTGTGACTCTTGACTGCAGATGCAAACCAGAAGAGCCTTGAACTGCCTTTTACGCTGTGGCCATTTCTTCCAGGGTTGCCTTATTTTAGTTAGTTTGTGCCTTTGCCCAAACCTGGATTCCCAGTTTAGCCCTCAATGCCATCACCCTAGCATTTAGCCCACATTTCTATTTCTTGCCTAGTTAGTCTTTATCGTGGTCGAAACTTTAGGAACTACTGTGTCTGTTTTCCTAAAATGAATCTCCCTTAAGCAGAACAGGACTGAAGGACACGCATGGGCAAGGCGCTGAACAAGGTGCCCGTTGTGCTATTTATGACTCTTGTTTGCGGAAGGCACAGGGTGTTCCTCTCTGGATTTGGCAGATAATCTGGCTATTGTTATTGATTATCTTGAGCCCACCTTTATTAGCCTAGTCTTGTAAGGTGAACTGCCACCAAGCTTATGGAGTTGTTACTGCCGTACGTGGACACTGTGGTACTATTATAGATCCTGCCCCAGAAGAGCTGAGGAGGATGCTGTAAGCCACACCCTCACTGATTCTGCCTCGGGCCTTGGTCCAAGAAGTCTCCCTCCCCTGAACCTAGTGGGCTCTTCTCTGACCAGCTGGTCCTGCTGGCTCAACCCGGCTCCTGGCAGCTGAGCTGCAGTGTGGCCCACACATTTGGCACATTTGGCATTTCAGACCAATTCTGTCCGGTGAGAATGCTGCACCAGGCGCAGTGGCCAGTTTGGGGTGGAACTGGGCTGTGGTTCACCAACAGCAACGGTATGACACTTTGCCAGTGGTGTGACCAAGAAGGTGGTGAGTTCACACTTTCCAGACACGGCCTGTATCTCCCCAAGGTGCCTTCCAGGCAGATTGGGCAATTAAGCTAACCCCAGGGTGTGGAGCTGGCATCCCTGTTTCTCTTGGCGACAGCCTTCTGTTTCTCTTTCTGAGTCAGCACTCTTGGGGCCTTGACAGGGACTATGGTGTATTTTACCCAGAAGTATGCAGATTCTTTGAGACTAGAAAGAAGAGTTGATTAAAGAACATAGGATTCTTCTGTTTGTTTTGGGCTTTTGAGATAGGGTTTCTCCGTAGTTTTTGGAGCCTGTTTTGGAACTTGCTCTGTAGTCTAGGCTAGTCTCAAACTCAAAGTGATCTGCCTACCTCTGCCACCACCACCACCCTTTTCTTTCTTCCCCTCACTGCCATAATCTCCCCAGGACAGAGAGCTGGCCTAGAAGCCATGCCCTTTCCCTGCCTCTCTTGTGGTTGTTAATACTATCGTCATGGACCTAAGGGCCAAGGCCAGGAAGACTGTGGTATTCTTTGGGAGGGTCCTGTGGCATTGACAATGGAGCCTTAGCTTCCAGGACAGCACTGAGATAGCAAAGTAATGTGGGAATTTACAGAAACTCAGCTTAAAGCAATGCCACATTGTGATCATCGTTTGCTCCCCAGACCCAGGAAAAGCAGAGGATGAGAGCCACTCAGAGGAAACGCCATCAGTTGTCACAGTAAGCCAAGGAGAGAGGAGTAGCTGGCCCAGAGGCCAAGAATGAATCGCTGTGTGACTGCCAGCTGATGTGTGTGCTGGGAGATTGGAACATTGTATAGGAACAAAGCGGTGGGGCGGGGGAGCCTGTGACTTCTGTTGGACCATGGGGAGGGCCGTGGGAAAGGAAGGAAAATCCTCAGTTCTCTTCTTCATGGCAGCCCCAAAGCCTCTGGAGTTTGTGGATGTTTGTTGCTAATTTGAACTGCCTCGAGGATCATATTGAAGCCCACAGGAATCAGTGGTAATTGGTGTTGAGTAATGTCACGTTCTTTTTTTTTTAATTGAAGTTTTATTTATTATGTATATAGTACACGTATCCCTGTAGGCCAGACGAGGGCACAGATCTCATTCCAGATGGTTGTGAGCTGCCATGTGGTTGCTGGGAATTGAACTCAGGTCCTCTGAAAGAGCAGCCAGTGCTCTTAACTTCTGAGCCATCTCTCCAGCCCTGTGATGTCACTTTCTTAATGTTCATCATTGGGAGTCTCTTTCCCTAGGCCATGAGGTCTGTCCAGTCATCAGCAGCACGTCCTCGGTGTCCTCTGAGGGCCGGAAACCATGCTAGGCACCGGTCACACACAAATACAAGTTTATCATTGTGAGGGCTGATGGGGTAAGGAACACAAACCAACAAGTAGTGCACTTTCCAGGGTTTCTTTGCATATCCCTTGCTGGCCTGGAATGCGCTGTGTAGACCAGGCTGGCCTCAGAACTGTACTGATTCTCCTGCCTCTGCCAACTGGGTGCTGAGGATACAGGTATATGCTACCATGTCTGACTCTGGTCAGCTTCCAGACATAGTCCAGTCGAAGGGAGGAAGAGAAAGAAGAAGGGAGGGAGACGAGGAGGGAGGAAGGGCAAGAGAATGAATGTGAAAGTCAGGAAGGGAAATCAAAACTGCTCCCCTCAAGTGCCCTGTTCACGAGCAGCTCATCGTTCCTCTCTGCTCCCAGCCATGTTTCTCAGCTCTGTTGTCTGCAGGTGTCGGCTTCATTGGTCACTTCCCCCTCCGCCCTGAACTGAGTCCTATTTCGATCCAACCCTCATCTCCTTTGCCAGTGTCCTCTTTTCCTGCCTCCAGTCTCCTCTAGCCAGCTGCCCATTAGAGCTGCTCACATGCTCACCCCATCCTCTCTGGGGATTACCCTCTGGGGTACCTCCAGCAATTCTAGCTTGCTCAGCTGCACACACTCCCTCCTGAGTTCTGGGAGCCTCTCGCAAGCCCTTACTCTAGAATGTTCCCTGTTGAACTTTGTTCTTCCTCCCAGCCAGACCCTCCCAGGTTGTCTTTGTCTCCCTTTTGGTTTATCCAGTGTGAGGCAGAAGCCCAGAAGCTGCCCCATATCTCGCCTTCTCCCCAACCTTTCCATCCATCTCCACTGACCCTTTCCACTCCTTGGAAGTCCGTTCCTCCCCTCTGCAGCTACCACCCCAGTGTGTGCCCACACTGCAGCCAGAGCGATGCTTCCAAAACAAGACTCTGCTTGTGCCCAGACTCTTCGAGGCTGGCCAGACCCTGAGATGCCTAAAGAAATGGGCAGGTGGAGGATTCCAGGAGGTGTGGGGGGAGTCGGGTGGTGGGCTTCTTTGCAGAGGTGCATGAGGTGGAAATGCAGGTGTTATAATCTGAGGGGAGCAGATACTGGCTCTTGAACAGAAGCGCAGCACTGCCTGTGTCATATCAGGGTTGAGGGGATCACAGAGCCCCAGAAATAGATGTGAACACAGCATGGGAACTAGGAGAGGGCATGGGAGAGGGAACTAGGAAATTCATGTCCTCTAGGTCATAGGAGTTCATCCTCAAGCTTCCTCGGGCCCTGAAGGATCAAGTGAAGCTCTTGCCAGATCCTAAGCAAGCCTCCTGCTCCCCTCAGATGCCCTCCCTCCTCCACTCTCTCTAAAACACGAGGTTTGACGGAGGCATGCCCCAGCCTCCCAGCCCCAGTCACACACCAGTAGTGATGGTGGAGAATCAGCAGTTCATCTGTCCCTGTTCAACCGAGAAAATAAGGGAGGCCATGGCTGATTTAGTACCTCCGGTGGAATAAGCCGGGCGTATGCATGAGGCTACACCATCTTCACCATTTCATGCCTTGACCCTCTTTAAGCATTTAATTGTCAATCATGATTGGACTCCCCAGAGAGGAATCCAATCTACGTAATAGTTAGAAAACTACATAATAGTTAGAAGTACAAACTCTTGTGCTGGGTGTGGTGGCGCGTGCTTTTAATCCCAGTGCTTGAGAGGGAGAGACAGGTGGATCTCTGTAGACCCAGCCTGGTCTACATAGCAAGTTCCAGGCCAGCCACTGGACACTGTCTTAAATAAACAAACAGGAAGTATAGACTCCTGTTGCCAAGTGTTCTACCACTGAACCATATCCCAGAACCAAAGAATAGCTCCAGGGTCAAATGAAAATGCTTCATATTCCTGCCAACGGCCTGCTGTGTAGCTTGGGTGAACTTACTTGGCCTGTCATTTCCCACACCTGTTCAAATTAAGGTAATAACCTACTCATTACATAGAGTTATTGGGTAGACTAGGGTAGTTTGGGTACATGATTTAGAGTGGTATCTAGCTGTGTTAGCTTTCCAGGCAGTGACACAATGCCCAAGAAAATCAAAGAGGAGAAAGGTTTTTCTGGCCATGGTTTTGAGAGTTTCGGGATTGTTTCCTTGTCTCCTATGTTGAGGCAGCATAAGGGGCCTTAAACCTCATCAAAGCTGAGAACAGAGAGAAAGAAAGGCTAGAGGCCCAATGCCCTTCAAGGCCCCCCCCCCTCAGTGGCCTAGCGTCCTTCCACCAGGCCCCACACTGTCCCAGTAGTGCCTCCCTGGAGAGCAAGCCTTAAACACAGCCCCTTTGGGACATAGTCCCAGTCCAGGTGCATGGCTCATTGCCAGTGTCCTGTCCTTGGTTCTGAGCAGATATCTGTGGCCTGATCTAAGTGAGAGCAAACGTGAAAGCAAACCATCCATCCCTGTTCCGCGCTCACAAAGCCTTCCCCCACCCTGCAAGGTAGACAGGCACTCTCTCTGACTGTGGAAGGCAGTGGTCTGGCCAAGCCAGCAAGTGAGTGCTGAGATTGCACGGGGCAGAGCTCTCTAGACTAGCTGAGCTTCCTGGAGGGGCTGGAGAGAATGGCATTCAGTGGGGCTCTCTCAATGAGGCTGGCTTAACCAGCGGTGCTGCTTCCCTGTGGAGGAGCTGACCTGAGCTCAGGAGAGCTGATGAGGAAACTGTTGCAGGCAAGTGTACCTAGTTCCAACTGAGAGCCCTCACTATGAGGGAACTGGAAACATCCGTGCATCTCAGAAGTGTCTCTGTCACTAAGGTCTGTACAGGCAGGGGAAGTGTCAAACAGTGAGGTAGGGTCAGACACCCTGGCCAGCCAGGGACACCTGAGGATATCTATGCTCCCTTATATAACTTTAGCCTGTTTGTCAGCAGAGAACCAGGAAGAGTGTGTCTCCGGAGGGATTTCCCCTTCCTGTTCAAAGCTCCAGTTGGAGTCCTGGGTGTGTTTCTGGGCACATACTCCACCTGAGAAGACTGCACGCAGCCTGGCATCAGAGTGCCCAGGATGTCTGGGTGAGGAGGCTGCCACTCTTCCCACAGGCACAGAGGGAGACTGTGGGCCCTGACTCGGGGCATTGCAGGATGGAGACACACACACACACACACACACACAGCACACACACACACACCACAGCACATAAAGCTGTCACCTTGGTTCCTTATTCTCATGACAGTTGCTGGAAAGGTTTCACTCAGGTGTCTGGAACAGAAGTGAGACTGGTATTATGGTACCAGGGAAGTTACCCCAGAAGGACCAGGTCTTTCAGCACATACTCCTACTATTTATTTAACCACTTCCTGTTTATGGGTCTGTTCTGAGGCCAAGAGGGACTGTGGGAGATTGGTGATTGAGAGGGCATGAGAGTGGGAAGGCAACCTCGACCTCAGGGCTGTGAGGAGAGAGGAGGTGCACCCATGGGGGAAGAGGAGGAAGTGTATACACATGAGGGTGAGATGGGGGCATAGGGTAGGTAGGGGCCTTGAAGAGAAGGGTTCCAGGCTGAGGGCCATCTTCCCTTCAGCCTTCCCACAGTCAGAATGGGGGAGGAGCTGGTTTTGAAGGCTATGACTTCTGTTCACTTGAGACTCTTTGAGTTGAGTCTAGGAAGCTGAGACCCATTCTCCATTCTCCCTTCTCCCATCAAGCTGGTCCCTTTCTGGGCCTGTATCTGAGGCCCTGAGCCTGGCAGCTGGGCCTGCCTCGCTTTGCTGATTCAGAGTTTATAATCAAGTTTGAATTTGCTGGTGTTGAGGGCACCAGGGAACTCCCCGGGCTGGGCTCAATTGGCCTTTGTGCTGTCAGCCACTCCACCTAGACACATGGCCGTGGTCCAGCAGTCCCACCTGTCCCTGGTGCTGGCAGGCCATGTGGGTACTTTGTCCTGGGCATTGCTGCCTCAGCTTGGGTGTAGACCAGGTAGCCTGTGGGAACTTACAGCCTTGCAGGCCTTCGATCAAGTTGGCATGAAGCCTCCCTAACAACAATAGGAAGGTGGTATTTCCTGAATGCCAGGCATGTTGAAGTGTTTTCTGCAGGTTGGCTTACCTCACAGTACTACCTAGTAAGGAGGCATCTCTCCTAGCCTCGCTTAGAAATAAGACACCAAGACACCAGTCTTCAGTGCCTGCAGATGGGGGAGGAGGCAGCAAGCCAGAGTCTGATCCCAGAATCCTGCTGGCCACTGCCTCACGTTCTAGTGATTTCATTGTTTTTCCCACTTCTCTTCCATGGCCAATCTCGGCTTTATATGGACACCCCGCCCGCGCTTGTCCTGAGCCTGATGTCCCCATGAGTACAGAGTGGGCTAGGGAGGCTGGGCAGAGCCTCCTCTCTGCCTCAGTCCTTGGTTTTCCCTCCTTCCCCTCTAAGGTGATGCTGCCCAGCTGTCGGATCCCCTACTGTTCTTGTCTCTGATGTGGTCTCTCCTGTTTCCTGGAGTTCTCGGTGCCTACCTTATAGCTCTTCCTGCTGTCCAAGCCCCACTGTTCAGGGCAGCCAGTTCCGTCTTTCATTTCCAGGGCATTGCCACAAAGTGTCGTTTTCACTGGCAGGAAGGGAAACACCATGGGAGGGTTTAGGGACTTATCCAAGGTCACAGTACACAGGAAGGATTTGAACTTGATCCAGCCCACACCCCTACCCCTCCAACTTTCCACAGTCTTCTCCTCTCCTGCCAGTCTGTGGTTCCTTCAGAGTTCAGTTTCCTGAAGAATGCTCTATAATTCTCACGCTTGCTTCCCTCCTGTCCTTCCAGCTTTCCTGAAGGAGATGTCTGTGTGCACAGTCCTGCATGCTCGCCAGCCTGCTGGACCTTGGGACCTTGTCCTGGGGCCCCACTATCTGCCCCCTTTTTGACCTCCTTCACCTCCATGAAGCATTGATGCTGAGCTTCCTCTCACTGGCTCCTTTGCCTTCCAGGCCACTGGCTCCCCAACTCCAGCCCAGGCCTCTGAATAGCCAATATTCTGCTTGGTAAAAGCGGCAGGGAGGCTTGGCCCACAGCCCATACAAGCACTGTTTTGTGAATTCTGTAGAGCTGAATTTCTATATAAATAGGCACATTTACAACTTCCTGTCCATTTAGCCGCCAATCATTCTGATAAGGGAGGCACTGATCGTAAGTTACACGTGCAGGAATTCGTGGTGGTGCTTTTACTGTCCATAAGTATCCCTTCTCTGTGTGTGATGAAAATATATTTATGTCTGCATCATTGAGTTCAGTGCCCTCTGTCCTGACAGCATTATCATTTGGCTTGACTTCAAGGAAGAGGTCTCACTTCAGGTCCTCTGGGCCCTGTAGTGGTTATTGATCCTGGACGCAGGGGCAAATGTCCCTTGTCACTTTAATACACAGGTTTCTAGCACACGAGGAGAGGGCACAGCTGTGCAGATTCTAAGATGTTGAAGATGTTTGAGAGTGGACATTGGAATACCGATACACCGTGGTCAGACCGGTGGGGTCCTGATGCTGTGCGGGCTGCGCTTCCTAAAGGAGAATAGGAAGCTTTAAGCTGAGATGATACCAATTAACCTGCTTTGTAGCGCTGTGCCGTGGACTCTGGGGCTCAGCCCGCCTCCCTGGGAGAGATCACTGTTATTAGATAGGAACAACGGCCAGTGTGAAGGAGGCCACAGTGGCGCGTGCCACATCTCACCTAACTGCTTTTAGCTTTGATGTGTGTTCCATGGTACTGGGGATGGAAGGCGAGGCCCTGTGCATGTTCAGCACAGGCTGCACCGCTATACCGCCCGCCTACTATACCACCTCCCTAGCTCTTTTGCTATCTTTAAAAGGTAGCGAGCAGCCCTAGGTGTCATCAAACTGTGACTATTAGACAAGACTCCCTTAAGGACATGAGTGATTGTGGTCTCCACAGTGCCACCAAGTATAGGCCTTGGCTGTCCGTTCTCTGTTGGCTTTCTTTGAGTTTGCTTTGGAATTCTCAAGTACTGGAATCCAAAAGGCCACGTGTGGGGATTTTCTGTCCACCACAGCCCCTCCATTGATGTCCCCAGCCCTCTCCCAGGTAGCCTGGACTTTCACGCTGTCTGCACTGAGGGTTGGGGGATGCTTTCGGGACACATTGTATCTCTGGTGGGTCTCGTTCCCTCCAAGAGCTCTTGGTGGCCTGTATGTATCACCAGCTTTCACTGTCTCTTGCTTTTTGGATCTGGAGACCACTCGGCTATAGTACTTGGGCTGGGTGTTTGGAATTCTGGGGCCTGCAGCGGAGCTTCCTTGCTGCTCAGCCATCATGGATGGTGGAGCCCAGAGCTCTAGGCTTCTGAACCGAGCCTGCCTGTGCTACAGCAAGAATACCTGTGCATGGAGATCCTTGGTCACCAGAAAATCAAGGCTCCCTTCCCTTTAGCACAAATGCTAAATCTCAAACACAGCCTTGCCGTGGAGTAATACACGCCTCCAAAACTTTACTATCTTGGGATGTTGTTTGAAATTACGTGTGGACTACTTTATAATGCTGCCAAAGATAGAAGCAGAAAGAAAACAGTGCCTCTCAGTGAAACAGCTCCTGGTGCTCGGAAATAATCCTAGCCATGCCTTCTGCAATTCTTCCACCCTTTGTGAGCTATTGGAGAGTGTCAGAACTATACTGCATAGGCTAAACCTGGTGGGGCTTCCAGCTACTTGGGAGATTGAGGCAGGAGGTGAGGACTCCAAGGCCTGCCTGGGCTATAGTGTAAATTCAAGGCGGCTTGGTCAGCTCAGCAAAAGCCTGCTTCAAAATAGAAAATGAAAACTGAACTCTCCCATAAAGTAGGCTATGAAATGCATTAAAAAATATATACATGATGAATGGGTAGATATGATAAAGCCACATGTGGTACCCTCTGGCAGAGTACAGGAAATAGTCTTTACCTTTCTACAGGTTTCCCATAATGAAATGTTGAGCAAAGGTTGCCTTTAGCCATGAACCACTTTAATTTAATTTGAGCAATACAGTCCCCGGGGTGAGAGCGAGGAAGGCTGTGCATTTTAGATCCATTTCATATTTGAAGACTCCTGTGGGGGGCTCGCCATTGCTCAAGTCACATGCTGGTGGAGAAAGAGAGGTCATCCTGAATCCCATAAGTCTACAACCTTGTACGGGCACTTTCCCGCGGCATCTACATCACATGCCAGCTCCGGTGTAATGTGAGCTGCATTCCTCAGCCTCCTCCTGGCCTGCCTGGCATTTTTCCCTTCACAGAGGCCTGGCCATATGCCTCAGCCTATGCAATGCTCTGTGGCTCGGAGCCCCGGGGAGAGTGGAGAAGCTGTCATGTGAAGGAGGGTTGGGACACAGGGACACTCCAGATGGTCCTCCGGTCCCCTGAGCACATGAGCCAGAGGAAGAGGGCCAGGAGTTTGAGTGACCAGTAAAGAGTCTAAAGTTGGGTCCTAACCTGTACTATAGGCCGGATTCATTAGAGGTCAGGAGCATGCTGGGGTCCACTGTCAGAATAACCGACTCTGAAGTGGGGGTCACACTGAGCCCTGCCATGACGACGCCCACAGCTATGCTCTCCAGTCCTGCACTCATCTGTGGCTCAGTACAGGTAAACTCCTGGTTTCCTTGGTAACAGAACAAACACCAAGGGGGAAGATAAACAGTCAGCATTTTTTTAAATGAGCCATTTAGTGGGTGAAGAGATGGCTCAGTGGCTAAGAGCACCTGCTATTCTTGAAGAACCAGAGTTCAGTTCCCAGCACCCATGTCAGGAGGCCCACATCAGTCTGTTAAGTCTAGCTCCGAGGGATCTGACACCTCTTCTGGATCTGTGGTCTCCCACCCGCATATGCTCATAACCATACACAGAGACACACAAATAGAAATGACGCTTCCGAAAAGTGAGCCATTTATAGCACTGAAAAATTGAGATCCCCAAAGGACGAAGGGCCAGTAGTGCCCATGATTTTCAGGACACTCACATTGTGCCCCCTGGTACTCACAGTTCTCCGAGCAGTGTTGATGCTGCCCTTGGTACCTGCAAAACCTTGAGACAGTGCCTCCCTGTCCCAAACAGAATGATCTACATTCTGTGCTTTTGTTTTGAGTGAGTGTGTTTGCTAGGTGTCTAGCAAGGAGTAAGTAGCAGATAGACAGCCAAAACATCACATTGGGCACGTAGGCCATCCACAGAGATGACTGGAGGAGCCCAATGGAGTGAGCAAACAAACACCATGCTCACTGCAGAGATTTCCGATCGAGAGTCCCAGGCAGAGCAGAGGGCTTTCTGAGGAGGCGCCTGCGCACCTTCTTCCCACAACCGGCATTTTTATATCATGGGGTAAACAGTAGTAACCTCTGTTGGAGACGGTTGACCTTGCTGCTGTTCTCAAGAGCACAGTGTCTGAAACACCCTCAGCTATGTGCTGTCACAGGGCCAGGGGACATTTTCAGAGGACATTTGAAATAGACATGCTTCTGTTCTCAAGCGTCCACTTTTTGCAAGCACGTGGCAGTTTGTCAATTTAATTTCTATTACGCCTCCTCCCTGACGGGCTAGGGATAGGACCCATCCACACAAGGAGAGCTAGGCTGTCCCCAGTAGGTTCTCATGGTGGCCAAGCCTGCTCTGGAGGGTGTAGGGCAGGAGTTCAGGCCAAGGACACTGGGCTAGCTCCCAGGGCTCTCCTGCAGCTAGCTGGCTGACCTTCCATGGTTGTCTCTTCTACGCATCAGTTTCACCTCCCATGAGTTACACCTGCCTTGTGGGTTCCTGTGAGAACAGATGGAGCCAACAGCGCACAGTCCCCGCCAGACAGGACCGCAAGAGCACTTGAGTGCCAGTGAGGGTTGAGGCTCCACAGCCCTCCGTCTAGAGTCAGCATCTCGCGAGGACTCCAGAAGCAATCTGTGCTTGGTTTTGGTTGGGCCAGTAACAAGTCACCAAATGTTTTGAGCATCCCAGCAGTCTGGATCTGTTCTCTTGGAGTGCTGGAGGTTAGACATCCAAGTTTGTTTCCCCTGGCTGAAGTCGGGGTGCCTGTGTGGTTGTGCTCCCTCACACCCCTGGAGGTGCTAGGTTTGTCCAGGGCTGTGTTCCTTGCATTTGCTGGTTCTCATCTTCAAAGCCATTTACAGAGTGTCTTGCTTCCGTTGTTCCGAGTCACCTCCCCCCCCCCCCCCCCCCCCCCCGTGCTCCTGTCGTAAGGACCTTGTTGTGAGGTTTAGGGTCTACCTGGACCGTCCAGAAGAGGCTGCTCTGCTTATTCTCGTCTGCAGCTGTGCTTTGTGAGACTCACAGTTTCTGGAGTGGGATATGGGGGACTTTTTTCACTCATCAACTAAATCAGGAAGCTTTTCTGGACCAGGGTCTGGACCAATTGAAGCACCAGTCTAGACTCTGCCAGGGCATGCATACTGTCCTGTGGCATCCGCAGGCCCTCTTGGCTCTGAGGGTAAAGTCAGTGCCCTATTCTCTGTGGGATTCCTTATCCCTGGCGCATGGCAGGCACTGGGTGGCATGTGCTCATATATAAAGACCAACCAGCCCTGACTGATATACATGCGTGTCCTTTTAGGCCACGGCGAGTGTCACTGTGGAGAATGCAAGTGCCACGCAGGTTACATCGGGGACAATTGTAACTGCTCAACAGACATCAGCGCATGCCGGGCCAAGGATGGGCAGATCTGCAGTGACCGTGGCCACTGCGTCTGTGGGCAGTGCCAGTGTACAGAACCCGGAGCCTTTGGGGAGACTTGTGAGAAGTGCCCAACCTGCCCAGATGCTTGCAGCTCCAAGAGGTAAGGGCCTGCTCTCCACCCTCGCCCCAGGGCTGTCCTTCAGCAGGCAGCCCTCCCCAGCCAGCCTCCTGTCTACACACAGGCTGCCGGCCAAAACGTGCTAACAGTCACCAAAACAATAGCCGTGAAATGCTGGGGCTGGGGTAGGGAGGGGGTACTGGGGGGGGGGGGAGAAAAGTAAAACAGTTCACAAAAGCAGGATCACAGATCCATTCTAAGGAAATTTTGATATTGCGGAGTGATGGTTAAATGAGACGAAACTGGTTCTGGGTCCAGACAAAATGGAGCCTCGCGTGTGCCATAGGATAGTCTGCTCTCAAAAGGGAACGCGGTATACCTTCTTTCCCAAATGACTGAGCCTCCGCAGAGCGTCTCCCAAACAATGCTTCATAGACCAGGCCGTGGGAACTGCTGGTTTAAGCAAAATGTAATCGGAAGGCAAATGGGATGGAAAGGCGCCGACCTAGATAGGGATGCCTGAAGCGAGTGCAGGGGCTTTGGGCTTTTTCTGCTCTATTTATACTGTTAATAGCAGGGCTGAATGTAGAGCTTATCTAGGCTACTGCCACTGGCTCAGCCCAGAGGCGGGTCACACCACCTGATGACCGTCCTGGGCTCTGCGTGCCCGCCGGCCGCCAGGGTGCTACGCAGATCGGTTACAAGAGTCAAGTCACCCTACTGCCTGGAGCGCAGGGGGGACATTGGCCGGAAAACAGCTGTGTCATTCTCGGTGCTGAGGAACCAGGCAGCAGGGGAAACTGGGCACCAAGCAGAAACAAGGGGTGTTGCAAGCAGGCAGTGTTACTCTTTGGCGGAGGAGCGCAAGTGTGTGATTTTCTTTTGGCAGCTTTCCCTGCTAACAATGTCTGGCCAGGCTGATAATGAAGTGAGTTCATGCTCGCGGAGCCTGTGATAACTGTGTTCAGAAACGTTTGGAGTGGCTTGACCCTCCCTGGCCATGTGCCCCAGACAACCCTGGGCACAGGCAACTGAACCTGCCTGCAGATTGAGAGACAAGATAGGCAGGGAATGTGGCCCAGACACCATGCCCGAGTGGGTGGAATCCCAGCCCTAGTCAGCACGTTGTGTCCAAGGAATCCCCTGGCCCCATAGTTCCCAGCAGACCCTGGGGAGGTTCGCTCCCACTGCTCAGGGCACGTGAGGCTCGTGGGGAGGGGGCCTAGCTGGGGCAGTACACACAGTCAGTGAAAGGAACGGAAGCTTCCTCTACCTTCTTATGGAGCTGCAAGCAATGTGGAGCTGTCTTGGGGGAGCTAAGAGGCCTCAGGGAAAAACAACCCTTGCTTTGAATGTCTGAATTGCTAGGAAAGCCCAAAGATAGGGACTGGCCCTTCTCATCTATCCCAGGACCATTTTTCTTTTTTTTAAACAAAGTTCTTTTGATAACGGAATTTTAGGCCATTTTCCCACTTTCTGTTTTCTGAGAGGTTTTTGGATACTTTGGTCCTTCGTCCCTCGTGTTCTAGAACTAACCAAACACACCCTTCACTTTGGTGAGGTCACACTCGGCTCCAGCTGATTTTAATTAACGTGCCTTGCACAAACGCTCACTCCGCAAGCGGCGTGTTTTTGGAGAGGAGCAGACATGCTTTAATACACAACTGCGGTGCAGTCTGAGTTTCCCGGGGGCGGGGGGCCCAGTTCTAGGCTGCTGTATCCCCATGGGTTGTATGGAGTGTGTCCTAGAAGTGACCTGGAGCTGTGGCAATACAGGGAGCTGAGCGCCTGAGGGGAGGCGTGGGTTCCAGCCAACTGGAAACAGGCATCCTGTTTGCCGTGTGTTGATCCAGGAAGGCTGGCAGAAGGACCAGCAAGGGTCAGCATGAATGACCAGAGATAGGGCCACCCCTTTCTGGCCCCTGGCCAAACCTGCCTACCCTGAGGGGTGGGAGTGGGAAGAGGGACAGGACACAGATATGAGCCTTACTGTCTGGCTCCAACTCCGGAGTGTCTGTGTGAGATCAGCCCAAAGAGAGGAGCAGTTAGATTCCTAAGCTGTCGGTGTCCTCTCGAGAAAGTCATGGCCCTGTGTCTTCATGATCTACCCACTGTTCGGTCCTTATCGATGTCCAGAAGGTGGTCGGAGCATGTCCAGGAGGCAGAACACTGGGAGGAGCCCTCATCTGCTTCTCCTCTTGGTCTCAGCGTTCTCTGGAGAGTGGCCCTACTGTATGATGGTGCTCCCTCCGGTATCAGGGAACTTTCTAGACACCCAGCTCTTTTGGTCCCATGGAATAAGCAGGGTGACCTGCCCCCCTTGTGGCTGGGGTTTTGTGGGTCACAACACCTCCCCTGCACACTTGGCTCTAGAATCCCCACTCGTGTTCTTAGACTTCCAAGTGCCCTTCGCCAGAGCCTTGCTGCCCCCGGGCTGCTTGACCCCTACCCATTCTGTCTGCCATGGAGTTTGCTTTTCCTCCGGCACTGCCCTATTCCTCCCAAGGAGGCAGGGACCCTTCCTCTCTCACAAACTTTAACAGTGGCTTGGCTGAGGCCTGGCCACCCACTTGTGTCCCCAAGTTTTCTGTTCTGATGTAACCTCAGGCAGGAGACTGTCTGGACCCAGATTTGGTGTAGAAGGTAATAACTGTTCAACAGGGCATGATAACTAAACATCACAGGCGGTCACCCAACAGTGGGTGATAGGGAACTGAGAGGGCCTCTATTTAGAGAAAGCCTCTGTTATAAAACGTACCATCTTTAGTGTAGACCGGTTACCAGGTAAGTGGCCAGCAGGCCCTGAAGGACGCTGGCGGCTGGACACTGTGTGGGCATGGCAGGGGGAGGGAGCAAGGTGCCCAGACAATGGTGATCAAACCTTCCAGGAACCAGACTTGCCAGAAAGCCCCATCCTAGAGGTTGTCTCTGAGGGCGCGGCCGAGCCCAGGCATTGAGGCTTACTGCTAAAAGTCCTCTGGAGAGGACATAGTACAGTGCCCTCTCCAGCGAGTGACTCATGGGGATGCTAACACTGGCGTGACACAGGGCTTTGAGCACTGGCCCCAGGCACGTGGCGGTACTCCCAGGGACCAGGAGTAGTTGTTATTCCCCGGAAACCTTTACCATGTAGCTGACTCCTTGGCCAGTTCACTGAAGCGGGGTGCAGATTTGGTTTCTGCTGTTGGAATTGGGAGAATATGCAGCTGTATACCAGATATGCCTCTAAACTCACACATAGCTCTCTGAGACCCTGGGGCTTCCTTTTAACACCAGGGAGGTAGCAGAGCATCCTGTCCCCAAGGCCAGACTTGAGGAGTGCCCCCGAGCCTTTGGGATACTTTTAACACCAGGGAGGTGGCAGAGCATCCTGTCCCCGAGGCCAGACTTGAGGAGTGTCCCCGAGTCTTTGCGACATTGCACAGCAGCTAATGACCACATTCATTTTCTCAGAGACTGTGTAGAGTGCTTGCTGCTTCACTCGGGGAAGCCCGATAACCAGACCTGTCACCAGCAGTGCAAAGACGAGGTGATCACGTGGGTGGACGCCATCGGTGAGTGCTCTGGGTAGCTGTGGATAGCGTCTGGGGAGCAAATGGCCAAGCCTTCTGTGGAGCCCAGCGTAGCTTCCTTGGCATCATTGCTGGCTCCCCAAGGAGACCATGGGATGGGATCCTCACATACCACTGACAGGAATGTCATGCAGATATCAGTTTGGCAGCTGCGCAAAGGCTACTCACAGAATCATCACACAATCTAGCAACCCCGCTCTAAGGTATATGCGCAGAGTTGGGCCTGATTTTCACATGTTTACAGCCTTGGCTGTACTAGTCAATTGTCTGTTAACTGATGGATGATGAAGCAAACGTTCTATATCCATTCATAACAGGATTTTATTTTTAACCACAATGAAGAGCACTAATGTGATAACACATGAGCCCCCAAAACACTGAGCCAAGTGAAAGAAGCCACACAGAAAAGAACATAGGCATTACATGATGCTGTTTAAAATGTCCACAGTAGTCGGGCGGTAGTGGCGCACGCCTTTAATCCCAGCACTTGGGAAACAGAGGCAGGTGGATCTTTGAGTTTGAGGGCAGCCTGGTCTACAAGAGCTAGTTTTAGGACAGCTAGCATTATTATACAGAGAAACCCTGTCCCAAAAATTAAAAAAAAAAAAAAGAATGTCCACAGTAGGCAATGTCAAATTGAGAAAGAATGGGAAGGGGGTGGAAATTGAGATTATATGCTAACATGTGTGGATGTTTCTGGACACTGGTATAAAAATAACATTGTGAGTTTCCTAAATTGGCTACATTTTTAAATAATGTAACAGTTCCTGAGGGACTGCATATCTGAAGAGGGAGCGCTCAACCAAGGCTCGCCAGTGCTAGCCGGCTTGCCCTCTGCCTTGACCCCCGGCTGCTGTAAACTCCTGGCCCTCGCTGTGTCTGTCTCGGTCCTGGCTTCTCTCTGTAGACTCTCTTGTTCCCTCTTCCCTGGTTTTGATTAATTGCTTGGCCGGGTCATGGCATGGAGTATGCCGAGTCTGTTTATCCTGCATACATTCAGGGAGCACCCACCATGTGGCCAACCCTGTGCCAGGCTCTGGGGAGTTGAGAATTCTTCGCAATCTCTCACGCTCCTGCCTTTTGCCCTTCCCCTTCCAGGGCCTGGCTGAGCTCCTCTTGCACTAAGCACATGTAGTTAGGAAAGAGGAAAGGCTCCCTCCCCACCTCCCACAAACAAGCCTGCCCTTTGTGCGCAGCCCGATCCTCTGAGGGGACTCTACAGAGCAAGTATATGACTGACCCATCATTTGTCCCTAGGCTGGCTGACTGGCTTGCTTGCTTTTGTTTGTTTGCTTGTTTGTTTATATTTGAGTTAGGGTCTCACTATGTAATCCTGGCTGGTCTGGAAGTCACTCTGTACATCAGCCTGGCCTCAAACTCACAGAGACCCACCTACCTCTGTCTCCCAAGTTCTGGGATTAAAGGTGTACGCCACCACACCCGGTCTTATTATTTTGTTTCTGCTCTCAACTATATATATCCCAGGTTGACTTCAAACTTTCTATCCTCCTGCCTCAGATTTCTAAGCACTGGGATTATAATTGTGTGCCATGGTGTTCAGTTCTTCCTTGTGCTTTTTAAAACACACACATCCATACCGACTCTGAGGGGGCTGAGCGAGAAGGTTGGGTATTCATTTGGCCAACCATACCCGTTCATCTCCTTCCTGATTGAAGCTCCTGTTCAACCAGGTTGAAAAGGGGGAAGGAAGCACATTTAGTGTCATAGCATTAACCTGTGGTTGTGGTTTGGGACTAAGATGCCCTGTGGCCTGACTTCCTTTTCTCCAACCCCATTACCTCCTAAAGATCAGTCTTAAAGCCCTTTTGGGGACCTGGTGCTTGGGCAGTGACGCTGTCCACTCTAGTCAAGGGTGGTTTGGAGAAAGAGAAGGGCTGTGGCAGCTGAGGACGGGGTTTGTCAGGAGGGAGACCTGTCACAGGCAGAGCTGGTTCTTGAATGGCCTGACCTCTCTGACAGGGGCTCTTGGTATCACCGTGGAGTACCGCCATGAAGCCAGCCTCTCATCCAGAGAGCCTCGGCACCCAGCTCTTGGGGAGGAGCAGCCTCTTGTCTTCTTTCCTCAAATTAGCCCTGGAGACTCATCAGGTTTCCAAGGGCAGACACTCCCTCAGGCTGTTGCATCCAGCCCATTCATCCATGCCCACTCCCAACCATTGAAGGCTTCTTTCATTTTATGTCAGGACCAGTCAACACTTCAGAGGGCTGACAGTCCTAATGGGATCCATATGTCCCCAAAGTATTAAACTCAGCCCTGGGCCTGTGATCTCCATGTGAGGAATCTGAGCTCCCTTTAAAGCCCCGTGGCCCCTTTTAAGCCTCCCATCCTTTCCTGAGGTGCTAAGCTTCTACCTTCATCCATCGGCGGTTGGGCATTTCCCAGAGAGATGCTCAGGGAGTTTCTGCTTGCTTCTCTCCTAGTCAAAGATGACCAGGAGGCTGTGCTTTGCTTCTACAAGACTGCTAAGGACTGCGTCATGATGTTCAGCTACACGGAACTGCCCAATGGGAGGTCCAACCTGACGGTCCTCAGGGAGCCAGGTAGGTGAGAGCCCGAGGGGCCTTCCTCGGCCTGCTTTCTTGTGCCCTTCCCTATGGGGTGGTGTGTGCCTGTGAGCCCAGCACTCTGGAAGGTTGAGATGAGACATTCAGGGCACTTAAAGGCTAGCCTGGGCTACACGAGACCCTGCCTCAAAGTGCCTATGAGGAGTCAGCTTACCATACTGTTGAGGCAGAGGGCTGGGGCCATGGAGCTATGGGAGTGTTGCTGTGGACTGTGACCATGGAAGAAACATTAACATGCTTATTTAAGAGTTTAAAAAAAAAAGGCGGGTGGTGGTGGCATATGCCTTTAATACCAGGATTCAAGAAGCAGAGGCAGGTGGATCTCTGTGAACGAATTGCAGGGCAGGCTCCAAAGCTACAGAGAAACTCTGTCTCAAACAACAACAACAACAAAAGAGGTTTTGCAGGGAGGGTGCCGGGCAGATGGTCCCCCAGGGATGAGGTGTCCCTTAAGTTGAGGATCATCTGGGACTAACAGCCTGTGCCTCAGAATGACAGGGATTTCTGTATCAGCCTTTTCAGTCTTTGGATTGGGGAGGAAGCAGAAAATGCTTTGCAGATTCCAGGTCTCAGAATCCAGTTAGCAAGGTGAGCCCAGCTCCCTAT
This sequence comes from Microtus pennsylvanicus, assembly GCF_037038515.1. NCBI lineage: Eukaryota > Metazoa > Chordata > Mammalia > Rodentia > Cricetidae > Microtus > Microtus pennsylvanicus. The sequence continues at coordinate 60,950,671 of NC_134579.1, read as the reverse complement.
GTGCTGATGGCCTTCTTGGCCAGAGGTAAAGGAGGTGTGGTCACGGCCCCGACAGCCTGTGGCCGTGAGGGCCGTGCTTAGGAAGCCCTGTCTTTGCTTGGAAATAAGCATGTTTGTGCCTTAGAGCTTGTCACTGAGGGCTGAGAAATGCCTGGCCCTAGCCCAGCCCTTTCGGAAGTGGTGCACGCTGTGTCCTCCCTGCCTGGTTTGTCCCGGAGCCTCTGATGTGAAAGCGGAGCTGTGGCCCAGCCTCCTACACTGGAGCTGGGCCAGGCTAGAGCCTCTGGGGCACAGCCCAGGAGGGGAAGTGTAGCCGTTCACCAGGGTGCTCATTTGCCACCGCTTGGCTGTGTGAGCTTGAAACAATTACTGTATTCTGTGAATCTTTTACTGTCTGAGCCTTGGGGAGACCACCCACAACCACCCCCAGCTTTCAGTCACACAGAAGTGAAGCTGGGCGGGCAGAAGGGAAGTTGTCTGTGGGGGGCAACCTTTCACCTCGGCTGAGGTCAGGAGGTGGGGGAGGGAGGGATGCTGATGGCTTTGCTCACCTGTCTCCTGGGCCCTTCCAGAGTGTGGAAGCGCCCCCAACGCCATGACCATCCTGCTGGCTGTGGTTGGCAGCATCCTTCTGATCGGGATAGCCCTCCTGGCCATCTGGAAGCTGCTCGTCACCATCCATGACCGCCGAGAGTTTGCCAAGTTCCAGAGTGAGCGCTCCAGGGCCCGCTATGAAATGGTAAGTGAGGGAGGGGTAGAGAAGAGGCTGCTGGCTGTAGAGCCAAGGCCAAAGGCGGCCAGTATCTTTGGTATTAGAAACAATCAATCCGATCAACAAAGAATGAGCTAGGTGTTGTAGTATATACCATATACACCTCCAGAGGCAGCAGGACTTGCAAGTTCAAAGTTAGCCTGGGTTTCTTACCAAGACCCTGTCTCAAAATAAAAATAATTTGGTGCTGTAGAGATGGCTCAGTGTGGTTAAGAGTGAGTTCAATTCCCAGCAACCATGTGGTAGCTCACAACCATCTATAATGGGATCTGATGCCCTTTTCTGACATGCAGCATACATGTAGAAAGATATGTATATATATATGTAGGGGTTTTTTTTTCTTTCTTTTTTTGAGTGTAGCTCAGTGGTAGCTCTGGGTTCGGTCCCTAGTACCACAGAACAAGCAAACAAATCTATGAACAGTGAAGAATCAGCTTCTTCCGTGCAGGGTGGGAGAATTACACACCCAGAAACCTCGAGGACATGTAGACCCCTGGTCCATGTTGGGTCTGCTGTGGGGCAAAGTGCCAGAGGCAGGCTCAAGCCCTCAGGTCTGGTGGGATGGTCGTGTGAACAAGTCCTTCCACCCCGGGCACCCTGCACGTTCAGGAGAGCGGAACTCAGAGGAAGAACCTCTGACACCTGAGCCTGTCTGCTCAGGCTACAAGGCAAGGGGGGCTTTCTGCCTGAGCATCCATTTCAGAGATGAAGATTGAAAAGCAGGGAGAAGGGAGGGAATCTCCCAGAGCCCCGAACGAGCCCAAAGCAAGCATCCCTGCGGGTGCTAGCCCTGAGATTGGACTAACGTCTGTGCTCTCTCATGCTTGCAGGCCTCAAACCCGCTGTACAGAAAGCCCATCTCCACACACACCGTAGATTTTGCCTTCAATAAGTTCAACAAATCGTACAACGGCTCAGTGGACTGAGGCTCCTGGTTGAATGGAGGGGGACCGAGGACACAGACTGATGCGTCTTGGATTGCTTTCCACCTGCTCACGCTAGCTAGGCGAGCAACGAGATGCCCTCCATTGAGCCTTAGGGGGCCTGCTACCCACACAGGAGGTAGCTGGCCATGACCCCTGGCTGCAGGCGGAGGCACGTGGGGCCACTTCCCTCCAAGCCAGGAGAAACGAGGAGACTCTGGCGTTCTCAGCTTCCCTGCTGCCTCTGACTTGCTGTCTTCCATGGCATGCTGAAGACGGGGCTGCCCTTCCGGTCCCCACCTGGCCAGATAGACTGGTATCTGGAAGAGTCTGCGTGTACAAAGCTAAAGCTCAGCCTGGCTTCTTCGGGTTGGTTGTTTTTTCTAAGAAATAAAAAGGTCACGCACGTATGGCGTAGCTCTGGTTACTGGCTCCCTGAGGACTGCCTGGCCTCTGGGGGTGGTGTGGTAGAACTGGGGGGGCGCCTGTTGAAGGTATTGCACCTTGCAAATGTTAGCCTTTCCCTCCTGTCCATGTCTGTTTAGTACTTTTGAAATGAAAAGGAAAGATTGTCTGGGATTAGAAGTAAAGACTGAAACCAAGCAGCTGTCAGTTGGTGTGGTGATCTGAGTGAAAATGCCCTCCCGTAATAAAGCCCATAGGGAGGAGACGTGGCCTTGTTGGAAGAAGTGTGTAACTGAGGGAGGGCTTTGGGGTTTCGAATGTCCAAGGCCCAGTATCTCTCTCTCTCTCTCTTCCTGCTGCCTGCGGATCCAGATGTAGGCCTCTCCAGCACCATGTCTGCCTGTGTGCCGCCGTGCTTCCTGACATGACAACAATGCCCTAAACCTCTGAACTATAAGCCAGCCCCAAGTCTAATGTCTTCCTTTATAAGAATTGCCATGGTCTTGTGTCTCTTCACAGCAACAGAAGCCCTAACTAAGACAGTCGGCTTCATATACTCTGGCCCGTGCCTCCCTTCCTGAGCGATCTTGAGTGGTCCCCGGTAGAGACCAACATGTTCATATGCTTTCTCAGGGACAGGACTTAACCAGACCAGTACTCCAGGCCTCCCTGAGGTGCTTAGGCAGTTAGGGTGCCGTTGGGCCTGCTGGGATGTGCTTAGAGTTAGAAACTGTACAAACCGTGCATGTTCCCACCTATGTCCTGCGTTGCTACAGGGTGGAGATGCGTGGCTTCTACACAAAACGTCTTACACTGTGTAAATCAGAGACCCTAACCAATACTTCCCTCATCGAGTTCTTCGGTCCTGCCTGGGGCCCAAAGTCCAATTTCACCTCAGCTTGTCTCCTCCGGTGCCATAACTCTTTAGAGGCCCTTCGGAGATGAGTGGTTCCCAAGTAGCTTCCTGACCTGTAACCAGGCTGTGGCAGGGGAGGTAGCTTGCTGAAGGTCAGGCTAGCTGAGGACCTTGTGGTACTAAGTAAGCCCTAGGCTCACGATGCCCTGCTTCCTTGACAAATCTTTCACTAACGTTATGATTCCTAAAAATTAATCTTTAGCCAGGCATGGTGACGCGCACCTTTAATCCAAGCACTGCAAAAAAAAAACCCCAAAAAATCAAATAAATAATTAATTAAAAGTAATTGATTTTTAAAAAAGTTTATGTGAATGAGCGTTTAGCTTCCATGTATGTCTGTGCACCGCATGCATGTCTTGTGCAGACAGAGCCGGAAGAGGGTATCGGGTCCCCTGGAACTGTAGTTAAGCTGCCGTGAGTCATCATGTATGTTCTGGAACCAAACCTGGGTACCGTGCAAGAGTCATCAGTAACTGCTGAGCCATCTCGGCCCCTCACTAATGGTTTTGTGACTGTAATGCTTCAAGCCTGCAGGACCTTCATTTCAAATCAATCTATTGTAAGTGTTGGACCAAATCTCCTTTATGTTCTTGGCCTGCTCTGGGGTGGACGCTTATTACCTGGGGCAAAAAACTGATTCTGAGTGTGCTTCCTCTTGTGGAACTTAGAGAAGGGGACGTAAGTCCCTTTACAAATATCTGAGACAATAAAATGTGGCTTTTTGAGACTTTCTAAACTGGAAAAAAAAAACCCACAATTTCGAAAAGAAAAAAAAAAACATTAGTTTCTCTTCCATTTACTTTGGGGTCTCCAGGAGACCATGAATTAACTTGTTAAAATCCTGTTTTCTACAGCCAGTGCCTTGAGCATGTGATACTCTTGAGCCACAGACTCAGGGTCACCGGATCCCTTTTTCCACCTGATGCTTAGATTAATTAGGGGTGTTTTCACAGCCACCCTAGAGGAAGAGGTGCCTGGGAAGGAACCAGCTGTCCACGGAGTCCTACTGCCCCCTGCTGGAAGTTCTTGGCGTAAGCAACCTGGAGACTGTGGCCCAAGGCCGGCCATGATTTCCTCATTTCTTAAGATTGCATAGTGAGCAGAAAGTGGTAACAAGAATGCTTCATTTTACAAAACCCAACTCCGTGTGTGTGTGTGTGTGTGTGTGTGTGTGTGTGTGTGTGTGTGTGTGTGTGTGTGTGTGTGTGTGTGTGTAACATGATTTAAGAGACAGGAATAGGTCCAAGAACAACTTTATGGAATTGATTCTTCCTATCTTTTTGTAAGTTCCAACACTGAACTCAAGTCTACAAGCTAATGAGGCAAGTGGCTTTACTCGCTGAGCTATCTTGTTGACTCTGTTGCTGGTTTTTTGTTTTTGCTGTTTTTGTTTGTTTGTTTGTAGCTCAGACTTTCTTAGAACTGTGCCGCCCAGCCTGGTCTTGAACTCATGGCAGTCCGCTTTCCCCAACCTCTCGAGTGCTGGGATACAGGTGTGCACTACCATGCTAGGATCAGGCAGGTGTCTCTCTGAGATTGAGGCCAGTGACGGGTGCCCTCCCTCAAGACCTCCTGTCGAGTCAGCCCCGTGGAGGAGCACCGCGGGTCAGCAGTGTGCATTCCAGGCTCCTGCAGAGCCAAGCAGCTGCAGCTGGTTCCGAGAGGCCCCCTCCTCCCGCTCCAGTGCTTGCCTTTCTTTAGTCCGTGCTCCACCCAGCTTGAGGAGACAAGCCCTTCACCTGTGCTTCCGCGAGCTCCTACAGCACCTGTGGTCACAGTGTAGGGCTCGTTCATCTGGCAGCCATGTTAACCAGTAGAAGCAGGAGCTGAAGAGCTCTGCAAGCCTTCGTCTTCAGCGCGGCGTCTGTTTGGAGTTTCCCTGCAGGGCAGGACCGACTCACATCAGCATCCGTCAGGGTAAAAGCTGGGCCAGGGTTGGCTCTGAGACTGAGCGGACTCAGCTCTGAATGATAGCTCTTAACAAAGAGAGAGGGTGGGGGTGGGCTGGAGGGGTGTGTGTGAATTTGAGACCAGGGAAGCAGCCACTCATCTTCCAGAACCTCAAAGAGAACCAGAATATTTGGATCAGAGTGAGGAAAAGAGGCGAAGCCTTCACTCCCACCACAGCAGAAGCCAAGGATCGTGAACATCGGTTTTTGCTGAGTCCCTTTCTCTCTACAGCCCACTTTTATGTATGTGAGGCCGTAGCGTGGCTCTGGCCCCACACCAGGCCCAACAGACCAGACAGAGGCAGTGAACCACGGTAACAGGGCTCTCTCGCAACGGTAAACTGGGTAAACCATAAGAAACAGGCCAACCTGTAGTGTGGGTCAGCGTTCTGTTGGTTGCCCTCAGAGGAACATGCTCTGTGGCTGTCAGGTGGGACTCTGCTGGCTTCTTACTGCCACTGGGAGGCCTGGGAAGACGCCTGCGTTTCTAAAGCTCTGTGGATTTGGGTATGAGGCAAGTTTCAGCAAATGTTTTGGTCTGGGCTATGGAAGTCCTGACAGAAACCAGCTTGGGTCCCGAAGAGGAGGGCTCAGTGTAGTGACATCAGCAGGGACAGGACTGGGTCCCTGTCAGACAAAACTGCACTGGGCTCAGTGGGCTGGTCAGGGTTTAGGTGGAGGGCCTAAGCCAAGGGAACCCTGAGACTGGATTACGCCGTGAGAGCACACAGCCTGGGCTCACACCTCATTTGTGCTGTGAGAAGGTCTATGACTTCAGAGTGGGCTGTCTTGGCTAGGCAGAAAGGTCAGAAATGCTCCTCCATTTAGAACTGCAGCCAATTTATGGTTTCTTTTGTTGTTTGTTTTTGAGTCAGGGTTTCTCAATAGCTATGGAGCCAGTCCTGGAACTCACTCTGTAGACCAGGCTGGCCTCCTCAAACTCACAGAGATTTGCCTGACTCTGCCTCCGGAGTGCTGGGATTACCGGCATGCACCACCACCGTCCAGCATAAATTCTTACGACCCCCACACTGGGTGCAATGGCGCACACCTGTAAGCCCAGCACTTGGGAGGTTGAGGCAGATGGATTTTTTAGTTCAAAGCCAGCTTGGTCTACAGAGTAAGTTCAGTACAACCAGGGCTACTGAAAGCTCTGACTCTAACAAAAAGAACCCCCAGAGCTTACACCTCTATTTATTGTGTTTAGAGATGGGTAAGCCCTAACGGGAACATGGGGTTGCAGAGACCATAGTGCAGGAGTTTGTAGGGTACTAGAAAAAAATAAGGCACCAAAGACTTTTCAGAAAGTCAGATGCATCTTTTGGTACAGGTTGCTAAAAGTTGTTTTTAAAAGTTGAGCACTCGGGGCCTTGAACCTTGGTTAAAATCTTAGCATGATGGGAAAGTGTTGTCTTGTAAGAAAGAGCCTTGTCTGCTGTATTAGGGAACCTCTCCCTGTGCTCAGTCATGTAGTTAAAAGCCCCAGGGTCTACTCAGTTCTGGAGACCTGCCTCGGTTGAAGGGAACGGCTTCTCTGATGGAAAGCTCTTGTCCACACCTGGAGGAGCAGAGCCCTTGGTGCTTCCACAGGGAAGCAACACCTGTCCAGCTTTGCCCTTGTCTTGGCCACGTGTCTGTCTGACAACACTGTCTTAGCAGTCCTGAAAGCCTAAGACTGCTTTAAAAGGGCCAGGGGTCCTGGACTCTGCCAGGTGGCTGAAGTGAGCCAAATGGTTGGGGTGAAGATCCCCTGGGGATGGATGGCTTCTAATGAATGGGCCCTCGGAGGGATAGAGAGTCACAAGTCTCTCCCGGTGTGGAGAGATCTGTCCTGTGATCTGTGGTTGAAGGCGTGGGAACCGCGGAGTCCATGCCTTTAGGGAGGAGTCGCTCTGCCTTTAGGGAAGCGAAGGGGACTCAGCCTTGCATTTTGCTGCTTTTCGGGTGTCTTTGGATCATTGCACAATTGATTCTGGATTTTGGCTTTCCTGAAACTCCAATGACTAACTCCTTAGATAATTTAAGCATAAACTGTTGATAATGAATAAAGCCTAAAAGCGTTGGAATCTATAAAGAATCTTGTAGTTTGGGGAAGCCCACTCTCCCGAGGTGTTGAGTAGTGGATGTTGGATTAGGTGATGGATTCTTTTAGAATTTATGGACCATTTTGAGGTTAAAATACTGAAACTTGCTCATTAATCATCCTTATTTTACTGTGATATGATGTGGGAGTGTCATATATCAATCTGTTGATTTCATTAGCTAAGCAATAAAGAAACTGCTAGGCCCATTGGATAGGCCCACCCTTAGGTGGGTGGAGTAAACAGAACAGAACACCGGGAGGAAGAGGAAGTGAGGTCAGACTCCACAGCTCTGCTCTCCGGAGCAGACGCTTCAGAGAGACGCCATGCTACCTGCTCCAGGGAAGACGCACGCTATGAAGCTCCAACCCAGGATGGACTTAGGCTAGAATCTTCCCGGTAAGCGCACCTAGGGGCGCTACACAGATGATTAGAAATGGGCCAGAGCAGTGTTTAAAAGAATACAGTGTCCGTGTAATTATTTTGGGGCATAAGCTAGCCGGAGCAGGCGGCTGGGGTGTTGGGACCAGCCCCGCCGCCGCTCCATATTACTACAGTGATAGAAGGTAGTTAGAAAATATTTTGACTACGGTAAATTCCCAATTTTGATGACTAGAAAAGGCTCTCTCTATATAACTAGTTATTCTGGGGGCTGGAGAGATGGCTCAGAGGTTAGGAGCACTGGCTGCTCTTCAGAGGTCCTGCGTTCAATTTCCAGGATCCATATGGTGGCTCACAACTATCTATACTGAGACCTGGTGACCTCTCTTCTGATTTGTGTATACAAATACACAGTGATGGAGTGCAGACCCTCAGCAGGCTCTTGACCAGTCTGCTGTTTCACATCCTGTTTGAGCAGAGATGCAATGCTAGACAAGGTGGGTGTGGTTCCATCCTTGAGGCATCACCGGTAACACACATCCATACACAGCACAGCATGAAATGTGAACAGTATGCACCTAAGCCAAGTTCTATACAGAAGGCGAGGGCCGCTCCTCACCTGGGCTTCTGTTTATTTGAAACAGGAGAGGTGTACTGTCCCATTTGGGAAATAGACTAATGGAACCAGGCAGTGGTGGCGCACATCTTTAGTCCCAGCACTAGGGAGGCAGAGGCAGGTGGATCTCTGTGAGTTCCAGAACAGCCAGAGACCTTGTCTCAAAAAACCATTTACTAACAGAGTATTGGCTTTATGTGGTATAGGGAAACCAGGGGCATTTTTGTTTGTTTTTGTTATTATTATTATTATGGTTTTTCGAGAAAGGGTTTATCTGTGTAACAGTCCTGGCAGAGTAATCCAGGCTTGATTTGGACTTAGTGGCAGCCTGAGCTTGTTTTGTTTTAACCCAGAAAAAGCTGTTTCTGAGCCGGGCAGTGGTGGCGCACGCCTTTAATCCCAGCACTTGGGAGGCAGAGGCAGGCGGATCTCTGTGAGTTCGAGACCAGCCTGGTCTACAGAGCTAGTTCCAGGACAGGCTCCAAAGCCACAGAGAAACCCTGTCTTGAAAAACCAAAAAAAAAAAAAAAAAAAAAAAAGAGCGGTTTCTGTGTAGCTGTTTGTGTATGTGCACACACATGCGTGGAGAGCAGAGCTCGACACCAGCCGTCTAAATTAACCTCTACCTTGTAATTTAATTTTTATGTGGGTGCCGGGTGTCATGGCTGGCACACAAAGATCAGAATCTTCAGGAATAGATTCTCTTCTCCCACCATGTCGGTCCCAGGGATTGAACCCAGGTTGTCAAGATTGGCAGAGGTGGGATTACCTGCCTGTCCATCCACTTTATTTATTTAGAGACAGGCTTATCTGTAGAGCGCTGGCTGTCCTGGAACTCGCTCTGTAGACCAGGCTGGCTTTGAACTCAGAGATCTGCCTGCTTCTGCCTCCTGAGTGCCATCCACCTTATGTTTTCTGGGGGGAGGGGTGGTTTTTGTTTTTTTTGAGACAGTCTCTCACAGAACCTGAAGCTCACCCATTTGGCTACACTAACCGACCAATGAGCTTCAGGGATACTGTCTGTCCATCTGTCCCACACTGTCAGCACCTCAACTTCTTGTGATATGCAGTAGCTTCTGGCTTTTACATGGGTGCTGGGGATCTGAACTCAGGTTTTCCAAGCACTTTACCGGCCACACGGGCAGAAATCCTGAGAGGATTCCTGCAGTGTTGGGAGCTGGTGGGGCCTCAGAACCAGACCCTGAATTCTCTATGAGTGGCTTGTTTTTCCTGTGTTTGCAGCTGCTCTGAGCAGGCTGCAGCTGCTCTGAGCACGAGATCCTGATGGCAGGGGAGTGGACTCTGATGAGTCTCAGCTGAAAGAGCCCAAGAGCTGGGGCATTGCTATCGGTTAAGGATCCCTATACAAAGCGTCCCCTGAGCTCAGTAAAGTTGGCACTCTTGTTGCTGGGGAATTGAACTCAGGACCTCTGGAAGAGCAGTCAATGCTCTTAACCTCTGAGCCATCTCTCCAGTCCTAAGTTGGCAATCGTATCAGGAGTGACCCGTCTCTGTATCTCTGTGTGTTTTGTATTTTTTTAAGTCTCTCAGCCCAGTTCCTGGCTCGTGCAACTGGTCCTGTAGTGATGCGGAGGTCTGACGGTCCAGAGCTACAGGTCCAGAGCTACAGGTACCGTGCCATATAGAGCATAGTACAGGACCACTTCGGTTCTAACACTGAAGCTATCTGGTTTCTTTGGTAGCTGCTTTACATGTTTGAACAAATTCTGCAAGGTTGGTGCAAACCAAATTGGCTATAGTAATCTTTAAAATATTTTCTTCATTTTAAGAAATTTTGTGTATTATGGGTGTTTTTGCTCTTGTCTGTACACCATGTGCCTACAGTGTCCTCAGAGGCTAGAAGAGGGCCTTCGATGCTCCTGGGACTGTAGACAGGCTGAGCTGCCAAGTGTGTGTTTGAACCTGATTCTCTGGAGGAACAGCAAGTGTTCTTAACCACAGAACCATCTCTCCAGTCCCTATAGTAGCCCTCCTCCTTTGTTAAGGGCTTTTTTTGAGACAAGGTTTCTCTGTATATATCAGAAGTGTGCCTGCCTCTGCCTCCCAAGTGTTGTGTTAAAGGCACACACGGCCACAGCCCAGCCCCTACAGTAGCCCTTTGATGCACATCTCTCTAGTCCTGAACTGGAAAAACAAAGCCAGTGTTTGAAAATTCTGCCTGTGGTAGCATAGGCCTTTAATCCCAGGACTCGGGGTACCAAGGTAGACAGCTCACTAACAGTTGTAGGCCAGTTTGGTCAACATATCTAGTTCCAGTCAGAGGTACAGCAACCAAGAATTCAGCGTGAAGTATGTATCACCATGCAGGGCCTGAAGAGCCAGCCACTTGGTTCCTTCCTTGTGTTTTAGGTCTCTGTGGTTGGTTCTGTACCATGTTACCTTTTGGAGCAGACAAGGGGACGTGAATGATAGCAAACACCAGAGTGGTGACCATTCTGAAACTGCTGGCACGTGTGTTTGGTAAACACACTTGGCATCTGAGGCTGAGGTGAGGTGAATTCAAGGCCAGGCTGGTTATATGACCAGATCATTTCTCAAAAAAAAATAAACCTACCAAAATGAGTTAGAGCCAATGTGTATCATGTCAAACCCCAGTCCTGAGATGAGTACCGAAAGTTCTAGTGGTGTATTTTTGTCCCGCAATTGTTAGGTTTCTATTGCTGTGACTAAAAGCACCTTGGGGAGGAAAGGGTCTTTCAGCTTATCACCCTTAGGTCCCACTTCATCACTGAGGGAAGTCAGGCCAGGAACATAGAGGCAGAAGCCATGGAGGATGCTGTTTCCTCGCTAGTTTACTTTTTTTTTTATGCAGTTCAGGACTACCAGCTCTGCCCACTGTGGACTGGGCCCATCAATCACTAATCAAGAAAATGCCTTCAAACGCATGTCCACAGGCCAATCTTAGATTTTCGCCATTAAGATCCCCTCTTCCAATGGGCAGTGGTGGTGCAAGAGGCGAATGGACCTCACTTTGAGACCATCCTGGTCTACAGAGTTCCAGGACAGCCAGGGCTGTTACAAAAAAAACCCTCTTCCCAAACATCCATGTCATGTTAACAAACACCTGGCACATTGATGGACCATCTGAATATTTACAAATCTCAATTACTACCTTTAGTGGGGCATAAATGTTCTCCTGATAGTCTTTGCTTATATACAAGCAAGAGGGCCAATTGGCAAGAGTAGTTGAGGCCACTGGGGAACACCTTTATGGAATAAACACTGGAGACATCTATTATTACAAAGCTATTTTCTTAGGTAAACTATGTAACTGTTAAATAGGGTGTTAGCATGACACTGCCATGCTGAGATCTGGAGAAGTTGGCAGCATTTTTAACTGAATTTTAGATGGATTGACTTGGCCAAAGATACTGTGTAAAAACCCAAAAGAGCCTGTACTACGTGCTATACGGTATTACACATGTAGCCACCACTACAGGACTTACTGTGCTACTACAGGACAGTATGCAACGGGAACTGGGCTGAGAGACTTAAAAGCACACACACACACACACACACACACATACACACGGGTCATCCTTGATACAAGAATGCCAAGTTTATTGTGCTCAGGGGAAGCTTATATAGGGCTCTCCATGCCCCAGCTCTCGGGATCTTTCAGCTGCAGACCCACCAGCCTGCCATCAAGGTCTCGTGCTCAGAGCAGCTGCAAGCATAGGAAAGACAAGCTGCTCACAGGGAATTCAGGGTCTGGGAGTCCACAGCCCCCAACAGTACTGTAGTTAGTTTAGTGGGTGGATCCACCCAAGACGTCTGTTCTCAAGAGGACCTTAAGCTTTCTATTTCCCAAAATGCTGACGTGAATACTGCAAAGCTTTAAAGCATTATGCTAATGTGTACTTTCCCTCTGACGGCCTGGTTTCCTAGGAATGAACTGAAAGATTGCTCTGGAACCGTGCATATGTGTGGACGTGAAACGTCAGGACCTCAATTTAGGTTTGCACCTTAACTCTGAAAGGATCCCTTTGGACTCCTGGAACCACCAGATGTCGGGAGACAGAGTAAGCTAACGCCTAGAAGGGACGTTTTCTTAGCATTTTCCAGGCACTAGTGCAAATTCACCCTGAGATCCATGGCTCTCTCTCTCCTGGCTTATGCCTTTACTTGATGGGATCATGCTGCAATTAGACCTCCTTCAAGCGCTTGCTGCTTCAGCTGCCTTGACTCCACTTTACTGGAGGGGGCATTCTTGCTGAGTGAAGTGTGGTGGCTAATCTTTTTATGAATGTGTAGACAACAGGGCGCTGTGTAAGCAAGTTAGCATACAGACTCTGACCATTCCATCTGATACACACCAGTATGCTCCAGTCTGGACTGTATACACACAGCTACCTGCTGAATGCTAACAGATCTTTCCTTCTGGCAGGAATAGGAACTTAAGGCCCCGCAGAAGATGTGTGGAGGGCAGAAACCAGGGTGATGGTGCTTTGCTCGTTAAGAATGTGAACCAAGGCCTGGAGAGATGGCTCAGTGGTTAAGAGCATTGCCTGTTCTTCCAAAGGTCCTGAGTTCAATTCCCGACCACCACATGGTGGCTCACAACCACCTGAAATGAGATCTGATGCCCTCTTCTGACCTGCAGGCAGACACACAAGACAGAATATTGTATACATAATAAATAAATAGATAAATATTAAAAAAAAAACAAAAACAACGTGAACCAAAGGGGGAAATGGCTCAAGTTTATCTGGAGAAGGGGGAGGCTGTGAATTCTATCTGCAATGGGCACACCTCTGTACTAAAAATTCTCCCTTTTAGCACCGGCAAAGACTAATTTAAAGAAAAGTTTTTTTTTTAAAATATTTATTTATTATATATACAATATTCTGTGTGCATGTCTGCAGGCCAGAAGAGGGCACCAGACCTCTTTACAGATGGTTGTGAGCCACCATGTGGTTGCCGGGAATTGAACTCAGGACCTTTGGAAGAGCAGGCAATGCTCTTAACCACTGAGCCATCTCTCCAGCCCCAAGAAAAGTTTTTATACATTTATGTGGAGCCACAGCAAGGGGAAATTGGATCCCCTCGAAGTGGAGTTACAGATGGCTGTGAGCCACCACGTGGGTGCTGGGAACTGAATGCTGACCCTCTAGAAGAGCAACAGTGCTCGTAACCACTGAGCCATTATGAGCCTCCAGTCCACATTAATGACGGTGGGGAACTGCTATTCCTAGGTGCAGCAGTCTGCCTCCAGATGAAGAGGAAGCTGGGGCTTTCTGACCGCTGAGAAGGATGAGCCAAAACTCCTGCTCCATGGTACTGAACGAGGTAAGTGGCTAGCTAACATTAGATGTTGGGGACTATTATTTCCAGGTGTCTAACTTTTGTTTCACTTTGTGAAGCTGTGTTATTGTGCCTGTCTAAAACACCTAATGGTCCTAATAAAGAGATGAATGGCCAATATAGCAAGGATAGGCAGGGCTGGCAGGCAGAGATTATAAATAGGAGAAATCTGAGAGGACAAGAACAAGAGGACATCGGGGGCCAGCCACCCAGCGAGTAAGGAGGAAAGGTATACAGAATAAGAGAAAGATACAAGCCCAGAAGCAAAAGATAGTTGGGATAATTTAAGAAAAGCTGGCAAGAAACAAGCTAAGACCGGGAATTCATAACTAAGAATAACCCTCCATGTGATTTATTTGGGAGTTGGGTGGCAGGCCCCCCAAAAGAACAAAAACACAACAATTAGATGTGACTGAAAGGAAGGGAATCAGAAAGGTGGTGGCTGCCCAACAAATACCAGTCTCGACGAAAGCAAGCTTTACAAAGAGCTTATTACAGTACCAAGACAGTGATTACACGTAAAGACCATGATATGGTAGTTCCAGAGTCTGTCTCTCATTGGCTCTGTGCAGAACCCCGAGCACAGTAAGGCACTGTTGCTTTGAGAACACCAGTCTTCAGCATCTTCTCATTAAGCAGCAAGCCTACCCAAATAAGCTTCCCAGGCAGCTTTTCTGTACACCTCAGCTGCTTCCAGCCGGTTAGATGCTGCAAGTATTCCCCGGCCTACAATGATGACATCAGAACCCCGTTTGCCAATCACTTCTTGAAGACTATTGTACTGTTGGCCGAGGTGATCCCCTGTAGAGAAACAAAAACCATTTACCATAATGCAAACTCAGGAGGTAATGGGACGCACTGGGTCAGTCCAAGATATTGAGGAAATCCAGAGAACATTTACTGCCATACACCTTACTATTCATAACCCTTTCTGCTACAATCCCAAGATCTCAGACCCTAATCCTTTGCGCTGGCACTGAACTCAGAAATCCTAGTGCTGGTATTAAAAACATTTGTCACCATACCTGATTAGATTTATTAATTTCTGTTGTTCTAGAAATGTTACGTTAAATGGGTTTTGATGCTTTTGATTCCTGAAAGCCTATGCTAACATGCGATCTGGTGAAAGAATCAGACTCGCAGGCGCTGACACAGCAGTCAGATGCGCTGGCTGCGGCGCTGTGCACGCCATCTCAGCGCCTCTCCCGCTGACTAAAGGTCAGGACTATCATCCCTCCACCCCACAGAGCCACAAGAGATTAAAGTAGTTTAGCCGGCTTTACTATTTTTCCCTCCAAGGGTGCTGCTCCCTGCTGACTGAAGTGATACTTCAAAACTGTTTCACAAACAGTAAAACCTAGTACATGCAAGGCCCCACTTTAGTCAGCTGGGACTAGTGGCCTACACACTCAGAGGGTGTGGTAGTGCACACTTTTAGTCCCAGCACTTGGGAGGCAGTTCCAGATAAAGAGAGATCCTGTCTAAAACAAACAAAAAAGTTGAGTGGCCTGTATAAAGACACCCGATACTAGAATGGAAGGGTTGAGAGAATGCAAAGACTTGAAAGACTTTAAAAAGTTCTGAGTTGACTTCCAAGGTCACTCTGTGGCGGGCTATCTGCTCCACAGATGTCATGTGCATGCATCTGCATTCACTGGTTTTCTTCTGACTCCCTTTCTATGAGTGTTTAACTCAAAGCAAAAGGCAGTGCTTTTCCCTAATGTTAAATACTATCTAAAATGATGTAGAAGGGATTCAAATACAAAGGCGCCCCCTGGTGGTAAACTACACGCACTTACAACAGAAGGTTTTGATGTCCTGTTCCATTTGTAACTAGGAAACAAACACCAGAGCTGGTTTATGAGGGATGAACCCCAGAACTTGTGTGAGCTAGGCAAGCACTCTACCAGCTGAGCTACACCCCTGAGTAAATAACCAACCCCCCTGTATACTGTGTCCTACAGTACAGTTACATTTTTTGTTGGCAGGCAGGGGTGAGGTGCTGGAAACTAAGCCCATAGCCTCATGGCAGCTAAGCACACACTCTGAGAATTACATCCAGCCCTTACACCCTAGCTTGCTCTTTTACAACTACATTTGAGACTGCTGAGAATTTAGGAGCCATAGCCAGGCACTGGCACATCAAAGCTGCTGACAATCGTCTGTTTAGCCAAGGTTTACCAGACGTGCTGGAACACGGAACAGGCAGCATACTCAGAGCACCAACTAGGAAATGCTAACCTAATATACCAGGTTTCTGGTCAGCATGGTGCCACATGCCTTTAGTTCAAGCACTTGAAGGCAGAGTTAGGCAGCTCTCTTCAAGTTCCGGGGCCAAGTAACCTTCTAAAATTAAACTGCAAGATGTCTTACAAATACAGTACAGGCCAAAGGGCTCGCTCATTGTTCTAGACTAAGACAACACCATCACAGCATAGCCCTTTACTCTGCCGTAACTAGTGAGCAAACTTACCTCCTGTTTCTAATTGAACTCCGGGGGTAAAGTGAAGAAACTCTGGTTTCATGCTCACTCGGGAGCCGGATATAAAGCCAATCACAAACCCACAGTGCTCCTCAGCCATCTCAACCTACACGGGATGTAACAGGCAGTATTACAAGAACACAGTAACAGAAAAATCAGCCCACGTAAAAGGTCCTAGAGATGACCCCTCCCGCCAACAAACCACGCTTGAAAAGAGCAGAACTTCCACAGTATGTGCATCAAACAAGATGCTGTAATTCTTAGGTGTAAACTGCCTGGAGACTCGCCTGCTTCCAAGGATACGAGGTGTATTTCACCATAGCTCTTGAAGATGTAGCTATTTCTTCCTAAGCAACGCCCTTCCAGCACTTTCCCTCTTTAGCCCCTGCTCTTCACTGGCTGCCTCATTCCCATACCATTTGCTCACAGGTACAGCGGGTTTGGCTTTCTGATTGGTCATTGCCTGAGACTCACAATGTCAGCCTTGCAGCCAGCTATTACCACCAGCAAGGGACAGCTTGTTCTTGAGACAGACCTCACTCCCAGACCTTTTATTTACTTTCAAGACCTGGGAAGCCAGTACTTATTGAGGGTGTTTTTTTAAATTTACCATAGGGGGCTGGATTGATGGCTCAGCAGTTAAGAGTTCCGGTTGCTGCTCTTCTGGAGGACCCACATTCCATTCTCAGCACCCACACGGTGGATCATAACCACCTGTCTCTTCAGTTCCAGGGAATTTAATGCCCTCTACTGGCTTCTGTTGGTACCAGGAATATACTGTACATGTAATCAAAGTGTTACTGTGTTCCTTCAACTATAAATATCATTTATCTACTTTCTAGATGATTATAGAACTATAAAATTACCATAGGAAAATGGGAAGAGCAATCTATAATTCAACCATCTTCAATTCTGCCTCAAGATGAAAAGACAAGCACAGATAGAGATGTCTCAACTGTCTGTAGTACATTCAAACCCTTCACCCGCTACAAGATCAAAGAGTTCAATCCAACTGATGTTAAGAAACTGTCAGAATAGCTGAATCGAGGAGGTGGGCATGAGAGGTTAGACCTTCAATGAAGGTCTTCTCTTGCCCTAAAACATGCAGCACACACAGACGCGCTCTCCACTCACCCCACACCGTCACTTACTGCTGCTTTGGTGTAGTTCCCAGTGGCCAAGGAGCCGGCAGAGCTCATTTCCGCAATCAGCAGGCATGCTCGATGTAAAGGCAGGCCCACTTCCTGCAAGCCTTTCACAACGCCTGAGCCTGGCACCACGTGGGCATTTACTACATCTGCCCAGGAAGCTATTTTAAAGATGCCACCTAAGAAGGAATAAAAAAGATATTTGCTGTGATTTAAAGAACAAAAATGAAGTAATTGCTCGCAATAGTTAAATTTCTTAGCCAGGCAGTTGGGAGGCAGAGGCAGGTGAATCTCTCTGAACTCGAGGCCAGCCTGGTCTACAAGGAGTTCCAAGACAGCCAAGACTATTACAAAGAAATCCTGTCTCAAAAAACAAAACCAACCAAACCAAAAAAGATATTTGCTAATTTTCAAACATAAATCTATAACCAACTATAAAGGGCTAGAGTTGACTACTTTTAAGTACGTTATCAGTGGACCCATCTGTAGCTCCGTCTGTACTACGCAGCTGACAGCTGGGTGAGAGGTCAGGAACGCTGATGGGCTGTTTCTTCTTTGTAGATTGAAGCTTGTGACTACCAATAAAGCTTATGCCATTAGAAGTTCTATGAAGATAGACATTCCCAGAGTACAAGCATAGTGACACCCTCAAATTCTCTTGAAGATGAAATTTTCACCCTAGAGAGATTTCTCAGCAACTTTACCCTCTACAGGTTCCTTGGCTTTTCCAATCTTAAGAGGCAACTGCACACATTTTTTGTTTTTTTGAGATAGGGTTTCTCTGTGCAGCTTTGGAGCCTGTCCTAGAACTCAGCTATAGACCAGGCTGGCCTCGAACTCACAGCCTCCTGAGTGCTGGGATGAAAGGTGTGTGCCACCATTGGCCAGCCTGTTTTTTTTTTTTTTAGATTTATTATGTATACAACATTCCATGTATGCCCATACACCAGAAGAGGGCACCAGACCTCATTACAGATGGTTGTGAGCCATCTTGTGGTTGCTGGGAATTGAACTCAGGAAGAGCAAGCAGCCAGTGCTCTTAACCTCTGAGCCATCTCTTCAGCCCGGCCAGCCTGTTTTTAAGAGCAGAAGTCTACAAGTGAAAACAGGTATAGGATTAAGCATTTCTCAGGCCACAAGCTGCTCTGCCTGTCTGATATCTGAAAAATAAAAGTGTACTAACACTTTATGCTGCAAAAAATATTACTTTTCCATCCTTTCCTATATTGGCAATTTTTAGCAGGGCCAAATCTTGTTTTGCCTGCCCAGAACTCACACATACCCGTCCAACAGCAGTTCACCCAGTTTTGTTTTGTTTTGTTTTTTTATTTAAAGGGAACTGACAGGGATCTCAGTCCAAGATGGCTAAAAAGATTTGAACCTTGTCCTTGCAGGAGCAGGAGTATTCCCCAGGGCAGCTAACACTGGAGTTTACACCCAGAGGTAGAGTGAAATTCCCTGCCTGAGAAACAAGTCAACAGAGAAAGCAGAATGAAGAACACAGCCGAGAGAGGGAAAGAAACAATGTTGAAGGTGTCACCTCACTGCCTGGATTCGACTGCACCTTTGCCAGCTTGCTCCATTGCTGACTCTCCAGAGCCAATTCACCTTCTCCCCCGTGGCCAGTCTATACTGGATTTCTGAACACACTTACCTTCATACTGCTTTTTTACTGTGTTTCCTATATCAGCAAACTTCCTGTCTTCAAATATTAAGAAGTCATGGCGTTTTGCCAGAGCTGCCAACTCCTCCATTACATCCAGAGTAAAATCATTCAGAATATCAACGTGAGTTTTGAGCATGCAGATGCTGGGCCCCAAGGTATCTGCTAGCTGCAGCAGCTCTCTGGCCTCGGATACATCAGCAGACAGACACAGATTGCTCTCCTTCTTCTGCATAAGCCTGAGAAGTTTTGAGGCAAGCGGGTGGACCCCGGGCAGCTCTGCTCGAGCACCAAAGCTGAGTTCTTTGCATGCTTTCTTCTCAGGAGGGGGAACGCCATTCTGATTAGCTGCTGCGAAAACGTTCTCCTGAATGAACCTCTTCACGCTCCCAACCATCTCGGCATCGATTTTTTTCTGCTGCTCGAGAATCTCCAGCATTTCAGACAGCGTGCACACAGAGTGGAGACGGATCCCGCGAGCCTGCAGCTTGTCCTTGCCCCCCTGCTCACGGTCTAGCAGCACAATGGCGTCAGTCACCTTCAGGCCCTCCTTCTGAAGAACTTCAACAGTTTCCAAAACACTGGCCCCACTGGTGACGACATCCTCAATGATCAGGCAGGTTTGCCCTGGATTAATCTCTCCTTCTACAAGACGCTTGGTACCTGAAACGGAAAAGCTTCAGTTGAAAGAAGTATATAAAATGTTTCAGCTATCTCAAGACATATCTGGGCCTATGCTTACTGTGTACTTACAAAGAGTTACGATTCTTTAAATAAGCTACTTTCTGTTGATTTTTCAGTGTGCCACACTGCTTCATTCGGTATCCTCTGTATCTCCAAATTACCAATTCTATAGAGAATGTTACAGTAAAACTGACAGTTATCTTACAATGTAAATAAACTCATTTTTCTGAACAAACGAGGAATTTCTTAAAGACCACTTATAATGAAAAAGAGAATAAGTCAGTATCATCAATAAAATCATTCTTTCCCATCAATATTGATGACAAGTTTATCACTCATGATCAACTGGCAATTTAAAGTCAGGTGTGGCACACGCCTATTATGTTCATACTCGGGAGGGCTGCTAGAGCCTTACCATCAGCACGAGGTCAGCCAGGGATGTGGGTGTGTGGGTGTGGCGCGCGCGGCTGGTGAAACCCTGCCTCAAACAAACAAAATAGGGGCCAAGGAGATGGCCCAGTGGTTAAGAACACAGACTGCTCTTACAGAGAACCTGGTTCAGTTCCCCGCACCCACACAACTGCTCACAGCTATTTGTAACTGCAGTTCCAGGGGATCCAATACTCCCATTTAGCCTCTGCTGGCAGCATATGCATGCGGTACACATACACTCACACAGGCGATGGGAAACACTTCACCACTTTTTGGACACCATAACCACAATTATATAATGAGACTTCTCTACCCTTAAGCCCCACTATAATCCACAAATTGTTAAGTAACTCAGGCTCTTCTTGGCTTCGTGTTCATTTTTGACACTCAATTTTGTATTTTCTACTCTCTATTATTTTGAAACAAAATAAGCAAGCATGGGAATCATTTTTTTCATCATTCCCATTTCTTTTCTCCTCACCCTTTCTTGACAAATGGCAGGTTTCACTAAGTCTAAGACTGACATAAGACAGAATACTTGCAGTTTTGTGAACACAAGAGGAAACAGATACATTCCTCATGGGCAGTTAATTTGTTTTTAGCTTTAAAATAGAATCAGCAAGTCACCACTTAACCCATGGCTAATAACTACACCCTCATTCCTTCCCCTCACAATGCTGTGTGGGGGCACATGTGTGGAGGTCAGGGGACCTGCAGTAGTGATTCTCTCCTTCCCGCATGGGACCCAGCGCCCATACTCAGGTCACCAGAGTTAGCTGCAGGTTCCTCTACCTGGTGAGCTATCTCTCTCAACTCTCACAATTTTAGAAGCAAATCCCAGATACTACAGTTTATCTTAAAAGATGTCTTCTAAAACTAACAAAGTATTACCAAATCAATATAAACAAGCAAAAATCCCAATAATTTTTGAATATCATTAAGTATCAACTCCAGTCCTGATATTTTTAGGTTGATTTTTCAGATTTTAAAGTAAACTACTTGATACTCTACTGTTATGGACCCCAACAAAAAATACGTTCCCAAGGGGTCTGAGTTTCCTAAGAGAAATCCTCTTCACGACTGCATGCATTTAAATATAAATATACCTAGAAGTATGTGTTCTTACAACATTTTGCTGATGAGGGAAGGGCCAATACAAAGGTCAGGGTTCACCAAGCACTCTCCCCAGTCAACACAAAGCTTTTCAGAATTACTACAGGAAGGACGTCTGGAGCATGTCAACAACTCAACAGCTCATCAGGCCTCTGAGGAGCTCTAGAATCACCGGGCCGAAAGAGAACAAAACCCTAGCAGGTTACACATTAACTTGAGGCTTATGCTATTTTTCTTTTACCATAATCCTTTGTTTCCTTCCTTCTGATGAGCATGGGAATCTGATTGGTTGAACAGATAACTGTAGCTAGTGGCAAGGCTGTGTAAGGAACTCCACACACACTGTCAAAACTGATCTCTGCATTTTTTGCCGTTTGGAATAAAATGTCTGCAACCTGTAAAAAAAAGGAACACAAACTTCCCATTATTACTACTACTTAGAATGCTACATGTGCACAGAGCAGCATGACAACAGAGAACACACAAACTTCCACTCTTACCTCTTAGAATGCTATTTGAGTTGTGCAATAGCCTAACAATATTGATGGAAATAAAGCCCCCAGGGAGTTTTTTTTTTAAATCAAATCCTAAGATATAAGTAGACTAATTTTAACAATTCACTGAGTATCTTAGCTCAGGAGAGAAGATATTAAGCAACTGACTTAGACCCATCACAATAATCTCGAAACCTGGCATGCAAACATAAACATGAACCCATTCAGCTAGATTCAGGACGACCTCTGAGGGCAACGTGACGTGGCTGACCTGAAGACCAAGGACACTTCCCAGACTCCCATTTTGCCTTGACTCTCTAGAAGCACGGCTGGTTCTATTTTCTGAAAGAAGCCTTCAATGAACACTTTCCTAAGTATAGAGCCTACTGAGTGAAATACATTTTATCTTTTCTACATAAACCATTCATATGGGGGAGGGGATTTCAAAACAGGGTTTCTCTGTGCAGCTCTAGCTGCCCTGGACTCACTGTGTGGACCAAGCTGGCCTCCATCTCAGAGAGCCGTCTGCCTGTGCCTCCCAAGAGCTGCTGGTATTAAACTCAAGCGCCACCACACCCGACCAAATCAACGTCTTAATTTCAGAATGCATCCTCCCATCCAACACTATCTTAGAGCTGTTCATAAACCAAGTTAGCTTTTCACAATATTTTATTCTTATGCTATCCATCACTTACTCTTGGGGGAATGGGCAGCTGTGTGTTTTGTAGATTCTCAAAACTGGACCTAAACTCAAGTTGATTTCCCTGCCTCAACCTCCCATGTGCTGGGATTATGGGCAGGTACCACCCCATGCCTAGCTTCTTTCTTGTGTTTTTAAAATTCTGTCATCATTTTTAAGTTGCAAAGTGTGCAATTTCTAGTACTAAAATCCAGAAGATATCGAGAATGTTTTCATCATTACCTGTAATGAATGTGGGAAGGCAGCAGGTGAGGGTAGTCCACACCTGGCCTGGTTACTCACAACCCAGGACCTGATCCCCACTAACACACAGGCATGTACACAAATGCTAGATAGATTATAAAAACTGGAAATTTAATGCTTCCCCCCAAATTTCACTTTGTACACAGAATTATTACATGCAATAATATGCAATACATATTTCCTCCTGTGGGCTTTTACTGATCTGTCATGCTTCTATACATGAAACTAAACTGATTTATATTTACATTAATTGAAATTTTTTGTTGTTGTTTTGTGTTTCAAGACAGGGTTTCTCTGTGAAACAGTCCTGGCTGCAAGGGCTCACTATGTAGACCAGGCTGACCTTGAACTCACAGAGATCTGCCTAACTCTGCCTCCCAAGTGCTGGGATTAAAGGCATTTTGTGCCACTGCCTGGCTTAATTGAAATTTAAGCGTACCAAGTTAAAAAAAAAACAAAAAACAAACAAAAAAAAAACAACTCACGATCTTAAGTCTGCTAGAGATTCTCTGGTTCTCTGGCACTATCATTTGTTTGGGCAAATACCTAAAACATAAGTCTGCAATCATAGAGTATAAGAAGAAATTTTGGAAATTTCTCTTTTAGTCAGATAAATATCATTTTCCTCCAACTGTTTATGAGTACATCAATTATTATTTATTATCAGGAAGTTAGAAGCATGCATACAATCTATTACTTTTCTGGGGGGCGAACATACCGAGAACACCTATACACATAAACTTCTTTTAAACTAAAAATGCTCATGAGAAAGTTCTCGGTAATACAGTTTCTCTGCACCAATGAGACACACCATTTCAAGATTCCTGAACGGCTGGACAGTGGTGGTGCATGCCTTTAATCCCAGCACTCAGAAAGCAGAGACAGACGGATGGACCTCGGTGGAGCCCGGTCTACAGAGTTCCAGGACTGCCTCCAGCTCCTCAGTGCTATCTTAACAAAGCTGCCTAGCCCGACCACCTGAATTTAATCTCTCAGCCCTCACGACACAGGGAGAAAACACACTCGTTGTTTCTGACCCTCACAAGAGTACCACGGCACGTGCACGCCCGCGCACACACACATGCAATAAATAAACCTAAATAGTCTTCACGGTACTCAATCTTCACACGAAGTGAGTAGCAACACTTCCACCCATTTACTCAGAGGACATCTGCCGATCAGCTGGCAGCTTGTTACGCTAGAAATGCATTATTTGACCGCCGACGTTGCGGCGACTCATATATAACCCACTCATGGTTTGAGAAGCACCCGGTTAGAAAACTCTAACGTGTGCAGTTTACCCCTAGTAACCAAATAAATACATTAAATAAAAATCTGCCCTCCTGGCATCCACCATGTGGCTTTAATTTCTTGCTACTGGCCATATACTACTAAATTGAATCCTTCGGCAGCTACTAATTTCTCCACCCGCCCGCCCTTTCCTCCCCCCAATTCTCACTTTCTGGGGGTTAGGTACACAGAACTCACTCAAGAACTTCTCCGCCTGTCAGAGCCCCACAGCATTTTTCCAACTCCCGCAAAGCACGTGTCGCACGGGTCGGTCAAGAACAAGGTCCCCAAGAGCCCGACCGACGGTTGCCGGCTTCCGTGCTCCTCCACTGACTCTCCAGACCAGCAGGAGGGTGGGTCTGCCTGCCTGGTCCGTGGGTTCTCCCTCATCCCCCAACTCCGGCCACACCCGCCACCTCCCGTTCTCCTTTCCCGCCACCCGGAGCCATCCTGTCCCTCTGGGCTGGCACCTGACTGAGGAGTCGCGGGCGGGACACGATGCCCCGCAGGTCGATGTAGATCGGGGAGGTGAGCCCGCTCTTGAGCACAAAGCTCCCGAACTTGAAAGCCTGCACGTCGTACAGCTCGGTGACCAAGAGGCCCAGAGCTTCGCTGGCGACCGCCATTCCCGCGCGCTCAGTTCGCTCTGGAAGCCCAGCCGCTCGGGGTCCGTGACGTCACCCAGAAGCCCCGCCTTTTCCGCCGCCCTTTCCGGCCTGGACTCCGGGGGTCTGTGCTTGTGCTAACTGCTTCCTGGTTGGGGCGCTGTGCTTTTAATATCTGCAAGCTGGATTGATGCTCAGCTTCTCCGAAGGGAGTCTGTAGGCCCTGCTGGTTTTTTAAGTTTTTAATTAGTTTTTTTAAGCTTAGCGTTTCCTTGAGTCATTCTCTTACTATAAGTATTATAGCAATTATCTTATCGTTGTTAGCCACCACTTCCCTAAATTCTTTCAGAAAAGTTCGCTATGACAGTGCTTGTGACTCTTCTTGAATTAACTTCACAACTGCTGGCATGGGAGAGTTGCACAGATATTTGCACATAGAACTAAATATAAAGCAGATCATTGTACACTCTGGTGCTGGCAAAGAAACTGCTTATTCAACCCTTACACCATCTGAAGTACTCAGGATAAAGAAGGGTGGCAAGGGGGTTAGGGAGGATGAACTGACAGTGTCAGGCTGTCTGGAAGAATAATGTTGGGCCGTTCGAAAACCCAAACATAATTGGTTTACAAATCCCTTCGCTGGCTATGGTGGTGCAGCCCTGTAGCCCTAGCTACTTAAGAACCTGAAGCAGGAAGATTGCAAGTTCAAGGCTGACCTGAGTGACTAGTGAGACTCTGTCAAAAATAATAATAAAAATAAATAATTATAGTATAATAATATAAAAATTCCTTGACTATATTTGTCTTATTTTAATGAAAATACCCCCAATGGTACTTATCAAACCAATTCTGAGATTTAATTTCTGTAGTCTTCGTTTTTCTAAAGAGATTTTGCTGAACTGCCAGTGTGAAAATCTATATATTCCTGTGTTTGTTTTGTGTTTGAAACAAGGTTTCCCTGTGTGGTCTCAGCTGGACTACACTTTATTATGTAGACCAGACTGTCCTCAGACTCACCGAGGTCCATCTGCCTTCTCTATCTCCTGAGTGCTGGGATTAATGGCGTTCACCATCACATTTGTAAAACGCATAGTTTCGACTTGAGAAACAACTGTCGAGGGCAGTAAAGCCTTGATTAAATAGACTTCAAATATTAAAACATTGTGTTCTTATTGCCAAATCAAAGCACGTTTCACCTTTGGGTGCTGCTAATTGACAGAGAACCGTAGCGTCACCTCCTCCCCACCTGTGCGGCACCGGGAGCCTTTGAAAGCCTGATCAGGCCTGTGTGGGTCCTCCCGGATGGTTGGACTCCTGCCAGCAGGAATAAACCTGTGCGATCCAGCGGGAGGCCGTTCTCTCCTTCACTGTGCAGTCCTGTGGATCAAACTCAGGTTCTCAGCCTTGGCAACAAGCATTGTTGTCTGTTCGGCAATCTTGCTGGTTTACTAATGGGATTTTTTTTTAAAGTTTCCCAAAAGCTTTCAAATATTTGGGAAGAAGAGAGAGAAAAATTACTCATGGGGGGGGGGGCAGGGGGCAAAGGACAGGAGTTTTAGTTAGAAAAAAAAAGTCAAGAGCCAGTGAGCTGGCTTGGTGGGCGAAGGGACTTGTTACCAAGCCTGATGACCTGAGTTCCATATCCTGGACCCACATGGTGGAGAGAATCAGCTCCTATAGATTGTCTTCTCACACACACAGACACTGTGGCTCAAACACACACACACACACACACACACACACACACACACACACACACACACACAGAGAAATAGATACAATAAGATTTTTAAGGGGGAGGAGACTAAAAATAGTATCTTCAGTATATTATATTTATAGGAATGCATAACATGTGAAATGTACATTTTGAAACTTCATCCACAACTTATAACATGTACTGCAGTAATCATAACAAGACAGCAGGTCGGCACTTTACAACATTACACGGAAGGGACCCGACTTACAAATAAAATATTTACAACCTACCTTTACAAAACAACATTTGTGCATACAAAATGAACAACTGCAGGAAGATTTAAAATAATAAAACAACCAAAACCCCAAACCCCAGAAGATACACTTAAGGCAGACCAGCAAGACACTGAAATAATTAAGGCTGTGGAATTCTTCTGCACCTTGAAAATATAGAGCTATTTACCAATACTGCGGAGTGATTTTGAATCAACTGTCACAAGCCTGGTGGAAGCAGGTACTTATATGTATATGTGTAATGGTCCCTATGGGGAAACCTGTCCGCTTATGAATAAGGCCTTTTAGCTGAATGGCCAGAGGAACCCACCACAAATTCTCAAAAGACTTTGGGGGAAGGGATCACTCAAAACCATGAAGTGTGGGCATGGTTTGCAAATCAGATATTAAAATTCAAATATAGGATGGGCATGATGGCGTATGCCTTTAATCTCAGCACTTGGGAGGCAGAGGCAGGAAGGTCTCTGGCCAGCCTGGCCTACAGAGTGAGTTTCAGGATAGCCAGGACTACACAGAGGGACCTTGCCTCAAAACAACAACAGCAAAAATAAAACAACAACAAAAACAAACCACACACACACATGAATTCAAATATAGAATTCTGAGTAAACAGAATCACATAAATAATGGTCCCAATGTGTTTCATAATTTGTTCGTTTGGCCATATGGACTTCGAAAGACATCAAATTAGTTCCCATGTGAATAGACTTCTCCACATATTATCCCTAATGGTTTTGAATGGTCCTAAATGGTTTTCCAGTAGAAAAACTGACCCACCTGGGCTGCCTGCAAATGGATAGATTTCTGCATATGAGCAATCACATATACATACATATTATACACTATATACATGTACAGATGTACATATATCCATATTTGCCAACAGTTTGCCCTTAACTGCTGCTGTTCTCTGCATAAATAGCATTCTCAAGGGTGTGTTTAGTTTTTCACAGTCTTCCTGTTTGTCCCTTTTCCAGTTTTATTTACTTCCTCACAGTAGTCTGAAGTTTGGCAGAAACAGAAGTAAAAGCACCAGGGGTAAAAAAATAAAAACAAAAGAAATTGAACACGGAGGTGATAGTTATGGCTTAAGTTAGTAGGAGAAGACAAATGCTTTGTTAACTTCAGGTTCATAGCCACGGTCTTTGAGGTCACAGTAATGGTCTCCAGGGACTCCAGGATTCGAACTTAGTTCTTGATGGAAGCGGGAAAACCTCCTATCCCTGGACTGGCAAATTGGCTTGGTTAAATTAATTCTCAGGAATTCCAAGACTTGCTATTTAAATGTTTTCTTGCTCTTCCCCATTCGCTGAAGGAGGTTTATCTGACTAAACTGTTAGGTTGGTCATTTGGATAAAAACGAAACCTGACCACAGTTTGGAATTTCTTAACAAACAGACTGATAAGAAAAGACAATAGCCTAGGAGTGCTAATTTTAGGCTTTTAATTAATAACTTTTAAAGATTAAAGCACTGTAGTAGAATGACTATATTCTCCTATAACTTCAACCTATATTAAAAAATAAGAGAAAATGTCTTTCATAAAAAATGTGGCCATATAATATTTCTGTACTCTATTTCCATATAGATTTTTCATGAAAAACATTTCCTATCAAAGCATCTAAGTTTCTGGACAAATTCCAGCCCCTCTGAGCTCTTTAGAATGAATGAGACAATGACAGCCTTGCGGTTTTCAGAAAATGACTATTGTAGTACCTTCTTTTCTGTTGGCGGACTCTATGTGAGCTTTGCCTTTAGCCTATCCTGGCTCTAATAATTCCTCCCCTAAAGGTATTTAGGTTTTTAAATAGAAAAGAAAACTCATGAGGTGCTTTTTACAAATAAATCTCTTGAAAGCTTGTATATGCTTGCCTCATCCAGACTCCATTGGAATGTTACCCAGGCAACAAAGGAGCACGGTCTACATTCCTCAAAACTCACCCAGTACAATTCATGGGCTGCCGTAGGACGTGATGTGTGGGTACCATGCCTACTACAGAGACCCTTTGTGTTCAGGGTATTTCCCCTCTCTTGGGACCAGAGGAGAGAGTTTCATTTAACATAGAAAAATAACCACTGTTTACTTTGTATCGCATTTTCTCCCTCATATTTTCACAGATATATTTTTTCCAAGTTCTTCCAGATAGGCATGAAAAAAGAAAGTAACGAGTGACTCCCAGGCATGGAGGTTTGGCAACGAGAGATTATTCTCGAAAGACCAGAGCCAAAGCTCTCCTTCTCTAAGTCCCATCCATCTTCTCCCTCCCCCCTTGCAAACCACTTGCCTTTTCTAGAAGATTCTTGTGAGACTCTAAAGAAACAAATTGGGACATGGGAGGGTGTTCGATCCTCACATCTGCCCTCCCGGTGAGGAAAGTAACTGCCTGGGTTCTTCACACAGTTTTTCTATATAGCTTGGGAAGAGAGGGAAGGGCTGGCTGTCTTGGAAGGCATCAGATTCTCATGTCTACCATAAGAAATACTGGAGAAAACAGCTTATGGACCTTCATGTCCTCGGCAACTCTCCTAATCTTTTCTGTAGATAAGCTCTTAAAGGGTGGAGATTATAAAATGAGACCAAATAACGTGTAGACGAGGAGCACCTGGAACTTCCAATAAAAAGCAATTGACAGCGTTTAACCTAGTGAGTTTGTAAATGGAATCTGAAGATAAGACTGTGGGAAACTGGAATGTTCAAAGTTATTGTCAATAAAATTCTACCACTGGCAGTGTGTAGCACTTTAAGGAAATCAAAAATATTTTATAGATGTGTCAGCTAGAACATCTTCCTCAACATTCTTAAGAGATGAATGTTCTCTCTCCATTTCCCCAAATTCCATCTTATCAATGGGAACATGGGGGCAGAAACAAGAAAGAACGAAATTTGGGATAGCTGAGATCAGTACTCAAAAACACCTGGTCCCGCCCTACATTCAGATGTTTTCGCTTAAAAGATATCTTAAACCTAAGGAAAAAATACTGCAGCATCAGCAAATCCAAATGCAATCTGACATCTTCACTCCCCACCGCCCCTCCGAAAGGCACTACTATCTGTAAAGGCTTTGCAAAGCACAAAACTGTGAGGCCAGCTTTCCCCTCGGCCTCCTCCACCCCCACTCAGGTTGCCGGTGGCTGGGAGAGACCTGCAGGATACATCACACATCACAAAGTTGTTCTTAGCAGTTTTTTACCACATTCAGGTCTGAGTGGAGAGAAATCTGCTTCATTTGAAGCGAATGAAAAAGGCGCAAAACATTATTAGATTTCTCATCAGGATCGTGGGTTGGCCCTGATCTTTCCCATCACTCTGTACCCCACCCTTGTAACATAAAACCAAGGAGCTAAAAATGATGAATAAACGCCAAACGAGGAACCTGGGGGCTGGCAGTTCACTCGGTAAGAACAACTGGGATGGTGGTAGGGGTGGGAGATTTTCTCTCCTCTCCCCTCTTCTTAGTAACAAACCACCCTGCCAAAACAGGTACAGGAGCGGGGCTCCCGGTTCTTCTTTATTTCCTAGCCCCCTCAATGGGATTGTTCCTAATTCCCAGCTTGTTAGGGAGAATTCTTGAGCAGAAACCATCTTGTTCCCTGTTGGAGGGACCAGGTGCTTTTGTGGCTAGGGGCCTCCCTGTTCATTTCAGTCCTCAAACTGTAGAAAGTGTGTCCCCTCTCTCTCACGACCTCTCTGACACTTGCCCTGTTCTAACGGCTGTATTTGGGCTGCCCCTCCATCCTTTCCTGTCTTCCCTGTGTACTCGAGACGACTCCATGCAGCTCCACAACTGGACCACCCCAACCCTGACACAAGCGTGCTGTGAAAACTTTGGCTCTGCCTAGCATTCTGTCACCTCACAACGTGCGTTCAATATGGCCTTTCTGTGGCATCTGAACGTCACTGTCCTGGGCTCTTTTCCTCCCTAGCAGAAACTCAGCCAGTCATAACAATCCTAAGTGACGCCACAAGAAGCCCCTCTCTCAAGGCAGCCATCATGGACAGAACAGACCTGGCCATGTCACTTTCTGGGTCTCTGGAGTCCTCGGAGGCTGCACTTTATCCCACAACAAGCCCTCTGGGCCCAGGCCTTCCTCCCTCATGCTACACTTCATCATAAAGACTTTAGTAAGCATGTTTTAAATACCATAGCATATGCTTTTATATGT
Organism: Microtus pennsylvanicus; assembly: GCF_037038515.1. Classification (NCBI taxonomy): domain Eukaryota; kingdom Metazoa; phylum Chordata; class Mammalia; order Rodentia; family Cricetidae; genus Microtus; species Microtus pennsylvanicus. Next base: position 60,920,297 of record NC_134579.1, on the reverse strand, counting down.
GTGTATACATCATGGTTTAGGTGAAGAATGTGGAGGGTTAGCAAGCTCTGTGGGAGTGAGGCTTGATGACCCAGGGCCACCCGAAGACCAGGAAACTATACAGTCAGAGTCGGTTTCCACATATTTGGTTAATCCCCAAAGTACTAGGTGCTAGCTAATCTTATTGCTTTTGCTTTCCACTAATTTATTACTCTATAATCTCGGATGAGATGAGATGAGATGAAGGGTGGGTGATGAGTAATTTGGCTTTGAAACCAATGGGGGTGGGTGGGAAAATGAGTATTTTAATTCTCTATTTCCATCATGGGAATACGTGTTTTTATACAAAAAGTTCAGACTGTTCCCATCATTTCTTCTTGAAATAGTTAAAATAGTTTTGCAGCTTCCTTTCCCTCCCCAGATTCTCCGATTGCACTTTGTGCTACACGATTTCAGGTTCTCAATCCCTCTAGCAGGAGAGACACAAGGACATGAAGCCTGCTTTACACAAACACTTGAGTTATATTTTTAGAATATTATTTGCATAAAAGCATTTTTAAAAACACACTCTAGAAAACAAAGGGTGGATCATGTACAAACACAAAGTAACAAAAACTCCCCCACCCCCTCCAACAAAAAAAAAAAAACAAAAAACAAAAACCCAAAAAACAAAACAAAACCCATGAAGTGCCCTGGTTAATTTATTTTCCCTCCAGAGGGCACCGGGCAGTGAATAATCGTGTATGGAGAAAGCAGCATTGGCCTTGAATGCAATTAATCCTTTTAGTCCAGAGACGTTGGTGGCTGTGTGGTGTTAGGTATTGCTATCCCAGTTAAGAACCCACGCTGTGTTAGAGTGCTGGGTCGGGCTTTGCTCCATGGCTTGAGAAAGGACTTAGGACTAGCCTTTAAAAGGCTTATATGGCTGCCTCCTTTTGGTAAGCACCCCGAAGCTTCATGAGGGGTTAGGAATAAAGCGAGCTAACTTTCTGGAAACCGTATTCTACAGCTATGCGACCAGAAAGAACTGCTACGTGGCGCACAGGAGCTGTAGGAAAAGTTTCTATGTGCCCTTTTGTATGGACTCGTGATTTCCATCTACCTACGTCAGGCCTGGTGTGGACATAAAAAACAACCCCCCAACTCTTACTAGGTTTGGACCTATTTCCCGGCTTTCCCACAGGAAGAACTCTGAGCGATCAGAGAGTTCAGCGGGAACTTTCGATAAACAGAACCTCTCTTACTCAAACAACCCATGATGGAGGGGGACAATATCTCATTCACAGATCTCAAAAGGGTCACATTGCTTTCTCTTAATACACAGGTTCTGATAAAAGATTTCTATACAAGATTTATAAAATGCTCTAAAAAACTTGTCGTCTAATTGTGCTTAGTCAAAATAATGCAATGCTTCGGTAAATAAATTACTGTCTTAACGGGAGCACTCAAAGTTACCTAGGATTGATTTCATATAGAACTCTATATTATAAAACTCTGAAACCTGAATGGGATCTAGTATACTGTATGTGTATATGTATCCTGTTAAGAAACTATATCTAAGCCATCTAAAGCAGAATAGTTGACATCTCTGTTAAATAGAACTTTTAGCATAAATTTTCAACGGAGTCAGAAACCGACTACCCTCCTCACGGTGGGGTAGACGGCTTGCCCACTTAACCACCCATTTTGGAATGTACAATTAACATTTTCTACTGACTACTATCTTGTCAGCCTTGCCCTTCCTCTTTAATACTTCCTGCAGCTCTGCATGTTTACTTCTTCGGCAGAACCTTCTGGAATGCTCCTGGGATTAGGGTCACTCTTCTGCCACTCGGACCCCGCGGAACCACAGACAAGGTTTAAGGGAACCACCTCTTAATCCAGAGAACCACATGGAGTGAAATGATGAACACGGCTATTTACAGACACGTTCAGTCTTGCTTTGGTTCACACCGCACTTCTATGTGAAACCTCAGGGGCTGGGGGATGGCTAGGTCCCTTGGTTCACCCTATTGACGATGTAACTCTTGACATTGGGAATGGGCCGCACGTCGTTCTGGTGCTTGCGGCGCTCTATGAAGCAGGCCAGGCGGGAGGTGTCCAGGGGGATCTTGGAGTAGCTGCCATTGTGAGGCTGCAGCCACGGATGCTGCAGGCACGTGGCTGCCGTGGGCCGCCTCCGGAAGTCTTCCTGTAAGATGACGTTGATGAAATCCCTGGCGGCGTTGCTCACGCCACAGAAGTACTCGTGAGGGAAGCTGAAGTCCACCCTGCACACATTGATACAGGTCTCCTCTTTGCTCTCATCTAAGAAGGGGGAGACCCCACTAAGCATGACATACGTCAGAACCCCGATGCTCCAGATGTCTGTACTCAGGGAGACGGGGATGCCTTGGATCACTTCTGGGGCAGCGAATTCCGGATTCCCCAGCAGATGGTGGATGTGGAAGTGGCCTGAGATCTGGACAGCATCTTCCAAGTCGATGAGCTTCACTCGAGGTACTGGGATCCGGAGGTCAATGAGCAAGTTTTCAGGCTACAGGAACCCAGGAAGGCAGGGAGAAAAGAGGCAAGATCAGGTCTTTGCGGACTACCAGGTGGACTCTGTTAGCTAAATAGGATTCTGCTGTTCTTCAGTAAGCTTGTGCATGTGGGATATTCCCTATGCAAAGGCAAAGGCGGCTTCAAAGCATGGCATTGAATTCGCTAAGCTCTGAGTTTCGGTGGTACTTTAGATAAGTTGTTTGGCAGTGAAAATTGTGCCTTTGGGGGAGGGGTACAGGGCTAACTGTGTATTTCTGGCTGGCCTGGAACTTATGGAGATCTACTACAGTCTCTGCCTCCTGACTGCCGGGCTTAAACGTTTAAGCCCCTGCACCCAGCCTATGCTTCCCCACCCTAGTGTTAAGGATCCAACCCAGGGCCTTATGCATGCTGAGCAGGTGTTCTGCCACCAAGTCACACGTTATTCCAGAATAGCATGCCTTCTTTTTTTTTTTTTTAGTTAAATCACTGCTTGGCCCATTAGCTCTAACTTCTTATTGGCTAACTCGTACATCTTAATTTAACCCATTTCTATTAATCTGTATATCACAACAAGATCGTGGCCTACCAGCAAAATTTCAGCATGTCTATCTCCAGCTGCGGATCCATGGCATCTCTCTGACTCTGCCTTCCTCCTTCCAGCATTCAGTCCAGTTTTCCCTGCCTACCTAAGTTCTGCCCTATCAATAGGCCAAGGCAGTTTCTTTATTCATTAACCAATAAAAGCAACACATGGACAGAAGGACCTCCCACACCAGGTGAACACCTAACTGTGAGCCCCCTATATAGTCAAAAATACAACTTCCCAATATACATTCTCATTCCAAAAAAGTGGAACAGGATACAAGAAAAGATTCCACTGACGTAAAACCAAAACCAAATAAGGAAAACATTAATTCTTGCAGCTCCATGTCTTGCATCCAGGGCACACGATGGCATCATCTGAGCTCCAGCAGGCTTGGGCATCTCCTGACCCTCTGGCCCTAGCAAATTAGCATGCCTTCTTATTCAACCTTTGTTTTTGTAATGAATCAAGGAAATAAATAGCCTTTTAAGAAAACAGAAGCTTTTCGTTAAAAACAAAATTTTCTGGGCAGTGGTGGCAGACGCCTTTCATCTTAGAACTTGGGAGGCAGAAGCAGGCAGATCTCTGAGTTCAAGGCCATCCTGGTCTACAGAGTGAGTTTCATGATGGCCAGGGCCAGAGAAACCCTGTCTTGAAAGAACAACAACAACACAAAAACCAAACCAAGGAAAAAGAAAAAAAAATACAACTGTACATTCCTCAAGTTGGCCTCTGCTATTCTGCTGCAGCAGGTGCTGATTTTGCAATACCTTTATATCCAAGTGTGCCACCCTGCAGTTATGGAGGTACTGCAGAGCTTCCATGATGTCTCGGATATAGAAAGCTACTTTCTCTTCCATCAGCTCATCATGATTCATAAGGTAGTCCAAGAGTCGGCCATCATCCATCCTGAAAACAAGGAGGTGGGTAAAAAGCTGCTTGGGAGGAGACAGAGAATCGGCCCATGGAGAAAGCTTAAAAAGCTCTAAGATATCTCTTAATGGAGATTGGCATTACAACACACACACACACACACAAACACACACACACATACACACACGTCATGGGATATTAGTTGAGGATGGGTTACATTCATTTATGCTGTGGAATATTTAATGATGCAAAGATGTGTTACATTCTTTTAAGTTGCATTTGTTTAACTCTGTGAAGCTGTGTTACTTTGCCTGCTTAAAATACCAGATTGGTCTACTAGAGAGCTGAAGGGCCCATAGCTAGGCAGGAGAAAGGACAGGTGGGGTTGCCAGGTAGAGAGAATAGATAGAAGGAAAAAAAGAGAAGGGGGCGAGAAAAGAAGGAGAAGAGGATGCCAGGGGTCAGCCAGCCACCCACCCAGCCAGCCAGCCAGCCACAGAGTAAGAAGGAAAGAAAGGTAAATGGAATAGAGAAAGGTGAAAGCCCAGAGGCAAAAGGTAGATGGGATAATTTAAGAAAAGCTGGCTAGAAATAAGTCAAGCTAAGGCTGGGCATTCATAAGAAAGAATAAGTCTCTGTGTGATTATTTGGGAGCTGGGTGGTAGCACTTCCCAGAGTAAAAGAGTAAAAAAACCCAAAACCTAAAACTAACTATATACATATTTCAGAGCCCAAAGTGAGTGCCATGTTCAGAATAGAATGAATCACGTTACAAATGTGTTAAGCTCACCAGAAATCCTTAGAACCTTGCTTACAGAATGTTGACTTTAAGGTCTAACTGGCTTTAAGGTTAGGATGAGGGGAAAAATTGGTGCTTATAGTTAGCCTCATCTATGTTAAAAAGTATTTTCCCTTTTGACATTTTTAGATGGGAGAAATGTGAAGGAGGGTAAGTTTCGCCTTGGCATATTTGATTTCCTCTTAACTCCTTGGCCTTTCTGCACAGCTTGCCAAGTTCTAACCACTGCCTGGGAAAGTGGTAAGTGGAGCCAGGCATGTGCAAACTTGACGTCTGCTTCTTCTACTTCCCAGATGGTGGCTGCAGATAATCATTTAATCTCTCTGTCTTTTGGCTTCCCTGAAGCACACCATCTTTTAAAGTGGAAATAGCAACAGGACAGTGACATCAGTGACCTCAACAACAAAATAAGATCTGCTTCCTTGTCAGCCTTGTACAAGAACCCAGCAAAGCATTGAGGAATTAACACAACCCTAGTGTAATAAAGTGCTTATGGTAACTGAATGACAATGGCTGCTTTAGACTCAGGTTTGAATACTTGGTCCCCAGTTGGTGTAATTGTTTGGGAAGGACTAGGAGGTGTGGCCTCTTTGGAGGAAGTGTATGGCTGGCTCTGTGTGGGCTTCGACAGTTTCAGAAGTTTACAGCATTCCTAGAGGGTTTTCTGCCTTGTGCATGTGGATCAAGAGGCGAGTTCTTAGCTACTGTTCTAGCATCGTCTGCCTGCTGCCACGCTCCCCACCGTGATGGTCATGAACTCCACCCTCTGAAATGGTAAGCCCCGAGAGACTCTTCCTTCTCTATGACGCCTTGCTCATGGTGTCTCATTCCAGCAATAGAGAAGTAACCAAGACTGTGCTCAGTAAACAGCAGCTATTTCCAGGCTCCCTGTGCCCTTTTGTAACAACAAGTGATCCAACTCTTTAGGGAGCAATGAGTCATTTGAGACACATCTCAGGAAATGCCCACGTCAAGGAGTGTGAGCCAGGGTAAGAATAACTTCCAACCACATCTGAAACTTGCCTGACTGTTTTCATTTTCTCCTCTAGTTTGTTCCTTGCTGACAGGAGAAAAGGATGGAGACCCTGGAAAGTTCCCTACTTCCCTCTGACCTACTAGGTATGAACTGGGAGAGAACAGGACAGAGAGGGGTGGCACTGGGTTCGCTACATGCAACTCCCAGAGATACTTGAAGCAAACAACATTTACAGCAGCACTGCTCCAAGCCCACAAAGCACCAGCCACCCCACCCATCTTGGAGCTCTTCGCTAGTCTTCATCCTTCCTAGACCAGGGAATCGAAATCTCAGTTGCCTGGAAGAGGGTTCTACCAGCCATCCCTACTGACCATACAGGAGATCTACAGACAGAGCAAGATTCAGGGCATGGTTGTGCTCAGGCCTTGCTTCTCACACATCTTCCCTGACGGTCACACACACCTAACAAAAACCTGTTGCATGTTCTTGTAGCTCTGTCTAATGTATGATCCCTAGCATCTCCCACGCTGCATTTAAAATATTATTTATCTCTTGGTCTTAACTGTTGGATGTATAGCCTCAGAGTTTTAAAGAGCTGTGTCTTTCTAAGGATATTTATTATCAAGATAGTCTGCCATTCCTGGAATGTCTTGGAGGGAAAAGTTCCACCCTGAAAGAATCGGGTAGTAGAGTGGGGGTGCCATGACTATTGACTGAAGGACAAACTCCTGCCGTTCCGGCTCCACCCCGTCCATCGGCCTTCCTCCAGCAAACTCTTCTCAAGTGTCATCAAGCCCGAGAGTGCACAGTAGGAAGAAAATGAAATGTAAGTGAGAAACGCGTACAGATTACAGCTAGGGAAGGGAAATAAGTTCTGGCGGAAATAAGTACGGTGACTAGAGTTACCAATGTAAACTGTTAATATATTTCAAATAGCTAGAGAAGAGGTCCTTTTTTTTAAAATAAATGTTTTTGTTGCAAAGAAATGATGGATGTTTAAGGTGATGGATATGCTAATATCCTAATTTGATGATCACATCGTGTATACATGCAATGAAACACTGTACCTGATAAATATAAACAACCAAATAAACCTTAGAAAAATAAGAAAAAGTGGAGTGAGAAGATGTGGGTTCAGGGCCACACTCATCTGGACTTTCGTCGAGCTAGCGGTAAAGACCTTCTCTAGTCTCTGTCCTTGGTTTTCTAGTCTGTGGAATAGTACTACATTTACATAAGACAGGAGGGGAAAGGCTTATGTAGCACTTTGTAAACCATAAAACACGGTGAAAATGGAACTCTTGTCCATAAATTGTGGGCAGTGGACTGCAGCAGATGGGGACTTCTTTAGAGATAAGACCCCTGTACTCACAGTTCCAATATCAGGATGTAGGACGTGGGGGACTCGTAGGTGTCATGGAGAGTGACATATTGGGGGTGCTGCAGGTGCTGAAGCAGGGCAGCCTCGTGGGCAGCCTGTTCCTTCTTCTTCATTTTCTTGCTCACAAATTTTACAGCAACGTCTTTGCGGGTAGCTTTGTGGATGCATTTCTTTACAATAGAGAACCGGCCTCTGCGAGACAAAAGGGGGGGAAGGTTCTCCAAGGTTCATCAGTCAGCGGGGGGAGAGGGGGCCATTTACCAGAATACGTTTACAGTGTGTGCATGTGTGTGTGTGTGCGTGCTCAAGCATGCGTGTGTGCATGTGTGTGTATGTGTTTGAGCATGCATGTGTGTGTATGCATGTATGTGAGTGCTCAAGCATATGTGTGTGCAGGTACATTGTGCTCGAGCATGCGTGTGTGTGCTTGAACATGTGTGTATGAGTGTATGTGCTTGGGCATGCGTATGTATGTGTGTGTGTGTGTGTGGATGCATGTGCACATGCTTACTTAAATTGCCGAGACAGTAACATCATACAGGTTGAGTGTCCCTAATCCACATATCTAAAGCCCAAAATGCTCTAAAATCTGACAGCTTCTGAATGCAGACATGAGATCACTGTGGGAAGTTTCATACCTGACTTCATGTTGTGGTGAGTGACGGTCAAATGCAGGTCCACCAGACATAGCACATTAAATTACTTTCAGGCAAAGGTGTGCATGAAATATGGATGAACTATTTCAGACTTGGGTCCCATGCTCAAGACACCCTGCCGTGAACATGTGCACATCCCCTCCCCCATCAAGCAGTAGTAGAGATCTTTCTGGGGCTGGAGTCATAGCTCAGAGGTTAGGACCTGGGTTGGATTTCCAGCACCCAGTTCCAAAGTATCTGGTGCCCTCTTCTGGACTCTTCAGTCACAGGGCATACACGTGGTGTGGGTACATACATGCAGGCACTTAACTATCCTCATGAAATAAAAACAAATACATCTGAAACAAAAAGAGAGACCTTTCCTTCTCGGACCAGTGATTTGGCTTAGTAGAGAAAGGCACCCACTTTCTGAAGCAATAAGCCTAACAGTCTGAGCTTGATGCCTAGAACTCACATAAAATCAGGAGAGCAGGGACCCCACAAATTGTCCTATGACCCCTACACATGGGCTGTGGCATGTGTGCACACATCCCGCATAATATATACACATACACACTAAACATAATAAAATAAAAAGAAACCTTTCCTTTTGTACTTTTAATTATAACAATAATTTTTTTTAAAGTCATCTCTCTTCCTTAGCATCCTAGGGCTCTTTGAGATGACAAAGTATCATTTTTAAAAGATTTATTGATTTATTATGTATACAGTGTTCTATCTGCATGTTTACCTGCACACCAAAAGAAGGCATCAGATATCACTATAGGTGATTATGAGCCTCCATGTGGTTGCTGGGAATTGAACTCATGACCTCTGGAAGAGCAGTTAATGCTCTTAACCTCTGAGCCATCTCTACAGCCCCCCGAAGTAATATAATATTTTAGTCAAGATATTTTTATGCCATTTTGAGCATTACATAGAGGTGGGTTTCTTTTCTTTTCTAAGCAGAATATACTTCTGTACACAATAATGGAGCTGGGGAGATGGCTCAGTGGATAAGAGCACTGTTGTTTTTGCAGAATACCAGTGTTGAGTTCCCAGCACCCACATGCTGGCTCATTACTCTCCCTACCTCCAATTCCAGGAGCTCTAACACCCTCTTCTGGTCTCTGCAGGCACTAGGCATGCATGTGGTGCACAGACATACATGCAGGCAAAATAGCTATGCAGACAAATAAAATTAATTTTAAAAAGAAAGTAAAATGAAACCTTTTAAATTCCCACTTATTTTTATTTTATATGTATAGCCAATTTGCCTACCTGTATGTCTGTGCACCAAATGTGTGCAATGCTCCCAGAGGCCAGAAGAGAGTGTTAGAATCCTTGGGACTAGAGTTACAGATGGTTGTGAGCTGCCATGTAGGTGCTAGGAATTAAATCCATGTTCTCTAGAAGAGCAGCCAGTGCTCTTAGCCACTAAGCCTGAATACATAAAACTTTTCACAAAATTTTGTTATATTTTACCTACAGAGCAAGGCTGAGCAACTCCTTTGACCATAGGGCAATGAAATTAGAAGTGAATAACAAAATATAATTTAAAATCTCATACATATTAGAGCATTTTATGTAATTTCTACTGTATTGTAACTGGTTCAAAAATTAACCATAGTTGAAAAAATACCTAGAAATAACAATGATAATAGAAATATCATATATCAAAACTTGGTACATACAGCTAAAATTACACTTTTTAGGAATATTTTGTGGCTTAAAAATCTCCAGACTTTCTTAGAAAATGTTGATGAGACCAGCTTCCAACTCAAGCAAAGAAAAAGAAAAGTAGAAAATTTTCAGGAATGCACTAGCTGTTTTCCAACCACAGAGAATTCTTCTACACAAGATAGAAAGAAACCCCAGCTGAGGCAACGTGACACACACCTTTAATCACAGCACTCAGGGGGTAGAGGCAGGCAGATCTCTGTGTGTTCAAGGTCAGCCTGGCTTATAGAGCTAATTCCAGGACAGTAAAGCCACACAAAGAAACCTTGTCTCAAAATTGAAAAAAATAACACACAGAAAGAAAGACCAACAAAACCAAGTTGATCGTTTTCCTGTTGTGAGGTAGCTGGTCTCCTTACCTGCCAATCTCGTTCAGTTCGGTGTAAGCAGAATCAAAATTTTCCTTCCAAGAAATGGTGGCACCATCAGCGGCTGCATCTTTGGGAGAGGGAGAATCAACAAGTGACATTATGAATGTCATATGAAAAGAAAGAAAAGCTTCATAAAGAAAATCCAGCATAATAACCTAAGGAAAATAGCCCATTCTTATGACTAAACTTGGGGGCCTCCCAGTGGGAAAAGGCCGTGACTCTCTGGAAAGTTCTTTTTAAATGTCTGAGGAGAATTGACATGGCAGAGGCAGACAGGCACTCTCTGTCATCTCCTCGAGCAAAGGGAGAACATGGGACACGATCAGAAACGTAGTTGCCTGGAAAGTTAGAGAAAACATAGGAACGGGGAAGAACACTTTGAAGGAGAAGTCAGTGACGGTGAGGACCAGGGGAGGGTGCAGAGAGATTGAAAAAGCTGAGGGTCACGGAAGGAAAAAGGAAACGCCATGAGCAGAGCATGCCAGAGAGTTCTCTGCCTAGCACCAAAGTCCTCAGCCTTGGGCGAGTTCACCCTGGATACGGGATGACTGAACTTCAGCCATAATTGGTTCTTGTGTGAGATTTGGTAGTTCGGCTTGACCTTGTACGATGTGTTAATTGTCTTACACAGACACACACACACAAGCATGCACACTCCTTGGGATTTGTATTGTCTGCTGGGAATCGGGTCTTAGAAGTAACCAAACAAAAATGGTGGCCATCCCGAGCCACATTGAGCTGGTGGCTTGGAAAGAAGGGACCCATATTAGTAACTCAGTTCATAAGACTCCATACTGGTCCGTCACCTCAGCTCTCCCGAAACACGAGCTGGTGACACGCCCACAATGAATTCTGAGGACGTGTGGATCCAGGGTCAAGGTTTTCCAGAAAGTCACATGCCTGTCCATTGGCAGGCACCTGGCTGGGCTGACCATGACCTGCATGGTCATTTTTGGCCAAGGCCCTGTGGGGACTCCAAACTTCCTTTAACCACAGAGACACAGGTCTGCTGCATTTTAGGTATGACGACACTCCCACCCTTTCCTGTCTTGTCCTCAGCACACACACACCACATCTGTGTACTGCCTAAAGTGTCACCAATGGGATGTTTCTTCAGACCAGCAAGCTTCCTCCTTTAAAATGTCCATGGGACCAAGATGGGCAGAGAGCAAGGTGGGCAGAAGAAGAATCACACCGGTAATATCCATTTCTAGCTAGTTACATGTATATCTTACTTTCAATTTTATGTAGATAAAATAGATCTGTGTGGGAAACGAAATTCTGGAAAGGTGGGGCAAATAACATTTTATCTGATAGCAAAGTCCTTCGTCCAGGTTACTTTGCTCCCTCTTTTAAGCTGTTTAGCACTATAGTCCTGTGTTCAACACATGCTGGCCAGAGGCACCCAGGGGAAAACAAACTTAGAAGTCCCAAGAGGTCTCAGAGGAGGGCCAGAGCCAGAGAGCAGACTGGGACACAGGTCTCCTGCCTGTCCATCGAGGTTCCCCTGGGAAACCCCAGAAAGCCCAGGGTCAGCAATGGTGGTAGACCTCATGTTGGCTCCCATATATCTCCTGGAGACACTCCATCTGGTCTTTCAAAGGTGGCCGGATGGAAGCTGCCATGCAGCCCCAAGACCCGTCCCCATGGGATCAGAGATGCCAATGATTTTGCAACAGTGGTCCACTGCTTAGCTTCTGCTGGCTAGCTGCCCTAGGCTTGCTGGGACTCACCGTACTCTGGAAGGCGCACAAACTCCGAGGCTTCACTGGGGAGGCTGATTCCCCAAGGGTTGCTGGCACTGACCCGGAACTGATAAGGGCATCCGGGACTAAGGTCTTCAATGACGAGGTAAGTGTCCAAGGTTGAAGCTACGGACTGCTGCCAGACCTGGGAACCTAGTAGGCAGTTCCAAGGAGAGGGAGGGGGAGTCAAAGAGACGTTATTTCAAAGACCTTCAGCAGCCAAAGATAGGAAAATGGACAGAACCAGTTCAAAGGACAGGATGGCCACTGTCGGGCTCTGAAAGTTTGCAGTCCAATGTGGGGGATTTTGGCCCCGTTTCCTAAATAACATCAAATAAAGGCTGTGCAAGAAGTTGGCCTGTGGACTCTATCCCTTCTCAAATGTGCAAGCTGAGGAGCTAGCACTGACTTTACGTGGGGATATGTGGCAGCGTGATTGGGCTGTAAGAAGATACAGCAAAGTGAGAGAAAACATGCCTCTGGAAATTGAAAGCAAAATGAACACATACAGGAGCATGTAAGAATGTAAAAATACTCCACGCATGGCATAATTCTCCCCTTTTACTCCAGCTAAAGTTCACAAAAACCGGGTTGAGAAGGGAGCACTAGTCTTACTCGACAGAGGAAGAGATAGAGTCTCAGAAGTACTAAGCAGTTTGTCTACGAGAGCTTAGCTTCTGAGCGAGCTATGAGCTGAACTTGGAAACACTGAAGTAGGTTCTCTGGCTCAGCAGTCACACCTGGGCTGGCCTCCACAGCCTGCGGCAGACAGCTCAAGGAAAGGTGGAACTGAAGAGTCTTATAATCGCACAGCTCCCGCTTAACAAGGAAAAGAGGAAGGAAGAGCGAAGGTAACAATGGTGATGGAAAGCAAAGTAAAAAAATGATCTTGGGCAGGCAAGCCGGGCTTTCAGTCCAATTGGGTAATTTGTGATGTGGTTCGGAGCTGCGGTTGCGACAATCACAACTTCCTGGAAGTGCCTTTCTAAATGTATTATTATTTATTGTAATTTTACTATTATTGGGACAGGGTCTTACTATGTAGCTCTAGGTGACCTGGCTTGGCTTCGAACTCATGGAGAACCTGCCAGTACCTTCCAAGTGCTCAAAGGTGTGAGCCACCACATTTGGCTTAAACTAACTTCCTTCCTTCCTTCCTTCCTTCCTTCCTTCCTTCCTTCCTTCCTTCCTTCCTTCCTTCCTTCCTTCCTTCTTTCCTTCTTCCCTCTCTCTCTCCTTTCTTTCCTCACAGTTAAAGATACATATGTATATACATGCTATAGATTCTATCTGGTGGTGGACAGATAGATGTCTGACCATCCTACCATGGTTTCTGTTCTAGGAGAAAAACCACAGACTCGTCAACTACAGAGGAGGGTCTAGTGGGAGCTTGCCCCTTACTAACTACAGTGTTGTGTTTCTTTACTCCTTGGCCTCTGTTAAATAGGCTCCATTGCGCCCATCTATGTGATTGAGCAGGGTGAGTAGGACAATGCAATGGAGACACATTGCCACCTAGTGGCTGGGTCAGGAAGGCCCCAGGGAGTTTCCATTTGGAACCGCTGGCTGCCGTAGCCTGGCCCCGGGGTGCGCGAGCCAGGCCAAGTCCGGCGAATAGGAAGCTATATGAAGTCTCAGGTTCACGACCCTGAAGCCCTCCTGAGAGGAAGCAAATACAGAGAAAGAGCAACACACCTTCCTCGCGGTACTCCACAGTGTACCCCGAAATAGTGCAGTTCCCAGTGCTGGCCGGGGGCAGCCAGCGGAGGATGACGGAGGTGCAGCTCCTCTCCTGCGCGATGGGGCGGTTGGGGGCTGCGGGAACACCTGTGGAGACAGACAGCAGGGCGGGGCTGCTCCTCAGAACTCGAGTAGCTCCATAGTCTTATGAAGCCCTGGAAACATGCCAAACCCGCCTCAAATCTGGCGCATAACCTTGCCCAAGTAGCGCTCCTGACTCCAGGCCCAAGGGAGGCCTAGGAGATGGGCCCTGCTGCCTGGCAACCTCCTTCAATTAAACAGGAACCACGCTGAGGACTGGGGAAGGGCTCTTAGCAGGCATGCTTCTCTTCCCATTGGCCTGGGTTCTGCTTTAGAATTTGATGAGGGATCCTTTCTTCCCGAGTCTCAGGGTGCCCTGGCCATGTCCACTTAAAACGACCAATGTAAATTATCCGAGGCAGGAATAGGGAAGGCAAAATGTGGGCAGCCAAGGCAGTGGGGAGAGAAGAGGTTGGAATCATTGCTTAATAGGAACAGATGATAAAAGAGGCATATGGAAGGGTGGTGGTGGTGGTGGCCACAAACCAATGGGCATGTCCACAATGCCACCGAACTCTCCACTTTAAAGTGGTTAAGATGCTAAGTTTTGTTATGTTTTACTACAGTCAAGAATGCTTTAAAACAGATATAGATAGATAGATGGAGGGAGGGAGGGAGGGAGGAAGGAAGGGAGGGAGGAAGGAAGGGAGGGAGAGACGGAGGGGGGAGGCAGAGAGAGAGAGAGAGAGAGAGAGAGAGAGAGCACAGCATACCTTGCACCTTAACTGTAGCCGACGTGGACGCAGTTCCGTGGTCATTTGTTGCTATGCAGGTATAAATCCCGCTGTCTTGGGGCATCAGGTTGCAGATCTTGAGGGTGATTTCCCCAGAATCACTAGGACATTAAGTGCATCTCCTTCAGACAGTGAGGGGACAGTTGAGGGGCAGGTAAAATGCTGCCTGCTTGGTTCAGGGTGTGCACATGCCTCCAGCTTACCTACCACTACATTGTGTTACGTGGGGAAATATTTTTCTGGCTATTTTCACTGCCCAAATTTGTGTAAATAAGGAATAGAATAGGGATGGCATGATATATGAATTAGAAATAAATAAAATCCTGTAACCTACTGGTTTGCAACGCAATTATGAGTACTTTACACAAGTATCCTTGGGCTGAAATAGCTTCAATCTCATAAGTCAATAACAAATGATAAAACAGATTCAATAATGAAAATGTGTGTGTATTTCAAATCTTACACATGGGATCCTTGAAAGCATTAAGTGGGTGTTGGGGACATGGCTCAGTGGGTATAGAGCGCTTGGTGAACAGCATGAGAAGAGGAGTTAGTAACAAGCTGGGTGCAGCACGTGCCCGTGACCCCAGAACTGGGTGCTGGGTGGGTTGGGGAGCAGGCTGATCCAGAGGCTGCTGGCCAGCCAGTCCAACCAAAAGAGTAAGTGCCAGGTGAAGAGCAAGAGGTAAAGACACTTGAGGTGGACCTCTGTCCCCACGGGTACATGTCTAAGGGAGCGCGCACACACACACAGAACCTAAGTGGTAACTTTCTCACTTGCCCCAGAATGGCATTCAGAAACACCTCACAGAAGGAACTTCTCCGAAAGGGTTAATTCACAGGGAAGCCAGTCCACCCACTCTGTCGTGGATGGCTCCAGGAGGCTCACATGTTTAAATACTTGGTCCCTAGTTGGTGGAACTGCTAGGAAAGGATTAGGAGGCGGGGCCTTGTTGGAGGGGGTGTGTCACTGGGGGGGGATGTGGAGATTTCAAAAGCTCACACCAGGCCCCATCTCTCTGCTTGCTACTTGTGGATCAGATGTGAACTTTTAGCGACTGCTCCAGCCATGCCTGCCTGCCTGCTGCTATGCTCCCTGCCACCATGGTCATGGATTCTAGTACCCTCTGGAAGGAAGTAGAGTTTCCAAATTGAGTTTTCATGAGCTTCAAATTGAATGCTTTCTTCTGTAAGTCTCATTGGTCATGGTGTCTCTTCACAGCAATAGCAAAGTAACTAAGACAATATCCCTCAGGGTGGGACAGTGTTCTGAGATCTTCACGCTCTCTGCCAAACAACGACTCTCACACAGAACTGCTCAGGCCTATGATGTTTTATGGCCTGATCAGGCATCTCTTCTGGAAATACCAAGGAAGGCACCCTCACCTTTAACACACACACACACACACACACACACACACACACACACACACACTCACAAACACGTTAAGCCAATCAATGAAATGTGCTTGATTCTAGGTATTTCTCTAAGCGGCAGGTGAGCCATTAGAGCTTGTTATTGCTTGTCTGCTGCACGCAGCAATGCAGGGATGCTCAGAATTCCTGTGGGGGTGGGGACAAGCCAGCAGAATGGCTGGAGGCAATCACCCAAACAGAATTTTAGTGGAGAAGAGCCTTACATTTTGGAATGTACCTTCCCCCCTTCTCATAAAGTAGTTCTTAGGTAAGGACCAAATCACATCCCTATCTCTACGCATCCTGGCGGGCATGAAGCATTCCAGGGTGTTCGTTAGCTTTCAGTACTTGTGACAGATCTCCCGGGGGCCCTTGGATAGACTGATCATCTAATAGGGTAACTATAAGGCAGGGGCCACAGAAGCATTTTATATCCATGGTTAAGGCTTGGCCTGTGATTTCAAGGACAATGCTTTATTTGTTTATTGTAGGTCCAGCACAGGAACAAATGGTTCCTGTTAGCCTCCAGGATGCCCACCTGGTACTGGGCAGCACACACAATGCATGCTGGCACCCACTAGAAGTTCGGGCTAAGGGGCCAGCTTCAGAGTGAACAGTCGACGTCGTGCCTAAGACTTGAACACAGGGTGCTCCGGTGTGGGAGGCTGAGCCACCTGTGCCTTTAACTCAGTCTCTCTCCTAATCAAGGCCAAGTGTGGGACCCGGAATAAACTTGAGGGCAGCGCCTTGGGGGTGACTAGTAACCCAGAGGGACTTTTACCCAGAAGCCAGCCTCCACTGGGTGATCCACTTACCAGGAGGAGATGGTGGACGTGGCTGAACTGTTGTCAGTGTCTAGGATGTTCTGGTCTGGACCCTTCCAGGTGATGGTGGGCTTTGGCCGCCCACAGACTCTGCACTGCAGTATCACCGTGTCTCCAAGCAAGCAGGTCACATCTACTAAGGGCACGAGGAATTCTGGAGCCACTGCAATTGAATAGATGAACATCACTGTTACCACAACACGCTTACAATAGTCATTTGAGACTGTGTTCTCACCCCTAGAGATGGGCATCATGGTTCAAAGTGACCCTCAGCCTACCACTGTCTGATCAGAGCGCATTTCTCTGTATGAGAAACTCACTACGTAGACCAGGCTGGTCGCAAACTCACTGCGATCCCCCTGCCTCTGCCTCTGAGTGCTGGGATTAAAGGTGTGTGCTGACACCACACCCACCTTTGTGCCCCTCTATTTTACAGCAAACTTAGAAACAAGAGTCCAGCAGTGGTGGCGCATGCCTTTAATCCCAGCACTCGGGAGGCAGAGGCAGGCGGATCTCTGTGAGTTTGAGTCCAGCCTGGTCTACAGAGCTAGTTCCAGGACAGCTAGGGCAGAGAAACCCTGTCTTCAAAAACCAAATAAAAAAAAATTAGAAACAAAACAAAAGAGGGAAAAGCTCCGTGATGGCATAGTGTAGAAGTGGCATTTAGGAACATTTCACTGTACAATCTTTGGGCTTTATACAAACACATTTTTATTTATTTAGTCAAATATATTACATGCTGCCCACTTTCATTTAATAGTTTGTCTTAATTCCCTCTCCTTATCTACAATACAGAAAAATACAGAGGCATATCGCCATTGCTTAAGCTCCCAACCTTAAAGCTAAGTAGAATTTATGTAGCCAGCCCCTACATTCTCAACTCTATCCCCTTTAAAAACTCACCTTCTTGGATGAAATTTGGATTTAAGATCTGAAAAACACACGAAAGAAGAGAAAATTACTTGAATCTTTACGACTAAGAGAAAAATCATAGGCTTTACTGAGTCATTGCAAGTACCGATTGTGGCAATGACATCAGGACCCCACCCTGTCCCTGTGGTGTTATGGATGACCACCATCACAGACACCCTCTTCAACACCAAAGAGTTACTTCCTGTCTAAGATGGCCACTGGGCAGGCTGTGACCACCTTTCTTCCCTTCCTGTTGCGCTTTTTCAATATACAGCCCCACACCCCTCCCATTCAGGCAATCCACAGCGACGGTTTCCCCCACAAATCTCTGGCAGAAACAAAAGACCCAAGAGCGATTGGGCTGGGGCACTGCGGCGAACCTACCCAGTGGTTTCCTTCCAAAGGTTCCCTTCCGTATCTAGCCCTATGCAGAGCTTCCCTGGTTGAAGAGAAAGAGCAGTAGAGCCAGACTATCTATCTGGTCCCAGTCCACCTCTATGGTCCTGGCCTCCACAGGGGATGGGCAAACACCTGATCTTTGTGCTACTCAAGAGAGCAGAGGAAGAGTCAAGCCTAGAACATGTGATGTGCCCTGCCCAGAACACCTGGCTCGTCTAAAGGAGGCCACTCTAGGCTGCCTGGAAAGCTCTCCGTTCTCAAGAGGCCACTCACTGTGCTGTGTCCCCCCCCTCCCCCCCACGCAGTATCACCTCTCCCCAAAGGCAAATCCAGTTCTTAAACATCTGGCTTGTGGAAAGGCTCGAGCTTTTGTGAAGCCTGGGTCAGATGTCACCTGTTTTGTTCGCTGTGGTTGCATGCTCATTACTTAGGACCAATTAGAGATCATTATATCCTTCACTATAAAACGGAAGAAAAAACAACGCCCTATGACGTGCTATCACAGATACAGCTACAGTTGTATATGCCAAGTGCTAGCACGGTGCTTCTAGAATGAGGCCTGCTTAATCCCTGTTCAGACAAAGATGTGAGGCTCTAAGTGCCTCCCTCGTGCTGATCAGTCTGTGGGTAAGGCTCCCGACCTCCGCTGCCTCGTCAGGCAAAAGCTCTTTCCTTCCAGCTGGGGTGGAAGACACACTTGCCTTCCGGGAAGGAAAGCTCGGGTGCGGCTTTCACACGGGCCCCCAGTATCTGTCCCTGCATTCTACGAACGCGCACAGCTTCTGTGTGTTCCCATATAGAGCGATGTGCAGGAGCCCCCTGGAAAGATGCTGTTTCCTTCCTGGGGTTCCCCTTTGCACACTAACTGCCCATTTACACACAGGTTTTTCATGACCTGGGCTGTAGGCCCCCTTGCGATGCCAATTCTGGAACCCCGTGGGGACTCCAGCTTATTCAGTCCTCTCTATTAGTCTGAAAATGCCACTTAGAGCAGCTCGCTGAGCTCCTTTAAATTCAGGGGTACCCGTTCCTTTAAAACAGACAGTTCAGTCAGTGCCAGGACCGTATGAAGACTGCTCCTTTCTGAATCGGTGTGTAGTACGCAGCAGCACAGGGAAGAGTGTACTGGGGGTTGTACCCACGGCTTTGCTCGTGTTAGGCAAGTGCTTTGTAAATTGATTTATTTATTTAAAATGTTGATATAAGGCCTTAAAGCCAAAATGTTCAGGGCAGGCTTTAAACTAGGGTTTCTTCTGCCTCAGTCTTCTGAATGGCTGGGGTTACAGGCATGTGCTATTATGTTTGGCTGGCATTTAAAACAGAGAGAGAGAGAGACAGAGACAGAGACAGAGACAGAGACACAGAGAGAGACAGAGAGGAGAGGAGCGGAGGGGAGGAGAGAGAAGAGAGAGAGAGAGACAGAGACAGAGAGAGAGAGAGAATTCGTCCTTTGAGAACTGTATACATATATACAATGTATTTTGATTATATCAGCCCATTCCCTCTTCCAGCTCCTTCTGGAACTTCCTGCCACACCCCACTCCCAACTTCAAGTCCTCTTTTCATAGCCCACCGAGTCCACCCAGGGTTGTCCGTGTGCACGGGTCTAGGTGGTGCGCAGATAGCCCACCAGGGGCCGTTTACCCGAGGAACACCGACTCTCCCTCCTTCAGCAGCCTTCAATTGCCAAAGCTCCTTAGCTAGAGTTGGGGTTCGAATCCCTCTCCTATCTGTTGACTCTCTGACTGGCTCTGTCTCGTGCAGGCAGCCACTGCTGCTGTGAAGTCATGAGTGGCTCCGTGTGCCCAGAAGACACTTTTTGACAGCCATCTCCCTCCGTGGCTCTGATCATCTTTTCTGTCCCTCTTCTGCCACATTCTCTCCTGGCGGGGGGGGGGGGGGGGAGCTGTGATACAGCCTTCTCATTTAGGATTGAGCACTCCACAGCTATTGATGATAACTCTTACCAGCTGTGGGTCTCTGTATTAGCTGTTCACGGCAGAGAAAAGCTACACCAGTCTGTTGGTCCTGGGAGTTAGGAGGGATACGGTTTTTTTTAGGCCTCCTTCAGGCAAATTACCAGGCAGCCTTGTTGAAGGACCCCTGGAGGATGATCCGGTCTGTGCAAAGTAACTGATCTTCCACCCGCCAGCTTCCAGCCCTTGAGGCTTTTGTGGATGGGTGAAACAAGGAAGGATGTTACAAATAAAAGCTATTGAGTCTCACACCTAAGAGACTCTGTGTGAGAAGGGAGCAGAGCTTTACTTGGGGTAATCAATTAATTACGACAGCAGCACCACGGCACCAGCAGGGGGCGCAAAAGAGGTCGTTCACCAAGCAGTCTGGCTTAGGTGAGGTACACCAACCCTTTCTGTCAGTTATTTGGCAGAAAGAGAAGAGGCTAAGAATATTTCCACATGTTGATGGTGATTATTCAGTGCTGGGATTATAGGAGGCTTTCCTTCCCATTTAAGAAATACTATCTGATCTGTGTGTGGTCTTGTGGACACAGAAATACAAAGATATAGGCCCTACTTTCCATATTTATAAAACAGCATATAGTGTTTAGGTAACTCCCTCTCCTTTCCCCCCTCCCTTCTTCCCTCCCTTCCTCTCTCTCCTCCTCCTCCTCTTCGTCCTCCTCCTCCTTCCTCTCTCCTCTTTTCCTCTCCTCTCCTCTCCTCTCCTCTCCTCTCCTCTCCTCTCCTCTCCTCTCCTCTCCCCCCCCCCCTCTGAGATAGGCTATCTCTATGTAGCCCTGGCTGTCCTGGAACTCACTACACAGACCAGGCTGGCCTTGAACTCACAGAGATCTGCTTGTCTCTGACTCCCAAGATGGAATGCTATGACATTTGCATTCTAAGTTTGATGGATGGTAAGGACCAGCCCTCAACAGACCACAGAGCTCAAAACTTTGCTCCCTCCCATTTCCCGACTCAATCAGGACCCTGGGGACAAAGAACCTGAGTCTGAACAGACTGTCTGCAGGTGTGTACTTCCACCATGAGGGCAATTCCCCAGAGAGGAGGCGATGACGTCCCTGCCAGCAGGCTCACAGAGGAGACAATCGAACAAGTGGCAGGCTATCATATTTCATATATACTTGAGGCAGGAGGCATGGAACCCAGGACTTTTGTGCGCTAGGCAAGCACCCCACCGTGGAGCTACCTTCTCAGGTCCTAGTAGGAAAAGTTGAAGGTAGTGCTTCAATGAGAACACATCCCAGTTGGCTGCAGAGTGTGTTTGGCTCCTCTTTCTCATCATGGAATCCTGTGTCATGGATGCTACTGAATACACATTCTGTTTAAGGAATGCATACTCCTAGTTAGGATGTAGATTTAGTGGGAATGCTGGGGAGAAGCTTGACTGTAGGGTCTTATCTGGAAAGACCAGGGAAGCCACCCACCTTTGTTTTGGCCCTTTGGGTGGTCCATGGGCAGTTGTTGTCACCATGGTAATATTAGCACTGATCTAGGCAGCTTTATCTAATTGGCTTGAACTGCTCACAGCCACCTCCCTCGGGAAGCCATGGAGAAACACAGGCAGTGTGACTGATCCCTATCTCCTAAATGAGACAGGGAAACAAAAGTGTAAAATCCTACAATGACAGAGGGCTGGCTATGGGAGGCTTTGATTAGCTCAGTATGCTGTCCATCACAGTGTGGGGTGCAGTGGGCGGTGCTTGGGGAAAGCACTGGACTTTGTCATTGATGTCAGAGGCCCAAATGCTCAGCTTGGCTGCCTCTGTCCCACCTCTTTCCAGTCCGCTATAACTTTCCAGCAGGGACTAAGAACCTGGGCAAGGTCCATGCCAATGCTTTTGCTAGCTGGGACTGTGGATCACAGCCCCAGATAATTCTTTCCTTGTTCCACCCGAAGCAAATCCAAGTACGGACGCGAGATGCCCATGTTCTCCCACAGTGGTCTTCTTAGGAATGGATTTGTCTATGGCTCTCTATGGCTCCCAGGCCCATGAGGACAAGGACCACATTGTCTTCTTCATTGTTATTGCCTCCAAATTTAGCAAAAACTTGGCATGCAGTGGTCTGTATTTGTCAAACCATTGACATTTTTTAGGGGTTGGGATTCTAGTTCAGGGAGGTAAGATAAGAACACATCTTCTCCAGAAACTGGAATGCCTTTTGTTTTCTATAAATTGGCCATGTGACTTTCTCGGGAATCCCATTGGTCGGCCCAAGCCTGTGATTCAGCCAATGGTGATGGTGATCTTCCTTCCTCTGTGCTCTTCCAGTTGGCACCTTGGGGCCTCTGGTCACAAGCTGCCATGCATCCCAGCATCCCCTCTGTATTGCATATGTCACCAGTCACAGGTTGCAGATGGCAACCCTTCTGTGCTTTGTGTACCTTCAGTGTCATCAATCACGGTGTTAAACGCAGCAACTTCTGTAGTATGGGTCAAAGTTTCTTGAATCAGATTAACCGAGGTCACTCAATTCCTGGACTCGGATTTGGGTCTCCTGGCTGTCTTGTCTAGTGACTGATATTGATGTGTGCATGGACCTGAAGTTCTAATCATGTCTCAGATGTTTCTTGAAATTGAATGTTCCCTTCCCTTACAAACGTGGGCAGTCATCATGAAGGGACGGATGGGGAAGCCACGGAGAATTGGAATGTGAATAAAAATGGTTGTGGAGGAAACAGATGCTGTTCATACGTAATGTACATGGTCTCGCTCTGAGAGATGCAGGAGAGAGGGAATGCTGGGTAAAGTGTGTGGGGGGCGGTCGGGTAGAGGAAGAGGTGGACCGCTGGGGAATCTCGTTTTATTTGACCAGCAGAGGGCAGCAGGGAGCAAGGTTTCCCTGAGGCCGTAAGAACGAATTGCCAAGCAGCTTAGTTCCTTCTGTTTTTTTTTTTTTTCTTCAAAAAGCAGCGAAGCCAGGGGGAATGTTACAGGTCAAACCCACCAAGCCGAGTTTGAAGAGAGCTGGAGCCTTGTTTTTCTTGCCAGTTAGGGCCGAAGAGTCTGACTCCAAGAGGTGAGATTCTGTCTGGAAAACCAATTTTTCTAAATCCCCCATCACCCAATCACAAAGCACATGTAAGCTCCATATGGTACCGGATAAAGATGACTGAAGGAGACCCACACTGGATGCCCCCGACCATCTAGAGCTACCCGGGTGAAACAAAATCCTACACTGCATATCTCCAGCCCTAACTGCTCTATGTTTGCTTCAAGCTAATCTGAGCGCAGGGAAGGAAAGGGATTTAGGTAATATTTAGTTAGAAAGTAAACAGATATTAAAAAGATAATACTTCCTGGACTGAGGCTATAGCAGAGTCTTAGAACACTTGCCTCGTATGTGTGAGGTCCTGGATTCTACCCTCAGTGCAAAACAAAACTTCCTGAACTTTTTCTTGTGCATGTGGTCCTGGAGTTGGGTATGGTTTCTGATTTAAAGGTTTAACTATTCATAATTTCAACCTGACTGCAGCAAACAGTTTTCCATTTTCCTTTCCTTTCTCTCTCTCCTTTTTTTTTTTTTTTTTACAGGGTTTCTCTGTGTAGTCCTGGCTGTCCTGGAACTTGCTCTATAGGATAGGCTGGCCTCGAATTCACAGAAATCCCTCTGTCTCTGCCTCCTGAGTGCTGGAATTAAATGTGTGTGCCACCACTGCCTGACTACCGTTTTCCAATTTCTAAATGGTATTCCTGTTTCTCGGTGAACATTAAAGAAGCTGCAATTTAAAAATGCAGATACAGCACTGGAAAGCTAGCTAAGCGGTTAAGAGCACTGACTGCTCTTCCAGAGGACCTGGGTTCAATTCCCAGCACCTCCTGCTTACAAACGTCTGTTACTTCAGTTCCAGGGGATCTGATGTCCTCTTCTGGCCTCCTTGGGTACCAGACATACATATGAGCAAAACACCCATACACATAAAGTAAAAATACATTTAAATAAATTTTTTAAAAGTACAAATGCAACATAATCCCAAGAAGCAACAACTTGGGTTTTCCCAAGGATTTTATTGGCATTCAAGTCTAGGTATTTTTAAAAAAATCTTTCTCTTTCTCTCTGTGTGCGTGTGTATGTGTATGTGTGTGTGTGTATGTGTGTGTGTGTGTGGTATCTGTATAGGCCAGGAGAGGGTACTGGCTCCCCTGGAACTGGAGTGACAGGCAGTTGTGAGCTGCCCAGTGTGAGTGCTGAGAACTCAGATCCTCTGCAGGAGCAAGACTTGCTCTGAACTGCTAAGCCATTTCTCCAGCCCCAGACCCAGACAGCTTTTCCTGGGACTATGATTTCTCTCTGGCCCAACCGCAATGGAAATGTTTTCACTTATGCCGGTGTCGCAGCCTGTGAACTCTAGAAGAGGGTGCTGGAGCCGGAGTTAGAGTAGGTTGTGAACGGCCTGACTTTAAACCATTTATTGTTGTTGTTTTTATTTACTTATTTATTAGACAGGTTGTCCTGGAACTCGTTCTGTAGATCAGGCTGGTCTTGAATCAGAGATCTTCCTGTCTCTGCCTCCTGAGTGCTGGGATTAAAGGCGTGCACCACCACTCGGCTCAAATCATTATTTTAAAAGATTTGTTCATTTTATGTATATTGATGTTTTGTTTGCATGTACATCTGCAGACCAGAAGAGGGCATCAGATCACACAGAAGTCTGTGAGCTGCCAAGTGGGTTCTGGGAATTGAACTCAAGACCTCTAGAAGAGCAGCCAGTGTTCTTAAACACCAAGCCTTCTCTCTAGCACCCCAAATCATTTTTTAAAACGATTTATTTTTTATTATTTTATAAGTGTGTACATGTGTGTGTGTGTGTGATAAAGTGTGTCTATGTAATAGGCACATGAATGCAGGTGTCCAAGAAGGTCAAGATCCCCTGGAGCTGGAGTTACAGGGAGTTTAAGTTGCCTGACATAGGTTTAAACTCCAGTTCCCACCTCTCCAGTTCCTTCCAAATCTATCTATCTTTCTTTCTCTT
Organism: Microtus pennsylvanicus; assembly: GCF_037038515.1. Lineage (NCBI taxonomy): Eukaryota > Metazoa > Chordata > Mammalia > Rodentia > Cricetidae > Microtus > Microtus pennsylvanicus. The sequence goes on along the minus strand of NC_134579.1, from coordinate 60,895,629 downwards.
TCTTTCTTTCTTTCTTTCTTTCTTTCTTTCTTTCTTTCTTTCATCATCTTGGTGGTTGGAGAACTTAGTTTGTATATGCGGTATTGATTTCTTGATTTTTCCCCCGAGATTTGCCTTGGGACTCATTAAGGAATGCTCCCTGAACTTGCAGGTGAACTTTGACAGAACGTGAATGCTTGTGTAAAGAGGTGAATGGGAGTGGTGGCTTCGTTCCTTCTAATGCTGCACTCTTGGGGCAACTCCTAGGTCGATCTGAAGCCTTATAGGTGTACAGCATAATGGAATGGGCTAGGCCCTCAGACTCGGGGGAGGTGGCTCAGGAAATACATGACTAACAGCACAGTGAGTGATGCCGGCCCAAGAAACCAACTAATGTCAACCAGACTTAACTTCCCTGGCTGCAATGGCTGTGCTCCTGAGTCACTGGGAGAGGGTGTGCCCAAAGCCCGGCATTTACCCCAGAAGCCAAGGAATCATAAAAATTGCTGAAGAAGAAATTCTCCTCCTACGAGCCTGAGCCTCTGCATTCAGACTTCCTGATGGATGTAGGTCAAGGTGAGGAGGGCACAGGTCAATAGCAAGGCCTCCTCTCACTGGTTGTATGACCTTATTTCTCTGAACCTACTTTTCTGGGAGAGGTGATTGGTTTTGATTTTTTAGTTTTATTGGTTTGTTATTGTTTGTTTGTTTGTTGAGACAGGGTCTCTCTGTGTAGCCCTGGATGTCCTGGAACTCAGTTTAGACCGGGCTGACTTTGAACTCACAGAGATCCACCTGCCTCTGCCACCTGAGTGAGGGACTAAAGGTGTGGGTTACCACTCCCGGCTGAGAGGTGGTTGTTAATGCTTATCGTCAACTTGGATAGAGAAGTGCCCCAGAGATTTATAAGCACAACTCTAGCCATGTCTGTGAGGGCATTTGCAGAGAGGATTAGTTAGGCTGGTGGTGATGGGGGTACCTGCTCTGAATGTGGGTGGCACCAGCCCATAGCCTGTTGAATGACAGACTGAAAAAAAGGACAAAAGGAGACAGCCCTCTAGTGTGGACATTCTCCATGTCTGTTTCCTGGCCACCATGAGTGACTGGCCTCCTCTCCCACACAATCCTGTCATCACCATCTTCAGCCTCATCTCTGGCCCAGAGTGTCAGGGCTGAAGGAACAATGACAGAGACCCGGGAGCTGTGTGGCTAAGCTCTTCCTCTGTTTACAACGGCTTTTCTTGGGAACTCGTCAGTGACAAAGCTATCACAGCTAGGTGACTGTGCCTCCCCTGATAGCCAAACAGAGCACAGCATGGAGGGAGGGCTGCCTTGCCTCAGCTAAGGTCCCTTCCTTGGCGGCAAGCTTCCATCAGTCCTTATAGGGAGCCAGGACAAATCTGGGCAGGAAGAACGTGCCTGGCTGCCAAGTCCATCAGATACCTTACAAAGCAAATGTTTTGTCAAAACGAGAGGAATGTGACACTCCACTTTCTTTTCCTTTCAAGAGTTCTTTTCATTAATTCTCTTATTAAAATACAAAAACAGGCTTCAGTGGAAACCTACTGGCAGCGCCGGGAGGTCGGCTGCCCGGCTGGTGTGCAGACGTTTCATCTGCGTGGCCAGGTTATTCTGAAGCCCTGAATCTGGGACGAGGATGCCAGAGTGTCTGAGGCAGGAGCAAACAGGCTAGTTCTTCGAGGCTTGGGCAGCTGGGACCTGGAATTGTGTTCTTTTGTGGGGTATGTGTGTGTGGGGAGATGTGCCAGTTCTGAACACTCACCCTGTTCCTGGAACCTGAGGTGGTCACCTCAGTTGCCATTCCCACCACCACTCAATAGCAGACAGCATTTCTTCCAGTTTGTTCTGCCATGGTCTCAGTACTTTGGGAGGCAGATGTGGTCCAGAGCCAACTCCCCTGACATCACCCCTCTGTGGTGTCCAGAGGGCTACATGTCAGTATCCACAGGCCTGCACACTAGGGACTGAGTCACCTGCAGGGAAACCCAGAGCTCAGGAAAGCTAACTGGCCCAGGGCCACATAGGTGCCAAGATCCAGAGTCCAGGTTTTCTGACTATGGTTTAGTCCCATTGCCTTTGTGCGGCTTCTGTTTCTGTCACAGATCAGCTCTGGGAAGCAGAGGAGCAGCATCCTCACACAAGGCGACTGGCAGTGGAAGACAGGCCTTCTCGGCCCCCAGGACCTGTGCTTTAGATTAAAGCCGGCCTGGAAATGGTGTCTTCTCAACTGTCACGGGAGGGGATGTGATGGGGGAAGAATGGTCAGGGAAGGCGAAAAACTGCCTCAGGGCATCTTCTGGTTTTCTTTTTTAAAATCAGTGTGTAAGTGTACACATGTCCACAGGCATGCATCTGTGTAGATGTGTGTGGATGCCAGAGGCCAATACTGCAAGTTCTTCTCAGTTATTCTCCACGGATGCAGCTAGACTGGTTGGCCAGCAAACCCAGGGTTGTCTTGTCTCTGTCTCTTCACCCCTAAGATGACCGTGCCCCACTTTTCCTATGATGCTGGTCCTCACGCGTGCACAGCGAGCACTATTGGCTGAGCCCTCCACCTACTCCTGGCTGCTCATTTTTTGAACTGAAAATTACAGCTTAGAAATTGTTTGATATGTAAGCATGTTTGCCTGCATGCGTGTATGTATGTGTCTGTGTGTGCCACATGCACGCCTGGTGCCCACAGAGGTCAGAAGAGGGATCAGATCCCTTGGAGCTGGAGTTGTGAGTCGTTGTGAGCCACCATGTGGGTGCTGGGAATCGAACCCAGGTCCTCTGGATCAACTGCTGAGCCATCTCTGCAGCCCCAGGTTAATCTTTTTGTAATTCAACTCCCTGTTTTAAAAAGGAAAAGAGCCAGGGAGATGGGAGATGGGGAGGCGGGGCAGTGGCTGTTGTTTAGTGGGCACGCAGCATGTTTGAGGTTATGGGAAAGTTCCAGAAATGAAGGATGGTGATGCTGCACAACATCGTAAAGGGATTCCCCATCACCGAGCTCCACACTGAACTCCATAGTAAGGATGCTCATCATGACACACCCATGCAAAGCGGTAAAGAGTCGGTGAGAGCAGAGGCTAGCTCCAACTTCCCAGGGCTCTCTTGAAAATGTTATTTTTACACTGATTAGAAATATCCTCCCCAATTAGCCTCCTGTTTTCAAGTGCCTTGGTTTGGCACCTTCAGAGCCCTTCTCCACAGTGCTTAGGGGACGTGTGAGCTCCCAAGGCCACCTAGCTGGCAGCTGGCAGCTGAAAGAGGCCAGAGTCTGTAGTGGCTCGGGTGGGGAGGGTCTTTCTGGAATCACAGCTTCTCACTCGGATAGACTGACCTCTGCTAAGAGGGCTATGGAGCTTTATTAAAGAAATTAAAATGCATGTAATCAATTGGGTTTGATGCAAGAACTGGGCTGAGGATTCTGATCCTTAGAGATAAAGGCCCGAGTCTGGAAATCGGTTCAGACTTTTCAGTCCCACTGATGGATTCAGGCAGGGGGGCAATGTGGGGCTGAGCAGCTGTGAAAACCCAGGGATGAGGTCCCCAGCTTTTCAGAGGTTTACGGATGGGACGTGGGACCTCCTGGCATAGGCTGTGAGTCCGAAGGGAACAGCCCTGGTCAGAGAGAGTGCAGATTTCTTGAGACAGGCCCTGACTGGGGGCAGGTGCTGGGCCTGGGTACTTGAGTCCTGGCTCTAGCCTGGAGTGTCACTTGTGGACACTGGGTGGTCATGGGACTGAAGAAGCTGGCAGGCAGCCATGTGGCTCTAAGCCTAGATACGGCCGTCATCAGTCTAAGTTGTGTGTGTGTGTGTGTGTTGTGAGAGAGAGAGAGAGAGAGAGAGAGAGAGAGAGAGAGAGAGAGAGAGAGAGAGAGCTGTTCCCAAGAGGTCCCAGCATTTCATTTTTATCCTCATTTGGATTTTTTTTGCATGTAACTTTCTGCACACTTCCCCTTCTCCCCAGGAGTTCAAGGAGAAACTAAACTGCAGGCATTCATTTTTAAAGTAGTTCCCCATGCGGTCTGGTGCCCGATGGACAGTCAGGTTGAGAGGGGGCTGCAGGGACCTTGTGCCAGTCTTGCTGTGACTGGTGGTATGGCCTGTAGTGCTGGTGTGTGTGTGACTACCACAAGCACTGGCTGACAGGGGAATGAAAAGCTATGAACAGTCTCTCTTAACATTAGGTGGCCAGGTGAATTCGAGGATTCGGTGTGCTTGACTCTCCTCTTAAACTGCTCTCAAGGTCAGCCTGTGTCTTCTTAAAGTTCTGTGAAAAGGCAAATACATGCTTGGATAGGATGCATCTGGTGAAAAGATCCCAGGAAACTGTCCTTAAAGGAACACACTCCCCAGTTGAGAGAAGTGAGAAGATGCTTTGGTGCCGTCATTCTCACGGAGGCAGAGGCATCTGTTCACAGTGTGCTCCGGGATGAAGTCAGCAGGGCGGGATGTCACATTTGGAGACCAGGCTTGGAGCAAGCACATGGGTGCACAGTGCCAGGTTCCGGGGTCCCAGGAACAGAGGCAGAGTATAGACTGGTGGGGCTGCTGTTCAGCTCACCGAGAATAGAATACACATCCAAAAGACAAGGTGAGGTTGGGCCTGCGGGACTTTGGAAAGAGGCCCCAAACTATCACCTTTGCTGCAAGAGGCTTTTTGGAGGAGGTGCAGCCATCTGGATTCAACCGGTCTTCAGCATGCACTAGCAGCCACGTTCTTCTGCCATCTTTGTTGCAATGATGTTCCATTTCCAGACCCCTTATGCTTAGCAGCTTGAGGTTCAAGATCCCGCTTGCTCTTTGTATCTTAAGTGGCTAAGCCAGCATCTGAGATGACAGCTACCATTCATTCAGAAAGCTCATGGATGCCTGGGAGGGTGAGCATGGATGGCCAAGGACTGTGGGACAACTGCTTTGGACTTGCTGGGGCCACCAGCATATTCATAGCCTCCAATCACACTCCCCCTTGAGGGGATGGGCTAGCTGAACTTTCTGCCTACGGGAAGCTTTGTACCCCAGTTATCGCCTTTAAAAACTTTGTGTTCACGTAGTGGCACGCTTTGGGGCTTTCTTCTGCCACCAAGAACATCCTGATGTCTTTGCTTGGGTGGCCAGTAGCACCTCCCAGGGGCCCATCTCACTCAGTCCACAAAGAGAACACCCATCTTAGAATATTAAGAACCTTAAAAATGGGTTCAACTTGCAAGCAGGGCTAAGGTGTGTGTGTGGGGGGGGGGTACGGAGCATCTGACTAGACCAATTAACTTTCTCACTGGATGACAACCAGCACATCCCTCTGTATCCACCTCTTCTTTTGCAGTGTGGGAATGTCATTCTGGAACACAGATACCTGGATCCTCCCTTCCCCTCCCCTGGCCTTCCTCTCCATTTAACTGACTCCTCCAGTAGACGCCAGCAACATCTAGGCGCGGTGATAAAAGTGCCACTTGTATCTAAACATTGGCCCGTGTGGGACCCACGCATGCAGCTGACTCTCCTATGAAATGAGAGCCAAGAGGGTCAGGAATCCCCTGGCTCCCCTGTTGCTCAGATACGTTTAAGCTGTGAATGCCATCACCACTTCCTCCCACACTGGAGTGCTTTACTGGCCCACACCTGCCAGACTTGGCTTCTGTGGCAGAACCCACACCCACAGGACACCGTTCTATTCTGGCAGAGCTCCCATTTCTACCACTAGCCTCTCAGCTCAGTTCAGTTCAGTCGGCTTCCTCCACAGCTGACACACCTGTTCTTAGGCCGCATGGTCTCTCTTGGGCTTTCTGTTGCTTTCACAATATGGAGGTGGCTTCTTAGGGATTATGTCAATAATAATAATAATCTATCTAAGTAGGTAAAAAGTTTTGGCTACACATCAAGGGTTTAGGGGAACCTACTGCTGTTGTTATGCTAAATGGACAAGTTGTCACAGTGTCTTCTAAATATTTATGTTTGTAGCCATGCTTGTAAGATCTGGAGGAGGCAGAGGACTTGATACGGCCGTTGCTGTGGTTATCTGCACAAGACTGGACCTGACAACATTATAGCAGGAAGGGGGGGGGGGTGACACATAAGGCCCTCCCCCTGAGGAGTTATTGTCATTGCTGGGGGTAGTGGGAATGGGGATGTCCTTTTTCTTCAGTGGTACAGTCACTGGTAGGCAGGGTGCCCATGCTCCAGTAAATAACACACCCATGCTCGTCCGAGGAACCCTAGCTTAACTCTGGGCACTTAAGAATAAAACAAAAACCATAAACATGGGAAGGTGAATTACTGGGAAGGCAGGGTTTGGAGTAATAGGGGGTAGATGTGATAAAAATACATTATATACATTTATGAAACTGTCAAAAACACACTTATAAATTATTTTGCATTAGAGGAATTCTGTAATTTTCAATCTATTGCTAGGAAGGGGACATAGATCCCATGTAAATGACATTCTAAAATGTCTTTTTGAGAAAGACATTTCAATCTACTCTGAAAGTCTAAATGGCAAGTCAAGCTAGCTCATGCTTGCTGATTCTCCAGGGTCTGTGCGTATGTAGAGACTTGGCAAAGGAGGTTCAAGATGGCAGGATGCTGTTCCAACTCCCATATACATGCAAACCTGGGGCATGGGAAAGGTCTTCCATATGCTCCTGCCTCCCTGCCGCTAGACCAAGTCTCTAGGAGAGAGGCTGCTATGTGGGGTTCTTCACTTAGAAACTGGGCCCTGGGTGTGGGCAAAGGAAGCATTAGTGTTAATCATTTCTTGCTTTTGTTCTTAACCAGGTGCACATAGTAAAGAGGAGCCAGGTCACTCAGAAAAACCTAGAGCACTGAAGAACTAGAGCCCAGAAGATCAAGATAAAGAGAAAAGGGGACAGGGGAAGAGGCAAGAAAATAGAGGAAGCTATAAGAAGAAAAACAAAACAAAACAAACCACCCAGTGGCTCTTACCCTTCAGCTGTGAACCAAATACCAACTAAGGCCGTTTTCTATGGAAAAACACATTCTATGTTTCAAATAATAAAGCTGGGTATTTTCTACATAAAGCCAAAGCTTCCCAAAGTGTTAAGGAAGCATTTGAGAGAAACACAAGGTTTTGTTTTTAAAAAGATACCAAAGTAGAGTTTCCTTCCCAAATTGAGGTGAATTTAGCTTTTCTTTTGTTTTGCTTTAGCTTGGACGGGACACCCTGAGACTCCCCTAACATTACAGAAGCACGAGCATCCTGGACTCTAGCAAGGCCACTGTCACCGAGCACACGGGCAAAGGCAATCATCGCAGGAAATAGGACAACATAGCTGCTTCTACCTCCATACTAGTATTAGGGTCAAGATCATCACACTCAGACTCCTCGGAACTGTTCGTCTCCTGGGTTGGCAGCATGGAGAAGGGGAAGAAAGAGAACACAGTTAGAACACAGTCGCCTGGCTGGAGAGAGGAGAACGTCAGAGAAGCGCGGACATGGGAAATGGGGCAGAGAAACAACCGGGGGCTTTTCAGGTGGAGTGTGGGTCGTCATGGCAGCGGCATGCTTTTGCGGGGACTGTGGACACCTGCGTATCACATCAGGAAGAGCAATGGGAGTGTCGAATGGAGCCTGAGTGCTGGAATGAAACTGGCCTCTCCCGCGAAGCCGGGCTTCCCACTTTCTTTTCCCCAAAAGGCTGGTAAAGAATAGGTTTTGTAGCTCTTTTGCTTGGGAAGGCAAAGCGCTTAGGACATAGTCAGTGTGTGATTTTCACTGTCCCCAGGCAAAGCATTTCAGAGGGGTCATCTTAAACAGGGAGAGCACATCCACGTTGCTCCCAGATGGGAGAAACCCCGGTCTGCCACACTCATGGTTGGTGAGTTCAAAGTAACAGATAATTTACAAACCAACTAGGACTTCACCAGTGTGCCTCCCTATTCTTTCCATGCACAGCGAGAATATGAGGACATTGTTCAGAGGTGATGCTGGGGAAAAGAAATGAAACTTTACTAAGGACACGACAGCCTTAAATGCCAAACCTCTGCCTTTGCAAGATCAGGGGTTTGGAGGGTGAGCCTGTAACCTGAACGTGTTCCCAATCCTAGGCTACTGGTAGCTTCGAGATGTTTAGTATGAGCCAAGCATCTTGCATCTCTAAGAAAAGAATGCAAGATGATTTTTGCGGTAAAACATCTTGCTTAATCACAAAAGGAAAGGAAACGAGAGGTACTTACTTGAATTGAAGGTGCCAGGAGAAATAAAAAATAAAGAACAAATTGATCTTGCATGCAAAATCCTGCTAAACTACTTCCCTTTTGGTCCCCACACCGGGCAGTAGATAAATAAGTAACCAGTCTCCACCCACCCAAACTGCCTGTGATAATGCCTCAGGGAAGGAATGGATGAGAGGGACCCAGGTCCACAATACCTACTCACTTTAACAGAGACTCTGTTGCCCAGAATATCCTTGGGTTTACGAGGCCCTGTGGCTTCATTTTTACCCGTGTTCTCCACTTCTGCCCGCTTTCTCATGCGTAGAGTATGCCATGAACATGACTTCCTGTTATACCAAAAAATGCACCAATCAAAATGGCAGGATGGGGCAGAGGGAGGTGGTGGGCGGGCTCACCACCACTGTCTATCAGATGAGATGCTCCGGTGAAGCCCCTGCCAGCTTCGGGCCCTGAACCTTCCGTGCCAGCTAATGTGGTGGCTGGGGCTGACATCACCTCCAGCTGGAGGTGAGGATAACTCTGAGCCTTCCTGAAAGGCATACCAGGTAAAGTGCAGCATTTGGAGAAAATGGGTACCGGGTCACCAAACTCGGAGATTTTTGATCATCCAATGAAGACTTCAAGGATCAGGGTGGTGTTTTGAAGGGCATAGTGGATAGGGAAGGGTGGAATCGGTATAGAATAGGAAAGATAAAGGAAATATATTTCATTCTGTAAAAACAAGCCATAATACCTCATATGTAAATAAGACCCAATAGAATGATTTTTGAGGTTCCCATGTTGTTATTTGTGTCTGGGGCGTGGTACGGTCAAGCACTGGGGAACCACCAGGGTTTCTGAGGAAGTTGCCGCCCACCTCTGGATACTTCAGGGCAAGGTTTCAACCTGTGTCCTCTATGTTATGACTTGTGACTCCAGGGCTCTGTCAGCCTCTAAAAGGTGTCAGAGTTTCCCTGCTGGAGCAAGGCCCAGTGTGTGCTCCCAGCGAGGTGACAGTAGCAATGCTCTTTCACATCGTCCCGATTTGGGGTCACAGCTACAGAGGGCAGGCTCAGAGCAGAGCCCTGGAATCCCACATCTGTCAGAGTCGAGGACAGCAAAGGCCACGACCTAAGTAAGCAGCATCAGGGTCCCGAGCAGCAGCTGCGTTTCATGCTTACAGGGTTTGCATGAAGTTAGTTCTTACACGGACTGGGTCCTGTGTTCCCCCCTCGGTGTTTCCTGGTTAAATATGGGACTCTGTAGACAGGGCTTGAGGGAGAAAACCTTCATGAAGGGAGAGGCGGGTGAGATTTAGAAGAAAAATAAACTATAACAGCAAGCCCCTCCTCCATGGTACTCCAGGGCCACCAGGAGCCTAAGGAACCCAATGTAGGTGTTCTACAAACATTTGCCGCCTAACATCCCGCCTCAGCAATTAACCTGAAGAGGAAAAATGCACCCGCAATTGTGTTCTCGCATGCTGTGGGAAGTGGGGTCCTCCTGAAGGCCAGAGCTCATCTCACAGCCTTGACCAGAAGCTCTCCAGGACTTCCCAGAGCCTCTGGCTCCAAATCCTCTACCCCAGTGAATCAGACGTGGACGAGACCTAGAGGACACCACTCTTAGAGTGCAGACTTTCGTCTCTTGTCTTTTATTCCCAAATCCACGCCCCTACCCCCAGGGTTATCAAGGACGTCCCCACTGAAAGGATTCCAGGGCAGGAGGTATACTATTTTTGTGTGCAGGTGGGGGTTATGCCTGCTTTTTGCCACCTCTGGGCTCCTCAGTGTGCTTGGTGAGAAATAAATGTTAAAAATAGTGTACCGAGGAGCGCAAGTGGCAGGAGGGGTTCAATTTCAAATTCTTCTTCCCAGAAGAACACGTCACCATGGTTTGGGGAGCTTCCATCTCTTGGCCACAAGCCCAGTGACTGATGTGAACATAGTCTGTGACATTATCCTGGGCACCATCACCAGTTCTGATCCCTGTAGTCATGCAGGCCCAGGGAAGGGGGAGTGAGTGGTCTTCGCTGAGAAACACCAATACCACGTTCAGTCAGCTGCTCACCTCCAGTGCCACCAACCCTCGTGAAACCCTGGCTGGCAAGAAACCCAGTGGCTAGTGGGTGCACCTATCTATTCTCTTTGCCCCTTCAACCTGTGACCAAGACATCCAAGGTGAGGAGGAAGGTAGACTCAGTGTCTTGGTAACGAGAGCACTGCCCTTTAAGAGGTACCTCTGTGAGATTCTGCCACGTCAGGGCTCTGTGGCCTTTCCCTCCAAGGTCTCCAAAATGCTCATCTCTACACTACACTAAAAACGGGCTGGGCTGATTTTACCGAGGGGCCACTTCTGGTTTCTGTGGTCACCCGGAGAGGCCAGGTGACATCAGTAGCTTTGGTTTCCTGACAGAGAAGGGCCAAAGCAGAGTGGTTCTGCTGGTGCCGGGGCTCTGTCACCTCATGGAAGTTCCTTGGATCCTCCCACGGGTGAGTGTGAAGCAGGGGAAGCTGTGGGAAAAGCTAACACCGCCTACACTAGTCACCCAAGGACATCAGCACCTCAAGGTCACCCTGTTGCTGGGAGCCCTCCGATCGCACCAACTTTGTATCGTTCCCCTTCTCTGAAGTCAGAGAAAATCCAGAGGGGGGTGTTTAGAGGAAAGGGCAGGGTCCAAGGTTTAGCAACAAAGGCACTTTTTATATAGGGAAAAACTGCCAATACAGTCAACCAACCCATAAAACAAAGAAAAGAAAGGAAAAAAAATCATTTTCACACTCAAAAGTCTGAGAATAATGAGATGGGGGAAAAAGGGTCAACTAGTCTTTAACCTCATTAAAACATGCTCATGGTGAAAATTTATTTTACATATTTAAAATAGTACATTTAAAATTATTAGTTACATTACAGGTACAATGATGAACATTGTGGCTCCTCATCATATTGCACAACCTGACTTTATCCATATGGGTTTCTTTAAATAGTGCAAAATGCTTTATACAGGAATGTGTCCAGAAGGGTTTTTGCAATCAAAAAGGAATATCTTACAAATTACCATGAACATATATTAAAGTGACAGGGGAGGAGAGAAATAAAAATAAAAAAGTTACAATCTGTACAGAGGAATTGCCATGGACAACCAAAAAAAAAAAATCCCCTTTTTTTTGGGAGAAGCAGCAGGCTCTGGCCTGTCCAGGCCTGGCATTTGTGCTAAGGTCGTTTTTGGGTATCAATCAAAAAATATATATATATATCAGTAACTTCATACAATATAAATAGAAGTCCAGTCCAGTGAGTCCCGTGGTGGGTCAAATGTAGCAACGGAAGGCATGTCTTTTGTCACCTAGGGTTTCAGTAGGGTTCTTTTCTTAACGAGTGGGGGGAAAAAGAAGGGGAAAAATGAACAGAAAATTATAAACAAAAGGGAAAGAAAATTCACCATCACCACCATCACCACCACCACCGTGACCCCAGAGCAATCCAGACACCCCAGCTAGCAGCAGGTCTGTTCCATTCCTCTTACCCTGACCCCACTGACGTCATCACGACAAGCAGCAGTGGTTCCCTACTGTGTTGGCATTTTGGGTTCTTTCAGTTTTGATTTTTTTTTTTAATGCACATGCTTCTCTCCCAGGAAGCCACGGAGGCACTTACTTGATGTTCCCGTCACTATTTTCTGCCACTGCTGTGGCTTTGGTGAGGGGTGCCAGGATGCTGCCTGGGACCCAGCCTTCTGCTGCCGGGGAATGGTCGCTGGCAGGCTGGTAGACCAGGCACATGTTCTGCTGATTGACGGCGAGGACCTGGACCACCTCACCTTGGCTCACACAGATTTCGTTCTCTTTCAGGGCATAGTAATCTTTGATTACCGCCATGGATGAGGTCCCGTTGCAGCCTCCTAGGTCGTTTTGCTAGGAGACAGGGGCAGAAGGAAACAAACACAAGGATGGTTCACACGGGCTTGCTCTGCACCCTTTGGCACGGCTAGAGGCCAGATGGCCCGCTGGCAGGATACAGAGCAAGCAGAACGCTCCTGAGTGAGGCCGTTTTCATCAGCATGCTCTGAAAGCCCTTTCGATAGCAATACAGTATTATAACCCAAGCGAACGGCTTCGGATGATGCCCGGAGAAAGCTAGACGCACATTCAACCTGGAAGCTCCTTCCTAGCATGCAGCCTTCCTGATGGCAACCTCTTGCTGATGGCAGGAAGAACCTGTTATCAGCACAGGGACGAGTAGGCACTTGGGCAGAGTGAGGTCAGGGCAAAGGTCAGGTCAGGGGTCACAATCCCCCTCTATAGAAAGAACATAGACCCTGGAATGCTACATTTTCCCCCTCTTTTTTGAGACCTCACTTGACACATAACCAGGACCTTGGACTCGTAATCCTTGCACCTCAGCCTCCCCAAGTGCTGGAATCACAGGCATGCATCACCGTGCCCAGCTCTCTTTATCCTTTGAAGAAGCATGGCTTGCCTGTGCTCCTCATCCTGGCCCTCTCTGACACAGGAGTAAGAATGGAGCTACGTCCAATGCAAAGGTAAGGCCCTGGGCTACCCTGTGAAATGGGAATCCTGACATCTCCCCGCCACTGTACGAATTAACACAGGAGGTGCTGCCCATGTGATCTCTTCATGCGAATCTATGCCCGGGCGGCTGTGTCTAGACAGACCTGTAACTCCCCAGGAGGCCAGGCTGCCTCCTAGGGCATGGTGAGAGCCAGAAAATCTTCCATAAGGCTGACAAAATGCCAAAGTGACTTCAACTGATTCACACGGGCAGGGTTTTTCTAGGGCAGAAAATTATTTCAGGTGATATGATGAAATAGGTGGGGGCGTGACTGCGTTACAGGACTGAACTTACACATCAACAAAGCATTTGAATAAAATCGGTATCAAGTAGTGATTTGGGAAAAGAACGGTGTCTATGAAATCGGACCATGTGGGTAAGAAATGCAGGGGTTCCGATTCCTAAGACCTAAGGTGTTCTGGAGAATACTCATGTCTGATGGGCAAATTCTCTAAGGTTGAAAAGTAAGTGAAGTCTCGGAGCTTGGAGCAGACACCAAGTCAACCGACTTCTAGCTCAGCATTTCCCCTCTTCTTTCCTATTCCACTGCAGTTCAGGATGAAGCCAGCTGCACAGACTAGGCCTCTGGTAGAAGGCCACTCAGTGGTGTTTGAAGTATGGACTATGGAGCCTAGCTTCCGCGGGTGCTTATCAATGACCAGCTTCCTCTTGCCACATCAGCCAATGGAGGGTGAGCTTCCTTCTGTAGGTGCGGGTGCGCGTGGCTGTTAGATGGGGCTGTCTCTTTCTAATATGGAAGCAGGAGCTGTGGTTCCTAATGTCACAAGAATCCTCCACATTTAGATGCTATCTGCCCTTTAACGCACCGTGCCTCAGCCAGGGGAAACTGGTTTCAGTTAATTACATGGGAAGAAAGAGAAATAAACGAGGTTCAATTAGACTTAATGGATTGCTCCTGCTAAGATAATCGACAGGAAAACAGGCCGTGTCCTTGAACGACCCCTGAGGTCTTCGAGATGGTGAGGGGATGAGTAACAAGCTGTCGCTTACCTTGCTAGCTTCAAACTTGTCCCCAGGCTGGTGGTAGTCGAAGCCCGGACTGCCATTGGAGGTAGATAGCTTCAGGGGTGGCAGAGGCGGGTTGTAGCTGGAGCCCTTGGGGGGCTTCTCGGAGCCCACAGGGACAGACGAGTAGGGTCTGGGGCTGGCTTGTGGGACCCTCGGAGGCTGGGAGCGGACCAGAGCTGTGCCCCTTTCCTTCCGCTGATACTCAATGGGTGACTGTAGTGCTGGGGGGAAGAAGAATGAGTTACTCTACTTTCAGGAAGCCCACAGGGAGGCAGAGGCCTTATGCTAGTGTGTGCGCATGCGCACATTTAAAGCGCTTCAGAAGGGGACTGGCTGCTGCTCTGACATTTAAATCTGCCGGAAGGAAGAAGTATGTGTAAATGTTGGCAAGAGGCAGTGCTCAGAATACATGAGTGTAGGGTCTCTGTGAAAATGGAGGGGACAAGGCAGGTAAGGGAAATGGGGTGCACGGTATCTAGGAAGGCTCAACGAAGCAAGATGCCCTCTGAAGAGGATGAACAGTGGCTGTATTAAGTAAAACTTAAAAGCTTTACATTCAGGTCCCATCGCTGAGGTGCACCTGAGGAACACGCACCTGGTAGCAGTTAGCAAACAGATTTAAATGGAGTAGGCCGAAGGCTTCCCACATCATTCAGGAGCCACTTGGAGGCCAAAGGCAAAGAGAAGCTAAGCAAACGTGGAAGGAGGAGAGAGCCTAGCTGGACCAAGCAAATGGCACTGGGGGCAACTCAGAGGATGGAGAACCACTGGCTTGGAGGGAAGGGTCAGTTCTGCTTCGCTTTACTGAGTTTAAGATTCAAGGCTCCAGGTCTAAGCAATAAAGAGGAACAGTCAGGAAAGGCCACCGTGGGCAACCACTGTATGAAGGGCTTTCAGGGCAGGCACAATTAGGGCATTTTTATTGGTGTTTACTGCAACGACTGTTTAAGTGGACTACCAGCTGCGGCCCTGTACACAGCGACGGGTGCAGCCTGCATTTAAAGACTGGACAGGGTCACATACCCCTTTCTCATCAGGTCTCGGGAGGGAAGATTGGCTGAGACGCCTGCACACATGTCTGTAAGCAGAAGCCTGGTTCTGTTCTGTTTTTACATCACCTTTCTTGAATGTAGAGAAATCTATAGTGGGCCTACCAGAGCACAGCCCCTAAGGCTCCTGGGAGAATTTTGTGGGCATTAACTACTTAGGTAACGATTACCTCGTTCAGCGACGTCCCCATCATTCACTATATTTAGGAGAAAGGTCTACTGGGACCACGTAAAATCTGAATGATTGACTGGGCCGAGAGCAACGTGGTTCCACGTTTATGTACATCACAGAACATTCCAGTACTTTCTTGCTAAGTAAGCGCTCTACAGAGTTGAGAAGTCTACCCATGGCACGGAATTGGGGAGCCACCTGGTTATGAGCAGTAACTACTCTCAAGCACTGGGAAATGCTGTTTTATTCAATAAACTTTGAAGGCTAGGCCTGCATTCTTTCACTAGCCTTAATTGGAATAACTACGCCTTGAGATCAGAAAGTATCTCTCTCACCTGAGAACTGATTCTGTCTCAGCCTTCTGATTGGCACAATTACAGACATGTACCACCATGCGAAGCTCAAAACGTGGGCATTACTAACAGTGGGCTTTTGTCTTTTGGATTCAGGTTCTTACTGCCTGGCTATCCCTCTCCCATGCTCCCCCTCCCTTCTCTGCTAGGGAGGAATCTCTGCTCTGACGCGGGGAACCACATGGAAGAACCTGCTCTGGAGTTGCCTGCTAACACATACTGTTTTTGCTTAGACAGCTTTCTTAATGGCTCCAAGTCTGTCTTTCCTCATCTGAAAAAAGGCAGGGTGATAATCCAGCCATGTCGTGCTGGTGTGGGGATGAAGGGTGAAGAAACAGACAGAACACTTAGTTTAACTCCCGATGCGGAGAAGGTGTGAATACATGGGAATCACTATTGTTAATTTACCTCTGGTTTTAGCTTATTAGTTTTTATTTTACTTTAGGTCTGAAGTGATTAGCTTAAAACCCTCATCCCCACTTCCATACTAGAAATCCATCATAGAATGCAATTTAGATGACTTACTCTATATATGCACATCTTTTACATTAAATCACCCTAACAACACGCTGTGTTCATCCAAAGTTGCATATTCGGAAATTATAAGCTATATAGATTTCAGTTTTAGTCCAGGTTGTTTAATTGTCAATATTTGAGAATAAAAAAGAAGCTTGGGGGCTGGAGAGATGGCTCAGTGGTTAAGAGCATTGCCTGCTCTTCCAAAGGTCCTGAGTTCAATTCCCAGCAACCACATGGTGGCTCACAACCATCTGTAATGAGGTCTGGTGCCCTCTTCTGGCCTGTAGGCAAACACACAGACAGAATATTGTATACATAATAAATATATATTAAAAAAAAAGCAGCTTGGGAGCTCTTAGTGCTCCACACCTTTTCCATTGGGAACATGGCCCCTAAACACTGTCTGTGAGCTAGAGACAGCACTGAATGTCCACGTCTGTCTTTAAAAGTCATGGGATCTTGAGCCGGGCAATGATGGTGCACACCTTTAATTCCAGCACTGGGGAGCAGAGGCAGGCGGATCTTTGAGGCTAGCCTGGTCTACATAGTGAGTTCCAGGACAGCCAGAGCTACACAGAGAAACCACGTCTTGAAAAACAGAAGTCAAAGGATCTTGTTGATAGCTTTCTCTTGTTTAATACTCAGGCTGGAACTCAAGATCCCACAAGTGCATGCTAAGCAGGTATAGTGTGGGAAGTCCTTCTGTATACGTGTTGCTTCTATGGTTAATGAATAAAGTTGCTTTGGCCTACGACAGGGCAAAATAGAGTAAGGTGGGAATTCCAAGCAGACTGAGAAGGAAAGAAGGCAGAATCAGGGAGACACCATGTAGCCGCCACAGGAGACAGATGCTAAATGGAACCTTGCCAGTAGGCTACAACCACATGGTGATGAATAGAGATATAAGAGCTAGCTAGAAATATGCATTAGCTAATAGACCATGCAGTAGATGTAGTGTGGGTAGGCCTGTCTTGAGGTAGGTGTAGTATAGGTAGCCATGCTGCCCTAGGGTAGGTGTGGTGTAGGTAGCCAATCTGTCCTGAGGTAGGCATCCACCTGTACACCCCAGCTTGGCCAGAACAAATCTAACTCCAAAGTCTCTTTTTCATAAAACAAGCTGAGTGAGGCACCGAGAAGCAACGTGTCTCACCCAAGGTCCTCAGCTAGGATGGCGCCTCTTACCTCTTCCCCCAGCAGCCATTTCCACACTATACCCATAGACAGTAAATGCTATGTTCACATCACCTAGAAGAGTCTAGAAACTGCAGCAGCAAGGAGACAGACCAAGGGAAGGCCTGTGAGGATATGTGTGTTTGTCCAAGTGCACATGGCCATGTGTACATCCCAACAGAGGTAAGTAGTACACACCAAGGTGGTCCAGTGTTATGTTCACATACATGTTTCAGTATGTATGGGAACAAAAAGGTCACATACCACAATCCTTGGTACTCACTAGTAAGAAGAGATGGGGCACCTGGGACACTTGTGGGCATGCACAGACATGTATGTACGGAGACATGCAGCTGTGTGTACAGAGCTCAGCTAAGAAGAGGCGATACACCTGAAAGCGATGTCCCGTGTGTCTATGTATGCATGCATGCATGTTTGTATATATACAGGTGCATGCTCATGAGACTGCCGTCAGCGTCAGGCCCAGCTCAGCAGAGCAGCACTGCCTCCCGGTCGTCCATCTCCACTCATACAAAGCTGCAGGTGCACAGCTGCAGCAGGGGCAAAAGTGAGACACAAACACCGCGTGTGCACGTGTGTTTCTCTGTGTGTGCACGTGTGTTTGTGTGTGTGTTTTAAGACGGGGTTTTTCTGTGTAGCCCTGGTTGTCCTGAAACTCTTTCTATAGACCAGGCTGGTCTCGAACTCACAGAGATCTACCTGCCACTGCTTCTCGAGTGCAGAGATTAAGGGTGTGAACCGTCACCTCTTACGGATGCCTGTAGGGTCCACATTATCTGAGTAACCACCAGTTTATTACTAGTGGGAAGCTGGGTACTACTGAGTTAGGCTTAGCAATCGTCTTCTTTGAAAGGGGCAAGGCCAGCTAGATGGGTAACTTAGCCAGGCTCTCACCTTCTGGGAAAAGAGGAAGGATTTGAACTGTTTTACCAAACTCCTAGGTATCAGTAGATAATCCTGGAGAGCCTATGAAAGGAGCAGCCACCCACTACAAGGAGAGAGAACAAGAATTACAGAACTTAGGTCCCTAGGATACAGGATGTGCCTGCTTGTTTTATAATTTCCCCTGAATTATTACCAGTTGTCCATGGGGACCACAAAGGCATACATACAAAATTTCCTATCGACAAATACCCCTTCAATTAAATACCCCTTTCTCCTACCTGTTTGTTCCATTTACGCCTCAAGTTAAGGGGCTTCTGAAGTTGTCTCTGGAGCTATATGAGATTGGAGACCATCTCCTAAGTCTCCTAAGTCTCCATGAACTTAGACCCAAAGATGCTCAGGGGTTAAGCCCCCTGAAATGGCCTTGCTAGAAGCAGGCCTATCACGTACCATTTAGGAAGTCCCTTTGTGTTTCTAGGACTTGATTGATGTCCTGCACCCAGGCCTGCTGGATGTCCGAGTTGGCAGCCTGCAGGATGACCCTCTCTGAAGTCTCCCTGTTCATGAGTGCAAACTTGCAGGGGTCATTGTCGACATTCTCCTCCAGGACCAAGTAATTCATCTGAAATGAAACCAGTTTATCCTTTTCATACTCAAGGAGCTAAACTAAATCAGAGACCCACTATTGTCCTTAAAAGCGGCTCTCTCTAAACTCCCACTTTGTTTTCACATGCATTTTATGTTTACATGGGCGCTCTGCCTGCATGTATATCTCTGCACCATGTTCGTGCTGGGTGACTATGAAGATCAGAGGAGGGTATCAGAACCCGTGGATCTGGAGCCACCACGTGGCTGCAGGGCACTGGACCCACCCCCTCTGGAAGAGCAGTCAGTGCTCTTAAGCGCCAAGACATTTCTCCAGCCAAGAGGACTTAAGGTTTTACTCTCAGGAAAGGTCTCCAAATCTTACTGTAGATCTAAGAGTAAAGTGTCTAGCTTCTTTCTGTCTTTGGGTGAATGGCATGACCAGGCATACTTCAAGATCATGCCGAAGACTAGACCTGGGCCTGTCATTGCTTCTCATGGTGATCACCAGGTAGCTTCAGCCCCCTGATGCTCTTTTGCTCTTTGCCCCTCTGCACCCCACTGCCCCTCTTTACCTTGATGCTCCTTTTGAACATGTAGCCTGGGGTGAGGGACCCCTTTCGGAGCAGTTCACTGAAGATGACGATCTGCTCAAAGAGAAACACACGCCTCTCCTTGGTCCGGGACTGCATGCCAGCATCCAGCTCAATCACATAGAATGTGTCTTGTTGCAGAAGCTTGCCCTGAGCGGTTAGGGTGCCCTGATAGAGACAGGGGTGCAGGGAAGGCCGTGAAAATCAGGGAGATGGGTTCAGCTCTCGCAGGCTACATGTTTCCTATCTCTGGGGAATGTGGAGATAGACCTGACACGAAAGCCTTGGGATCCTAGCCAGACACTGAATTGGGATCCAATTACTCATCTGGGATACGCTATGGAAATTTCCCTGTTCATGTAAGATTCCAAAAAGGAAAGGGCTCGGGTGATGGAGTCAACAAGAAATAATGCCCCAAATGCCAAAGGAACGAATGATCATGGCCTTATCTGTCCTTCCTTTTTGAGACAGGATCTCACTGCGTAGCTTTGGCTAGCCTGAAACTTGCTAGGTAGACTAGGCTAGCCTTGAGCTCTCAGAGACCTACCTACCTGTTTCCTGAGTGATAGGATTAAAGATAGGTACCACCTGGCCTGGTGCTTTTTTGTTCTTTTGTTTTTAAATTAGAGAAGATTGGTGATGTTTGGAGCTGGCCTTAGCCTATCCTCCCTCCCTGCTTTGAGAATCTTTCTGCCTGGTTTCTTTGTGGCATGGGCTTGGGGGTATGCTCATTGTTATGAACCTAGGACCAATTTGTAACCAAAGAGAGTACTAGAAACAGGATCTCAAAGAACCTGATGACTTGGGTCCCTTTCACCTCCTTCTATTCTTTAAGGTAAGGGTATTCGGAAGTTTTTGTTAAATAGATCAGCTCCAGTTTTTACAAGGCCAGAGATATTTCTCCGTATCTTGTGATCCTTCTTAAAAGGACTCCAGCTATCAAACCACACACCACCCAGCTGGGGTGGGAAAGCCTGTCTGCTTTCCTGGCTTGTAATCAGCGTCCCAGAGACATTTTCCAAGGGAATGTGTCCATCCAGCAGGTCTCACAGAACCTATCGGAAAGCGCCACCATTTTATCATTTATTTCTTTAATTGCTCTGCAATAAGAAGACTCTGACATCTGGGACAGGGGTCAGAGGGTCTATGAAATGTACTCTGTCTTAGGGACGACTTTTGCCCTTTAGTGCAAATCTCAGTCATGCCCTGCACGTGGTGCCATATATTCCAAGCATTCCCTGGCACAGGGGTCATTTTTCCCTTTGTGTTGCTGAGAAACACTGACTGCCAAGGTCAGCAGGAGAACAGGCTTATCTCCACCCGGTCCAAAGTTAATATTCAGCCAGTGCCCAGGTAGCCAGGAAAGCTCAACACTCTCCATTAACATTACCCAAGAACGCAATCTGGGGCTCAGGTAGTCAGCACTAAAGGGAAAAACTACAAGGTCTGAGAGGGAGACAGTGAGAATGAGGGGCCCAAAGAGGGAGGAGCAGCATGCTCACTGTCCTTCCCAAGCAGCTGTGGGAAGGCAGAGCAGATTCCCTGAGACTTAAAGAAGAAAATACAGGACAATGGTGCTTGATTTAAAAGAGAAAACTTCACATTCTCGTGTGTGGCTTTACAGTACACACAGACTCTCTCTCTCTCTCTCTCTCTCTCTCTCTCTCTCTCTCTCTCTCTCTCTCTCAGGTGGGTCAGACAGCACAAACAGATGGCCTCCTTCCACTCCATGGGCACTTCCCGAAGGGACTCAGAGAAAGCTAGTCAGAAAACACTAGGGCATCTATCTAGGTTGAAAAGTAAAAGGTAGCAGAGAACTTGATTTGCTTACAATAGCCCCAGACTTGGTGAAAGAAAAGGAGAAAATCTCTCCAGGCTGATAACAAGAAACCATCAATAAAGTCAAGAGCACATGTGAGCTCAGTAGCTCACTGATGTTAGCGTCTGACTGAGGTCTACCTTAGAGAGCTGGGAGCCCATGCAAACCTGCTGCCTGGTTCCTATCAGGCCGGGTCATGAAGGATGGACTAGAAGGGAGACAGTCCAAGGGAGACTAGAGGACAACCCCAAAACCAGGCTGTAGCTTCTCCCACTTTCAGGGACACCACAGCTGGCCTTCCTGCTGCACTTTATCTGGGCTAACCTGTGCTAATTTAGCAGGGCTGGTCTGGGTAGAACCTCTTTCCTAATTATCTCAACTTCCAGGAATCCCTTTGATCTAAAAAAGAATAATTCAACCTTAGACTCTGGGATTGCTGGGAAATAGGATTTTGAAAGGGGAGATTTGGACAAACACATAATATCACATCCAGAGGGAAGGTGACGAGATTCAGGAAAATGCCACTGGATCCAGAAGATGCTACCAACAAACTAAGGAGTGAGACTGGGAGGAAACCCTTCCTCACGGTGCCCAGGCCTCAGACTGGTGAGGAGACCTCGGTCATTTAAGCCACCTGATGTATAGTGTGTTCTGCTATGGTAGCTCTTCCAGACCAGTGTGTCATTTGGACATCTGCTTCCCTTAAGACTTGTTCCCTTGTCATGGAACAGAAAGGTGTGATATCTTAAACATTCGCTGATCTAAAAATCCAACCACGATACAGACTTCTAGAAAAGGCCTGCCCCTGAAGAAGAGTTCATTTCCCCACTTGGGTTCCTAGCTTATCACACATCCTGCAGATCCTTGCCTTTCTTAATCAGGAGGAAGGAGGGAGGAGACTGTGGCTCAAGCAGTCCCAAGGAACTCTGTCCCTTCCCAGTCCCCTTAGAATTCTGACCCCCCAGTTTGGTCAAAAGCGTATTCCTGCCTTATCACTGAACTTCTGCAATAGCTCCATCTTCCAGATCTGTGAACTGGAGGGGCTGTGGCGGGGTGCATGACGGCTTCAAAGGGAAGGACCTCTGTGGCCTGGCTCTTGTCTACGGGGGGCTTAGCAGCACTTTGAAGGGCTCACCTCAAAGCCCTGCAGGCGTCCCAGGTTCATCATGTCATTGCACCGTTTGGGAACAAGGCACATTAACTCCACCGCTTTCTGTGGGAAAGAACACATCACTCAGGATGGGGAACAGGATTTGGTAGGAAACTCGCAAATTCAGGGCTGGGAGGAGGAACTTATCTCCCCTAGGCCCTTTGTTTTCAGAGAGGGTGCGGTCCCTTGCTGCTCACTCTCAGGACTGTGTGGGGTTTAAATAGGACAGGCTGGTACTGGCACAAGGGCTCCACGTCAGTAGTGGCAACACAAGGGGGACATGTCACCTGGCCCATCCTTTTTCTACCTCTCGCTTTTTTTAAACTTTTCTGTGTTGCTTTCAGAATGTCCAAGCAACAGCTTAGTCTGGTTGTTAAAACACAGGCGGTTCTGACCTAAAATAACCTGCCAGGAATGGCTGCAACCTCTTTGGCTTTAAATAATCTCTATGGCGGCACAAAGGAACCACTTAGGAGGTAATCCTTAGTGTGTGCTGGGGGGATGGAAATGGAATAATTTGTGTTAGGGTCAAAAGGCACTTGGAGTCAGGGACAAAGTTGCATAATGAATCTCTGCAATTTTACCCAATGTCAAATGTCACCCTCTCTCCCTATATCCAGCAAGAGCCCCAAACATTAGTGGGCTCGGCTCTGGGCTGTTCCTGGACAGGATTCTGAAATTCTCAGAAACACTCAGTGTTCAGTAGCACTTGCCATGCCTCATGTTGCTGAGTAAGAGGGGAGTGGCTTGAACCCTGGACCTTCTGATCATCTTTTCCCTTTGGGGACGAGACACTGGACAGTCCCTAAGAACAGCGAGCATTATAAGCAGAAACCTACCTCGATATCTGAACACTCCAAACCAGCCTTCTCGCTGTATCGCAGGAAGTCCTGGCAAGGAAGGGCGTGGGAGGGTGAATCAGAGAGTAACATAGCCAGAGAACCATAAAAGAAAACTCATCGTAAAAATGCAACAGACTTCCCTCCCTGGTGGAGGTGGCGATGCTTTGTAGTGGCTGAGAAATGAAATGCCGTGAGTCATGTTTGACACCGAGAAAGGCTTCAGGATACGACAGCTAAGGCTGGGAGAAGGGACAGAGGGCAGGAGAGTGGCACCGAGACAAGACAGACAGGAGAAAGTCGAGTCTTTTCCCTTCTGCTTGACCTGTTTCCAGAAGAAAACACATCAAGCTAAGTCGTTTAGTATAAAATCAGATCTTAGGGACTATGGAAGGTCTCCAGGGCCACTCCTTCCCTTCTATTTCATTCTTCATTCTTTTCTTTTTCTTTCTTTCTTTCTTTCTTTCTTTCTTTCTTTCTTTCTTTCTTTCTTTTATTTATTTATTTTTTTGAGACAGGGTTTCTCTGTGTCGCTTTGGAGCCTGTCCTGGAACTCCCTCTGTAGACCAGGCTGGTCTCAGACTCACAGAGATCAGCCTGCCTCTGCCTCCTGAGTGCTGGGATCAAAGGCGTGCGCCTCCGACGCCCGGCTCTATGTCATTCTTATACTCTTGTTATTTTTGAGGGTTTTGCTGCTGCTTGTTTGCGATAGGGTCTCCCTCCACGGCCCAGGCTGGCTACATGCTCATGACCTTCTTGCTTTCATGTCCTGAATGCTAGGAGGACAGACGAGCGGCACCATGCCTGGCTTATACTTTAGTTCTCAAAGCACTGAGTGAATGGCTATAATAAAGGGAGACAGGGGGCTCAGGTGGAGATACTGTATGTATAGAGCTGGGGCCCTAGGCTCAGTTCCCCAAGTGAAAGAAGAAAGAGAAAGGGAGAGATGTGTGGGGAAGACAATAAATTAGAGAAAGAAAAACAAGTAGCAAGCAACCTTAAGGGCAGAAACGAGGGCCATGCAAGATTCAGGCGCAAGGCTGACATAGCAACCGGCCGTTTTCCAGGCTGAAGGGCAGCGGTACTCCCAATCGCTATACCCACTGCTCCAGTCTGAGGAGACACTTCTCCAGTCTGGGCACAGGTGCTCAGCTTCTTACCTTGAGTAGCAACTGGTACTTGGTTATTCTCTGAATGGGCTTGATAAGGAAGTCACTAAGGGTCAGCCTTTGATTGATTTCTTGTTTCACCTCCTGAAATACAAAGGTTCAAAGGGGTGACTCAAGCTCTCCAGAAAAACCTGAGAATCTTCCAGCTACAACTGCCTACCCCACCATTCATGAGCTAGGTGTCACACAGCCCCAAGGCCTTGCTTGGCTCCTGAGTTTTCACAGTGAGCACTGTCGCACCATGGTCCTCTCCCAGGGGCAGGTGGGGAAGATGGTGGCCGCAATCTGCTCAGGGGTCACATGAGAAGGACAAGAGTGTTCAGAGATAGTCTGTGATGGAATCTTTCTGTACACCAAGGCTTGGCGACAGTGTGTCCATAGAGGCACCCAGCGCTTCTTCAAGCCAAGGTGCCTATGCAGATGGCGCTGAGAAGCTAATGGCTCTGTGGGGGTAGGTTTCCTGTCCTGAAGGCCAGCGGCAGGGGCGCCTGTGGGTGGAGGCTCTGGGGTGTGTCTCAATGTGGCTGCCGTGGTGGATCTGAGTGGCTCACCCATGAGAAGTTGCTCACCTCAAAGTAGGCATCGTATTCAGCCACGATGTACTCGGAGCGCGGCTTGTTCTGGCAGTACCACACATAGATGTGCAGCTTCCGCTCCTGGGACGGCAGGAAATGTGACAATCAGGCACCTGCTTTCTGCTCACCCCTGCCCCCTCCTCGAGTCAAGAGCAGTTAAGAACAAGGAATGGTCACATGCAGGAAAGAACGGGGCAGTGGAATGACCAAGTGTGTTAAAAAAACAAAACCAGAGTGCTGAGAGAGAGAAAACCAGGAAGAACCGAAGAGAGCAGAGTTTTAGAATGAGTGGGTTGGCACCTGGGGAGACGGGAGACAGCCAGGCTCACACTCACGTGTTTAATGAAGAGCTGGGCCAGTCTGTCTTGCTCTTGGATACATTTTTCCAGTTCAGCCAGGAAAAAACTAAAAGGCAAGAGGAGAAGGAAGTTGTACTTCTTGGGCAGACACCAGAATGAAACAAGTGACTCCAGAATGAAACAAGTGACTCCAGAATGAAACAAGAGGCTCCCATCAAACACCCTGCTCTTCCGATGCGGGCGGGGGGCAGATGCTCCATTCCCGGTGGCACGGAACTTACTCTTTATGCCAGTCATAAATCTGGTGGATGTTTCCAAACACCATCTTGTCCTTTCCTCGCATGTCCTCAGGGACCCCCTTCTCTTCTATTCTCTTCATGAAGCCCTGCACAACAGAGGTGACGTCAGCAGAAGACTTTACAGACAGCGTCCTGGGCCAAGCCCCATCCCTCAGCATCCGTGTCAGCCCACACGCCCGCCATGTGGGGATCCGAAGACAGCACTAGGGTGGCTTCTCCCACTCAACCAGGCCCCAGCTCCCTCTACACACACTAAAATATTTCCTTCTTCCCTTTCTTTCTTCTTTCCTTCCTTCCCTCCTTCCTTCCTTTTTTAGACAGGGTTTCTCTGGACAGCTCTGGCTGTCCTGAAACTTTCTCTGTGGATCAAGCTATCCTTGAACTCAGAGATCCACCTGCCTCTGCCTCCTGAGTGCTGGGATTAAAGGTTTGTGCCTCCTCTCCCCCAAACATTAAAATACTTCAAGAAGAAAACAAAAATCCACATCCATGTTTTGTCTGAATTCTACTATTTTTATTTTCATTTCTGCAAAGCTCCCTAAAGTCCAATATGTACAGTCAATAGGTTAAGACACCTGGGCCCAGGTAGGGTCCAATTTGCTCCTGACCAGGCGAGCACAGATTGTATACACATTGTATACACACACACACACACACACACACACATACACACACACACGCCCCTGCTGCCATCTGCTTACCTCCACCACAATGCCCAGGTCCTTGACGTAATCCTTCTCGGTCTGCACCAGCTCATTGAGGACAAACCTGAGCAAGAGGTAAAGACAGCAAGGTTCCTATTCACTATCAAGCAAGGAATTTCCACTGTTAAGATCACAGGAACGTGATTTCAGAAAGCTTAACACAATACCACAGTCAAGACCCTCACATAACACACGAGAAAGATGTCTTCAGCACACACGGAGTTTCATTGATGAGATGAGGGTGCAGGGCTTGGGAGGGCCGTCCTCAGGGGGGCACAACAGTCAGGTGAGGGGGGAGTGTGCCCATTACTTTCCTCCCTCCCCCCAAGACAGGGTCTCATATTTCCCAGGCTGCCCTCAATTTCCCTAGACAGCCAAAGATGATCATGAAGTTCTGATCCTCCTGCCTCTGCCTCCTGAGTGCCAAGATTAGAGATGTAGGTTGCACAGCCAGTTCTAAGCAGTGCTGGGTATTGAACCAGGGACTTCGTACATACAAGGCAAGCACTCTATGAACAAAGCTACACTCCATCCCCTCTTGCAGAAACACAGGGTGGAAAGAACAATAACCACATTTTTGCAAACTGAGTTATGAAAGCGTTGAGACCAAGGGATCAGCATGAGACTTTTAGTCCTTTCTTTAGGCTCTGTTCTTATCTTAGTAAGAGAAGAAAGACGTTTGTGTGTTAACTAGCCTTGAAAGGCTGGGGAGATATTGAGTAAAGCTTCTACAATACATAATCTCCATTTATTCAGGAATGTATCCATGGTAACTGGCCTGGAAAATCCTCAGTCAAGGTCAAAGAACCTAGCTGACTGCAAATATTACGTGTTCAGAACTTTGAACACAGCATTCCCTACCCCACGATGTGGGACGGATAATGACAAGAGCATCTGCCTTTCTGGGTTCTTTATGAATTACTTTTATGTCCTAGAGCATTTATTACATACCAGTTACCCCATCTGGGTTTCCTCATGCTTATAACAAGGCAGGGATTGTAAAATCCTATCATCTAGATACTGAGATAAATGGGAAGGTTAGGGGGCTTGTTCAAACCTACAAAGTGAAGAGCAGAGATGGGATTTGAACCTAAGCATTTGGATCCAAAGACCATCCTTTCCCAGTAATCTACCGCCTAGGGAACAGACCAGCCAGGCCTCTGGCATCCCTGAGTCTCCACCCAAATGCCACTTCCTTTCTTCAGTTCTGAGAGTCACACACTGACTAGAAGACACTGTGGTTATGCACAGGGCCCCAAGGTCCTGTGTTTACAGGAGTCGGCAGGAGTTTTGCCTGGAGGCACACCGGCATAGTTTATTTTGGCCCAGTTGACAGAAGGGATGGCACTCTGAGATGTCAAAGAGGAGCGGTGACTGATACAACCCAGCAAGTGTTCTAACCCAGGAAGCAATTCATCTTCAATGCTTTTCTCCAGAGTGCAGAGAAGCTGCTGAGGTCAGGGCCTCAGAGCGCAAGGAGGTAGCAAAGAACACACGCTTGCTTTATCAGCGTTCTCTCCCTCCAACACACGATCCTGTATTTCAGGCCACAGGAAGGAGCTGGAGAGGGCAAATAGAAGCCTTCAGATGTATCTTTAGCATGGACCAAGTTACTTCCTGGAAGACAGTGGTAAGAGAAAACCCACAGGAAAATGAGAGTGGGAATTTGGGGCTGGCCGGCCCTTTGAGAGGAGGGCCAGTGCCTTGTTGCTGGGTACTGATATTTTTATCTTCAGTTGTTTGCTGAGCAATGGAGGTTGTCTTGGTTTTGGAGCCTCTAGGAAAGGGAACTACCAGGAAGATGAGATATCATCAAAGAAGTCTACCTGGTGTAGTGGGGAGCTCACCTAAAATCACAGTACTTGAGAGGCAGGAGAATTAAGAGTTTAGGCCAGCCTGGGCTCCATAACAAGACTCCTTCAGAAAACAAAACAAAACTAGATTGGTATACACGCTTCCCGAGGCAGCTCATGACTAACTGGCAAATGAGTTAGAAATAACGCAATTCTTTTCCATGTCCAATCCCTACAGTAAATGAATGGTATTCTTTGGTCTACCTAAAGTTCTTCCAGCTACATATGGACTTTGTATTAGTTATTTATCTTTTTGGTCTGACTAAATGCCTGAAAAAAGCAACATTGGTGTTCAGCCTAGTTTCCTCTTGCTTCCTTTCCACTCAGTACAGAACTCACACCATGGGATGATACCACATATGCTTGGGGTCACTCTTCTGGAAGTGTCTTCACAGATGGAGCCAGAATTGCGTTTCCCAGGGGCTTCTCATCCACTCAAGCTGACAGTGAAGGTTAAGCATCTTGTGACTGCCCCCTTACACGCTGGTAGGGGATGGGAGGCCTTCCACAGAGAATTCTGAGACTTGGCACTGGCTGGCCCCACCGCTAAGACGCTGTTCCTCCGTGGTGAGTTCCTTGCCTCTTCCTGCTCTCTGTGGGAACCCGGAAGAAGTAGTTTCAAACTGCAGCACGGTCTTACCCGTGCCTGATGTTCTTTAGCCTGCTCTGTTTTCTTTCTTCTCCAGGTTCCAACCTACTACTTAATTTATTTTGTTTGTCTGATTTCTCCCATTAGAATGTAAACCTGCCACAAGCGAAGATATTCTGTTGTTGCTATTGTTTGTCTTATCCATTGATTTATCCCGCTGGCGAGACAGAAGACATGCCCAATGGGCATCTGGTTAGTGGATGGGTGGTCAAAACTGAAGGGCAGCAAGTCCATTCCGAGTATCTTCCTCTTTCTGGACAAAGGCCACCTGAAATCTTCTCCCCTTGTACCTCTCACTTGGCTCTTTGGTGTCCTCCTGTCATCTGACTGAGCCTCCAAGTCTACACCGCCCTTCTAGCCTCTTAGAGTATTTACAACCGGACACCATTTCATCTGCTCTTTCAGGCTTGCCGTGAAGTCCAGCAGGTTGGCGTGAGGACGTAAACAGTAAGAGACATTCAACAGGTCGTTTCTCAAGGGGATTCAGGATATGGGAAGTGGAGGGTTTGATGAGAATCGGATGAGAGAGAGGCGATGGATACAGATGGGTACAGCTAAAAAGCAACAAGCGTTTCTAGCTTGTTCCAACAAAATCAAACATCTCCCTTGGATAATAATGTAAGTGCTACTCAGGCCCATTCAGTCGGAGAGACAACTGAAGGCACTGGCTCTTCCAAGGACCACTCGTTACCTCACAGGTCACTTTCCTGATAGGAGCTTCACTTCCCTGACATAAGCCGGGCTTCATTTTGACAAAAGACTGGAACCAGTTCCGGTCCCCTCCCCCGCTGGTGTCCCGACCACAGGAGAAGCTGGGGGAGATCACATGTTGGACAAGGTCCAGAAAATCTCACTTTGGAGATGACGGCTCATCCACTAAATTCTTGGGACCCTCCTGACCCTCAAAAGGCTCTGGGGGTGAACACAGATATTAGTTTACACAACACTTGCTCCTCTTCATGATGCAGTGACAGCCCTGCTTTGAAACCAGGCTCTCACTAAGATGTTAGCACTTCTGCTTCCAAGGAAACAAAGCCCTAAATGTTTACTCTGCATATCTGCCAGCAGCAAAAGGACTTGGCTTCAGTTATTTCTGCTCATTCTTGTGTCTGTGGCCTGGCGGATGTAAATGAGAAGACCCTTCACAGCTGCTGAAGAACCCATTCTGAGTGTTCCTCACAACCTCACACCCTGAGTTACTGGCAGCTTGCTTCTACAGGACTCAACTCCAAAGGAGACAGCTTAAGTTCTGGAAGGGCTCTGTTTCTGCTTTGCGGATGTTCAGAGTTGTCCTCAGAATCCCAAATCCCAGGAGACTGAGTCCGCATCAAGGTAGAGGACTCAAACCTTACACAGCACATGGGTTTTTACAAGATGTGAATTGTATCTTACCACTAGTCATTCAAAGCATAGGAGGTTCTTTCAGAAAGAAACCTACAAATGGATGTGAAGCCCAGGGAGAAGCAGCAGAAATGGGCCCCACCAGACAGAGAGCCTCTCCTATGTGTCTCTTACCTACTGAACCCGGGGGGCCATCTCTTCAGACCATCTCCACCAAACTTCTGCCACAGTCAGGGACTCTCTGGTACTGCAGACCCATGGTAACTCCCCCAGTTCTCTGAACCCTATTTTCTTTCAACATGTTTTACAGTTGTATTAGATCTTGGTTATAACCACACTTGTCAGTAACAGCTATCTCACAGAATATACCTCCAGCCCAAGCTTCATTAAGATGAATAATAATTATTATTCTTCAAAGTGGCTTGCTGATATCAGTGATGCACTGTACAGACCTGGTCATCTTCTAGAAAGGATGAGAGTAGCAGGCAGACAGCATAGGACCCCTTGGCTGCTGCTCAGCACACACATGTACCAGGGCGGGGTAGAGAGTCACTTACATTCTGCCTCTCAGAGCCTTGGCTTTCTGTTCTTCTTCCAGGTTTCTAGGAGGTGTGGGAGGGGTCATCCCCTCATTCAGGCAGCCTGTGGGGTCCTTCAAGCTCCCCCGATAAGAGCCTCCTTCCAGAGTCTAAAGAGAGAAGGATAAATAGCCTCAGAGCGAGCTCTGGTGAGTTATTTGCAAGCTCCGTGTCTGTCCAGTACACAGAGTATCCGTATGCCGCCAACTGCCCAGACATAATGAAATTGTCATGGCGACTTATCTCTGGGCGAGGGCTCCAGCAGGAAAGCTAACCACTGGGATTCTAAACCAAATATGGCATGGGAAAGGGAAACCAGTAGTAGGACCATTTTATGCAAATTGAGATGTAAAAGGAAGTGACAGGGCTAGGTGGTGGGAATCATACTTTGTTACATACGTGGCAGTACTTTGGTAGAAGACAACAAGATGCAGTCAAGAAAGAGCCAGCGGTGGTGGCCTTTTCTAAAAACATCTTTGTTAAGGTTATTTAACAAGAGCTTTCTTTTAGTAATCCTCATTTCTGTTAACCAAGGTGCTACTTAACTAATAAAAAAAATCAGGAAATAGATTAATACAGTGCTCTAGAAGCAGCTGAGATAAGGAACCTGAGGTCTAGTTCCAGGTCTGATGGGCACAGTGTACTCTTGCAAGGGACATGAAACTGTCTTGTGGGTCTCTGGGTTTTCAGATCAGATTCTCCATTTTAGCAAACTTTTAAGGAACAGAGATGATACTTGTACAAACTCCAGGAAAAGTTCCAAGTGCCGCACAGGTGAGTCTCTCTCTGGCTGGCAGTGGTAACAGTGACATACTCAAACCGTACATACTCAAGTTGTAACTGGCAGTAGGAACATACTCTCTGGGGCCAAACTAATATTTTAATGTATTAAGCTTACTTGCTTAATGTATATTTAGGATCTCATCACATAGGTCTTTGAAGATTTTTTAAAATTAATTTTGGCAGACATATATGCAATAAATTTTAGCTCTTTTCACTGCCCATTACCCCATTTCATCCCCCCACTTCTCTAGTTAAAACTCTTCTCATCTCTGAGTGTGGCAAAGAAATAGGGCTGTCTCATGAGAAAGGGTGGGAGGTTATTTGAGTAAAAGCAACTCAGCAGTGGCTGAAGAAAGTGACATCTCCCCCAACTAACTGTTAACAGCTGTTGGGGACAGGGGCTTAGGAGTCCTTTCCCCTTCATGATGAAATGTTGCTGGGTCTAATTCTGTACAGGTCTTGTGTAGTAGGATTTTTCTTTGAGACGCCAACTCACAAATGACGACATAGAGAATTATTATTAATTATGAAAGTTCAGTCTTAGCTTAGGCTTGTCCCGCTAGCTCTTATAATTTAAATTAACCTGATCTTACTAAAATATGTTTTTTTTTGTTTTATTAAAAATATTTATTTATTTATTATAGATACAATATTCTGTTTGCATATATGCCTGCAGGCTAGAAGAGGACACCAGACCTCATTACAGATGGTTGTGAGCCATCATGTGGCTGCTGGGAATCAAACTCGTGTCCTTTGGAAGAGCACACAATGCTTTTAACTGCTGAGCCATCTCTCCAGCCCTAAAATATGTTTTACCATGTGGCTTTTTACCTTTCTTTCATTCTGTATGTCTGACTCCCTCCATGTCTCATTGGTAACTCCTCTGCCTTTTGATTATCTCCTCTTCTTCCTTTCCCTCTACAGAAGTCCCGCCTATACCTCCTGCCTACATATTGGCTATTCAGCTTTTTATTACATAGCAATACACCTTCACACAGTATACAAATAGCCCACCACAGTCTTGTCAGACAGCCATAGTTGCTTTGAATTCATGTGTACAAGAGCCACACCATGTCTAGAAGACAAGGTTCTGCAAGATCCCACCCCGTCTTCCTACCCTTCCATTCTTTCCAACCCCTCTTCTGCAGTTTTCCCTGAGCCCGAGAGCTGGGCTGTATGTAATGCAAGTACCCTGGGCAAAAAGACCACTCAGTGACACTAAGCATTTGGTTCTGGGGATTGGTAGAAGCAATGCAGAGAGACAGTAATCCTAGAGATCAAGATAGAGGTGGGCATCTATAATACAAGCACGAAAGACACATGCCAAGGCGCCTGACTATGCCAGCCCCTATGGCTTCATTTAGTATTTGGAAACACCAGGCCTAAGACACAAGCCACAGAGATCAAAGAATGTAAAGTGCAGAGGTGGTAGAACAAAGGCTGTGGCTGGTCTGCACTTGGGAGCATCCATCACCAGCTCTCTCAGCTGCTGTATGTCAACAGAAGCCAAACAGAGGCAGGAAAGAACATTCCAGGGAGACGAGACAAAGCAAATGTGGTACCCGGTAGGAGAAAAGATGGAGAATATTAAGACTTGAGTCTTCAAACTTAATGTTGAACAGTGACATCGGCCTTCTCCCCGACTCCCCAAATTGGTAGACTATGCCAAGGATCAAACACGAATCTGTTGCCAACCCTAGAATTAAAAGTACCAATGATGTCTTCCAACTTGAGAGAGAGACAACTACTTTCCACTTGACATAAAGGTGTTTACAGAACAAGTAATCAACCGTGGATGCTGTTATATCCAGAGTAGCAGTATAGGCTAAAAATAAAGAAAGGTCGAGAAGGGTTGAGCTACATTTATAGACACAGGATTCGTAACCTGCTATTAAGGAAATTAGAATGTCTGGTGCTGAGGACCGAAAAGCCAGTGGACAGGCAGCCTTCCAGTACAAGTCCCCTGTGCCATCACCAGAGACAGGCTCCAACACAGATGGACCCAGCTGAGGACGGATCTGATTAGTGTCTTTACTTCCCATCTCTCTCACTGTCCTGTTGTGGCCTTTGTTCTGCGGCCTGTAGGCTGGTGGGAAGGCGAGTGTCAGGGCCAGCAAGCAGGCCGCTGTCTCCAGGGTGCATGGCACAATCAGCATGGCATGGTCCAATCTGTCTCCAGAGTGAAGGGCCTCTAAGGAGCTCAGTGTGCCACACGGGAATATCCGCCTTTCTCTCTTGACTTTGTTTGAGCAAAGAAGCCCGGCTATCTCTTGGAGAGGACTCTGGGCCAGTCAGGAGAGTGTCAGTGACAGGGAAATAAAGGGCCTGACCTAGTTCTTATGCTGGGCAGCCTGCCTGGAACGAGGGAGCTGGCTCTCCTGCTTATAGTGATTCCAGAGTGACCCCCTGTGAGGACCCAGCTGCCTGTGCTAAAGTTGGATACAGGCATCCAGCCTAGGGCCACCAGGGTAACTTGTCATCAGTGCTGTCCCCAGGAGGAAAGAGACAGTGGTTGCCAGTCTGTCCCTGTAGTCAAAACTTCTGCCCCACCTGTGGTTCAGGGCCACAGCATCCAGCAGATAAAAGAGAAGTGAACAAGGAAGGAACAATATAAGTTCCAAAGGCTAATCCAAGGTCAGGGGCTAGAAATGCAAAGAGGATTCAAATAGGTGGCTTACAACAGAGGAAGGCCACTGTCCCGGTGAAGTGAACGCGTGCCCTAGTCCCTGGGTCTTGGGGCACATGCCCTCGCTCTGCTCCCTGCTCATCCCTCATCACACAGTATGACAATCAATGCCTTATTTGTACAAAAACAAAAGCAATCAAGCATCTACGATATTAAAGACTGACTACCTGAAAACACTGGAGAAATGAGGCTGAATAGAGTCTCGGATCTTTATGATCTTCCGCACATTGGGTGTGCTGACAGAAGGACATGGAGGAGAGCGAAAGGGCCAGGCGGCTCCAGAGCGGGAGGGAGAGAGCAGAGAAGGACTTCATGGAAAAGGCTCAGACTCCCCAGGGGTCCCCAGATTCAGGGATGCTCAAGTCCCTTATAAAATGGCTTAGTGTTTTCATATAACTTACATTCATTCTCCTATATAGTTAACTAATTTATGTATTATTTTTAGTATAAAATGTAATGTAAATGCCATGTAATGATTGTTACACTGTCTTCCTTAGGGACCAGTGACAAGAAAAAAAAAGTCAATACATGTTCAGTGCAGATGCCAGTTTTCCCCAAAGATTTCTGATCTGAGCTTGGGTGAAGCCACAGAAGAGAAACACAAGGATGTGAAGGGCTGGATGTTCTGAGATATTAATTGGGAGGGTGAAGACTTCGCTGGATATAGCAACGGGAGAGCATTCCTGGCAGGGACTGCACTGTGAGAAAGGTCATGGAGTGGAATCACATGGGATGAGCTATAAACCTGCAGCAGGTAGAATTGGATGTGGGTGCAGATGGATGGACAGAAGACCGTGTTAGTGAGTGGCCCGTGTGTGTGTGTGCGCGCACGTGCGCGTGTGTACGTGCGTTCATGCTCTAGTGAGTGGGGAGGGGTGCTGGGGATCAGGGGTGGGTGGGAACCAGAGAAGGAAGAACTGACTTCACAAGGAATGACGTCCGATCCTGGAGACACACAGATGACATCTTAAAGAGTCTGTCTGGGGCAATTAAGTAGGAGAGTAACGTTGGACTTAAGTTTGAGAAAGATCACTCTCAACATTCCAAAGAGCTTTCCAGGTTACAGGAAAATGTTTCTGATGGAACAATAAAGGAGAGCGGGATTTAAAATCTTAATACTATGATTACATTATTGTCCAAAGGCTCTGACAGAAACACATGAAACCCTAACACTGAATGTATCCAGATGATGAAGATCTCTCTGCTCAGACTCTTGTCATTTTTCCAATTTTTCCTGAATGAGCATATATAAAGCTTTCATTAAGTGTTTTAAAAGGCAAGGCATCCCAATCACACATTGCCAATCACACAGAGAGATGCCAGACTAAACTCCGGGAGGGACTGGCAGCAACTGTACAGGCTGGAGGGTCCTTGGAGCATTAATCTTAGTGTGTGGACTTTAAGGAAGACTCCATGCTGGATTTCAAAGCTCAAGTGACTATCCTGTGGTCTCCTGAGTGGAGATCAAGGCTCATCCAATGAGATAACAGGGAAGACGCTGGCCCAGAACCAATCACCACGGCATACGGTCCCCTCTTAGCTGCTCCTATTATGGAAACTTCTTCTTTACACCCTTAGGATAGTTATTATACAGTGGGTGGGAAGAAGCAGAGGTCAGGGGAGAAAACAAATACTGGTTGGTGAGAGCAGAAAGAAAAGGAAACTTCACATGCTGTGGGAGGGAGTGAAGGGTGGGATGCGGTTCCTGAAGAGATGAAAGCTAGGACCATCATACCGCGCTCCAGCTGGGTGTGGTGGCACACGCCTTTAATCCCAGCACTAGGGAGACAGAGACAGGTGGATCTCTGAGTTCAGGGCACCCTGGTCTAAAGAGGTAGTTCCAGGACAGCCAGGGCTACACAGTGAAACCCTGTCTGGGAAACAAAACAAAATTCTGCCTTTTGCCACATTATGGATAAACTTGAAGAATCTGATGCCAAGAGAAATAAGCCAGACCCAGAGAAGAGAATGTCATATTATCTCTCTTATAAGAAATTTTTTTTCAAGAGTCAAGTTTACATAGAGTCAGAGAATGAAATCAAGGCTACCAGAGGTGGAAGGAGAGGGAGGGGGAGGAAGGGACAACAGAACTCTGAGGAGAAGGGTACAGATGTGTGACATGAACTGTCCCGCAGATCTAAGTCACACCCTGAGGGCTGCACTTAACATCAGGGACCTCTGTCAAACAGATTTGGGTATTCTCGCCACACAGGAAATAACCATGTGAAAGAAATAACAGTTGTGGTAACTTGCCTCTTAGTATAGTGAATGTGCATGTGTGTGTGTATGTGTGTGTGTGTGCATATATATACATATATATATGTTTCTCATGTTGGAAAGCTCACATTTAGACACTAATATACTTTAAAAAAAATATAGACTCTCTCTGACAAAAATGTATTAGAGCTAAGCCATTCTCACCAGGATGCTCAGCAATAGAGCATCTACACAGTGAAAAAAACTGAGGTGTGGGCTCTCCAGGCAAATGATACTACAGGATGGTGATTTGGGGTTTTAATTTTTGTTATTATTGTTGTTTTATTTTGTTTTTTGATTCAGGGTTTCTCTGTGTAACGGCCCTGGCTGTCCTGGAACTCACTCTGTAGACCAGGTTGGCCTTAAACTCACAGAGATCCATATGCCTCTGCCTCCCTTGCCCCTGAGAAGGACTGGGATTAAAGGCTTGTGTTACCACCACCAGGC
Source organism: Microtus pennsylvanicus (assembly GCF_037038515.1). Lineage (NCBI taxonomy): Eukaryota > Metazoa > Chordata > Mammalia > Rodentia > Cricetidae > Microtus > Microtus pennsylvanicus. Next base: position 60,859,075 of record NC_134579.1, on the reverse strand, counting down.
AGGTTCTAAATTTGTGTTGGAATTCTAACCTTTCCTATTCCGAACCTTACGCATCCTTACCAGAAGGTTGCCGGATGACCCAGCTCCTGAAACATGCACCCCCCAGAAGGGGTATGATGGGCCATTGCTTCATCTCCTCTAGATTCTGAGCTTGTACTAACTCTACAAGAGCTATCGACTAAACAAGTTCATTGATGTAAAGGGACGGCAAAGCACAGACACACACATACCCTGGCCTGAGCCACATTCTGCCACAAGCTACCCTGGCTGCTCTCAAACCAGCAGAGACAGAGGGTAGAGTCTTGCTGAAGTCAACTTGTACATGTCTCAGTCACCAGGGAGAACAAATAAGAGCTCCCACTGGTCAGCCCTGCTACCTTGGAGGTGGGAGATTATCAAGACACAGCCACTGGGCCATGAGAGTGGAGTGAGCTGTTATGGTGTGCCACCAAAACAAGCACCAGGTGGCTTTCTTTCCTAGAGATTCAGTCCTGTGTAACAGGCAGGTGGCATAACACACTAGATTGTCACATGGCCAGGAAGATATGGCTGCTTAGCCTTGAAGGATGAAACCAAATGGTATCACCTACTAAACTGTAACATTCACCCACGACCATCTACTGGTTGGCAAGTACCAAGTCTCCATATCCCACACTAGGTCTTGGAAGCCAGAGACAACACAGTTCTTTTTGATTGCCCAAAGAGCTAACATTTGTAGATGCCTGCTTATCAGTGTGTGAAGCATGGCCGTGCCTATGCCATCACCTTGAGATTAGATTCAGGCCGACAGATTCATCATCATTAGGAATGCCGAAATGACAAGTCATTTCTCTGGGGCTATGCTATCAGTAGGAGCCCAGGACTGAAACCTTCACCTTCCTAGTTCTTCACAAACTTGCTACCAGTCAGAACCATAGCTGCTAAAGAATAAAAAAAAAATCTTATCAAGACTCACATGGGTGAGTGGTGGCACCTTTAATCCCAGCACTCAGGAGGCAGAGGCAAACAGATCTCTGTGAGTTCAAGACCAGCCTGGTCTAAAGAGCAAGTAGCAGGACAGCTAAGGCTACACAGTGAAACCTTGGCTTGAAACTCCGCACCTCCACCAAAAAAGACTCACATGAGGAAAGCAGAAAAAGTGTTTCTGGCTCAGAGTTTCAGTGAGCCCGGGAAAAGTGGGTTAGCTCTGCCAGGGGAGGTGTGGGCATCCTCTCATGTCAACAGACACACAGGCTGAAGACAAAGCCAGCAAGGAAGAGCGCTGAAGCGTCCATGATGCCCAAGGCTTCCCATGGAGGCTCTCCCGGGATTTATCTGTACTGCAGGCAAGCCTGCAAATCCCACTTTCATTCTCCAATAGCAGCTTCTGGAAAGCTGATGGGGAACCATGGTGCAACCATGCCCAAGGGACTGAATTGGAGCAGCCCTGGGACTTAGGGCCTGGGAGACCTCGCAGCCCTTGGGTAGAGCTAGGGAGCCAAATGACTTCTAAGCTCAGAATTTGATGTCATTCTTTGAACATTTAATAGAGAAATGTCTGACAGATTCTGTACTAAAGCAAACTGTAAAATGAAATGAGACTTTTAATTGGAAAGAACTCTGCTGGTTCTTCCTCACACCACATTAAGACAACTGCCTCCAGGTCCAGGTTCTTTCCTCTGGAGCAAGTATGAGACCAACCTTTTCCTTCCCACGGGAGCGCTTCAGGCATTGGAAGACAGCCTTCCCCACACGTTTCTCCCTAAACTTAATCTCCATTTCTTCAGCTTTCATTCAAATAACATGGACCACATGGTACAGGCTACTTCCTCCAGGGCCCTTCCACTTCTTTTAAGGACGTGCTAGATGGCTGCATCTAGAATGAATAGATTACTCATACACAGCTCATCAAGGTGTGGCTGAGCGGCTTGTAGTTCAGTGGCACCATTGACTCTTGACTTTGACTGAACTTTGACTGAGCAAGTGTGAGACTCTATCGTTGACACAAAGGCTCAACTTCAAGTGACCAAGTGTGTGAAGCCACTGGCTACTTTGACAGCCTCTATGCTGCTGTGCTCCATCAGATAAACCCAGAACTTTTTTATGAGCTCTTGGACTCTTTCTTTGAAGTGAAAAGCTAATGAAAAATAAATAGGAATTGATTTTAGAGGTAAAAAGGCAACTCCGTGTTCTCAAACACGGCTGAATAGCTTCCGTTTACTAATGTGCTCCACACAGTGGGTTGCTCCATGGCCGTGCTACAATGGGATGGGAAAGAAAGAAGGGGAGAAGAAAAGAATCAAATTTTGGTGAGAAAATTCTAAGACATCACTACTCCTTCATTCTTTTCTTAGTATGAGTTTGGTTTCGAGACATCTCTGCCACTGTGGGCTCCACATAGATCTTCAAGAAGTAATTATTGGTGGGAGAAGTTAATGCCTTTCTTATGGCAAACTCACCACAGAAAGGGCATTTTATTTGGTAGCTGTTTATTGAGAGCCTGGGATTGGGCCTGTGAACTCTGACCTCACCCTGTACCCCCTCCTCTCTGTCTGGGACATTTGCCCCTGTGGGGTATTCCAATAATTTTGCTCATGTCTCTAATACTAGTCCCATTGATCACATAGAGCAGAGCCAACAGTACGAAGGTTAGCAATAGTAAGCAGCGGGGTAAAGGTCTCCCCGAATAGAAGCAGATTCGAGTTTTTGGAACAAGTATTCGTGAAGAAGTGACTAAGTGTAAAGACCACTACGTATTAATGGAAGGAAAGAGCAATACCACCTCCAATAACTTACGAGCAGGGGAGAAATTGCAAATGCAAATACTCCGCTATTTTAACAATAACAGAGCTATTGCTGATAGCATGAAGCTTTGGGCACTACAGTGGGACTTCAGAGGAAATCTGGCCAGGACTGGTAGGGGACATCATTGTAAGAGATGAAACTGGGTGGGGCCCTGAAGGACTGCTATTGTGTATTAGATAAGCAAAAGTAAGGAGAACATTCCAGAGAAATGGGGGTGATAGGCACAAAAACTTGAGAGACAATAACAAGAGGGTGACTTCGTAAAGTCAACGCAGCGTTGCAGTGTCCGACAGCCACAGGGAAAGATGACAGGAAAGCGGACGGCCTCCAAGAACGTGCCTTCTCACCCAAACCACCATCTACTGACACCGTTTGTTCTCTGTTCGCAACCATGAGGCAAGGCGGCTGACCTGGGAGAGGACGCGCCACTGTCCTCCAGTCCCTAGGCCGAGGGGAGGAGGGTTAGCGGTGCCTTCCCAGCATAAGTCTGGTGGAAGAGCAGCGAATTAGTCGCATGAGAAGGGCAGGAAAAGCCAAACAGGTGGACCACAGAGAGAGAGACAGCAAGATGCTTGGAACTGCTGCCCTGTCGCTTACAATCACAAACATAGGGGGCCAGAGGGACAGCTCCAACCGAGCAATCCGCGTGGGAGGAGCATTAGCACACCACTGAAATCCTGAGCCAGCTCGTGCTAATTGCCCTTCCTTCTGGTACTGTGACTGGCCCAGAAGATAGTCACAGGCTAGACCAGTTGTTTGGGGCTCATGTTTGTCTTCCCCATGTGACAGAGATACATTCTGGCTCTCTCAATTTCTTGTGGCAAGGTTACTCACATATGCCTCAACTCCTTGATTACCAGTGGTCTCATTTCTAAGGCCTGGTAAACTAGAAAGTCTCCGAACGAACCCGCCCGGTTCTTTAGGAATCCACATTCTGTCTCAGCAGCACACGACACTGGCCTCCGGGCTAGCCTGAGACACCGCAGTCAGTGACTGAGTGCCATGTGTTGTGTCTAGGAACCAGCTGTTCAGTTTTGGTGAAGAGTATTTATTTGCCTTGGAAACTCTCCATATTTCATTTACCTCAACCATAGAGGCCTCCTTGAGTCCCTGCGCCGACCCCACAGAAAGCTGAAAAGGCTCCTGGGGCATTTTTCAGAAGCCACCATTACATGAGATTATGCTAGAGGAGGAATGAGTGAAATTAGGACACGGCTGACTGATTTGAGGCCCTGTTTGAGGCCCTGGACGCCACACGAGGTGAGACGCGACACAGAGCGGCCTCCGGGATGCCCACTTACCAGCTTGCTTTTGACCAGCTTTTCTATGGCACTGACAAGGTCGGCAGCAGTGGGTACGTCAGTGGGAGCCTGCCGGGCTGCTAGCAGAGAGGAGGACTGTAAGACATCGGACAGCAAAGGAAAAGCAGATTAGCCAGAAAAGAGGAACAGCAGTTAGGAAGCAAAGCAGACAGTCCAAAGTGCGAGGCAGGCTAGGAAAGTACAGAGACGACAGAGGGAGACGGGGTGGGGTTGGGAGGGCAGTCGGGTATAGGCAGGTCTACAGACCCCTTGTGAAAGTACTGGGCCTGGTTCTCCTTTGAGGCTGAGGGGAGCGGTCATTGACTCCCCCAGGAAACTCACAGGCAAGGGCTATGCAGACTGATACCAGGGCATGGGGAACTGCTCTGGGGAGATCAGGACTTCAGCCTTTTGTGGTAGCCCATTGCCGTTCCATGATCTGGGAGGTATGGGCTATTCCAGCCTCCCATGTCTATGAAAGAGATAAAGTCCGTGTTTTGCTACAGCTTTAGCCGGGGATCACCACTGTGTGTCAAGCAAGCTGGACACCTCTCCTCGTATCTTTTTCCTCCCTTTCCCTCCCATTTACACACCCGCACTCATGCACACATGCACGCACACACGCACACAAGGCACTGGTAAGACTCTCAAAAGTAAGTACTAAAAAGAGTTGTGTCCATGCTGGGGTTCCCAGAGACTACCCTGCTCACATCAAAGGGAGCCTCAACTACAGGCCTCTCTGTGTCCCTCCCGTGGACCAGTGGCAAGGCTTCGTGTAGTGGCTGTTTGTACAATGGCTGGGTATTCCTCCCACACATGGAAGGACCGGTCTTGTTTATTAGTCTGCTTGGTTTCTCCTTCATCCATCCTCCTGAAGGGATGTGCTGGCTCCCTCTGCAGCTATGTGTGTGCTTCTAGTCCAGGGCAGCAGGGCAGGGGGCAGTGACGGTCCCAGGCTGGGCCATGAGGGAAATGACTGGGAGCACAGGAAGAGCTACATCCTGGGCTTGACCAGGCTTCACTCTTCCCCGTCAGGTTGGGGAAGAGTTTCAAAAGGGCTTTTAATGACACTGGGATGTGTCTCTACTGCATGTATTGGCTTCTTGGGATCCCATTCTCTTTGGATGGATGTATACCTTGCTCAACCTAGATGTAGTAGGGAGGGCTTTGGACTTTCCACAGGGCAGGGTGCATTGCCGTCTCTTAGGATTGGAGGGGGAAGGGGTGGGAGGGTCCGTGGAGAGAGTGGGAGGGGAGTGGGAGGAGGGGAGGGAGTGGAAATTTGGTATTTTTATTTTAAGCAATTTTTAAAAAAAGGGCTTTTAAGCCTTTGCTTCTAAGATTGGGAGAGATCAAATACATGCAATTAAGAAAGACAACACCACTTCCCCCCCATATTTTGGGAGAATGCAGGAAAAATTTCTTGGTTTGGAAAACTGAGTTTCCATCTTTGATTTAGTAATCCTACTTCTGGGAACTCCTTCCAGGGTCGGCTGTGAGAAGGACAGACATGGGATCCTACTCAGGGATCCTCAGGGCTGTTACTCAGAGGTACAAAGACCGGAAACACTCGAGGCTGTCGCACAAAGGGCCGGTCATGACAGTCACGGAGCAAAGTCAGCACAGTATTCTCGGCTACTGAAACTACAGTTACACAGGTAAAAACTAAACAAAGCCAGACTAGATAAAGCACTGAACACGTCACACACATAGTGTAAGTGGGAAGCATCCAGACATGGAGGACTAAGCAGTCAGACATTAAATGGCTGAACTTTAAGAAGTTCCTGCCAGGACTGGTGGGGGGCATACCTGGAATCCTTAACACTCAGTAGGTGGAGGCAGAAGGACTGTGGCAAGTTCAAGGCCAGCCTGGTCTACAAAATGAGTTTCAGGCCAGCCAGAGATACATAGTGGGACTGCCTCCGAAAAATAAAACTGTTTTAATAAATCCAACCCTATTTGCTAGGAGTACTGAGACTTATACCAAGCCTGATTATTCCAACAGAAACCAAGTACACTAAACTCAAACAAGCCAGTGTGGGGACAGAGTTAATGCGCCTAAAATGGGACAGCTGCAACACACTGTGTGTGACAAAGAAAAGGACCACATAGATGCCTGGGGCAATCAGTTAAAATTTATCCAGGAACGACTTAACACACATTCACCCCCAACAAACTGTTTGAGGGGACTAGGAGAGGGTTCATGACCTTTCTGTTTTATGTAGGCAATGCAACCTGGGAACTCTACCCTCCCCCTACACACACACACACACACACACACACACACACACACACACACACACACTCTAGTACTGTTCATAGGACGTTTTACAAGGAGGGTGGATGAAGCCAGCAGGCGAGTTCTCATGAAGGTGAAGGGCGGTCCTCTCTGCCTCTGGGAATCCCTTTGGGCACAATGGCATGCTTCTGTTGTTTTATTTCCCAGTGCCCCAGAGTCAAGAGGCCTCAGAATCTAGGGTCTAAACATCTCTGTAGAAGGGGATACAACTGTGTGCTTCTTAGGGTGAGTATCGGCAGGCCGCCACATTTTAATCCCCGGTTGTCCCTCTAGCCTACAGAGGAAGACCTTGAGTAACTACGGGTTAACAACCAAATGCAAAGCAGACAAAATCAAGCTAAAAACCTCTGGAATACTTGTAAGCAGAGCCTAGGACAAGTCTGACATCTCTCTACGCTTGGCCTGCAGACTGACTCAAAGGAGGCTTTCCCAGTACAGAGCACAGGACAGAACACAGTGAGAGCCAGAAACAGCCAGGCCAGCTGCCACTACCTTTACAAAATGACACTCTGGAAGAAAACGGGAAGCACAACCCAGTGCTGGAACTCCCACACGGAGGACCAGAGTCACAAGTAGAAGCCACTATATAAGAAGGCATGGAAAACCCAATGGAGCACAAAGCATGGCTGTAAGGAAAGCAAGGAGAGACAACACAATAGAAGCTCCAGTTGGGCGTGGTAGCCCACGCCTTTACTCCTGGCATTAGGGGGACAGGGGCAAGTAGAGCACTGTGAATTTGGGGCCAGCCTGATCTACATAGCGAGTTTCTGGCCAGAAAAGGCTACACAGTGAGACCCTGCATCAAAAGAACAAAAAGCAAGCCCACGTTCCAGGTCAGCACCTGGGAGGCAGGGCCACTGGAACCGAGTTCTGCTCTAGAACAAGCAGAATGACCTAACCGTCCGGGCGTGTCACTGGACACGAACTTTTCCGATGCCAGCGAACAGGCCATTTTATAAAACAAAGGGCTGTGGCAACAGGGCACGCTTCACTTTTCCATGCTAGACGACACGCTTCCACTGCCAGCATCTCTGCCCTGCATGCCGACATTGCAGTTTTAGTGACACTGGCTCGGGCTGAAGGGACTGCAATTCGACCTGTAGAGCTGACAGCAGAAGACTACTAAAGCACAGGTTGTACGTCAGGCGTCACCCACTGATTGACACTTGAGCCCTCACAGATCCCTTGGAGACAACCAGTTGCTTTTGGCATCATCAGCCTGCAGATACAGTACCGTGACCCTCTCTCAACAGCGTGTGATCCCAGGCAGATTCCTGCTTTAACCAGTCTTCATGTATCCCTCAGCCACCCAGAACAAAGCCAAGCCTCAGCAACTGTGAGAGAGGACATCTACTAACCAACAGCACCTACGTCCCTGTGGGTTCTCTAGGGAAGGCGCTGATGGGGAGGGCAGCGCTGTTCCAGTCTCACAGACTTAGGAAGAGAAATCTCAGCGGGGCTCCTACCATCTCGTCCTGGGTGGGGTCATTGTCAAAGATCTTCATGGGCGGAGGAAGGGGTGTGTGTGACTCTTCATCTGGTTCATCTTCGCCCCAACCCTTCTTGCTCTTCTAGAACAAAAGAACGCCATTAGGTACTGCTACATCAATGAAAGACGCCAATAGTTCAGGACTTGACATTATTGGGAAGAAACACAAAGGGAGAAAGTTTGAAGACAAACCTTTAAACTAATTTTTTCCCCTCCTCTCCCACCCCGCCACACTTTTTCTCCTCAAGTGTCCAGGCTGGTCTTGAACTCATGATCCTGTGTCAGCCTGCTGGGTACTGGGATTATAGGAATGTTATGTGTCACCAGGCCAGGACTAACTTCCAATTTTTTCCAAAAGGCTATTAAACTATCATCCAAATCTCATCTGGTTTTGTGCCATTTACAACTTGAGAAATGGCGGGTAGAACAAAATTATGAGGGGGGGGGGTCTAGTCATGCATCGAGAAGACTGTCTTAGCTTCAGCCGACACTGGAATAGGATCGTTACACAGATAAAGCCAGCATTTTACCCTCCAAGATAAAAATGCATCCCCTATAGTTTTATTACAGAATCTCGGCTCTGCAAGCACTCAAGAGATTACCGAGCCTAACGTCTTGGCTAAAGCCCAGTTCTCTGTGACAAATGTGAGGTCAGAGGCGCTCATTATGGCCCATTTCATCAGCAGCAGCTGTTTCTATCCACGGTCCTCACGGAACTGAAACCTCGCCCGCTGTGACCTTCATACAGTCTTCAGAGCTACCCCTCTGCAACCCGTTATTTGTGTGTTTGTTTGGGATAAGCTCCCACCGTGCAGTCTCAGCTTGCTTAGAACTTAACGTGGAACAAGCTGGCTTCGAATTCAGAGACCAGCTGCCTCTGCCTCCCAAGTGTAGAACTAAAGGAGTGTCACACCACACACGGCATCTGCAACACCCTTGACCTGTGGCATTGCTCACAACGCTTGACTGCAGCTCAGCCACTCGTTTGCTGAGTGACATAGTCTCAAGCCTTGCCTTCTTACTCTGTATCTGGCCAAGTTTGATGCCACCTTCAGTAGAGGCAGGGGATCAACCGCCTCTTCTCTAGCTAGCGCCCTGTCTTGGAATCCGGCAATCTTTGTTTCTCTCTACTTGATTGTCTCAGTGCCTATCAGTCTCGGAATGGGGCATAAATCAAAGCAATCAAGGATCAAGAATGGAAAGTTCAAGATGACGTAGTACTAGAGACGGTAGACCCGTCTGTGTGGGAAGCATGTCAGTGGTCCCTCACAGCAGAAGAGAGCTGGCCCTAGTAGGTACCTCATCAGCGCTGTCTCCCTGAGGGGTTGTCTCATCCCCAGGCTTGGGTGATCCCAGGTCGAAGCTCTTCCTCCCATCGCGTACTTTCTTCTGTTTTTTGATGTTTCCATCTGCTTTCCCACTGTTGAGCCGACGCACGGGGCTGGTTAGCCACTTTTTAAGGGTGTTGGTGGAGCGCTTGGGACCAGGCGAACTGTGGATGGAGTTCAGGGAGTGTTGAGACTGAAGGTTGGCCACCGATTCGGACTTGCCTCCATTTTCCCCGGAGGAATGAGAGTAAGAATCTGAGGAGAAAGGGCAGACGGAAGCATCCTGTCAGAAGTGGTTAAAACAGGTGTTTGAACTGCCGGCTATGGCAGCTTCGTCCTCAGGAAGGTAGGTCCTAAGGCAGAAAGTCAAGGCCAGCTGTGGACCAGGCAAGGGACAGCAGTAACATCTGACACTGACACAAATGTTCACATGTGAGAGGCCAATCCAGGTTTTATGGAAACAGGAACACACGGGAGACAAAGGCTCCTGCTTCTGTGAAGGTTATATTCTGGTGGGAAATACAATAGACCACGAGGACAACAAAATCAAAAAAATGTAAAGTATCATAGATAATGAGAAGCGTTTTACCAGGAAAAAACCATAATATTGGGAAATGCAATGGGGAGGAGAGGGCGCAAATTAATGCTCAGGCAGCCTTGTGACTTGGCATCTGAACGTGGTCCTAATGGCGGCGTTGAGAGACAAGCCATGCGGCCATTTGACAAACGGCCATTCAAGCAAGCCGAAGATGAGCAAATGCAGATGTTCCAAGGTAATATGTGGGGTAGGCTAGGTAGTATGCAGAGGAACACTGTTAGAACTGAGGCAAGTGAAGCAAACGGGAGGGACCACCGGGACCTGGGGTCTTATTTTATTATTATTATTAACATAGCACATTATTATTATTATTATTATGCCTTTGGCTTTTACTTGCAGGGAAAATTCTTAAAAGATGGATACCATCTATCATATATACTAAAATGTCATTCTTATTTTTAACTGAGGACAGTGGACTCAGACTGTCTAAGAGGTCACCATATTCCTTTCAGCTGAGAGACGCTGGTAGCCTGGAGGATGGGCACCAGTGGCTATCAGAAGAGATCAGATTCCGGATTTTTTTGTTTGTTTTTTTTTAGAGACAGGGTTTCCCAGTAGCTATGGAGTCAGTCCTGAAACTTGCTCTGTAGACGAGGCTGGCCTTGAACTCACAGAGACCCGCCTGTCTCTGCCTCTCGAGTGTGCCACCATAGCCTGGTACTGGATATGCTTTGAAAATAGGACAGGCAGAGCTTTCTGACAGATTGTGCATGACATATAAACAAGAAGAGCCAGGATAACTTGGTGTTGCTCCGAACAACTATTAGGATGATAGTTGTTCATTATCGTTTCTGAGGTGGGGCAGAGCATGGGAAGAGCGGCTTTGAGAGTAGACAGAAAGGAGGCCAGTTGTGGCCGTCTGAGATCCTTTTAGACAGATACTAACAGACAAGCTGACGCTGCTGGACTTCAAGTCTGGAGCTCAGGGCTGAAAGTGCTGGTAGCTATCTGTGAAGAGATGGTGCTGGAAGCCATGAGAGAAAACGCCAAGGGACATGAGCACTGGGAAGGGAGAAGCCTGGAGACTCAGCAAGACGGAGGGGGACGAGGAGACAGGGGAAATGTCGGAGAGGCCAGGGGGATTGAAAGTAGTCCTTGGCCTGGAGGCTACGTGTGGGAAGCGTCTGTATGGAGGAAGGAGATTCAGCTGTGTCAAACACTCCTTGACAGGCCGAGGGTACTGACCAAAGAGTTAAGCCTTAAACTTAGTTACACCGACGTCACTGGTGACTTTGCAAAAAAGCAGCTGTGTGATGGAGGGGGCCAGGCTGATTACACAGAGTGGTGGAGAACGGGACAAAGGAAGGCAGCAGAGTGCAGAGAATTTTTGCTTTGTTTCAAAGGGACAATGATTGGAGATCAAGAGAGTTTGTTTTGTTTTGTTAAATAGGAGAAATCAGCATATTGTCTGTAAGCTGTTAGGCCATTTGTTGACTCTCTCAACGCTTTAATGAACTTGCAATAGCCTAAGCATTTTACATGGCCCATCTTATTTCGTTCTTTGACAACATCATGAGCTCATGGGGGTGTACGTGGGGTGAGTCTTATTATCTTCATTTTACTGAAGAGGAAACTGCCCATTTAGAGACATCGATCAATTTGCCCAAGGACGTACACCTCCTAGGGACAGAGTAAGAACTGTATGCCATTCAGCCGGATGGAGCAATAAACTATGCTACTCTTCCTTGATGCATTTCCATGCCCGGTACACCAGTTTCCACCAACTACAGGCACAGCAAACCCAGGGAAGCCATGCTATTGGAGTGAGACAGTTAGAGAAAGCACAGCACAGGGGAAGCATGTAAGACAATCCCCATTTAATTCCTCCAGTTCCTGACATCTGAATATCTGCTAATCTCTGAAGAAACCACCATTAGTTATACAGAGTTCAGCCTACAAAATATTTTGACTAATCCAAGGACATGAGTTTAAAGTCTGTTTCAGGTGTTGTTATAGCTCCTTCTGCTCAGGGATGCTCGTTTTTTTTGTTTATTGACTGTTTTTTAAGATAAGGTTTTTCTGTGTAACATTCCGGGCTGTCCTGGAAGTCACTCTGTAGATCAGGCTAGCCTCAAACTCCCAGAGATCCACCTGCCTCTACCTCCTAGGTACTGGGATTAAAGGTGTGCACCACCATCACAAAGCCAGTAATGCTGTTTTTTGTTATATTGGCATTGGGAAAACAGGGTCTCTAGATGGCTAGATGTTGCACAGCGACATCAGCATATTGGTACTCAAGTCAAGTACCAAGCAAGCATTATTAACTAGTAACAGTGCCACAGAGAAGGAGGTAGACAGTGAGTTCTAAAAATAGAAGACACAGGCTGCGTTTTCATTGACCTCTTGTCTAGCTCTACACACGCTCACATGCACAACAGCAGAGAGGCGTGGGGAGAGAGAGAGAAAGAACAGACCAGCAAGGCAGAGCATGAAACACAAAGATATTTTCGCAAAGCCGTGGGTGATTAAATTGCCAGCAGGCTTGTATGGCCAGACTTGCCTGATAAGTGAGCAGAGTTCAGGGAAGGGTCATATCTGTGTAGGAGGGACTGGCCTGAAGAGGCTTAAGGGAAGAGATGGTTGGAAGGGAGTGTTCCCAAAAGGTAGGATAACAAGAGTAAAAGCACAGTCAGGGAAATGGAAAATAAGTTAGCCAGGCCAAGGTAGGTCCTCGGTAGGGAATAAGATCGGTGGGGGAGAAACTGGGTAGGAGGAAACACTTGTGAAGACATCAGATAATGAATATGAATGTTACTATGAGATTCTGGTGGGAAATGACATGACAAAAAAAAGAGGTAGTTTTGTTTTTCAAATCAGTCTGGCAAGTCTATACCACTATCTTGGGAAGAAGGGTTTGGAACCCAGATGGTCCTATGAGGCCCATGTGCCCAGACTAGGGAATATGATACTGTTAGTGTCTGGGAGACAAGTTAAAGGTAAGTGTGTCATGAGTGCTCATCACTGCGGTCCTGAGACAGCTGATCTCCACCCCAGCCCCATGGCTGCCAGTTTGCATACTGGTATTTTAACCAAGAAAATGGTTGGGTATTTAAACAGTGTTCTTGTGGCTTTTCACGCCTACTCGGAGACTCATGATTTCCTGCGTGACTCTGCTTTAGACCTGGACAAGCCATCTCATCTGGCCTTGGAAACCCTCAAGCTTAGATGAAGCCAGTAGGGCAGAAAAGAAAATCCTGAAACCGAAGTTAGCAAATGCATTTGGCAACAGAGAGCTGCTCCCAGCATCTCCCATGGCCCGAGACCCTGAGCTCCAGGCTGGGGCTTGCTGAGCCTTGGCCCTGCTGGGGCCTTTCTCGGGGACTATTAGGGATTTGTGCATATTTTGGAAAGCAACAGCAGAAGATGGGTGTTTAGAAGCACAAACGCGGAGTTCCTAAAATTCCACAGTACAAAGGAGAATCTAGGGGGCTGCTCTGCTAGGGGGACATCTGGGGATTCACTGCTACCTCTTTATGGACAAAGGTGTAATCTTATCTCAGAAAATTCCTCCCTGGCTGGGGTCTGGCGTGTGTTGACATTATTTCTCAAGTGTTTGGGATGGGTGATAAGCATCTGCAGGAGCACTGATAGAAACAGGGCCTCTCTGCAGACAAGTGGCAGACTCTCCTCATTCACCAGGCCCCAGAGATGCAATGGATTCCAAGTTTTCAGAACCTAGATTTATAGCATGTGCCGTGTCAGCAAAGTGAGAGGCTCAACCACAGCCACTTCTCTTGGTTACCAAGCAAAGCAGACTACGTTCCAAGACGAATCATGGCCTGGCTTTGACATTCACAAATGTATATTAGGAATGGCCATTCCTCTTCCCCTGCTGCTATTGAGTTCTGCCTTTTATGCTTTTTGTATAAAGTAATGACAAGAGTAAAGAAAATGAAAGATCCAGAATATTCTCAGCGTTGTTTCAAGTTGGTTCCAGATAAACAACAGGAGTCACTTAGTGGTGGTCTAAGCAATGGGAATCCCAGTCCGAAGCAATTTTTGATTCATCATCCTAGCCACTGCCCTATCATAAGACAGAGCCATTTTCAAATCACTTTGCAGGGAAGGAGATGGAGTGAAGGGGAGAGGGTCTCACTACATAGTCCTGGAACTCACTCTGTAAACTAGGCTGGCCTCAAACTCAGAGATCCGCTTGCCTCTGCCTCCAGAGTGCTGGGATTAAAGATGTGCATCACCTTGCTTGCCACTCAACTTCAACTATCTGGTTAGGAAGAATGTGGATTCATTTGGACAAGGCAAAGCTTCCAAGTTAATGGTCTCTTCACGGTTATTATGCCCGCACCATCTCTGTAAAATCGCTGTGATTGGTGAAATGCATTCCAGATAGAACCGTTCCCGTGGCTGATTCGCATCAGCTACAACAACCACGCTGTTTCTCACCCAGTCATCATAGCTGAGGTAGGTACCATGCATTAGGATTCCCACACTGGGAAATTATAGTGGTATATTATTTGTATTTTAATATAAATCTTGCCTGAAGACCAGAGGCAAAGCTAAAGCCACTAGAGGTCAGGTAATGGTGACACACACCTTTAATCCCAAATTAAAGGCAGATGGATCTCTGTGAGTTCAAGGCTACCCTGGGCTACACAAGATCAACACAGAAACAGATCCAGCTAGGTGGTGGCCTACCCTAGGACTGGGAGTCACATGTCTTTAATCCCAGCACTAGAGGGAATATAAAATAGGAGGAGAGAGAGGTTCAGTCTGCTTAGTCTGCGGTCGCCTAGCCTTAGTAAAGGCTTCTCTAGTGGCTTGGCTGCTTTGCTTTTCCGGTTTTCGGGTTGAACCCCAGTTTCTGTCTCTGGTTTTTTATTATTCGTGCTACAGGAAATAGAAAATGAGAGTGCGTCAGCAAACCAAGGACTGCAGTCAGTGGCAGAAGCAAAACGCAAACCCAGACTTTGCATTGGCAGCCCGTGCCTTTAACCTTATTTCTCTACATGTTTATCCCACGTATTCCTTTAGCCTATATGATCGTGATTTAAGGGTCTATCCAATGGCTAGTCTATCCAGCATTTTAAAAATAAACTTACACATACAATGTATAAATGATAACATTTCAGTGTTGAAAACTATCTTCAGAAAACAGTCACACACTAGGAACAAAACTGGGACCAGAACCCAGGCATCCCCTTGACCACTTGGGGCCCTGGTCAATGCACGCTCTTCACTCTGAGATTTGGGGCTGATCTGGGGACTGGAGTTAAGAGTGAGAAGACAAACGGAACTGTGGACACTGTAGTAAATGAGACTCCCTGATCTGCTCTCTGCAACAACTCATTTCCCAAGGCAAATTTTACTATGGAATATTGTTTAAAAAAAAACAGAAAAAATGACATATCATCTAGTTATTTTAAATGTACACTTTTTGTCACATTTGCTCCAGCTATTTTTTTTAAAAAAATGAAATTAGCTGAAGACGTTTATTTATTTTTGCAATGTCACACCCTTCTTCTCCATCCCAGAGTAAAGTCGGCTCTGAGGTTGGTATGCCTCATTCACGTCGACGCCGTTTGTATATGCAAAGATGGTCTTGTTTGTGTTTTATATAGTCATAATATAGACGTTATTTTGCAACTTGCAAATCTCCTAGCTCAGCAATGACGCTTTAACATGGGTCATCTCCTAGAGATGACAAGTACCTCCTTCTCTGTGTGACCCTCAGAACAGGAGCTTCTGACAGACTCTGCACAGGGCAGGTGAACAGCCGGAGTTCAGGGGCTCAGCTGTTTAATCATTTAGATTAAACCTGCCCGTAGTGTTGTCAGCGTCTCCCTGGGGCCAGGGCTCTGTCATTCCATGTGGGTTTAGTCACCGTGCAGCATGAGTCCAGCAGCTCAGAAGCTAGTGCTGTCTGCTCCCCCGAAGATGAAATCTAGGGAAAGCCAGGACAGCTTGCTTGCTGCAGGCATCCATCCTCACAGTCCTGTCTAGGCAAACGCCATCTTTTCCTACACTAAGCAAGCCAGAAGGTACTGAAAAGAATATGGCTAGGAGCAGAATATGGGAGAAAGGACTATATCTCCACAGAAGGAGAAAACAGCTCTACTAGTTGTGAGTTTAGCATCCCCAAGGACCAAAACAGTGCACTGATAGGTTTCAGCTGAACCCCAGGGAACACATAAGAGGAAAACACAAACGTCGATTCTCTATTCCCAACACAGGTCTCACACTATACACACGTGGTTTTTCTTACATATCAAGCCAGCAATTGGTTCATCAGTGGCACCAGTTAGACGTCCCTAATTCAAGTCAACCCTGGCACTGTCAGCCTTAGAAGGCATTAGATCCCATAGGTCGGTGGCTCGGTCCCCGGTTCTGCTCTTCATTGCCACCTGAGAGGCCATCACAAGCCCTAGGTTGTTTTACCTCTGCTTTTATTGACCGGCCACAAACTGAGATTCCCACAGCCTCCTTTTTGGGCTTGATTAATTTTCTGCATTGACTCTCAGAGCTCAGGGAAACAATGCTTACTGACTTATTATAGAAGATCAATCAAAAGACACAAATGATAGTTTCTAGGGCATTAAAGGTGGCTCTTCCATCCCTCTTTAGATGTACTATCTCTCTGGTACCCACCTGCATCACACTACCCAAAGCTTCTCTGAACTCCATTCTCTTTGGGAGTTTCTAGGGAAGCTTCAATCTATAGACACGGTCGACTAAATTGCCAAACAACATAACCTTTAGCCCCTCTCCTCACCCCAAAAGTTGTGGGGTGAGGTTGATAATCCCAACTGTGTAATCCTGCCATGGTAGTTGGGTGACCTGAACCCACTGGGAGGGGCTCACAAAGAATCACCACTTTGGAGATTCCTATGATTTGAGATGTTGTATACTGGGAAACAGATAATAATGCCAAATGTGTATCAGGGTCCGTGTATGTGTAAGGTGACTTCCGGAGGATTTCCTAGGCTGTTCTGAACGGTACCTCTCAAGGTTGGAAAACTCATTTTCAATCCATTCTTATGCATTCAATCACGCCAACAGCATGTTTCCATATAATGTGTAATAATGTATCATGAAACTGATAAAAACACACAAGATCTAGTTGTTGTTTTAGACAGGGTCTTGGTGTGTAGTTTTGGCTGGCCTGGAATTCACTATGTACACCAAGTTGGCCTGTAACTTACAGAAATCTGCCTGCCTCTGTCTCACAAGTGATTGGACTTAAAGATGTACATACACCGCTGCACATGGCTAAGGGTTTAATATAAACCTTTACGTATCTGATTTAGATCAGTGGTTCTCAACCTGTGGGTTTCGATTCCTGGAGTGGGGCGGGGGGGGGAGGGGAGTCAAACAATTCCTTCACAGCGGTCACCTAAGACCATTGGAAAACATAGATATGTACATTATGATTCATAACAGTAGCAAAATTACAGTCATTAAGTGGCAATGAAAATGATTTTACTATTTGGGGGTCACCCCAACATGAAGAACTGTATTAAAGGGTAGCAGCATTAGGAAGGCTGAGAACCACTACTCTAGATGGTCGTTAGGTCTGTAAGTGGCTTCCTGGTATTTATCATAAGACTGTATGGGAAACTTTGACTCCGATGGTTAAAATAGAAAACCCCCAAAATTCCTAACATTGTGACATGTTTACAGAAAGGTCCTTTAGCCTCCTGGCTCCAAAAATACAGAAAGAGTTGTAAATCCAGCCAATTTATCTCCACGCCTTCAGTTATGTCAATATATTTGCCTGAAAAGGGTATGTACACAGATATCCGGGCTTTCTCTGTCTTTCTAGGAGTAACTTAGTATTTTTCATACCAGAATGACCATGTGGGAGTCTATAAGATGGGCAGACCAAGAGGAAAAATTCTCTGGATGATAAATACATATATGTTTGTAAGCATGTGTAACACAGACCTATAGTCAGTATGAATATGTCCTCAATGGCCTAGGGTAACGAGCTGGACAGGTCTTTTAAGGGAATGCTCATCAAAGCCAAACCCCTAGTTACATATTCAGCAGAGGGCCTGATGCTGTGTACCACCAGCTCTTGGTGTGGCTGGCTTCCCGGCAAACCATCTGCTTGGCATCATGATGCCTAGGCTGCTCAGTGCTGGAGAATGAAGCAAGCTGCTCCAGAGCCAGCAGTGGGAACTGAAGCCGAGAGAGAAACCTGGCTGAGCCGTGGGCACTTGCTGCCACAGCAGTTTAGCCTGAACTGAGCAAGCTCGCCGTGGCACAGGATATCCCGCTCCCCTTAGTCATTCTCAAGTCTCAAACACACAAGGTAAGCCCCTGCTCCTGCTGACTGCACCAAAGCCCTGTGCTAGCTTCAAGAGTTCCTCTCCAGTGAGTCTTCTACCAGCCCACCTCTCTTGACTGAGACTTGGCATCTTTATAAACGTTGTATATTTAAATTCCTATTCCTTTAACATTGGTGTCTGATTTTCCTCATTGAAGTACAAAATCATGGGCCACTCTGAACCCCGAATCCTTGGTCTTGGGTTCTGTCTTAGTTCACTTCCACTTAGTGACCCCTTCCTTTGCCCCATGCTGCTATTCTAGCACAGAATGCAGAGAAGAGCCACAGAGCTGATTCTGAATTCAGTGGCACTTACACAGGCCAGACATTCTTCTACCTCCACAGCCCTCTGGAACGTCAGTTCTTCACAGGACAGTCTCTGCTGACAGTCTTCATAGAAGACTCCATCTCCACAGGAGTCTCCTTAATTCCGTCCTAACTCAGTTCTCATTACCCGCAGCTCCTGCTGACTGTCCACCCATCGCTTTACCCTTCATCCCACGCTTTAGCTCCTTCCGAGCTGCCACAGAAGCAGAGGTTCACTGAGAAAGTTGCCAACCGCTTATCTTCAGGGTTTCCTTGACCCCAGCTACCCTTGCATCATTTCTGAGACAGAAATGGAGAAAAGGAAAGCCCTCAGGGGTCCTAAATGCCATCCTTCCTCAGATAAGCATGCCCTAAAGTTTGAGGCTCCACTGACAGGTTCTGCTGCTCTATCAATTCCTTCTTATTGTGACACCATGTCGCGGGCTTTGTAAGCTGAGGTCTGTCTCCACTGACCAGTGGTAGATTTAGAAGCTCGATCCATCGCATGAGGTGGAAGCCTGTGAAACTGTTCCACTGCTCCCCAAGGGCAAATATCCTAGACCTCCCTCCAACCTCCGCACCCATCTCATTCTCCTGGATCTGGCCACACGCTCTGGAAAGGGAACGTGCGCTCCTTCCAGGCTGCGTCGAGGTCTCAAGAACTGCTCAAATGAGCCAATAAATGAACATGGTGCAATGTTACTCATTCTGAACCAACAAAGGATGCACCGTATTCGCATTAAAACCAAAGTACAGAGCTTTTATTGTTTAAAAAAATAAATGAGTGTTCCATGTCAGGTTATCAACCCGTTGGCTCATATATCAGATATTTACATTATGATTCATAACAGTAGCAAAATTAGGGACTGGAGAGATGGTTCAGCAGTTAAGAGCACTGGTTACTCTTCCAGAGGACCTGGGTTCAATTCCCAGCACTCACATGGCAGCTCACAACTGTCCGTAACTCCAGTTCCAGGGAATCTGACACCTTCACACAGATATACATGCAGGCAAAATACTAGTGAACATAAAATAAAATTTAAAAAAAACTATTAAAAACAGAAGCAAAATTAGTTATGAAGTAGCAACTAAATAATTTTATGGCTGGGGTCGCCGCAACATGAGGAACTGTATTAGGGATCACAGCGTTAGGAAGGTTGAGAGGCACAGCTCTATGCGGTATCATCTAGCATTCCCTAGATTGCTATGAGGAAAGTCCTTGATAACAAAGACTGTGAGGGATGTAGAAGACGATGGGAGGCTCCTAAAGAAACAGGAACTGGGGCTGTCGATGCTGCACACCTGTAACCCAGCTCTCAGGAGCCCGAGGCAGGATTGGGAATGCAGGCTAGCCTGGGATACACAGCAAGACTTTTATTTTCAAAATCTGTACAAAACACAACAACAAACTGAAAAAAAAAAGAAATACCATATAACCCAGCAAGCAGCTCTCCTGGGGCAGTCTCTTATGCCCCAACAAGATTATGTGATATTATTTGGGGATAAAACCAAAGGAAATGAAAGCACAACCTAATAAACATATCTGTGTCCCAATGTTCCTTGTAGTGTTGTTCACCGTGATCAGGGCAGGAAAACTGCCAGTGTTTTTTTGGACAAATGCATAACACATGCATATTAGGCACATTTTACATAATATTATTCAGCCTTTAAAAATTTACCTATTTGTCACAACACAAATGAACCTGAAAGACAGTGGACTAAATGAGATAAGCCAGGCACAGAAAATGATTATATGATATTTCTTAAAGTGAAATCTTTAAAAAGTTATATGTATGTATGCATGTGTGTGTGTGTGGGGGGCAAATATAACAGAGGAAGAGAATAAAACAGTAGTCACCCGGTGCAGGGAGTGGGACTGAGAAGAAAGACATGGCGGTCAGGGGATGTGACGGGACAGACAGGTGGCTGACCAGGTCTAGAGGTCTAACGCACGATGGGAGGATCAGCATTGGCTTTGGTTGTCCTTGCCATGAAAGAAGGGGCAACTCTGAAATGACGTCTGGTTCTGTTTCACCATAGGAACCATTTGACTATCTATCTGCGTCCCTAAAATCATGTCCTGCAGCTTAAAAATATACAACAAAATTTACTCAAAAACAAAATTACACGCAACGACACTCTCCCTTCCCCCTTTTTGACAGTGTGCACATACTCAGTTTAACCCTGTTACATCACATGCTACAAACGACTCCCACAGGCTGTCGAGGCTAACTCAGTCTCTCGCCTGTCACGGGCTCTCACAAAGGGTTCTGCGCTACCATCTTCCTTGTATTGTCTGTCACTGCCCTCCTCAGCTCATTCAGTCCACCTGGGTCAACTCCACCACAGCCTCCACACTGGTCTCTGCATTCACTGGATACAGCTCTGCTACTATGGCAACCACACCACCTTGTTCAGCCACTCTCGCAAACCTGATCACCAAGACCCACTTGTCAGACTGTCATTGCATCTGCTTAGTCAGGCTCGAGTGAACCCTTTCAGCCCCTTCAGCATCTGGGCACCAGTCATAGCAAGGCTCTCAAACCACGGTCTTTAGGCAAGGAGTATCAGCCCCACCTAGGACTTGAGTAGAGATGGAAAGTCTCAGGTCCTGTGGTAGGTCAGAAACTATGTGGGTGGCTTGCCATGGGACTCGGGCATCTCAAGTTTGAAAAGCACTATTCCATAGGAAGGCTCCACTCTGGTCTAATTCCTCAAGTCAACAACATAACCACCATGCTACATGCCTCCTGGCTCCCCTTCCCCTTGAGGTGTCTGCTCTTCTGAAAATGATCCAGGAGTCTTGAACAGTTAAAGCCAGACACTGTCCTTTTCTCTGACAGCACGCTTGTGTCCCTCCTTGGGCACTGATGAATGCCAGTTTACAGTTACCTTGCTGTGGAATGCCCTTGAGGACAGATGTATTACCTGTCTTTGCACCCTGTGCATAAATTCTTTAGTCATTACATTACCAGTAAGGAATAGTGCAGGGCTAGAAAAGATAAATCATTGGAGTGTGGGTATTTTTAGGACCAAAGACCTCTAAGAAAAAGTCATTGTCAGTGTGGTCCCCGACTCCTAGACAGTAATGTAGCTATCAACACAGACTTCTGTTTCCTGCGTTCCTTAAGATGGTCAAGGTATTGCCCTTTTAAAGACAACTGAAATGAAGTCACTTGTTTCTTGACTATTTGAACCTTTAATACGGCAGCGTAAGTGCTGTCTGCAGAGGGAACGCAGCACTTAGCAAACGACTATTAAAATGTCCTTGGCCTCAGTGTGGCTGGCATGGATCTTGGCTAGCACTCCATTCAAGGCCAGGATACAAATGTGAACTGGACTCCTGAGGAGAGTGTCCTGACATCAGAGTTGCTGGTCAAACCCAAAACCTGTTGCAAAGGCCCCAGCAGGAGACTCGCCACCGTCGTGTTCAGTTATTTTAAGCTGATCTGTCACCACAAGAAAGCCTACCCTGAAGGCCGTGGGAAGCCGGCCTGGATTCAGGTGCTGATGTGCCCTTTGCAGTAACCTTGCTCAAAGTAACTTCCAGAGGCTTCTCTGCAGGGATGGGGAGGAGCTGGGAAGGGTGACTGGAAAGCTTAAGACTGTCATTAAGTGCTGCTCAACTCTAATGCTGACGTGGAAATTCTCCTAGGGAACAGAGACAAGCAAGAGAAAACTGACCTCGTGCAGGAAAAAGCAGCTGACTGAAGGTTAACAACGGCCTGTTCCAGTGTTCTGTTTTGGTTATCTACAGTGTGTGTGTGTGTGTGTGTGTGTGTGTGTGTGTGTGTGCCTGCGTGCATGTGTATGTGCATGCGTACTTGTACACACATAAACGTGTGTGCATGCATGTGTGTAAGTAGGGAAAGGAAATGTGAAGGCTCAGACTCTCCAGGCTTCACCCGATGGAAGATTCTTCAGTCTACTTCTGCCATGCTTCTCTAGTACCTGCGCCTAGGGGGCTTCCTCTGGGATTCACTCCCTGGACTTGGAGGAAAACAGCTTCCTCCTGCATTTCTCAGCACAGGGCTCTTTATACACGGTACTCCTGTGCCTGTCTCGGCCTCCTCACCCCCAGGGGCTCAGAGTCACGGCACGTGTGCATGGCTAGGGAGGCCCACTACCTGCCTGCTGGGGCTGGGCTTTCCAGACTGACCCCACCAGCAATATCTCTTCAGAATCTTTTACTTTGACCATAATTTCAGATCTGGAGAAAAGTCGCAAGACCAATACAAAAATCTCTACACACCCAGCCCCCACCTACCTTCTGACCTCAGAATGAATTACACAGATTTCTCTTTCTCTCCAAATATTTCAATGTGTTTTTTACTTAGTGAAGCAGAGATGTTTTCTTGCATGGCCATTGCACATTGAACCAAGCCTTACTTTAGCATGCTCTCTGTTCAGATGCCACCAACTGTCCCCATGTCCTTTACAGACAGGTGGGATTACCATGCTCTGTATACCTTTCACGAGGACAAAACAGCTCTGTTGCTGTGTGCCCCCCACTTTGGGTTTGGCAGATGTTTGGAGTTAGGGTGTCGCTGCTAGAGAAAGTCCCCAAACACTGCATCGGAAGCATAAGTATGGACTGGACGCTTCTAGGGCTGTTAACTTGGGTCCTCTGGCTGAAGCAGCATCTCTCACGGGCACTGTGTTCTAGCCCAGCAACTCAAACAGCACACTCCTGGAGCCCAAGCCTTTCAAATTCTCTGTAGTTTTGCCTTGCCTAACCTGGGGCGTCTCCATGACAACTTAGCTATACATAATGCCTGAGCATAACTACCATGTAACAGACTCAAGTTCATTCACGAGACAGTTCCCTGGGCACAAACAGGAGAGTAGAGAATTTACTGCTTCACACAAGACACGGGGAAACACATAGTGAAAGTCGTGAGTGCACTAAAAGTTAGAACTAGACTCTTAAAAATTAATAACTTTTAATGAGCTTACAAAATAATGGGTTCATTAGGACATTTTCACACATGGGTATCATGTACTCTGTTCACACATGCCCTTGCTCCCCCCTCCTCCCAGCAAGATTTTGTTTAAAATTTGCAAGTTTTGCTTAAAGCTACTACTAATATTTGAGTCTTCAGCCTCTCGGGGAAAATAAAATGTGCCAAGTTGAAGTGTTCATGTGTGAGCCTCATTTTGAAAGCTAGCCCCGGGTTCAGGTTCACACCCCAAACATGAACCTCTTCGGCAGATTTTGAACGGTCATTGAAAATGATGTGAGTTAGCTGGGTGGTGGTGGTGCACACCTTTAATCCCAGTACTCAGGAGGCAGAAACAGGTAGAGCTGAGTTCAAATCCAGTCTGGTCTACGGAATGAGTTCCAGGATAACCTGGGCTACATTGAGGGAACCTGTCTTGAGAAACCAAATATGTATAAAATGAACTTTTGTGGGGAGACATGATGTTCTGGCTGGATCAGTTGACTGCTTCTGTTATTCAAACACATGGGAAGACCCTCATGATAAGGAGCAACGGTTGCTCTTGAGTCTTGAGCAGAACAGACTCAATGAGAAAGCCGCAGGCTGAACAATGCTAGCAGCATTCGAAGATACTAGCAGGCAGTGGTACACTTCCATTCGCCCAGGTTGAATGTAAATGTAAAAGGCAGGAGAAGTGGCAAGGAAGTGTGAGAGGTCAGACTGGCAAGACCTAGGGGCTCAAGAGCTGGCTTTTGAGTGTGGACAGCAATGAACCAATTGCTCAACTGTTCTAGCGAACAATGAGACTTAAGCACAAGGAGAGCTGAGTCGAGCTTAGACTGGGAAGACGCCATCAGACCCTGGGAAGGTCACTTCCAATTATACTTAGGATTAGATACGGCTTCATCAAGCATCTACTGTCCTTGGGGAAGGTGAGACAAGTTGACACCTTGTTCTGTAGCCAAGAGCCAGTTCCCAAGATTTGTGAGCAGTATTTGAACATTTCCCAATCAAGAAAAACATTCAAGGTACCCAATGAGCTGCTAGGAATTAGGGAACTTGTTTACTTAAGGCAAAGGTCAAATCTCAGACATCTTTAGGGATCAATAGGCGAGACATGCAGGAAAACTGGGCTCTGGGCAGGCAGAAGTAAGGGCTGGGGCATAACGGAGGGTGGAAAGTCTGCTAAAGACAATTGTGTGTGTGTGTGTGTGGTTTTATGAGACAGGGTTTCTCTGTGTAACAGCTCTGAATGACCTAGAACTCACTCTGTAGACCAGGATGGCCTCAAACTCACAGAGATCCACCTGCCTCTGCCTCCTGCATGTTGGAATAAAAAGTGTGAGCTACCACCATCCAGCATGCTAAAGACATTCTTATTTGGGTATTTTTCAAAAAAGAGCCCTAAACTCTGCTACCAAACACCAAATGTCTTGGACCACAGGTCTGCAACTTTGCTTCTTTTGCCCAATGGTAGTGAGGCCTTCTCACTAGATTCCCAGACAGTGACCTAGGCGAAGTATGACTACCAGGAGTGACCCTGCAGAGGTAAACAGAGCTAGACTACCCCCAAAGGAGCACCTCTTTCTAGAAGCTAAGGCTCAATGATGCCTAGACTCTGCCCGCTGTGAGGGGTCTTCTATTACTTGAACACTTGGTGTTAAGATGTTGCATTATTATCAGTTTATTCAACAGCTGTTTGAGTGTCTTCCACGTGCCAGGTGATAGTCCAGACATGGGCAGTGGCGGTGCAGGAGGCAAAATCCCTGACAACATTCTAACGGAGTTAGCTAATAAATGAATAAATGAGTTAGAAAACCTCCCAATAGTATCTGGAGAATTAAAACGAGCAGGAGAGTGATGGAGGAGGGTCATCTTTCTATCTGTTGTTTCATTGGTTAAGTAATAAAGAAAACTGCTTGGCCCTGATAGGACAGAAAATTAGGTAGGCGGAGTAAACAGAACAGAATGCTGGGAAAAAGAAGCCGAATGAGTGAGTCGTCATGATTCTCCCACTCCAGACAGACGCAGGTTAAGGTCTTCCCTGGTAAGCCACCTTGTGGGCTACACAGATTATTAGAAATGGGTTAGATCAATATGTAAGAGCTAGCCAATAAGAGGCTGGAACTAATGGGCCAAGCAGTGTTTAAATGAATACAGCTTCAGTGTAATTATTTCAGGTATAAAGCTAGCCATGCGGGAGCCAGGGTGGCTGGAACACAGCCCCGCTGCTCCAACTACAACAAAGAGGCGATTTGGGTCTAAGGATATGATGCTTTGGAAAGGAGTTTCTTCTTTTGTTTTCACAGAGGATGAGACCCTGTGGATTGCATCTATCCCAATATGGTATAATAGACCACGCCCTCCTGAAAGGTTGCAGTGAACACCCTCAAAAAATTACTTCACTCAACTGCCAACTGAGATGACCCTGGCACACAGGTTATACCATTAAAGACCTAATTAACACCGCCCCCATTCAGCAGGAAGCAGTTTGGAGAGAAATAACTGCGCCCATATTCCCAAATACTGTTTATAAATATTCTTTTACATTTAAAGGGGGATATGATATAGATATGAATAATTTGCATTGGTATGGATTTTAAGGTCAATTTTGTTATATGTATATGTATTTCTGATATTGATTAAGGTATTGTGATTGTGTAGTTCATTTTAAAATGTAATGTATATGGGTTGTTAATGGATAATCATCAACAATAGTCAAGCTTGTAGTCATGTTAGATTTTCTAGATATATAGAGATATATTTCAGTTAGATAGGCATTCTTCATATCTTTCAAAGACTGCAGAATATGGCATTTTAATGTTTTAATAACTTAGGGCTTTTCATGACAATGAGACACATCTGCTCCTGGCAGCACCAGCTACTTCAAGAGGAAGATGGGCATCGAAGAGGCTAGTTATGGAGTTTGATAGCCATCTGGGCAAGAAACTGCTCTTGCCTGGACTGATGCATAAACTGGACACAAAGAACCCGCAGAAAGAGGACTGCTGAACTTGCCTAAAGGTGAGATGGTCTTTCGGGGTTCCTGGTTCATGAAAGTCTGCGAGACATTCTGCAGGATACAGAAGAAAGTGACTGTCTTTGGAATTTCCTGCTTTGTGGAGGTGTCTGCTGGATACTATGGGCCTGTAGGCCGAAGATGGATGCCCCAACAGTACAGAGGAACTTTGGGTGACTGTCCAGGCAGCAAGATGTTTCTGTCATTTCTAGAGTTTTGGAAGTTGTTTGCTTAGGTAATATTATATCCTTCTGGAGTCTTTGATGGAGTTGAAGAATGGATAGTTATAGTTTTCCTTAGTTATGAGAAAATATAAAGTAGATATAAATATTGTAATTGTAATTCTTACTTGATAACTGTTTTGTTATATGTAATTTTACTATGTCAAAATGAATGCCTTTCTTTTTTGTTTAAACAGAAAAAGGGGAAATGATGGAGGAGGGTCATCTTTCTATCTGTTGTTTCATTGGTTAAGTAATAAAGAAAACTGCTTGGCCCTGATAGGACAGAAAATTAGGTAGGCGGAGTAAACAGAACAGAATGCTGGGAGAAAGAAGCCAAGTGAGTGAGCCGCCATGATTCTCCCACACCAGACAGACGCAGGTTAAGATCTTCCCTGGTAAGCCACCTCGTGGGCTACACAGATTATTAGAAATGGGTTAGATCAATATGTAAGAGCTAGCCAATAAGAGGCTGGAACTAATGGGCCAAGCAGTGTTTAAATGAATACAGTTTCCGTGTAATTATTTCGGGTATAAAGCTAGCCGTGCGGGAGCAGGGGCGGCTGGAACGCAGCCTCGCTGCTCCAACTACAACAGGAGAGGGCTTGGATGATGTCTTCGGCATGAGAAGCTGGTGACGGTCTGTTTGAGAAGGGATGTCTAACCTAAAGACAGGTAGGAGATGGCCCTGGGGATGGAGGGGCTAGGCTTCCTGCTAAGGGCCCTAGCTGCACAAAGTTCCTGAGGCAGTGATGAGCTGGGGAAGTTCGAGCCCCTTGAAGGAAGCCCTTGGGCTGGCACACAGTTACTGAAGAAGGGACTGAAATGACACTGGACAGAGAGACAGAGGATGGATCTAGAGCTTTGTGAGATGTGATGGGGTACCAGTAATTCATCTTAAGTACGCCAAGAAGCCAACTGTGTATTGGCTTAGGCAGAGAGTTGCGATTTGTTTTCATTGATAATCTTGAATTCTTGTATAGCTAGACATGTTTCTCTTGAATTTGAGTCACTTTTCCACTAAGAATCACCTTTCCTTCTGGCAAAGGGTAAAAGAGATGGGAGATAGGGGAGATGCCGAGAGAAAAGTGAGAAGGAGAGGATGGGGGGAACTTAGGGAAACAGGATGATTGGGATAAAGGAAGGTTGGATAGGAGAGCACGGAAGCACAATTCTTAGTTAAGGGAGTCACCTTAGCGTTGGCAAGAGACTTGACCCTAGAGTGGCTCCCAGGAGCCCAAGGCGATGTCCCCAGTTAGTTCCTTGGGCCAGCTGAGGCTAGGGAACCTGAAATGACCCTATCCTATAGCAATACTGACGAATATCTTGCATATCACCATAGAACCTTCATCTGGTGATGGATGGAGATAGAGACATAGACCCACACTGGAGCACTGGACTGAGCTCCCAAGGTCCCAATGAGGAGTGGAAGGAGGGAGAAGATGAGCAAGGAAGTCAGGACCACGAGGGGTGCAACCACCCAATGAGACAATGGGGCTGATCTATTGGGAGCTCACCAAGGCCAGCAGGACTGTGACTGAAAAAGAATGGGATAAAACCGGACTCTCTGAACAAGGCGAACAATGAGGGCTGATGAGAAGCCAAGGACAATGGCTCGGGGTTTTGATCTTACTACATGTTCTGGCTTTGTGGGAGCCTAGCCAGTTTGGATGTTCACCTTCCTAGACATGGACGGAGGGGGGAGGACCTTGGACTTTCCACAGGGCAGGGAACCCTGACTGCTCTTTGGACTGGAGAGGGAGGGGGAGAGGAGTGGGGGGAGGGGGAGGGGGGGAGGGAAATGGGAGGCTGGGGGGAGGCGGAAACTTTTTTTCTTTTTTTTTTTCCTTTTCTCAATAAAAAAAAAGAGATGGGAGAAAACATCTTATTAAATATGGATGAATAAGAATGGCCAGGATATGTAGATCTGGTATCTGGACCAAACACTCCATGTTGAACTCACACATATATGGCCTTCTCACTGCTCCTGGCCAGCTCATGTGTCTGTCACCTGCCCTCTTTCTTCCTGCTACAGTGAAAGCCTTGTTGGTAGCGTTAGGAGACATGGCCAATGAGCTATGCTTCTACCTCTGATCTTGCTTATCCCTCTGCCCAG
The DNA here is from genome assembly GCF_037038515.1 of Microtus pennsylvanicus. Taxonomy (NCBI): domain Eukaryota; kingdom Metazoa; phylum Chordata; class Mammalia; order Rodentia; family Cricetidae; genus Microtus; species Microtus pennsylvanicus. The sequence goes on along the minus strand of NC_134579.1, from coordinate 60,830,390 downwards.
AGAGCTCTTCCCCAGATCCACGTAGCCCATTCCATTTTCCTTCGGACAGTTGCTAAAGTGTATTCTTCTCAGACAGCGTCCTCTGAAGAGCCACCCTCCACGTCACCATTCCCCATCACTCACCCTGCAGCACGAACTGCTATCCAGGCAGCTGTATTAACTCTATTTCTTTATTTCTCAAATATTTGTTTTTCCCTTTGATAGCCAGGACCTTGCTGATTCGTCAGAGGGCTGCTCTCAGAGCTGGCTAATTCCTCAAAATAGTCACTACCTTTCGTCAGCAAAGTCACCCACCCAGGTCCACGTCCAGATCACCACCTTGCTCTCAGCCTTACTTCTCCAGACAGCTCTCCACCTACCTTAGTCACACCAGGGCCAGGCACCCCATAGCTAGGGACAGCCTCTTACACTCAGTGCCTGCTGACATTACTCAAACCAGTCCATCTGAAACCTGCTTTTCTTGCCTTGTCCCTCATTGACTTCAGTCCCCTCCTTCTTTCTCCACCTATATAACCTTGGTGTTTTCCCCATGGCTAGGTATGATCTGCTACTCCTCTTGGAACTTTGAGCAAACTTTTTTTTTAAAAAAAAAATAATGATCTCCTGATCCACTGACACTGCTGATCTTCAATTTTTTTCTAATAATATGTTCTATTTTCAGATACCTACTGGAGAACTTCCTCGGTATTTGCCTGTCCTTATGTCCTCACTAGAATGCAAGCTTGAGGAGGACTTTGTCTGCTTCGTGGCTGTGCTCCCAGCAACCAGATGAGAGCCTAACATGGGCTAAAATGCTCTGACATACACTGGGGATAAGAGGACGTCATAGCAAGGGCTGCGTAAATATGTCTACATATTCAGTGCCAGCACAGGGAGCCCAGGGGTCTGGTGATGCGCACAGGGATGAAAACTGAGGCCAAGTGGGAGGTGAGATGATTCTGTGACTCGAGGTCGGGCTTTTTTCTGAACCTTTATTGAATCCTGGTTTCCTTATCTATAAAATGAGAATTATCTACCTCTGAGATGCCAAGATTTAATAGGGAAAGGTTGTTGTATGACAAAAGGTTGTTGTATGTGTCGTGATGTAGAAATGCCTACAGGCCTCGGGTCCTCTACTGGTCTCTGGCCTCACTACAGGCCCAGTGTGCTCTGTGCGCCCTGCTGGGAGAGGGTCTCCCACTTCTCCCCCACAGGATCACAGTTACAGGCAGTTCCCCACTGCCTGCTGTTCCTTATTCTGTTCAGAAGCCACTGGTCCCAAGTGGGCACAGATGCAGAAGCAGACCCTGGCTAGTGCAAACATCCAGACGGACTCAGAGGTGCAACAAGTGTGAACACGGGAATTGCTGCCACACTTGGGAACTCAGGAAGGGATTTTCTGGGTCCTAACATGCCCCGCCCATTTGTGACTTCAGGTTAGAAAACCCTTCAAGAACACAGCAAATAAAAAACCCTTAAATGAATAGGAGGACGTAAAGGGCGGGGCAGGGGGAGCGTGTTGCAAAAGAAACACAGTCATTACAGGAAAAAAATAGAAGAAAATTCAGTTTCTGTAAACAAGCCTTTACCAACCACTTCACAACATTCATTTCACCTTCACTGTGTGTGTGTGTGTGTGTGTGTGTGTGTAGAGCCGTGTAATTAGGGAGTGAATGACCTACATCTCCAGCCTAGAGATAGATGACCCTCTTCAGCTAGGAACCCTCTTAATTAAGTCCCTGGTAGCCTGAATATTGACTGGGTACCTTTCCTGGACTTTACATGGTAGCAAGGTTGGGACTTGCTTCTAACTCCCTGATAGAAAGAGCACGCAGCCCAGTCGTAGGAGCCTTGGGTACCAGGAGCTCAGATGCAGTTGCTAGGCTGCACACAAGCCATGTAAAGCATCTGCCATCAAGCTACATCTCCAGATTATTTCCCTATTAGAGTCTTACTCCATAAGCTTGTGTACTGGATGGCTAGCTCACTTTCTTTTTGATTTATGTGAATTCTATGTATTCTAGATATTAATCTTTTACCTATTATGTAGGTTATAAACATTTTTTCTAGCCTGCCATTAGTAACTTCCTTTATATAGCGTCTGTCTTGTCTGCTTGGGGTTCATCAGGGACTTCTTATGTATGATATGGTTTGGAAGTCTAATTTACCTTCCTTGAAATGCAAGGAAGTTTTTTTTTTTTTTTTGGTTTTTCGAGACAGGGTTTCTCTGTAGCTTTGGAGCCTGTCCTGGAACTAGCTCTGTAGACCAGGCTGACCTCAAACTCCCGAGATCCACCTGTCTCTGCCTCCCGAGTGCTGGGATTAAAGGCGTGCGCCACCACTGCTTGGTTTGGAAAAATATTTTCTGGTAGGAACATCAAAGAACTTTTAAGCCACCTCTTTTAAGGACCAAATTTTTAAGAGACAAGACCACGGGACAGGTTAGGAGGAAGCCCAGCCACACATCCCACTGTGTGCTGTCCTAGCTCAGTGGTGGCGCCATGCTGCGCCAGCACCGGAACTAGGACAGTGGAAGAAGAGACCTTGGGCTCTGGGTGGTAAGCAGTTCTCATGCTCCATAGGTCACCAGTGAGGACCCTCATCAAAGGCAAGGACATTCCAGTCTATCATTTGTGGCTAAAGTCTAAGGACCCAGGAATGTCCTAAAGAAGAGCAGCATATTAGCCGCCTTGTGCAAAGACTCCAACCAATGAGATTTTGTTTTTCTTTTTCATTACATTTAGGTTCTGTAATAGATGCTGAACAACTGCATGGGTTGGCAGGGGGTTGAGGTAGGTCTTCTGGTAAGGTTCTGGGAGAACTAGAAACAGGAACAAGGATACTTTGTGCATATGCACTTGTGCAGGTGTGTGTATGTGTGGGCACTTGTGCTGAGGGCTTACTTGTACAGAAAGGAAGGGGTGGGGCTAGAGGCAGATCCACCTGCTGCGGCCACTACTTTGCTTTCAAGTGTTCTAAGAGATTCCATCATGGGTGAATAACAGGGGGTGTATAAAGGCCCTTGGGGGCTGGAGAGGTGACTCAGCGGTTAAGAGCACTTGCTGCTTTTGCAGAAGATCTGTCCAGGACCTACATCAGGTAGCTCACAGCCACCTTGGGACTCCAGATCCAAAATATGCACCCTCTGGCCTCATCATATACATGTGTGCACCAGACACTTACACAGACACACAGACACAAGGACACATGCACACACAGAGACACAGATACACACAAAAAAAAAATCTAAAAAAAATTTTTTAGGTCCTTGAGTACAGATGGAGGTTCTAACAAATACATGGCACCTAAAATAACCCAGAGTACCAAAACTCAGTGATAAGGAGTAAAATACGGCCTGCCAATTTAAGTCACTGTGGCCCAGAGTGGCGCAGAGGGGGCAGGCACTGAAGGAACTGGGGGCACTGAAGGAACTAGGGGCACTGTCCTGTACAATTTCTTCAGTATAGTGGCTATGGAAATGGTACACAAATGACTAAGGGCACGGTCGGTCATTCAGGACCAGGACAGGGAGGGGCTGCACTTGTGATGTGCAGCTCTCAGGCCTGTGACATAGCCCAGCACACAGAACAGGACAGGGCCTGGAGATCGCCTGAAGTGTGGGAATCTGTCCTCCTTTTAAGAGATCACCACACTCTTACCCACTTAAGCTTTTATTGCATCATTTCTTTCTAGTTATAAGAGTAATTTTTATTGCAGGAATTTTGGAAAATCAGAAAAGTTTAATGAAGCATATAAAAAAAGCACTCAGGAATGGGGGATGCTCAGAGTACAAGGCATTTGTCATCCGAGCAGGAGGGCCTGACTTGAGATCCCCAGAATCCACAAGCCAGAAGCTCACAGAACTGTTAGGGGCATAGGTGGTGAACACAAACAAGGGCCTGTCTTAAACATGGTGGAAGGTGAGGATGGACACTTGAGACTTTTCTCTGACCTCCATTCACACTGCAGCACACACCTGAACACACACAGGTACACACACAAATGCACACACGCACAGGCATAGGCATAGGCACACACATACCCGGGTTAAAAAAAACCACTGACTTGGCATTTCTGGTCAAATTGCTTCTCATTTTCTTTTTCCTTTTCTTTTCTTTTTTTCTTTTTTTTTTTTTTTGAGACACGAGACAGGGTTTTTCTGTGTAGCTCGGACTGTCCTGGAACTCACTCTGTAGACCAGGCTAGCATGGAACTCAGAGATCTACCTGCCTCTGCCTCCTGAGTGCTAGAATTAAAGGCATGGCTACCTCTATTCAGCCATTCTCATTTCTTTCTTTTTGTTTTTTGTTTTTCGAGACAGGGTTTTGCTACAGTTTTAGAGCCTGTCCTGGAACTAGCTCTAGTAGACCAGGCTGGCCTTGAACTCACAGAGATCCGTCTGCCTCTGCCTCTCAAGTGCTGGGATTAAAGGCGTGTGCCACCACCACCTGGCTTCATTCTCATTTTTTTAAGTGTTAATAAACTAGCTTAATAAACTGCCTTTTAAAGTCTTGCTATTTCATAATGTTCATATATCTACTTCTTCTAAGGAGTTATATTTTGTTTAATTTAAATTGTGGTAAGATATATACATACCTCAAAATCATCATTTTAACCAGTCTTTTGCCTTTTTATTTTTGTTTTTGTTTCTTGTTTTTTAACACAGGGTTTCACTGTGTAGCCCTGGATATCCTAGAACCTGAACTCAATCTTTCTTGAACCAGGCTGGCCCCGAATTAAAAAATTCCCCAGCCTCTACCTTTCGAGAGCTGCGATAAAAGGTGTGTGCCGCCACCACCACCTGGCATTCTAATCAGTCTTAAAACAGTGCACAATTCAGTGGTGTTAAAAATTCTTCTCAATGTTGTGCAACCATGGCTGCTATCTCTGCTCTCTTGTATGCTGCCCTGTGCTGAGAACATACACCATGCAGGTGCGCTTAGAGCCCCAGCGCCTTTCTTGCCTCACGTGGAAATGCTCCATGTACACAGGTGCTCGTATTTGCCCATTTTGTCACTGAGACTGACATGAAGGGGTTAAGTTCCTTATGATGGATCACAGGGTCAGCAAGGCACATCTGTAGGGCTTCAAAGTCAATGCCTTACATGGTTTTGGGCTCCATTCAGACCGAGGACCACAGAGGAATGAAGGTATCTTAATGTACCTATTATGCCTACATAGAAAATGAATTTAAAAATACCTCGATCAAACTTTGAATTAGGAAGAGGTCTGAAATTTTTCTAACCCAATAAAATGGAAATTGCACAGTACTTGTTCACTTTATTTAATGGAATAATTCATTTTAAGAATCATAAAAGAATATTTATAGGGCTTTCATGAGTTCATCTGAAGCATTCAACTCCCAGACCTATTTTCCACCATTAGGCACCTCAACTTTAAAACCGCCTATCACAAGGTTATGCAGAAGCAGCCTCTGTGGTTTGCGAACAGAAACAGCTCAACAGTGCCATCAAGAAAGGCTCCTTCCAGGGCTCGAAGGCCAGTGACTGCCACACTCTGGAATGCACGAGTCACAGAGAAGCCTGACACACAGAAAGGCAGGCCTGGCCTTACTCACTTAGGGCTCTGAACTGGGACTTTTGGTCTGTCACCCACGTCACTCTGATTTCAAAAAGGGGGATCTCAGTCTGGAATCCAGGGCTAAGCCACACAACACAGAATCACCTGCATCCATTTCCTGGAATTCCCTGATAAAGGCACATAGAAAGACCCTCTCAAACACAGCTGCTGCTCTCCTCTTGGGCGACGTACTGTTGGGGTTGGCAGGGATGCAGATATGAACTATAGGGTAAAGTCACTTTATTTCATTTCTTTTATCTTACCAAGCTCAAAGTCAAAATGTTGTGGACTGAGCTGGAGAAATGGCTTGGTGGGGAACTGCTGGCTGCACAAGGATAAGGACCTGAGTTCAAATCCCTAAGCCCTTACAGAGCCAAGTACAATGACAAACGTCATTAATGAGCGTGGCAGGCTTGTGGGCCAGCTAGCCTGGTGTCTTAGACAAGGTGGGGGACTGAGGACAGATACCTGAAGTCACCCTCTGACCTCCAAATGTCTGCCATGGCACCGGTGCGCTTGCCCTTAGATATAGAAAGGTGTACATATACACATATGTGAACACATACCAGGTACACAGATACATAAAAATAAAAAATAATATGCGACAACTTTAATTCAAAGCAAAGGAACCAACACTAAGACATGAGAAAACTTTCTCTGAGGCAGAACCCCGAAGTATGCATGAGCATAATTTTGTCTTTTTTTTTTTTCTGCAGTGCTAAGTATTGAACTCGGGACACGGTGCATGCTGGGCAAGGTCTCTCTTACTGCTTCACTGCTGAGCTACATCTCCAGTCACACAAATCTTTAAGATCCACGCTGGTGAGGAAAGAGAGGAGTGAGAGTCCATGTTTTTCAAAAGATGTCTGCCTGCCTGCACACACAGTAGAGAACACAGGGCTTGTCTAGCTTGCACAGGGTTCTGGGTCCTGTCACAGCAGCACACGCGCGCGCACGCGCGCGCGCGCACACACACACACACATGCACAAGCACACGCGCACACACACAGACACACACAGACACACACAGACACACACACACACACACACACACACACACACACACACTGGCTGGGTCCATCCCCCCTGGTCACACTCCTAAGGAACAAACAGACTCCTAGCCGCTGGTGCTGCTGGAGAAGGCAGGTTCTGGGAAAGCTGTGACAGACTGTCGCTGCCTCCTCAAGAAACGCAATACTATTTTAAGAGATAAACAAGTGTGGCCGTGGTTAAAGATAATCACAGTCAGATGTTGGCAAAAGTAGGCAAACATCTCTAGGCCTGTGCTATTTAGGGTCTAAAAGTGTGTGTGTGTGTGTGTGTGTGTGTGTGTGTACACGCCAGCCCATGCTTATGTTAAGAGCTTTGGTAGCACACATTTACAGATACAAAGAAAACTAATACCCTACGGAAAGACGCTTCTGGAAGTGTTATCGCATCAGAGGGCCAAAAGGCAGTCAATAGGGAGCTGCGCTAATACAATTCCACCATAGTAACAAAAACCAAAGGGACTCAAGGCTGGAATTCAGTTGGGCCGCAGGGTAAATGGGAGAGGGAAGAGACTACTTATTTAGCCATTGGGGAGAACAGTTTCATGTCTCTGAGCTCCAGTCTTGCCCGTGAAACGTGTAGGTTGGACCCCAAGAGCCAAAGGCCAAGAGATACTGCAGTCACAGACCATAAACTGCTGTCTGCCTGTCTTTGCTAAGGAAGCTCCATCCTAATCCAGGCACCACTCCCAACCCTTCTAGACCCAAACCTTTCTTCACAAGGTCTCAGTGAACAGGGGTCCCTTCCCGACAGAGGTCTCTCTGCCCTTTGAGGACTGTGCGGGAGAGATGGGCTCTGTTCAGCGGTTCTTAAACTAGTACTGTTTCTCATCAGACCCAAGCTAACTTCACTGTAGCGGGTATCTATCTGCTCTTCATAGGAGCGCTTCAGACTTCCTGGCTTTGAGAACTGAAACGCCGCCTGTTCATTCTCTCCCCCAGCAGTGGGTCCTACAATAGCACGGATATTTAACTCCCTGAACTAGAAGGATTGATTCAAGGAGGAGGAACTGACACAAATTAGATGGCCCCCAAGGAAATCAGGACCTCTCCCTCCCCACAGAACATGAAGTTCTGTAAGTGAACTTCAGAAGCATGTTGGTACATGCCTTTTATCTCAGAGACAGAGACAGGAGGATCTCCGTGAGTGTGAGATGGGCCTGGTCTACAAAGAGAGTCCTAGACCTGCCAGTGCTACACAGTGAAACCTTGTCTAAAAACCACAACAAAACTAACTTAATTCTAGTATATTTACGCAAAGAATCAAGTTTCTTTTTTTTGTGTGTGTGTATGTGTATAAGAGTGAGAGATGTGGTTATTAAATACAAAAGGCTCTAGTTAGTTGGCTGCTATGGCGGAACAGAAATGAAATAGAGCCGGGCAGTGGTGGCGCACGCCTTTAATCCCAGCACTCGGGAGGCAGAGGCAGGCGGATCTCTGTGAGTTTGAGACCAGCCTGGTCTACAAGAGCTAGTTCCAGGACAGGCTCCAAAGCTACAGAGAAACCCTGTCTCGAAAAACCAAAAAAAAAAAAAAAAAAAAAAAGAGAGAGAGAAATGAAATAGATCAGATATTTACCAGAGCCAAGAAGATAACTATAGTAATTAAAAGAATACATTTCAGAGGATCTTGATCATGAATACAGAGTAATAGCACACAATGAGCAAAATTGATGGACCTTAGTAGTGGTTTGACAAAAAAAAATGCTTAAAGATTTCAACATAGGGCTGGAGAGATGGCTCAGCAGGTAAACAGCCCGCCTTGCAAGTATGAGGACTAGAGCTTAGATCCCCAGAATCCACACAAATACTACGTAGGCATGGCAACCCATCTCTAATTCCAGTCTCAGAAGACAGACATGGGATCCTCAGTGCAGGCTAGTGAGACTATGGTATCGGCATGCTCTGTGTTTGATTGAGAGGTCCTGTCCTTAAAGAGCCTGGTTGAGAGCTATCCAGAAAGAGTCCAGACATCATCTCTGGACCTCCACATGAATGTGCACACACATATGCATCCATGTGTGTGAACACATAAACACATAAACCACATATACAAACTCATGAAGAGAAGAAAAATGGAAAATTCAAAAGAAAAACATCCAACCCACTGGCCTCCTGGATTTGAGAGGAGCCCTTTCTGAAGAGAAACCATCACCTTTCATTAGCCCAAGATCTACAGACCAACAATGGAGAGGCTTCTGTGGCTCGAAGATTAGGCAGAAGGCCTAGACCGAAAGCCCATGTCCTGTGCTCACCTCCTAAGCATCTGCCAGAGATCAGAGGGACGCACAAAGACAAGCCACTCTGGAAGCGCCAGGCACGCCTATGGTATGGCACAGAGTGCTGAATGTGACCAGCCTTACAAACGGCAAATGTGGCTAAATCATAAGGAGCCAAATTTACAAGCGAAATTGGCTGCAGAGCTTGGCCGTTGCACATTGCAGGGCCTGACATGGCAAAGGCATTCTGCTAACTGGACTTCAGACATTGGTACTGCCCTGTCTCTGCCATATGCACCCACTGATCCAGGAGAAGATGCCAACTGAATAAAGGCACAAGCCAGCAACCTATCAACGTAACACAATGAGCAGGTTATATCTCGTTAACCTGGGACTAGTTGTCTTTGGATTAGGAGACAAAGGTGAACACATAACTGTTGGCAAGAAGCCACGGCAATTACAGATCCGGTAAGTTATGTCATTGACCCTTTACAATGGGAGGAATCTGAGAGGGTGGAGAACGTGAGGGACTTTCTCTAAGGGACCGAGCAGAGCTAGGATAAAGGCCAACAGTCTCCTGTCATGTCTCTCCCCACCCTGAGCTCCCCCTCATTTTCTCCCAGGGCTGGTTAGGCTGTTGGGAAGACTCACCCACCTTCCTGTCCACCTCCCACACACATACACACCCTGGGAACAGTCCAGCTCTGCTTTTGCTCTCACAGCTCTGGCTTGCTTAGCTGGCAGAAGGGTCAGAGTTAAATTTAGACCTGACCACCTCCCTGGGACTCAGCTGGATCACTAGCTACGCGAGGAGAGATGTAGCCGCACTCGTAGGGCTAGCTATGAACTCTCAACCGGAAGCTCTTCTTGGTAGTTAGGCTGAAAGTTAAACGGGAAAGGGGCAGGATTTCTAAACAAAATCACAAAAGGAATGGAAGATAAAACAAACTAGAAAGACTGAAATAAACCTTACAAGGGTTGCTGAGGTGCCTGCCCCCAGCAGAAGCTAAGTGAACAAGCAGGGTTATCTCTGGCTTTTTTTAAAATTTTTTAAAATTTTAACCTTTATTGTTGTTATTTATGTATATGGGTGCACACGTGCACAGCTGTGTACCACATGCATAGAGTGCTCGTGGAGACCAGAAGAGGGCGTCAGACACCCCAGAACTGGAGTTAACAGATAGTTGTGAGCTGTCACGCTGGTGCTGGGAATCAAACTCCAGTCCTCTGGAAGAGCAGACAGTGTCTTACCTGCACAGCTCTAGCCCTATCTCTGCCTTCTAAAGACTTTTAGGGAGTAGGTACTGGGCAAGATCTCAGAACTGACTTTGAACAATGACCCACAATCGGATCTGCAACTTTCCCAAAGAGGAGTGTTTAGACACAGTTGTGATGTGGCTCAGGACCACTGAAGGTGGCGCTGCAAGAGACAGCAGCAGCAGATGACAAGGTCTCCGGACCAGAGAACTCAAGATGGCCGGGAAGTGCCAGGGTGGGAGACAGTGGATGGGGCTCGGCTATGGCTATCGAGTGGATATCTGCTGCCGGGTTCAGGTCACAGGTTGACAGTTCCACAGGGACTGAGGTCATGAAGTAGGAAGTAAAGGCTCCACCATGACCCGTGGTGGCCAGAGAACACAGAGGCTCAGGGGTTTACAGAGCAGAGATTTTCACGTGAGCTCTTGTTTCCCTTCTTTTCTGAGATGGGAGCTCCCTGTGTTGCCCAGGCTGGCCTTGACATCCTTGGCTCAGGTGACAGTCCCAGTGTTGGGATCGTGGTGGGACACTGTGCTCAGGCTATCTGTGCTACTGAAACAAACTAGCTTCAAGCAAGGTGCGAAAACCCAAACTCCACACAGCCATCAAGGCCTTGTGCTCTTTGACTATGCTTTGTGTGCTCTCCCATAACACTTAGCAAGGCCTTTTGGAAAGATTCTTTAAATACGGCCCAGAGGACAAACAGTGTGTACTTAGGGACTCAGTGAAAGGTAGCAAAGAAGCTTTTAATACTCATGTCACACTCTCAGACAGGGCCCCACTTGTCCAACATTCTCAGTGTCCTATTTGTTTTTATCATTTTGTCTTCACTCAAGAGTACCTAGAAAATATATGCTTGTAAAAGACACACACACACAGAAACCTAACCCATGGCTCCATCCACAGTGTAAACAGATGAGGGCGGAGCTTTATTCTGCTTTGGTTTCTGTTTATCTCCCAGTCTGTGGAGGAATCACCCATGACTAGGAGTCCGACACACTCTGGAAGGACCTCATAGTCTTCAGTTTGACTGGACCACACTGGGTGTCCATGCCTAGCTTTAGATTAATGCTGATCTTCCTGTCCACCTAGCCTGGAGGAGTGATAGGAAGCTCCTTGGAAGTCTCAAAAGGTCTTCTGGCCTTGCTTGGATACTCCAGGTCACTCAGGAAGACTGTGATGGAATAGGACCAGCTGGACCTAGCGCTCAGCTCTTGGTTGTGGAGAATCAAGTTGTGGTTTTAGATGGACTTGTGTTCCTGAGTGGTAGAGGGTCCCCAGGATCCCTGTAGACATTTGTGAACACAAGCTATAGTGCTTACCATGGGAAAGATTTTTGGGCAAGGCATAGTTCTAGGAACCTGGAAGGAAATTCCAGTTCACTGGGCCCCCGTGTCCTAGATTTTTTTTCCCAAAAAGCTTGGTTCCCCCTGATCCAGTCCATTTACCCTCTCTATCTCCCCAAACAAAAAGAGCAGGTGCATTCTGTTTTTCACTACCAACCCTTCAAAGGCCAAATAATCTGCTCTAGTTAGCATGATGTCATTTCCCCCATTTCCATCAAAAAATAGAAAGAGGCGAAAGTACAACAGATAGCATTCAACACAATAATTACCTGCAAAATATTATCTCCATTCTAACGTGATAGCATCCAAGTGCTGCACACGCCCCGTTTTTTGTTTTTGTTTTTTTTTTTTACTGTGCCTTTGAAACCTGGTGTGTGCAGCAGGGGCACATCCCAATTTGAACTAGCTTCATTTCAAGCCTTCAAAACCCCTTGTAGTGACCAACAGATTGGACAGTGCAGCTCTGGATGGCCTCTCTACTCTGCTTTCTTCGTGGTCCTCTGAATGCGTTTGTTTCTTCATCTCCATGAAAATGGGTCTCTTTATCCCAGCTCTTTAAAAGCGCTCACCTGTCTTCCACTCCTTGGGACATCTGGAGGATGATTCCCGTTAGTTTCTGCTTAATCACACTAACGATCAGAGAGGAGCTTGGGGTGTCAGGTGAAGAGTTTAGTGACCAACTCTTTACCCTTCTGTTTGTTTGCTGTAACTGTTTCACACATATGGACCAGTTCCCGAGCCCAACTGCAAAATATTTGGGAGCATGGAAGCATTTTGAATTCTTCTAGGAGCACTAGTCTAACATCGGTATTCCCAGAATTTTGGAATAAAACAGAAAGTGTGTGCTTTAACATTCCACAGGATTAAGGAATGGCTGAAATCATTTTTTCTCCTTCCTTCCTTCCTTCCTTCCTTCCTTCCTTCCTTCCTTCCTTCCTTCCTTCCTTCATTCTGAAATCATTTGAACATGACCTTTGGCATAGTCTGCAGGGACTTCTGGGAGCTCCATAACAACCTAACCCCTAGCACTTACAACAAGCCAGGACTGAGTGGTTTAAATGTGTTCATTCACCTAAGCTTTGAAAAAAAACCCCATGAACAGATTCCATGGTCATTTCTACTTTCAAGAAAAAGAAACCAAGAAGAAGAATGTATTTATGTAATTTATACAAGGTCACGGAGAAAAGCAGTTGATCAGCACTCACGTCCACTGTGACTGCTGTATTCAACCTTTCAACTACTGCAATCTATTACCTTGCAATACAGAACCACAAAATGCAGTTCTATTTTTACACTGTATATTAGTACATATCCCAAGAATCAAAGGTATTAGTTTGTTATACTCTGAGCCGGGCATTTCTCTCATATAAAAGAATTAGGCTAATTCAGAAAATGTAAACAGAAATAAACAGTTGGGGAGCCATGAAATTCCAAGTTCCAGAGGGTCCTTTTCATAATCCTAAACAAACCAGCACGCTGTTCCTTCCAAAAGGTATGAAGCTACGAGCAACAAATGAGCCTACAAATTCAGATACCTCCCCAAGTTGAAGAACCCTCTTTCTAGGAATCTGTCCTTGGGAAGCAGGTACGGGCATGTATCATTATAATACTGTTTAGAGCAAAAGCGAGAAATTGCTTGAGAGGAAGATGATTAAATATGAACAATTCATATTGATACATGATGAAAAAGCATCTAGTAGCATTTGTCATGTCTTAAACCTGGGAACAAAGGGCCCCAGGTGCCTATTTAATGTATCAAAACAGACCTGGGTTTCAGCACCAGATGAATGGGAAAAAAAAGAATTAAAGGAAGATATAACAGGTTCCTAGGTATGGTGGAGAAGGTTTATGGTAGATATGAGGGAGGTTTTAGCCAGAGGCAGAGACTTGTGGGAGAGTCTTGAGTGAACTCATAAAAGGGCGGCCTGCCCCTGGGTGGGAAAGTTCAGGGTAGGGGCAGGGCATTCCAGCCATACCATGTAACAGGTAGGGACCAAGGGATACTGGGAGGACTGGGCAGCCAGGTAGGCTTTGATATGTTAAATGGGCACTTCAGTTTGCTCTTGGTCCCCAGTTTGAGACCCAACAAGTATTCAAATGAAATAGGAAGCCCAAACATGTGGTTCCTTCTATGGAGGGACCACTATGGTCCATCTCAAGTTATCAATGATTTAGTAATTTGTTCTCAAAGTCTAGGATATTTTGTAACTCTTGTTACACTAGAAGTTGTTATCTTTAGGTGATAGAATTTTATCTTCACTTGCCTATATTTAAAAATTTTTTTCCATTTACATATTTTTCTAGACAGAAAAATCGAAGCTTCCTTCTAGTTTGCATAGATTTAATTCCTCTATTTCAAGGAATATCTCAAAGAAAAATACAACTCTTGAACTTACTTTTTGAAATTAACCACATGACTGAGGGGAGGAGGGAGGGTCAACCCTGCAGCTCCAGCCTCTGGAGTTTATAGATATCCTGAGGGGACAGGTCTACGTGGGGAAAATCAGACCTGTGCAGAAATGGAAGCTAAGGAAGGCAAACAAACAAACAAAAAAAACCCAAAAGAACTCCAGACCAGGTATCAGAGTGCCCACACAGCCTGAACAACTCAGAAGCATCTTCAGCCTAACCCTCCTACAACTCTCAACTGCTACAAGACTCCCGCCAACAGTTCTCCAGCTCGAGTCTCTTGGCAGAGCAGTACCTTGGCCATCCTGGAGGGCTGGAGACATAGCTTAAGAGACAGTGTCCTTGCCCAGTATGTGAAGACTCTGGGTTCCATCACCACCACTGGGGAAAAAAATCCTGCTGGGTGGTGGTGGCACAGGTTTTAAACCTAGCACTTGGAAGACAGAGGCAGGCAGATCTCCGAGTTCTAGGCTGGTCTGGTGTACAGATCAAGTTCTGGGATGGCCAGGGCTACACAGAGAAACCCTGTCTTGAAAAAAAACAAATAAAAATGCTTCTGTCCACGTGGAAGATGTTCTCGAGGTGAAGTAAAAGCAAGCTCTAAAGCAGTATGTAAATTACAAGACGGTTTGCCCAGAACGAGGTGGACCATGCAGCGATGATGATTTGTCTAACGCTTAATTTTGTTGTTGAACACAGTAAAGAAGCAGAAGCAGCATAGTACTTGCTGAGTGAGATGCCCTCACCTCCCTTATCTCACCCCAGAGGACAATAGCACAGATGGCTCCAGATTCCTCATTCCCGCTCCTATCCTGCCCCCAGTGCAGGGACTGCGACTGACAAGGAGAGGCCTCCTTAACTTCCCAAAACGAGAATTCCCCAGGGGAGAGGTGGCCTTCTCACACAGAATGCTTTTTCTTTCTGGAGCTGGGGGAAGGGAGAGGGGAGATGGAGAGAGGAGAGAGAGAGAGAGAGAGAGAGAGAGAGAGAGAGAGAGAGAGAGAGAGAGAGAGAGAGAGAGGGAGGAGAGGGAGGAGAAAGGGAGGAGAGAGAGGAGAGAGAGAGGAGAGGGAGGAGAAAGGGAGGAGAGAGAGGAGAGAGAGGAGAGAGAGAGAGAGAGAGGAGAGAGGGAGGAGAGAGGGAGAGAGAGAGAGAAACCGAAAAGAAAAGAAGTCAAAGAGGAAACACAGTTTCCCACCAGATCAGGCTACTAAGCCTTTGTGTCTCACCCCCAGGGAGCGCTGAAACCACCTGGAGAGTTTGTTAAATCACAAACTAACTGTTAGATCCTGGGACTGAGCCGAGCATGTCTACCACAGCCCTGAGTGACCACTCTTAGTCACTTCTGCTCCTAGGCATTCTGCCAGGGAGGAGAGAGAGGATTCGCAGCCCTGGTGTGAGGCTGGACCTTGCAAACCGGCCGATGTGGACTGTCCACCGCTTGGGGAAGCTGGGTTCCCCCTGTGGCTGGAGAAGATAATACCCCTCCATCCATAAGAACACACAGATTCTCATGCAGGAAGTGGGGGAACTAAGGATGTCCTGAGAACTGGGGATGCAGCAGTTGCTCTGGGAGAGGAAACGCATGCTCACAAGTCATTAAACCCCAGGGAAGAGCAGACAGCTGCAAACGACATAGCTGCTGCTTTAACCCAGCAACAGAAAGGGGTTCCCTTTCTTTCAATTTGGGTTTCCTCGAAGTGGTCACCAGAAGGACAGGAAGAATGTGGAAGAACCAGCTCAGAAGCTCTCAAGTTTTCTCTTGGACAGGCAAAGCCATTGGCAACCTCTCAGCCACCTCAGGGTGTAACCGAGGCCCCGCTCCTTCCAGGAAGTATCGCACAGAAAGTCGCGCTGCCTCCAAAAAGGGGAAAGATAAATCCCATTAGTCACTGAAAAAGACCAGGCAGGGAGCCAAACCACCTTGTCCCTTACCTGTGAACTCTATAGGTGACCCTGTCCGAACACCAGCTGAACATCCAGATCTCAGGGGCTGCACTAATAGGCAGGGTGGGGTTGGGTGGGGCGGGGGTGAGTGAGTGGGGGGGGGGATAGTTTTTTTTTCTCAGTCTAGGCAGAAACAGTCTGAAGGTGCAACAAAGGCTGCGTGCCCTTAGTAGCTGCACTGTAGGCAGAGAAGTATGCCTTAGATTGCTAGCTGAGGTCAAGGAGCAGGTGAACAATGGCCTTTTCTTTTTAGAGAATGTGGGTTCTCAGGATCAAAACTTCTAAAACGACGACGTCGCTTGCTAATGTATGTGAGGCCTGACTTCCAGCCCCAGCAAAAACAAAATAATCCCCTGTGTCTGCACAAAAGAAGGACAACTTGGGGTCACTTGGGGTTCTCAGTCTTTGGTTGACTCTTTTACAGGATAAAATGATTATGACACTAGCAGCATTCATAGGTTTTAAAATTGATTTAATTATTTGTAAAAGGAAAGGACAAATCTGTATTCCCTGCTTTGACAACTCCACAACATTGAAACATAGTGACGATGGCAATGGCTCGAGCCAAGACCATTAAATACTTTAGGAATGCAGATTTACACCATTGCGACACAGAGGCCAGAGTCTATGTCTAGTATACTGCTGTCGTTAATAGCAGGGCTTTAAAAGCATGTTCCGTGCCTGGTGCTGTGCTGAGCCCTTCACAGACATTGTCCTAACCGGTCCTCACAGCGGGCCCCACTGTAGTAAACATCATCTTGATTCCCATCCTTTCCCAGGTCTCTAGTTCAGGGCTAACAGGTGGTCAGCTCAAACATTTGTCAAGTGAATTAAAATGCTAAGCATTACATAAAACCAGGAGCAGTCAAGGATGGAAGGAGAGGACTGCATTTCCTGGATGCATTTCCACCTGCAGGGATAAGCATTAAGAATGCGTGCCTGCAGTTCCGGCTACTTGGAAGGCTGGGGTAGG
Organism: Microtus pennsylvanicus; assembly: GCF_037038515.1. Taxonomy (NCBI): domain Eukaryota; kingdom Metazoa; phylum Chordata; class Mammalia; order Rodentia; family Cricetidae; genus Microtus; species Microtus pennsylvanicus. Next base: position 60,813,632 of record NC_134579.1, on the reverse strand, counting down.
AAGATGAGGCAGGAGAATGGTTTGAGCCCAGGAATTGGAGGCTAACCCAGGCAGCATAGAAAGTCTCTTAAAAAATAAATAAATAAATAAATAAATAAATAAATAAATAAATAAATAAAATAAATAGACAAGAGGTTGTCTTTTGAATGAACTGAACCAGAGGTCAAAACATACAGCAACAAAATCACACGATAGGAATGATAAAGAGCTAGGCTGGCACACGTTGTCTTATCTCTGGATAGAAGAGTCTTTAGAGTGAACCAGGCAGACGGTATCATTACCCCCAAGAACAACAAAGCATTCCACAGTCAACATCTGAGCTTCCACTGGGGAGTGATGTCTGCACTTCTCAGTGGCATCTCAGTGAAGAGATGTTCCATGCCCAGAGACAGAGTAGAGGAAGGATCCTGGGAAGGCATTCTGGTCCTGCTACTACTAATGGCTGGTCTGGTCTCTTTCCTCTTCCAGAAAAATAAAATGAATTGGGCTTCCATCTGGTTCAGGACTCTTTGGGAATGGCTAGACTGGGTCTGGGGCTTTATTTGAAGTGATATCACTGAAGAGGAGCTGTTTTTTTTTTTTTTCGAGACAGGGTTTCTCTGTGGCTTTGGAGCCTGTCCTGGAACTAGCTCTGTAGACCAGGCTGGTCTCGAACTCACAAAGATCCGCCTGCCTCTGCCTCCCGAGTGCGATGAAGGAGCTGTGTTTTTAAGAGGTGGGGCAAACCAGAATGACCCTACTGATGAAGACACATTGGACATGGAGAAATCATGTTGGTATTGATTAGGAAGCTTTTTCCCTGCTGGCTAAATTCCATAGTACTGAAAGGTACTACGCAGGCTGTTGGGAGGAAAAAGTCATTAATGCTCTTAACTGCGAATCTTGTGCACCGCAATAATGACTGCTGGTGCAAGAAATGCATGGGTGCAATAGTGGCACTGATGCTAAAAGGGTAACCAACTGCTTGGATTTAAGGTCTGTTCCGCAAGAGCAAACATATGTCTGATATTGCAAATCTGGCTAAGAACCTGTGTTTGTGAATCTCATAAGCACTGGGGTGAAACTACTCCTCTTATTTTGCCAAACTGCCACAGTATCAAACTGCCCTCAGAATTCATATCTTTCTACCTATAGATTAGTGCAGGTCATCATCAGAAAGGTTTGTGCAGTGAATGGAGGTTTAATGTAAGAACTCAAACAGGTCAAAGTGCAGAGAATAAGTGATCATGGTGTGCTCAGTTGCAAATAGTACATCGATATCACACCCCCTCCACAAGGCTCAGAGATCATCATGGAAGTAGAGGGCAGAGAGATTCTAAGAGTCAGAGGTTGGGGAGGGCGGGAGCAAACTGGACATGGCAGGACCATGGAACTCATGCATTCATGACAGCTATTCCCGCACAGGCCTGCACAATATCAAACCAACTAACATCCTAGCATGGAATGGGAGAGGGCTCATGAGTCCCCACCCCTAACTAAGGAACCACTATCAGTTACTGGCTCCTGCATAAGGGAGAGTCAGTTTTCTTTAAGGGCGTGGTTCTTAATAAGTCCACCATGCTCCAGGAGATGGCCCCATACCCAGGAGTATACGAACAACACAAATTGGAGTTAGTGGGTAATTACATTTTTCAGAAAGCGGTTAAAAGTTCAGGTGTGCAAGGCAGGTTATCAGGATGGATTCTAGATCTGCTGTTCAAGCCCTGTATGTCCTAAATCACCCTATGGCATAGTATCTATCTCTGTACAACAGGGATGATAAAAAATTATTATCTGAAAAAGAGAGAGGGGGCAAAATTTCAGGGCAGAAGAGAACTAGGGTAAGGTTCTCAAAATGAATATCATGGAACAGACGTCGATAGCGCTGGAGTCGGGTGTGCCCACAGCATCACTGTAAGGGGTCAGGATAATCCTCAGGGTTCACCTGCATGCCCACCTGCATTTTAATGCTCCCTCCCAAAGCAGGATTTCCCGTCCAGCACTCACCACTGCTGTCTGGATCGTAGCTGACATCCCTGATACTCCTCACCAGTTAGGAGATATGGAAGTCAGAGACAGTTGGGGACAGTGTGTGGGAACAGAGTGTGTATTTGGTGTCGCTCCCCAGATTTGGGTTTATCCATGGGGTGGGGGACCAAGAGGTATGTTGGGGAAAACTAAATGTCAAATGGTGATTTGAGTTTTCAGGTCTAAGGTACATGGAGTTTTGTCCCTTGGGTAGTGAGTTAAAGCGTCCTATGGACCCTCTTCCAAGTGATCAACACCTTTTTAAAGGAACTTGGTGTCATGGTTTCACACATCAAATGCAGTTTATAAAGTGAGCTGTATCACATCAAGTCATAAGGCTCCTGGTTAGGGAGTCAGGGAAAAGGCAGGGGAAAAAAATTAAGATAAATATAGAGAAGGCTGACTTTGGATATCCTGTGACTTTCCAGAAATTGGTCCAGAGAGCCAAGCAGAAACTACCCCTGTTCTGAAAGGACCATGGGTGGATTTACGTAGACTAAGTCGTGGACCACCACCCTCCCCTCTGAGATGCTCAGCCTGCTGAAGTATCTCAGTGTAAGTGACAGCACCAGGCTTCACATATAAGGACTTGGGGATGGCAATAAACAAGCATGGCTAATTGGAGGGTTCTTGTCCACATATCCCAAGTGAATTACAAGCTGACTGGAAAATTGAGAGCCCTAAAATTGGCATCCTTCTAGAAAGATTGGGATCCATGATTTAAGTCACAAAATTCTGTGGAACATATACAGGCTTCTGGCGATTTAAAAATCTCCTTTGACACTCGGAAAGACATTTAAACAGTTTTATTTTTTCAATTAAATTCATATATTTACTCATTTATCATGGTGGTGAGTGAGTGTTTAACACAGTTTGCATGTGGAGGTCAGAGGACAACTCCAAAGAATCGGTCCTTTCCTTCCACCAAGTAGGTCCCAGGGATCAAACTTGTGTTGCTGAGCTTGGCAGCAAGCACCTTTACCCACTGAGCCATCTTGTTGGCCCAGGAGGTTTTTCATCTTGTTTGTTTCTTCTTTCTTTATGTTTTAGTTTGTTTGCTTACTGGTTTTTTTTTTTTTGAGACAGGGTTTCTCTGTATAGCCTTGTCCATCTTGGAACTCTGTAGACCAAGGCTGGTCACAAACTCAGAGATTCACGGGTCTCTGCCTCCTGAGTGCTGGGATTAACGGTGTGCATCGCCACTGCCCAGCTTATGTTCTTTCTTAAACTTTGAGCTAACTAAAGAAATCGCTTAAGTTGACCCACTTCTTAAAGGACAGTTTGGCTGCCTGAGCAGTGCCCAGTTCCCCCAAGAGGGTGACACCGGTGATTTATAGCCCTTCACACACACACATGCTGGTATCTACTTCTCTTCCTTAGACCATTATTGCACTTTTGATTGCTTTCCCTCTCAAAGAAGCAGCTGTAAATACATCGCTCATGTTTTTCTCCTCACCCTATCTCTATTTCCTTATAAGAAAAGGGTGGGCCTTCTGTTGTTTTCCCTTAGCACCGGACGTCAAGGTAGGTATTCTCTGTGATATTACTGTACTCAACAGAATCAAAATATAAACAAACAAGCAAAGAAGGGGGAAATCCCCCTTTTCCAAGTCAGAAGACAAGCTCAACTAAATGAGCGCATATTTTCAGCCAAATGTGAAGTTTATAGCCCACAAAGGGGCATTTACTGAATCCCTGGCTTTTTTCCTAGTGACAGCAACTAAAAACACATCACTCCGCCCAGAGACATTCAGTATGGCTCTCTAAGCTTCAAGCAAAAAAAAAAAAAATAACTAGAACTTTTGACTACTTCATTCCTTTTACTTTGTGCTCGGTGGGTTTTGAGTCCTCTACATTCTGATAGACAGGTAACCAGTTTGCAAACACCGGCTGACCTGGGGACCACAGCTGTGGGCTCTGACCTATGAGCTTCAGAGTCAGGCAGGCAGCAAGAGAGCAAATTCAGAGGGAAAAGAGACAAAATGATGAGCTGCCTTTATTTAAAGAGGGAAGTAGCTCCCTACTGCCTTCCTATGGTAGCAAGTCTGCAAGACCTGAGAAACTGGTTTCGGTGAGTAGGCCTACAGATAAGTCCAGCTGGTGAACACCCTACAGAGGAACCTCTCCCGTGTCCTTTCCTTCTGCAGTGGGGCATCCTCCCACAAAGTTCTGGGCTCCAGGCGATACGATGCAGACAGCTTCAAAACAGACCTTATCTTCTCTGTTTGCTGCTGAATCGATGCCCTGGGGCTGAGTAGAGACTCCCAGCTCCCTTTCCTAGCAGCACCTCAGATGCTATCTCACTCTGCCCAGCCCCCAGACAGGTCCAGCCTTACACCTTTTAAATCTAGGAAAAGTGAGGGGCAGAAGCCTGAATAGTGAAAGGGCAGCTTTGGTAGCAGCTTTTATCACCTCTCACCAGCTTTAGTTCATGATCTAGGGCAGCTCCAGCTAGCTCCAGCAAACCCCCTTTTCCCACGCCCCCTCTTCTAGCCACAGAGCTTGCAGCCACCAAATTCTGAATTCTCAGGCTGGCGCCCTGGGCCCCCCACTTCTCTGCTCAGCAAAGGAAGGCAGGGACAACTCACAAAACTGCACTGCACTATGTGGATCCAAGAAGGCCAGCTGCAGGGGACATGTGCACCACCACAAACCCCACATTCCTCTTTTACCGGAAACGGACTCCCAAGAAAGCCTGCCTGAAAACCCTTCATCCTAGGGCAGGCAGCACAGCCTTCAGAGCAAACCTATCCACTCAGATCCCACTGGCTGCTTCCGGCTTCCCCTCCTCCCTCCCTTCAGTTCCCAGCCTGGGTTTCCAGTCCCTGCCCACTCCGACCCCTCCTCCCTCTGAAAGTCCACTTTTGAAGCAGGATACAGCTCCGTTTCAGGCTGTTCAAAATTAATGAAGACATGAGAGAATCTGTTGCTGAACCTTGATGACACGGGAGAAGGTCCTTGAGATGTCATCGGTCTTTGGTCACACAGCTGTTTAGGACTGGGAGTTTGCCAGGCTTATGAGGGTCACTTGGGTAACTCCATGGGAAGGTGGTATGGGTGCTGCTTAGATTATGGGTCTTAGACTGAGGATCTGTAAATTGGACCGAAGTCACAATTGGTGGGAAAAAAAAATTAGGGCAAAAACCAAATAAGAGGTATGGCCTTTTGTCTCAAATCACACATTCTTTCTTCCCCACTCTCCAGGCTGAAGTGGTAAAGTGATATGAACAGCTTAAGGCCTCACCCCACCCCCTTTTCTTCCAGGAGAAGCTACACTACCCACAACCCTCCTTCTGAGACCCTTCTCACTCACTCTGTTTTGCAAGCTGCTTTGGGGAAACTAGTTGCTTCCTGCCAGTCTCTTCAATGACATTAAAATTAGCAGAATAATTAAATACAGTCCTAATTGGGTCCAAAAAAGAGTTGTTGGTTAATTAAAGAGCCAGCATCTGGCCCAAAGCCGTAAATCCACGTTGTTCTGTGAACGTCCAAGCAGAGAAAAGTGATCTCGCGTTCCCTAAGAAAACTGTCACTTGGAAAAAACTGAGTCAAGCACATCCCTCCAGCCAGGAGTCAGTTCACCGCAAGCGTATGTAAATGAGCACTGAATTGTGCCTCTTCCAAGTCCCTTTTCTCACTCCATACCCACGTCCCCCGCGTCCAAAGTCGCTGGGAAGTAATCCGTCCCCAAACTGCAACTCGGCATCCTCCAGAGCGCGCGCATTCTGCTGCCTGGGAAACGGAGCCCAAGGCAGTTCACAGCATACCCTCTCCCCAGAGATCTCACCCCATTCCCTCCTCAGTCCCGCCAGCTTGGTTAAAATGCCACTCACCTCTACAGGGAAAGCAACAGCAGCACTTAGCAAAGAACCAGCCCAAAGAGGGACCTCGGGTGTAAGCCTGATCGCCGCCCTTCATGCTGCAGCGCGCCCCCAGCGCTCCAGCATGGCACGGGCGCCGGCTGGGATGAGAGCACGGCGGGAGGAAACTTCTGCGCCACCCGCCAGCCAAGTCCCGTTCCCGCCCGTCGCCCTCCTCCTCCGGCACCCCGGCGGTGCAGGGACTAACAGGGAGTTGGGCCACCTTAGGCAGGAGGGAGGGGCTTGGCGACAAGGGCGGGACTAAGGGGGGCGGAGTTCCAAGGTCCAGCTGTTTGTTGGGGACGCCGCAGCAAGCCGGCAGTAAGTCGGCAGCGTCCCTATGTCTTACGAAATACGCAAACACACGTGTGTGACTGTGGGCATAGACAAGTACTGGGGGTTCGGTTACCTAGCGCCCCTGACGCAAAACAAATACTTATGTGAAATTTCCAAAGGCTATCAGAGTCAGTTTTAGCTTAAGATACAGAGCTAGAAGAGGTCAAAGAGATGGGCGAGGGGCAGATTAGAAGACTCAAAACAATACTTTGTCCCTATCTAGTTCCCTTATCTTCTCTCTATCAAAACTTCCTCAGCCTTTCTTTCCTTTCTTTCAGTGCTTACAACTAATAATGGCAGTGATCCCATGCTCCCTTATCAGCTTCCCCATCAAAATGATGTGCAAAAGCTTTCTGGGTTTGGCATAATAAAAACTGAAGTTCAAAGCTCACTGACTAATTCTGACCTTAGGCCAAACAATTCACTTTTTTTGATCTTTAGTTTTCTTTTCCTTTCTTTTCTTTTTTCTCTTCTTTTTTTTTTAAGACAGGTTTCTCTGTGAAACAGCTCTAGCTGTCCTGAAACTTGCTTTGTAGATCAGGTTGGTCTTGAACTCAACAGAGAACTGCCTGCCTCTGCCTCCCGAGTGCTGGGATTAAAGGCATGCGCCGCCACCACCACCGGGCTCCTCTTTCTTATTAAAATGAAAACAAAGCACAACAAAAACAGATGGGCGTGGTGGCATATTTCTAGGGAGGCTGAAGACGTGGGATCAAGAGTTACCAAAGAGCCTGGGCTGGATAGCAAGGACCTGTCTAGAATTTGAAAGGATACTCACAGAGCCCATGTTTAACAGTCCCAGAAATGCCTGCAGAAAAGAATCCAAGCACCTCAGCTACCTACTACCGAAGGCTTCCGTCCACTATCTCCTCTCTGCTACAATCCATGGATTTATCGCTCCTTTTCCTTCAATCCCTGTGCTTCCCCTCTTTATGCCTTTCTCATGGTTCAAAACCAAGCTGAGTGTCTTTCAGTATCCTCGAAGCTGACCTGAGCAGCATCAAATGCACCTTTCCACGAACCACAGAACAAACCTCAAACAGGATATGTGAACCACTAGTTTGTGCCCAGTTTTAGGAGAAATGCCTTGGGAAGGATGAAACACTCACAAAGCAAGTCCATTAGTTAGAAAAAATAGACTCTGGACTGGAACTATAGCTCAGTGCTAGAGGGCTAGTCTAGCAAGTTTAAGGGCCTGTGTTTAACACAGGAACCAGGCCTGGTGGCCCATACCTTTAATCCCAGCACTCAGAAGGCAGAGGCAGGTGGATGTCTGTGAGTTCGGGACCAGTCTGGTCTACATAGTGAGTTTCAGGACAGCCAGGGCAACGGAGTGAGAACCTGTCTCAAAAACAAAACAGAAACACTGGGAAAAGTCAAGAAAGAAGAAAAGAGAAACAAAGGCATGATGGAGGCTGGGGATGCTGTGGAGGAACGAGAACAGCGTGGCTTAACGAACACTCCTAGCTGACACTTAAGGAGCAGGCACACATGCCAAGCGATCTCCTCCATCCATGAGCCCATTTGTCCAGAAGGACAACAGCAAACCCTTAAGGTGAGTCTGAGAAATAAAATTAACGGTGCTGCTTTAGTGGGTTAGCTCTAAAGAAAAACTCTAAAAAGTTTTGCTCCAACAGAACCTTTAGGACCTAAGGTCCTTGTGCACCTGTCTGCCACTTCCCAGCAAGACTGGCAAGGTCATCTGTCTGCCGGTCAGGTGAGACGGGTGCCTCCGCTGTTCCTTCTGACATGGGAAAACAGGGAAATGGCAGTTCTGCTCACACAGCCTATGCCCAGGAGTCCCCTTTTCAACTTCATAGGATCTAGAATCATCTAGTAAACAAATGTCCAGGTGTGTCTGTGAAGGAGTTTTTAGATTGGCTTAAACACAGTGGGAAGACCCACCCTAAAGTCAGCTCTATTGTATATTCTAAGCCCTATTGCATATAGCAAGCACTAGTGCATATAGCAAGCACTATTGCATATACCAAGCCCTGTTGCACATACCAAGCATTATTGCACATACCAAGCACTAGTGCATATACCAAGCACTATTGCACATACCAAGCACTATTGCATTCTGCAAGCACTAGTGCAGATACCAGGACCCTGGACTGAATAAAAAGGAGACAGTTGGCTGAGGAGCATTTATCTCCCTCTACTTCTTTCTAATTTATTTTTGCTATTTAATAGTCAGTCCCTCCCTTCTCAACTGCAGAGGCAAAGTAACCAACTGCTCCTGCTGCCGTGACACCTCTGCCATGATGGGCTGTACCCTTGAACTGTCGGCCTAAGTCACTTTTCTCTAGTGTCTGTTAGAGCTACTAGAAAAACAACTAATTCAGGGAAGGTCAATATATTGCCTAAATAATCCACCTCTTTTGATACCTTGGAACATTCTTTTTAAATTACTTTTGTGTGTGTGTGTGGTTTTTTTTTTTTTTTTTGAGACATGGTTTCTCTGTATAACAACCCTAGCTGTTCTGAAACTCGCTCTCTGGACCTCAAGCTCACAGAGATCCACCTGCCTATGCTTCCTGTGATTAAAGGCATGCAACAACAGCACCCAGCTTGAAATTACTTTTTAATATTGGTGCATGAATTATATCTATCTATGGGGTACCCTGTGATACTTTTGATATGTAACATCCTGAAAGGAATTTAAAGATGCATCAGAAGTTTATTGGTGAGGGGCTAGCAGTGTACTCAGGGGGATACTTGTGTGGCATGTGTGAAGCCCTTAGTTCCATTCCTGGCAGAGTTAAAATAATAACATCCAGGTGTTGGTGGCACGCACCTTTAATTCTACCACTTTGGAGGCAGAGGCAGGCGAATCTCTGAGTTCCAGATCACCCTGGTCTATAGATAGAGTTCAAGGACAGCCAGGGCTACACAGAGAAACTCTGTCTCAAAAAAAAAAAATCAAATCAAATCAAATCAAAAAATAAACTCCTGCTGAAGATTCAACATCAATAACCCACAAGTCTCACTGTTGTCCTCAATGGCCTTTTAGAACAAGACTGACCAATGTCTGCAGACCAACGGAGATATCTTGAGTACCCCTAGGGTACTGATGTTGGTTTTCCCACTAACACAGCAACTATTTATGAGTGCTGTGTTCCAGACTCTTTCTTAGCCACTGGGTCTGCCTGAGTGAACAAAACCATTGGTGACCTTAGAAAGTAAACACAAGGGTACATTCGCCAAGAATATAATTTAGTCTCTGTAATGTAGCCTGAATGTAACTGGCCCCCATTATCTCACAGGGAGTGGCACAATTAGGAAATGCTGGAGTTGGCGTGGCCTTGTTGGAGGAAGTGTGTCACTGTAGGGGTGGGTTTTGATGTCTCCTATACTCCAGCTAAACTCACTGTAGACTTAGACTCAGATCACTTCCTGTTGCCTGCAGATCAAGATGTAGAACTCTCCGTTCCTTCTCTAGCACCATGTCTTCCCATACACCACCATATCCCACTATGATGATAATGGCCTAGATCCCTGAACTGTAAGCCATCCCAGTTAAAATAGTTGCTGTGGTCACTGTGTCTCTTCACAGCAATAGAAACCCTAACTGAGACAGACACCTAGCCTTTGTTACAGATTTAAGAAAATAAGATCCCAAGTTGAAGCAGTAGCTTAAGAAATAGTTCAGCAACCTAGTACTCCACTTAGTTGGGACCACGTACACAACGCTTTTCTATAATACACTTGACACATCAGGACTCTTACCTGCATGCACTATGCACATGCATCCCTCTCAAACAACACCCTTGAGACTCCCACCTTCATTGTGCTAACTGCATACCCTATCCAATTCAATTTTACTCCACCTGGGTTGTGTCCAAATACTGATCTAGCTGAGACTAGTTTTGAGTATATCCACAGTAAGACACACTGTGTCCTCTCAGTGAACTTTTAGGAGCGCCCCCTTATTTACTACCTCATGATTATGCATAACTGGGCATGCAGTATAATTAAATTCAGAGACAATGTGGGAAGGAACAGGTGCAATAGAAAAGATGTTATATAATCCATGTCTGCTGGTCAAAAATAGAGAACCACGCAAAAACACCCCTGCCTTTAGCCTATCAAATGAAGTCTCAGGCAATAGCCTGGGATCCTTGAGTAACCCCTACCCTCACTCATGGAGCCTCCCACCACTCCTGACAACACAGTTCTCTCTAGTCAATGCTAACTGGGCTTTTGTACAAAGTCCCCTTGGTACTTTGCAAATCTGCATGAGCCTTTGTTTCATTGTGGTAAATAGGAGCCTGAGAATCTGGAGACGCCTGGCCTAGACCCTGACAACCAATAACAAGACCGCCTAGATGCACCTAGATGTGTCACGTTTTCACGGTCACTTAGAAGGGGTGGATGACGGACCGTGGTTTTCAGCACAGCTGCCAATATGAACCACCAGCGAGCTTTACAAATCGTAGGTAATTTTGCTGGCTCCCCAGGAGGTTCCAAGGATTGAAGATTAATGGCCGAATGTCTCTTGTCCAGATTCACTGACTTGAGTGCATCTGGGAAGCAGCAGCTTTAAACATTCCCTGGGGGTTTGTATGTGATGTGCTGCATAGCCAGAGAGCCACTGGGGTATCAGTGATGCATATCAGAATAACCTGGAGAGCGTGCTAAAGCACAAATTCCTGCTCAAATCTAGTTTCTGATTTAGTGGGTATGGAGTGGACCTCAGAATTTTCATTGTCGCGAGTGCTCCCGTGACACTAATTTGGTACGGAAATTACAGTGAGAACCACTCACGTTGTGATTCTTTCCCTCATCCACTTGCCATCCACACTTCTCTCTGTACTAACACCTTTATCTTTTATTTTTATTGTTTATTTTGAGGACACGGCCTTCCTTCACAAGGTCAGGAATTGATTTTGTTTACCCTGGATCAGAGCTTGGTACAGAGCATGTTTTTGGAAGTGGCTAATATCTTCCCCCTGTCCATCCCTCTCTCCAAAGATGACCCAAACAAGACTTGGTCTTGCATGTCAGTCACAGGGTTTGGATGAGACTTAGCATCTGATCCAGTTTCATGCAATAATCATAACCATTGTTAGCTTAGCAAGAGCTAGTGAGAAAGCAGCTTTCTCTTTGCGGATGATTTTGAAGTGGGTACAGTGTTAGCCTAAGGCATCTGAGGGCAGTCATGTTGCAACCAGGGAAGAAGCTGCATTGGAATAAAGCCAACAGAGGAAGGGGAAAACGGAGTGGGAGGGTAGATAGATAGATAAACAGATAGATGATAGGTAGGTAAAAAGGTAGATAAGATAGATAGGCAGATAGGTAGATAGGTAGGTAGACTGACTGATTCTTATTTCAGAGAGTTTTTTAAAAAACTACCTTCCTATTTCCAAAGTTCAAGCTAAAAACCCCTGAACTTTAGCAGTATCTTTAGATTGTTTTGAATTTCCACAGGTGGCTAAATCTCACACTATTTTTGGCATTGTCTTCAGTGATAACAGCAGCCTAAATCAGTTAAGCTACCTGCCTATCTACCTATCAGTTCATTTTGTGTTTCAACTCCCCCTGCACCCAAAGGACTCCCGGGTCTTGGTCCACAGATGTCCTGGACCAGATGTCTCAATGTCAGGCCTGGCATGGGGTGCTAGAGTGACTGTTACTTCCTTGAGGTTAGCCTTGAGACACACAGGGTTGTCACCACAGGCACCCACTTCTCTTTTCAATCAATACACAGACGTCCCATTTCTTGCTATAGGAACACTGTTTTCAGATTCGCCAGACAGGGGTTTTCTAGATCACAGTATTTCTCCATATATCTTAGTGACAGCCCAGGTCAAAGACAGACGGGATAACAACTCTACCCTACCTCGGGCCTAGAGTTCTTTGTGTACCTTCATTTGGTGTCAACTACATTCAAGATCGCCCACGCCCCAGTTTCCCAGTGATATCCCCAGGCTCAGAGAGGCTGAGGGCATGATTCCTACTGAGTGCAGAGAGCTGGACCCACCTGTGCCACTATAGAATTCAGAAGCCCAGCAAAGGATTCCTATGTGAAGCCAGGGCAGAGAAGCATAGGCTCTTTGGGGCCTATGCTCTGGGAAGAGTCCAGTTGTGTATGTAGTTTAGGAAGCAGCTAACCATAGGCATCTTTGCTTTCGCCAATGCTGACAACTGGTTCCTCCATCAATTCATCTGTTCCTGTTCCTATTCCTCTTGTTGTTGTTATTTGGAGATGGGAGTCTCACTGTGTTGCCCAGTCTGATCTTGAACCTTACATGATAGTTGCATTTCATCCTCACAAGTAGCTGGGATGTCAGTGTGTGCCACCACGTCCGGGATCCATTCCTGATGCTCTATGATTGCTAATACATGTTCCTTAATCACCCTCTTTCCCGTGTTCATTTTCCAACGTCTGATCTGCTTGCCTGTTGGCACCGCCATAACTTTCTCCAAGTGACCCAGTCTTGGCTTTTCTTTGTGGCTATGGCTTACAATACATACAATTCTTGCCAGGTATTGATCACTTATTCCACAAGTACCCTGGCCTTAGAACAATTCCTGTCATTCTTAGCCAGAACTCCTAGCTCTAGGACATGATCCCTTAAACCTTGGCCCTCCTGCCAAGGTTTAAGCTGGTTTCCATGACAGATCAGAGAAGAGGGTATAAATGGGAATCTATATAGGAAGGACAACTTTTATCAAACATGGTCTCTGACCACAGACAAAGAAGAGCTGGGAGAATTCTAGAAGCAGTGGATTTGAGATTTTCTTTCTTCCTTCTTTCTTTTCTTTCACTCTTTCTTCTCTTTTTTTCCTGATTTTTTTTTTTTTTTTGGTTTTTCGAGACAGGGTTTCTCTGTGGCTTTGGAACCTGTCCTGGAACTAGCTCTGTAGACCAGGCTGGTTTTTCCTGATTTTTTGAGACAGGGTTTCTCTGTAGCTTTGGAGCCTGTCCTGGAACTCATACCGTAGACTAGGCTGGCCTTGAACTCACAGAGATCTACCTGCCCCTCCCTGCCTCCCAAGTGCTGGAATTAAAGGTGTGCGCCACCATTATCCAGCTTCATTTTTCTATGATGGACAAAGGAACTAAAGATGGAGCCAAGCCTGGGCATAGGTATTTCTTAACGTGGAAAGAGGAATGGAGCCGGGCGGTGGTGGCGCACGCCTTTATTAATCCCAGCACTCGGGAGGCAGAGGCAGGCGGATCTCTGTGAGTTCGAGGCCAGCCTGGTCTACAAGAGCTAGTTCCAGGACAGGAACCAAAAGCTACGGAGAAACCCTGTCTCGAAAAAAACGGGGGGGGGGGGAGAGGAATGGAGACTAGTGTTACCACTGGGCAGAAGCACTGGAGACTTTAGAAAGGAGGTGTGAGATATTTTCCTGAATTTAATTTTCAGAGCTTCAAGTAAGTCTTTTTCCAAACGGTGCAATGTCTATGTGTGTCACTAGTCTCAGATAATAGTTAATTTTAACGGGAATAACTACAGAAACAGCATGGCTGCCAGCATTATACACAGGAATCCCTTCTAGTCATCTTTGTTTGGCGTGGTTTAGCCATTGCTAACCTTGTGGGTAGCACTATGCATCTAGAGCTGGCTGTAGAACTCCAAAGATGTAACCGTAGTGAGCTCATCCCACAGGACTCCAGCAAGCGCCTTGTGAATGTGTTTCCCTGCTCCTGCCCACCCGGCATCTTCTTGCTTCTTCCTGGTTTTCTTATACCTAAAGGAGTTACACACCACTTCACCCGCCAACATCCTCTTTTCTTTAGTAAAATGTCTCAGTTTCCCCTCTGGTTTGGGTCAGGTCCAAGGTAGTAGGTGACCCAGACAAATTGGTGGAGGATGTAGGGTAGCATGGAGGACTTGGTGTCTCCTCAGCCTGGACAGTGTTCATAGTCTTCTGTGGAGACAGAGGTAGAGCTGTTGGTACCAAGGACAGATTCCTGGAGATCCAGGCTGAGTAGCCTCTGAGCTGAGCTCAGAGGAGGGAGCTATTTATCAAAGTGAAAGGTGGCTGCAGCTAGAGCTGCTAAAAACAACCATTCCAGGTTCTATGCATTTCCAAAAATGCTCATTTGTAAGTAGGTCAAAGTGTTCCCAAAGGAGAGGAGAGAGAAGTGCAAGTCTATCATTTTGACTGAGTTACACTTTAGGGAAGTATATACTTGCTGAGTGTTCACTGCCAGGGTGGGCATTTAATTTCCACTGTCAGAGGCACCTCCACTCCCATGGGCAGAAGATGCATCCCATGGCTTCCTGGGGACCAACAGGGATGTTCTGATGTGTCAGGTAGAAAGTCAGCTCTGGAGGGATGCAGTTCAAGTCGGTTTACTCGAGGTTTCCACTTATAGTCAGATTCAGGGACCTCACCTCATATTTTGTTCTAAATAAACAAGGGGTGCTTAGTTTCATGTCTCCACAGAGAGCTCAGCATGAGACATCATTCCCTACCCCATCCTCAGGTCTTCCTGCCAAGGCTTCAGTGAGTTCCCTCCGCATGCGGAACCTGGCTGTCTTAGTTAGGGTTTCTGTTGCTGGGAAGAGACCCCATGGCCATGGCAACTCTTATTTAATTGGGGTAGTTCCCTTACAGTTCCGAGGGGCAGTCCATTATCATCATGGTGGGACATGGTGGCATGCAGGCAGATATGGTGCTGGAGAAGTCGCTGAGAGTCCTACATCTTGCGGGCAACTGGAAGTGGTCTGAGTGTCACACAGAAAAAAGCTTGAGCAAAAGAGACCTCAAAGCTTGTCTCCACAGTGACACACTTCCTCCAACAATGCCACACCTACTCCAACAAAGTCACACCTCCCAATTGTGACACACCCTTTGGGGGCCATTTTTTCCATAGTCACTCCAAAGGGGTCCTCATTGCATGGCTCCCCTTCCTTGCTATAAATATTTCCTGAGAACTTACAGGTCAGTCACTGTGCTAGACACTGGGGACAAGCAATGATCAAAACAGACACCTGGAGGAGGAGTTTACAGGAAGGGCCAAAGGAGGAAAAGCTGATGAACACTGATTGATGTGTCTGTATGGATAAGGGAAAGGGAGGAAACCGAGGCAGGGGATGAGGTGCAGGGTGAGATGGGGAGGAGGGGAGGAGGGAAGTGTCCAATCTGGTAAAGCACACGCAAGTGCAGCCATCAGGTGTATGGAAATCTGGGGAAGCTGGGTGTTACAGATAGCAGAGCTAACAGCGGAGCCCCTGAGGTCTTCTAGTGAGAAGCTTGGTCAGACTGGTCAGGGAGTGGTAGGATGAGGTAGGCAGAATAACAACTCTGTCAAGTGGCACCCTAATACCCAGAATCCGTTCATATGCCACCTCACAAGGTAGGGCTGGGCAGGCATGACTCAGTTAAGGATTCTGACATAGGGAGGTTGTCCTGGGTTCTCTGGGTGGTCACAGGGTAGTTGCAGGCATCCTTAAAGGTAGAAGACCTTCTGTGTGATGCATGCACTAGGAAGGAGGATCAGAGGCACATGACACTGGGCTGTGGGGATACTGGAAGGGAACACAAACCAAGGGAATGCTGGTGGCTACCGAAGCTACAATGGCAGAAACAGCTGGTTCTGTGGAGCTTCTGAGAAGACGGCCCTCCTAACCTGTCAACTTTAGCCCAGTGCAGCTCATGTTGGAGTTCGAATCTCCAGAAGAGCAGGCTGATAAACTTGTGCTGTCTGAAGCAATGAAGTCTGTGACCTGTGTCAGCAGTGTCAGAAATCTAACACACAGGCTCCTGAGCTGTCTTTCGAGTCTCTCTGCAGTCCCAGCAAAGACTTGGTTTCTATTCAAGCGAGACATGAGGAAGACTTAGAGCTGAGAAGGTCTTCAGTTATGTCTCTGGGCACTGTCACCTCGTGGTCTGCTGTGTGTGAGGCCAGCTCTTAGGTTTCCTGTGGCCTCCAGGGTCATGCAGAACTAAGGTAGGTGCGCACAGTCTCAAGAGTGATTTATTGAGGTGGTTGTCGACCTAGTTGTGAAAACCCGACGATCCATTCCTATTGCAGGCTGTTTAGTGTCTATACGGAAGGCAAAGGGCCGGTATTTAAAATGGGTTCCCAGCCCCAACTCTTCAGATATAAGTGTAGTTCTTAGCCCTCATCATAGGAGAGGCTAGAAACCACCACAGAAGACCACAACTGGTCAAACTGTAGAGAACATCTAATGGCTGAGTGCCCAGTTCTAGCCGATACATCTACAACCTAATTCCTGCCCCTAAGGCTCAGGGAACATCCTGGAAGAGAGTAAGAGTCAGAAGCCTGGCAATGTGCTGTGAAATTTGTCTCCATAAGTGGCAGAGAAGCTACACCCACGATACCACAACAATATGGCTGCCTAACCAAGACTGAACAATAACGACACAACCAAGGCATGCTAATGCAGAGAAGGGAAATCTCAAGGAATGCCACCTGTGAACAAAGAATGACAGGTAACTAAGGACTGCTGAGAGAGGGCCAAGCTGTGCACAATACCAAGACGTCAGCCTTTGCTGCATTTATATATTCGTGTTAGTGTATATATAACAATAATATAAAAGAAAAAGAGGCCATAAATTTGAAAAGGAATAAGGAGAGGTGATATAGAAGGGGCTAGAGGAAAAAGGGAAAGAGGGGAAATGATGTAATTATATTTTAATAAAAATAAAAAGTATTGGGACTGGAGACATGGCTCAGTGGTTAAGCAGTTAAGTGACTGCTTTTCTAGAGGACGTAGGTTCAATTCCCAGCACCCCACATGGCAGCTCATAACTGTCTGTAATTAAACTTCCAGGGGACTTGACACCCATGGCAAACCACTAAAGCACATAAAATAAAAATAAATAAATAAATAAATAAATAAATAAAATATTAATGAAATAAAGCAAAACCAACCATAGCTGACAACATAAGGATGTCATGTGTGCATTTTCTTTTTTCTTTTTTTTTTAAGATATATTTATTTATTATGTATACAACTTTCTGCCTCCATGTATAACCACATGCCAGAGGAGGGCGCCAGATCTCATTACAGATGGTTTGGAGCCACCATGTGGTTGCTGGGAATTGAACTCAGAACCTCTGGAAGAGCAGCCAGTGCTCTTAACCACTGAGCCATCTCTCCAGCCCCCTTCATGTGTGCATTTTCAGTGCTAGGCTAAGATTCAATGAGGAGCTGGTCTCAAGGGCAGGCAGTGAGAAGGGGCCTGACCACCCTGTCCTGCCAGGAAGCATCAGAGTCCCACTGCCTAGTCCTCCAAGCTGCTACAACAAAGGCCCAGAGGCCTGAGATGCTCCTGTCTCCCCTAGGCAGTGAGAACAGGCTCACCGCAGCTGCCCAGACCACCGCACATACTTTCCTTTTTCTCAGTCACAGTCAGTGTTCTTGGGTTTCTCCATTTCTTTAGGGTGATGTCCTTTATAGGTCCAATCAAGGGACAATTTGCTGATTCTTCTCTGGGGGACACTGTTGGTTACCCCTTCCCTCCCAGCTTAAGCTTCTTCTGGTAGCGTTTCTTCTAGGGGACCAAAGCCCTGGTGCTCACTGCCATGCTGAGCTCAGCAGCTGTCCCAGGAGGCCACGCCCATCACACTCACACCTCCCTACTATCTCCTCTGGACAGTAAGGGATGCCCTCATCACCATGCAGATGTATTTACATTAGGGACAGCAGGTACCGAGGGAATTGACATTAGGCAGAAGGTAAGTCACAGGAGATAGATGGGATGAGGGAAACCTCTTGATCTCCATGGGGGCTGCCAAGGAAGGAAGTGGACAGTCCTGTGTCTCCTGATGGGGGCAGAACATACGGAAGCTCACAAATTAAGGGTACTTAGAAGGGATACCCTAGGTCAACTTAGCTGTGTGTTCTAGGTCAACCATCTCATGGTGGCTACTATATCTGTGATCCTTTTTTCTTCCTTCCTTCCTTCCTTCCTTCCTTCCTTCCTTCCTTCCTTCCTTCCTTCCTTCCTTCCTTCTTTCTTTCTTTCTTTTTCTTGTTTTTTTGAGACACAGTTTCTCTGTAGCTTTGGAGCCTGTCCTGGCTGGAACTTGCTCTGTATACCAGGTTGGCCTTGAACTCACAGAGATCTGCCTGCTTCTGCCTCCAAGTGCTGGGATTAAAGGCCTGTGCCACCACTGCCCAGCTCTGTGATTGTATTTAGGACACAAAAGGCTTGGACTCTCTTGCAGAGACCATGTCAGGTCAAGTTGGACAAGGGAAAGGACCTCTCATAGACCAGAAACAGATGCAGGGAGAGAAAACACCAATTGATATAATACTGAAAATCCCTAAGGTGAAACCAGAAACAGAATCTTGGCTCCTTAGACAGCCCCAAAGGGGGTGCAGGCTGGAAGCACCTTAGACTTGACCTGACGTGTGTGTGGCCTGAAAGTTGAGACACGGACATGGACGCTGATAATTCATCAATATACTTGGAGTATCTCAAAGTCACCAGCTGGGCAGTGGCGGAGGCAGGACCCAGACTTGTATTATTTACCAAGACTCTCAGCTATCCATCAGCTCTCAGCATCTCTTATTGCTCATTACACACCCTGGGAAAGCCTCCGGTCACTGCTGTACTGAGGAAGAGCCTATGTGCACAGCACTAAGACTAACCTCGCAGTTGAAAAGGCTCCATTACTTCACATTGCTTTCCTCAGGTCATCCAGGAACTCTGGGAGTCATTTTCACCGGTGTCATGGAGACAAGACAGCCCAGGAAGACAAGTGACTTTCCAGGTAAACAAACGCTTTCTCAAGGCACAGCCTGTCCTTTTGAAGTCCACTGACTAGTTGAGGACCACTCCCTCCTGTTTCCACAAAGGGCTGTGAGTACCCTTTTAAGGACAAGACAAGTTGATTATAGCACAATAGCGTGTGTTATAAACGGTGGTGTATGCCCATCACCCCAGGACTTGGGAGGCAGAGGCGGGAGGATAAGGGGTTCAAGGACAGCCTCTACAACAGGGTAAGTTGGAGGCTAGCTTAGGTTAGTAAGACCCTGTCTCAAAGACAAAAGCAAAAACAGAAATTCACAAGACATGCTGATCATCAGTCCTTTTTTACTATAAAAGTAGAAAGTTTGTGTGGTCTGACCCGATAAACTGAACATCAAAGTGAATATTAGTTCTATGTTTGGTACACCGAATGTAAGCAATTTAGGCTAATGACTTCAGATCCCCACAGGTACTTATCTGGTCTGCAGAAAGAAAACAGACGTGTTTGAGAATTCCCAGAGGCAATTCAGGAAGACAGATGAGGGTAATAAAACTGACCACTTCAGCCTAAAGGGCAGTATGGAGGGCTGTTAGGAGCAGGCAAACCTGAGCAGACATTCAGAGTGGAAGGTCCTTACCTCCAAGCCCTTTGTCTAGAGAACACCGGGGCAGAGGCTTGTGAGTGAGAGGTCAGCCCATGTGTAGGGTAAGCCTGGGCAGCAGAGTCCCCATCTCAGGGCATCAAACAAGATCCACATACACAATTAACACTCGAAAGAAGTAGGGGTGCTAGATTCATCATGTTTTATCTGAAGTCTCTGATAAAGGATTCAGGGAGCAACTGCCAGGTTCTTAGGCCTTCAGAGAGTAGTATTCAACATCTTAAAACTCTTTAGTATTTTATGTGTACGGGTGTTTTGCTTGCATGTAAGCACGTGCACCATGTGTGTGCCTGGCGTCTACAGAATTCAGGCTGGATCCCCTGGGTCTGAAGTCACCGTGAGGTACTGTGCAGGTTCAAGGAACCAAATGTGGGTCCCAAACCAAATGCGAGGAACCAAACTGCAAGAACAATCAGCACTCTTAACCACTGAGCCGTCTCTCAAGGCCCCTAATGTCCAAGTTTTCTATGTAATGTATCATACTTCATTCCAGAAAAAGATTAGGTAGATGGAGAGTGGGAAGGTTGCCTGGGGGATGGGAAGGGAGAGCTGAGCGGCCTGGGCAGGAAGCAGTATCTGGATTTGAGCACTAAGTATGAGGAATTTCCTAGGGCTGGAACTGCACTCAAGTCAGCAGACTTCTGGGATCATACACCACAGTCTCTGGGGTTTCTGTCACGCTTGGCTTGCCTCCTGTCAGGGACACTGCACAAGGAGAAGGGCGAGCCCATCATCTGTAATTCTAGGAGTCCAGAAACTCAAGGAATCCAATTTTTCCCTAAGGAGATTAAACATAATCAAGGGTCACTTACAGATTTTTATTCTATTATTTTTTTTAAAAAAGGGGGAAATTTAAATTCTAACTTTTTATGCTGAAAAATAACCAGGAGCTTCTTTCAGAATCCCAGTCACATCTTTTCATTTTTTTGTTTGTTCGCTTGTTGTTTTTGCAGACGGGGTTTCTCTGTGTAGACCAGCCTGGCCTTGAACTCAGAGATCTGCCAGCCTCTTCCTCTAGAGTGCTGGGATTAAAGGTGTGTCCACCACACCCGGTTCAATTACTATATTTCATTTTTTATTATAGTGTTCTGCCTGCATGTATGCCTGCAGCCCAGAAGAGTGTACCAGATCTCATTACTGATGGTGGTGAGCCACCATGTGGTTGCTGGTTGATGGGAATTGAACTCAGGACCTTTGGAAGAGCAGGCAGTGTTCAGTGTTCTTAACTTTTGAGCCATCTCTCCAGCCCCATCGATCACTGTATTTCTTTCTTTTCCTTTTTTTTTTGTGTGTGTGTTTCAAGATTTCAAGATAGGATTTCTCTGTCGTTTTGGAGCCTGTCATGGAACTAGCTTTTGTAGACTAGACTGGCCTTGAACTCACAGAAATTTGCCTGCCTCTGCCTCCCTAGTGCTGGGATTAAAGGTGTGTACCACCACCGGCCGGGCTTTATATTTCTTATTCAATGCATTTGTTTCAGGTACCAAGAGTATTGTGGCTTGTTTGTTGGGGGAAAGGATCTCGTGTGACCCCAGTTGGCTTGAATTTATTGTGTAGTCAAGACTGCCCAGGGCTTCTGATCTTGCTGCTTCCACCTCCCACGGGCTGGTATCACAGCGTTTGCCATCTAACCCAACAGACTGATTAAAACCAAACGCTTTACTATTTTTCATTGCAGGTATACTATAATGGCAATGTTATTACGGAATGAAATTGTATGGGCAGTGTAGGGACCCATTGTCTTCCTCATTCATCACACTCCCAAGATTCCATGAGGCAGTGGGCTCTGAATTTACGAATGCAGAGGGACAGGAGAAGAGCCAGCTGCCGTTTGTAACCAGTTGCTTAACGCCTGAGAGGATCTGTTTTGACAATGTTCATCCTCCCTGCCTCTTTAGTTTCTTATGGTTTTAGGCATGGGAGAGTAATCTGAAATCCAAGGTTACCGCTTTTAACACGCAGAATTATATTAAAGAGAGAGCGAAGGGGGAAGGGAGGGAGGGAGGGAAGGAGAGAGAGAGATAAGACCTTTAGAGGATTCTTCTGATGGGCAGAGGGACATTATTTTTCTAGATTGGATAGCAACAGGACCAAGAAAGGGGACCCTAAACGTTTGGGTGTTTGGCGCCTGGGATTTCAGTAGTGGAATGTGCTGTCTGTTGAACAGGCTGCAGCAGCTTCAAGGCTAGGCTTGCTCCTGTCAGAGGCAGATAAACACTGTCTAGAGTACTGCCCAGGACTGCTCTGCCCAAGCCTTCGCAGTAGACCAAGTACCGCGTGGTAGTTACTACTGATGTCAACTGGACAGGCTCTGCAATCACTAAGAAAACAAGCGTCCAGTCCTGTCTATGTCACCTCTACAAGAGGCTAGCGGAGGTGGGAGACCCACCCTGACTGTGGGCGACACTAGTTCATGTGTTGGGGTCCTGAACTAGATAAAAAGGACAGAGAGCAGGCTGAGCACCAGCAGGCACCACTCTTCATGTCTGGGCCATGGATACCATGTAAGCAGCGGCCTCGAGTTCCCATTGCCCTGGCTTCCTTCTCCACATGATGGCTGGAAAGTTGCTCTTATCAGGCACACCACAGGACAAAATCTGCCTCTGCTCACTTCTTTTCTTCCCAGGGAGGGAAGACTTGGGTGCCAGAGGTGAGTGGGAAAGTTGAAAAGGCATGCTCTGGTGTGTTCTGCTTTGTTTTGAGCTAGGGCCTCACGATCTAGCCCAGGCTCCTCTCACATGTGTGTGATCTTCCTGCTTTGCCTCCTGAGTGTAGGGACTACAGGCCTGAGTCACCAGGTCTGGCTGGTGTGGCCTCTGTAACAGGGTCGGCATTCTCCCAATCCTCATCCATGCAGACTGGTCAACTCAGGGAGCCTCTGACGGAAGGCAAACTGAAGTATACGTTCTGATGCCGTCAGCCTGGGGAGGATGCTGAGCAGAATGGAAGGACCAGACCCTGGGAACAGAGAGCCTGTGAACCAATCTAAGAGCACCATCTGAGAGCTTTACAACCTAAAGGCAAGTCACCTATTCTCTCTAAGACTGTTTCCTTGTCTACAAAACCAGGAAAACACAACTTATTGTCACGGAAGCATTAGCCCTCAAATCAGCCCAGAGTTAGACTCAATAAATGAAGACACTTTTTTGCTGTTGTTGTTAAGCAGGCACAGATTTACACACTGATGCCAACTTTCTCAGCCTTGTTTAGCGACCTCAGGCCATGGGTGGCATTTACCCACAGCCTGGGGAAGTGTCCCGAGGTCAGTTAGGCAATGACAGTGGAAACCATCAGATAAGTCCAAGATCTAGAACTGCCTGTGTCCAGCCAGGGCCTCCAGGCCCTCTGCCTATTGCTCCAGGCTCTCTGGATACCCAGGGATTGGCTTCACCCAGAGAGACAACTCTTTACACTTCTCCCAGACACTAGACCCAGCCAGAAGAAGGCACACAGGCATATCCCAGATATCACAGTAAAGACAGACAGAGATTGAGTTTTGGAGCCTGGGCATAAGAATCCAGGGCTAACTTTAAACAATCTTCACTATTTTTAAACATACACTGCTCTGGCATTAGGCGCATTCACTTTGAAAGGGGTTTAACCTGAGATACTAAAGAGTGTGTTCAGTGTGTTGTACAACCAAGACATCTCCAGAAGCCTCCCAACCTGTGAAACTGAAACTGTACCCTTGAACAATTAATTGCCTAATTCCCTCCTTTCCCTGGTCCCTGGAAATCACCATCCTGCCTTTTGCCTATGAAAAGCTAACTATTCAAAGTATGTCATATAGGTGAAATAACAGAGTATTTGTCTCGGTGACTGGGTTATTTCACTTTGCACCATGTCCCCAAGGTCTGACCATGATGTAATCTGGTGTCAGATTTCCCTTCCTTTTTAAGGTTGACTGATATTCCAGCACACGTGTGCCGTGTTTCGTGCATTCATTTGTTCACAGACACCTGTGGCTGTCACTAACAATGTTATGAACATGGGTGTGGAGACAGGTTGTGTCCTTGCTTTCAATTCACGTTGAAATACTCCCAGAAGTGGGACTACAGGATCATATGTTAAATACATATATACAGACACACACATACACATAGAGCTTGAGATTCCCCACAGTGTTTTCCATAGCAGCGCAGACATTTCACATCCCAACCAGCCATCCAGCCGTGTTCCAGCTTCTGTATATCCTTACAGACACCTGTGATTTCCGGAGGTGTGTCTACATTAACTAAGGCACTCTAATGGGCCCGCAGTGGGATCACATTGAGGTATTGGCCTGCATTTCCCTGGTGAACAGAGATACCCAATCTTTCCCGTGTTCACCGGCACCGGAGTATCTTCTCTGGTGAAGCATCTAGACAAGCCTTTGCCTGTATGCTAATCCCGTTGCTTTGCCCTCCCTGGCTGAGCTCTATGTCTTGCTATACCCCGATGGCACACACAACTGCCTCCCATCACAGTTTTCCGCATCCCAAGTCTCACATCTGGGGATGCTACTCCCATAACCCACAGGGCATCAGAATCAAGGCACTTTCAATACTGAGGAGGAGCATGTCTGAACTCTGGTCTAGGGTAGGGTGTGATATTGAAGGACCAAACAAAATACCTCTGGATTTCAGGAGCTGGGAATAACTATAAAGGCTTTGTCCTTTTGCAGGGTGTTGCCCACAGTTACCTGCTGCCGAGCAAGCGAGAGGGAGCTATGGGGAGATCAGATCTCAGAAGGCCTAACTCCAGAGAGGAAAGGGTGGGGAATGGAATGGGAAACATGGGCCTGCCCCGATTCTACTATTTGGATATTTACAAAGTCTGGCTATTTCTCCACAACCCCAGCATGGGTCACATCATGCAAGTATCAGAACAGCCGTCTTCTACCCCAGAGGCCGCCCAGGAAAGGAGGGGCAGAAAAACCCTAGAGCCATCTAGAAACCTGCAGGCTAAGTGTGCACAAGGTGGTGGTGGGGGGGGGGCTTGGCCTGGCCCATCTCCTTGTGGCTTCGTGGGACCAAGAGTCTCTTTGGAAGACGGAAGACTGGGCTGGTGCAGTGGTTCTCAACCCAGGCTGTACCTTGGAGTGACTTCTCGTGTCCAATACAGGGACTTTGACTCCAGCTGTTCTGGGTACTGCTACTTTCGAAGGCTTGCACCTTCCTTTAACGTGCACACTGGGTGAAGACCTGTTCTAGTGGCTCCCTGAATTACCTCCTTGATGCTGTGCAGTCCCTGTGCCCCCATTTCTGGCCCAGTTATCCATACAGCACTTAGCACACCATGGATAGTCCTGACTTCATACAGCATGTGAGGCAAGGACTTGCACCAACCCGGGAAGGTTGTTAGCAGGGCTAGTTCCTTCTAGTTCCTTTTCTAGTTCAGTTGGGAGTGAGAGTGGCTTCACAGGTTGCTGCTCTGTAGGCCCAACTAGCCAACTGCAAACAAAGAGCCACCAAAATGGGAGATATGGCCTGGTGGCCACTTCTGGAAGCCCTTCTGACCACTACAGTTAGCTGGAAAAGTTCTGCAGCTGCTTGCTTGTCTCTCTCCGTTCTTCCCCCTCTTTCCCAGGCCTGTCCCTAGCTCCCACTGTTAGCTGTATCTCCCCTAATCTGTCCAGAAGGATTTTCACTCTGAATGCCTGCACCTCTAGATGGCTGTCGTTACCCTCTGAATCTCCATCTTTGGTTTGATCCCAACCATCTGCACATGTAGTGGTCCCAGTCATGAGAGTATGCAGATCGCCCAGCCACAGCCCAGAAAGGGGAAGTCTAGGCCCCCCTAGTCACAGTACCCATACCTGGGATCTGTGAAAAGCCAGTTTTCCCCAGCCTTTCTCCCTTATCCTGCGCCTGCACTCTATGGTCTCTGGCTGGATTTGTGGGAGTCGTAGGCACTCTGCTGGGCAATCGGTGAGGAATAAAACAAAAGCAGCAGCTTACAACTACAGAGGTGTGCTATGTGTCAGGACCTGGAATGTGCGCGTGCGTGTGCAAACCTACTCCTTCATTTCACCCTCACAATAATCCATCCTCCATGGGCCCCACTTTTCCCCACCAAACTCAAAACAGAGACCTATTCACTAAGTTCCTGATTTTTTAAGTATCTGAGTTTTTTACACCAAGAATTTCAGAGGGGTGTGGGGCTTGGTTCTTCAAAGGACTGGGAAGCTCCAATTACAAATGCCACACAGCTTCCTGGCAATCACTCCGAGGTCATCAGGGGGAGGGGGAGGAGGCAGTTAAACCAAGGGTGAAGGATGCAGTGTGTGTGTGTGTGTGTGTGTATGTGTGTGTGTGTGTGTAAGAGGAACCTAGGTTTTGATTTGTATTACATCCAGAAAACCCCCCGAGTTTGAAGAGCTGGGCGGTCCAGACATGGCAGTCCACTATCGCCATCTAGAGGTCAGAAGCAGTAAGTCATGCTTGGCAGCATGCTCAGATGGAATTCCCAAACTTGCAGGTTTCCAAGCATTTAAAGTTATCACCTATCAGGCAGCCCTTTCTGGGTCCTCAAGCATTGATGGTGTCCCTGTGCTAATATCTGACCATTTATATCACTCAGCTCCAGACTAAGATTGGTTCGTTGTTAGTCTCGGGGCCTCAGTTTCCTCAGCGTAAAATGCATGAGTTCGAAGTCACACTGACTTTGGAAGCCTGTGTTCTCAGAGGCCAGGGTGCATCAGCTGCCTGGACTGCAAGCCGGTGTGGTCACCTGCTGAGAAGGTGAATGGGACCTGAGCATCAGCGCGGCTAACCTGTTTACAGGGCACGCAGAAGCTGTCCTGCTGGCCACCACTCTTGGAGAGCCACTGCGTTTGGGCTCTTTGCCACCAATAAAAAAAAAGGCACAGGGAGGGAACACAGAGTACACAGAAAACAGACCAAGGCCTGGGTAACAGGTGTGTGGTGGCTCTTCTTGGTTGTCAATGTGACTCTATCTAGAATTAACTAAACCCCCAAACTGGAGGGCACGCCTGTGATGGATTATCTGCTTGATTTGAAGTAGGGAGATCCACTTCTAATCTGCATCTTTGAGGTAGGAAGACGCATCTTTAATCCAGATCTTTTGAGATGGTGAAAAACCACCTCTAACCAGCTTCTGCCAGAAGCTTGTATAAGGCCGTGGAAGAAGGAAGTTTCACTCTCTGCCTGCTTGCTCTTGTCTCTTGCTATCAAGTCTATTCCTTCACTGGCATTAGAACCTCCTTCTTCAGGATTCCAGTATCTACTGAAGACCAGATGAGATACCCAGCCTCGTGGACTGACAACTACGGATTCTTGGGCTGTCTGTTCATAGTCAGCCATTGCTGGATTAACTGGGCCACTGCCTGTAAGTCATTCTAATAAATCCTATATATTCATTGAATGTATCAAAGGAAAAAAAGTGACAGGGGACCTTGAATTCTGAGTGGCAGAGGTAATGGCTAAGTCCTACTTCACTGTGGCTGGTTGCTGGGGTTGTTTGGTTCTTCTGTGAGGGTGCAGACTCGAATCTGGGTGTAGTGTGGGGCAGAGGGAAGGCTGGGAGAGAGGTCAGAGGTCAGTAGTCAACAGTTCAACCTTTATTTTTTAAGAATAGATGGACTCAGAAAGGTCGGATGGTTTTCTATAAGCCACACAGACACACTTAGCTTTCTCCTCAAGCTTTTAACATATCCCCTCTACCTCCATATCTCAGAGAAACCCAGCTCAATCAAAGTGGACTCCAAGGCCCATTCTGAGGTGCTCGGCCTGAGCTGGTCACCCTCCCTTCCATTCGTCCTACCTTTCACCAAGGGGAAGAAGCAGTCCATCTCTACGCTGCTGCGGGAGTGGGAGATGCACAGGGTGCTGCTGGGGACCAGGCCTTCCTGTGGGGGGCTCCGCTCTGTGGTCCGGACCAGACACCAGCCGGGCCTCTCACTCGGTCGCTCCAGCAGCTCCACCGTCTGGCCCACCTGGATGCTCAGCTCACTGCTGTGACCTGCGCTGAAATCCTGGAGGACCACGGTCAGCTCACATCCTCCTGAGAGCTTTGGTGGGTGGTGGTGGGAAAGGGGTGTGAAGGGTGTGTGTGTGTGTGTGTGTGTGTGTGTGTGTGTGTGTGTGTGAGAGAGAGAGAGAGAGAGAGAGAGAGAGAGAAGACGGGCACGAGGGAAGAAGACAAAGAGTGGGGGAGAGCAGAGGGGAGGAGAAAGGAAAGGAGGAAAGATGGGAGAGGGTGGAAAAAGGCACAAGAAGGTGGGAAAATGTTGGGAACAAACAGGAAGGAAAAAGAAAAGAGGAAAAAAAGCTAATTAGCACACTGTTATTGGACACTCCGCTCAGCCGAGCCGCTCTGGAGCCTGGCCAGAGCCAAGGCCTTTCATTCTAACTCCTTGCCTCCTTAGCGTCCCTTCTCTTACTTCTTTGTCAAGTTTCCTACCAACTGTGCCTTCCAACCCCTTCCCTGTGAGCCCCATTCTTCCTCCCAAGGGCTCTGCTCCATCCCCCATCCTGGGCCTCTCTGCCATCCCTTGGACTCAGATGTGCTGGCATTTGTTTCTCAGCCACTCTCATGGGACCCTAGGTGACGTTTGGGACAAACGCAGGACATGACCTCCCTTCTTTCTAAGCCACATAACACCCCATGTCTTCAACCCCTCCTGGAGCCATAAACCTGAAACAGGCTACAACGACACACTGGCATTTGTCCATCCTCTGGGGGTCAGGGAGGGGAATGGGAAAGGAAGAAGAGGGGCCGTGTCTTATTTAGGAGCACACAGTATGAACTCGGTGCTTAGATGGCCTATGTTTCCCTACTGCAGAGGCATAGAACAAGGAGAGACCCTGGGGACAGTCACAGGCCCCTACTAGCTGCACCCCGAGGTGGCTCACTTGTCACCTAGGGGTTTGCACCCCCTCCTCCCATCCCTCTGGCCTCAAATCCATGACGATCATTTAAGTCTGTACCATGCCTCACAGAATTATAGCTCAGAGCTTCCAGCTTGGCGTAGCAGCTGCATTTTGTCAGTGAAAAAGACAGGGAACAGAAGGGATGAGGCAGAGGCTTAGTCTGCCAGCTGCCATCCTCCAAGGCTCGTTCCAAACCCTTCATTCAGAGGGGATTCCCATACCACGCCTGGGGAATTCAGCTGCAGTCTATGAAGCTCTGATCAGAGGACCTGAACTGTCTGTAGCAGCAGCTATACCACTGAGTTTGGATGCCCAGCACGCGTGTAAGAAGCCAGCTGAAGTGATACATTCATGTGAACCAAGAGCCAAGAGGCAGAGCCAAGAGAATCCTGAGGGGTTTTGGCTAACTGGTCTAGCCAATTGGAAACCCTAAGTTCAGTCACAGGCCCTGTCTCAGCAAGTTAGGTGAAGAATTATGGAAGACGATGCCTGACCACTGACCTCTGGCCTCCACAGAAATAAGCATGTTCTCTCTCCTTTCTCTCTCTCTCTCTCTCTCTCTCTCTCTCTCTCTCTCTCTCTCTCTCTCACACACACACACACACACACACACACACACACACACACACACACATGCTCATCAGACTGACGCTGGCTGGCAGTTGACATCACCCCTATCTAAGGAGCAGGGAGGCTGTGCTGAACACATCTCATGGGTAGGAGAGGTACTTCCAGCACAGGCCAGGAAGGGAAGTCTGGAGGGTACAGGTGGACAGAAAGAAGTCATGGTCACTGGCTCATTTTCTCCACTTAACTTCCCTGGTCCCACTACATCAGCACACAGCCCCTTCCCCTACTTCCTGCTGCTGTCTTCCCAGACACAGCTAAGGTTGTTGTGGGAGATAAAAAGCTCCCATCAGGGTGTGGGCAGTATGCGCATGAACCATCAGCAGCTCACAGGCCAGCATGCGGAAGCCCCAAGGCATCCAGACCATAGGCCTGACAGTCACCTTAGGAGCTCACACAAGGAAGAGTCCTGGGCTGTGCCTCCCTCCAAACCAAGCCCTGACCACAGATTATAACTGAGCTGGCTGGGGCTGGAATATAAGGATGTGTGTTGTGCCAGGGACATCCCCTGCTGTGATTGTAAAAAGATGGTTTCTAGAACACTGAGAAACACTGGAGGGTTTTCTGTAGACACTGCTGAACTTGAACCCATATTTTTATTTTTTATTTTTATTTATTTATTTTTTTTTTTGGTTTTTCGAGACAGGGTTTCTCTGTGGTTTTGGAGCCTGTCCTGGAACTAGCTCTTGTAGACCAGGCTGGTCTTGAACTCACAAAGATCCGCCTGCCTCGGCCTCCCAAGTGTTGGGATTAAAGGCGTGAGCCACCACCGCCCGGCCTGAACCCATATTTTTAGTATGAACCCCACATTCCTTTTGACCCTGGGACACTGGGCATGCTTATTTTTGGCACGTGTCCATGCTTGGCTGTAGTGCGGTAGTGACCCGGGCCTCTGATCCTTGAAGTACACTATGATAGTCTCACCATGTGGTCTGGATTAGAATTCTCTGCATAAGTATTGGAGCACTGGACTCCACATCATGGAAGCACAACTGAGTCCTGATATCTGACTTTGGTTTTTTTTTTCATTTCCAGATTACAGCCCAATAAACTGATTCTTGGATGGATTCTTCTTAACAGTGTTCTCAACGCTGGGACCCTTTAATACAGTTCCTCATGCTGTGGTGATTCCCAACCATACAATTATTTTTGTTGCTACTTCATAACTGTAATTTTGCTACTGTTATGAATCATGATAGGGGAGTGGGGAAGGCTTTACAAGGGTGGGGGGAAAGGGAGAGGGGATAAAGAGCCAGGCTATGTGTCCACAGTTCAAGACTGAGTGATGAAGATGTTGCTCAGTGGTAGAGTGCTGGTCTACCATGCTGGAAGTATTGGGAACCCTTACTAGGACAACAAAACAACGTTGTAGCCAACTACCACAAGGAAGACTCAGTCCCCAAACCAAGATCCAGTGTCTCAGAAAAGCACCACTAGAAGGCAGTGTTGTTTCTCAAAAGCTGCCCGTCTTCAGACACAACAGGAGAGTGTGAGAATCAAGAGGCAGTTGCTTCAGAGCCCACACCTAAATGACAGCCACACATAAGCTGTAGATCCGACAAAGATAACCATTGTGGCTCAAACACAGGATGAATGTCCATTCACACCTCGCCTCTATGTCTTGATCAAAAAGATTTACCAGATCAGGTCTTACCCTACAGCAAGGATGGAAATGCAGGATGTTTGCCAGGGAATGGGGCTGGGACAAAGGCATAAGCGGTGCTGGGCAGAGCTGACCCACACATCCCTTCGCATCTCTCCCCAGAGCACCAGCGGGGTGTTAGGCTGCCCAGAGGATGCCAGCTCACACATGAGCAGAACTGCTTAGGAGTCCCGGTTAAGAGCAGAGCAGACAAAAGACCTTGGCACAATTACAGACCTTACATGTGATTCATTCATGATTCCAGTTTTGATTCAGGATTCCTTGACTGTGACGACTCACACCGAATGGAAGTTAATCTCACAGAGCATGTAGCTCATTCACCAATAAAAACCAGCTTCCCTCACTAGCGCAGCCTTATTTCTTAGACACGTTTGCGTGGGCATGGTATAGACAGAGGCCAGAGGACCATTCAGTGGAGCTGGTTCTCTCCTTCCACCTGCTGGGGACTGAAGCCAGGCTGTGTGGCAAGAACCTTGACCTGCTAAGCCATTTCCCCATTCTGACACACACTTCTCTGCCTAGACACATCTTCCCCATCTCTGACTGCTTGGTCCTATGTATCAGCAGGACACACTGTTATAGGCCCAGGAAGCCTCAGGGAGCCGCAGGTTCACATTCTTCCTCTTTCGGTGCCCACAGCATTAGCTCGTGCCTCCCACTCCACTCTCTCTGCTGCCTTGCTTCCTGACCCTCCACACAATATATCTGGAAAGTTCTCACTCTCTCCAGAAGCTAACTACATCTCTGGTCTCAGGAGTACAAATCCGGCTATGTTTATGTTGTAGAGACTGTTGCAAGTGGAATCTCTGTTTAATTTCTTTTCATCCCATAGCCTCTTAAGGACTATCTTAATGCTGTCCTCGGCAAATTGTTTGGTTCTCATTCTGTATTCCATGGTATGTTTGTTTTCTCATTTTCCCTTTAAGGTCTGTAGAATGGATGTTCCTTGCATTTGGCATCATTTTCCATGTCTCTTTTCAGAGATGGCCCTTTGTGTTTTCTGGTTTTCTTTTCCCCTGACAGCCCTGTTTCCCATGGTGTGTCTGACGCTGCACGCAGCTTGTCTTTCACTAATTGTCTTTTGACTCATTAACCACGGAGACACAGACACCCTGCAGTGAAAGCCGCCCGCTTCTTGATTCCCATTAGCTCTGTCTTGTGCTCACTCAACCCCTCCCAGGGCAGAGCCCAGCCCAGGTGGCAGCACCGAGGTCCCCATTCCAATCTCTTCTGTTTCTTTCACACAGATTTATTTTCCCAGCTAGCTTTGTTTGTCAGTTCCTTGGACATGCACCCACTTTTGAGCACAGATAGCTTCATCCCTCTCCAGTCTCCAATCTCTTCCTCCGTTTCATGGTTCTGTGCACACTCTAACTACCGGTTCACCCTTCTGCAGTTGGTGGCTTGTCCACAGATATCACAGAGTATAACCCTTCCCTTCCGATTCACAAAAGGACAAGTCAATCACCAGCCCCTCTCTTCCCTTAGAGAAGCTAAGAGACAAACAGGCCCTGCTGAGACGTCTTTCCTACCCACTTAAATGTGAGCTCCACTTCTTTGCCTTCGTATGCTGCCTGACTTCTCAAGATGAGCCCCTGCTTTTGATTTTTCTCTACGAGGTACCCTTGCTCCCATTCTCTCCATCCACAATGTTAACATCAGGGATGTTCGGGGAATTAAACCCAGGTCCTCTGGAAGAGCAGCCAGTGCCTTAACCACCGAACCATCTCTACAGCTCCTCTGCTAAGACATTTTGATGTTGACATTTTGATGATTTCCTTAGAATGCCAGCTGTGAGTCCAGGCCTCACCTAAGCTCTTGCCCACATTTCCCGATTCTCTCCCTGATGGACATTTCTGGTGAGATCTCTTCCCCTATTGACTATTCCCAGATAGATATGGCTTCTTCCACACTCTATAGGCTGCCTGTTAGGACCTTCCCTGTCCAGTTCCAGCCTGGCCATCTTTCCAGGATGCTTCCCCATGCAGGGACACTTTGGTGCCATCTTTGGTGGCCCATATAAGGGGCTGAGGGACTTCGTGTAAGGAACGGCCATGAGTTATGAACGAGGACATAAAACCAAGGGTTTCTCTAGTTCTAATTCTGTCATGGTCTTTTTGGTTTGGGTGGTGGATAAGTGAGTAAAACATGGTTGATACTAGAAATGTAAATTTGGTGTAAAGCTGTATAAAGTTTTAAAAAAATTAAAAAGAAATGACTGCATTAGATCTATTTTTGCTTGCTTAGCATTGGGAGGTAAAATGAAGCCTCTTCTTAACAGATAGGACATGCTGAATTGCCCCAGCGAGCATCTCCACTCTGTGGAATGTGAACACGGTTATTTCCTCATGGCCCTCAGTGGCACCAGAGAGCCAGGGCAGTGCTCTGCCTTGCTTCCTACTGTTGCCACGTCAGGGCCACAGGGTCTGTGCTTCTATGTGTCCCCAACTCTCCCTCAGGCAGCTACTCAAGTGTCTCTAAGGCCAGGTGGGGAGAAAGTGTGAGAGGGAACCTGTCTACTTGGCAAGGTATCAAGGCCATTGAAGACCCAGCCCCTGTCCAGAGACTTCCTTGTTTTTTCCTCCCAGGTCAGGTCTCCTGTTGCACCTCTGGATTCCACCAGCAGAGGACAGAAGCATATCATTACGCAATGCCTCTACCAAAAATGCCTCCAAACCAAGTCCCTTCCAAGGGCGCATGATGAGACTGGCACTGGAGTGCCATGCCGCTGCACCTCTTGGACTTTAAGCAGGAAGAGACCTGCATCGGCAATCTTCCGAAAGACAAAGACTTTACAATAATAACACGAAAAGCCCCTTAAAACTAAAATGCAAGAATCCACCAAGAGGAGAAGACTGTTTAAGTCATTATGGTCCATCTAGTAGCGAGTGATGAATCAGGCAGCCATTAGATTATGCATGTATGCATGTATTTATTTATTTATTTGTTTGTTTGTTAGTTTTTTGAGACAGGATTTCTTTGTGTAGTCTTAGCTATCCTGGAACTCACTCTGTAGACTAAGTTATCCTTGAACTCAAAGAGATCCTCCTGCCTCTGCCTCCCAAGTGCTGGGATTAAAGGCATGTGCCACCACTGCCCAGATTTTTAAAATTTTAACTAAAAAGGCTTTCTTAGATTTATTTTATGTGTGTGAGTGTTTTGATTACATGCATGCTTGTAACGTGTGCACTCTGGAACTGGAGCTATGGACGGTTGTGGATCACCTTGTAGATGCTGGGAATTAAACCTAGGTTCTCTGCAAGAACAGGTGCTCTTAATTGGTGAGCCATATCTCCACCTAAAAATAAATTTGGGGGTTTTGTTTATTTGTTTGTTTATGAGACAGCGTCTCACTGTATAGCCCTGGCTGTCTTGAAGCTCTCTATGTGGACGAAGCTAGCCTTGAACTCATAGAGAGTGCCTGCCTCTGCCTCCTAGTACTGGAGTTAAGGGCACGTACCACCACACCTGGCTCAGCCATCAGCTACTTACAAAGCTTTGGAATAGCATCAAGGCTGTGTATCCTGCATAATGTACAAAGAAACAAGTCATATATAATTGTGTGAAGAATATCGTTATTCATAGGAACACATGAAAATATTAACCTTGGCTTTGTTGAGCATAGTCCCTGGGTAATTTCCTCCCTGCTTTCTCACTCTCGGTACTGTCCAGTGTTTCTCATCTACCTGTTTGCTTTATAATGAAAATAGTAAGAACACTAACAATAACAACCTTGAAAACAAATCAACAAATATAACCGGGGGAAACCTGCAGCTATCCCAGAAAGGCATGCTAGGTGGAGAGGAAAGAGCAGCAGATGGGTAAGTCCACCGTGGAAGCTCTGGAAAACCACCACAGGGCTGATGGTGCCTCTACAGGGCGGCTTCAAAACGCCTCTAAACCCATGAGCCAGCGGCACTGGGGAACTCAGATGAGCACTCTGGAAATTAAGGCATTTTACAACTTACAGATGTGATTTATTTTGAGTTGATTATAACGTCTGAAGCAACTGTGAGAAGCAATATTACGAATTAGGAACATTATCACACAGCCCTGGGATTTCTCCAATTTGCATGGTAGCCCGGGGAACTGCCAGGTCCAATTAAGAGGCTACGGCTCAGGATGTGCTTTGTCTGTGCGCTGGCACTGGTACATTGCAACGGAAGGAGCATTTTTATCTCCTTTCTACAAGGCTTAAGAGTCCATGGTCTCGAAGGTCTCATGGGCTGCACAGTAATTAATAGTTGGAAGAACACGGGAAGGGGAATCAGGAGGCCTCAGAGCTGGTCTGGGACTCCTTGTATGTGATCCTGAATTCCGTTTCCTTCTTCATACCTCATTCTTAGGAGGAGGAATCAGTCTTGGGGCCCTTAGATTTAGCATTCCACAATAGACTGTATTCTATATGTTCTGTATTCATGGTGGAAACACAGCTCTGCTTAGTTACCTTGAGCACTTCATTAATGTGTTGTTTGTCACCTATACCCGCATCAGGATATATGATCAAGTTGAGCAGAAGTCTTCGTTTAAACTTGCCCATATCCTGGGTCTAGAGTGATGGCTGGCATGTAGTGGGTACTCAATAAACACCCACCGAGCACATCCGTGAGTGTGTCTCATGAATCGCTGCCTGACGTGTAGCAAAACAGTCTGGCTATAGTGCCGAGTATTCTCTCACTGGCTGCCTATCTGTTCCATCACTGTCTCCTAAGCCCCACAGTCCTTCTGCCCTGAGATTCCTACCTCACTTTTAAATCATCTCACCTTTTTTGATATGGCTATAAGTCTACCAACCTCTAAACCTGACAAAAATTATACAAGGAAAGTTATAACCTATGGGAACAAAGAGAACAGGAGATCATGTAGGTGACCATGTCTAAGTGAAGTCAACTGTTTTCATTAATATTTACTTTTTGCACGACAGAAAGTAGACACATGGAAGTACTTGACATGGTAGAACAGAGAGATGAGATACAATTCCTGCCAGTCAGTTAGCTTAGCACAGTCCCGTGACAGGCTTAGGAAGTAGAAGAGCCAGGCAGTACTGTACGTATGTGCTTGTGCGTGCATGTGTGTGTGTGTACATGTGTGTGCGTGCATACATGGAGGTGAGGCAGCAGGAAGGCTGAAAGTCTGTAAAGATCCTTAGCTCTGTCCTCTATCTTGTTCACTCTGTTCTGGAAAGTTGAAATTCACGCAGGCCTGCATACAGAAGGGGGAATGGCTACCACTGCACGCCATTCAGCTCCCAGAACACTCGTAGCCAAACAGAAACATTTTGGGAAGGTTTGACAATTATTCATCGGAGAAGCCAAGGGACTTCTAGATACTCAAATACTGACATCTGGAGAGTCTCCCCACCAGAGCTCACTGCAATGACACCTGCCAGACAATAGCTCTGTTCCTTATACAAAACATCTGGTGCACCTCATTCATATATGTGAACACTCCTCAGACCACCAGACTTCAGAAAAGCCTAAGAGGAGCTAAATCAGGTAAATAATGAGGGCCTGGAACTCACGTGAAGCCACTTACAAGCATGATACACTACAGTACCGTTATTCTTGGAGAGCTCAAAGAGGTTAGTGTACTCATGAAAACAGAGCAAGCTGCTACAGAAAGGGCACAAAAGCTCCAGAACGACAGAGAACTCTTGGGAATTAAGGCTGCCATGGTTGAACCGAAGCACTGCCTAATGTGCTAGGATTCTGAGGGCCAAGGATATTTCTCGAGATGGTAGAGCAAGAACATAAATGATGAACAATGAGAGAAAATAGATTAGAGACTCCACAAGTTATAGAGAGACAGAATGGAAAGAAAGCATACAGAAAATTCCCCAGGACTGGAAAGCAAGAATGGCTAAACCGCTAGGATGTTTTAAGAGGCTGACATGAAGAATTAAGACCCCTATTCTAGAACATAGCATTAGGAGCTAAACCGCTAGGATGTTTTAAGAGGCTGATATGAAAAATTAAGACCCCTATTCTAGAACATAGCATTAGGAGCTAAACCGCTAGGATGTTTTAAGAGGCTGACATGAAGAATTAAGACCCCTATTCTAGAACATAGCATTAGGAGCTAAACCGCTAGGATGTTTTAAGAGGCTGACATGAAGAATTAAGACCCTATTCTAGAACATAGCATTAGGAGCTAAACTGCTAGGATGTTTTAAGAGGCTGATATGAAGAATTAAGACCCTATTCTAGAACATAGCATTAGGAGCTATTTACTACAAGGCCACTCTAAAAGCCCGTGGGGAGGTTGAGGAGGATGAAGAATCAGATAAGCTATGACAAATCCAGAGTTTCAATGACAGTAGATTTCAAAAGCAACATTAAAACACAGAGAATGGGGCATTCCTCCAAAATTCAGAGGGCGAGTCATCCCCTTTCCAGGGTTTCAGGCCCAGTAAAGGATTCCAAAGGCATTTTCAAAGCACGGCAGTCCCTCATGTCCCTGTGTCCCTTGTCTACAGAGTTCAACAGAAAGTTACTGTGCTTACTACTTGCTGTCTTTTAAACTTTTGCTTTTTTTTTCTCTTTCAGAAAAAGATTTATTTATTATTTTCATATGTACCTCCTGTCTGCTTTTTGTTTTGTTTTTGTTTGTTTGTTTTTGAGACAGGGTTTCTTTGTGTAACAGTCCTGGCTGTTCTAGAACTCAAGCTGTAGACCAAGCTGGCCTCGGATTCAGAGCTCTGCTTGCCTCTGTCTGCGCTGGGGTTAGAGGTGTGCACCATTGCGGCCTCTGTCTGCGCTGGGGTTAGAGGTGTGCACCATTGCGGCCTCTGTCTGCGCTGGGGTTAGAGGTGTGCACCATTGCGGCCTGTCTGCGCTGGGGTTAAAGGTGTGCACCATTGCGGCCTGTCTGCGCTGGGGTTAAGGTGTGTGCCATCGTGGCCCAGCGGCCCAGCTGTTCAGTCACTTCCTCATCTCTGCCCCTCCCCAGGGGACACAGACCTGACACTGATTTTAGTTTGGGTGTTATGGGCAGCCGCTGTCCCTCCCCAGTTCTCGTTGCAGTTCTTTGCTTCTGGCAAGCCCACACAAGTTACCAACAGATATGAGACCAGGAGGAGCAAGTAAGCAGACCCTTAGCCCATTGGAGGAGACAGTCTGGCCAAAATAGAGGCCGCTCCCACCAAACCTAGAGCTTGACCGAGGCTGTCCACGCTGCGGCTCTGATTGTCCCTGTGGGAGGAAATTCCCTGCCGCAGGAAGAGAGGGAAGTCTGTGAAAACTCCAGCTGACCTTCAGAGGAGAGGGCGGGAGTGGCTGGGAGAAACCCAAGGTTAGAGAGAAGGGTGGGAGCTGTGTGTTTCTGTAGTTCCTCCAGACAGTCCCGCAAAGTGTCTGCCATCGTAGGACACTTAAAAGCTGAACTTCAGAGGAGACCAGGCCAAAGACCAGAAGCGACTGTTTCCACAGTGCAAACTGTTAGCAAGCCTCAGTTGTTCAGACGTGGGCTCACAAAATGACCCTTTCAGGCCACCGTCTCCCTTCCTGCTCCACTCGGCCTGATCAGGTCTACAATCTCACATGGTTCAGACACTGTTGGCTGCTGCTGCCTAGTCTGCAAGCCTGTAGAAGGTAGCTCCTTCATACCTAACCCCCCATGTCCGTGTCCTTTCTATTCAGACCCTGCTTCTCCAGGAGAAGAGCAGAGGCATCGCTGGCCACTAGAGAGCAGCAACAGCTAGGATCTAGCAAAGGAAACCACCACATTGCTTAGCAGAAGCCAGGTTCTGCAGAGATTTCTCCTGCCCAGCTAAGTACACCTCCACTCCAGGCAAAACCCCACAAGGAGGCCTCTGCGTATCATAGCTGGTGTGTGGCTGGCACTCACTGCTCACTGGAAGGGATTCCTAATTAGGAAAGGAGCAACCAGAGGCCAGGACAAGTGGTGGGGTCTGATCACTGTCCCAGGGCGTGCCAATCCCAGCTTCCCAGTCCATCACACAGTGCACCAGGCTTTGCTCTCTTCCTCCTTCACGCATGTCCCACTACGGCTGATCCTGGACTGCCCACCTGCCCACCCAGATCTCAAAATACTTTCAGACAAACTAGTTGAGATGCGTATACTGGGTCTAACAGCACTGGGAATTACCAAAACTCTTTCTCCTGCCTGCTGGCCAGCCCTGCACCAATCTTAGCCCTCTCTGCCCACCAAACTGCTTCTGTAAGTGCCTCTTTATGGGGTGGGCACCATCTCCACTCATCACGGAATAGACATCTGCTTTACATGTGGCCCCTCATCCGGGAGTGCATCCGGGCATTCCAGGCCTTCCTCATACTCCCCACTTGTGCAGTTTCCACCCGTCCAAATATTTTCTCCACTCGGTCCCTGGATAATGTCTTAGCTATGTTATGGTAATTTCTGGCTCCAGACTTGTTGATGGGCAACATTCCAGCTGAGCTGGTGTCCCCGTTCCTCTTCACTCCTGGAGGTCACAGTTTCTATATCCTCACATCTCTTACATTCTTTGATGGACATCCCAACAGGGGGATTTCCCAACATGAACCAATTTAGTCATTTCCAGACTTTGACACTTAAGACATAGGGCATGCCCCACATTTTGGATGATTTGTGCATGCATGTACATAAAAAACTCTGCTTTCTGGCTTAGTTACTGAAGCATCACTGTATGGCGGATTTTTTTTATTGTTAAAGACATGGTTTCTCTATAAAGCCCTGCCCTTGGCTGACCTAGAATTCACTAGATAGACCAGACTGGCCTCAAACTCACAGAGATCCATCTGCCTCCAAAGTGCTGGGGTTAAAGGTGTGCACCACTACGTTTAGCTAATAATCACCTATTAATAGTGGATTATTAATTTGTTCTATGTTCTCCTTTTCTATGGTACTGTTTTAACAATTGCACATCCTACAGCTCATGATTTACTATAAACTCTGGGTGTGAGTCCCAGTTCTATTACAGTCTGGCTGTGTATTCTGGGAAATGTTAGCAGTATGTCTGAGGTTTGTCTCTGAGAGTCCATTCCTCATCAGATATGCCCCACGTGCCAACTCACTAGGGGGCTATTTCTTGAAAGATGGTACAGAAACCACGTGAAGGCACACTGAATAGTAAGATGGCTCAGTCTCCTGCATGGATGTTTCCCCAGACCGGCCAGTCCCTGGCCCTGTTAAGCAGCTCAGAGGCACAGAGCAGCCAGGGCTAACACTATAGGATTCTGCCCCCGCTTCCTTCTGACAGCCAGGACTGGGTGGTGACCATGGTAGTGGTGGTGGTTAGATATTACAGAAGAAAATTAAGCTGTAGGTCCCAGAAGAATATTAAGGCTAGACTTCAGATTTAACAGCTTTGGCAGTGGATAAGATCAGAAGGCAAAATCCCTAAGAACCAGAGATGGGGGATTTTAGTCACTTAAATATGAGCCAATTATAACAAATATGGATTAAGAGTCGACAGATCATTTTAGAGAAGATAGAGAAAATTTGATTTAAACTATTTAAATATTTTATTATTCTTTTTATCCCCCTGTGCTGCTTCCCCTGGATTTTGAAGAGCGGTGGCTACAGTGGGCCACCTCTGCTTGAAACATGTCCTGGGCAGAATGACAAGGCATGCAGGGAGGGTTTGGGGAGCACCTCCACTGTGGGGGGAGTTCCTAGTGGTCATTTGTAGGTGAGGAACAGATTTTCTTATATCCTCGGGGGAAAGCCAGAAACTGGAGGAGTGCCAGATGGGAGACCTGGGAACTGCATCTTTGGGGATGTGCTGGGCCTCCTTCCAGCATCTGGGAGGCAGAAGGAACTCAGTCAGGGATGGCTAACGGTAGCATATCGCTGGGATCAGATCAGTGAGAAAAGGAGTGCCCCGATGAAGCCCAGAGCTGGCAAACCAGAGAGAGCATGTCTGCCATGGACACCACTGGATCTCAGGACAACAAAGGAGCTCCACTGGGGTGAGAAGATGGGCAGGTGGCACCAAGGGGCACGAAGCCCCAAGCCTTGGTCGGATCTTGAACCTGTCTTAATGGTATGGATGAGCAGGGATGAATGACTCGTCCACGATAAGGATGGGGCAGCTTTTGGAGCAGGTGCAGCTCTGCCTTCTCTCTCAGCCCCTGCAGGGAACTCTGCTCAGGGGGTGCTGCTCTTTTGGCAAAGGGCAGGGACAGAGGGTCTCATCCAAAATATTCTTGTGTCTGTGTGGAATCCTGATACTTCTGCATAGATGTGGATCGTGGCTACACACATATTTTTTTTCTTTTTAACCTTAATGTTGTGGTTTGAGAAAAGAAAGATGTTCTACACAGCAGAGCAGTGGAAAAAAAAGGAAACAGCATAAGAAAATCAGGATTCATTCCCTCAGCATTAAACTACTACATGTCTGCCACCAAGGTCACTAAATTTCCCAGGGCCTAACAGTAACCTCAGGCTGTTACAAGGAACCCCAGTATTTACAGTCTTACCCTTTTTATTCAAAAAAAGTAAGAAGTGAACATTTATCTGTCATGGTAGAAGAGATAGGATTACCCGGTCATCAGATTTCAGCCTATGTAGGTATGTGTAGGAACCTGCCTAGTATCACATACACTGAGATCTAGCAAGGCCATAAGGAAAATGCTCAGACTTCACCCCTCACAGGCGTCATACAGGCCAACCTCTTCCAACACTCTCTCCCACCTGCTCCTATGATATGATCCTAACTCTTACCCTGGAAACTTGCCATCTACAGATCCAGGCACAC
Source organism: Microtus pennsylvanicus (assembly GCF_037038515.1). Classification (NCBI taxonomy): domain Eukaryota; kingdom Metazoa; phylum Chordata; class Mammalia; order Rodentia; family Cricetidae; genus Microtus; species Microtus pennsylvanicus. The sequence continues at coordinate 60,772,203 of NC_134579.1, read as the reverse complement.
AATGGCCAGACCCTTTCTGCCTGGGGCACCCTTGTCCCCAGTGCCTACCTATCAAGCTGTCTTGCTCCTTCAGGCTTGGGTTCAGTTTCCAAATTCCAAGTAGATGAACTATCTCACACATTTGTCGAACACAAGGACATGGAAAACTTGCTATGTGCCAGGCTCTCCTATAGGAGATGGAATCCAGCGCCACAGACAAACACTTCTGTCTACCTGGAGATTCTATTGAGTGGAAGTCATCAGGAAACACGGTAAACAGGCAGAGTCAACAAATGTTAAGGATGAGTGCTAAAGGGGCAGACAGAAAAAGGGGCACTGTTGTGTCTGAGTGTGTGTGGTCACCATGCTCGTGTGTGATGTGGGGTTGCAGCACTTGTCAAAGCCCAGGGCTGCAGAATTGCCTGTCCTGTGTGCTCTCACGTACATCCCTGGTGCTGCTGGGACACTAACATAAGCCCATTCTCTCTTCCAGTTTGTATCTAGAATGTCTCCACAGGCTCATGTCTGAGTACTTGGGCTCTAGCTGGTAGCATGGTTTTGGGGGTTGTGGGACCTTTGAGACTTGGGGGGACTAGGTCACTAAGGGTGGGCATTTGAGGACTGCACCCACCTCCAGTCTAGCTGTTTCCTGGGCCAGCCTCCACAGGAGGAACTCTGTCACACTCTTCTGCCACCAAAGCCACTCTCCCATGCCTTCCCTGCCACAATGGGCCATACTCTCTGAATGAAGCTGTTTGTCCCTTAAATCTGTCAAATGTTATCTAGTCATAACAACAAGACACGCTGTTACTGTAGGCTTCATGGCAATATCTAATGCACAATAGTGTCTGTCGTGTGTTTAGACACAGCATGTATGTTATGCTATTTATTAAGTTTATAAGACATTATCACATCATGATATTTATCAGAAGTTTAGATATCTAGACTATATTGTTTTCTTTTTCTTCTTTGGGTGGGGGCCTCAGAATCTTACTATGTAGCCCTGGCTGGCCTGGAACTTTTTCTGTAGACCAGGCTAGCCTCCAATTCACAGAGCTCTTCCTGCCTCTGCCTCTCGAGTGCTGGCTCGCTGTCATTTTTAGTTTATAAAGTTATAAAGTTATAGTAACCATAAGCTTGGGTACCTATTCTGCAGCATGTAAGGGCGGTATTCAGTATCAGCTTCTCCCACTTGTCCTCCACATTTGGGTCATACTCTGTGAACTGGGGTCCCCTGAGACTCAGCATCCTCAAACCTGCGACTGCTCATTCAGTGTTTCCGCAGAGAAAACGCCGTCACAGAAGTCAGAACCAGCGCCCAGAGTCTGTGTTTTCCCTTTGGTTTTTGATCCATACCCCATTCTCTCATTTTATTCTTTTGTCTGCTACAATTTTTTCCTATTCTCCTGAGATGCTGCCATCGAAAATTAATTTCCCTTCTACAAATTATTTCTGAATGAGAATTACCCTTAATCAAGTAACTTTTAAAAAGTTTATGTTATAGAAACTTATTTTCAGAGAAAATAGAGCATCCCAGGTGTACTGCTCCCAGATACATTCATAGGTTCATTGTACCTAACAACAGATCTCTCTCTCTCTCTCTCTCTCTCTCTCTCTCTCTCTCTCTCTCTCTCTCGTTCTTGTTCTCTCTCAGATAGAATTTATATAACTCTGGCTAGTTCCAGCCTTGAACTTGGGGCCTCCCTGCCTCAGTCTCCCACAAGCTGAGACCACAGACATGAGTCAGCACAACCAGCCTATGGTTGGTAGTGTTCTTCTCCCTGCCTCCATGCACCCAGCAACAGTTCCTGCTGAGAAGATGGTGGCTGTGATGAAATGGGACCTCCAAGGCTGGAAGATGGGGGCACTCAGTGCCTCTGGGCTCTCTTGTATTACTTGCCGTGAGGGAAGCCAGCTGCTATGCCACAAGAACACTCTGAGAGCTCAGCCGAGTCCACGTGTAAAGGAACAGTCGAATGCCAAGAACCTGGTAAATGAGCAATGAACCCCAAGCCTACAGGGATGGAGCCCTGCTGCCATCTTTACCCCACCCTCAAGAGAAACCCCACACCAGAACTACTGGCCTAGTGTCCTAAATTTCTGTCTTATGGAAAGTTCCAGACAAATGCTTCTTGTCTCAGTTCTCTAAGTTTTGAGGGGATGTGCCTAATCAGATCTGCACAGCCTGCCGCTGACACTGAGAAAGCTGACTACCTGTTCTCCTTCTCAGATGGGTCAGAAGACTACGGACTCAAACACCACTCTCTCTAAGAAGGCACCAGAGGAGTCCTATGTCTGGGTCAGCCATGTAGAGAGCCCAAGAGTGACCCCCTGTATGATGTCTTCACCCTGGACAACAGGGGCCAGCATCTGAACTGCGAGCCCAAGCTTTGGCTGGGAGGTGCTCCTCAACTCAGCCGGAGCTCCCCGGCTACAGAGGAGGGTCCCAGAGAAGGCAGCGGCCTTTCCGTGCACTCCGTAGCTGCGGCGCTTGGAAGGACAACATCCTCCAGAGTCTCGGGTGTGTTAATACTTGGTCCCCAGTTGCTGGTGCTCTTTGGGTGGGGTTAGGAGGTGTGATCTTGGGCAAGAAGTATGTCACCAGGGGATGGAGGTGGGGCTTGAAGGTTTCAAAAACCTTATACCATTTCCAGTTTGCTTTCTGTGTCATGCTTGCCTGCATTTTCGGATGTGAGCTCTAAACTCTCAGCTTCCAGCTCCAGCCACCATGTCTGCCACTTGTTACCATGTCTGTATCCTAACCCTCTAGAACTGGAAACCCAAAGAAACTCTTCCTTCTATGAGCTGCTTTGACCATGTTGTCTTATCGCAGAAGTAGAAAAGTAATACAGTGATAGACAAAGTGTTTCCATGCCTACAATTTCATGGAATTCTCATCATATTCCACTTTCCATGTAGGAAGTGGAGGTTCAGAGAGTTTGGGCGACTCATTCAAGGTCACACAACTACTAAGTTCCAGAGTTGAAGACCGAACCACAGATTCCCTGTTGCTAAATTCTACTTCCCATTACTTTCAGCTGCCTCTGCAGGGATTTGCTTATTAGACTTTGAGTACACAGCACACACGAAGCGCTTCGTGCGACAGGATTGCAATGGCCTGTATGAAAGGACATCACAGTGCAGGCCTCGGGCAGCAACACTTGCTGCCTGAGTGGAGTCAAGTCCCTTTGTACTCACAAGGGATCGGACCAGGGTGAGTGACAAGTGACATGGCCCAGGGTGCAAAGACCGCTGGGTCAGCTAATTCCCATCCGTCAAGAAGAGAATGATGCATTTACCTGAGGAGGAAAAGGTTGCTATGGGGGAGGAGAGAGGCCAGAGGGGCCACAATCTGCCATAGCCACGCTGGGGTTTGTTAGATCACAGAAACTACGTAGAGGCAACAGGGTGAAGCAAAGGTCTGTGCAGACCGCAAGGCCTGAACGTGAGACGGACAGGGGGACAGGGGGATGGGGGGCAGGGGGACAGGGGGATGGGGACAGCAGGACAGGGTGACAACGGAACAGGCGGACACAGGGACAGGGTGACAGTGGGACAGTGGGGAGGGGCAGGGGGACTGGGGGAGAGGGGAACAAGACGGAGGTTTAGTTTCATGCCTTGTGGCAGGGCTGCCTGGGATGAGGACGTTAAACAAGACCAGCAAGTGAGGCCCCTCTAGTCATCTTGATCTAGTTTCATTCAGATGCGGGCTGCTGAGACCCTGATGTCCCTTGGTTACAAGTTCCCAGGAGCCATGAGGTCCATCCCGCTTGTACCAACTCCTGGTGCGATTTAACCCTGATCTGAGATGTCTGGGGAGAGTTCTTTTCCTAGGGACCAAATGGAACTCAAGCTGGCATGGCCGATATAAAATTTGAAAAACTAACTGTGTAAGGTTCCTATGTGCATAGCGTTTTCTAAAACAAAATCCATATACACGAAGACCCTCAAAAGAGCCTGACAGTTCAGCAACGAAAACACTCCCGATGCTCAAGACTGCTAGCATTTCACTAGCGGAAGTGAGCTCTACCCCTCACAGACTACACTGTGACTGGTAACCACCTGCCAGACAGCTGTGAGCAGACAGCTCCAAATGGCACTCAAGAGGTGACGCTGACCATCAGTTCAGAGGAAGACAAGGCCAACTGGCCAAACGCGGGTCCTCAGCTCTGCAGATGGGAGTGAAGGGGTGCAGTTAGGGAAACAGGATCACGAATCCTATGTGTCAATTGTAATGAACACAAACTAGTGCTTCATGCAAGACTGTGATTAGCCACATGGAATCTGCTGCATGACCTTTGACCTATCAAAAAAGTGCCTATATTAGCATCAGGACACAGACAGTATCAAGTGTTCTGGACTGAAAAGAAGAGCATTGGGTGTGCAAACCTATGTCCTTGACAAGTCATTTCTTTCTTTCCTTCCTTCCTTCCTTCCTTCCTTCCTTCCTTCCTTCCTTCCTTCCTTCCCTTTCCTTTCTTTCCTTTCTTTCTTCTTTCCTTTCTTCCATCCTGCCTTCCTTCCTTCTCTTCCCCCTCCTTCCTCTCTCTCTCTCTCTCTCTCTCTCTCTCTCTCTCTCTCTCTCTCTTTCTCTCTCTCTCTCTCTCTCTCCTTTCTTTCTTTTTTTGAGACAGGAACTTATGGGGCTGGAGAGATGGTTCTGTGGTTAAGAGCATTGACTGCCCTTCCAGAGGACCCAGGTTCAATCCCTAGCACCCATATGGCAGCTCATAACTGTCTCTAACTCCGGTTTCAGGGGATCTAACACCTTCATACCAATGCACATAAAATAAATTAGCAAACAAAAAGGACAGGAACTTATGTAACCTAGCTAGCCTTGAACTCGCCATGTAATTAAAGATGAACCTGAACTTCTGATTCTCCTGCCTCCAACCTCTGTGCCCAGTTTATGTGGTGCTGGGGATCAAACCCAGGGCTTCATGCCTGCTATGACAAGCACACACCCACAGAACTATACCCCCGGCTCCGTGACGAACAATTTCTCTCATTTATTTATTTATTTATCTATGTATTTATTTATTCATTCATTCACTCAATACAAGGTTTCTCTGTGAAACAGTGCTGGCTCTTCTGGAACTCACTTTGTAGACCAGGCTGGCCTCAAACTCAGAGATCTGCCTGCCTCCGCCTCCTGAGGGCTGGGATTAAAGGCGTGCGCCACCACTGCCAGGCTCTTTTTTTTCAACCACACCTACTCCATTATCAAACAAAAGTTTTACTGAAAGGTAATTGCTATTCTAAAATGGTCTACATGTATGGTTCAGTTGTACATCCCACGTATAGCTAGCAATTCCTCTAGCTATTCCCATTAGACACATTGTAACTATATCCTTATTTTATTCTAAATCTTCTCAAACAACACAAAGCAGAACATGAGGTTGGCTACTTTATGTACAGACCTGGGCCATTCTTCTAAAAGGGCCTTAGTGGGAGACTAAAAATAAAAGGGACTTCTGGGAACAGCTCAAATCTTATCTCATTCATATTGAAAACAAATCAAGGTCAAATGCACACAGCCTACTCTTGTCGCCCTTTCTCCCTTACTTCTTTCAAAAACAAGCTGGGAAACTTAGCTCCCTTCTTCTAGGCTTTTCTGCAAAAATGCCAGTGGCCACCACACAGCTTCTTTATTTAATGCTCTGCTAAACGCAGGGCACAATATCCACATCCCCTCCATTCTGGCTTAGCGTTGAGCTCTGAGCTGCCTGCCTCCTGGAAGGCAGGCAGGTGCATCTGGACACAGGGCCGGGGGCAGGTCAGTGAGGTGGATGGTCAGCTGTGGGGAGGGGCACAGAAGGTCAGTGAGGTGGATGGTCAGCTGTGGGGAGGGGAAGGTCAGTGAGGTGGATGGTCAGCTGTGGGAGGGGCACAGAAGGTCAGTGAGGTGGATGGTCAGCTGTGGGAGGGGCACAGAAGGTCAGTGAGGTGGATGGTCAGCTGTGGGAGGGGCACAGAAGGTCAGTGAGGTGGATGGTCAGCTGTGGGAGGGGCACAGAAGGTCAGTGAGGTGGATGGTCAGCTGTGGGGAGGGGAAGGTCAGTGAGGTGGATGGTCAGCTGTGGGGAGAGGCACAGAAGGTCAGTGAGGTGGATGGTCAGCTGTGGGGAGGGGAAGGTCAGTGAGGTGGATGGTCAGCTGTGGGGAGAGGCACAAACGGTCAGTGAGGTGGATGGTCAGCTGTGGGGAGAGGCACAAACGGTCAGTGAGGTGGATGGTCAGCTGTGGGGAGAGGCACAAACGGTCAGTGAGGTGGATGGTCAGCTGTGGGGAGAGGCACAAACGGTCAGTGAGGTGGATGGTCAGCTGTGGGGAGAGGCACAAACGGTCAGTGAGGTGGATGGTCAGTGAGGTGGATGGTCAGTGAGGTGGATGGTCAGTGAGGTGGATGGTCAGCTGTGGGGAGAGGAAGGTCAGTGAGGTGGATGGTCAGCTGTGGGGAGAGGAAGGTCAGTGAGGTGGATGGTCAGCTGGGGGGGCAGTGATCACAGAATCCTCTTCAGACTCATCACCTAATGGACACTCAGTGCTTTCAAGCGTGCAGCCTTTCCTTTCTCAGTTGGGGGAGGGTTGGAACTTTGTGGTCTATCTCCCTCATGGGATTAGGAATTTTGAAGAGAAGAACCAGGGGCCCCCAGAATGAACAGGCAGGCTATGTGCAAAGGGAAGGCTACGCTACATTTTAGTGTCCCCCACACAGGGCAGTTAAAGAGATTTTCCTCTAAAACCCTTTAAAACCATTTTTAGAATCATTTGAAATTCCCATCTGCCTGCGTCCCCTGGCTCTTCCTCTTCTGGCAGGCCTGAGTCACACCCCCACAGCCACATTCTTCTGGGCAGCTGCAAGACCAAGCATCACCGTCCCTCCTGTGGCAGCATGAGAGAGCTAAGTGGGGTTTGCCTCTGGGTGGATGGAGAACCTGGGCTCATCGCTGGTTGTATCTGAACTATTTTCTCATCTATAAAACTAGAACACTGGGCACCTGAGAAAAAAATTACTGGTGGCACACCTCTTTAATCCCAGCACTCAGGGGGCAGAGGCAGGCGGATCTCTGTGAGTTTGAGGCCAGCCTGGTCTTCAAGAGCTAGTTCCAGGACAGGCTCCAAAGCTACAGAGAAACTCTGTCTTGAAAAACAAAACAAAACAAAAGTTCCAACCTGGTGTTCTGATCCACAGCTTCCCCTGTAGAAGCCTGTGTGGGCTGGGGTGGGGGTGGGGAGTGCCAAGGACTCTGGCGAGCCTGTGGGCTGTTCTGAACTCTGGTTTTGGCACGGGAGTGCCATCTTGAAAGGCCTTCTGCTGAAATTACATAATCTTTACCGTCACAAAGCACTTCTGAAAGAAATGCAGGGACAGGCCTTGCCTCCTCCTGGTCTACCAGGCAGCATGTCTTAGCTCCTGTCTAAATTTCTCTCAGTAAAAATTCTCTTACGGAAAGTTCTTGTATCTACTTTCAGTGTCCTTGTGCCCAAGGACATTAAGCATGGCTTTAGGAAATCATTCCAAATATTGACTGATTCACAGTGTGCCCGCAGGTCCTGTCCTCCAACTACATAACACTACTCAGAGGTCAGACAGGGGTCATGTCTTGCTAACCACTCAACCAAAGGACAAATAGTGTTATCTCTTTTGTTGTGGAATATTAATTTAGCTGTGTAAAAGATGTCTTACATTTGTTTATGTCTATTTGTTTAATAAATAGAAGGAGGAATTTCAGTTTGAGAGAACGAGAGAAAAGTGAGAACAAAGGAGAAAGAGAGGGGGAAAGAGAGGGAGGGACCGAGGGAGGGAGGGAGGGAGGGAGAGAGGGAGGGAGAGAGGGAGAGAGAGAGCGATCACCAGGACCAGTCAAGCAGGCAGCCACCAGCCAGCCAGACACAAGAAGCAATAAAATAGGACACACAGAATGAAAGGTAAAAAGCTCTGAGGCAAAATGTAGATGAAGAAAAACAGGTTAAGTTATATGAGCTAGTGGGACAAGCATAAAATAAGGTTGAGCATTCATAACTAATATTAAATCTCTGTGCCTTTATTTGGGAGCTGGCTGGTGGCCCAAAAGAAAGTATGATTCATATTCTCCCTTGCCCCACCCAACATACATTGCATTAAATGTTGTCTTTCTTGGTTCCTGACAAGGTCATGGAAAATCTTCCCACGCTGCTGCAGGAAATGGTGCGAGAAGACACACATTTTTACATGGTTACACCCTTGCATTTGTCAAAGGTCACAGAGTTACTCAAGCCATCATGCTAGCCCCTCTGCTGTAAAGACGCACTCCCTCAGAACTGTCCCCACTACTCATCGGCCATGAGGGAAGGAGAGTTGGCCCTGAGGTCAGAAGGGCAGAAGAGCTGGCCCTGTCCCCCACCAGCTGCAACACTTGGGAGAGCAGGCCCTGCACCTCACCTGGGCAGCACAATCGAGCCAGTCCTATTGGCGGAGGTATGGGTGAGCTAGCCCCATAGTTGTGGGCATCATCTGTCATGTGGTGGCATGTGGAGAGAGATGCAGCTCTTCCCTGCCTCCTCTCCATCAATGCCTGAGGCAGGTGGGAGAGCTGACCCTGAGGTCACAAGGGTGGGAGAGCTGGCCCTGCTCCTCAATAGTCGCAGCACTTTGGGAGAGTGGCCCCCTACACCACCCCTGGACAGCACAGTAGAGCTGACCCTGAAGGTGTAGATGTGGAAGATCAGACCCTGAAGACGTGAAAGCAGGAGAACTGGTCCCGCCCTTGCTCATTGATGCAAGGCATGAACTTAGCCAGGACAATGAAGGAGAGCTCACCCTGGTGGTGAGAACAAGGGAGAGCTGGCAGGCTGACTGACCCTGCAACTCATTGACCCACCCCAATATTTACCCCATCTGTGGTCTGCTGGAGCACAGGAAGGGACCAGACCTCCAGACCCAAATCTGCAGGACCTTCACAACATAGGGCAGCAGCAGGATGACAAAGAGGAGATCCAGTGAGGGTCCAGCATAGATAGTGGAGCCAGACCAATGACTGCAATGAATGCTTACAAGTAAAGATACATGGGAAAGGGGTTTACTGTGTGACTCACTACAGCTTCCATAATGGGATTGGTTTTTTCTTTCTCTCTTTTTTCTTTTTCTTTTGTTTTTGCTTTTTTGAGCCAGGGTCTCTCCATAGCTTTGGAACCTGTCCTGGAACTTACTCTCTAGACCAGCCTGGCCTCAAACTCACAGAGATCCGATGCCTGCCTCTTCCTCCCGAGTGCTGGAATTAAAGGCATGTGCCACCACCGCCCAGATTCTCTCTCTTTTTCTTTTTCCTCTTAAATTTATTTTTTGCTGTGGAGGTTGCAAGGGCAGAGGGTGGATATGAAGGGGTGGGGAAATAAATGGGATGGAGATACATAATATGAAAGACACAAAGAACAAATTAAAAAGGAGAGAAAAAAAAGGACTCCCCTCCAGCCCCACAGTAAGGACTTGGAGGTTTCTTATAGCCTGCTGTTCCCTTTTTGATGACTCATCTAAACACTACAGAAGGATAACCCTCTCATGGGCAACAGTTCCGCCCATGCCTTTCTGAGGAAGGCGAGGTCATTGGATGTGAGCAAGCTCACCCTGTCCTAGCCTTTGCTGCTTAGAGAACCAGGTCCACTTCTCTGAGCATATGCTTCAGGACTTGAGGAACCAGTCTTTCCAACTCTCCAATGCATCCACTAGGTAGCTAGATCCTTGGCTTCAAAGAACACCTACCTTTGCTGCTTTCCAACCATACTCAGCATTTCCCCCAAGTCCTCGTCTCTAATGATTGTTTCCTTAGTTTGGAATAGGTATGCCTTTCTCTAAACCACACAGCTAATACCTCTAGGAAACCCTTCCCGAACTCCAAGCTCAGCTCCAAGGCAACTTCCCTATAAACTCCTTCTCCATAGCAGCCCCTATAAACATACACCCTTGCCACCAGCAGGCTATGGAATTTCCCCTTCGAGTCAACCACTGTTTGCTCCTTGGTTACAGCATCTTTTAGCCTTGGATAATATATCCTTATCCCTGTCCTTACTGGACTGAAAGTGTCTTAACAGCTGAACAGTACTTCTGTGTAGTTTTAAAGGCTTTCTCATAGAGACTGTCAAGCACTGCTGATTGGGGCTTCTGGAGTATATGAATGATTCTTTTCTTTCTTTCTTTTCTTGCTTTCTTTCTCTCCCCCTCTCTCTCCTCCTTCTTTCCTTCCTTTTCTTTGCTTTTTGTTTTTGTTTGTTTGTTTGTTTTGTTTTCTGAGACAGAGTTTCTCTGTGTAACAGTCCTGGCTGTCCTGGAACTAACTCTGTAGACCAGGCTGGCCTCAAACTTAGAGACCTACCTGCCTCTGCTTCCTGAGTACTAGGATTAAAGGTATGTGCCACCACCACCAGAGAGAATTCTGTACTTTTCTTAATCATATATTTGCAACATTTACATGCCCTGCTTCCTTTATCTGGGCTCTTTTTTGTTTAATTAGCTTTAACATCTTTCTCTGAGTTTTGATTAAGCTCTTAAGTCCTTTTGGAAATAGGTATTACATATCTCAAACTGCCTTTATTGGCTGATAGTCTTGGGCTTTTCATTGTACTGTGTTTTATAATTGAAAAAGATGCTTTATAATGGATGTTTTAAATTATACTTTAAATGTTAAGAGGGGTGTCCTATTTAGGGTTACTAGTGCTGGGACAAAACACCAAGCCCAAAAAGCAAGTTGGGGAGGAAAGAGTTTATTGGGCTTCCACTTCCACATTGTAGTCTATTACTGAAGAAAGCAAGGACAGGAACTCAAACAGGGCAGGAACCTGGCGGCAGGAGCTGATGCAGAGCCCACAGAGGAATGTTGTTTACTGTCTTGCTCCTCATGGCTTGCTCAGCCTGCTTTCTTAGAGAACCCAGGATCTAAGGACCCAGACTTGTTGAAAATGGGGAGAAGAGGGAAGGAACACCACAGAGTTAATCATGAGAACACCATAGCAGCAACACCTGAGTCCAAACTGGCTCATCGTAAGGTCCCAGATGGATTGAAAAAAGCCAAAAGCACTCACTTGGGCTGTCCCACAGAAGTTTTAGTAAGTCAAATTCTGCTGGGATAGGTAGAGCCTAGAAATTTCTAAGAGAAAAAAAATCAGTCTAAAAGGCAAATTCAGATAAACTAAGAGTAACTGATTCTGACTCAGGCTTTGTGAGAAGAGCTGTTTTCCCCTCAAATGTTGCTTTTCCACTTGCTAAGTGACCCCAACAGGTCCCCAGTAGGAGCTCTAGAAATTGCAAGAAAGATGCTAAAAAAGGGGAAATTCAGTTTCTCTCGGGTGGTCAGGAATCTTAAAATCTACTGAGTTCCCTTTAAGTCCTGATGAATACCAATCAACTTTAACTTAAGTTTTGGTTCATTCACTTCCTCTGGGGTGCTGGGTTTTGAACCCAGAGCCTTAGGAATGCTAAGCATGTATTCTCCCAGAAAGCAACATCTCCAGCCCCTCAACTTGATTTTTAACCCAAAAGAGATAGCCCCTTACTTCGCTAACCTTCTATATCTAGCTTTGCTCATACTGAGTTGAACCACTTATTTTCATGTTTCTCCTAGTGCAAAACTTCTGGAAGATTCCTATGTTCAGGCTGCTCAGAGAGTTCACAGTTAATTCTCATACTCAACATGAACCGGCATGAACTGGCACGAACTGGCATGAACTGGCATGACCTTTCCTCAGAGCTCCCATCTTCACCAGTGACCTCTTCATCCAAAACTCTCGCTACCCTGTATTCTTCCTTGGTGAATCTGGTCGGCAGCCCACAATTCCCCGCCTTGCCACGTGAAGGAAGCCTTGGAAACTGCTGTGCAGGTGGGAACTGGGGCTTCAGACATTCTCCTGCACACTATGTGGGAGCTGCCACATTGTTCGCCACCTGCTTTGCGTTGTGACTGGTCCAGCGGTCCCGGGACAAGGTTCATTCACACTGATGCTCTTGCTCCTAAGCCTTGCTCCGTTCCCCCTAAACCCACCCTGTGCACGTGCTTTCTCTTCTCTTTCTGGTCTTTCGAGACAAGGAGGTCCAGGCTAGGCTGAAACTTGTCATTTTCTGCCTCAGTTTCCACACTTTGGGATTATAGGCATGGGCCACCACATCCATTTTCTTTCTCTTCTGTGTTATTCTCTATTTCTTCAAAAAGAAGTGTGGGCATGGTAGCGTTCCCAATTCCATATCAGCTCTGCTGGAGCGTATGCGGCAAAAGCGTAGAGTAGGATCACTGACTGCATTTTCAAGCACACTCATTTATTTACTTATCACACAGACTCCCTGGTAGGCAGACAGACGGGGACAGGAGACGTGACTAGGTAATAAAAATGGTGAACTTCCAAGATGGCCGGCTTCTTCATTCTCCTGACCTACAAAGGCCCTGGCAGCTTAAAATGAGGGCTTGGTGGACCCTTGTCCCCACCAGCAGGACTCCCTTGTTGGTTGACAGGTTCAAGGCCAGATCCTAAGTTTGTGAACTCAGTACCTTCCCTGTCTTTCCTCAAACTAACCAAACCTAAATAGGGGGAGGAAGACCCCTCTCAAAGACCCTTAAAGCCCACCCCTTAAGAGGAGACAGGGCCTGGGTCTTTCTCTCTGTGTGTCCTGCTGTGTGTGTGTGTTTCCTCACTCCTAATAAAAGTCTTTTTTTCCTGACTGATGCTGTTTGCTGTGTCTGAGATCCACCCCCACCTTCACTCCTACCTGCTGGCCTTGAGATTTTTTTCTGCCTTTTAAATCTTTAACTGGTCGAGAAAACAAGCCATATGGAGATGTAACTGGAAAACACCAGGACTGTGTGTGGCACCTATGCCAGTGTGCATGTGCTAGGGCCCAGAGGACAGCTTAGTGGAGGCGGATTTCCTCTTCCATCCTGTGGGTCACAAGGATCCTGCTCGCGTGTCAGGCTTGGTGGCCTACCCCTTACACGCGTGTGCAGCAGCACAGATGTGGAGGACAGATGACAACCTCCGAGAGTCAGTTCTCTTTCTAGGGACTGAGCTCAAGTTGTCAAGTGTGACAGAAGGCAATTTACCCATGAGCCATCTCTCCAGCCCATCCTTAATTGTAGTTTATATCGAATACCCAAATTTCTATACCTGCTTCATTTTGGTTAAAACTTGCTTGGTAGATCTTATTTTTAATAATATTGCTTAAGATTTATATATATATTTTTTACAGAACATACATCTAAATTTTGAACAAAAAGCACCTAAAATATTTATATTTCAATTAATGTCTTGGATCTACTTAAATATACTGTGAGTCATAATATATTTAGGCTCCTGGCATTTCTGTTTAAAATACTTTTTTTTTTTACTTTCTTCTACTAGTATTGAAATTACATACTTTTATTTTCCCAACATAAAATTACACACTTTTCTTACAAAATCTAAGTTATTTCCTACCCCCTTTTTTTTAAAGATTTATTTTTTTTATCATGTATACAGTGTTCTGCCTGCATGCATGCCTGCACACCAGAAGAGGGCACCAGATCTCATTATAGATGGCTGTGAGCCACCATGTGGTTTCTAGGAATTGAACTCAGGACCTCTGGAAGAACAGGCAATTCTCCTAGTATCTAAGCCATCTTTCCAGCACCCCCTTCCACTTTTTTTAAGAAAGAGAGAGAGAGAGAGTGTGAGAGAGAGAGAGTGAGAGAGAGAAAGAGAGATCTTGCTCTGTAGCTTGTTCAGCTAAGGCTTCCCCAAAACTTGATTTTTCCATCTCCCCAGGGCTGGGACTACAGGTGTGAGGTCAGCTATCTTTACTCTGTTCTTGAGAACAAGGATCTCAGCTTGTTCTGTTTCCCTCTAAAGCTCTCCATTTTTTAAAAAAATATTTATTTATTATGTATACAATATTCTGTCTGTGTGTATGCCTGCAGGCCAGAAGAGGGCACAAGATCTCATTACAGCTGGTTGTGAGCCACCATGTGGTTGCTGGGAATTGAACTCAGGACCTTTGGAAGAGCAGTCAATGCTCTTAACCTCTGAGCCATTTCTCCAGCCCTAAAGCTCTCCATTTTTAAAAATGTCCTCCCCTCACTGTTTGTACTAAGTATTTAAAAATATCTGACAGAGTATGTTAGTGTTATACTCTGTATATCTTGTACTTACTTCCTTTCATACTTAATTTACTTTTTAAATGAAAAGCAAGGACTTACAAGTAATACAATTTCTAGGTTCTTTTTTGTCTGGAAATATCTTTCTTTCACCTTCATTTTTAATTATAGTTTAACTTGGCACAAAATTTTAAGTCATAAGGGTTTTACAGTAGCACACTGATACTCTTATTCCATCTTTCCTAGACTCTGTGGTGGAGAACACACACACATGTGCACATGCCACATGAGTATACACACGTGCATGTACACACACATACCACGTGTGTATACACAATACATGTATGCACATACTCATGCATACACGTATGTGTATACATGTACACACACACACACACAGAGGAAAGCTTCTGTTACCGTGCTTTATTTTGCTAGTTTGACTTACCCTAAGTGATGCATATTTTCCCTCTACCTCAGATATTGTACTTCATATGTGTAGAAGTCCAACATGTGCCATTTTCATCTCCTCCAGGTTTCTATCCAGCTTTTCAAATATATAAATATGACCAATAACTGTATATTTATATATGTCATATATAAAATGTCCTATCACCCCCCCTCCAGGTCTGTTTTTATATCCATGTCTGCTAATTTTAACACCAACTGATTACTGCCCTCGTTATTACAGAACACCTTTTCCTGCTTCTTTTGTATGCCTGATAATTTTTTTTTAATGCTAGACATTGTGGTTTTTGCTTTATTCTATCAATACTTTAATATTCCCACGACTATTCTTTTCTACTGGTGTTTGTTCACTTGTTTGTTTTATTTGTTTATTTCTTTTAAGATAGGGTTTCTCTGTGTAGCTCTGGCTAGTCCGGAACTCATTCTGTAGACCAGGCTGGCCTCAGACTCAGAGATCCACCTGCCTCTGCCTCCAAAGTGCTGGGATTGAAGGTGTGCGCCACCATGCCTGGCTCTCCCATGACTGTTCTTGAGTTTTGTTCTGTGATGCAGTCAGTTATGTCTCTAAGACTTATAGACAGAGTCGGAGCCATCTTTAGGCCTGGGCTTGCTGCTCCCCCTGATATAGCTTATACACTCTAACTGATGTTTCAGCAGCAAGAGGCTTTTCAGTCTAGGTAGGAACAGGGCTACCCTTCCCTGTATCAAAATCTAGAAGCTCAAAGCAGCAAGTTGGAGTTTTATAGGACTCTCTTTGTTTAGCTTCCTACCCCTCAGACATCTTGCTGATGTCTGGTGTTCATTGTCTTGAACATCACTTCATATATTTTGTCTATTAAAATTGTTTCAGGAAGGAAGAGAAATCTGGTCTTTGCTTATCTATCTCGGCGAGAATTAGAAGCCACACCTTCTTCGTTCAGGACAACTTGCGTATTCCAGTTTGCTCGCCCCATGACTCTACTGGCTGTGCATCTCTAACCCGAGAACCGTGATGCGCAAAGAGCTTTGGAGTTTGAATTGACTTTGGATGATGGATGGCCAACTGGCAAAGTGTGTCCAAATATTCCAAAGTTCCAGTTTCCTCTAAACTTCTGGTCCCCAGTGTTTGCATCAAAGATACTTAATCTGCATTGTGACTTTCTTTACCTCCCAGGATGCCTGCTCAGGAAGTGCCCTGCTCTCTCGGCTGGTCAGTCTCTCTTCTCTGTGTCCCTTCCTATGTGTTAGATGCCCTATAGCAGCGCATTTACTGATGTCCTCGATCCCCTTCCCAAGTC
This sequence comes from Microtus pennsylvanicus, assembly GCF_037038515.1. Lineage (NCBI taxonomy): Eukaryota > Metazoa > Chordata > Mammalia > Rodentia > Cricetidae > Microtus > Microtus pennsylvanicus. The sequence continues at coordinate 60,756,389 of NC_134579.1, read as the reverse complement.
TGCCCATTTAACCCACGGAAGATGCTCAATAGGTTTCATAATGAATGGATGACCAATAGAATGGAGCATGTGGTTAATTTCTGATAACCTCACTTTGTTGCTAAGCAACCTCTCAAATGGACTCTTTTATGTTTCATGCGTTGCTCATCAGTAGAGATACCAGTGACAGTGCAGGCAAGTTATCTTTCAGATAGAAATATGATTTTCACAATTTGACATTAGTAAGGATATATTTAATATAATTTCCCTGCGAAGGTGAGGGGTCTATGAGTCATCACTAAGCCCCCAGAAAAACCCAATGTTTCATCAGGAAGGGAATTCAGACACCAGTTCCTGTTTCTTTCCAGTCTTATAGGTGAGGAACTAGATTTTGAGAAGGTTGATGACTCAGTTAAAACAGTCCCCAAAGCTCATACAAATAAGTTGATGCAGCACCCCACCCCAGATATTGTAGTTCTTCCCAATAGAAATCCAACAGTCACCATTTCTGATGTTTCTATCCAGATTTTTGAAAGCATGGAATATAATCAAGAACTGTATTTTTATATCCATCTGTTAATTCTAACTCTGTCAACGCAGAGTCAGTTCTGACCCCGTGTTCTCACTGTACCACTCTCCAGCTGTATTTGCAGGCAATTGGAATGTGTTTCCCACCAGGATCCACCCTGGCTTCCTGGTGACCCCAGATTTCATCAATAGTAGAGTACTCATGGGGTTTCTAGGACAAGGTCACAGTCGCACAGCGTGGCTTAGAACGGGAGCAGCTTGACACCCACTCACGTTCCTACACTCAGAAAAGTGTTCTCTGAAATGTTAGTAGCTTTGCTATGAGAAATTTAATAAGCTTCCATCTTAGCCATGTAGCACCCCCTGTGAGGGAGCTCACACCAACAGAACACTCTACGAGTTATAAAATGGGTGCGGGTACAAATTTAGCTCTTATGCAGAAGGTTCATCAGGACAGTACACCCCAGAAATTGGTTCCCTAAATCTGGAAAAAAGTTTTGACAAGAACAAGAAGAATTTTCATTTTTACATTCTACATAGACACTGAAAACCACGCTGATCCACTATATATAAAACCCGATATTCATGTGCACAGCTTAGGAGAAATTAAAGCAAGACAAGGGACCGAAGATAATGAGAGAAACATGAATAATGGCATTTCAGTGAACACATTCAAATTCACACGCACAAAGACACTTGTTGAGAATGGAAAAAAAATTAAAGTCCTATTATAGTCACAGCCAAAATGTACACACCGAGCTGGAACCAAAATAAACATCACCCATAAATATGATTGACTGAAGTTGGTAAGGTGGTTTTCCTCATATTTATAACATACTGTAGTTACCCGCCTTCTCAGTGCCATGCCACTCTTTTCCCTGCCTTTCTTGTGGCCGAGTAAGGGCACTGAGGTAGTTCTGGGCATTAATGTTGAACCGTTCCCCCCTGAAACATTTAACTGCGGGTACAAGAACCTTTCAGCATCCTCTTACTGGGATGGTAACTGGTAGCTATATGTTTATATGTTGATCCATCAGCAGAATGGATAATAAACACAGCCCTCCCTGCTGACATGGATGCACAGCGCTCTTAAAAATTTTAAGCCATTTCCGTACATTTGCATGCAAAATTCAAGAAGTCATTGTTTTTTACTGCTGAGTAGTCAAGGTCCAAATCAGGAGCAGAAGGAGAGAGAACATAAGCAAGGAACTCAGGACCGCGAAGGGTGCACCCACACACTGAGACAATGGGGATGTTCTATCGGGAACTCACCAAAGCCAGCTGGCCTGGGTCTGAAAAAGCCTGGGATAAAACCGGACTCGCTGAACATAGCGGACAACGAGGACTACTGAGAACTCAAGAACAATGGCAATGGGTTTTTGATCCTACTGCACGTACTGGCTTTGTGGGAGCGTAGGCATTTTGGATGCTCACCTTATTAGACCTAGATGGGGGTGGGGGTTCCTTGGACTTCCCACAGGGCAGGGAACCCTGATTGCTCTTCTGGCTGACGAGGGAGGGGGACTTGATCAGGGGAGGGGGAGGGAAATGGGAGGCGGTGGTGGGGAGGAGGCAGAAATCTTTAATAAATAAATAAATCATTAAAAAATTTGAAGGGTTGTTTATTACTAGAGCATAACTTGACTCATCTAACAGGTACATCGCTCTTTCTCTCTTTTCCGGAGGGAACTGTCTTGGGATAGGCGTTGGCAGGAATAAGCATTTAGGCACACTAGAGAGTGACACTAAGAGACAGATGAAGTAGGACCACCCTGAGAACCCAAGGAAACATGCAATTTTGGGAGACTTAGTAGATTTTAATTTTTAGTATACCTCTTCAATGGTTATTACTATGCTGTTATTTTTAAACAACCCAAGGATTCCTGTCATTATATACTGATTCATTCTTCATAGGCACTGAGAGAAGAAAGATGATTCTATCTTTGAAATCTCTTAGGCTGGTGTAAGAACTATTCCTAACCTAACTTGGTGTGAACTTTGTCCTATGAATATTTATATTTCTTCCCTCCCAAACAGACTACCGTTCTTTTGGCTAAGGATATTTTATACCTATTTTGTGTACTTCTTAAGAACGGTCCTAATACACAATACTCTTAAGCTGAAGGCCGGTTCTGCTGTCTATAAGGGACTTGCATTAGAGCCACAGTTGGCGATCTCTTGGTCTGATCACAGCGGACGAATCTATTCTCACATTCTCACTTCCTGAAGCTTCTGGACTGTTGAAGGGCTTTTGCAGTCTGCACTGTGCAGGCATCCTCCTCACTGGCAACCAACGCAGTGAAGTAACGAGACCCATTTTCAACCTGACTTCTCTGAACACGTGTTTCATTCCGGGGAACACGTACTTGGTTAGGCTTATTTTCCTGTTCACTGATTCAGGCCCCTGGTGCCTTCTCCACTCTTTTGATTTGCCATTCTTAATTAGAAATGGCCCACCAAACCCAGAAGCCAACTGCGAGATATAAAAAATCAGGGGTGGATAAGAGAAAAACAATGTCCTCTGGGAGGAGTCTGCATTCAGCAGAGGTCTCAGAATTGTCACCGGCTAAACCACACTGTAGCGTCTGGGCCACATCTGGTTGTGCACCCAGGATCTCAGTTCGCTCCTCCGCTGGAGTGCTCTGCTCCTTTACCTGGAGATGCTCTGTCAAATTTTCCCCGTTTCCCTGTCCTGGCTCTCGATCCTGGGTTTAGCTTCACTCATCAGCTCATGTCTTAGACCTGCCTACGTATGACGTTATCTGGAATCCAAAGAGTCTGCCATTGGTTTTCGCTAAATACGGCATCATTCTGTTCCACAGTACTTAGCCTCTAGTCTGCCTGCACTAAAAGAGGAGAATATTATTCTCTGTATTTCTGCACACTAAGGACACTGCACTCTCTTCCCACACTACCCAATTGACTTATAATGTACCTGACAGTAGAGAAGGCATTAAAGATGATGATTAAAACAGGGGCGGGAAATTGGACAAAGATACACTGTATATGTGTGTGTATATGAGATCAACAAAGAATAAAAGTTGTCACATCACAAAATTAATTTAGAAAACGTAAAGCAGACTTGAATCCCTGTCCTCACGGTACTCACGGTGTAGCAATCCACAATCCAATTACGAGCATGACTTCACATGGATCCTATCAGGCTAAACCCGCCTCTTCATCCAGCTAACAAGCAAGTTCAAAATGATTTTGCAATTCATAAACGAGGTCTTAGTCATGCTCAAAATTGAATTTTTATCAGAACGGGCTAAAAGATGGTTGAACTACACCAGGTATGGTTGGAACACCCCCAATAATCATTTATATAAAAAAGAATATAAAATAGAAAATAACCACATGTCACACTCAATTTCCCATAACTACAGGGAAAATTCTGTTTGCCATTAACCACTTCTGGACTGTTTTCTGGGAATCATTAAGTCCAGGAGTTGAGCAAGGCAGGGAGAAGTGTTAGCATCCTCCTCACTGGCCTGTACCAGGACCTGAATGGGGATGCACCTGTCCCATGTAGCCCTTGTCCAGAGTGGCTTATTAATGCCATATACAGTTGTGGTAGTCAACCGTAGTCTTGCAATGTGTTTCTAAAGCTGTAAGGCTTATAATACAATAAATAGGAGTGAGTGTGTGCTGGTGCCCAGAGTTCCCTTCTCATTTGGCCTTAACCTCCAAGGCTTGCCTCTGGAGACAAACTGATACAGAGGTGAGGAGAAAGTCAGACTCATACCTCACCATCCCATTGCATATGCTAAAGCAGTCCTAAGTGGGGTCTTGGGAGAGGAAACAGGGAATGAATGTTCATATTCCAATGATGAGGGAGCCACCTTCCGGCAATTAAGAACTCAGCCCTATGCTATGCTATCTACTGTTTGATTGGGTCCAAAGAACAGGATTCCATTAGGATCCTAAGACCTTGTCTCAAATCCCTACACCTCTTCCTCAGGTCTCCTGGGGTTCTGTGTTGTTTGTAATCAAACAAGACAAACTTTGTCTTTGTCTTGGTGACAGGCCCAGTTGACAACCACTTCCTGCTGTTACCAAGCATGTAATCTAGCCAGATGGGACCCCACAGCCTGCTGGGAGTGAAGGACACAGCCAAAGGAAACTAATATTTAAACTCACTAAGGACAAAGCCCATATTTGACCATCTCTCTCAGAGTTTGCAAGGCCCTTTCGAAACATCAGGCATATGAACAGTGTGTTGTATGAGTTTGGAGTTTCCAGAATTACATGATTTAGACCAAATCTTGATGTATTTTAACAGTCTCGTTAGCCATGTGAACCAGAGGGATGTAGCCTTCTACAGGTAAGGTTCTTGTTCACTTCGAGTGCATCAGATTCCAGGGACCTAGGGCCAGGGTCACATGGGAAGGGCTCCCCATTGGGTGGCTCTGCTAGGAGAGTAGTATGAGATTCTCACATGGCCTCTAGGAGACCATCTTGGCTCCAACAGGGACATGAAGGCTGAGTACCACGTGCCTGCCTGTGAATGCCTGCTTGTTGTGCTAAGGATGGACCCAGGGGCTCATGTATACTAGCCAAATGCTCACTACTGAGCCCCAATCACTCTCCTCCTGAATAAGATTGCTCCTCTCCAAGTCTTCTTTCTTCTGGGTATCAGTAATGAACAGAATTTTCTAAGACCTTATATATGTTTCTAGAAAGTCCTTATCCTACCCTCCCCTGAAATACAGCCTCATTGCCACTAGCCACCTGGAGACCATTTGGACAAATTGCGTCATCTATGTATCCCCAACTGTAGGTCACCATCACTCAGGTCACCCTTTCACTGCCCTCTAGACTACTGCCTACTCCACATATGTGCTATCAGCTGGCATCTTATGTATTTCACCTATATGTATTTCCACTACAATATAAGACCCAGCGCAGGAATTCTTATCTACTCTCTTGGGAAGGGCAGACTTGCTGTTGCTGTCTAAAAGAGTAGATGGCACACAGTAGGTACTTAAACATTTGTTGGATGAGTGAGTGAACATGATAGAGACACCCAGTTCCGTGTGAGAGCTTCTAATTATTATCCATTCACTTATTTTATGGATGATGACCATCTCATTGACTTCTGGAGGCTGTATTGGCCATTCCCACAGCCTCCTGATAAACTACCCAGAATCTGTCTCACACCATCACTCTGGGAAAAGCCCTAGACACTCTTCCATGCCAATGTTTCCCAAAGAGACTGTGTCCAATGCCATTATCCCATCTCTACCCTCTGCACCCAGCACATTCTTTAATAAAACATGTAATCCAGAAGAAGTCAGCTACTCAGATATTTTTGAGGTCTTGGTAAGACAGGAAAGAGGCTGTGATGATGGTCACATAACTAAGTTAGCAGGAACAGTAGACTCACTGATCTTTTTTACTATCTCACTTGAATTTCTGAATCACTCAGCTCCTCGGAAGCCAGAAATACTGGGTTGACGGCAATATGTCCTCTCCCGGAAGGCTGTACTCATGTCTGGCCCTACACTGAAGTCTTTTTCTGTGCTGTCATGCTGTAATAGCACCGTTTTTATTCTGCCACACCAACCAACCAATCAGACACTGCAAAGCTCCCTCTTTAATGACATGTTCCGTTATTGTCTGTGTGGCACTTCAGGGTAGGTAGATAGCACCTACGTGACCTGTGATGGCCTTGATTTGAGGACTGTAATCTATAAATTTTCAATGAGTGTTGCACTAGGCGGTTCCAAAAATGCTAAAATATGAAGCAACATATTAGACTCTTCAATCCCAAGCAAAACCCCAGGAAGTGTGAGCAGCATAGAGTCCCCTATTTTCATTCCAACCTTCCAGCTGGTCTTGGATGAGCTCAGCGATAGAAACCAGTCTTATCATCTTGCTCCCCTTGAGACCAAGTTGTCTACGTAAGTCCTTATGAATCTGTGAGAGCCCAAAACAACACACACACAATGCCGTAGTGATAGAGTACTCTCAGAGTCTCTGTCATGCTAATAATATATACATTATTTTTCTGCCAACTACACTTTAATCCCTATACACCTTGGGACATTTCTTCACTTGAATGTAAGCCCTAATCACCATTTAGCAACCGTCACTATAGCCATACCTACAAACTTGACATTGGACAGGGGTACTGGACCTTTGAATGGTCACCATTGACAGGCAGCAGAAGACCTAGATATCCTTACAAATAGAACAACACTCTTTATTTTGCCACCCTGGAAACTCAAAGATAGATACATAAAAACTTCTCTCCAACATTACTATTTCTAAGACTTCAGAATCTCTCTGTAGCTACCACTACCCATGACCAGGTCCACTATAGTAGGCACAGCTTTATTATCATGTCAAGGGCTCACTTGATGGACACTGGCAAGCCTGGGTGAAGCGCCCAGGTTGAAAGCTCCCTTCAGGATCTGGATAGGTTTGTGGAGTTGGAAGAAATAGACTTCAATGGACAGATTTGATAGGATTACTCTAAAATCTTGACATGGAATTCCACTTAGTAGTGACAAGATCCAGACTCAAAAAGCGTGACGACAGAGCCTGGACATCAGGCTACTGCCACTTTTCTGGCCCAGTAGAGATGGAAGGCAGGTGTGTACATGGGTCACCAGAATTAAAATTTCACCTTTTATTTCTGATTATACTTATTGTTTTCTTAACCTGTCTTTCTTTCCAGGCTTTAAATTTGGAATTTACATGATGAATTTACATCCTCATAAAAACCTATTATATCTACAGCGCCCGTCTCATCTCTATATATTTGTGACTACATGGCGTATATGCGTGCACGAGCCCTTCAACCCCACAACCGCCTGTAGGATCATGGTCTGAATCTCCTTTCACGGAACCTGAAATAACAGAGCTGGATGAATCCACGCATCCCACGCTCTTCCACAACCCAACGCGTCATCTGCTCATTCCCTGTGCCACTGATTGGCAGGAGTCTTCAACTTTTTTTGAGAAATAGTTACTTTCTTAGTATGCTTTTGAGTCAATCTCACCAAACACACTCACACTGGATCTTTTATCAGTGTTTTTTTCCTGATCCTCCAAGCATTATGTATGACCCATACATATTCCACCTCCATAGCTCACACGTGGAGTATGTACCACAGATGCTAGGTCCCAGACTGCTCTCTATGTATGATGCTTTCTGGCTGCCAACATGCAGCTATCTTTGTACATTCCCACAGCTCCAGGCTAGTGTTTTTTCCTGACCCACCATTTTCTTCAGGTATGTATATTTCCTAGTGGTGCCTCGTTTATGTTGAAGCTGAAATAACTTAACAGCTTGATTTCTAAGGACGTATACTGAATGAAAACGGAGAGGAGCTCCCGTTGACTAAGGCCTGGGTATGAACGTATGACTACCACCAAATGTTGATTATTTGAAGGGTTCTATTATGTGTTATGTTCTCTGAGAAGAGGATTATCTTTAATTCAGTTCTGTAGCTTGTTCAGTAGCCTTCACAGGGTCTGAGGCTTACTAAATCTTTATTGCATAAATGAGGGTCCCTGTAGCAATATGGATAGGAAGAAGTTGTCATAATATCAGTGTTTGGGAGACAGAGGAGGGAAAATTAAAATTCTAAAATCCACAGACAGGGCCACCACCCATGAGGTTCAATCCATCCTTCGGCTTTGAGGAACTGGAACTGGGGTGTTTGAGTATATAACTAAAACAGCAAGTACTAGGAAAGGAGATTTTAGTCTTCACTTCCTTGTTTGTGGGGCCAGGTTTTGAGCATTGATGTGATATAAGAGCCACCAATTGAAACGCACTCATTCTGTTGTACGCGTTAGTGATATAGAAAATGTTCCATTATATCTATTAATGGAATGGAAGCAGTGGCACAGGGAACCGAAACGTCATTTCTATTTTTCTTCAGAAAGTGGTAGGTGTGCTTTCCCCAGCAGGTTTGTTTGCTTCTGTAATGATTAGTTCCAGCTCAGGCTATTAATAAAATGAGTTAGCATTTCCTCTGGATAATACCTGGCCGGAGAAGAATTTATGGTACAGAGAGCTCACGCAGGGCTCAGTCCTTCCCACACTTAATCACTCTTTTTACACCGAGTGAAAGTTTCCAAGAAATCACAAGCAAAGAACAATTTTGTCTCAGACAACAACTTTCTAGGATGAGAATCCCAAGACAATGCTTTAGCTGATGAGATGAAGACAGTCAGGGAAGGAGGAACTCTGGGACCACAAGGCAGCTGACATTTTTCTACCATGAGGGGGCTAGATACCTCTTTGTGGATCAATTCCATCATCTGTAAAATGTTCTAGGTCAGTTGGCGAGGAGGAAGAAAGAGGACAGAAAGGCTTGCAGACATACTGTAGCTATAAAATACTAAGTGTTGGCGGGAAAATGTCAAAATACCACTGTCACCTCCTGTCTGGATGTGTTCCTTGTTTTACCTCCTGAAGACTTGGGATCTTGGGCTTTGGTTCTGATGCATATTCCATTAAAAAAGTTCCACTTCTAAAGAATTTTATTTTTCAAGGGCAGCTACTCTGATAATGTCAAGGAAACCCAAGGAACAGGTATATCCTTTTTTATGGAATTGATTTATTTTAATAGACAGTTTACCTAACTATAACACTTGGTAGATCTCAGAGTGTGATCCCTGAACCAACAGCATCTGTATTACCTGGAATTTGGCAGAAATGTAACTTCACGTATCTACTCCAGATGAACTGAATCACATAATTCTGAGAGTGGGGCTCAGGATCTAGGTTTTAACACGCCCTTGAGGTAACTCTCATATATATGATATATGTATGAATGTTTGAGAACCACTGTTTTGGCTCAAAGGAGGAAAAGGAAAACCGGGATTTGAACATCTGGATGTGCCAGAGAAGATGGTTTGGGGTCTTTTCCAATCACACTATTTAGCTATTTAGAGTTGGGCACAAAGTGACATGTTAGGTTGTGTTAAAGGTACTTCTCTGTTACACTTTACACTTAAAAAGAGCAGACACATTTACATGCATGTACTGTGTCCATGTACTGACCTGGTACATCAGTTTCTCAGTGGTTGAAAACACTACTTAAACATGCATCTCTAACTTCTGTCATGTTCTGCTTTCCTGCCTGGATTTATTTTTTGTAATACTTATTGCTTTCTTATATGCAGTGTTAATTCTTTATTTGTGTTTTTGTCTGTTTCTTCCAATGAGAATATACATATTCTGAGGGCGATGTGTTTTATTCTTTCATGTCCCGTATTTGCTGTGCCACCCTGAACATGCCCAGTCTCTGTCACTCATGTTCTTAGCACCGAGAACCATGCCTAGCAGCCAGTACACACTCAGTAAGCATTTGATAAATGAGTGACTGCTTGCTTTGGAAGTTGGAAGAACACTGGGATCAGTCTGAAACACTGTAGCACCTGTGCACCCCCTTATCCAGCAGTGTCATAACAGCATGGAGCTTTGCCTTTCAGTTCCTGTTCTGGGCTCTGAGATAAGTGCCAGCCTCAGGAGCTTAGTTCATCATTTCCAAATGTACCCTTTGGGTTTTAGCTAGTTATGGGGCAGTGTCTTGAGGGACTGACATGTTCATATAGCTGGCTGGAGCTAGACGGTGGTCTACAGCTGTGCAAAGGAATTGTGAGACACAGTAGGGAAAAGATAATACAGAAAGAAAACTCAGGGGTTCTGAACTCTGGCTTTTATTTTGCCCCCTAAGTTGTCAAATGTCCTTGGGCAAGCAGCACTGTTTGGTCTTGGTTTCATCTTACTGATCTCACATCTTCTTCAAGTTGTTATAAATCCAATCGTGTGTTGTCCGATTAAAGCCTGGATCCTGAACTGGTAAGTCCCATGAGGACAGGATCTATTTGCTCGCCTACTTTTTAATGCCCAGCAAGGAGTTAAGGCATTTCTTAACTACATGGTATGTAGAGAACAAACTGATAATGTCTACTTCATCGGCCTGTGAGCTACAAGTAACCAAGCCGCAGGCATGTAGATGTGTGTTGTAGAGACCCTGGCCTACAGAGCTATCCAGTCACAGGGAAGAACAGACTCCTGGTCTGCACTGGCCACTTATGGAGACAGTGGAGGTGGCTATGCCATGTTCATCTCAGGCCAGACACCTGGCTATCAACCGTGTGGCTTGGAAAAGCGTGGATATTGCAACGACAAACCACAGAATCACGAATCTGTTAGTTCTAGTTAAAGTATTTAAAGTTAAAGCATTCCTTCACAGCTCCAGCCTCGCCATTAGGGAAATAAACACAACATTGCTGGCCTCTCTGACTATGAAAATCACAGAAGTAAGTTCAACAGCTTCTTGGTGTCTGCCAGGAGAAAAGCACTCAAGGAATGGCAGCCTCCTTGTCTGACACTGCCTCTGCAGCCCCTGTACACACTTGCTAGCCAAAGAGGCTCCCAAGGACACCCAGCTCACCATGGGCTAGACTCTAAGGTTGTTGCTAGTTTAGGGAAGCACCCTCACCACTTTTCGCTGAAGAGAGCATTTCTCAAAATCTACTTCTCGGAGTATATGTTTCCCCAATGAGTCTTGCAATGTGCTATGGCTTACTATCAAAATTTGAAAATAAAAACTAAGAGTTGATCACCCCATGAAGGTGCTGAGACCTACCACCGCATCGAGCTGGTCTAAACTTGGCCCACCTGTTTGGGGCAACCTTGGCCTCTCTTTCCTTGCTCTCTCCCCAGTCCCTCCCTCCCTGGTAGAGTGAATTCTACTCCTGACTGGGCCCCGCCCTTTCTGCCTTTCCCCCACTGCTCCCATCTACAGATGGTCATTCATCTTTGTTCTGAAAAACAAGTTCTGTTGCTAGGAAACCAGAGATAAAATAGCCGTGGTTGATATGGTCCTTATTAATGACTGCAATTGTAGCGATGCCACCATCACACCATAGAGACAGACACGCTCTAGGCATCTGCCCTCAGTTTGACAGGTCTTTCCAGAAAGTGGGAAGGCAGAGAATCTAAGGGCCTCGGAGCTCCACAGAAATTCTTTATAAACCACTATATATCAACAGCTTTAGAATCATTTTATTAGAACACATCCAAGAAAGAGACATATGGAAAAAAAAAGACAGCAGCAGTTCCCATCATGCAAATGCCCATGTTAAGGTTCTCCATTGGATTTGAGTTCAAGTACAAATTACAGTCCTTTCCTGAGCCAGGTGCAATTCCAGAGAACGACACTTTGCATTGCGAGCACGTACCCTTCGCAAAGTTCAGAACACTGAACAAGTCACGTTCTCACAGTGAGAGTGTGAGACACATGGAAGTGTAAACTTTTAAGGACCCTCTCCCCTGCCCGCCCCCATCACCCAGCCTGGGAAGTGAGCCCGACTTTGGGACCTCTTAGAAATAAGGTGTAGTCTATTGAAAATAAAGCAGTGGGCCTTAAAAAAAGGTTAGAAAATGAGTGTTTTATATATATATACATATTTATATATATTTATATGAAATGGAATCATCCCTGCCTCTTGCCTTGGTGTGGGGGGGGGGCGTCCATGAAATTTTGTGAGGAGTTAGGGTTCTTTCTAGAATGTTATGGAAACTGGAGGATGTTAAAAAATTTATTATGAAAAATTGCAAACATATACAAAAGTGAGAATTGTATAATGAACACCACGTACCTACCATCTAGTGTCAACAATTATTGAGTGGTCAGTGGGTTTCCTCTAGATCTTTTCCTGTTTCCCACCCCACCCAACAGGATCACTTGAAGCAAATGGGACTAGAAAGGTGGTCTAACCCCAGAGACCTCAGAGGAGTGGAGAGGAAGCCGCATCAGACAGAATGTGTGGAGGGAAGTGGCTGCTGCCGGTGTTTGGGAACGGCTGGATTTGACCCTCACCACCTGTATCTCAAGCCCCCCACCTCATTCTCATGATGCGAGGGGGCGAGCTACAGTCGGAGGATGGCCTTTTCCAGATTAAAGGTGGGCACTCTTTACGGAAATGTCAACCTGAAGAGAAACTCACAGCCAAACGAACCCCTTTAGCTACTCTGTCAACTGGAGTTACAGACTTCTTGGGCAATGAGGGTCTGATGTGGGGGGACCCCTGGTGTTCAGGATGGGAGCTGGGGGTAGTACACGGGGCCCTGGGGCCTCTTGAAGTCCCTGGTGTCCCACCATTTTTGGACTTTGGATCGAAGCTCAGCAACCTCAAAATTGCACCCAGGAGAGAAGCAGGGAGGCCCGGGGTGAGCCCATGGCCCAGGCGGGCAGATTTTGCTTGGAACCTGTTGCCCTCTGAGCAAAGGCTGCACCCCATACCAGCCCTGTCAGAGCAGTCTCAAGAGAGTTGGGTGACTGGAGTCCTGGTGGGAGATCCCAACGGCGCCACGGCTAACCCGGTGAGCTGCAGGGACAAGTCCCAGGCTGCGCGCTAAACGTAAGTGGAGAAAGGATCTCCAGGTCCCAGGTGCCACCGAGGAACAAGGTTGCCATCCTGTTAAGAAAAGGGCTGGGCTCTGTGATTTGCATACAACTTTGCAGAAATCTGCGTGAGATCCCAGCGCCCTTTAGAGAAACCAGCATTAAACCATCAGTGCAGCCTACTCCTAGTAACCCAGTGCACAGAGTGCAACCTGCAGGCTATAACCATTCTTTCAGAAGAGAGGAGAGAGGAGCCGGGTAAGATATCCCTGGGTCTGAAGGTTCAGAAGAATCCGAGCAGGTCCAGGATCCAGAGGAGGATCACTGACTGGCCACTTGCTGCCAGAATCCAAATCCCTCTCCTTTCAACTCGTGAGACCCCCCCATAGACCAATCCTGCAGTGCCTGGGACACATACATAAGGGGAGCAGCAGGAATGGCATCAACAGGGGTGCAGGAAATAAGAGGTCCTACGGGGTGTGACCCTGTGTTCATTCGGTACCCTTGTTACCCTCTTCTTTAACTCTCAGGGTCTCATATCTTACCAAACCTAGCTGTAACATTTAATCAAGAAAGAGAGATATAGAAAAACATACTCATTCCTGTAGATGCTCGGCAGTATTGGGTTTGAGATTTGTGATTTGTGTGTATGGCCAGATCCCACGACATGCAGCAACCTGTAGTTTTCCTACTATGCGGCTAGTTTGGGCATGCTGCAAGGCTGTCTGAGGGAGTGAATTACTAAGTGGGTTAGTGAGTATGGGCAGATCGGAGACTGGTTTGTCTGGGGCTCACACCATGGAGTCAAAGCCTCCCTCGCACCCACCCCACAGAAATGAGAAATCCAGTTTGAAACTCTTCCAGTCAGAACTTGGGCTAAGGAGAGGAGACCCGAGCAGCAGGCTGAATGGTGTTTATTCTAGCTGCCCTGAGCTCAGAGGAGGTGGGAGACATTCCAGAGGGTGGCGGGAGCAAAGGTTTGCAAGGATGTCAGGAGCTGTCTAAATGCACACGTGAAGTTACTCACGGTCAAGGCCCTCGTGGCCCCATTCAGTCACTGCACTATGGTTAAAGGGGCTCAAGAATTTAAGCACATTTCCCTGAGTCTAATGTCACCCTAATATGAAAGAGGGAGGGGGCATGCACCAGTGGTCTCACTCGGTAGTCTCATGCCATGTTTGCTACCGTTCCTCGGCTTCTCGGTATGTGTTATAAGGCCTGTAGGGTTTATCTCAATGGTAGAACTGGATAGTTTTATACACACTGAAGTTTGCATTCTGCTGCTCTGTATCTACTCACTAATGGTTTATAAAATGTTGAATCTTCCATGTGCCACAGTGCTGAATGTTTACATGCAATGCAACACAGACCCGTGCCACGGCCTCACGGGGGTCGGTATCATTGCCCTCATTTTGCAGGCAGAGGCCTGGAGAGGTCCTGCCCAGGATCATACAACTGGCAAGTGGATGGTGGATGAGGTGAGCTCTGAATTGAGCTTTATTTGACTTATAAAGCTGTCCTTATAACCACTGCCCCTACCTCTTAAATGACTACATTTGTATGACGCTGCACCTAAAGTGTCCTTTACATACAAGTCTCTCTTATATTCTGGGACCTAACTGGAAGTGGCTTGAGTTCATTTTATTGTACATATTTATTAAGTTTTCTTGAAAATTCCTTATACTCTTTTCAACCTCAGGTTGTGATTTGGCTCTGGATGTCTGCAAATCTATTTGAAGATGGTTTGATGTAATAAATAAAGCCCATGTAGACAGACTAAGTGCATGGCTTTCTTGGAATCCAGAGAAATGCACGCACCTGCCCCAGAGGACACGGCCGGGTATTCCGAACAGGCGTGCCAACAGAGCGACAACACAAACGCGTGGCTTTTACTTCTCTGTCGTCGTAAGAAAACATCTCACCACGTAGCCCAGGCTGACTCCAAACTCACAATCTTGCCTCAGTGTCCCAAGTGATGGGATCCCAAGTGTGGACTACAATGCCCAGCTGCATAGCTTTTAATGTTTAAAATGATAGCTATTCATAGTCCTGTGTTCAGAAAATGGAAGGACTGGTAGGGAAAAGAACATCTGAAGTGGAGGAATAAACTGCTATTCACCTTTCCTATTGGAAAAATAACTATTAGCTTAGAATTCATAATCAGCTCCCATCCAGCTATCCCACGCCTTGGCTTTCCGTGTACTTTCTTGTACTTGCACAGGCACAAGGCCAGGGGCTAGAAATACTCCCCTGGTAGCTGCAATCCTCAGTATTAAGGTCTCCTCTATGTTGCAGCTGCTCATTTTCAGGACACAGAGTTGGCAACACTTTAGCAGTGTTTGGTGTCTTCCAATATGTGTCTAGAAAGGCTTATCTTTGGCATTTCCAATAAAGAGTAAGAATCAGGAAGACTCTTTATAGGACTCTGACTTTTATCAACTAGACTTGCTCAGCATTTTGGGGAAGGGTTATACTGAGATTTCCTTGTCTCCCTTTACCCGGTATAGTTGCCTTCATATGAATCTTGCACTTTATACACTGTAAGCCACGTTCTAATCCTTGGCTCTCAGAATAAAGTTCCCCGAGGCCTAGTGAGATGCTCTGCAGTCCCTGTGCACATGGGAGATAAGGCTAGACATCCAGTGAGATAAAACAGCCACAGACAAAGAACATATTTATTTAGGTGATAGCTTTATCCGCACTCAAGTCCCACAAAGAACCACCACAGCTTCTTTGCAACTGTTAGGTGAATCTTAACCGCAAATTGCCAGTGGTGTTCTCTTCTGTAACTTATCTGATGTGTGCTAGCAATGCTTCATCCTGATGGATTAGGAACCCTCTGAGGCAGGAATGCGGCCCAATTGCCAGTCTTGTAGCTAAGGTAATAATGAGCCTCCTCTTATCCCATGCCATGCTCTACTGGGCCTAGGGAAGGCGAGCAAATGACACACACAGTAAGCAGAACATGGGACATTCCTGACTTTTGAACTCAGGCATGTTCTGTTCTGTTTGGCAGCAGAGGGAAATGCTAGTGTACTATTTGAGCCAAATGTTGTTGTATATTTTGCCTGCATCATCCAATTTTTTTTTTTGGTTTTCTAAACTGGGCTTTTCCTGGGGGAGGCCATGGATCTGGAGAACAAGATTCAAACTTCAGCTCTATACTTTCTGGTTGTATGGCCCTGAGTGAGTTATTTACTCCCCGTGTGCAAAGTCCCTGTAAAATCTGTCATCTGCAAAATGAGGAGAATGATACGTACCTTGAGGACCAGGAGGCGCATCATGTTAGGGGCTTAGGCACAAAGGCAGGGGCTAGGGGTCAGTCTCTGGATTGCCTTTCTTGAAGGCAGCCTGTGAGCTTTTTTCTGCCTGTCTAGTGATACTAGTGATTTCTCAGGGAAAGGATGGCATCTGCCCCTTTAGACGGGGAGGGGATTTTTGCTTTGAGTAGGGACTATGTGTATACTGTCTGTGCCCTTCCATCATAACTAGGAAGTTCTGTAAATATCATACATAACTGCCTTATAAAAATTATTTTTTCGACCTCAAGTTTCAAACCAGAACCAAGACTGGAAATTCTCCTTGCTGTAGTTGTCAGAGTTGAAAACTGAGACATCCTGTGTGTGTGTGTGTGTGTGTGTGTGTGTGTGTGTGTGTGTGTGTGTGTGTAAGTGTGCACACGTGTGAAAAGCATCAGTGCCAGAAAACATTTTTAGCTCAAACTCTTCTCAAGGATTAACTTGTGTAGCTTCTTGTTTAGCTCCTTTATGCAGGCTACTACTCCGCTAAGGACTCCTGGGACCGAAGGTGCATTTACTGCACCATAAGCTCAGAGCTCTCCATCCTACACCCTGCGGGGAGGAGATGGGCAAGGGATGGAGGTGTGAGGTGCCGTTTGGGCAGCGTAAGTAGTGGGTCCGTATGTGAGGCACCTTGCCAGGACAGACCAGGTGTCCCTTCTGGAAAGAAGCCTGTCACCCCCAGCACTATCTCTCTACCTTTGCTCTTTCTGTTTCTTCCTCTCATCAGGGAATGCTCTGATCGAATCTGAACCTGGACAGTCTGTGCAATATCCTTGAAACTGCTCGCTCTGTGTAACTTTATGGTTTCAAGTTTATCGGAACCTTTCCCTCTGTCTCTGATTGTAGCCGAGGAGAAAGGGATGACCTCGAGACAAGGACCTCCTTCCTCTCAGAAACTCTGATGTCCATGAAAGCGGCCTCTAAAAGGAGCCTTCTGTGCCACCTGGAGTTGCTCTGGAGATCCTCCTCTCCCAAACAAGCTTGAATGGGGCTTCTTGTCTTTCCAGGGTTATCTTTGTGTGAAATCTCTACATGTACTTTTATGCTCCAGGATCTCCGTTGCCTTTCCCTCCCATCTCTACAGAGCAGAGCCTGGTGAAGAAGCCATCAGGCCCCTCTCATCATGACCTCTGGATTTTCCCTTCTCTTTCCCAGCACAGTCCAAGGCTCTGGACCTTTCCAATCAAAGTTGCTAGTTCCTCTGCTCCTAACTTTGGCCCATGTGCAAATCAGCTAAATTTACTCTCTGGTCACTTTTTCAAACCTTGAGACACCAATGAGAGGCCAAGAACTCTGCTTACCACCAGGAATCCTGGGTCATATAGAGGACAACTGTATCAGCTAAGGATCTCAGCTCTTTCTAGCCTTTAAAAAAATAATGCCTATTAGGGATTTTGTTGTTGTTAATAAAAGTACTATGTCATATTGTAGAGAAGTATAAAAAGCCACCTACCAGAAATAACCATAATTTATATTTTGGTGTATTTCCTTCATATATACATATATGTATACATGTATATATAGACACATATATGTGTATATGGACATATAAGCACAAACACACACATATGTACACGCACATGGTCCCCTTTTGTGTTTAGCAGCAAGATTAGTCTTTCATATTAAGAGAAAAGAGGTCTCAAAGCAGGTGGGAAAGAAAAGCAAGCCCAGACCTCAGCTCTGGTAGCCTTTGACGTGGGCCAGCCACGGTCATCACTCACTGCTGTGTAACGTCATAGGCCTGATGACCAGGAGAAGTCAGCATCACCCCTGTCCTAAACAATTCAGCAAATGCCTCTTAAGCATGTGGAAAGTATACTTGAAAGCACACTGATTCATAAATACAGACAAATAGGAGATACACATACAAAGCAAGCCATTCTTTCTGAGTACTTCCCATAGATGCCATTTTCCCCTTGGTGTGATGAAGATAACACTAGGTATCAGTCATGAACCCTACCTTCATGGACCCAGTGATTCAGTGGGTGAGATAAAAACCCACTCATGAGAAACAGTAGTGGACAGAGGAAGAGGTAGCTACTGTCTCACAGAGTGCTGAGGGAGAAATGCCAGGAAGCAGTTTAATAGTGCATGCGATGCATCCTAGGAGGAATCTTCCCAAGAGACTAGTCTATCAGGACAGGAAAGAAACTTGAAGGGATAGAGAGGTGGTATACAGGTCAGAAGACAGAAGACATGAATTAAGAAAAAAAGAGTGAAGATGACTGCATATATACCAGAGAGGAGTGGTCCATATATACCTGAGAGGAGATGTCTGCAGGTGACTAGGGGAGCAGAGTGGGGCAGGACAGGAGGCAAGGGTTGGGACTGTCAGGAAGTAGAAGGTCTTGGGGGATGCTGCAAGGGTTCAGAGCTGAGCTTCTGTTGCTGACACACCCAGGGACAAACTTTCTATATCATACAATGATGTGAAGCCAGGCTCAAGGACAGACCTTCTACAGTGGTTGTAGGAAAGCAAGAGGGAATCACCCATAGGACTTGGCAGCACACTGGCTATCAGAGACAGGGCCAAACATGTTCTGATAGTCACACACCTGGGGGTGACGTTGCTTCTGACCCAAATACAGAAGTCACAGCAGTTAACTGGGTTGAAGAAAAGGAAATAATTGTCTGGTGTTGAGACTAAGGAAGGACAAGACATCGAGTCACACACTTCTAGCAGTGCGCATGTACACGGTGACCCCTCTGACTCTCTCCTTGCCTACTGAGTCCCGAGTTTATGGGGTCAGTGTGTTTGTTTATCTGACTACTGCACCTCCATCTTGGAACAGTACACAGCACATAGCAGGTACTCAGAAAAAAGGTGGCGGATGATGAATACCAAAGCCCCACCAGGGTGAAGTCACTGCAGAGGTATGGGTTCAGATCTTTTGTTACGGGTGTTGGAAGTGAAGCGACAGAAAGACGGAGGAAGGTGGGAGAGATAGAAAGAAGAATCAGGAGCAGAGAAATCCAGCTGCAGTTCATCAGAGCATTGCGTCACGTGTGTTACATGGCAGGGGAAAGGAGGCATTTGACAATGTGGGGAAGAGGAAGTGATGAACTGAACACTGATGGGAGAGGGAAGGAGAGCGCCAATACATGTGCCGGGCTAACGGTGGAGCCCACCGAAGTCCACACGAAGAGAAAGGCAATTCTGCAGTCGTTATACAAAGAGATCACTGCTTCTTGGATGATGCTCAGAAAAGTCTAAATAGACGGTGTCGAGCACCTGCCGTGATCTACCTGACCTATCATTTATTTCCTTCAACTTAGCGCATAAAGCACAAACTTCAACCAAGCAAACTTACTCTCCTTGCCCAGGTTATCCTGTTTTCCTTTGTGAGCTGACCCTCCTCCCACTCCCAACATCTCTGCTGCCACAGTACGGTCTAGTTAGGAAAGCTGAATGTGGAACCATCTCGGACCCCTCACATCGGAAGCTTTGATGTTAGGACTCTGTCCACAATGCCAAGCACATCACGCTGGATTCATAGGTTTACTCTCCATTTGTTTATCAAGAGCCTTCTCGTAACAGTGAGAGAGCAGACGGCAGACAACAGTGTTGGAGCAAATTTCTCTATCAGTTCTGAATTTTCTGTATTTCCCTAGATGCTGATTGCTTGGTCTTTGTAACAGCAGACAGAAGTAACTCAGTCCTCCTATGTCAAGGAGCTGAAGACAAAGGCCAAAAGGCTGCCCATAAAATTGACACTGAAGAGCTTGATGTAGGTACAGATGTTTGGCTTTGTCATGCACAGGCTTCCTTCCCACATCTTGGATCTGTTTGTTGGGCAGCTAAGTGCCAAACTCATTGTATTTCTCATCTTTCTGCTAACATGTTTCACTGCTTTAATTCTACATTATTATCATACACTAATGTGTAGTAAAGAATAACATGAATGCATTTTAAATAATTTACTAGTTCTCATTTTTCAGAATTTAGGGGCTGACATAAACCTGTAGTATGTGTTGTCTTCATATCAGTACATTCTTCTGTGAATACATAAATGGTAAGCTATTCTGAAATACTAAATATAAAAAAATGCTTTTTTGTCATATCCCATGACACCCTAACTTATCAGTATATTGCCTTAAAAATCAAATTATATGCTTATCAAGATGCAAAACAGAGTTCCCTGACCTGTGGGAAGCCCAAGGACTGCCCACCTCTATCCAGGTCTCGTAAGGTGAGCATCCAAACTGCCTAGGCTCCCACAAAGCCAGTACGTGCAGTAGGATCAAAAAACCCACTGTGATTGTTCTTGAGATCTCAGTATTCCTCATTGTCCGCTATGTTCCCTGATTGCTCTTCGAGCAGATGAGGGAGAGGGACTTGATCGGGGGAGGGGGAGGGAAATGGGAAGTGGTTGCGGGGAGGAGGCAGAAATCCTTAATAAATAAATAAATTAAAAAAAGATGCAAAACAGAGAATAGGAAGACAAGCCACAGACTGAGAACAGATATATAAATTTATAATCACATAGATTCATAACTAGAATATAAACTCCTAGTATTGAATTAAGAAAAAAACAAACAAATCTCCAAGCAACCTACTAGACACAGATAAAAAGCTTGGGTTGACTTCGGGAAGGAGAAAATTCAAGGCCCAGGGAGATGTGCAGTCCTTTGATGAATCAGAGAAACACAACACCAGAAGCTGGGGTTACTACAGCCCAGCAGACTTCACACAGTGGGAGGAATGTAATTTGGCTCAAGGAGCATACACACGACCTACCACCTAGAAGTTCCATTCCTAGTTCGACACACTGGAAAAGCTGAACTGTGTAGGCCAGTTCATAATAAACATCTCACAACCTTCTGTGCAAAGAATGGATAAAGTTTCATGCATTGACAGGGCAGAATACTGTGTAACAGTGAAAATGACCAGACAGCTCTACACATCAGCATGGATGGATCCCATAAAGCAATGGTAAGTGACAAAATTGAAACAGAAAAGAATCCAGGGTCTGATGCTAGCCAGAAAAACTACATTATTAGTCCCATTGGAACTATATTACTAAGGGGCATTTATATAGGAGGCGAGACTATAAGATAAGAATCCTATAAATGTGAGGGGTATGGTTACCCCTAGGGCAAGAAACTCAGGACTGTGTCCAGGAGGGTGCATGGGGAATTCTGGGAATTGAGTGGTGTTCTATTTCACCGTCTGCATGGCTGCATCTGCTTACTATAACTGATCCACGGACATCTTCAGTTGTGCTGTGTATTTTAGAACATGTATTTCACATTTGGAGACATTTTAAAGTTTACTATAAATCAGATGCTTAGAATGCATTTTACAAAAATAAGTTTATAAATAATAGCTATTCAGAGTTACAGCTCTCCTGCGGTACACAGATGCAGTGTTACATGTTTCGATAAAGATAATAGAAACATAAATAGGCGCAACACTGGCAGCTAAACAAACTGTAAAGGAGCAAAATGAATAGCGATTACTTTAAAGAATCTGGCTGATTGGAGAATATGATCTTGACGACAGGCAGCAACTCTGCGGTGCCACCAGTACTCATACACACACCTGGGGAGTAGGGATCGATGTCAGGTGTTCTTTACATTCCTATGGAAATTTAAAATGTATATTCCCTTTGATGCAGTAATTCTACTTCCAGGGAGGTAACTTGTTAATAACAAGTGTGAAAATGGTATCCTCACAAGGTTACTAATTACAACCTCATTAGCAAGGGCAACAGACTAGAACCATCCTGCATTCCCATCAATGGACAATGTTAAATGCCCTGTGGTGCTGTAGTAATGGCGTGTGCCACCACGAAAAAGGAAGCAACTTCACGCCCTGCCATGAGACAATATTGCAGGTTTATTACATGGAAAAATCTAAACCAGTACCTACTATGCGCTACCTCTGTCTGAAAGGGTTTTTGTTTTTGACACTTCTTCTCTATTTATGCTTGTACATGAATGACATGGTGAACATGTGCAGGTCAGAGGACAACTTGCGGGAGCCCATTTCCTCCCTCCTACCAAGTGGGTTCCAAATATTGAGTCTAGGTCCTTGGGTTAGGCAGCAAGCATCCTCGCCCTCTGAGCCATCTTAACAGCCTGAAAGTTTTTTTTTTTTAAAGAATAATAAATAAAAAGAACAAATAAATGTCTAAGGTTTTATATTTTAAAGGAAGGTCTCTAGAAGAATATAAACATTTTATACTGCAAGTGCACCAATGCCTCAATAATTATTTAAACATCCCAGAGTATATCCCTTAGTTAAAGAAAACAGGTTGGATTAGCTGAGCAAGAGAAACTACAAAATGGTTTGGGTAAAGATGATATGGGAAACGTTTTCATAATTCCCATGTATTTTTTAAAAGTCTGATTCTATATCAAAATAAAGCACTTTTTTGGATACAAATGTTTCAGAAGCACTGCTCTTTGACGTATTATCCAGGATTAGAATTAATATTTTGGGCTCAAAATTGATACAAAAGAGACTAGAAAGGAAGATGAACTTCAAGGCAAGGATGCTTTCGACTTTTAGTGTCAAAATCTTCCCAGCTCCCAGGCTAAATTTGTCTTTCAAAGCAGCATTGTACTCGGGTGAATGAATCGTATCTCAACAGACACATTTATCTCAGCAACGTCTCTGATGCTCCCCACAGAAACTGGCAAAAAGTGAGAGTCAGCACATTTGTCTCATTCGAGGAACACACACACACACACACACACACACACACACACACACACACCTGCATGGCTGCTGCCTATGGTCACCTGCAGGACACCTGGGTGTGAACTCAGGGCTGCAGGCAAGGGCAGAGACTATCCTGTATAGAGCGAATCCAGGGTTCCAGTTATCAGGAACACTCAATTCAATGACACTGAATTTAAAAAAAAAAATGAATTCAGTGTGGTAACAGATTTGACGAAGTTTTCTGTTCTCCTCCCCACTGACCTTGTCCTGTGTTAAAATGTGGGAAATTTTCCCAGTAGCCTATCGTCTAAACAGAAAGTTTACTGATTTGGACTTCCAGCCAGTTTACTTTAAAGTCAAATGTCAGAGAACATATCCTGCAAAATTTTTTTTGGGGGGGGGGTGTCGAGGAAAGCTTCATGAATGAGATCAAGCTTCACTGGTCTCCCTAGGGTAGAGAGGTGAGATGGTGGGCTCCGCACTGGGGAGTTCAGAGTCCACCATCTGAGTGCAGCACACTCCCAGCTTCCCCTCTCTGTGGACTGGATCTTTTCACAATGCCTAACTTAAACTGACCATACCTGGGCTCACAGCAGCAAATGCTCCAAGCAATGTTTCTGTGTCTTTACTTATAACCTTGGCCTCTGTGTCTGGAACTGTGCAAGGTGCAGGGTAGGAGCTTAACAAATGGTTGATGAATTAATCAACCAGATACAAAGACAGCATACCCCCGAATCCTGAGGAGAAGAATTTTCTTGTCTTCTGTTCACTAAGCCAACCTGCTTCTCATTGCAAGTATGCTACAGAAAACCAAGGAACCTTCTGAAACTCACTCATGCAGCAGAGACAATGCAATCTCGAAGGAGCCAGGGATTAGAGAAAGCTGCGTCTACTTCTCGCGTTTGCTGTTGCCTTTCTATCAGTAGATCATAAAGTTCAGAGGGGTAGGGCAGACAGCAATGGAGGCAAGAGTGGACCATGGCTCAGGTCAGCAGGGCCTCATGGGGTCTGTGGGAATAACCCTGTGGAAGCTCTGTCTGTTAACAATTCTAAACAGGCTGTGCAGTGGTGGCCTATGCCTTTAATCTCAACACATGGGAGGCAGAGGCAGGTAGATCTACAGAGTGAGTTCTAGGACAGCCAAAGCTACACAAAGAAACCCTGTCTCGAAAAATATAAATCCAAACAGGACCAAAAGCAGCACTCTAAAAGACGACTGTCTTTGGCCTTCTTGAAGCTCATAAGACTCAGGATTAAGTCACTACAAAGAGACAGAAATCTAACCATCCTGCCATAGGGAAATGGCTGCTGCAGCACACACAAGGCCACACCCACCCACGGCAGGGCAGTAGTGGGGAGGGGGGGGCACTCTCTAAGGTCTGAGCCATATAGACCCTAACTACTTAGAGCAGTTTCTCTCATAGGACAGTCATCAGAGAAGAGGCGGCTGTTCCTCAAAGGGACACCTGCTGCCTGTCGCTCCTGGGAGATGTCCCAAGGTAAAAATTATGTCCTTAGTGTTAGCTCCTTGGAGAAATCTACCAAACGGGGTGCTTTTGATCTCCAGCAACAATGATCATATGACCTCATTCCAATGTTATACTCCCCCCCCCCCACCACAGTGGTCATGATGGGTTGCAGAAGTCAACAGGAATGAACCAAATGGCGCTCAACTGCCAGAGAGGGAAACCTAGGCAAGGCACTTCAACCAGCACTCAAGGTCAAGAATCAGGGCAATGGTGGGAAAGCCAGCCCAAGAGGCTTTCCCCAGAATGCTATGTTGCAGCATCAGGTAAGCACACTCGGACAGAAGGAACATTAGCTTTTACAAAACCACACCTTCAAACCAGTGTCAGTCTGCACTGTCCACCCTACCCTGCACTGATTCCCCGTGCAGTTTCTGCTTGAGGTTTCCAAAGGGCTAATGATCACGCTATTGAAAGAGGTCAACATAGGCACCACAATCCCAAAGTCACTGCTACTCATCCAGGAGCTCTGGAGAGCAGGCTTCCCAGTTTGCTCCACCCACCCACCAAGCAAAGTCAATCTTTCCTTCCTTCCTTCCTTCCTTCCTTCCTTCCTTCCTTCCTTCCTTCCTTCCTTCCTTCCTTCCTTCCTTCCTCCCTCCCTCCCTCCCTCCCTCCCTCCCTTCCTTCCTTCCTTCCAAATTCACAATACTTTTCCTCACCTAAGGAGGAAACAGAGTGCAGACAGGACTCTATGGGATCCTCCAGTACTTGCCCCGAATGCTGTCACTTTGCTCTCCACCTCTGTCCTCCAAACTGTGTCTGCCTGTCCATCTGTCCACCTCCTTGTCCCCAGCAGAACATGTGGGACTGGAGGCATACTCACTTGGGGCTTTGCTCTGGTCTGCCGCCAGTTAATCCACTTGAACATTGTGTCTTGTTTTCAGATTTGCTTTCGCCTTCCACCAAGACGTTAACAATGAAATAGGATTTCCCTTGGTGCAAACTTGGCGCAACTACAGCAGGGCTGAGTTGGTTCTGGAAACTCGCTCCTCCCAGGCAGCTCCAAGATAGGGATCAGCCTTGCTGCATCCCGGCACTCACTGCCGTGTGCTCAGAGCCCGACAGGACGGGAATCTTCTTGGGAGGCTGAACGACTCTGGGGCAGAATCACGCCCCCACCAAGGCCACGGCGTGAGTCATCAGTCCTTGGTATTAAAGAGTCTGTGATAGGCACTGCTACTCACATGCCAGCCCAGAGCCAGTATGGGCTATAGCACCACCTTGCCACTTGCTCAGGGTTGCCGTGGGTTCACTGCCTACGGGGCTGGGTGGAGCAGCAGCAGCACAAGAAGCGGGCAGATCAACAAGCTGAACTATGAAGGGCATAGCAACGGTACCGTTTTAAATCTGATGGAACTGGGAAGACGGACTTGGGTTTGACTATCAGGTCACACTGTCATCCAGTGTCTTTGTGACTCTGAATAAGTAATTTGGTTACTTTTCAACGATGAAGGATGTTGGTTGGTGATTGAAGGCTTGATCATTTCTGGGGTATTTCTAAATTTCCTTCCTTTCCTACTTCTTTTTGTTTCTGGTTTTCCAGGAGGGGGTTTTTCCACAAAGCCCTGGCTGTCCTGGGATTAGCTCTGTAAACCAAGCTGGCCTCAAACTCAGAGATCCACCTGCCTCTGCCTCCTGAGTGCTAGGATTTAAGACCTGGGCCGCCACCCCCCCCCAGGCTCTCTTCTCTAAATTTCTGATACCAAATTTCAGGCTCACCCTCAATGAGCCAAGGCCTTGGGTAATGCCTGCAGCCTTTACTTACAGCTCTAACCATTGGTATATAACTTGCCCAAACCCTCCCCAGTCCTTCAGGGAGGACACCCATGCCATGCCAACACTTAGAACAAAGATATTTTGTGCAGCCAAGGTTCTGACCCTGGCAGACAATCCCCAAGCTTCCAGTTAACTGCCATGGTTCAACAAAGTCCTCACCAGCCCCTGCCTTTCATGACACTTACTTGCTTTTTCAGATGATTGGCAGTTCTGATGACTGGTTTCCCGAGGGGGAAAATATTAACGGATGGAATGTTACTGAGACTTATTAATTACTATAATGTCGGGAGGAAAGGTTTTACTCTTTGTCCCCAGGCAGTGAAGTGCATTTCCTGTCATCTGGTGGACATTGCAGGGACTTGAACCACTCATCTGGCAAGCTGATGCTGTGATAAACATCACTGAGAAAGTGGGGACTGCATTTTCAGGAGGTGACAGAGCACCCACAGATGAGGCTACAGGCGTCCTGACAGTCCTGGACTCCTCTGCCATCTCCTCTCCCCCAGCTACCTGAGCACCATGGAAAAGAACAACGGGAAAACTATGCTAGGAAAAAATAATGAGTTTCAAGTCTAGCCCTGGATTTTAAGATGAGACATTAAATAACACAAAATAAATAAATAAAAAACCTAAACCACATTTGGGGCTTGAAATCGTAAAGTGGAAGTGGTATTTTCTTACAAGAAAGGACTAAGATAACGAGGAAAATCAGAATCTTTTTGATTGAGATTTATGTTGTGATTGCAGTCTAACACACTGAGGCCTGGGGTGTGAGCCCCTGAGAATCAAGGTTGCTTTCATGGCTCAAATTTCAATACATCCACCCCCAGCCCTGGTAGGTAGAGGTGCAACTGCATACTCTTCCCAGGGATCTTGAAGTGTTTTGTGATGGAATGGGAGGCAGCATCCCCCTCTCTATCTAGGGATAGTTTATGAAATCTTCAAGCCCACTGACTCCAAAGACTCAGTAAAAGAAGAGCTATAGCCCATTTCTCCCAGGCTTGCCTGGGACCTCAGAAGTCCTCATGGCCTGGTGGACAGCAGGTGGCACACACAGTTGACCAAGACATCTGTCATGATCACATGTCTCAAACTCAACTTGGGTGGTCCTCTGTGGCTCTTAAGAATTTCTTAAGTAAAACACATCACGTGAGCTTAGTCTCTGTCTCTGTACTGGTGGGCATTTGGCTATCTCTTCAGAGACAAAACTCAGTAGCCTGTGGCCTCTTCAAACTTCAGGTAGCATGCTGTTTATTTTCCTGTCTTGGGTAGCTGAAGTGGAGACCTTCCCTGAGCCCTGGGGTCCCCGAGTCCCACACACATTTTAGAAATGATCTCATCTGGTCCTTCAGAACTCTGGGAAAGACAGTCACTGTTCTCTTTGATAGGGTTGTGACATAATGTGACCATCCTAGATCATGAGCAAGTCAGTATGGAGTCCAGACCTGATCTTAGGACCCATCCCCTTGCTACCAATCACATGCTCCCTGTAGTAGATGCTACGGAACCCTGCCTAGGTCTCCTTTTCTACCCAGGCCACAGCTGGCGGTGGCCTCAGGCAGTGCACAGCTGGCTATAGCCTCAGGCAGTGCACAGCTGGCAAAAGCCTCAGACAGTGCACAGCTGGCTATAGCCTCAGGCAGTACACAGCTGGCAAAAGCCTCAGACAGTGCACAGCTGGCTATAGCCTCAGGCAGTACACAGCTGGCTATAGCCTCAGGCAGTGCACAGCTGGCTATAGCCTCAGGCAATGCACAGCTGGTGATAGCTTTAGACAGTATACAGTTGACCTCGCCTCAGGCAGCACACAACTGGTAGTTGCCTCAGACAGTGCACAGTTGGCGATTCCTGCCTGAAGCTTCAGGAGGGATCAGGCTGAGCTTAATACCATCTGAACTACATGTGTATCTGCCTTGTATGCCCTCAATAGATCACCTGTATGGGAATCTCAGTTAAGGCTCCACATGTGAGGGATTGGATTTAGGGTGTATTCTTTGAGGAGCTCTATCTCTGTCTGTACTCTATAAGACTATCTATTGTTTGTCCACTCATGAACTATTTAATTGAAGAGATTCTCCTTTTCTCTAAGTGATTCGTTCCTTTTCTATCCACAATAAGTTTTACATCTAATGAAAATAAACGAGGTGTTTATTTCTCTGATGCTCTCATCAGGACAAGGAGATGCTATTCTTTCTTCCCAATTATTAAATCAAAACTGGTCATAACCCAACACATTGAACTGATAATTCAGAGTTAACACCAGGCGTTAACACCAGCTCCTCAAACCTCCATACTTCCCCATGTATCTCCCCACTCCATGTCATACCAGCATCCCTTATCTACCCTGTATCTTGGCTCACACCAGCTCACTACTTAGGTTTTGCATTCAAATCCCACACCAATTGTAAGATGTTTTGGAAGTGTCCATTTCCTTATTATTTTTTATAGAGAACTGCGCCCACAGTTCAATTTCATTTCAACGTCTCTCTCTTCAGCTAGTGTGGATCTGTCCAGAGGTTAACAGTGCTTTTTGCATAGAGGGTATCTCCCCTAGGATGGATCTGTGTTGTTTAATTCAATCAAATTTTATTGGCTACATCCACCATGCCTGCCCTGAATGCATGCTCCAGGCTCATCGTAGTGCAGATGTCTGTATTCTACCATCAGCATCGGGCAGGCATCCATGGCCTGAAAGAAGACTCTCCTCACTGACGCCTCATCACTGCCTTCCTTGACTAGAGTTCTGTGGATCCAGATACTTGCTGTGTGGTAGCACAGAACTCAAGCCCCAGAACTCAAGGTCTCAAGGGGAGGGGCCTGAGTGGAGGCTGTCCTGCTCTGAGCAGCACTAGCAAACCCCCAGACAGACACTGTGGGATGAAGTAAGCACTTTCATTTGCCTTGAAGAAATAGCACCTTTGTGCAATGTAGGCCTGTGGAAAACCTAATTATGTAGATCCATTTGAGGATCAAACAAAAGCAAGTTTGGGAGAGTGATTAGTGGGATTTATCTCCGGAGGCGCTCAGCTCAGCTTTGCAAGGGTTTAATGCAGAATTATGAATAATGAACTAGGTTCTCACTAAGGGGGAGGCTCACAGCTTAAGCCAATAGTCCCCGCTCCTCTGACACAGGGAAAGGAGGTAGAATTTCCATCTCCTAAGGCCTTAGAGAGGGGCTAGAATAGGGGCTTCCACATGGAGGTGAGAAAGGACGCTGCATACTGGCCTTTCTTGCTAAAAAGCAAGAGCATGGAGGAAGGAACAGAAGGTTGTTCTGGGAGATGTAGCTAACACAGTGAACGGAGTTCTTTATATTCAGAACATGCTGGAACATGGGGTGGGTCTAGACCAGAAAATCGAGTGGACACAAAGCTGTTCTGTACTCAGATTTCTAAGTCACTTGCCTAACTAAGTCTGTCCACGAAAAAGGCATGGATATTACATGTGTAACACTGGGTACTAGAATAGACACCATGAGCATCTTAGGGGAAGTTCTGAATGCAGCAATGCTAGGGCATGTATTCATGGTCAGAGCCCATGTTCAAGTTGCCAACCCTTCTAAATACCCTGTTTTATATAGAATTGATACACTGAAGAAGTCCAATGGGAGGTAGCCCAGGAAATGGAATAATCTGGGAACATATTAATATAATCAGAGCTGGAGAAACCAAAGACTTCTAATATAACCTTCAAAGACTAGGAAAATGATATGACTCATGTCTCTAAATACCCACAGCCCAAGGGCCTACCATTGTTCAAAAGTAGTCAACTTTGGATTATTCAATGTCAGGCAGAAGTAGATCATAATCCACTAATAATAAACCAACCCACGAGTCAAGGCTAGCAACACACGTCTATGCCTGAAGAGTCCCGAGGCTAACATGCAGAGGGGAGGGGAAATGCCTCTCTCTTTACAGTCAGGTCAACTAAAGAAGCCTCCTCATCTTAGGACCAACACAGATAAGAAGCTGCTGGCGGCTGGTGATAACCAGAGATTGGAATCTACTCAAGAACTCATGAAATCCCTCTCAGTCTGCTGAATCATCACATTCGTACCACAATACTGCAAGTTAGCTTGTACCAAACGTCAGCCAGCCGCTTGTTCTTCCCAGCGACTCTGTGAGATGGTATCGTTTCCCTATTTAATAGATGGGGAAACTGATATGACAACCTGGGCAAGGTGACAGAGTGGCGTTGGAGCTGGGGTTTATCCAGCATGTTTTAACGCTTTCCATCATACTATGGGTGTGCAAGCACAATGGGTGACTGGGGGCATGCATCAGCACTAAGTGGGCTCCCCAGAGCCCTTCAGCCAACCAACAGCGCAATGCAAGTCATTCCTTTGCATCTGAGGAGGAAGCTCCTGCATGCTGAAGGAAGCCCACTGCTGGAGTGACTGATTCTGTGAGGTCCCTCCCCTGACCTCCCCCTGCAGCCGTCATCAGTTACCCTTCTGAGTCAGGCCAGAGTCTTTTATGTGGTTAGCTGGAAAGCAGGCTTCTCTGGTCTCCTAGGAGAGGTGGAAGGACCATCATAGGTTGATGACACCTATGAGTTTGAGAAATTGCTGGACGGAGAAGCAAGTCACAGGAGTCCTCACTGCTGGGTTGGGAGTGTATCGCCATCAACAGGCTATTACAATGTTTGTTTGAAAACAAGTGGTTTTTCTAGGCTTCATATATGGAGCAGAACTGATTGCCTCCTCACCTTCTGCCTGGCCAGAAAAGGTGGCTGGGGGCTGATGGTCCCAACAGGGCAAGTAGTCCAGCTTACTAAGTTTTCTGTTCAAACCTGCTGCGATTCTTTAATGTCTTAAAAAATAAGATGTTTGTATACTTAGATGCTTTTGGAAAACCGTTTTAAGTGGCCTCTTAATCCTCAGTTCCCTGAGACCTAACAGTACGTATGTATATTCATTGATTTCACAAATAGTTCCCGAGCCTTGACATACGCTGCATGCCAGGAGTACAGCCGTGGAACAGACAGACACAGCCCATGTCCGCATCGGGGACCAATGGCCAGGCCATAGAGACAACAGCAAACAAGAAATTGCACGGATGGGAGTCACACTCAACAGACAGTGCACATCTCGTCACAGTCTCCAGCACGTGGCTGGGCACACGGCAGGTGCTTGGACAGGAATATGTGTCTGGTCTGTGTGTGGCGTGTCTAGAAAGGACACCCTGCTGCTGAACTCAGCACCGAGAGTTCTGGCTTCTAGAGGGAGGGGAAAACGTGGCACTGGTCGGGCCTGAGTTCTGTTTCCTGCTTTAACACTGACCACTAAAATCTTCTTCGGGGAGTCACTTGGAGGACCCTCAATTTTACTTAGAGAGAAGTTTAAGTGTTAGCATCCCTTGTTCATACTAAAAGGCCTGCTGTCGAACGTGCAGCCGAGCCTCATTTACCTTGCCAGCAAGCAAAGAAACAGACAAGAGGCCCCAGCTCAGCGCTTTCTGTCTGTGTCAGGGTTAGCAGCTGCGAGGGGTGAGTCCCTCAACAACAAAGCTGGAAGTCTATGTCTGAACATGGGCAATAGCACACTTGACTTACCAACCAGGGACTGCTTAAGAAAAAGAATGCTTTTATTCACAGGAGAGTCTAGTGTGATCAGACAACAGACCGGAGGAGCAGGAAAACACAGAAATAGTCTCCTTCGTGTTTTCGTAAGTAGAAAAGCTTCAAATGCTCCATTTGCTCGGCTAGTGAAAACGGCTTTAAAACATGACAGCAGCCGCCAGATGGAATTAACCTCTAATGTCCTTGAGTCTAATAAAGTGTGGTTAGGGTGACGTGGCGCCATTATCGCAGCAGGGTTAGGGCACAGTCCCCACACTTAGATCTTAGTGGCTTTTTTTTCCCCAAGAACTAATGAATGCAGAAAAGTACTCCTAACTTAGATAACGTAACTGAAGTATGGACGTAGCCTATTGCTTGAGGCTGAAGGGCAGCTTGAAGGACCAGGCCAAGAAGTGTTTGGAAAAGTCTAACTTCATGGGAAACATTGCGAATATGCAGCAGTGATTTACCTCATGTTCTGGACTGTGGGGAAGCGCATGTGAGGGGCCCTGGGCCCTGCGCCCCTCCTCTCTTTGCTGCAGAGTTCAGCTACTGCTTTCTGCAGGCAGCTGGAGCAAATCCACGGGGAACGGTCTCTTTCCTGCATTCCCCTCAGAGCTCTTAGTGTGGCTTGCTTGCTCCAAAGTGTGGGAGTGAAGTGATCAGGATTCCTTTAGAGGACGGTGTTACCCTTCATACGCCACTTTCTGTCCCTCTGTCCCTAATCTCTCAGAAACGGAGGCCCAGGTACGTGGCTAGGGAAGAGTGTCATCTACCCACTAGAGTCCTTTTGGGTCAAAGTCCCTTACAGAGTCGTGTCCATGTGGCTATTTCCCACACCACTAGTGTAATTTTGAAATATGCCCCCATCGAGCCATTTTAAATAGGAGCCAGCCACAGCTACTGGTGTCCTAGGACACTATTCCAACCTCAGCCTCTCTGAGGTCTTCTCCTGAGGCAGCACTTCAGCAGCCCAGTGTGGTGTTTCAGAGGGATCAGACACCTTGCCTCTCTTACTGTTCACCTTTTCATACGGCATGGCTCTCCTGATCCAGCCTTGCACGTCCCTCTCGGTCAGCATGGTACAGCTGGGTCCTGCTGTTTGGCTCCAGAGTGGGAGGGATTTTGAGCACAATTCTCCAGGGCTGGCAAAACCAACCACAAGTTTGGGTGTTGGGAAGGCAGGTTGGGACTCTGTCTTACCTTGTCACTGTCCACTGTGTTCTGAGAGGTCCTGGAGGCGATGGATATGGTGTCTGGTTGGCTGCTCCCATCCCCCTGGCTGTCACCATCCTCTACTCCATCCCTGCAGGAAGAAGAGAGAAAAGAAACAGGGGTGGGGGTGGGGGGAGCCACTGTGGGTTTCGAGCACACAAGGCTTTCCCAGCTGGCAAAGCGGTGGCTGAGCAGCCCTAGCCGGATTGTCTAGCATTATCCCGTTAATGGGTGCAGCCTATGTGATTTCCAGGAAAGCTCATCCATCTAAGCACATGACGGCTGCAGGACGGAGCACAGCACAACGCAGGCCCTACGTCCCTTTTCAGCCCATACTGTAGGTGGAGCATTAAAAATGACAGCTACAAAAATTGGGACTGAGTCTGATATAGGCAGTAGGAAGATATATCATACTTAGAACCTGGGTTTCTAGCCAACTAACAAGCTTCCTTTTCCGTAGCCACAGAGGTCAAGGTTCTGCATGTTATAACTCAGATGGGGGTTGGCCTGCTGTTGGTATAAGGGAAAAAAAGAAAAACAGTGGATAAGGTACTCTTTTTTTCCCCCTTTTTTCTAAGATGCTGTTTTGCTATACTTGTTCACACCAGCCTTGGGTACCTGGGTCTAAGCAAGCCTCCTGCCTCAGCCTTCCAAGCAATTGAGACTATAGGCTTGTGAGCAGGAATTTATTGTCTTCTTTCTGATGGGTCTTACTGACTTCATCTGATTTGTGCTGCGTTCTCATCAACACAGAAGGGAAAGGCTCTTTCTCCAAGGTGGGGACAGCTCTGTCCACAGCGGCATTAGAGGCAGCTGTGCTCCTTGGCACTATTATGGCACTTGACCCCTGACCTGGGTCTTAGCTCTACAGTTTCTACAGCGAATTGCTCTGTCAGAGCTCTGCCTTAGGATTGTGTCCTGACTCTGTGCCGAACCCAGAGTCAAGCCATGGAGACAGTTGCCCGGGAACTGCTGACTAGTCTGTTAGGGAGATGTAAGTTGAGGTTAAAGGACTAGCAGAGGAAACCACAGCTATTCCCATGGACACTTTCACAGAAGTCACCCACGCTCCATGATGCTTGCTGAGGGGTAAAAGCCTGGAGAGACGAGGGGAAACTGGATGCAGGAGAATCCCACCGCATGGGCAGAGTGCCACATCCAATGACTCCATCTCACGGAGTCTGGACAACTATGACCTGGCATACCTGTGAGTGTACATGGACATACGTGTGCATGAGGGTGTCCATGCAAGTGTATATGTGTGCATAGGCCATCTTTCTGGGAAAAAGCAGTTTCTCCCAGGCAAACATTTCTAAGTTGACTGCTTCCTTACCACTTGTGGGCTTGGAAAATGCCAACTTATTTTAATAACATAAGCCACACACTCGTAGGAAGGCAGAATCTGCTGTGAAAAGAAATGATATAACGTATTTCTAAGCCCCAGATGAAGAACCTTTGGATCATCTGTTGTTTTGGATGGTCTGGGCCACCTCCCCTTCCTCCACTTGGAGGTGGTTGGGATCTGGCTGTACTTTCTGCTTCCTGCTGTTTTGGCCTATTATGGACTCTTCTGGTCCATTCCAGATGAAGCCAGTTCTGGGGGCTGAAAGGGCCGATCCAGGCAGCAGTGTGGGTGGCAACCCCCAAGCCAATATACTCCTCCATAAACCCTGCTGCTATATCTGGGAAGCCAAGGGAATGGAAGCACAGGCTGCCTGGTTTTCTCTGCAGGCTGTGAGGTTTCTCTCCATTCCTTGTAGGATAAGAGAAGAGGTAGGGTACAGAGAGAAGCTGGGGACATTTCTAAGACATGCCCTTCATGTGTTCTAGAAACCCTCCAACTCTATCTCAGATTTCAGAGAAACCCTCATCAGCCGCAACTAAGTTTCCTTCTCACACAGCCCTGGAAAATCCATTCCTTATAACAGTTTCCTCTCTGTATTCCTTGTTGAAGCTGGACCTCCCTGAAGCAGGGTCTATCTCCAGTGCTAAAATAAGCCTCGAGTCTAGACATGAGCACATACAATGAAGACGGGTCTTTTTCAATAGAGTCTTAATTGGCCCCGCAGCACAGGGGAAGCGATCTGATGCTGGCCATGACTTTGGGGGTGTCTCTGTTTCATTCACACTCTTCTTTGGGTCTCTCAGTGCTAGCATTCCAGGGCCACGACTCTGTAATGGTTCACCATCTTGCTTATCCTGGATGATACCGAAAGGTCAGCTAAGCCCCATGATTTGTGCCATTTGTGAACTGGGGAGGAGTAGAAACCATGCCACCACGGGTGACCACACCTCTCAGGACCACACTGTGCTGTATATTTTTTTCTTTAAGACGTATGTGAAATTGTTGTATGCTTTTCTCTAAACACCCTTAGCAGAGTCACCTCAAGTGATCATACCACATGGTAACTTGAGAAAGAAACACCTACGAAGCCATCTACGGCTCAGAAGAAGTTAGGGTTCAGAAGGGTCCAGACATATTCAAGAAATAGGTCCTCTGCTGCCTGAAGTCACTGACCATTGAGCGTGAAGGACAAAACCTCCTCAGGAGCTGCGGCTATATCCTCGATCATGCAGCCTACCCCAGGGCTGCATGAGACTCCTCTGCCATGCCACCAGCGTGGAGGCCTTCCCACTCAAGGAACTGTCCTTCCTGAGCCTTCCCCACCTCCACAGAGGGCCACCACTGTCCCCTCTTTGGCAGCATTTACTCTCTCTGGAGGCTACTGCTCTTATGTAACCATTCCATGAACAAGACGTGGTTTTTGGAAGGTCCTTGGGGGAAGCAACCTAACCTATACTTCCTCTCGTATTCTGGTAGCAAACAGTGCCCAGAGAACCCCAGCTGCGTTAACGGGCAGTGACTGGTGAGAAGTTCAAAGATGACAAAATTCACCATGGGCAGAGCTCGTGGGTCTTCCGAGATGGAGGAGAGCACAGTTCCCTCTAGAAACAAAGGGTCACCCTCATCCCTTTCCCTGAGGCACACGGGGCAGCAGAGCCTGGGGAGAGGTGCTGGTTACCTCTTACTATTGTTCCTCAGTTTGGCTGGTGTTTTGGGGAGCTGGATTGGCTCCTTCAAAGCTCCTTTAAGATGGATGATCCTTTCCTGAATCACTTCTCGAATGTTCTTGATCCACTCCTGCTTGGTTTCGATGTTGGAAGCCTAGAGCGCCACAGGAAAAAGCATTGAGAACCCCATCTCTTGTTGCTCATAAAAACCACGTTCAACTCCCCCCGACAGGTGCAGCTGTTATCCCCAAAATGCCAAATCTTTGGGGGGAATTTATTTTGCCCTTTATCCTTTGACTCTTTAATCTCAGAGACGTCCAACTTCAAGACTCAAATGTAGACCTTATGGGGAACTTGTAAAAATATTTTACAATTCCTTAGGCACTGACCAATCTGCTATTGGCCCTGGATGGCCTAGGTTACCGCTTGAATTGAGGACTCTAGGAGGCTCTGGAGGCACTTGAGATTGTGGTATCTGAAAGCAGTGGCTATATACCAGCAGGATAATGGGTATATGCCAGGATGTTTAACAGCTGTGCCACCCATACAGCCTGCACAGGCTGACAGTCAGTGTCGGGGTTCGAGGCTGCTAAATGTGCTTATCAGAAGCACCGCTCTCATGCCAATAATATTCTACAGTCTTCCTGGATCCTTTTTCAGATAATTCTTCATAGCAGGTAGCAACTATCCGGCAAATTAAGGGTGGACAACTTGTGACGCTTTTGCCTGAGCTGGACCACGTGTTCCTTGGTAATGGACACTTCCTTGACTAACCAGTGACCAGTGGGAGCTCTATTTGCAGTATCCCTACCTAGTCAGGCTAGTGCCACCACCAACAGTGACTCCACACCAAGCTGAACCTGGGGAGCTGAACTGACCCCTAGGCCTCTAGACTGCTGGGACTTAGTGGAGCT
This sequence comes from Microtus pennsylvanicus, assembly GCF_037038515.1. Taxonomy (NCBI): domain Eukaryota; kingdom Metazoa; phylum Chordata; class Mammalia; order Rodentia; family Cricetidae; genus Microtus; species Microtus pennsylvanicus. Next base: position 60,719,531 of record NC_134579.1, on the reverse strand, counting down.
TCTGGAACACACATTTCCAGGGAATAGGGACCATATATTACACACGGCTCCTTTTTATGGCTCTAAACAGACAGCCTTGTATGTGGAGGACATTTAGGGTGATCTGCTGAGCAAACAGGGCACCTGAACTGAAGATGCCTTTGCTAAAAGGCTGGTGGCTTGTGCCACTGGAAAGGGACATATGGCAGAACCCAGCTGACTGGGCCTTGTTAGGGAGGCCAATGGGTCATTCTCCATCCTCTATGAACTTGAGGAGAATATCTGGCTCTGACATTCTGGGTTCACCTGCATGGTAGATTTGCCTCTCAGCACCTGCATGATGCTGTCATTCCCAAGAGAAAACCAGTGGCTCAGTGGTCCCTAGACCCTGCTTTTTGGGGTCCTATTGCGGCTTCCTCTACCCTCCCCTACTATCCCAACTCCCGTTTTGGGCTGGAAGAGAGCGGTACTTACTTTGAGCACTGTTTTATTGTCTGAGGATGGGGTGCGCCCAGACCACAAGGCGAATTTGCAGGGGTCGCCTTCTACATGCTCGGTCACACCCAGCTCTGAGGTCTGTAGACAGGAAATGCCTGTGAGAGGCGGGGAAGGGGAGGGCAGTGGGGGAAACTTAGGGCTGGGATAGGAAGGGGAAGGCAACAAAGAGGAGAGGGCTGAGGGAGGGGCTTCTGTCAATCAAGCTTTAACAGACTAGATATTTTGTTCATATACTCAGGATGAGAGGACCAGCAGGCATTTGTATGATTATCAGGTCAGGGAGGGATGAGGAGAGAGGTGCTCAAAGCAAACAGAAAGACCTGGGAACTCTAAGGTACACAGTGGAGGATGTGTGTGTTGGGGGGGAGTAGGAGGCATGAGCCTTGGTCCAGGAGAGCTTTGGAGTAGAAAGAGGTGAGCTGTATATGTCCATATCCCTTCCTGCCATAGGTTCTAAGGAAGCAGGGACTCTTGTCTTTTCCCACCTGCCCCACCTACCAGTAGCTTGTTCTTGTAAACATATTTCGTGTGTCCTGAAGAGTCTTTGATCTCCTTGCTAAACACCAAGGAGATCTCAAAGAGGAACAGGTGCCGCTCCCGCCCCTTCCGGATCAGCGACTTTGGGTCCCACACTTGAAAGGCATCCTGAAGAATCAACTCCCCCTGTACATCCAAGTTCTCATCGAACCCTGAAAAACACCCATGTCCACTGTGGAGTTTCTCCAGCACTACACTCAGGGGAAGCTGTGTTCTATTCCCCCTTGGAGAAAGGTTTCCTTCCTATTAGCCTCCGTGGAGATCTAACGTAGCATTTCTGCCCTTAGGAACCTAGCTAGACATCTCCCATGACCCATCTGTCCCATGTTTCCTACATACATAGGCAATATGAGTAGGGTTTTCTGAAAGATCCCATGTGATTCTTCCCTCCCCATGTAAGAGGGGCTGTGTGTCTCCCAAACAGGCAGTCCTCAGTCTCAAAGCATCTTCTTCCTCCACAGTTCCCTTGGCTCCTACCTCTGAGTGGGGCTGAGGTTGAATACTGTCTAGAAGAGTACCCTTGATTCTGCTTTATTCGTTATTGCCCCATTTCTCATATTCCATCGTTAGGGTTCTTTTCTTGCTCCTAAGCAGTGTGGCGCATAAGCTTTCAACACTTTCTATTTATACTTCGAATCTTCCAGAAGGTTCCCAAATTTTAGTGCACACAAGAACCACCTGGAATGCACGTGAAAACATCGATTCTGAACATCCCTCTCCTAAGAGCTTCTGGTTCAGTAGGTATTAGAAGAGTCCGTCAAAGTGCACTTTCAACCAGCTCTATTACACAGGGCCACAGACCATACTGTGTCTCTGGGTGAGGGAAGATCTGGACGAATGGGGCACTTTTATAAAGAAGGACACCCAGTACTGGGGAGCCCATTGTACACAGGAACGAAGCGGGTGGAGAAATTATGGCAACAGGAGCACCTTCAGGTGATTAGTGCTTAGTCTAGAGTGGACGGAACTGGCTCTACTGCTCCAAGACCTAGGGATTCTTATGCTACGGGTAGTAAGGAAGTAAGGCCACCCCGAGTCTCTTAGATGAGGGTAGTGGGAGTGGTGGTATTGTGGGTCAAAGCCAGGACAGAAAGAGTACCCACACACTTACTTCCTTAGCGTCTGCTTGTCAGACTGGAAAGTTAAGACTTTACCCAGCTACCAAATCTATTTATCGCCAGGCTGGCTCCGCTGTGCATCTGTGCGACAAATCAGGACCACGTCCCAGGAGCCTTACGTCATAGTGCACTTGGTCTGGATTCTCAGAACACAGTTCGAACCCACTGAAGTTCTGTCGAGGTCGCTCAGCTGGGCTTGCTTTCCTAAGGGCTAGTTGCTAGTGTTAAGTGGATAAATAATATTCCATAAGACAATGGTCACCATGGTAAATTTAAGTTATGCAATCTTTTATATTTTAAAGAAGCTGGGCATGATGGTGCACACCTACTGTTTTAAGTATTCGGTTGGCTTATCAAGGATCATTATTTCAAAGCACAGCCTGGACAGTTTAGAGAGACCATATCAGAGAAAAAAGAACTGTAGCTCAGTCGTGAGTATTTATTCATCATGGACAAGGCTTGGGTTCAATTTTTTTTGAAAAAAGGTGTGTGTGTGTGTCTGTGTGTGTGTGTGTGTGTGATAGGTATCACACTACAGCCACTGGTGTATACCGTGTAATCAGTACTTCCAGTTCTCCTGCCTCTGAAGGCAATGCAAATGACCTGTATATGAACAGGTCTGTGGGGCTCTGGCCTGATGCTAGTGAAGATCACAGCCTGCACTGTGATCTCATGGCACCTGGAGACAGGTGTTAGCCATGCTGGTTTGTGGTGCTCCTCACACAGGTAGCCAAGGACCCATTGAACACCTGGTTTTTACCCTTTTCCCGGCTTGTTCCTTGCCTGACTTCATGCTACTTCCCCTTCTAACACACATTCTCTGGTCTTAGGATGGAGGTGGCATCCCAGAGGACTGGGAGATCAGCTACCTTCCAGCATGCTGACATGCATGGCATCATTGGCTTTCTTGGGGACACTGAGCATCACCTCCAGGCCATCCTTGAGCTCCCCTTTCCCTTCTTCACAGCAAGTTAAAAGTTCCTGGGGAAAAAAGTCCAGACACAATTAGGATCATCTGCCCAGCTTCACACCCCTCCCTTTCCTAAGCCATCAAGTAAATGATACACCAGCTTCCCTCTGTCTGTAACGCTTCCCTCAGAGAGAGCTATAAAGAAAGTGAGATGCGGATTATTGTCAAAAACGCAGCGACCAGATGAGGTCTAGCCAGTCCAAAGGAAGCTAATCCAACCCAATTTCCAATAGGTAGAATTCTAAAACCAGAGCACTCTGTCACTGTGCAGAGTGTCACCGCCTTTCTGGAAAGGGAATCGCTCCTGCTGAAGAGAACAGTGAGGAAACAGAAGGTGTGCTGCACTGTCTTCGTGGGTCACTGCAGGCCTATGGCTGACACCATGGGTCTCTGCAGGCCTATACTGACACCGTGGGTCTCTGCATGTCTATACTGACACCGTGGGTCTCTGTATGTCTATACTGACACCGTGGGTCTCTGCATGTCTATACTGACACCGTGGGTCTCTGCATATCTATACTGACACCATGGGTCACTGCATATCTATACTGACACCATGGGTCACTGCATATCTATACTGACACCGTGGGTCACTGCAGGCCTATGGCTGACACCATGGGTCTCTGCAGGCCTATACTGACACCGTGGGTCTCTGCATGTCTATACTGACACCGTGGGTCTCTGCAGGCCTATACTGACACCGTGGGTCTCTGCATGTCTATACTGACACCGTGGGTCTCTGCATGTCTATACTGACACCGTGGGTCTCTGTATGTCTATACTGACACCGTGGGTCTCTGCATGTCTATACTGACACCGTGGGTCTCTGCATATCTATACTGACACCATGGGTCACTGCATATCTATACTGACACCGTGGGTCACTGCAGGCCTATGGCTGACACCATGGGTCTCTGCAGGCCTATACTGACACCGTGGGTCTCTGCATGTCTATACTGACACCGTGGGTCTCTGCAGGCCTATACTGACACCGTGGGTCTCTGCATGTCTATACTGACACCGTGGGTCTCCGCATGTCTATACTGACACCGTGGGTCTCTGCAGGCCTATACTGACACCGTGGGTCTCTGCATGTCTATACTGACATCGTGGGTCTCTGCAGGTCTATACTGACACTGTGGGTCTCTGCAGGCCTATACTGACATCACTTTTATTTACAGTCATGACACTACATGAAGACTGACATCCATCCTGCTAGGAGCAGCTTGAGGCAGAGACATTACAGGTTTATAACAGCTCAGAGTTATAAAAGAGTTTTAGATCACAAGGATCAGGGATTCCTGACCTGCGCCAGTGACTAGCATTCTGGACTAGGAGTGTGACAACCACAGAGAGTGGGTGAAGAAGAATATAGCTCCAAGGAGGCCGAGCATGACCTGAAATACAGGTCAGAATACACACCTGGCATTCTGCTCGCCACCAGTCTTTCCATATTCTCTGACCCCGACCCCCAGGGACAGAGCCTGTTACTTCCGGGGCATCATGCCCTCTGACTTTTGTCCCTCCATGCAGTCTCACTTATAAACTCACAACAAAAGGAGCACAGTATTTGGTGGTAGAAGAAAAGACCATCTCAACCATCTTGATAGCCGTAAGATCATTTGGAATGTTTTTTTGCCCCCAGAAAAGGCAGTTTTAGGAAATTGAGAGATCATGAGATCCCACCTTGTAAGTATGGTTATGATGCCTCCTGGGTAATAAATTAAAGGCACTTGCTAGCAGGAGAATTCTTTCCTGTGGGATCCTCCGAAGTAGGACATATCTGCCCTGCTAGGACTTCCTGTAGTGAACAAACCTTTCATGGCATAGCTCTCTGCAAAGTGACACAGAGGCTAGCTAAGCAGTTCTCTAAGTAAGAAACAAGCACACTTCTGTAGGGTGGGGCCATGAGGCACACCTCACCGGGAGAGCTGGCATGTGGATCTGGGCCAGAGTACATTGCCATGGAGCCTCACCATGGTTCTGGACTTCTCCCTGATTCACTACCACCTTGGGGTTATCTGCCCCATTAAAATCATCAGTAAAGCTCTCTTCTTGGGAAAATACCTGCTTAGTGAGAGTCTGAAACAAAAACCCAGCATCTGGATTTTTTCTGAGTTATCTTGGAGACATTTCCATATGAACAAAAGAGTTTGGGGGGGGGTTCGGGTAGAGCACACATTGGGGGAAGTTGGAGCTCTTGGTGTCCCGTCCTTTCCAGTTGACATAATGTCATCATTATTCTGAAAGGCACTTCTACCACCCCAAAGTCCTCTGACATCCTCACTGTAACCCTCCCAACCTTGTTCTCAAACGTCAACAAAAGAATGCCAGGAGAAGAGATGAGAACGCTTCTGTTTGCAACAGAAAACACCAATTAGTTTAATCCTCCTAAGCAATTTAGCAAGCCTATCATTCTACCAGCAGAGCCAATAAATTCTCCGTGGCCTGTGCAACAGTTCCTGATAAGGGGAAGCCTGCATATTTAATTTAGGCTCCGAAAAGGACAGCTACAGCAGATTTACAAGCAGACGATCAAACACGCCAAATGACGCAGTTTCACTTTTTGTGCAACGCCTAAGTGACAAGCCCCAGGGGATACTGATAATTAAATATCAATTTATTTGGAATTAAACTGACTTCAAAGGGAAAATAAATGCCTTGTTATTTATAGTAAAGCTCCACAAACCATTTTTACTCATCAGGCACTCTGCCAGGGGCACATTTTTAAAGAGGCCAAAATTACCTTTTTTACAGTTATTTTACAACTTCCCTGCAATAAAACCACTGCTACCTTGTTTGTTTGACAAACACTTCTCTCTCCCAAACACATAGGAAGTCCAGAGTGTAGCTTGCCAGCTGCTGAAGGGTAATTCCAACCTCCCTTCCCCTTAGCACCTCTGCGACAGAACCCATCTGAGGGAGCTGCAGCATTACAGGGCTGGAATGGAGATGAGAATGGCTGTGTTTCCCTTAGAACAACATCTTAATCGATTCCAGATGGGCAGTGTGGCTGGGAGCTTCGGTGTTCATTAATGTCCTTTCAAAAACTCACAACCCTACAATTCCTTCAAAGGCTTTATTTTTTAACTCAAAAGCCACAAAAAAATCAATTTTTAAAATGAAATTAAAGATGATTTTATTTTATGCGCATGAGTGTCTTGCCTCTGTGCATGTCTGTGCACTACGTGCATGCCTGGTGCCCGTGGAGGCGAGCAGACGGCATCAGATCGTCTGGAGCTGCAGTTGAGTCCTATGCTTCCAGAGGATTTAGGTCCTCTGGAGCTTTTAACAGTTGAGGCATCACTTCGGGTTCACATAAAAACCCAGGTTTTAAAAAGGCCATCCGCACAGAAGCTAACTTAGAGGGTCAGGCATTTAGCAGGACAGAGAAAGAGAAGGCTGCTGTTCATGGAGTTTCAGGCTACAGAGTCCACAACCTGAGATTCAAAGATTCCATAGCTCCCATGGCCTAAATATCAGAATCACACTAAGTTCTAGAAAAGAGACTTCTTGCCCCAAGATCTTATGGGAATGTCTCGTCTTTACATGAAAAGTTTTAAAGAGAAGTAAAAGCCATTCTGCCAGGCTGGGTTGCCTGATGGTCTGTTCTCTCTTCTGAAGGATGAGGAAGGAGGGTAGAGGGAGGGCTGATCGCATGGCTCCGCCCTTCACAGAAAACAGAATAAAGAAGTGACACATTCGCCCAAGGCACCGCCTCCCATGCAGGACCATGAGTGCTGTGCTCCCTTCCTAGAGACCTGGGTAGCAGGGCTGCGATGGAGAACGTGTGATGAGAGCCTTGGGCTTGAAAGTCAGACTGGTTTTCAGATCTGGGAAGCGAGACTATGTAAGATTCTGCAGGTTCTCTAAACATAAACAAAACCGAGCACTTTCTCTGAAGTTACACTACTTTTACAAGTCCCCTAACTGTCCTTGTGCCCCTTTCATTAGACAATCAAAAATATATTCAAAAGGTAGAAAACCTCCACTCTTACACATCAAGAACTAATAGAAACATAATGATATTGAATTGTCTATCTCCATTTTCCTGGCTTCCTATAGAAACAACATACTTTTAGAATATCGGTACATCTTTACAGAAGAACTTAATTAGTGTTTTACATAATCTGATTACTGAACTTTTAAAAACTAGACTTTGAAAGAAAATCCACTCTCTTGGTTGGTTCCAGAAGCACTCCTAACATATGGCTCTCTACAATGGAAGATGTCGCTAAGTTTAATACATTCCTTTGGACTATTTTCCCAGACACAGCAGTCAAGATGGAAGATACCAATGGATGTATAGACCACAGTTTCCCTAAGATTTCCACCTTGGTTCCAGTAGGTGGGATACCCACAGGAGGAAATCTGCTCAGGAAGGAACTGGTCAATAATACCGGAGGTGGTAATCACTGAGAGTTTGCAATGGTAGCTGGAGGTGAAAAACAGTTACGACTTATTCCTGCTCCTTTTCTTTCATCTCTACCCCCCAAACAAGAATAGGACACACAGTCTCGAGCCAACAATGGTGGCGTGGGCTCATCTTGGGCTCTACCGTAGGTAGAAGAAAGGCTTTAGGTAAGGGTTTCCCACTGTCAGGGGGTCTGGTCAGGAATGAGGGTTGGATGGGGAGGGGAGGTACCTTCAGGAGCAGCTGGTACTTGGTGACTCTCTGGACAGGCTTAATAAGGTAGGAAGAGATGGAGTTGGCCAGGCCGTGCCGCTGCTGGATCTCCTGCAGGGTGAGAGTAGGTGTAATAAGACAGAGAGCAAGTATGTGTGTGTGTGTGTGTGTGCGCACGCGCACGTGCTTATGTGTGTCTGTGTGTGCGGACATTCTAAACACAGGAAGACAGGGTAAGGAGAAAGAAGAAAATAGACAAAAGTCGACATTTATGAGTAGACGTTCTTTAGGAGAGTGTGAGCATGGAGCAAGAACATGAAAAATCCCAAGAGACCAAAGTATACAGACAGAGAGAAATGAGAACTGGCAACGAAAAGGGAGAAAGAAGCCTTTGGGAAAGAATCGGGTTCATGAAACAGAAGTGGAAACTGAACAGAACCGGAGAAGCGGGGAAAGATAAAAGTAGACAAAGAGCGAGCGGTGAGTAAGAGTCTGAAGTGGGGCAGAGGTGAGACAGTGTGCGCAAAGGAACTGAGTGGAAAGGCACGGAGACAGAGGTAGCACAGAGGCCGGGGAAAGCCACACGAAGGCAGAATGAGACTCTGGGACTCATCTGCCTGTACGCTTCCTAAAACTACACAAGGATACGGCTCTACCCACCAGCTGCCTCTGCTGCAACTTAACACATCCCAGTAAGATCATTACGTCTCTCACACATCGCTCACTATCGTCAACACCTCTCCCTGCTCAGTTCTCCTGAGCTGGAAACCAGAGTCAGTCTTAGGAATGTCCCCTATGTTGTGCAGGGTGACAAATCTTTCCATCTCCATCCACAACTCGCACCCAAGCCAATTCCATGGTTTTTAGCTGCTGTTGGTGTCTCTTGTCTCACCTCTTAATCCACCCTCTACCCTATTGCAATAGATCACCTCGCAAGTCGAACGTGTAGAGAGAGGACAGAGAAGAGTATATATTAGTCCTTGTACGGAGGTCAGAGAAGGATACATATCAGTCCTTGTACTCAGAAGGCTTATCATCTAGCTGAGAGTATGCCACATACAGGAACTAAAGAACTGCAGAGAACATAGAGGGTCCACTACAGCCAATGGAAACAGAGAGCACCACAAAGGGCAGTCACAGAGACAACGCCCCAGGGCTAACACAATTATCACTTTATTAGAAACAGTATCCAGACAAGACAGATTTATAGATACAGAAAATGAGTTAGTGATGACCAGGGCTTTCATTTTTTGGTAGGAAGTCTGTTAACAGCTAAAATGCGCATACCTTCTTTGTATGTGGCGGTATATGTGTGTGTACATGTTCACTAGTGTGTACCTGTATATGTGTGCATGTGGAGAGCAGAGGCCAGTATCAGGATCGTTGATGACTGTAACTGTAAGATGTAACTTAAAATTTTGTAGTCAATATATGGCAATCGCTAGATTAAGAAATAAAAATTATTAAAAAGTTAGGGGGACTTTCAGCAGAAATAATTGTTGATAGCCATGTTTCTCCTAGCTAACTGTAGATTCTAGAGTAGTATTTGTAGATTCCAAACTGAGGTGTGGAGCAAGAACACTGAATTGCACAGAGTGGGCATTAGAAGCCATGTGAACATGCCGCATCCTGTTTCCTGCAGGTAATATATTCCATATGCACTAACACGCTTAGGAGATGTTGGAATCATCTGTTTGTTTGCTGTAAGACACCAATGATATGATGTAACCAAGCAGACAGGTACAGGGTGCTCCCTAAGCTTCTCTGCAAGAGCAACACTGCTGGAGAAAGCAGCGGACTTGTCTAGAGGTGGGTACACCTGGTTCCACACTGCCCTCTGGGGAATCTGCACTGTTTAAGAATGCTTACTGGGTAGTTTTTTGTTGCTGTGTTTTTGAGAGAGGGTTTCTCTGTGTAACCCTGGCTGTCCTGGAACTAGTTCCTTAGACCAGCCTGGCTTTGAACTCTTCCTACTGAGTGCTGGGATTAAAGGTGTGCACCACCACCACCACCACCACATGATTCTCTAGGGTAATTCTAACACATCTGGGGCAGCCCCTCTAGATTCCAGCATGCTTCCCGCTGACAAGTTTGGCACCATCTTTGTAGGATTGACCTTATCAGAAAAGAGGAAAAAGTGGCACAATTCTTGGCATGTGCTGGACATTTCAGTTCAGAAGTTTGCAGAAGAGAGTTACCAAAATCTTAAGTGTCATAGGTGCAGGCAAGTGGAATATTAAATGATTTTCTTTTGAAAGGTGAAGCTCATGACGAGGACAGATTAAGTTAGAATGAGCAATATCACTCCACCTCCTCCATTAGACACGGACTAGCAATAGGGACATAGGTAGGACTATTGGAAACATAACCCAGCACCAGGCCAAAACACACAGGAATTAGGATGCACAGCAAGGCTCAAGGGTGCAGGTGGAGAGAGCATGTGTGTGCAGAGAGGTGCATCTGCCGGTGGATTGCCACAAACTCTATGACAGAGACACAAAGCACAGTGCATGCATAACGAGTAGGGCTGGTGTAGGATGCAGCATTTGAGCTTGTGAAGGACAGGAAGCATTCTGAAGTGATACGTATGTCTGCATCCATATGTTTAAGTGTGGGAGACACACTCTTAGGCAAAGGAAAATGCTGGACAAAGACAAAGCGAGGCATTCTGCGGGCACAGAAATTGTGTTATTAAAACGCTAAGTGGAAGAAGGACACCATCCATTTACAACTTCAAAAAAAGACCCTTGTGGATACCGCTGATGATGAATCAACAGAGACTTCTTATGGAAATGCACTGTCAATCAAAGAAAGGACAGTATAGAGGATCCAATATAATAGCCGATAAATCCTGGTACCAGCTTAGAGAAGTATTTCCCAGGATTTTACATGACCCCAGGAATTCCAATTTCAGACATCTGAGGCCATTTCCACATTAATTATCTATTTTAAAAACCATGTAAGCTTGCTCCTCCCCTAGCTCCTCCCACTCAGTCCCTTCACTAAGCAATAAGGTCTCCACAGAATTGGTCTACTATGCTGGTATTGGCCTAGAATGACGCTCAAGAGGTTTATTCTGTCAACTGGAGTACAAGACCCCTGTTGCAACATTTTTGTATTCTCCTGGGGTCTTAGCCTGCTGTCTTTCAAGCAATAGGAAATGCCACAGAAGCAATGAAGCAGTGGGGCATCAAGATGGGCTGACAGCTGTCACACATTGCTGAGCAGGTTTCTGTCAAAGCCAACAGGACCAGCAGAGGCCATCAGTGCTGTGCGCTCTTTCATTTTCCTCATCTGTAACTTTCTGACTCACACATCCCTTGTGTCTTGCGGTACCTTTTCGATCCTTCCACTTTCTAGCCAATAGGTCAATCTTTAGGGAAACCAACACTAAGGGGATTTGGATTTATCCCATTGACCTCCAAGACCATTCTCATTTAACAGTCAAGGTTCTGAGAAAGCAGAGGATCCCAGCCTTCTCTGATCTTGATGTCTACAAACAGTTTTCAGCTCTAGCGGTCACCCCAATACCAGCCAGAGTCAGGCCAACTCATAGCATCTAAAGCAGAGGAGCTAGGAATTTTTCAAAGATTGCTGGTAAATTCCAACGTCTATTCACAGTGCAAACGAAGGCATCGGAAGTGGTTCACAGACCCGGGTGGGTATTGGAGATACCAGTGGACCCCTTACAACCAAGAATACTGGGCTGTATCCAGAAGAGATTCTGTGAACAGACCCAGAGTAGGGAATCTGTGCTTCAGAAAGATCCTAGGTGATGCTGATGTGCCTGGTTTAGTGACTATGCCTGTGGACCACTGAGTGAGAAAGAAAAACACCCTGGCAGCACTAGCTATATCATCACAGGCCTTGCTAGGTTTGGTGTTAAAAACAGAGAAAAAATGCCTTCTTGAAAATTGCAATTGAGATGGGATGGGGTAAAACAAAAGACAGTGTTTTGTTCTAGTTTCTCAAAATATTTCATCCATGAGATAAAGATTTAGTATGGCTAGTAAAGAAGAACAAGGAAGAAAGGATAAAGACTTATTGCAAAGCAGAGGAGCGCCCCTTCCCTCCCTCCCTGTTCCTGGACTGTTGACAATGGAAAACCACAGCTTACATCAAAGAAGGTGCCTGCATGCTCCAGGATCAGCTGGTTGGAATCAGGCTTGTTTTTACAGTAGGTGACATACATCTGAAATTTGTCTGCCTATAAAGAACAAAGACAACAAAAGATAAGTATCCATTGGGTCCTCCCGTCTTAGTCAGGGGTTCTATTGCTGTGATTAAACACCATGGTCAAAAATAAGTTGGGGGAAAGGGTTTATTTCATCTTATGGCTTGTAGACCATCATCCATGGAAGTCAGGACAGGAACTCAAGGCGGGAACCTGGAGGCAGGAACTGAACCAGATGCCATGGAGACAAGCTGTTTACTGGCGTGGTCCTCATGGCTTGCTCAGCCTGCTTTCTTATAGCACCCAGGAGCACCAGCCCAGGGTGGAACTGCCCACAGTGAGGTTGGCCCTCCCACATTAATTCTTAATCAAGAAAATGTTCCCAGGCTTGTCCACAGGCCAATCTGATAGGAGCATTTTTCCCAATTGAGGTTCCCTCTTCCCAAATGACTCTGGCTTGTGCCAAATTGACATAATGCTAGCTAATAGACTTCCTTTCTTCAGAATGCCTAAAAGGCCCAGCATGGACTTTACAGGGTCTGAATTCCTTATGAAAAGTGGCATGTGTTCTCCTGGCCCATGGATGCTTTTCCCCTATTGGAGTGAAAAAAAAAGGCTGGTGCATAGAAGCTCAGTTTAATATCAGCCTGTGTTGGAAAGAAAGAAAGAAAAATGATAGCACATTCTGAAGTTGTAAAGAATTTACTTATTGATTACCCTAACTTTAAATCACCAATAATTACGCTCTCTCTCTTGAAAAAGAACAAAGGTGATTGAGGCAAATACAACAGGGTGAAAAATGAGCGAAACTCTCAGAGGGAGGTCCGCTTATATTCCAAATGCCTCCACTGGACGGAGTTTGGGAGCCTGTTCTCACCCCGACTTCCGGGAGTAAGGATGAGGGTGGAGGAAGAAGGAAGGGACACCCCCTCTCCTACCTTCAGGGTCTGGACAACGATTCTCCAAGAGAGTGTTACCTCAAGTCCCAGACTTACGTTTGGGTGAAAAGTCACTTATTTCTTTCATGACCTCAGTTCTCCACTTAGAAAGGGAGATTTGCTAACTACTTTTTCGGTTGGTAATGTCTTTTTTTTTTTTTTTTTTTTTTTTTTTTTTTTTTGGTTTTTCGAGACAGGGTTTCTCTGTGGTTTTGGAGCCTGTCCTGGAACTAGCTCTTGTAAACCAGGCTGGTCTCGAACTCACAAAGATCTGCCTGCCTCTGCCTCCCAAGTGCTGGGATTAAAGGCGTGCGCCACCACCGCCTAGCTTTGGTAATGTCTTTTGAACACCTGGGACATCCTCTCCTGGAGGGCAGTGCACATGTGCACTCATGAGACCAGACTTCACTACGTGTCACGTATATCGCATCACTTGGTCCTCAGGCCACCCCTAAACATTGAGGTTTAGAGCCATCCTAATCTGACCCGTGAGCAGACTGTGGCATAGACTGCTTAACTGACTTGAAATCCCCAGAGTTACAAGTGTCCAAGCCCAAAGCAACCAGGCTTCTTAGTTTTCATCAGTGCCACTCAACATATTATAAGCAGTTCTTTCTGCTCTTCATTCCTGGTCTGTACTCACACACAGACTGCAAAACATAAAAACTGAGATAATTCTTGGCAGAAGGTGCATAGTTTACCCAACCACCAAAGGTTTTCTCAAACAGTTTTAGGGGCTTTACACCACTTAGGAGTTAGTCATAATTACTAAGAGACAATAAACTGTACTTATTGATTTCAAAGAGAACAGCAAGATTGACAAAATCAACACAAAATGATCCCTTTTCAATAATATCCTTGTTCAATCTTGCTTTTCTTTATATTGGCTGTGCAGGGGATCATAAATTATTTTTATCAGCATCTTTATGGGATATGTACCAACTTACGCACTGGCACAAAGTAAGTTGGTAGCCTGGGACTTTGTGAAAACCAAAGTCTGCTTAGAGGCAAACACTGAGAGTTCATGCAGTGAAGGCCTGTCTGGGGGTCGGGCCCTGAGCTGTAGGGTAGCCTGGGCTATTCGTTATGTGTCAGAGGGCCTACTGCCTCTTACCTAAGATATACCCAGGTTTGAAATCTAAAACAAATCCACAGTCTTGTCCACTTCTAAGCATTGGTTCTTTAGACCGTGAAGGGATTCCGAAAAGCCATTTTGGGTACAGATTAGCACTCAGGAATAATTGCAGAGCAGAATTCCTGGAGGATGTGTAGTTGAATTTGGTGTCATAAGTGGACTCCCAAATGTCTCTGATTCATATCCTTGAGTCTAAGCTCAGGATGCTGGGCAATGGAGATGCTACTGAAGTTTATTTTTCCAGTTTAGATAATTAGAGCCTGGTATATCGGGCCAATAACTTTGCCTATGGCAACTATACGCTCATCCTTTAAGTCAAAATTGGGGTGGAGAGCGCAGGAATCTGTTCTCTACTAAGGAAAACAGTGTAACCAATAACTGGACAGATGGTACCTGCAAATTCTAACTTCTAAATCTACATCCTGGAGAAAGTAACTGGTGGACTGGGTTGCTACACGGGCAATAGGTTTCTCTTTTCTCCTGACCTCATCATTTAGAAAGTTCTTAGAGAGTCAGAGGTGGATCTTAGGCTTGATTGACATCATAGACACCCCAGGGATGGCTCTGCTCTCCAGAAACGTACTACCTTTCATAGACCTACTCAAGTCGCCTCTGCAGAACCCGGTCCGAAGAGAGACAGGGGACAATGACAATCCTGAGGCCAGGCATGGAGCAGTGGCTCCAGGTGCACCCCTGGAAGCATGGACAGTAGGGGAGGAATTTAGATTGGTTACCCAGGTGACAAAGCAGTGTCCCACATCCTCAGGCAGCTGCTCGTACTTCTCCAGCTCTTTGAGGAAGATGCTGCGAAGGGAGAGAAAGGCTGCATCAGATACCTCAGTATAGAGAACCTCACGCAGAGGATTGTACTGGGGCCAATACAACAACCATGACTCAGCTACACATGGACTGTGTGCTTCGTAAGCAAGGTGAGGAGCCAGCTCTTACGCTGGAACTTGTTCAATTAAAATTATGGTAATCGACTAACTAGTGCTACTTAAAACGGTTCCCCCTTAGAGGTTCATGAATTTGACATGAAAATAGGTAGCCTTTCATTTGATCAGCAATTCCAAGTTTATTGTGTTAATTCAACTACTCTGAGCACACTGTAAATATTTTTTTAAAAAAGAAATATTAAAAGGAAAACTCAGAATGAATTCAAAGATGAGATGGAAAAAAAATTTAATCCTTTACGGGCCTCTTTATAATTTTTAGCTTTCCTCTTCCACTGAGAGAGCAAGTATTGTCATATGGACATCTTTAGGGAAGACTCTAATGATAGGGAGGGGAATCACAGTATATTTTAAAGAGGAATGGAATTACTGGCTTATCTGACATTGCAGGTGTCTAAGTCATGGATTTTTTCTATGCTAACAAATTATAAAGAATTGATTACTCCGACTTTGAGTTAATGTATGAAATAATACTCTTAGATTTAGAGGATATAAGTTCTAACAAGCAAGCATTATCAGAATGAAATTTGCGTTTTAAAATGTACTCAAGATCTTGAAAAAAATAATTATGAGGCCTTAGGGAAGCTTACTTGTGGGAGTGGGAAATGAGGTAGTCTTTACAAAGAGCAATCTGAGAGAATCAAATTGGATAGAATCATCAAGGTCAAGATGTACTCATCTTTTCTGGAGACTTGGAATTTCTCCTTATAATTTATTTATACATATAAGATGACATATACTCCAGAGCACTAATAACTATACCATTTATAATGGAAATATGGTCAGTAGAGAACAAAATACTGGGGCTATGGCATATCCACAGAACTGAATACTTTGTAGCCATATCTTCAACCCCCCCCCAAAAGACAGCACTTACTCTATCTCTTCATATGGAAGATCTCTTAACAATCAAAGTGGAAATAGTGCGGGGTGGGACAAATGTATAGGAGATCATGCTGTGCAAGCAGGAAATATGTATTCTATTTCTAACCCAGAGAACTAACAAAACCATTACCATAGAGAACCAGGTGAAGAAACGGCGGAAACTGAGACTTCTCAATGTTAACTTTTCTGTTTAATTTTAATTTAAAAATGTAACGGATGCATACCTTAAAAACTAAATGAAAATATCTTGCATTAGCCCATTACTTACCTCCACCATCAGGAAATAAAGTTCATTTTGATCTGATTTATTCTGTGTGGTTACCATTATCTATATACCTTGGCAGTTTCTTATAATTGATTCTTAAGTAGTTACAAATGTTATGCATGTTGTTTATGGTTTCAATGATATAGCGAGATGTTTTGGTGGTAAAAATAAGTATGTGTATAAATAAGATATATCTGGAGAGCAAGAATGTTAATAATGATTAGTAGGACTGTAGGTGCCTTTTTTCCTCCATCAGTCTGTAATTTAAAATTTTGTTTACAATACATGGCAATGACTAGATTAATAAAATAAGACAGGCATTTAAAAACTTGAGAAGCTACCAGAAGAACTCATTTAGGTAATAATCTTTCTCCTAGCAAGTCTGAATTTTAGAGTTGCTTAAACTGACTTGTGAATCAAGAACAGTTACGAGTGCAGTTCGTGCTTTAGAAATGTAAACACAGTCTCAAAATCAGTACAGTGCCTGTCGTGCCTGCTCTCGCCTTCAGCAGACGACAGGTATACACTTCATATACATTCTAAAACAGAAATCGGGAAAAGTGCTAAGGACTGCTAGAACTAAAAATCAAAATTAGCTCAAAGTACAAAGGGAAAGACACGTTTTAGTCGTATCAAGGCAATTAGGCCTATCCTTGTGGATGTAGGTAAGGAGGTGTGTGTGTGTGTGTGTGTGTGTGTGTGTGTGTACGTGTGTGTTTCATATACACAGTTCTTTTAGTCTCTTGAACTGAGTTCTAATATACGTTTATTGTGTGGCCCCCATCACAGGGAACACCAGATAACACAAGCATGATGTCTTCTGAAGCGGCTTTTCACAAGGTGTTAGGTAGTTGACATAAGGTGATTCTACACATTGGCGTCTTATATGAATCTCTGAGAAGACATGGAGAGGAACTCAGCTCTGAGCCATGGTGGGCTGCACAGTGCCTAGAGGAGGGGCTAGAACATCCAGGCAACTGGGTAAAGAAAATCTGAGTTGTTCTAAAACAAGAACCTGGGGGGAGCTTGGAACAAGAGAGGGGAGAATCTGGAGCCCAGAACCTGGGATAGCACACTCGGAATGCAGGATGCTTCCAGGGCCTCACTTCCGTGTGGATCCTAACACTCTGGCGTCTGAGTCCTCTGCCGTGCAGGCTGAAGTGGCCAAAGCAGCAGGATACACTCTGCATCCTAACACTCTTCATAGTGTGTAAATTGTAGTTAACACTCTTTGCAGTGTGTAAATTGTAGTTTTGTTCTTGGAGCTGCAGACACCAGAGTAACACGGAGCTCTTCCCTTTCTGGGACGTCTGACTAAGATCAACTGGCCAGGCAACTTCATCATCCATTTTAAGTACACAGTGTTAACTGTAGCTATTTACCTGATCCAAAATGAAGATAACGGTATAATTTTATTTAAAAATCCTAATAATTTAACCAAAGTAATATTTTTTTTGTGAAAAATATCAGCAAAAAATAAAACAACCCCCCCCACAAAAAACCTACAAGAAGATGTTTTGTTTAAAAACCCCAGGAAATGAAAATATTTGCTGAACTAAATGCATGGTATGATTCTATAAGACCTTTCTGTGGAATGAAGGCATTATATATCTATTTGAGAATCCTTATAAGAGATTGAAGTCTGAGGAAATGACTAACCCACGACACGTGTTTACTTTTGGGGTAAGAAAGAATAAGTTTGTAAAGGAATGAATACCCGGACTAAGTGGTAGATTCCAGAGTTGTCACCAAGGGCTAAGGTTGGGGGTGGGAGATATTGATAATCAGGAATATAAGACTATTTGCTTCTAAAATTTGAAGGTCATGAAGAGGACAGATTAAGTCAGAGTGGTCAATATCACTCCGCCCTACACTGAGATGTGTTTAAACTATAGCCCAATAGCTGGCAAGGCTTCCGCAGATGCTGCATGCTCCCCTGGTTGTTCTGCAACAACACCGTGGCCCTCACCACGTTTATGACTGCAGGTAACAAATTGCGGAGGCATGAGCAGAGCATGAGCAGAGCAAGGGGCACAAGATTCTGCATGAACACCTGGGGCTCTTTTAGAAAGGACTAAAACTTCTAAAGACTTGTCAAAACCTAAGCAATGCCATCATTTGTTAAACTATTATGATACAAAGCATTATGCAGAATTTGGAGGAATTTTGGGAAATGACACTGCTGGCATTATTGATAGAACTCTCCCTGGGTTTCGCCAGGGACCCCAGTGGGAGCAGTACCATCCTGAGCTTTTCTCGCGGTACCGCCCCAAGTCAGTTTGCTCCTCTCTCCATCATTCTGGATTATAGCCTCACTGCAAGGCTCGCAACCTTGCTAGGCAGGCTGGATGTGACGTTCAAAGTTAAACGTGCATCCCAAGGTCAAGTGGTTGGAGCCCTTGTGTACACGTGCACATGCTTGCTGGAATGCCAGGAAGGGTGAGAAGGGGAAGGCTGTGGCATGGGTAGAGGAACAACAAACAGCACACATAAACTTGAAGGCAGGCGTCCAGGACACTGCTTCCTGGTGGAGCCAGGCTGCATTTCTGTACTCATACCAGGGAGCTAGAGTTGAAAGAATCACTAGATGCGCAGATTCACAGCCTGACTTAAGAGGCTGCAGGGGCTAAGAGGTCAATTAACACAACAGATAGTCCTGGGTACAAGTAAACAAGGGGAGAAGGTGAATTAGTCAACACAGTTCCCTCACCCCTTGATTACCTAGGCTGAGCATGAACTCTTGTCTCTGTCTCTTCATTTAACTCTAGAAACTTTAGTCTGGGTGAAGGGTGGGCAGAGAGGCGCGATATCCAATCTCAAACACGAAAGCAAGCATTGCTGCAGAGTGTGCTTTCCGACACTTCTTCACTGTGGGTAACTCACGTGATTTCGGTGAATTAGCTATTGTTTGCACGCGTTACACCACATAGTGTTGAAATAAGGTAAAACATAAAAAAGAACTTGCCATTCAATGTTATTTAGCTCTAGTAAGATGTTGCTTAGCAACAAGGCAAGGGAGCAACAAAATGTGCACAACTGAAAGGAACACGACTGCGAGGCACACAAGTTGGAGCGCATCTTTGTCTGGGTCCTCAGTTGTGTGCAGTCAGCCTCAGTGATGGGAACTTACAGAAAGCACGAATAACAGCATCAAGATCCCAGCCATCTTTCCCTAGGCTCTGCTTAAGGCTGGAAGTTATTCTTAGACTGAGGGTTTGGGACCCAGGAAAGTTCACGGGCTTTTGCCCTTCCCTTTTCCCTAATATCCGGGTGTTAATAAAATGACGCCTGCATTCTTTTCTGTGCCATTAGTCGGTCAGAGCAGGTCAGAAAGGTGTCAGTTTCCATAAAACAAGGGGGCAGAACTAGATTATTATTAAAGTCTCCTTTGAGCTTTTCCATTGGGCATTTCCGTGATTTCTGGTCAAAGGAATAGGACTAATACCACAGGCATTGGTGGTGGTGGGGGGTGCGCACAGAAAATGTATACTTTAAGCAAGGTTGCCAGTGGAAAAAGTAGGGGCAGCCTGCGGGTGGCCCCAGGCAAGAGCGGCACAATCTTTTTCTCTCCACTTGGGGGAGCCAGTGCCTCACCAAAAACTGTAGTGTCCGCCCTTTTCGCTTCACGAAGTAAACCAACTTATAAGTGGCAAAAAGGAGGGAAGACATAGACCCAAATCCAGACAAACAAGTGTGTGTTTGTGTGTGTGTGTGTGTGTGTGTGTGTGTGTGTGTGTGGTGTCAGGACATGATGACATGATATATATTCTCTCTCTCTCTCTCTCTCTCTCTCTCTCTCTCTCTCATATGAGAAAACACGTTTTGCATACAGCTCCTGAGGTAGAGCTTCTCCCAGAAGCCCAGTTTTCAGCATCTTTCCCTCCTCTCCCCATTGTGCCCACTCCACATCTCTTAACAGGTCAGTCTACACCCCTACAGCTCACTACACCCCATCCCACCACTCCTTTTTTCCTCCCTCCTCCCCCCCACCTACCCACTCTTCTTCCTCATTTCTACTCTGTCTCTGCAGTTTGGTTTATTTTCTCATCTGGACAGACCCCTCCCTTTTTGGGCCCCCACCCAGTCAGATTTGACTCAGATTATCTCCAGGGGCCACCTCCTTTCTCCCTCAGTCTCAGAGACAAGTCTGTGAGCACCTAACAAATGGGCCAGCATCCATTCCCGGCCATCACGATCCAGGGTGGCTTTGAACCTCACTCTTACAAACTCTTTCCCATCCTGCCTGTTAGACTTGTTACCCTGCCTTGGTGGGCACTTGTTCAAATTGTTCCTTTCCATTAAAGAAGCCATCTCTGCCTGTAAAATCTCTCTTTTAGTTCTATCTCAAATGCCCCCTTCTCTGTTAATGCTGTCTGCTGCTCCGTTGGACACCCCCATCTTCACTCTTTTGAACTGGTAGTTTTGCCTTCCTCATGACTCCTCAGAACTTTCTGCTTTTCACAACAGGTCAGAGACTAGATTAGAGTCATCACTGGATAGTTTAATTTCCTAACAGGAAACGGTCTGACACAAAGAAGAAACTCTCGGAAGATGATCAGAATACGGCTCTGGCCAAGTGTGGCAGCTCACACCTTTAATCTCAACCCTCAGAAGGTAGAGACAGGGGCGTTGCTGTAACTTTGGGGCTGGCCTGGTTTTATTACTTTTAAAACATCCAAGGGTACATAATGAGATCATGTCTTTTAAAATCAGCAGTCAGCACTTAAAAGCTCTCCTGGCATCATGGAATTCTCCCAGCCTGGTCACCAGCACTTCTGCATACCCTGGCTGCTCCTGGCTGACCCTGGCCTGGCCAAATCCTAGCTTCCAGACATGCCCATAAGGAAGGAGTGCAGTATATGGGGGCAGGGGTGGGCTACTGGCCTTGGTTGTTGGCCCTCAAACTTGCCCTAACTGGAAAAAGATTTTTTTTAGGTTATTACTATAGCGGTGTGGGACCCAACTGATGTAGCTGTAGAATAAATAGGTGGAGATGTTCCTTAAATCGTTAACTGTGAATTAAAATGTCTGGCTTTGATGGCCACACTGGGCAGCAAGCACCACAATGTCTAAGGAGTAGGGGGCAGGGAGAGAAGACTGAAGAGATTGTTGTTTACTTCCTGGAGTCCATGTCTGATCCAGAGGAGAGTGAGTGTGTGTGTGCATGCATATGTGCGCGTGTACATGCAGGCGTGTGCATGCATACACGCATGTACATCTGTGTGAATGTGTGACTCTGGCAATGCACTACTTCTCTAGTGTCAATCTTTTTACTATAAAAGAAGAGAGTTAAACCTAATAGTTGAGAGGACTCTCTGGACCCTCACAGTACAGACTGCATAAAAGTACTATTTTCAAACTCATATGAATATGATTAAATCTCCAAATAACTAAAAAGGAAAAACCAGAAATGGAATTTAACTGAAAGATAAGTATTTTAACAAGAAGCTGTCATTATCGAAGCTGAATTATCTAACAAGGAAAAGCGAAAACAATTGTTTTTTTTTTAATTACAAATTTTAGATTAAGCAAAACTTTACTCTTTGGAGGATCTATTTATAGAACACACTCTTTTCTCTAAGTGTTCCAGAAAGGCTTAGCAAAATGCATTGGAAACAGGCACAGGTTCTGTGCCGACAGCACAGTCATTATCTCTTATTTAGCTGTATAAGACGGGGATAAAGTGCAGTGGGGGGGGGGGGTCGAGGGCAAGGCTCTCATCCCACTTCACCTTCTAATTGGGGTGAAACTACTGCTTTTAGGTACTAAGTCCTGCATATCCTTTAGAGAAATAGAGAAAGCAGGGTGTCTCTGCTTAGCATCTGCAAAGACAAAGGTTTTGAGACAGACCCCACCCACTTGAACACACATACAACTAATCTTGGCAGTCATTTTTCAGAGACACCATTTAGCTGGATCCATAGTAACCAGCTGAAAATGCAATGTCTTCACCATATAACCTTTGGTCCAGGTACCAATTTCCCAGTGATACAGATGATTATGTCACTAAGGTGGGTCTGACCACTGTCAATCCTTTCTCTGAATTAGTCTCCCATAGTCCTCCCTTCTCTGCCCGGGCTACAGATCAGTCTTAAGAAGAGTACATTTCTCTGGTAGACAGCACTGAATTGCTATGATTAAAACATAAACAAATGGAGTGAAACAGAGCTCCTGACATACTCAGGCTAAAAACTGATCGTTTCAGAGAAGTACAGTATCCCTAAAGAGTGAGTGGATAGGTGTTATAGCAACTACATGTCTTCCTGCGAAGAAGCTCCCAGGAAACCCCTTCATTTAGAAATCCCATTCTGCCGGTCTAGGCCCTTTGGTAGTAATGCTGGGGGTGGGGGGGAGGAGAGGCATATATAGGAGCTTTTCTCTGTCCTGAGATATTCACAAGCAATTAGTCAATTATGACTTGAATAATTAACATTAGTTACAAGTTTTCAAGATGTAATTTTATTTTTTAGCCTATCCATCCGTCCGTCGTCTGTCTGTCCATCCATCCATCCACCCACTCACCCACCCACACATTCATTCATCTGCCCCCACCCCACAACTATTTACTGTAAATTTTATGTGGTACCAGGTTCATGGTACCAGGTATTGAATAAATAGAGAATGTCAATTGTTTATAATCCTGGTATTTTCTAAGTTTTGCCAATTACCATTTTAACTTTATTTATTAGAGATTTTTGAATTATTATATTCTCTCTACTAATCAAAACCTGTGTGGCATAAGTAGAATGCACACAGCACAGTAAAACCCTAGCCCACAGCTTGATATTCTTGGATGTTCCTTCAAATTATTGATAATATAAAACATTAATTTCTTTTAGTCAGTAGCCTTCTAAATCTACTATAGAGTTCCTTGATTTAAGTGCAATACAGCGATACAGAATTATTACTAGCATCAGTTATCATGTCATACTGCAACACAGGGGCTTTGCTGGCCAGCTAGTAGGATGCAGGATGCGCTGTATAAACACTGAGCTATCCTTGACTATGATGATGCCCCAGGCTATCCCTGAGCCCTCGATTTCCTGCTGCAATCTCCTGAGTGCTGGGATCATAGGCACGGGCCACTAACCTCTGCTTTCATTTTTGTTTTATTCTCTTTCCCCTTTCTCTTCTGCCATATTTGTCTTCTTTCTCTCAAGTTTCACAAAACGCTGCTCACTCAACTACTCATTTGTTCAGGTACCCGATTTTTATAATATTTATTGCTTCTAATTTACCATAGTCGAGGAAACAATATAACCATGAGGCAAAGAGGCTGGTGGGGAGGACAAAGAGATGTTGCTATGGGAAGAAAGCAGTTTACTCTTTGCAACATTGTTTAGTTGCCCAGGGCTGGCTTTCACATTTGCCTGGTTCTTTACAGTGTTCTGAATAGGTAGTACCCTTGGCAGTGCTGCTGGGAAAAGTGTCTACTCCCTCCCTTCACAGAGTGCAGGTTTCAAATGCTTTAATTTGAATTTAAAAAGAATTTGTCAGAACTACATTGTGTAAGCTATAGGTAGGGTTACAGCTATTTAGAGAACTATAAAACCATTTACCATGGATCGCTAGGGCGACACCCTGAAATCAGAATAAGAAGCAGAGCGGAGCTAGGTATTTTGCTATTAACTGTTCAGTTTTAAAGTGAATATTCTTTCCCCTTGATTTTGCAATAGCAGAGTTCATAAGCAGCGCACGCTGTGGTGTCAGGATGTCCATATAAGCTGGTGTATTTGTGAGATTGGGTTAATGACATTCAGAGACCACAGTCAAATAAATAAAGTGATGTGCTCTACCCTCTGCCAGTCTGAGACTTCTCAGATATCCTGGAGGAGATGGGGTGATGCTGGGCTCAGATGATAGAATTTGGGGTCAATGGTCAAGAACAGATTTATTAGAGTCTTATTAATGACTGTCATAAAGACAAAATATCGTGTCTGGAGACTTCCAGGCTAACCAAATAAGGATGTTTATGATGGGTGAAGAAAGAGTGGGAATTTTAATCAATAAGAGGCAGAACACATGCGACTTCAGCCCTGAGTTTCCAGACAGGTTAGCATGTGTCGGGCCCCAAAACTACTACCTTGACAGGGGTGAGTCCTCACGACAGGAACTCTCCATCCCTTTCATGCCTACTTGTGCTTGCCTGGAGGTCATTCTTAGCATAGAGCTCTGGGGAGGCTTCATATTCCAGAGTGGGATGTCCAATAGGGGAGCTATTTTTCCCTTATGACTATTTAAATGTATTGAAATTAAGAGCAATACAAATTGAGGTCCTTAGCAGTTCAGTAGCTACACATATGCCCCGGGCTACTGGGTTTGACAATGTACTTCCTACCTCTGCAGACAGCATCCTGGACAGTGTCATCCAGCCTTGCCTCAGGAGGGTTCGCTACTTGTGCACATGCTTTCCTTGGGACTTGTGAAGCTGTCTTGTTACCTACAGGGTTTCTGTCTCAGCTCACCCAGTCCCAGGACTAGCCTCACCAGTTTTCTCCGGAAGACTCCTGCTCAAAAACTTTGTATCACATTTCCCCCTGTATCTCAAGGTTCTCTGTACTTGAATTTTAGAAACTAAGTTATTTTTACCAGTTGGTCATAGTATTTTTGCTTGTCCATTTACTAACAGCAACTATGTTTAGCAGCAACATAAAGGGTCCTTACATCAAGCTTGGAGTTGGAAAGACGGGCTGTGAGGAGTTAGTGTTCTAGGATTCTATTTCAATGAGAACAGAGAGGTGATTAATGATGTCTTCTGTAAGTTATCAAGAAATGTGATGTGCCAAATATTTTGGTATATCTATACATATAAGTGGTTGAGGGTAAGGATGATGGGGTAGTCAGAATGGAGGAACTAGTTTGAGACAAAAGGTGAACAGAATTTGAAACCAAGAGACCACAAAGGATGATTAGTCCCAGGTGAATGCTGAAGTCAGGATTTCCACAGCCTTCATGGGGACAAAGCCACTCTTGCTTTCTCCGTGCTCTGACAACCATGCTGACTGAGCAAAGGAGAATACGGTCTGCTCCTGTGAGAACTGGAAACGGGCACCACAGAACGATTCCTTCTCCTTCCACTAAGAACTTTGTACCATTGTGGAGACAGAGTAAACAAGAAACTAACTAAGATCTGACTGAATACCGTGTCAGGAAAAACAGCAGGCTTACCGGTGGCTTTGATCCACGGCTGGGCAGTCAGCTGCCTGGCATTTACACCCTCAGTGTGCTCAATGGAACCCCCCACCAACATACTTGTTATGGAAGTCGTAGATCTCCTGGATGTTGCCAAAGATGATGTGCTCTTTGTTG
Organism: Microtus pennsylvanicus; assembly: GCF_037038515.1. Classification (NCBI taxonomy): domain Eukaryota; kingdom Metazoa; phylum Chordata; class Mammalia; order Rodentia; family Cricetidae; genus Microtus; species Microtus pennsylvanicus. Next base: position 60,694,143 of record NC_134579.1, on the reverse strand, counting down.
AGGATCCCAGGGGGTATCTCCTCCACACCACTGGTCATTTCCCACAGGTAGGTCTGTAAGACAGTGCTAGAGTCATCACTGGCAAGCAAGCTGCGAGAAACCAAGATAAAAGAGGCCCCTCCACCATGTGAGGCCAGAGGAGAAGTATGAGTGCATATGAAATTCACAAGGCGAAGCGTTTAACAAGTGGAGCAGAGAGAAAACCTGGCCACTCCATCACTCCGAGCCTCAGCATGGCCATGCACTAGCCTTGTTATTAATTAAATCTGTGTCATGGTTTGTATTTTGAAATGAAGTGCCTGACATACTTCCCTTCCCCATTTTTTTTTGGTCTGGGTCTAGTTCTAGCTTGAGAGAAGTGTAGACCTTCTTTTCCAAAGCACCTTAAATTCCCACGAATTTGCCTTTTACTCTGGAAGATCTCCCCAACTGCATTTTTACTTTCCAGCAGAACGGCAAGAACGCCGGGCTGCTCTCAAGGAGTTGCCAAGAGTCAGTATGCCTCTTCTGCACCAGGGCTGGAAACCAATCACCGTAAGACTTACCTCCAAGCACTCATGTAAGTCCCTCACATAAGCCTTCTCCGTCTGGAGCAGTTCCGCCATTATGAATCTAGGAGGAAACAAGTGGGCTTTCAGTTGCTTGTACACACATTGCTTCCTCACCCTGGCACTTGTGACCCCACTTTACCAGTGAAACCCTTCCCTCTCCTGAGTCACTCTCACGCAGGTCATTTGCTCTCCATCCCTGCTTCATGTCTGCGCTCTGCTGATTCCACGCTCTTCTGCTTTTCTGCTCATTTCTATAGTGCTGATATGCAAGCACAACCAACTGCATGTGCGCACAGGCACGTGTGTACAAGATACGGGACCGCTCACACTGCCAACTGCATGTGTGCACAGGCATGTGTGTACAAGATACAGGACCGCTCACACTGCCAACTGCATGTGTGCACAGGCATGTGTGTACAAGATACGGGACTGCTCACACTGTAGCACAGCAGCTAGACCGCAGTTTCCTGACCTCTCTTACAGCGCCCAGAATGCTGTCTGCTCAGTACTTTATAGACTTACACTGAAGCTCAGTACTCAGATTAAACAGGTGCCAGGGCAGGCAGAGATGTCCAACACATCACTGAGCTCAGGGCTTTACAAAGTTTCTGTGAAGAACCAGGTTATATTTATGGGCTCTTCAGTCTCTGGCACAGCCACTCACCGCAGATGCTGTAACATGAGAGGAACCACAGAGACAAGTGCAGATGTGTTCCAATGAAACCAGGCCACTAAAAGTTAGACATGTCCCATACGTAGTCTCTGCTTGATTTCCTCAACCAGTTAGTATATAAGAATCATTTTTAGATTATAGAACTATATAAAACAGAGGATGAGTCCAGTGTCGGCCACAGTTTCTGATCTCTGACCTTGGCTGGTCCTATTCAGTATTTAGGCAATACCTCCGGTGAGATTTATTTGCATAAAAAATCTATGGGCACAACACTGGCATGCTCAGTATTAATTCGTAATGTTAAGTGATTGATGTTCTTCAGGCTCCTGTGAACAGAAGTTTATACTTCATATTTTTCCCTCCAAAGACAGGGTTTCTCCGTGTAGGCTGGCCATCTTGAAACTCACTCTGTAAACCAGGCTGGCCTTGAACTCAGGGATCTGCCTGACTCTGCCTCCTGAGTGCTGGGACTAAAGGTGTGTGCCACTGTCGCCTGACCATCACCCAGCTGTGCTCTGTATCTTTAAGGAAAGGACTCCCTCCTTGAACCCCTAAAGAACATAATGGACTTGAGCATGTATGGTGTATGACTTCATTATTGTGCATCTGTTTTACCTTTTATCTCCATAATTTCTATTAGAAATAGTGCTTCTTAGCTGGCGTAGGATAAACTAATTTAGTAAAAACTATACATTTACACATTTATCTTCCATTTTCAGTATCAGGTTTTCACATAGTTCATGCTGAGAACTCCTATTTTCAGGTGTTCCATCACATGAAAAATTTGAGAAACTATATCCCCAAGGTGTGTCCTTTTGAAAACATGACCAGAAATCCTGTGTGGGCAGTATCATTCAGGCGATCTTCATCTTGGTGGTTTTTCCCTAAAGCAATGTCTCACTCTAACGGTGGCTGTCTGTTAACGGATTGATTTAAAGACTTCACTTTCACAGAAGTCAATTAGCCACTCTCTTCTTATTCTTCCTCTGTTGGGAGAGAGGAAAGAGTGTGAATATTGGAGTAAACAAGCAGGAACTGAATTACGGGTCTGTCAATCACTAGACATAAGATCAGATTCTCTAGACCACAGCTGACCACCCAGGACTGCTGCAAGGATTGAGTAAGATGGTGTGAGAAAAGTGCCTGGTGCAGAGGATCCTGGGAAACGCTCAGAGGTTAGGCCTGTAGGCCGCTATGAAACCGGGAACAATCTGAAGGAGCACAGCTGGCCCTGGGAAGACACCTTTGGTGTTTGCATTGGCTTTCCTTTCTTCTTGTTCTTTCTTTTCTCTCTGTTTCTTCTATGCTAACCTTCTTTACAATACACTCCTTCATTTTCTCCACTGTCTCAGAAAGAAGTCAGGAGGGCTGGCCAAATACAATTCTCTCCTTGGCTTCTCTGTTATGGCTTGAACTGCATCCCTCAGCATTAGTCTATCCAAATCCCAACTCTCCGTTCCTCAGATCTATTGGAAATAACCATTGGAGTATGAGTAGGATGGGTCTCAGTCCGAAATGGCCAATGTCCTTACAGGAGGGGAGATTTGCACACAGGCACAAATATTCGGGAAGACTGTCACAAGAATATGAACATTCCACTAACAAGTTAGGAGAAGGGCTTGGAGCGGATCTTTTCCCACTACCCTCAGAGAAAACTGAACCTCCTCACTCCTAGGTTTCAGCTCTCGGGCTTCAGGACAAGTAAGTTTCTGTTGGTGAAGTCACCCAAGTTGTGGCTCTTTGCTACGCAGATTTATAACCAACACAACCTCACACGAAAGACTCTGACTCTCCACACCAGCGCTTGTTTCTTCAGGCTTAAGGAAGCTGTAATCCCCTTTTCATTTTGATAACATTAACTACTTAATCCCAGACACATTGGTGTCTTTCGAGCATCACTCAGACTATCATCAAATATTCTTTATAAAGCTCCTCCCATGATCTCTGCATAAGGGTGATTTTTATACCCTCAGCTTAAAGAAAATAAAATATCAAGATATCTTAAGATTGACATAGCTCATTCTTCCTGTCGTTCTTGAATGTGAAATGTGGTTCAATAACCACCTCCTAACCAACCAATCAGGACAGCAATGTGTTTTTGCCTTGCTGAGGTCAAGATTTACTGAGAATGTATCCTTAAGGGATGAATCTAGGATCCCTGTGGGTACCCCAATCTACAACTGTTCAAGTTCCTTCTGTAAAATGGCATAGTATATGCATATAATTTACACACATCTCCCATATACTTTATATCACTTCTAGATTACTTATACCCAAGACAGTGTAAGTGCTACACAAATAATTGCTATATTGTACTGCTTAGGAAAAATGACATGAAAATAGTCTGCGCATGTTCAGTACAGGCAGTTTTTTCCCTGAATATTTCCAACCCAGGGCTAGTTAAATGGGAGGATGTGGACTCATGAATATAAAGGCCTGGCTGGACTTGGAGAACAGAGCAAGAATCTAATGATAAACTGGTCCTAGCTCTCTAAATGGATTCTGGCCCTAGCCATTCTTATTCTGAGAAAAATAGGATTCAATACATGGAAATCTCAGGCAACTTCAGATTCTTCCATAATGTTTGAATCTTAGCATCTTCTATCTCGCTGCCTCTTATCCCTATGGGCCAACTGTGACACAGGAGTAAACTCAGGTATCACCTTTACCTCTGACCTCCAAAATTCACTCTCAAGGCCAAATTCAGGGTGCATATTTCTTTCCATTTAAAATATTATTCACCAGGCAAAGACTGAAATCCAGATATAAACTACAATTGTTTTTCCTTCCTTTCTTCCTTCTTTCCTTCCTTTTCTCTCTCTTCCTCCCCCTCCCTCACTTCTTTCTTTCTTTCTTTCTTTCTTTCTTTCTTTCTTTCTTTCTTTCTTTCTTTCTTTCTTCCTTTCTTTTTAAATGTAACTCAGACTGGCCCTCAAACTGCCAGTCTTCCTGTCTTAACCTCCTGAGTGATGGTATGAGAGCTATGTGCCACTGTATTCAGCTATGGGGTTTATTTATTACATAATTTTGGGTACCTTCTTGTCTCAGAACTAAGGTTTCAGTTCCAGATCCAAAAGTATTCCATAAATGCCTCTTCCACAACCGTGGTATACCTGTTACTCTGGCAACCCCTGGTTTATATAAGAGGGTATAAAATAATCCTATCACAGAAGAGTTTATATTCTAGTTAGTGAGACATGATCACATAACAAGTAAAAGAAGAATAGATGTTCAGAAAGGAATGGAACAAGGGCGGCAGGGGATGTAGTAGGAGTTCATAAAAGCATGTAGTATGAGCTGGACTTTAAAGGATCCATAGAGTGGAAAAGGGGGGACCAAATAAAACCACACACACACACACACACACACACACACACCGAGAGAGAGAGAGAGAGAGAGAGAGAGAGAGAGAGAGAGAGAGAGAGAGAGAGAGAGAGGGAGAGAGAGAGGAGAAAAACACCAAAACAAAACCAAAAGGGTAGGGTGCTAGGCTGGAAAACTGCATGAATAACTGTATTTAACGTTCTTGTCAATGAGGGAGTCAGTGACAGTGGCCTGTCTAAAGTGTGTCACGTGACCTGGGAAGCGCTCTGAAATAAAACTGACTTAGGTGGGGCCAGATGGTGGGTGTTGAGTCTGATCATTATTCAGAGGGCAATAGGAAACCATCTGAAATTTGGAGCTAGTGAGAGACACTGGAGGGAACCATGTGTATGCAATGATGAAGAGGCAGAATTCTGGTTCTATTTATTACACACTGATCTCGGCATTGGGGAGAGTTGCTTAGCTTCCCTGCTCTGGATTTCTGTTACGTGAAGTGGTTTGGTTTGGTTACTGTTGAGTTTACTGTGAAGTAAAATTTGATGTTCCAAGGGGTAGGTGTCCCCCAGGAAGTCCCTGCTACATGAAGAGCACTTGGGTTTAGTAGGGAATGGAGAGGCTGAGAGATCTCCAGTGAGTCTCTCTCCTCAATGGCCATCCCCACATCTGCAGGTAGACCAGATGACATTGTCACAAGGGATGGGTAGCAGGGAAGAGTAAGGAAGAGCCTGCTCGCTGCAGGGGGAGTTCCACCTCCCCCCACCCACACACATACTCTTTCTTCCGAGCTGACTTCCGCTTCTCTTCATTGACCTCGTGGTTAGCGTCCCGGAGCTTAACCTCACGATCCGAAAGGCTTGCTGGGATGATGTCCAGTTCTAGGTCCTTGTTATCCTGCATGAGAAGTGTCACAGAGGCCAGGTCACCTTGGTGAGGTTTTAGGGAAGCGGTGTAAACAACCTCATGGAAGATGACGAGATGAGGGGGGTCCCACAAGGTCCCGCCCACAAGCCTTCTTCATAGGGCAATTCTTGCTTTCAAGCAAAAAAAAAAAAAAAGGTATAGGATGTTGTAGCCAAACATTTAGTGCTACTATCTGTAGCTACAGACATTACGTATCTGATTTCCAGACCTCTGATCTTGATTAAATCTAAACAGAAACTAGCCAGAATTGGTTCTTCATCAATAAAATAAATGTGAAACAGAAATACAGGAAAACACTGAAAAACCTCTCATTTGTCAAGAGAAAATAACTTAAAAAAAAAAACTAAACAAGCAGTTTCCTGTGGAAACAGGAGCAGAATACCCAGTCAGTGACTAAACCCTGTTGCTCGTCCCTGCTTGCTTAAGCCATCTTTGGTATTGTGTATGATGGGACTCCACCATACGCACACAAAAAAACCCTCATGCCGGGGGGAGACATTATGAGCCTCAAATTTTAGTGGTTTGACCACTTTACTAAGGCTGCTCTGCCTCAGCCCATGGGGTGGTTTAAAGATATATGAGTTAGAACTCCTAGGATTAAGTGATAGACTGGATTTAGCTTTTTAATTCATAGGTCACTGACCTCTATTATAAAAAAGAGATTAGAAGTCCGTTTTCCTTTGTTTCGTGGAACTTCGTACCCTCTTTCAGTTGAAGTGTCAAACAGCCCTCGCACAAACTGTGACCCTTATTCCTGAGATCCATTTGCATACATGCTAGGGACTCTAATCATTGGCTCATTAGCATAATTGGTTAGATGACAGTGCTGATGAGATCAAAGTAAAGGGTTTTGTCCTCAGAGCCAACAGTTAACTACACAGGAAAAATATAACAAAACCAAACCTCTGCTTTTTATTCATAGGTCTGGCTCCTGGCTAGCCAATTTTGTAGTACATAGATCATGGGTGTGTGTGTTGGGGGGGGGCTTGAAATGAATGAATCAGTAAGAGTCCCCCAAACCTATTTAAACTGCACGAGGTTCATAGGGTTCACAGCTCAGAAATGTGCTCCCTCAATGAGGTTAGCGGTACTGAGGGAGAGAAGGGAAGGAGATCCGGCGGACAGCACCTGATACGCACCTCCGTGTTGACTCCCAGGGCTTTCTCCAGGGTGTACCGGTACTTGCCCATCCTCAGTGAGAAATCTCGGTAGTGCTTGTCCACTGTGGTCACCCATTTCCTTATCTCTGTGGCATGGATGTGGCCCTTTTCCACAAAGCTGTCCGCTAGCTGGATCAGAAGCTTCACCTTCTCCTTCGTTTGCTGCCCGAGAGATGGCCTAACGTTACTGGATCACATTATTCTCGGGCCCCTTTGCCCTAAGCCCTCCTCTGCTCTGCCCAGCAGCCATAGGTACCTCAGCTGAGAACCGGCTTTGCATGACAACTTTGTCGCTTACCTTTTAGGGAGCCTAGAGCAAATTATTTAAATCTCCCATGCTCTGTTGGTTCCTTTACCCATAGGAATCATAACAGTACCTGCTTCATAAAGTTACCACAAAACATTAAAGGGCCAACAATATCTACTGCCTAGACTATTTCTGGAGCACAGCAGGTGTGCACAGGGGCCACTGTAAGAACCCGGCTGTGGACCACTGTCTTCCAGGCAGGATGTGGCCACACCCTCTTAGACTGCCAGCAGCTGTGATGGCCTAAAGGAAAACTGTACAAGATTGAGCCTATTGACCTTCCATCATGAAGGATGGGTAGGGCTCCGGAGACCCTACTCTTCCCAAGGATTTTAGACAGTTAAAGGTCATTGGGGGAAGGATTCACAAGGCCATGCCAAGTCTAAAAGACACATAGCAGTTGCTGGGATCAGTGACATTTCCTCCACTGGCGTAGTGGCCTGTAAGTTTTCCACAGTCCTGTAAGTAACCTTTCACACATGTTCCTATTGAGCAGAACTGCTTCTTTGGTATGTCTCCCTAGTTCCTTATCTAGGCGATAAGGCGTTTGCTCACGTCTCCAGAAAAGGTTCATTCAACTAGTTAAGTCAGAGATGTTGGCCATTGCTATTGATGTGAGGTTCTCTTAAACCAACATAGTGATTTGGTGACTTATAGAACATGTTACGAACACACCTGAGACTCATGTGTGTTTTAAGGCATCCTTAGGAAGTATGCAGGGGTGATGGACAAGTCTCTGCAAGCCAGATGCAAAATCCCGAGGTTCAGCTTGCAGAGCTCGTCCAAATTCATACCACCAACAGGGACAGCAGCATTTGTCGCTGATCCTTTGTTCCTAGTCCCGGCCTGTCTCTGTACCCGAGGCAGGCACTAAACGTGCAAGCTGGCACGGGTTAGCATCTGATGAACCTAATTCACAGACTCCTATCTGCTCTACTATGAGATTCTGTCTTTGTTTCTGTTCCAGGGAGATAAAGTGATTAATGTAGTCAGTGCCTATTACAGGGCTAACCAGCTAAAAGTCTGACAGGTGTTGAGTTAACTTCATTTGTAAAGAATTTGTTCAGCATTTCTTCCGTCTACAGTCCTCTGCAGAGAGCTGTGGGTTGAGCTTGGGGGGTAAACAAATGGAGAAATAAAAAAAAAAGTATTCATTTGCCCTACCTAAAATCTCCAGAGGGGACAAGATTTTCATACAAAATAGTTGGCAGCTCGGGGCATCATGTAATTGAATGTCAAAGTGAGAAGTGTGTCACGGCAGAGGGACTTTACAATAGAGGAGATGAAGGCAGAGCAGAGCTGTGGCGGAGGGCAGAGGAAGTGACGGCTGCAGCAAACACCTGCTCATATTTTAGCACACTTTTGAATTTTGAAACTAAAATTTCTCAGAAAAACTGAGACATCTTTGTTTTTTTTTCATTTTGGTTTTTTCACTGTAGCTTTGGAGCCTGTCCTGGAAGTCGCTCTGTAGACCAGACTGGCCTCGAACTCACAGAGATCCACCTGCCTCTACCTTCTGAGTGCTGGGATTAAAGGCGAACACCAACACCGCCTGGCTGAGAAATCTTAAGGAAAATGAGATAACATTTAAATAATTTGCTAGAAGGAAAATGTTCTTTTAAGAAAAGGAGGTCCAAAATTTGGACCATGCTACAATCTAGAATAACGAGGCTTGAAAAATCATGAGAGCTACAGTTGAAAAGATAACGTATCTTTCGGAATATCTTACGAGGTGGGAAATGAAATAGCTGTGGGACACCAAGGAAAAGACACCTGCAGCCAAGAAGGTGGTGCCACAGGCACAGCAAAAAGGGTGACCCTAAAGTGAAAAAGAGGGAAGTAAGTACTTGTCCGGGTTGGGGAAACTGGTAGATACTCCCCTCCTGCTGTGCGGTCAGAAAGTGCCAGCACAAGAGGAAACACTCAGCTGCGAAGCCCAGGACTGAAAAGTGGAAAACGAAAAGATCTAGCTACTGCCACAAAGCTGCTCAGGGCTGACGAGAAAGCTTTGCAGAATGCCCAGATCTCCCACTGAAGGTGTGCGTGGAAGCTGCTGGGCACAGCACAAGCCCCTTGGCAGGTGTGAGAGAGGAACAACATCGGCACTCTGGGTCATCCTTAAGGAGTACCATGGGAGCAAGAGGGTGGTACTAACTAACTTGCTAACTGTAGCTGAATCGTCCCCCTCAGTCGAGTTTCTCTCTGTAGAACCCATCAGAATTGATATCAGCAATGTGAACTCCCAAACGCACTGAGGTCACTTGAAGATGCAGCCATGGCAGCCCAGACACCTGGAAGATGAGGTCTTCACCACAAAAAGAGAAATATGAGGCTACAAGACCAGCAGAAGATTGATGTTCTTCTTTGCAGCTTTTGCCAAAGATCAAAGCTACTCCTCAGTTCCTGGGCTACATGTAATCCATTTTTTGGCTAACAAATGGAATTTACCCTGACAAATCAGTGTTCCAAACTTCTTACTGAGAATTTAAGTAAACAGTTGATTCATTACAATGAAACAAACAAAAGAAGACAGCAGGGCGTCTGTTTATTCAACCACCCTTGTCCTTTAACAGCTCTATGGCACACACACCCCTTTCTAGGCTTGTCCACACCCCTTCCTAAGAGAGGAATGTCTGAGAGAGGAGCAGAGCGCTCTGCCTGATGTACGGCCAGGGCACAACACAATTAGCCTCTCCTCTGTCAGCATGGTGGGCTGGCCAGGGGCTGAGAGTCAGGGGCTAGCAGGGCTTTGGAATGGAAGAGAAGAGGGAGGTGTGAGGATTGGAGGACTATCCCTCCATCATGAACCAGCAACAGTAACTACAGCAGAACTGGCTAAGACAAGAAGCCTGGGATCCTAAAGACGTACATATCATTTCTCTTAGGGATTTTGTCTTTTTTCTGGAGGGAGGTTCTTTCTGGTTTGTTATTTTCTTAAGAGAGCTTGACTTTTATTCTAATAATCAAGAGACCTCTTCTTATATAAAAGTCCTGGAAGTAGCTACTTTCTACTCCTGGTAAGGTGAATTCACTTCAGATGGTGCCTGCAGCCAGGTATTGGCCATTTTGCTACCTGAATCGGGAGGTAGCAAAGCTGACTCGGACCAATAAGGGCAAAGCCTGTGACTGAGATGACCCCGTGTCCTTGAGGAGGCTATGGAGTGGACAGCCAACAAGCAGTGTAGAAAAACTCTACCCAACCTGGCCCCACCTGTCTCTGGAGGAGCCTGTCTCTGAGGTTCTCCACTCCTAGCCTACAGCTGGGCTGAGTGTCAGCCCTGTCCTGCTGTGGGGATGGCACCTGTGCAGCCTACCCTCAGCCAAGTGTCCTCCCTGCAGATGGGGGCGGGGTTAAGTCCCCACAGTTCCATGCACAGGCCTCTATTCTAGCAAGGGTCTCGCACAGATGCTTGTGTGTCCTCTTCAGGGGCCCGAACCTCTCTACAAGCGGAGCTCTATCATCCCCATCTCCCTGTATCCCTGTCTAGAAAGGAAGCAGCACACTGTAAGAGGTGAGTGGAGGGGTGGGTGGGTGGGTGAGCGGAGGGGTGGGTGGGTGGGTGAGTGGATGCTAAAGCAAAGCTCAGCTCGATTAGCCCCGTGGAGCACCAACCATGGTTATGGCCCCCACAGAATATGATCTTGAAACCCCGTGACCTGTCACATTCCTGGCTGCAGCTGATGAGATCAGAGGCAGAACCTTGTCCCACCAGGACAGCCCACCAGTAGGTGGCCAAGCACTTTTCAGGTGTCCTGGCTTTAAAGCCTATTTAAAACAGACACTGAGGGCATAGGACTCAGCTGAGGGCGTCTCCCTGGTGATGTGAACTACTGGGACAGGGAGCAGAGGCAGGCACAGAGCAGAGGCAAATCCACAGAAAGGCGGGATAAGTATGGAGCAGGGATACCCCAGGGCACTTTGGAGGCAGAAAACAGGAAGACCGCTTGAGCTCTGGGCTCTGAGTCAGCAAGGGTAAGGTAGTGGGACTCCACCTCTGTCACGTTTCTCAGGACAGGCAGGAGTTGAGCTGAGGAAGATGTGAAGGCCCTAGAACCTACACACACTGCAGAAAGCTGCTTTCGAACTGGAAGCTCCTCCAGATGAAACAGAGAGGCGCCATATGGCCCAGTCCCCGCACTCCCACATAGACATAGAAGAAACTGAAAAACATGCTCACAAAAACTTTTATGTAGAGCTAATATGACATGATTCCTAAACCCTCATGAAGCATAAAATTCATAAAACTAAATATTATTCATGTGATAAATGGTAAGTAAATATCCATCTGATAAACGATACAGCTGTATCTGTGTAATGAAATACTATTTAGTCGTCAAAAGGGACGAGGGGCTGACATGCACTAAATCACGGGTGGAATAGGGAAAGCATTATGCCGAGGGAGAGAAGCTAGACAGGATTGCATAGTGAATGACGTGTGCAGCACGGGCACACGCCTGAGGAGAGAAGAGAAGGAGGAGCTACTCCCAATGCTTAACTCTGAGCTCCACTCAGCTGTGGCAAGGATTATAGAGCTTGTGATATACTTAAAAAAAAAAAAACAACACTGGACTGTAAAAAGAAAAAAAAATCTAAAAACAATTTTGTTTTCAGAAGAAACAGAATTCTGACAGAAGCTGAGGCATTCGGCTTCCCCGTTATCAAGTGCTGGTTCCCCTATAATTTTGGAACAATAAAAAGTGTCATTTGTATTCTAAGTAGATTGCCTATAGGCGTACCACATCGTGCAAGGGTGTGTTCCTACCCTTGCCAAATCCCAGTCTCACTTTGTTCTTATGTTTGAAGGTTTTGATATAAAATTGCCTTTCTGTATTCAGTGTGTCTTCTCCTTGATCTTTCTTTTTGGAGCAGAGTATAATAATCTAGTATAACCTGTTACACTATTCAGTTGTGAGGGCCACAATATTTCTTCTGCCATTCAAGGTCAGTTTGCTTTCCACACCAAATTTTCATTTCACTGGTTATAAAAACCAAAAGCCAGAGATGACTGGTTACAAGAGGGTTTGCCTCTGGGGAGTTGGCTGAGGTGGAGGCAGGAGGCTTCAGGGTCCTCAGCTGGGCTGTTATCCAGTAGATACTCTGACACAAATAATTGAGATTGAGAACATGCCAGATAGGAACACAGTAACTGCTAACAGACATAGTTCAGCTGGGAGGAAGACAGGAAATGAAGGGCCAAGCTAGAAAAGTTATACGAGCATAGACCCAAATGTAGTAGTTCTGAGATCTATTCAAAATTCCTAATGTTTATGTCTCTTTGTGACTTCCTTTCAATGCATTAGCTACATCAGGTAACCTGGGGAACACAGGTGAATAAAGGGGGTTCTTGTCCTTGGGGATATAGCAGGACACACCCCCTTACAAAGACTCCTTGAGATATTCAGATCATACTGGAGATATCACTGCACAGACCCCTGGAAAAACGTGGCTCTTGTGCCAGCTGCCCAAAGGCCATACAGATAGGGGCTGCAAGTGCAGCAGGGAAGGGCCCTGGGGGTATTCAGCAGGTAGACAGGACCAGAGAAGAGGTAGCACTGGACTGGAAGGTGAGCTGCTTTCCAAAGCACAAACTAGAGAGAAGGGGCACTACTTCAGGTGGAGAACTTGCAGGAAAAAGGCAAGGGTGGCAAGTGGATCTCCTGGAGGGTAAGAAAGCACACACACTCTGCTGAAGCCCGAGCTAGCATAAAGAAACCACTGATGATGGAGCTAGAGGGTGGGAGGAGGTGGAACCTGAAGACACTGAAGACCATCAAAGTTCCTGAGGGGAGGGATGTTCTGGTCAAAGTGATCCTTTAAAGATCAGAGGAATAGAATTGACTAGAAGGAAGGAAAAGCCAGGAGAATGCAATCCCATGAAGAAGCGACTCCAGTTGAGGGCAGGAATGATGGGTGGAAGAGGACAAAGCCATGAAGCAGATTGTGAAGGATAAACTAACATGACTGAATTCTCTGCATGTCCACTTCGGTTATAAACAGACTCTCATGGTAAGAAGTTCTGGCTACTGCTATAGTCTACCCATGCTGGTGGGGCCGATGCCATTGATCCTCTAACGGTCCACTAAGGATGCTGTCAGAGGTCAGATAGATAGAAACTTGTAACCTCAAAAACCCCTTTCATTTGGATTTGAACTGGGTCCTGGTCATCTTCTGCCTACTTTGTGCCATTTCTCTAGCTGGTGTTAAAATGAACTTCTGACCTGAACTCACAGCTCTAAACAGCAGGCAAAGGGCCCAGAGCTCCCAACAATGCAAGGCTACCTGCCCATTGTGGAGTTCACAGCATTCATAATGCAGATAATTACTTGTGAATACTGGCGCAGGAAGGAGGTTATGAGGTTATGTTTGTGAAACCAAGATGGAGGAACATGTGCTGAGATACTGAAGGAGGTCTCTGCGGAAGATGGCAAGAGTGTGTTATCCTCCTTGGCTCTCGAACAAAACCAGCTCTCACCCTGGAAAGGGTATCTTCTATGTGTGGAAGGGAAGCTACGAAAAGCAGGGAGATACATAGGGTACTACAAGGAAAGGTCTATCACACACCAGCTTCTCACTCAAAGCAAGGGTCCTCGGATCAAATGCTGGCAGTGAAAACTGGTAAAAATCTGGTTTTCTTCCATTACAGCATTCCTGCTACCTCACGAAGGTGTGCACAGTTTGCTCCCCAGAGATCTGACCTGATCACCAGCAGGTTGGAGGGCAAATGGAAATAGGTCCGAAAACTGGAAAAATCACCTGCTCTATGAGCCTGTCCTTAGTGGCTTCCCAACACATAGTTCTGTCTACACTGCCTGCTCTTGCTTCTCTAACAAGGTGACCAGAGCAGGGGTGCTGAGTGAACTGGAGGAGGTTTAGGGTACACCCTATTTGGTAGGCACCCTGAATTTTAATCAGTCTCTGAATTGTTGTTCCATCCCATAAGGTACGCTTCCCAAGACATTCAAATGTAGATATATGTAGAATTTAGGTGTGTCCAACCTGCAGTCCCCAGGTCACACGCATCCCTGGTCCAACACATTTGCAGGTGAAACCTGCTATCCCTGGAAGATGTTTACAATGCAGGCAGAGTTTTCCGTGAGTATGTCCTTTCACAGGCCTGGGAGAACAAAGGAGACCCCAGAATCTGCAGCATGATGATGAGGTGTCTTAGCAACCAACTTCCTTTGGAGACGTAATTTGGGGAGCTTTAGGCTCCAAAGAAGATAACCCCAGACATGCCTTCCTCGTGCCCTAGGGCTACATGGTTCTGTGTCCAGAGACTGCTCTTGCTGCCGTAAGGTAAAGGTGCCCACGAAGGGGAGGAGCAGGGGCACTTGGGGAGGGGCTGGGATGCTCCCTACCTTGGCAGGCACCCTGAACTCCCCGTATTCTTTCAGTAGCTCCTGAGTCTCCTCCGTGGTCTCTCCAGTGGAGGTATGTGTTGAGAGGTAATATTCTCCTGTTTCTTGGATCCAGTCTAACGCCTGTAGGAGGAAACACCACCACCAGTCGCCCAGAAGGCAGCTGTCAGTAGGAAAACCTGCCACACTGTGAGGAAGGGACCCAGGAAAGGTGACAGAATGGTGGGCGTGTAGCTCTGAGAAAGTTATTTTTTAAAATTCTATTATTGGAACAGCCCACCACAAAGCAGTAAACTGGGGTCCTTTCGTATGTCTGAGACAGTGAGTATCTATGTATCTATATATAAACTGGGGGGGGGGGGTTACTATAGGTCAAATCCAGTGAGAAGCTGTGGGGTTATCATGAGTCAGACTCCGTGAATACCTATACAGCTCATCATGACTTCTGGTGTCAAACTCAGTATTGAATGAATGCCCCGAAAACCTAAATTACTGACAAGGGGAAACTGGCTATCCCTATTCTGTCATCGCCTGTCATCTTAACTGTGCCTGCTACTGTGGCCATCTGCACACGGCCCAGCAGTGAGGCAGAGCCAAGGGAACTCTGGACATACCTGCTTAGCACTACGCTCGAACACCACATATTGCTGACACTGGTCTAACCGCCGCTTCTTCAAGGTCCAGAAGTGCAGGACACGGTTCTCCCTCTGCAAGAGCTCACTCAAGATGGCTGTGGGAAGAGGAGGTGAGCAGCATCATGGGACTCTGCACCCAGTCCCAGCAATGTCAGTCCTACTACCAAGGGGAGGGACTTACAAGCCTCCCTGTAGGACTAATAGAGCATCAGAAGGAAGAGGATAAAACCTGGAGACGGACACATCTCCCCTGGGGTCCACGAGTGGGAAGAGCATGGGTGGGACCTGTTTCTGAGGATCTGTCAGTGGACCACCACAGACCCAGAGTCTCTTCACACTCATCAGTCCTTATTGTAAGAGGCTTTGGAAAGTGAGCCCCTAAGGCGACAACTGACACAGTTGATCTGGCAAACATGGATGGGCTCTGCTAGAACTCTCAGGCATTCCTGAGGAGCTATGGAGGAGCTGAGCAGTAGTGAGAATGCCGGGAGGACATACAGCCAGCCCACATTATGAGCCACCATCTCAGCCCTGCACAGGAGTCAAACACAGGGTACTTTAACAGCAGAGCCACTGTTGCCAGCTTCTGAGCAGAGGGAGGGTGGAAACTGGGCTGCACTAGGGTCTACTTGTTGTCTTGGGCCCAGACTCCACACAGCTTTTGAACTGATCCTGAGGAAGGCTGGAAGAGCTTCTTATGTTGTCCCTAATGATACTATGAGAATATAAGTAAGGCAGTCAGCATGACAAAGGAGCCATAGGAGGTATTCATCTGTCTCCTTATTCTCTTAACACTATCTCATCACCTGGATTGCTTGACTGGTTTCTTTCTTTTCTTTCTTTCTTCCTTCTTTCTTTCTTTCCTTCCTTCCTTCCTTCCTTCCTTCCTTCCTTCCTTCCTTCCTTCCTTCCTTCCTTCCTTTCTTTCTTTTTTCTTTTTATTTTTTTTGAGACAGGGTTTCTCTATGTAACAGCTCTGGCTGTCCTGGCACTCACTTTGTAGACCAGGCTGGCCTCAAACTCACAAAGATCCACTTGCCTCTGTCTTCCGAGTGCTGAGATTAAAGGTGTGTACCACCACTGCCTGGCCATAGATTGATTTCTTAAGTATTTTAAATAATATGATCTATGCTTGAAGCAAGCAAATGCATTTTGTTTTATATCTACTTCTTGTTTCCTGCAAACTGTTAAATGTTGGTAAAATATACAGTGATGAGGACATAGATCATCGGTTTATTAAGCATTCATTGTGTGTCAGGTGCATTTTTATGATACTTATGATGTGTGTATCTTTATGGTCCCCCTTTGCAAATGAGGAGACTGAGGCAGTCCTGCATGTTCAGGCTCATTCAGATAGGAAGGAGCAGAGCTTGAGCATGTTCAGGCTCATTCAGATAGGAAGGAGCAGAGCAGGATCCTCTGACCCGAGACCACATCCTTATCTACCCTTGGTCTCCCAGGTCCCTGGTAAATGAAATATACATTACTGAACTTTACCGAGATGGTACAACCCAAACTTCAGTGTCTGTACTTAATAGTTTCTGTTGATTTTACTTATTCCTTAATTCCCCTCACTGCCTCTGTGCCTGGACGTTTGACTCCAAGGATAGATTCTGTCTGTACCCCTTTCAGGCTGAGAGGTTCCATAGGCTTCAGTGGCTCACCATAGATGCCTTCAGCAGGGAATTTCAGCTCCCTCCTAGAGTGGTCAAATATACTTGCTCACTCTCAGACTGACTTCTGGACTTCGTTGTTAACCCACATGACACAAACAGGAGTTTGAAATGTGTCTGTAGACTTGACCTGCCCCTTGCCTCCCTGTTAGCCCCATGGAAAGAACTCTTGGGTAGCCTTGGACTCAAGAGCTCAGACTGAATAGACAAGAACCTTAGCCAACATCTGGAGTCTGAAAGACAGCTGCATTGCTGAGCTTAGCCATAACAGCTGATGGCATATTGATGGCTGCAACAACTTGGACAAAAGATGCTCACGGCGAGCCACAGAGAAGGTTTTGTTCAACAATCCGCTCCTCTGTTAAGACCCTAAACTATGTGGCACTAGATTTGGATCCAGGCAGCAGATGAAGGGGAAATAGGAGGTCTTGCCTGCAGTGTCTGCTTCTAGTAGGTGAGGGTAGAAGAAGCTCTTATCTCTTTAGTGTTTGTGCCTGCAGAAACTCTAGGTAAACAACATAGTCCAAATCCTGGACAGCTCCAAGCATTTCAGGTGTCAGTATTCCCCCTTCCCAAGAGCTTTCACAGATGGAGCTTTACCAGCCCCTGCTGGGTACCCACCCCATACAGTGGAGGTGTGAGTGATCCAGCCCCTGCTGGGTACCCACCCCACACAGTAGAGGTGTGAGTGATGGAGCCCCCTCTGGGCATCCGCCCCACATGGTGGAGGTGTGAGTGATGGAGCCCCTGCTGGGTACCCACACAGTGGAGGTGTGAGTGATCCAGCCCCCGCTGGGTAACCACACAGTGGAGGTGTGAGTGATGGAGCCCCCTCTGGGTACCCACACAGTGGAGGTGTGAGTGATGGAGCCCCCTCTGGGTACCCGCCCCACACAGTGGAGGTGTGAGGGTGGACTCTCAGTGGCTTGGCCTCACCCAATCAGCCATCTGCAGAGGTCAGAACATATACTTTGAGATGTGCTGGAAGGTGACATGGGGTCAGCCACTACAGGGCCTCATTCAAAGACAAAAGGACATGTGAGGCAGGAGCTTGGGTTCCTCCTCTTGTTTAACTCTTTTTAGTGATTTGGATCATCCCAACTCTCGAGTGATCTGAGCAGGGAAGGGAACTATCAAGACCGCTGATCCCCATTCTGATCATGGTGTCAGCCTTCCTCTCCAGAGCTGTGAATTTCTAACTGGACAAGGAAATGCGTGAAGGCTAGTTTCTGTATGGCAGGAGTGACCACTGGGAAATGAAACGAGGACTAAGGCCAAGTGTGATCAGTTTTAAACGGTATATGCTATTTTTCACATACTCACAGACTTCATAGAATTCAGAGGCAATAAAGATGACCTAGATCAATGGTTATATAAACCCTCTCTGCATACAGAACGCAGATTCTGTAGATCCAAGGGAGCTGGAAATTCCCTTTGTATTAGCTTCCAAGTGATATCAGCGTTCCTCAACTGGACTCCATGTTTTGTGTAGCAAATGTTTAGACAACTTTCTGCTAAGCAGTGTGGTCCAGGACTTGCAAATATATTTTAAAAACTTGGGGAAATCTTTCTGAATGTTAAGAAACTGACTGTGAATCGCCAGGGCTGGTTTCACATCATTTCATACCAGACTGTTTCTTCTTAAAGGAGAAGCACCAGGGAACTTGAGATCACGGAGGGTTAGGTACACAGCCTGTTACAGGGAGGGGAGGGCCGGTGGGTCTCTCACTCACGCATCTAAAGTGACCTGTGGCTGGCAGACCTCTTACTCACCTTTTACTTGCTGTTCGGGTGCCCTGGTGTGGCTGGCAACACTGGGCATGCTAACGTTGTTCCTGTGGATATACTTGAGAAACACCTCAGCATTCCGCCGTGCCAGAGTGCAGGCCTAAGGGAGACAGAGAAGTGAGGCTGTCTCCAGTGGACTCCAGGACACGAGAAGAAGCACCTTTTTAGAAGGCTTTAGGACTTGGTGATGAGTACGCTGCAGGGACCCAGAGGGAGCAGAGCTCTGGAGGTCACTTCTGGCTCACAGGGACACTAATTCCCATGCTCTGAACTTTCTTTAAACCAAGTGCTTCTTTTTCTGTTTCAGACAGAAATCAGCCAGCCCTTCTCTATCTATATGCTGCCTGGTCATTCCTAACAATCGCGCCCAGGATGGTTTTCTTTTTGTACAAGAGAATACTTTTTACATGACCACTGGTGGAAGCCCAGGGAACAGAAACCCACTTTAGTATAGTACATTTAGCAAACATACTTGATGTAAGAACAATTTTTTTCAAATTTATTTGAGTGCCAATCATGTTCTCTTTACCTAAATAACACTAACAAATATTCTGTTTTTTTTTTAAAAATATTTTTAAAAGATTTATTTACTTACTATGTATAGTGTTCTGCCTGCATGCATGTCTGCAGGCCAGGGTACCAGATCTCATTACAAATGGTTGTGAGTCACCATGTGGTTGCTGGGAATTGAACTCAGGACCTTTGGAAGAGTAGTCAGTGCTCTTAACCACTGAGCCAACTCTCCAGACCTAACAGATAACTCTCTTGTTGGGAATTATTAATCTTGATGAAAGAGTGGAAGCCACTGTACACAACCATCAGCAGTGGCTGGTGGAGAAGGCCACATTTTCCTCATGAGTAAGACTGAGGGCTGAAAAGAGCAGCAGGAAGGAAGTACTTCAGATCTAGAATTCAGATCTACTGACAGAGGATGTCTAGTGTCCCTTAAGCCCTTATAATTTATGAATTTCTCTAAAAATCATTTTTCCATGGCTATAACACTAGTACATACTTGATTATTAATTTAAAATTAATAAATTATCTGTGGATCAAACTGCTAAATTTAAAAATCTTATACTTAGCTTTTGAGCAAACAAATTATATACTTTCAATGACTGTTATATAATAAATATAACTTATAAGTTGATGGGAACTAAAAGGCTCATGAATTGGAAGCCATCAGAAGAGGTCCAAGGCTAAGGACTTCTAGATGGTTCAATCAATGAAAACAAACAGAAAGGTGTGTGTGTCTGTTGGGGACCGATTTCCTACACTGGTAGGAGTTTTTCTTCTACGCTTTAGGCCTATATGAAAAACATAGGTCCAAGAGGTTTTCTTTCTTCTTTAAATGAATCATTTAATTTTATAAAGAAATAATCTTTACTTTTCTCTCTCTGTGTGTATGTGTGTATCATATACATGTACGTGCTATATTGTGCAGGTGTGTGTGGGTGTACATGCCCACACATGCATGTGAGGAGGCCAGAGGAGGAGATTGGGTTTCCTAGTCCATTCTAGGGCTGTATCAGAAACCCCTAGGAAATGTGTTTCTGCTTTCACACAGAATAAACACTGATATTTGTTGTTAATTGAAAATGATTAGATTGCTAAATAGTATCGGAATTTTTTGATTAAAAGATTCATTTTAATAACTTTATTGAGTAGGCTTATGCTCTTCAGCCAAAAGATCATTTTAGGGTTAGTATTATTGGTCAATGGCAGGGTGCTTGCCTAATAGGTACGAGGCCCTGTGTACAATGTCTAACAACACAAAAGAAAAAAGAATACTTTTTATAAATTGAATGTAGCAGAGTAAAAGCTTGTGACCATGTGATGGTGGAACACCCTAGCACAGCAGTGACAATAATAGTGCATCCTATACCTGATGATACCAAAAGTGTCAAGAAAGAAGTGAGTGTTTAAAGTGTTATCTTAGGACTTTATGAATTACCTGGGAGATAAGTCTCCAGCCCCTCCAGAGGATTCCCTTCCCTCTTTACATGAGAGGCAGGGGAAGCCCTGACGGAACAGTAGGTGGGTGCTGGCTGGAGAGAGGAGAGACCCTGTGTGGCAGTGTGCTCTGACCTTCAGGAAGGCCTCCTTCTGTTCCAGATGCTTGCTGAGCAGCGGGATGACGTGGTCCATCTCTGCCGCCGGCCCCAGCTTGTCTCGCCCACCGCACCAGTCCTCGTCCCTCCGGTACTCCTGCTCTAGGCTCTCCAGAACACTGCACACCTAGTGAATCATGGGAGGAAAGGCTCGGTGAGGAGCTGCTCAGCCAGTGTTCGCTGCTGACTTCAGCAACAGAACTCTACACAGTGACGCTCTGCATGTGAAATTCAGCCTGGAGATTCAGAGCGGCCACCACTGCCAAGATACTCTGAAGAGATGTGTGTGAGAACCCTGTGACTGGAGCTTGGACTGTGATGACTCGGGATGGAGACTGTAGAATTACCCTTTACAGCTGATGGCTTAAGCTACAGAAGTTGATAGTTTTACCCAGAAATATGATGAAAAGTAAGAAATTAAGAAATAGGTTGGATATTTAGGGAGATTCAACATGATATATCATATATATATGTACACACATATGACATATCACATACATATATCCACATATGTCATATGCATCTCACAATATATACATGTGTATATATTGTATAGCTATATTGTTCTAATCTCATGATAATTATGAATTATGTAGACCAGGCTTGGAGAAGATACTCAGTGACTTGCCTCGGCATCTGTACTTGTCTGTCAGGAGCCTCAGCAGTGGTAAAGGGGAAAGCTGCCTCTCTTGTGTGATTTATGGGCCATAAGCAAAAGTCATCTTTCTACTCCCTTGGGGACAGATGTTCAAAGTCCTACCACAAGGCAGTAACATCTTTAGGACATCTATTATAAAATCATATTTCTTTCTGAGGGAGAATACATTTGAATTAACCTCAAAGATATAATCTTTTTCTTTTCAGTTATAAGAATTCAGAGAGGCCATGCTGAGTGACCTTGTAAATGACCTCAGAAGAGATCAGAGCATTCAAAGAAAGCTCAGAGGGAGATTTAGGCTGAGGGTTACAGTGAGAGTCTCATGGCAGCCTTGTGTCATTGCAGGGAGGGTACAGAAAATAAGAACCCAGCAGACACTTGCCTAGCATACAGAAGAAGATAGATTCCATCCCTAAGGTGGCAAAATGCAATCAAGCAAATGGAAAGCAGAAACCTGAATTCCTCTACATCCCATCAACAGCATTGGTTACTTCTTGGACATAGAAGCAAGGGAGAGCAGCTGCAACAATCTTGGCCTCCTCTGAAAAAGTCACACCTCTTGGGAAAGAGTATGATCACTTTCAAGACAGGGTCTCATTAAGCCCAGGTTAGCCTTGAACTTTCTATGTTGCTAAGGGTGACCCTGAAATTCTAATCAAGGGCTTGCTAAGCGGCACTGTACTAACTGAGCTATATCCTAGCCCAAAGATGCGATTTTTGATAGAATGCTCACTGAATTATCAACTCAGCTGGACGACATCACAGCCACAATGCTTGCCACGTCACGAGAAGTCTGTCCCTGACCTCAAGGTGACCTGTTTAGCCCCACCTTTGCTACTTCCTTTAATACAAGACACAAAGCATGCAGCCAAGCTCAGGTCTTGAGAAAATAGATAACAAAGATGCAGAAATATTAAGACTAAGACACTTGATACCTGTTTGGTAACAGGACAGAGTCAAGAGCTTGAAGTGGTCTTGTGGAATAGATTCGGATTCTTGACTATGAATGTATTTTAAGTAGCTGCTGGTCAAGAAGGATAAAAGACACATAAACAAGCTGGATGCAAGGTGCAGTTTGGAGTCTGGATATACCAAGCTCAGCAAAATCAGCTTGTCCTTAGATATTTCAACAGGAAACAAATGCCAGCGTATAGCGCCAAGTGTGGGGTAGCTTGTCACACAGCACTACTGTGATAATGGCTGACTGATACACTGCTCAAATCTAGTATTCAAATCTAGTATTCATCGCACCCAGTTTCTACTTTAACACCTCCATATTTTGATCTGACGAGTTTGAGAAATTTATGGAAAAGAAGAAGAAAAACCCCACATGGTTCCTTGCTGTAAAGGGGTAAAAGATAAGAAAGCCAATGGCAGTGTCCCCACAGGCCACTGCTTTATTCTCAAAGGTTAGTGTGACAGGCCTGGCTTTTTGATGCTGTGCCACAGTGTGGGATAGGAAACAGCCTCTTCCATCTTCAGCTCACTTCTCACAGCCTTCCCCTCACCTGCTCGGAGGTCTTGTAAAAGGCCACAGAGGCGTTGACTAGCTTCAGCCGGTCTTCCATCTTTAGCATGAGCTGCTGCCAGTGGAGGGCCACCTTCTCGGCACATTCCCGGATGGCGTCGGCATCGTAGTGGCCAGCCTGGAGCAGTGCCTCCGCTTTCTGCTGGACCTGCAGGGCGCTCTGGTGCGTCTTCTGCAAGGAAGTGGCGTGAAAGAGGGACTGGGCGCCAGGGAAGGAGAGCAGCCCAGGTGTGATATGGGAGGGGGTGGAGTGAGGTGTGGTTGGAAGGATGCAGAAAAGTTAAAGAGCTTTAAATGACTGATCCATTTGTCACGGTGATCAATATAATACAGTATTGTCTCTTAAAGCACATTTACAGAAGGAAATCACATATTTTCATTCGTCTCTCAGGATGCTAACTCCTGACCTCATTCTTAACTTTTTCCTTTCATTACCCTAGATTTTAAGGACATTTCAGTTCACAGAGAACCAGAAGTTGTGTAGAGACATGACCATTTTGTTTAATCTCCCTTTCAAATCTAATCTTAATATTGTTCATCACTGAACTTTCAATGGTTACTATGCAGCATTTCACAGATTAAGGAAGCATGTCTTCCCCTCCAGCCCCCAAACACATGTCACACAAATCTCAGCTGGCAGTGCACAATCGTAGACATTAGCAATCAATTAAAAAGGTTTCTGGCAGAATGGGTAAACTTGGCCGGCAGGGCACTCTCACCCTGACCCCAACTCCTACCTCACAAATACTCCACCAAAGAAGCCAGCAGCAGCCAAGAATGAGCAAGGCAGGATCCCAATGTTATCTACAACGGCTTTCAGGATCTCAGTTTACGGTTTCTGATTCTGGCTATCTGTGCTCTGCACCTTAACTGCAAGAGGATGGGGGACCTAGCTGGAGGACCAGGTGGCAGGAAAAAAAAAATAAAAACAACCACCCCCCATTGAGGTTCAAACTTTGCAAGACAAAACACAGATGTGATTCCTGTGCTGACTAGTTTTATGTTAACTTGACACAAGCAGAAGTCATGTGAGAGGAGGGACCTCAAATGAGAAATTGCCTCCATAAGATCAGGCTACAGACAAGTCTGCAGGGCATTTTCTTAATCAGTGATTGATATGGGAGGACCCAGGAGACTGGATAAAGTGCCATCCCTGGGCTAGTGGTCCTGGGTTTTTATAAGAAAGCAGGTTGAGCAAGTGAGCAAGCCATGATGAGCAAGCCAGTAAGCAGCACCCCACCATGGCTTCTGCCCCCAGGTTTCTGCCCTGCTTGAGTTCCTGTCCTGACTTCCTTCAGTAATGAACAGTGAAAAGGAAGTGTAAGTCTTTTCCCTTCTTCCCCAAGTTGCTTTGGTCATAGTGATCTATCAATCATAACAACAGTGTCCCTGACTAGGACATTGGTCATGGTGATCTATCAATCATAACAACAGTGTCCCTGACTATGACATTGGTCATGGTGATCTATCACAGCCACAGTGTCTCTGACTATGACATTGGTCATGGTGATCTATCATAACAACAGTGTCCCTGACTATGACATTGGTCATGGTGATCTATCACAGCCACAGTGTCTCTGACTATGACATTGGTCATGGTGATCTATCACAGCCACAGTGTCTCTGACTATGACATTGGTCATGGTGATCTATCATAACAACAGTGTCCCTGATTAGGACATTGGTCATGGTGATCTATCACAGCCACAGTGTCTCTGACTATGACATTGGTCATGGTGATCTATCACAGCCACAGTGTCTCTGACTATGACATTGGTCATGGTGATCTATCATAACAACAGTGTCCCTGATTAGGACATTGGTCATGGTGATCTATCACAGCCACAGTGTCTCTGACTATGACATTGGTCATGGTGATCTATCATAACAACAGTGTCCCTGACTAGGACATTGGTCATGGTGATCTATCACAGCCACAGTGTCTCTGACTAGGACATTGGTCATGGTGATCTATCACAGCCACAGTGTCCCTGACTATGACATTGGTCATGGTGATCTATCACAGCCAGTGTCCCTGACTTGAGGAAGTCATTGCAACCTCAGCTGCATCCATTTGCCTTCCAGATAACAGTGCTGGCTAAGCTCGTGGTGGATAAGGGTGGCGAGACACACAGTGACACTCCAGAAATCCTTTCTGCTCAGCTTGGACAGCAGGGTGGAGACCATTCTTAACAGCTGATTTATTCAGCTCTCTTTGGGCCTGAGGGTGACCGCCCTCATTTTTTACCTAAACCTCTCCCTGGTGCCCACTGCACCTGCCTTTCCCCCTCACCAGACTATATGCTGCCCAGTCTATAAAGCTTCCATGTGCTCTCCACCCCCCAAACCTGCAACACCTCTGCTCGCGAGTCTCTGCCAGCATCCCAGGCCTTGTACTTTTGCCTTCCTCCTGATGAGAGCTACAGTCCTGATACTATGTCAGTGCTGGGCTACTCACTGCTAAACAAAGCTGGAGAAAGTAGACTAAAGGGTGGGACAATCATTACCAGTCCCTGGTTGTCTTTGCCTTACTGGCACTATCCTGTTTCCTGAACACAGAGGTGCCAAGGACATCCCTCACTGACTGTTCACGTCTCCAGAGCCCTTAACTACCCCCTTGGCTTCAGTTCCTCTCTGAAGGAGAGTCCTAGCAGCCCTCTTCTTACTGTCGAATCTTCCTCTGCAATTGTCATCTCCTGTGAGGAAGCCCACCTCTCACCCTTCTGAGGTGGTATCTCCATCTGCTACAGGGTGGATGCCCAATCCTCCACAGAAGCCAAACCCACCTCTTTAAACAGGTCCCCAAAGTTACTGGCCACTTGAGTTGGTGGTCTATTCCTTCTCATTTTCCTTGCCACCTAGAACTACAACTTTGACCTCATCCCTGACTGCTGCTCCAACCCAGCCCAGCCCTCACAACTTCATATATGCATTTTTATGGAGGAGAGACGGCTATTTCTTGCCTTCCAGTTATAAATGCATAAACCCATTCCTCATGTTTCATTTTTCTTTTCCTTTTCATGTGGTGTGGTGCTAGGATTTATCTTGGGGTCCCGAACATGCCAAACGCACATTCTACCACTGAACCACATCCCCAGTTCATGGTGAACATTTCTGGCAGTTTTATTTAATTTGATGGAATATGGAGTGCTCGTATTATAGTGACTTACTCTTTTCATGCCTAAAGCTTTGATTTTTAACAGTACCACCCCTTAATTTCAGTTCAAAAGTCTTCAATGGGTCCCTCACTGCTTCAAAACTAGGTCCAATCTGGCTGTCATAATAGCCCTCCATGATATGGTCTGTAACTGCTTCACAATACTAAGTACACCCCAAACCCTCCGAAAGCCTTCCTGCCTTGCTCTTCCTTTTTCTTGTCCTTGATAAATGCCCCAAGCTCCTGTTAGCCCACCTGTCCTTTGAAACTCATCTCAAATCTGCTCTTCTTCAATGAGCTTTATCATGTGGCTTGAAACCCAGGGAACATCTCCCTTCTCTGAACTCCCTTTTCACTTAGTGAACTCCTGGAGGGTTCCAGTTGCTTAGAAGGTAAAACTGTCACAGTGTGTGCGTGTGTGCGTGTGTGTGTGTGTGTGTGTGTGTGTGTGTGTGTGTGTGTGTGTGGTGGGAGGGGGTCATTCAAATGGCCGTCACTTCTCTAAGGGTGTGTGTGTGGTGGGAGGGGTCACTCAAATGGCCATCACTTCTCTAAGGGTGTGTGTGTGTGTGTGTGTGGTGGGAGGGGTCACTCAAATGGCTGTCACTTCTCTAAGGGTGTGTTTTGTGTGCTCTCTGCTGGGCCCTGTGATTATGCATGGACTTTCCTGGTTCACACAAGCCCTTCTATGAGGTGGATTTTCTTTCCATCTCGGAGATTAAGACATATAGGCTAAATGACTTGCCTCAAAGCCGACAACAAAACAAACAATAAAACCAGACTCAGGTTTGACCTATTCCCAAACTTAGATTCTTTTACAGCTGGTTACTTGTTCTCTAGGATTAGAATGAACTCTACAGCATCTTCCGTTTGATGGAAGGTTCTCCAGATGAACGGCAGTGATAACAACAATTATCTCTGCTGCCCTTTACGGTGTAAAACCAGCATAGAATTGTCATCATAAACTTGTTTTAATGTTTTTCCCTCAGAGAGTTCAGAGTAATCTTGACTTTTCTATAATTTGTGTCACGTGATAAACTCTGCCCTTTACTCCAAAGCTCATTATTCTGTAACAGTTCTGAGTCCGCCTTCCTCTTTAATTTCCTAAATGATAAATTCTTACCAGTGTGGCATAATCTTTGCTTTGTTGAGCTTAAGTTATTATTTTGCATTTACTATTACTCCTTATCATCTAATCCTATTGAGTGTTACAGTTTTAAGATGTGGATTATCAAGGACATTAATATTTAGTAGGCAGAGTGCAAGAAAATTGAACTAAATCAATTGAATTTATTATCCATTCTTAACCACTTTTCTGGTATAATATTTATGCTTAAATGCACAGGAGGAGTTCAAATAAAAATGGATTTTAAATTGAGCTTCTCTCTATGAAGGCCACAGCTCTTGAAGACACGTCAATGCATCCAGGGCACTAACAAAGAAGGATCCCGTTTGCTAATAA
Source organism: Microtus pennsylvanicus (assembly GCF_037038515.1). Classification (NCBI taxonomy): domain Eukaryota; kingdom Metazoa; phylum Chordata; class Mammalia; order Rodentia; family Cricetidae; genus Microtus; species Microtus pennsylvanicus. Next base: position 60,666,839 of record NC_134579.1, on the reverse strand, counting down.
GCGACACTGCTTTGAGACACTGTTTGGTTCTCTATTCGGGATGTTCTGGGGACATTTCCCCCCAAAACAAGGCTGTATAAGGAACAAATTCTGACCTTTCAAGGAAACCACCAAAGCTAGGCTTAGCATTATCCTGGATTGGCTAGTACTATTCCATCGTATGACAGCTTTTCTAGCTTGATTATCAATAACCTTCTGTTTCACTTTTCCCTTTGTTTTGTGTAAGATAGGGTCTTTCTACATAGCCCAGGCTAGCTCTGCAACCCTCCTGCCTCTGCCTCCAGGAGTACTGCAATTATAGGAGTGGCCACTACACTTGGCACTCTCTTTACTCTTAAAAATGTCTAAGCTTATATAACAAATTTCATCACTATCTCACCAATAACTATTTTATTTTTTTTTATGGAACTCTTGAGCTTGTTTGCTTTCCTTCCTTCCTTCCTTCCTTCCTTCCTTCCTTCCTTCCTTCCTTCCTTCCTTCCTTCCTTCCTTCCTTCCTTCCTTCCGTTCTAAGAAGGCAAATTATACTCCTGCCCCACCCTCCAGCAATCAGCACAAAGGCCTGTAGTAACACCGGCACACAGAGAAAGCCACACCAGGCTACTTACACTCCCTTTAAAGTGGTTTGCATCTGGCCAGGCGTAGTTGTACATGCCTGTAGTCCCATCACTTGGGAGATTGAACATTAGGACAGCCAATAGTTTGAGTCCTGCTTGGGCTACATAGTGAGTTCAAGGTCAGCCTGGCCTACATAGGGAGCCTTTGTCTCAAAAAAAAAAAACATTGCTTACATCCTCTCTGGCATATTTTTATCCTGATGCAAAGCCCAGTCTAAACTTAGTTTACAGAGGACCATTGGCTGTCTGGAGAAGGAGCATAGGAACAATTCTGGTTGCACTCCTTGTTTATCTTGCTATACCACAACCTGATGACCTTCCATTACCAAGCTGTTCTGTAGGGAAGACTCAGCCAATCACCTTGCTTGCAGGGGGAGGGGTCCCCCAAGGATATTTTTTACTTATAAAGATTGCGGGCGTGCTCCCCGCCTTCCCTTCTGTTTTCCTGTGCTCCGCTGGAACTTTTGGTTCTGTAAGTCTATTTCCCAATTAAAGCTGTATATATTATTACAATTTTTGTCTGAGTTCATTTAAGCCGTTATAATGTTCTAATAGTTCTACCTGCTCTGCTATCCTGGAGATCACAGACATCAACCCTAGCATCAATCCCACAAAAGCCCAGGAGTGGCTAGCAGACAGGCTCTACTATGCAACAATGCAGCCTCTCCTTAAACGAACATGTACTGTATGCACAACCGTACAGAGTTTAGTATTTCAGTACACTGTGGAAACATTTACCTACTCTTTCTCATGGCTCACTGAGACACTTTAGTGTGCTGTGTCACTTAGCCCAGCTTGTCAGATATTTGAGTAAGAAACTGGGAGTGTAATCACCCAACCCAAATATTCTTATCCAAGGAGGAAGAAGACCAAGACTCATCTCTGTTGAAATCCCCCACAGGTCTTTATCATGCCCCTAGTCTGTTGCCTAACACTCATGGCTGCCCAAACCTGGAGAAGGTTCTCAACCTTCTTAATGCTGCGATCCTTCACCACAGTTCCTCATGCTGTGGTGACCCCTATACAATTATTTTGTAGTTACTTCACAACTGTAATTTTGCTACCGTTATGAATTATAATGTCGATATCTAATATACGAGAAGGGTCTTTTGAGCCCCAACGGGGTTTTAACCCACAGTTTGGGAACCACTGCTATAGACACTTAACCACTAAGTACCTGATCATAACCCCAATCTAGGTCTCAGCTCCACCACTATTGATTTGGGGATTGCCAGTAAACTGTAACAGAGATATAAAAAAAAAACAAACCAACAACTCCTTGCTTCTGGGTAACTCTTCTGTAGCAAGTGATTTGCTTATGCTCTTATGTGCAATACACTGTTTGCTTTTCAATCTCAAATCCCGGACAGCATTTACAGGCTAACAATAGCTCCTAAGAAGATACCAAGTATCTAATGGAAACAAGTCATTCATCTTAATGCTATGTTTATATGCATATAAGATGGCTTCTGGAAAATTAAATGGCTGAATTCAATTACTATTAGTTTACAAAGGGCTAGCAATCAGTTGGATTGTTACATTAAAAGACATTTGTGAGCACAGATGGTTAAAATTCATTATTTTTCTGCCATCATTATGTAAAAAGTTTTGCTAGTGGTAATTTTAAAGGAAAATAGCCCCTTTATAGTTTTCACACACTCAGAAGCAGGTGAAGTTCTACACGGAACCACATATAATAAGTAGCTGAGATTTTTATTCGTCTCTTTCCCCAGTGGTGCTGAACTTATTTTGTTTTTAATATAGTTCCATGCCCCATTTTTATTCTTTCTCAGATACCACTCTGGGAGAAGAAGGTCCTAGTAGGAGATAATTGAAGGTATTATTTAAAGCAAGGCAACATTACTTTATCCTCAGTGGAATTTCCTTTTAAATTTTAAGAAGCCCCAGTTGGTAAATTTTGAGTTGCAGTTTATTCTTCAAATGTGGCTTCTGCTGGCATTACTGAACAGCCATTTGCACCACATAAACTATATGGTACAGTCTGTTGTGGTCCCTGTTAAGAGCCAAATTTTAACCTAGAATCCACGTGTTTAAAAGCCTCATTCCACTTTACTATTGCCTTGCACACCTGCCTATTCTCACTTCTGTCTTCAATTGGAAGCCTTTGTTTGCATTTTTCACCTGATGCCTAGTTTGTAATAGGTAAAAATCTCACTGCATCAGGGCCTTAAGGCACCACAAGCAGCAAAGATTCTCCTGATACCTCGGGGCAGAAAGACACCTGCACTCTGCATACCTGAGTGTGAAGGAGGTGCCTGCACTATGCCACCACCTGAGGGAATGGTGGCATTTCAGACAGCCCTCCCACCTAGACCCAGAGTCAAAAAGGGGAACAGAAGACAATACATTCAGATCTGGGTGTTACCTCGATGGCTAGTTGGAACTGTTCATGCTCCCGCTGCAGCTGCTCCGCCTCCGACAAAGAGCTGGCATTGACCAGGCTGGCATTGAGCATTGACTCGCCATTGCGGATCCATCCCAGAACCTAGGGAGTTTGGAGAAGCACACAGGTGAATGGCCCTCTGCAGTTTCTCCAGAGCTGTTGCCTTCCCTATGAAGGGCTATCTTCTATTCTCTGCTAAAGAGAGGACAGAAAGGATCCGGAATGCTTATCACCCAGGTTTTCCCAGTGTCTGCTGTCATAAGCCATGTGCTTTATGTACCAGCTTTATTCTCAGCTCCACATGTCACTTCCTCCCTGCATCACCCTGTTGTCCCGGTGTCCCCACCAAATTAACATTGTTTCATCTGACTGCAGTTTATGCATGTCTAAAGGTCTTTTAGAGCAGAGAATGATATAATTAAATTCCAATTGTTGGCATCTTTTTCTTTCTGTTTTTATTTATTGAAATAAATACAGTATTATTTTGGTCATATTCTTTCCCTAACTCCTTTTTTCCTTGTTTTTAAAGGGTCCAGTCAAATAATGACTTCTTGAGTTTGTCCTCACCCCTCTTGTTAGAAACAATCTTTCCCTCCCCCAGTTTGACTGTGCCACCTTGTATCACTTTAATGTGGCTTCCACAGAATGACTTTTCCGTTATTTCAACCTATACTTACCTCCCTCTTAAAAATGTGAACTCCCCAAAGTCTAGAGCAATCTTCTAATCAAATTCTAATCTCACACAGTTCACATAATAGCTGCTGCCTAGCAATGTTTTGAGAGTAATGAAGATTACCCAAGTCACATGTGAGCAGCAGATCCTTACTGCCTCCTCCTTACATAACAAGAACATATAAGCTTGAGGGAGCCAAAAGCTCCAAGGAAGGAAAGAGAAAGCGAGAAAAATTCACACAACAGATAATTTTCAAAGGGAAAGCAAAGTATAACCAAATTACATTACCCAGTGGTCTGAATACAACTTTTATGTTTCCTAATAAGTTACAGAGGGTGTGTGTGTGGGGGGGGAAACACCTGCAGTGGGGAGTACCAGGAGAGAGGGAGTCAAGAGCCTTCTAGGGCCTAGCAACATTGCAATGATCAGGATAAGCACAAATAATCAATCTAAAGGGAAGACGTAGGCTCTGGAGCTACCTGGTGTGTGGTCACTAGAACACTGCCAAACATCTTTTTTTCTAGGGAAACTTGTTCGGTGAGGAGAAAAAGTTCTGAAATTTTAAAATCGGTGAATAGCATCCATGTGTCATTCCTCGTAAAGGAGAAGACACTGCAACCTATTCCAGGTTTGTTCTTAAGCTCTCTACTTCCCTTCACTTTCTTGCTGAACAACTGGAAAATGCTACGCCTGGTCTCCTGTAACTCTCATAGGTATCTTGCAAAGTTCATTCCCAAGCAGAAACTGAGTGACGCCTTTTGTGCATAGACAACACGAGAGATAAATCCTGCTGGAGCTGCGTGATTTGGACGGAATTGTTAACTCATGGCCAATCCAGCAGATTGTGGATGAGATGCCAATCTGTAATTAGCTGCAGGAAATAACTGTTTGGCATGCATGTGTAAAATCCTTGTTGTCCCTGGTAGACTGTGGCTGGCTGGCGAGAGGTGCTAACGACTTTAAAAGCTGCCTGTTAATCTGGGTACATGCATTCACAGACTGCATGGCCAAGTTCTTTGTGTCTTTGGAGAATGAAGCCCATATTGTATACTTTGAACTATGTCCCTCTACTATGTTTCACTGCTTTCTGCTTGCTTTGGAGGCTCATTTGTGGGTGTCATCAAAATACCTTCTGCAAGGGTACCTACCACAAGTCAAGGTTAGTCTAATCCTCAGGAACCTTGGATAGAATATTTTCCTCAAGTTCTAGCCACGTCAGTTGTAACTATGGTGGTGGGAACACTTAGTTACCAGCATTCCACTGAGTATCTTAAGTAAACTGTAACATACTCTTGCTCACCTGTAATGCCAAAATGCTCTTTATAAAGGCATTCTAGAACTTTAGAGTCCTAAAGATTTGACTTTGGGAAAATGCACAAAAGTTTATAGTCACGACTTTAATCCCGCTGACACCAAGCGCTGAGTCAGTTCTGGAAGCGGAGCTGGCACAATTAACAGAAGCAGCACACTTCTATTTTTTTCCTGAGGTCAGAAAGCCTGACTATGTGCCTTCCTTAGCAAAGCCACTTTAACTTCCCTGAACCCCAGTGGTCTAGTCTGTGTCTAGAAAACCCTCTCTTTCCTTTTGGCAGCCCAGAGCTGATGCAACATATCAGGAAATGTCAAGCCTGATGACATTTGACTGTGTATTGCTAGTTTTGATTTGCAGTTTGAAGCAAATATGGGTAGTGCTACGATTCTTCAGTTATAATTCTCCCAAAAAGAAAGAAGGGTCATCTAACTCTATTCAGTTTTTTAAATGAACTTGTTGGCATCATTTTGATGTCAGATCCATTTCTTGGGTTAGTATCATTATTCTTGGTACTCAGATCACTGTTGTTTTGATTTTTGCCCTTTTGAGACAGGGTTTCTCTGTTGTAGCTGTGGCTGTCCTGGAACTCACTTTGTAGACCAGGCTGGCCTTGAGCTCACAGAGCTCCACCTGCCTCTAGGTCCCCGAGTGCTGGGATTAAAGGTGTGCGCCACCACACCTGGCTCAGATCACTGTTGGTACAGCTTTTTATTATGAGGCTCTTCCTATCCTCCTGGCTTGTTAAATTTGTTAGTTATTATCCCTTGAGCATCCAAGTGTGCACTAGGTGGTAGCAGAAATATTGTAACTAAAATGAGAAAATATTGGTTCTATTAGTGTCCAGCGGTGATTTTGGAGACATCATTTAATCAAAGGTCAGTGTTCTCACCTGTAAAATGTGTACGTTTTCCTTCATGAACAAAAAGGCTAGGCTAAAAATAAAACGCATAAGGTAAAAGCATTTTTTTTCAAACCATAACAGTAAGATTTCACATTGATCAGCTGCAGTAACAATGCACTTACTGGGCTAGTGTTTGGGTGTAAAGTGTCTTCCACAGGCTTGTGAGTGTGAACACTTAGTTCCAAGATGGTTCCCGCCACAGCGTTCGGGAGGAGTGGCACACGGAGTGGGTAGCCCTCAAGGCTTTAAACAGTGACCCACTTTTAAGTTTCCTGAGTGCTGATGCTTCTGACAGCATGCCTTTTCTGCCTGCTGCCATGTCCTCCCCACCATGACAGTCTGCATCTTCCTAGAACTGTAGACCAGGAGAAACCCTTCCTCTTGCAAGTAGCTCTTGCCAGGATATTTTATCATGGCAAGGAGAAAGTATCTGAGACTTTAATGGCCATAGATATCTTTATCTATTTCCTGCTCTAACACCTTCCCACTTCTTTAAAACCCAAAGATCATCCCTGCAACCATAGGGTTTCAGAAAGAAATGGACTGTGTAGACATCAGAGACTGGAAAGAAAACTTCTGTTTGGGAACGGAAGGGCTAGGCCAAGAATTCAGCATAGTCTTTCTTTGCTTTGTGAGAGAGCTAAAAATTCAGGCCTATTATTTCTCCAGGCCAAAGGGGGCTCAGATAAGTCAAAACCAGCAGAAGACAACGGCAATCTGCAAGTGAGGATGCCCTGAGCTGGGCAGCCAAGACTGGTTCTCTTGCAGGTTGGCGAAATGGCCAACAGACGACCATTCTCCAGCTCGTACCTACCAGAAAGCTGTTCTCAAGGCAACCGACTGGATTGTTGCCGTAGATGACCTCTCTTGAGGTACAGTTAGTTCTGCAACTCCAACCACAAAATAAATTCTTGGCTCCTTAGATGTCTACCTTCAGAATTCCTTAGTTCTGAAAGTTCATGAGGCTATATGTGTTCATCATTTATGGTTTTATAGGCTGTGTCCATATTCCTTATGTCTTCTTAATTATCTCCGTTTGGAAACAATGTCCTTTTGTTCCTCTCACTTGGCGCTGCCCCAGCTCCTTACCAACCCTGATACACAGTCATCAAAACTGAACACAGTATTCATCACAGAAGTATAAGGGCAAGCTAATATCTTTTTCTTTGTTTTGAGTGTCCACCCTGATTATAAGCAAATTCTGGCAAGATTTTGGCCCAGAGGAGCAATCCAATATTCTACAAAAGCATTTTAGCTCGTTTCATGTTAAATACAGTGCTGTGCAGGAATACATATGGAAATGCATTCTATTTCAAACCATTAGGTCATCTACCTCCCCAAACGTCATGAATGTATCTGATGCGTGTGAGGTCATCTTTACCACAAGTAGTAATTTTGCTGGAAGAGACAGGAGAATTCCATGGGGTCTGGAGAGTGATCTGAGGGGCATGTGGGTGGCCTGGGAACGTGGCTCATGTGCTGTAATCAGTGCAGCTGTTTCCTTGGAAGGTCTGCCTTTCTTCAAGAGTGCATACTGCCTTATCATAGATACATGTACTCACTAAGGAAGAAATCGGTGGCATTATCAACTGCATCTGTGTGGATTAATTGAAGATAAATCTCAGTCCAATGTCTATGAATTCTTCATTATTCAAAGCTTCACCTTAGTATAATTTCCAGGTAACTACACTGAAGATTATGATGGCCACATACAGTCAAATCTAAATCTAACCTTTAATCTATGAGCTCCGACAACAGAGCTATATCATAATACACTATTGTTCCCTCCTATTCTCGGCCTCATTAATGGCACTTCAATTAATATCTCTCTTTTTTTTCTCTCTCTCTTTCTCTCTCTCTCCCCTCTCTTCTCTCCTTTCTTCTCCCCTCCTATTCTCTCCCCTCCCCTCCCCTCCCCTCCCCTGTCCTCCCCTCCCCTCCAGACTGCATCTGAACTTAGTTTCACTGATCAATACTGACATCTAAATTAGCTCCCTTTTCCAAGTGTCAACAGCTTAGAAATCAGTATTTCCTGCTCCACCAATTTCCATCAGACACAAATACTCCCTCTGAAACTGGACCAGATGATCCTTGAGGAAAGAGCTTGTACTGACAGAGAAACAAACCTGATGAGCGGTGGCTTAACCAAGCTGCAGTGCCCTGGTGCTGTCAAGGACTGCCGTCCTTAGGGAAGGCCGCTCTGGGTTTCTCGAGAGTCAAATGGATGTTCATTCTTTTTTGTTTCTTTGTTTGTTTTTGTTTTTGAGGAGGGTTTCTCTGTATAGCCCTGGCTGTCCTGGAACTGTCTCTGTAGACTAGACTGGTCTTGAACTCAGAGAGATCCACCTGCCTCTGCCTCTCAAGAGCATTCATCATGCAGATTTGAACTAGGATTGCCCTATGGGTCATCCATGCCATACGTCTGAGAGATACCTGCATCTGTCCTCTCATTCATGAGATTATGAATGGGAATGTATACAGATATCCGTCCATTGATCCTGGAACAATACATAAAACCAAAACCAAAACTTTCGGGTTTTCTTCAAAGTCCAACAGGAATGCTTGGCTCTCCACTTGGTTTGAAAGTTCCTTCCTGTCAGCCGCTGCTCATGAAATGGCCAGGTATGGGCTCATGGGTAGACTCTGACATGCTACAGCCCTGCTGACCTCAAGCAGAGCCATCTCTGTGAAACCTAGGCTACCCCTGAGTCCAGGCTACCCCCACCCATCTTAGACATGGTGAGGCCACCAAAGCCCGACTGGGCTCTCCTGCTGGCTCCTACAGCTTCTGCATGTGCAGGGTGGTGGTGGGGCTCTGTGGAGGAAAACCTTGGATTTTGGAGGTGTGAGTTCTAGCTAACCTCTCCAAAGGCCCGGGCTGTGCTTTCATCCTCCAGTACCTCAGGTTTCTCACAGACAATACTTTCCCGCAAGGGCTCATTCTCAAAAAGCTGGATCTTTCTTTTTCTTCCATATGAAAATAATGCGCCTACCATGACTGTTGAGAGTGTTAAAATGTATATGCATGTTACTGTTCTCCATATGAATAACAGGTGGGGCCCTGGTGTGACTAGGGTGAGAAAGTCTGGATGGCTCAGTTGACAAGACAGGGGTGTGACTCCTGGGTCCTCAGTGCACACGTGTGTAGGCTCTTGCTGAGTGCTGACTGGAAGAGAGGGAGAGTGGAGATCATTTCCCCCAACACAACAACCTTATAACAAGTGTGGCACAAGCATCAGCCAGGGCCATCCTAAATGTAAGCAACTGAGCGATAGTTAAATGAGACGACATGCTTATGCCAACTTAGCTGATTTCAATCTAAGCTCCAGTCATCACTGCATAGAAGAAAAAAATGTTTTAAGTGTAGAAGACGCTTCTCCATCTAGAATAATTGTGGAGGAGGAGCTTGGCTCCAAGAAGCAGGACAGTGATTCCCTTAGGAGAGGGCGGAGCAGACAGTAGCAGTCACTGAAGTAAGATGGCGTCTGCTCTGCAGAAAGGCATTCCTAGACTCTGGGAGGGTGGTGGTATGCTCTTTCCTTGTTGTGACCATTGTCTGGGGGACCCTCTAGGCTTTTGTGCCTCATCTGAGGAACAGAAATAGTGTCTGCCTCAGAGAGAAGCTGGGAAGATTGCTGGACACAGAAAGGGCCCAGAGAAGTATAACTCCTAATGTTTTCACTTCTTCAACCTCACTTTGTTCAGGAGAAGCCTCCATCCACCGTTTACAATAACTGCTACTTAGTCTGCTTATGATAGCAACATTTACAACTGGGTCACTGTGTATACATCTCTGGAAGTCTTAGCAACATCCTCGGGTAAAATGCTCAGTATGAAACCTTGTGCAGATAAAAGTCCTCTGCCCTTAACATTATTTTTTTAATGGCAAGAAAATATTCTTGTATGATATATATGTATTTATTCACATGTGTGCATGTGTGATTGTGGCTGTGAGGGTGTGTGTGTGTGTATATGTAAACATATGTGTGAACCTGATGTCTGGTATCTTTCTCAGTTTCTCTCCACTTTCCATGTGGATGCCGGGAGCCGAGCATGGGTTCTCCTCAAGAGCAACAAGTGCTCTTAACTACTGAACCATCTCTCCAGCCCCCACACTGCTTCCTGAGATAAGATCTCTTACTGTACTGGGAACTCACCGGCTCGGCTGGACTGGTGAGCCAGTGAGTTCTAAGGATTTGCCCATCCCTACTGCCCCTGCCCCATCCTTGCTCTGTGGATGCACAATGTTTCGGCTGCCTCGTTTGTGGGGTCTGGGGATCCAAACTCAGTTGCCTATGTTTGTGTAACAATCACTTTACCCAATATTTCCAGTTCCTAAAAGTGTTATTTTAAGAACACCTTGGAAACAATGGTAATTGCTACTACTTGGTCATTACTCACCAACTCTGTGTCAGGAGCTGGGCCAGGCCCAGAGGTGCCCCAAGGAGATCAACCTGGCTCAACAGTGGAGTATGTTCACTGAGAAAGAATTTTTATTTCTCACTGAATATGTGACAGAATCGAGCATGGGAAAGGAGAGAATAATTCAGTAAAGAACACCAATAATCCTCTGTAGTGTTCCTAGATTATAGGATGGGACAGGAACAATGCATTTAAAGTTTGAGCCATTGTCCCACTGGGCCTTTGGTGACTACAGTCAAGCCTACAGAAATTAATCCAACTAGTTCACACCCCAGCTTTTTTTTGAAGGCATACCTGTGGTTCTGTGCGCCTCCTTTCAGGAGGGCAGGTGCCAGGCTGACTCACCTGTTTGACCTCGGCCTGAAGGTGCCGCAGTTGGAGACACTGTTCCAGTCGCTTGTGAGTCTGCTCCGCATTGAGCTCCAGTTCATGCTGCTTCTCGTGGAGAAACTCCAGCAATTCCTGCACCTGAGCTGCCAGGTCAATGTCCTTTTCACAGATTAACTCAATTCCTGGTTTTAAAAAAAAATTGCAAGCATTTAAAAACCAGGCTGCATGGTGATGACAACATTGCCTTAATTATGTAAGAAAGATGGACTTTGGGAGCGGCCATTATTGGCCCTCTCCCAACCTCTACAGAGCTCTCGGTGCAGCTGGACAGATCCTGCAATTAGTCCTTGCTTAGGATGCTAGGAACATGCTGGCTCTTTAGAATGAATGAATCCTTTGTCCAGGAAGCGATTTTCAATAACGACAAGACCAGTTCCTTTTCATAAACAGGAGAGAGGGCGCTGCAATTCTGGAAGCCCATCCTAGGCAAGACAGTGCCTGGCGGCACCTGTGTGGAGACTTATCAACACCCAGACCCTTAAGCAAACTTCTGAACCATCTCGGAAATGATAAAGCCCAATCAAAAGGACCCTGTCTCAGGAACTCCTGCCAAGGGCATATTCTATTTTAACTGCTTAGCTATCATTTATGGTTAGATGAAAGTAACTACTTAAATCTCCTAAGAAATCAATGTTACCTTCCAAATAGACACAATAAATATTCCCAACAATAACACAGGGACACTGAACATTATTCATTCAGAAAATCTGCCAGCTTTACGTTTTGCCCACACATGGAGCTTGCTCACTGTTCTACTGACTCAAAGCAGTTCCAAGGCCAGTCACTTGCTGATTCGTGTTTCCAGGGTTTATGAACATAGCACCCAACCCAGAAAAACAGCCAGCTTGTAATGGGCATGACAATCAGTACCCGCCAGCCAAAGGTACAGCTCTGTCCTGGTCACCTTCCCACCTTGCCCTTTCTGTATTCCTCTCCTGACACTTTAGCACAGACTTGCTTGCTTTCTTCTCTGTTCATCCAATGTTCTGTTTACCTATCACCGGCAGGGTCCAAGACAGCCTGCCTCTAATGGATTTTGGCTTCAGTAGGGTTACTGATAAAGCCATTTCTTTCCCTTACTGGTGGCTAGAATTTTAGTGGCTTTTGTTCTGTTTCGTCTTTTGTTTTTTAGCTTGCAAAATCCAGAGAGAATGTGTACTCGCTCTAGACCCAGTCCTGAGTTAGAATCCTGACCTTGAGCACGTCACTGTAAGTCTCAGAAGCTGGGATTTTCCACAGCTACCCACCTCCTACACACACTGCACAACTAGATGAGACGATGCACATTAGGTGTCTGTCACCTACACACGTGGGTATGGTGTACATGTCACACACACACACCGCCAACGGAGAACAATGTTTACACAAGTATAGACCTGACCCCTTGTTCCATCTCTAACCTCGGACTTACAACTTCCAGTCTTACACGCACGCGTCTTGGTTCCTGTCCAGGATGCAAACTGTGACCCATGCTGCTCATGATTGGTTGTCTACTTATTGGAGGGGTCAGCCTGGCCTGGTTCTTAGCCCCGGGGTAATTCTAACTCAGGACTGCCCATCAGTTCTGATCCTTGACTCTACCTTAGAGTCAGGTTTCTCATCTTGTAGCCTCTGACCCAAAGCAGTTGAGGTCTTGATGCCTACTTACATCATGTGTGAGATACAGCAGACTGGGGTCCCAACAAAAATGGGGTTCATATTAAAATCCCAGCAGCTAAGCTCCCAAAGGAGCACACCAAACTCAACATATGGCCGCCTACAACATCAATCATCTCTGGGAGATGCCTCCATTACCCTGGCATACCATCAGAAACCCATCCCTGCCACCCACATGCCTGCATCTGCATCTGGGAAGCACAAGGCACGTCTGCCCACACGGGGGAAAATTCGTTTCTGGAGGCAAAAATAGTGTTTTATATAAGGACAATATGGGAGAGTGGGAAAAAATATTTTCTGGTGTTACATGATAATAATTTCAGTATCTCTTCATGTTTATTTTTTTTTCTGTGAGTTTCATAATTCCAAGTCCCTGCTCCTGAAATATCTGTGGGAGACGGAAAAGAACGGCTTGTTCTTTTGGCAGCCAACCCCCTCTGGTTGCTATTTTCAGTTACCAGGGGGGTGCGGCAGGTAGAACATCTCTTGGGATGAAATAGAAAGAAGAATCAGAGCGATTTCTACTCCTCGTGCCTCGGCGGGGGAGCGGGGATGACCTCCGACCCTACGCTGACTTTCTGCAAATGCAATTTCAGCTCCATCTCTGCTTCGCTGAAGTTACAGTCTGGCTCTGTTCCAGCTCATCTTCCTCTGTCGCATCTCTAGTCTTCAATATACTGGGCTCCCTCTTTCTTTGGGAGGCAGGGGGGTGAACCCCTGTCTCTCTCATCACATGTGAATGGCTGCTCAAAGTTAGAAACTCAGCAGGGATGCTTGCTCAGCATGTCACTGAGAACCAGTACCCCAAGACCCAAGCTGTGCAATTCTGCTTGTGTGTTGCGGTCTTATGTGATGAAGGCAGGGAATGCAGGGGTAAGGGAATGTTGACTGCACTTCTTCAGTTACAGGTAGCACAAAGAGAGGACCATAAAGGCTTATCCTCGCCACATGCAGAGGAGCCCATTCCACACTCTTTCTTCCCCTGCTCTCGCTGGTGTGAGTTCAGCTAAAGCCAGCTGGTGACAGGAAAGTATCCAGATGTTCCCTGGGTAGACTTTGTCCTTGTCAACACTGCCCTCAATTTGATGTCAGACCTAGCTGCCCTGCTTAGGGGTTCAGTAATAATGCAGAATGACAATAGTTACTTATTCATTTTGGTCATCACGGAGTGGATATATTTGTCTTTCATTTTATTTTTCTTTTTAAGATTTCTTTTCAATGTCCCCCTACAGGAACCCGGACTGATCGCCCCTCAAAGGTGACTTCTTAGACCGTGCTCATCCTGTGACTGGAATGTAGGCTCTCTGATGTCAGGGCCAAGTTTGTTCCATTCATCATTGCCTCTTCTGACTGTGTGCTCGGCTCATATTACTCATGCCCAGCTCTGGCCAGTGAGCGAGCAGGCCTCTTTAGGGATGAAGTGGGTTTGCGTAGCCTGTGGAGAGCTCTGAGTAGCGTCAGACTTAGGTTTAAAGCTACGCTCTGAAACTTACAAATGGTAACAGTCTGGGGTCTGTACCCTGTCCCAAGCCTTGGTTTCCTCATCTGTGCAATGGGAATCATAACTACAGACCGCAACAAGGACTAGGTACAGTATATATGGTGTCTGGCACTTCTGTCAGCTCCAAATACTCGTTTTCCACGGTGACCTTTTTACTTGAGGGACATTCATGAGAATATAGTGCTGATTCCTGAGGAAACTGCTAAATAGTTTACACACACAAAATCTAATGATGGGCATTCATGTACTTGCTCAATGTATATTGCCATACACTATGGTGTTTTGAATGTTACTAGATTAATGTTTTCACCATGGTTCACACTGGGTTTACCTGGAGAACCTTTGAAAACCACCATGTCCTGTAAACACCACAGGCCTAGAATCTCTGGCTGGCTGGAACTTGGCCATTAGATATTCATAAAGGCCCCGAGGAAAGGCTAACGACAATCAGAGTTCATAAGCACTAGACAGGATGACAGCAGCCACAGCCCAAGAAGCAGATATTTCATTCTATACCCAGTTTAGAGCACTCTGCGTTCATGCTCCAGGTCACGGCTAATCAAGTGGCTCTCTGTAGGTCATGGTACTATCTTACTATTGTTTTTGTGGAGCTAGAATTGGACCCAGGACTGTGCACATGAGGCAAGTGTTCTGCCACTGAGTGACAATCCCGGCCTCCACCATCACTTTAATTTTCTCAAGAAAAGAGACAACTCAGTTAGGGACCAGAGTTGGGCATCCCTGGCTATACCACCAGACCCAGAAGGCTCTCAGCTGTTTCTGTTCTTACAGACAGTGTTTGCCTCAGCTAGAAGACATCTTCTCTTCCCTCCACTCCAGCCACTCATCTTTCTAGGCCATTTTTTAATCATATTTTTTAGATCAGTGTTGTCAACCTCAGCACAGAAGCTTAAGGACAGTCTAAGCCCACTGCAGACCAACCGAGGATGACTCCCAGGCGGTGAATCCCAGACACCTGTATTTTAAAGTGTTCCCCAGGTGACTCTCAATGTGTGGATCTGTTTTGCACCACTGGCTTCCGTTAAGATTCTTTTCCTTTCTTCTCAGTGCCAATAGTTCCCATCCCTGCTAAACCTAGAGTAGCTTTTCATTCTGAAAAAGAACAGCCTTTGCACTTCCTTTCCATTTATGGCACAGAGAAAATGACTTGTGGTCTATTATTTTTGCCTTCATTTGTCCCACCCACACCAATGTTCATTCTTGTTTAATTTAGCAAATGTCATCATTGAGCATTCGCTATGAATAAGACATAACCACCGTGCTAGAGGCTGCTGTGTGGAAAGACCTCACTCACGTGGTTCAAGTAGCTACTGGGAACCAAGCAATCCCAATAGGATGCTCCGTGGGCTAGAATGCAAGCATGCCACTGGATACCTCGTGCCTAGCTGGACCACTTCCATGCTCTTGTGTGACCGCATGTTGTATATCGCCTTTCCTTAGAGAAAGGCGAGGCTTTGGGGAGATAGGATGACAAGTTCCAGGACACACAGGTGGGAAGAATGACTGGCATTCACCCCCGTACTTCCTCTCACATTTGTGTTCTTAGCCTGCATGCTGCAGGAGGCTCTCCACAAGCACACTTTAAGTATGTATTTCCTGGTGGTGCAGACATGTAATCCCTGAGATTTAGGAGGTAGAGACAAGAGAATAGCAGGTGTAAGATCTGCCTGGGCTACAGAGTGAGCCAAAGAACAGCCCGTGCAACTTAGTAAAAACTGGTCCCCAAATAAAAAGTTAAAACTAAAAGAGACAGAGGTAGAATGTGTCCCTAGCAAGTGTGATGTCATAGGTTCAAGTCTCACTGCCACCAACAGAATGTTCAACCGCTGAGCTGATATTCCCAGTAGGAGCAGCCAACTCAAGGCATTACTGACACAGACGCCAAGGATATTTTTGTGCATGTGCATATGCTTAAGTGTTTATATACAGTAATGTAGTGTGTACCTGTACCGTGTGTGCGTGCTTGGAGGCTGTACATTAACACTGATTGTCTTCCTCTATCATTTTCCCTACTATCTTTTGAAAAGGCTCTCTTCATTGAACCTGGGGCTCACTGATGGCCTCAACTGGCTAAAAAGTGAACTATGGGGACTCGCCTGCTTCTCTGCCTCGCCTGCTCCTTTCAGGGTTAGGATCACAAAAGTGTGCCACTGTGCCCTGGGATCCAAACCCAGGTCCTCGTGCTTCAACCACTGAGCCATCTCTTTAACCATCCACAAGAAATTTTCCAGACTTAAAAACGTGACGTGAAAGGGGAGCTTGATACTTTCAACCACAAAAGCAACAAGTCTGTAAGTCATGACGTTCTTGTCTTAGGACTAAGGTCCAATGTCACAGTTGGCTGGATCCAGGACCTGGGTAGAAATCAGCACGACAGGAGGCTGAACCACGGCAAACAGGAACTGGAAGGGATTTGCAAACCAAGTCCATACGCTAGACTAAACAGAGAGACTGAGGTCTAACGAAGAAGAAACAGAATGTTCAGTCAGGCTGCTCTTGGGCAGCAGAACTGGACTTGGAATTCAGAGAGCAAGTTTTCCTAACAGCAAAATCTACCACCACCCAACCTGAGGGTCAAGCAGACAGAGCTGCAGTGAGGAAAGGGTGGGAGCTGACTGGGATAGTTTTCCTGTTTCCCCAACTCCTAAGGGGATGCTGACTCATACCAAGGCTTTTGCGTCGGGTAGTACTGTGGGTATACTGGAGGCTTCTGGGAAACCTGACTCAATGCTGTGAACATCACACCTGAAAATAAGCACATGTAAATTCGGGTTTTGTTTTGTTTTTTTTGTTTTTGTTTTTTTTTTTAGAGCAGGCTGGCCTCAAACTCACAGAGATCCCCCTACCTCTGCCTCTGAGTGCTGGGATTAAAGGCATGTGCTACCACCGCCCGGCCACATGCAAATTCTTCAGTTCCATGAACTACTAAAAATAACCAGGTATAAGCCTTCATTAATGTAGCAGGAAGGGAGAAAAGTCTTCATTTTGACCATTGTCCTTATTTTCTGGTACAATTGTTTATTTTTACCTTTACTCAAAATTCATTCTCAGACCTTTATCTCTGAAATTCTGCATTCCTTAGTGGAGTCCTGCTCTGCATCCACCACCACCCCCACACTCTCCCCCCAGGTCCAGAGTGACTCTGACCTGTTGTGCTCAGAGTGGCCCAGATGCTTCTCTGCAGGGAGGGGCAAAGACAGACAGTGAGCCTTCCTAAAACCCAAGGATCCATTTCCCTTTCTGTCTCACAGGCTCTGCCAGACTGAACAGCTAGCTATGGTAGGCGGAGGGGAACAGGCAGTCTCAGTGGAGAGGGCTGAGGAGGCCAACCAAACTTCAGCAAAGCTCTGATCTAGAACAGGATATTGTGGGGGTGGGCAGCCCATCTGCCTGGGGGTACTGTCACCCACTCAGCCCTCCTGCTTCAGATGGATGCCAAGCACAGCCAACCTCCAGTCACAAGCAGTCCTCAGAGGCTGCCAGCTCCCAGCAGTCTTTCGGGTACCATGGGTATTTGGATCTGGAGATAGAAGTTGGCTTGCTGAAGGTCACATCAGTACACGTGTCCATTTGAGGAACCACGCAGAAAGATGAAGGACAAGCGTCTGGGCTGCTCTGCCCAGCCTGTCTTCTAGTTACCGTGTATCTCTGGACTTCCATCACAGCTACATGGCCAGCTGTAGAGAGCCATAAAGGGAGCTGCAGGGGTAAACCAACCCCTGAGCACAGATAAGATGCTCAACCATGGAAAAGGGACCACCAACAGGATGCTCAACCACAGAAAAGAGACCACCAACCACTGTGCCATCCTCTCCCTGCGTCTCAAATGTCAACAGACATCCGATCTACCCAGAGATTCTGTTTGCACGGAGACTCAGACTTGCACTCACAAACATCTCTCTGAAGGTGGGCCCGAGCACTGCCGTTCTGAGAAGTCCCCAGGAAGACTGCGAGTGGACAGCCCTTCTTTGTGGGCTGTACACTTAGAGTGAGCTGTGTCTCACAGACAACTGCATCCTGTTTATGACACAGAAGGAAATTCATGGGATGATTTTGGTGTAAACAGAACTCAGTGGGCTCTCCCTGCTCTGGTCCAAGGTGATGTTCATTGGAACGGCTTACAAGGCTTGCTTTTCAGACTGCTAAAGTAAATACAATATTGTAAAGTTCGGTTGGACTTTCAGGTGCTTTCTGTCTATTTCACGGTAATGTTCCCCACCAGAGGTGTGTAGCCCAACTGTGTTTTAAAGATGTGACAGCCTCAGTCCAACTGCTTCGGCCTGGATAGCAGGGAACATGACAACAGGCTATGTGGGGATGGAGAGGTGGCAGAAGCCCGGCCTTGCACAGCTCGTAGAAAAGCCAGGTGCTTTCCTTTGCTCTGCACTCCCTATCTCCCCGAAATGCTTTGCCTCGCTCTAGTTCCAGAAAATGCGATCACATGTTTATTGCATACGTTTTGAATAACGTTTCTTGAACAGAAAAAGCCCTAAATAATGTCATGATTTCCTAAGAAGTGATGAAATTACATGATCTTCCATAAACTTTTATCAGCACTACTTAAACTCATCTACAGATCAGTCATTAAAAACAACAGAACTCAAGGATTCTGGGAAGTATCAGCCAGAGATCAGGGGAACGCCTACGAGGTAGCAGAAGGAGCCAGGACTGAGGCATCAGTGGCAGAGTGGCATAGGAGCTTGCTACCACCCCCCATGGCACAGGAGCTCACTACCACCCCCCATAGCACAGGAGCTCACTACCACCCCCCACGGCACAGGAGCTCACTACCACCCCCCACGGCACAGGAGCTCACTACCACCCCCCATAGCACAGGAGCTCACTACCACCCCCCATGGCACAGGAGCTCACTACCACCCCCCATAGCACAGGAGCTCACTACCCACCGCAGCAAACAACTCTACAGGTCTCAAACTGCTCTTGGTTTGTTTCTTAACTACCACTTTTAAAACCTTGCACCAATTCCCACCACTGATTCTTCCACTCCCTCCTGAGAACCCAGAGACTTTGGCTCTAGTCTCTCCTTTTCCACAGCCTAACCTGGACGGCCCTGCATAAGTTACTTCAGCTCTTACGACTCTGTTTCCTCTTTAAAACAGAGGCAAATTTTATACTCTTTGTCTCTGTAGGTATAAATCTGGAAGACCTTTGCTTCCATCCTCACTTCTGCCAAGGGAACGAGAAGCCACTCACCTGAGGCCTGCACCTCCATGATATACTGGTGCAGGTCCTGGCCCTGCTGGATGACCTCAAAGGTCATGTTGTTCATGGCCAGCTTCCTCTCCGTGTGGCGCTGTAGCCGCTGCTCTGCCAGGGTCAGATCCTCCGTGTTGAAGTCATTCATCTGCCGGAGCAAGTCCTCATTCCAGGCATCCAGCTCTGCTGTCACCTGGGAGAAGCAGCATCATCAGATAGTGCTTGCTGGGCCCACAAGAGGCTGCTAGGTCACAGCTCTTGGCTGAAAGCCTTATCAACTAACCCACCCCTGGCTTTCCACTTCCCAAAGGTTTCCCCAGGGCTCAATGTCTATAGCAACAGCAAATGAATGGCTGTGAGCATCTGCACACTGAATAACGGTTTATAAAGTTTTGGCATATTCATCTCATCATGACCCTCACAATGGCCCAGCCAGGCTGGCGGTATGGCAGTCTCCGGGTCTTGCTTCACTCAGAGAGATGGAGTAGCGTGGCTGAAGTTCGCCTTGATAGGGACACAGTCGTCCAGTTCTCCCATCTGCAAAGACTTTACCCATCGTCTCACAACTGTTATTATAAAATATTTCATAGATGAAGAAACCTTCAGAGCTAAGTAGTTAGTGTACTCCAGAAGCCAAAATTGGGGGCTAGAGAAGCCTGGGGAATGGCTCAGGGTCTCAGTTAAGGGTCTGGTGAATATCAAAGCCCGGGTTTCCCTTCTGGTTACTGTGTTCCATTGTGCTAGATTCTCTCTCTTCATTACAAAGGCTGAGAGCTGAAAAGTGTGACCAAACCAAGAGTATATACATAACATTCCATTCGCAACCTGTGGGTCACAACCCTTTGGGAGGATTGAGTGACTCTTTCACAGGGGTCACCTAAGACCATTAGAAAACACTGATATTTACATTATGATTCATACCAGTAGCAAAATTAGAGTCATGAAGTAGCAACGAGAATAGTTTTATGGCTCAGGATCAGCACATGAGGAACTGTATTAAAGGGTTACAGCTTTAGAAAGGCTGAGAACCACTGCTCTAGAAAAACCCAGCAGATTATAATCTACTGAAAGCAGTAATGATGCTAACGAAGTCTTGAGCATGGAATAAATAAAAGCATTGCCCTGACGCGGACTGGCTAGTTGTTCATGCTCTACACCTTAACTCAAGTGAGTGCACCTAACTGCTTCCAGTTGTCTGCTAACAAACACCTCGTCCTCCACCCTCTTCACAGTCTCTGCAGTAAACCACAGAGAAGGACTTCCAAAGCACTGGATTACACTATTCCACAAATCAAAGTTTCCATGATGCCTTGTGTGTCATACCCACAACCACTGAAGGAAAGCATGTGTGTGGCCATCTTTTCTGAGGACTGGGAACGGAAGTCTCTCTGGGTCACACAGTTGCAGCGTGGCCCAGTCTAAGTGCATGTCTTGGAGCTTCAGTTTAGTGGTTTCCATTACACTGGGTCGCATCCCAGCTGACAGGTGGCATCATTGTTATAGTGACCGAATGCACGTTGCTCTAAAGGCATCGGAGGACACCAGGAAGTAGAAGCCAGCTAGAAGCAAAAGCAGTGCTGCTGTATTGCAAGCTATGGACCATGCAGACTTGGTTGGGAGAACAAAGCAGTCCTTTGCAAGGGGCTGCTTGCCTGGGCTATAGGATTCCATTTGTTGTCTAAGGGTAAGATCTTCCTTCTAGCAAAACAGAAGCAGACAAAAGCACAGCAGCTGGCTTTGAAGTGGCGATGCAGGGACTGAAGAATTCCTCCCTGATGGCTCTGGTTCCCACTTCATGCCCCAGATCTTTTCAGTAAGAAAACAGATTTCTGTTGGACCCTTGTCTTTGAGGAACACTTTACTTTCTAACTGCAGTTGGGGTTAAATGGAGAATAAGAGATACCTCATTTTATAATTTATGAATGGACGTGCTGCTATAAATGCTACTAGAAGTCGGCTTTTGCCTCCTATATTGTAAAAAGTTAGGAGTATGATTCACATGAAGTGCACATCTTTTGAGCACTCAGTTCTGAGAGTTTGGACAATTTCCTACGTTTGGATAGATAGTCATCACACAAAGTAAAACACAGACCCATCACTGCAGGGAGCTCATTTTCAGCCATTTCCTTGTGCGTCCCTTGCACGAGGAAGCACTTTCAGAGATCTGTCAGGGAGGGCTGCCTATTCTCGGATTTTCCATGACTGAAATCAGAGAGCACACACTTTCTGCCTGGCCTTGGGCTCAGCATGCTTCTTTATGTAAGTCAGTGTTGTATCCATTGTTGACGCCTTGCTGGAAACGAGTGGAATCCATTCCCCAGATGGCTCACAACTTGTGTATTTTCTCTCCTGCCGACCAGAGTGTGTTGTTACTGTGAGTAAGGCTGATGTGTGAAGTCTCACACCACTCTGTCTGAGGGCATAGCGTTTCACTGCTTTTGAGTGGAATGGGTTCGTGTTTCTAAGCAAGCAGCAGGGTCCGTCAAGGGGATTATAACGTGTGACGGCCCCAGTAACAATGGATGGAAGTTCCAGGTGCCCACCGCCTTCACCACCTTCTGTCACTAAGGTCTGTTCAGTCTTGACACTACCACATGGGAAACGATAGATCACTGCCGTTGTAAAATGGACCGACCTCGTGGCTATTGATGTGGATAATATTTTTATATGCTTTGCTGACTATTTTACATCTACCTTTATAAAGAGCTTTTTTATTCTGTCGGTGTTTGTTTTTTGAGACAGATGTTGCCATGTAGCCAAGGCTAGCCCTAAACTGAAAATCACCCACCTCAGACTACATGCTGGGATTATAGCAATGTAACCACCACATCCAGCTGGTGGATCATCTTCAGGCTATATATCTGTAAGTCTCCTCAATATGTTTGAATATAAATTCTTTATGAGACAATCTACTGAAATAGGCAAAACCATAACTTTAGGTCTGTTCCTTGCCTGGAAATACAGGGAATCAGGGTGAAACTAATAACAAGGCATGAGGAGGGGCGGGGCCTGCCCTGTTATTTCAGTTTCAACGTTTGCTTTGTTTCTACAAAACTGATCCTACAAATGGGTCTTTCTGTCACAAGAGGATTCCAGATGGTCCCAAGGCCAGGAATCTCTGTACAAGCTGGTGTTGGGGTCAGAAGACGGTTTCAGGTGGGAAAAAGAGGCTCCGGGGTCTGGCACCTTGGGACTACGTCCTAAGCCAAAGGGAAAATCTATCGTCACCTGTGTTCAGTGTTTCTACACTCTGCCTCCTCTCTTCTCACCCCTCCACCCTCTTCTATTGACAAAGGCAGGCTGACGCTGAAGGCCACTGTGTGGCCTGAAGGAGGAGGGCTGCCAGAGCCAGCTGTTGAACATCTGACTTCAGGGGCTACTTCCCCGACCTATAGCTCTTCAGCTGCCAGCTGATTCATTCCTTTTCCTAGTTTCCTGAAACACAGTCAGCCAGAGTGCTCAGTCTGACCTGTATGTATTCAACATGTCCTGGGGATAGTCTCTTTCAGGAGTATTTTATGTCCTCAAGGAACATTCTTTTACTGGTTTCTTTTCCACTTCTTTCTAGGGTCCACGGCTGGCTTACAACAGGGGCTCATTTTGTCCTTTTGCTCCTAATTTCACCTTACCTTACTGCTAACGAGCAAGGTCATTTTCCACCTGTACATTACGCTCTTCTGTGGTTTCTTGCTGGTCCTGAGAGTGAGCTCAGCCTAATCATCACCTGGTACCACAGCTCTGAAACACCTTTGATCCTAAGAGTGGCTCAGCCCCACCATCACCTGGGTACCACAGCTCAGCCCCATCACCACTTGGGTACCACAGCTCTGAAATGCCCTTGTCAGCCTCCTAATCTACCCAAGTAAGTTCCTGATCACTCTTCAGAACACACCCTACACCTCAAAAGCTTCACAATCTGCCAGGCACAGACAATCACCCCAACACTTGGGGTGGTGGAGGTGGGAGTGGGGGTGCATCTGCTCTCACAGAGACAAGACTGAGAAGTAGAGCCTGCACTGGAAATGAACTTGGTGATTTAACTAAATTTGGAGAGGATTTGGCTAAGCTTAAAGTAGAGCCTGAACCAAACAAAACAGAGGAGATAGAAGGCTCCCAAGTGCACCCAGCTTTTAGCCGGCCTGTTTTGTTGTTTTCTTCCACTCAATTAGCTCCTCATCAACTCCCAGACTGCTTAGCAACCCCAGTGGCCCTGGGGCCTCTGTCTTCTTCACTCGCTTGATTCCGAGTTTTCAGATATGATAACTAAGTCCAGTGTGTGGCTGAAGAACGAGGCCCTTCTCAAGGGGCCTGAAGAATGATGGCCTCTTTGAGAGATATTTTGGAATGAATATTGTTCTAAAAATTGTCTGTTCTAGAGATACCCAGAAGGGAATTAGATAAATAGCTAAAACTTCATTTTTTAAAGAGAAGATAAGAAGTGAGAGAAGAAGCCCAAGACTTTCCGACCAGAATTGAGTCACCAAGATCAATATTGTGCTGCTAAACAGCTGGTGGACAGGAGTTATCCTGTTCCCGTACAGTCCTCAGGCTCCTCCCATGCTCAGTCTTCTGACGTGTTTAGGTTTGGAGAACTTGTTAACCCTCTTCCGCAAGTATTTTATTCTACACCTGTCTAAATAAAAAAAAATTATCTTCCTCTTTTCTTATCTTCCCTTTCTTTACTCCTTTTCTTTAAAAAATAATCATAAATCAATGTGGTGGTTTGAATGAGAATATATTTAAATGCTTGGTTCTCAGTACATGGGACTGTTTGGGAAGGATTGAAAGGTATGGCCTTGTTGAAGGAGGTGTGTCACTGGGGGTGGGAGCTAAGGCTTCCAAAAGCTCGGCCATTACCAGTTAGCTCTCTCTGTCTCATGCTTGTGGATCAGGATACAGGTCCTCAGCTACTGCTCTATTGCCAAGAGCCTGCCTCCCTGCCGTCCACCATGCTCCCCACTCTGATGGTCACAGATTCACCCTCTGAAACTGTATTACTTTCTTACACAAGTTGCCTTGGTCATGGCGTCCTGGAATAGCAATAGAAAAGTAACTAAGAAAATCAGGTGTTTTGTGTTTGTTTGCTTTGTCTTTTTTTTTTTTTACTTGAACTTTTAAATCAATATGTTCCTTGACTGAGTCAATAAATTAATTGTTTATGGCCTTGTGTAAATACTAGGCCTAATTTACCACTGTAAAATAGTATGCTTAACTTTTTACAGTAGGGCATTTTGGAGGCCAATGGAAAATACTTAGTTTTCAATTTTTTCATTTTAAGAAATGTCAAGTCTCCCAAGGTGTTTTTTTTTTTCCAACATATATTTGTTGCTCATTCTTTACCTGGCAGAGCATGAGAGCTGGGCATCCTTTTGTCCTGGGTAAGCCACATTCCTGGCTGTAGAGTGTGTGTCTGTCTGGTGCTACTGCATCTTTACTGGGGCACAAAGGCACACAGCATGGAACCTTGATGAGATCATCTGAGCTCCAGACCTAAGCGTCCATCAGGGATCTCTGATAATCTACTGAAAACCATGGCTCTTGGGAAGTTGTACATATAAACGAGTGCTAATGAGGGTTTTTGAATTTTTATTTTCATTTATTCTTTTGAAGGAAGATGTTAGGGGAACCTCCCGATGATTCTGATACGAGCTTAACAAAAACTTTAGAGGCAACTCTTAATGTTTTGAAGGAGGCTGACTTCACTGTATTCATTATGTGACCCCTTCTCATAAGTATGCTTAGAAAATGCCACCAAGAAGAAAAACTTTAAAATATGTCCTCAAATAGACCTTGTTGGGAGGGGTTAGTCAGTATTCAATCCTTTGTAGTTTCGCAGTGTAGCAAGGGAAGAAGAGATGAAGCTAAGCGGGGCAATGAGGTCCTTAGGTGGCATGGCCCACTGTGACCATGGAGGGTTACTGCTGTGTCCCTGGAGAGGTGTGCCCACTGAGCACCACAGAGTCCTGATGACTGAGGCCAACGTTTCAAACATCTACAAGCTTGACAGTGACATGAAAATTAAAGGCTCTCTATTTTCATAAGTTGTAGGACTATGCAAGCAAAAAAACAAACAAACAAAAAAAACAAAAAACGGAAAGAAGAAAAACAAAGAAAGAGAAAGAGAGGGAAGCTATCACATAAGTTAGAAAAAGAAAGTTAGTATATTAAAAGCGCCTAGCTCAGGGAAGAGAAATAGCAACACAAAGCTAGATAAGTTCGGGCACGAGGTCATTGAAAGTCCCTGCCTTCCATGATATACACTGGGAGACGCCAGTCTCAAGCAGGACACGTTCTCACCATGGGCTAGCTCGAGTCCCTTTCTCAGAGGGCATTGAAGAGCAGCGACACTCAGAGGTCACGCTTTTCTAGAAGGAACTGGGAATGCATCTCACACAGACGAGAGATCTCTGGGTTTCCAGATACAGGACAGAACCGTGATGGACATACTCAAATATTTTCAAGAATTTGAAACAGTTCCCCCCTATTTTCTAATTTTCTCAGGAGACAGTCAAGAACAAAAGTAAAAATGGTCAGAGATTTTGATTCAGTAAAACAATGAAATCCTGATTTTTCTTCCTTCTCCTCAATCCTCTTTTTCTGAGATCTGGAGATTTTTCTAGCTGAGATGGGAAGACACCCTCCAAGTTGCCAAATTCTGGCCCCTGGTTGGCCTTCTTATCGGATATAAACTCATGAGAAAAATCCTGTTTGCAGCCTGGCTGGACCAGGTGTTGCCCATTCTGTATCTCTACATACTGTGCCTCCCTATCATAGACTCAGCATGCTGATGATTCTGTCCACGTGTTTCTCTAACTTGCCCCCTCAATGTTCTGATAAATGTCCACTGAGCTGAATTTCTATGCAGGAGAATAGCCAAGAGAACAATCACATTTCAACCTAAGACATTAACATGTACACATTGAATTATCTGAGAAGTCAAGATCAACAGTAAGGTACAGCCAGCTTTCCTTTCTTTGGGCAGAAGCTTCCTCTTGTAATGAAACCTTCCCAGGTTCTGCCTGATTCCCACTCATCCTCATAAAAACCTGATAACTTGAGAGTTGGTGGCTCTATTTCTTATTAGGGTTAATAATAGTTCGTATAACTTTCAAGTTCATTAAGCAAGCTTTGCAATTGTAGACTGAGAGATATTTTGAAAGACTCTATCTGTGGTCCATACTTTCACAAAATTACTTATTTAGAGTCTATTTTCTTGGTGTTATTTTGAGTACTCCTCCAAGCTGTGCATGCTCCCCTCAAGGAAGGCCACAGTCTGATCCGAGGACAAGCGTCCCTCTATAAACGTGCATCTATACACATTATCTGCACACATATTTTATCAGGCCGGTGAGAAGTCTGCCCCATTCCTCCAGAGTCTCACCAGCAGATTGGTGATCACGAGGCAGTTGGCAGATTGGTACAGAGCAGGAGAGGGCTTCTTAGAGCAGGCAGCAGCCACACTCAACCCCGAGAGGCTGCCCGTGGCACAGCTGTTCATTGTTGTCAGTGTTCTTCAAGTTATTGCTCTTTTCGTGCCCCCATTAAATGAATGTATCTATCGTCTAGTTTACACGAAAGCAACCCTGCACGGAGACACATGGCTTAGCAGATTCCCCGCAAAGAAAATGCTGTTTGGAGAAAACCCAAATCATGAAAGCAAAAAAGCACTGAACTTCCTGTCAGCTACATTATGGGCTAAAGAGACAATGACAATCAAATCAGATCTGTTAAACAAGCAAAATATAATTGGAAACTATCAGAAGACTACTTGAAATCTGAAATCACAGCACCTCATGAAAAAGTTAAACCTCATCCAAGGTTACTATAGAGTTTTGGGATTACTAGCCAATTACTGAACATTTTTATAATTAAAAAACTACTCTGTGTGTGTGTGTGTGTTAAAGGGGGGCTATACCTTCAAAAACATTTTATTGAAAATGTGAATAATCAAAAAAACTGAGACCACTGGCTTATTTCTATTTCTAAACACATTTATTTCTGATTATTCTAGTTGTAGAAAGCTTAGAAATGCAAGAAAATATCAAAGATAAAATAATTTTTCCAAGTCCTTGCCACCATGAAATACACATTATTAGCCCATGTCTTCTGCTCTCTCCTGTCACGATGAATTCATACGAATGCCTTTCACAGAGGGGTGGAGTCTATAGACTTCATAGGGCTGCACTCTGGGTCTGGAGACAAGCTGCCCAAGAAGGTATGTCAGGAATGCAGCCACATCCTGGTACTGAGCTTAATAAACCTGGGACTAGTTTCTCTTCCATGGTGAACACATTATGATCTCATTCCAGGTGATAATGTGAAAGCCACATGTGCCACCCTGACTGAGCAGAAAGAGGCAGGGCAGCAGTGTGTGCTTTCCGAATGTTTAAGTTAATTAGAGCATCTCAGCCATCAGTGTGATATGGCTGAGGAGTCATGCTTAGATGGCCCAGATGTCAGGGTAGCGGACCTGCTCCACTTCCAGTAATCCCTAGAAACTTGGACTGTGTCCACCAAATGCCTTCCTTTAGGAACAAAACCAGAGCTGCACTGTCCCGGCTTGTGTCAGTTCTGACGTGGCTCTTTTCACAGAAACCACCCTCAGTTTCACACTCCGAAGCTTCTCCAGCAATGAGTTCCTATCCCCACACTGAGGCACAGTTGGTACTTGAGACAATCTCATCGCCCTTAAAAATCCCTTATGACCATCTGACTTGAGGCAGAGCTTCCCATGGGTCTGCAGGATTTTCATTTCTAGCTAGGATTGGATGCAGCAGCTCCCTCCAGCTTTCTACCTGCTCCCAGGTGGGGACCAGACCCTCTGAAACTTGATGTCATATTTCATGTCAATAGATGCAAAACCAAACTACTATTTTTATCCCTTTCATTTTATCAGCCCCTCATGCTATTTGCCCACCACATACCAAGTGTTTTAAGGTGCTGTTCCATACTAGGGGAAGGGATCTTGTATGTAGAATAGCTAAAGAATACAGAATCTATAAATGAAATAAAAACCCCTCTGCCAACATTTGAGTTATTCCTAACTTTAATGTATTTGACTTGCATTTCTTTAAAAGGTTATTCTCTACATATGCTACGGATTGTCTTTCTTCTTGGAGCTGCCGACTTCACAGCTACAGTGTGACGTCCACTAACGCCCGGCCTGCGTGCATCAGCTAAGGCGGCTGCCTAACTTGAAAACCTTCGCTCATGGAACCAGGGAGCCCTGTGACATTCCTTTAAGAACCCCACACCCAGCCGTGCAGTTGTTTAGGAACCAAGCAAGATGTAATGAACAGTGACAAAAAGCTGCCCAGTGCAGCGGCCCACACCAGGAGGTGAGCAGAGGGGCTCTGCTCAGCAGTCAGGATGGAGGGGACTCGTGGGATGTGAGTCCTGTGAGTTCTAAAGTGACGTCTAATACACAATCCCTCTGATTTCTTCACGCTACCTACCACTCTGCAGATGCAGCAGTAGCCTCGGCCGTCATCCTCCCCGCCCCTCCCTTCCCGTCTTCTCTCCTGCTTCCCCGTACCTCGATGGTGTACTGCTCGAAGATGCGCAGCTGCAGGAAGATGTCCAGCTTGATCTTCCGCTCGTGAAACAGTTCTTCCATCTGCACCTGAGCATCATCCAGCTGCTGGAGGACAGACTCGATATGGCTGATAGAGCTCGTGTGGGGCGTCTTGTTGTTGGACACAGCTGAGTCCCTGTGGCAGAGCACGGAAAGAAGAGAGAGAGGGGGCCTTGCTGTGTTAAAAGTGATGGAGGAGCAGGGTGGTTCTCCGCACCTGGGCAAAGGGGATGCGAACAGGTTAGCCTTTTAACAGACTCTCAGAGGGCCACTGTGGCCTGATACCATCTTCTTAGCAGGAAAACCAGAGATGAATGAATTCACCCTTTTTGGAATTCATACTTTTATTTCCAAGATTTGCTGCTCTCCTATCCTCAAAGGGATAGAAGGAAATAAACTGAGAGAAAGGTCATAAAACATCAGAAAAATAGAATGACTCCATATACATGGCTAGTCTAAGATACAGCTTTAACACACACACATATGCACACACGCACACACGCACACAACAGAAAACATAAAGGTAGACAAAGGAATTTGAAAAGCAAAACCAAAAACCTTCCTATTTCTACCTCACAGGACTGTTAAAATAAAATGGCATTATGGATACCAAAATTATCCGCCTACTTCACAATGCTGTGCTTACACTGTGGGCTGATGTTCTGAAACAGACTTCAAGCCACAGTTAGGGAAGCATAGGATCTAAATCCTGTAAACACAGTTTAGGTTCCTGTGCTGACCTATCTAGGCTGCTGGCCTTGGGAAATCACCAACTCCAACCTCTTTTGACAAACAGACTTCATCTCTCCCTCCTCACCCTACATTTTTGCCACGAAGTAGGCAGTTGTGTGAACTGTGGCCAGGCACAAGCAATGAGCCTGAAAGAGCACAAGGAAGTGTCAAGGGTTTCCCTAGGGCGTGGTCAACCTGGGAGGTAAGGCTAGATCACATGGGCTGGGACAAGGATTTCAGAGAGGATGGGTTTTGATTTGGCAGAAGGGAGGAGACTGTTCCCTCAGTGGCCCCTATAAAAGAAGTAAGGATACGAGGCGAGACACATTGCAGAGTGGAACCAGGTTACAAAGAGATGGACTTGTTCAGGAAAATGACTTTGGAGGTGGTGAGACCACCAAAGAGACACTTAAAGTTATGGAGCTTATGAAACATAAATTCTGTAGAACCCAGAATCCAGAACTTTAAAATGTGAAATGAATTTGCACACATTCACTGTGTGACGCTTTGTTTCTTACGCAGCGTAGAAGGTGGATGGACAAAGGAGAAAGCCACAGTGTAAAATTCTCTCTGTAGCGGTCCTGAAGGCCAGGCACTTTTAGTTTGGGCGTGTCTCAGAAGCAGCAGGGCCTGAGGACACACTATCTGTTCCTGAAGCTCCTAAGGGCTCTTATGTCAAGTAGCTCTTCCTATGCCACTCAGAGCGGTCCTAGGCCGACCTCCTGTCCTGCTCTTGGTGCATCAGAGCCAGAAACGGGCACAGTTTCTGTCTCCACTACTGTGTAAATACTCCAGTCATAAAAAGAACCTGAGGTGTGGCTAACAATGGTCACCGTGTATTTGCCGAACGTCTTGCTATTGGGAGGATCAGGCTGTTCTCTCAGACACTCCCTCATACGGTCTCCCAAGGAAGACACGGATTTCTACCCTGGTGTACAGCAATTGCACGGCGTCATACTAGGAATCCCAGAGATGATCCACAGCTGCCTCAGAACTCTAAGGAAGCGTGTCAGAAACACGGAAGACACAGAGAAGCCATGCTCCCGAGGTAGATGAGAGACCCTGCCTGTGTCCTCTGAGCCCCACTCATGGTATACTCTTTGAAAGTTCTGGTGTCAGGGCGGGAAGGATAAGACAGAGTCAGGCAGTGGACAAACGGATGTTACTGGGCTAGGCGAGAGTCAGGCCAGCGGATAAATGTGGCTGTCACTGGTGCTCTTGGACACGTGTATATGGTACTTGCTAAAAAAAAATCCATCAACTTAAACATTGTGGAGCCATCATCACTCACATTGTGGCCTCCACTACCACTGTGCAGCCTTCAGCCCTAGGGCACTGTGTAAGACTAGCAGTTGGGAAGAACGTGTGGCTTCTGCAGGCTCGGCCCTACAGAATAAATCCAGCCAGCCAGTTTGTGAAGTGTTTCAAAGAGAAGACAAAACCATCATAGAATCCTACAGCTGGCAGAGAGTCCAGAGTACGTGCCTTAATTATACAAACGAGGCAGCCGAGACTCAGCAGGCTAAGTGACTGCCCACTAGTTAGACTTTTCGTTCAAAGCGAATGACAGTAGAGTTTCCTAGGTAGGCAGACAAAACCACCATGCATTATATATTCATGAAGGTGAACTGGGGGGAAGGCAAAGAGGCTTGTTAGTATGCAATAGGAAATTTTAGTACATCTCGTGTGCATGTTTAGAATAGAAATGATTAATTTCCAACAGGAAAAAAAAACTTGCCAGGGCCTCCTAAAGGTAATTTTTCATTGTTTATTTAATTGGACAATTGGTATGGGGGAAAAGCTTTCTCCAGTTGAAGTAATACCCTCAGGCCTGAGGGCTGGCCTGGGACTTGTTGATGAGATTATTTCTGTCTATAGCTGGCAGAGGTCCCAGCACTTGGCGATTTGGGGGCAGGAACAAGTCCCTGAGGGCAGGCATCATTAGCACCATCAAACCTTATTTATGCAGCACCTGGGCATGGGACTGGTTGCTGAGGGCTCGCCTAAGGCTTAGTGACAGTTTATCTGAGGAGTCAGTGCCCTTGACAGGGACAGAAACTAGACATTGGTGCCAACAGAAAACAATCAGTGGTGCGGGCAATTCCAGACAAACACTCAGCTTTCAACAGGGTTTTCCTGTTGTACTCATTTCTGTGTGCTAAAGTTGACAACGAGGGAGTTTCATTATCTAGACAGTAAGGGACCGTGAGAAGGTCATAGTGGACCTTCCCTCCATCCTTAGGAACCCAAAGCAAAGCAATGGGGCTACAGAATTCAGAGCGCAGCCCAAGATCAAAGGATAGATGTGAGGAGCAGAGGAGGCCCTGAGTGTGTGAAGGCCTGAGTGGGTGTGTGTTGTTGGCATGAGCTGGCCATATCAAGGACCATAGCCTCAAACCTGCGGGAAAATGGCAAGGCCTCCCCACACCCTACAAGATTAGGCTCAAAGGGATGGTATTCTCTGGTCTGTGTGGACGGTGAAAATAAGTGCACAAAATGTCCACTGTAGATTTCTCCCCTTGGATATTTATGGTCTGGAGTCTGCTCCCTGATAGAGGCTGCTGCTACTGAGATTAACTAAACCTCTTTGATTCAGGTGTATACCATAAACCCTGCCTCCTTGTTTAGCTGCCTGGAAGAACCCCACTTCTAAGTTGAACTGTATAAAATAAACACACTGAGCTTCCAGAGCGGCTGCTGAGACATCTCCATCAAAGACCCTAGTTCACTCGACCCCAGCTCCTTTTCTTCGTTCCCTTCATTCTCCATCCCTGGAGCTGTGCTGGATGCAGCAGCTGGATAACACTGCATTTACTAATGTGTATCTCTCTGCATGGCCAAATATGTCATTATTCTTTATGAAAATGCCATTCTTTTTATCGATTGCTGAATATCATCAAATAATACTCCAAAGCATTAGAACTTTCTTTGAACGCTTCGGTCTAAACTCAAGCTGGATGAGGTAAAAGCATCTGTACGTCTTGCAGACAAAGCAATGGAAGCTCACACAAAGACCACAAAACAGGCGGTGGTGGAGTCAAGACAAAGACAGAACTTATCTTGTATCTAGCCCGAGGTATTTCCCACTGGAAATCACTGCCCATGCTGACCTGGCCTCGGTGGGCTCCCCCAGGGAGGGAGGCGCTGACCTGAGCTGCTGTATCAGGTCTTCGCCTTCCTTGATGACATTGAGAGTGGCATCCAGGGTGGCGGTCTGCTGCTGCTGGAACTGCTTGATCAGTTCCTGGACCGCATCCACAGAGTCTGCACAGACATCCTCCAGCATCTCCTTCTGCAGGTCTTCCATCCATGTCCACAGCTGTTTGGGAGAGAGCAGAGACTCTACTCAGGGCTGAAGAGAGAGGTTATCCGGGGCGAGGGCAACGAAAACTGGAGAGGAGTCACATCCTAGACCAGGAGCCGCTGTCGTCATCAGCATACCTATGGGCCAGAGTGTGTTTCTACACTGATACTCGGTACCCATCTTTGCCAAGTTCACTTCTTGAGTACTGATACTGCCTAAGGATGGGAAAACCAATTATTTCGGGGAAACCTGCAAGCCTGTTTGAGCAAATCAATAATTACTCATCTTTGAGAGACCAGGATGAACAGGAGACTGGAGTAGATGAACATTTTATCTTTTAGAAAAGAGCAAGTGGATGGTTCTGCACACTTCCTCCAGGCATCTAGAGACTTGCTTCCTGGAAATTGATCGAGATATTGTATAGAAATTGATCATATTGCAAATATGCAAAAGGATGCCACCTGGTAAGAGTCAAGTAGAGATGAAGTGTAGCCTAACTCTTGTTCTTTTTACCATTGCTAGTTTATTTGGAAAGTTGGTGGTAAAGGTGCAGCTTCTCTACATTTCAGTGAGAGTGTAAGACATGTCCACCTTCTACTCAAGATGGTGAGATGGGGTCAAGATGACATGAGCGGACAGACAACTTTAAAGAAGCCAAACCTAATGTTTTGAATAAATGAGCCCAGAAGCAATGAAGGATCAGAGGAATTACTGAGAACTTATCATTAATTGCTTGCTCACCTAGCAAAACGTGTTTTTTGTTTCTAGACCTCTGGATCTAATGGAGCTGTATTATGGCCCATTGCTCCCTACTTGAATACATGACCCCTGCTCTGTCCATTCTTTCTCCTAGAACACACATGGTTCTAAACTAAAATCGCTATACACAATGGGATGGGACTAATTTGGGAATCTCTGGGACCT
The DNA here is from genome assembly GCF_037038515.1 of Microtus pennsylvanicus. Classification (NCBI taxonomy): domain Eukaryota; kingdom Metazoa; phylum Chordata; class Mammalia; order Rodentia; family Cricetidae; genus Microtus; species Microtus pennsylvanicus. The sequence goes on along the minus strand of NC_134579.1, from coordinate 60,633,191 downwards.
CGTTAGAATAGAGTGGTTAAGAGAGCCCTTTAGTGGTGAACGTAGGTCAACCTTAGTAGTTTAACCAGTGAAGCCAGAAATGGTTGGCCAGAGTTGCTGTCCTTCATGATTATCAGGGTGCCAAAGAAAAGGGCAACCAAGAAAAGCTGGAGGGAAGGGGATAGCCAAGGAAGAAAAATGGGGAGGGGTGGGGTGACAATAGTGGTAATAAGGTTTGTGGATGAGTGGTTTACATTCCCCTTTCTCCCTGCTGATTGGCTGCTGGGTTGGTTGCATGTGGTGATCTTTTGGGATGCTGAAAGGTAGCATCATCTCCACAGGCAAGCTTCACCCTTAGCCACTTGGAAGGGATTGTTTGATTCTCTTTGTTCTGTTTAATTTCTGACACTAGCTTTAGTTTCTTACATAACTACCACGCCAGTTTGGTAGCTGTGATGGCAGATGACCTTGTTTCGCTCTTGAAACCATCATCCTTTCTGAAGACTCAACTGATGTAGTTGGAGTCCGGGGAAGGCAGGTCAACAACATGCACATATGTGTTTGTGATGTATGGGTTTCTATGAGAAACAAAGGAAGCATAGACTGATTTCACAAGGAAAGACACAAAATGAAGTGGGCATTTAATACAGCTGTCTAATTAAGAACTGATATCGTTACTCTGGTCATATTTAACTTAATACTCACATTCTTATTAAAAAAATCTAAAAAATGATACTTTGAATGCCCAGGGATGACAATACTCCCATGGAAACACAACAAGGAAAGAGAATTCTGTCTGGACAGTCTCTGCAGACAGATGACCTGGACTCCGAGGCCTTGTCTCAGGATATAGGCTAGGACATTTCTTCCTTCCCCAGCTCTCTAGACCAGCAACTTGCCTGTTGCCCACTGGCCTAAGACAAAGGAGATACTCAAAGATTTGTATAATCTGTGCTGATCTCTGGGTGTATAAGAAGGACCCAAGCGTATTCCTGTCATCTCTCTTTATCAAGTAGTTCTTCTCTTTAAGTGACTATTAAAAATGTGATCTGATATAGATGCAATACTCATAAAGTTCTCAAAAATAAAATTAAATTAAGCAAAATTAATAATAAAAGTTGTGATTTTTAAGGGGTATCACAAGTGCAAAGTGCTTGCTAATAGGATTATTCATGGTTGCATATCAAAAACAGAAATAGATACTAAGGATTTATTTTATAATTTATGTGTGTGCCCATGTTTCTGTGAATGCGGATGTGCATACAGGTGCCCACAAAGGCTAGAAAAAGTTGTCCAATCTCTTAGAGCTGGAGCCACCCAATATGGGTGCTGAGAATCAAACTTGGGGTCTCTGAAAGAGCAACATGTCCTCTTAACTACCGAGACATCTTTCCAGTCTAAGCATAATTCTTAAGAATCAAGCACAATGCCTTAAACTTCTTGGTAGCCTTTATTATATGTGATCAAAATTGTGGTCATACTGGAGGGTTATATAATAATCTTTGGCCATGTAGGTTCTCAAATGGCCACGTAATACTTTATTACACTGGTTGCACTATGATTTGTTCAGCCAGTCGTGCAGTGTGAAACATTTATGTACTCTCTAATTATTCAAGACTGAATAACAGTGTAATGAAATGAGCAGATGATGTTAGTCATCAGAATCCTGTGCTTGAAATAATTCACACAATAAGGCCAACAGGGTCTTTAAAAAACCCTTTAATCTGAGGAAGAAATGTGATTGAATGTTATCTTTTTCATATCCCCTATTTCCTCTCTGATCCTAATTAGAGTAAACCTTTTGATGTGGGAAGCAGACAGAGGTAAAATTATGAACTTTGGTCTGCAGAGTCATAGGGAATCTAAGGTTAAGGTGGACATTCAGTTCTCACACAGAAATCTCCCATAAATGGAGTTTCTATTCCATAAAGCTTATATCCCATGATAGCATTCTATTATATGTCAGCACTAGGGCAAACCTTTAACAAATGATTGGAGGAAGAAAGGGAGAAAAGGGGGAAGTAAGCTGGAAGGAGCTGGCCTTAGCAAAGCAGAGGGGACCTGCAACAGCACCAGGGCTGCTCAGGGCCCCAGAGCAAAGCTAAGCAGGTGTTCCTTCAGTAACACAGAAGGAGGGAAGGAGGGGACAGCCGTGGCAAGCTAGGACCCTCTAAGAAATTAGCATACGAGTAGATGTTTGTCTTAGAGACAAGCAGGAGTCAAGGGTGAAGGACCCCGGCACCAAGGAAGGGGCTTACTTACCAGGTTTGTGAGGTGGCTAGTCTTGAGAGGTGTAAATCAGCCTGGAGGATCAAACCCCAGGAGTCCTTCATCAGAACAGGGGAGCTTGTGCCCACCTATCCACCCACAATGCACGCTGCCTGCTAGGCAGGTCCTTAGGAAAGCTCCTGCTGGAGGTTCAGGTTCCTCACCCTGCCCCCTTTATTTTTATTGTCCAGAGAGACGAAATCAAAAAACTGGGGTGAATGAAAATGCGTGCGGCAGTATGGGTGTCCCTCTCTTCCCCTCTCTCTCCCATTTCCTTGTTTTTGGTGAGACTACTAGGATCCTGTTGTCAAAGAATGCTAGCAGGTCTACATTTCCCAGTCATGACCTACTTCCTCATCAAGACCCTGTAAAGGAGGAGGAGAATGAGGAGGAGGAGGAGCAGGAGGAGGAGGAGGAGGACGAGGAAGAACAGAGGAGAGGTGGAGACGAGGAAGAAAAAGACAGCTACAGACCGTAGTTACAAAAGCAAGCAATGCACAGGTTTGCACATTAATTCATAAATCTGAAATCCAAAATGCTGTGAAGATGCCAAGTCTCTCACGCTGTTATTTCAGATTTTGGTATCTGTTATGTTGAACAGGAGTTCAGAAGGTGCTTGAAGCCTCAGCTGTTCTACTGAGACACTCTATAACCTTAGACAAGTCTCTTCCTTAACATTCCTCATTTGAGATTATGGCTAATAAAATCTGTGAGTTATCACAAAGATTACACAAGGTGATGTATTTGGCTAGTATCAGGTATTTAACAACACCAGAGCCCAGTACACACTTACAATGTTTGTACTTACAATGAGACAAACCTTAGATGAGGAAAATCACCTATACTCCTTCCGGCTTACTTATTATTATTAATTATTATTATCAACATCTAATGGGGAAGAGAAAAATGAAACAAACAGAAGGAGAATTTTGACTTATGGTAGAACTTAGAGCACCAAGTCTGTTTAAATTATTTCATAAAGAAGGGAATCTAGGGCTGGGGACACAAGAGACCTGCACAAGTTCAAGAAGCTTCCTAAGAGAGGATCTGGAACAGAATCCCAGTCTTCTGATTCCACTTACAGAAGCCAGGCCATGCAGCTAGATAGCGCTCCCAAGATGAGGTTGCCGCGGGGGTGGGGGTGGGGGCGGATATCACTGCCATGGGAACTGGTGGCAGACAGCCTCCAAACAGGCCACAACCCTGCTCTGGAGGAGTGTGACTCTCCTCATCCACACTCCATTCATTGCTTTACCCAAAGGCCCTTAATGAGGAGGGCATCCTCATGCCTTTGATTTCTGAGATTGTCATTGAGAGTCAAGCAAGCTGACAGTCAGGCAGGAAGCCCCGGATTAGAGTTAATCCCCTTGTTTTACAGACACTCATCTGAAAGTGACTGTGGGCCCCGGGGAGATGAAGCAGAGCCACCTTCAGTGAGCTCACCCAGCCTTGATCTACCCGGAGAATCTCAGTTTAGAAAACATTATCTTTGCATGCTTTTCCCTGATAGGCACTGCAACGACCCACGGTGGTTCTGACAAGTGTCAGAAGAGCCCGTGGATTCGTGTCGGCTTAACGCGCTCCCCAACCCCCCCCCCAAAAAAAAATCAACTTAATTAAGTAGGGTTACTTTTCTTCCTGAGCAGCAATCAAACCTTAATTAATGCCCTATTAAAATGAATTCCTAGGGGAACATAAACAAGAGTTCCTCTGCCAAGGATGCTACCACACGAGATGCTAAATGGACCTCCTTCCTGTCCACTTACTCAGGGCAGAGTGCCCCTTGGTAATCAGAAATGGAAAGCAATCACAGGCTTGCCACCTCCTCCTCCTAGGGGACCTCCACCCTGCCAAGCACTTTGCAGGCCCCCCACCCCAACCACTCCCCTCTCCTTTCTCCAAGTGATGAATGATTCTGTCTTAGGTTTATCCAGATGATGCGAAGGACATCTCAGTCCCACTTCCCTTACTGCCCATCATCTCTGTTCCAGACAATGGAAACATCAATTTTAATACCCGCCTCCCTAACCGTGAGCCACAGACCCTATGGCGAAGACTCAACGTTTCAAAGGATCTGTAAAACAGAGCTAGAGGGATGGCTTGGTGGGTGGGAGTGTTTGCTTCCAAGCCTGATAACCTGAGTTTGAGCCCAGGACCCACGTGAGGATGAAAAGAGTCAACTGGGGCAGGATGACCCATGACCTCCATAGTTATGCAATGGTACACACAGTATTCTACTCCCCCCAATAACTGTAATAACATTTTTATTTTAAGAAACCTGTAATGTCAGAATAGAATATACTTGCAAAGTCGAAATGCTCCTTGCTGGTAGCAAGACACCTGATCAAAGTACCGTAATTGATTTCTGACAGGAAGAAGCAACAAAGAGAAACAGGTTATATGGTAGGACATTTTTGTTCTTATAGCTCCTCTTTCACCTCCTATTTCTATACCAAAGGTTTTGAAATTCCTTGAGCTGTGGGCAGAACGTTCCAGTTTAAGTCCCTAAAACAACCTGCCTCTATTGCTCTTCCTCCTCTAGAGAGGATGGGAGAGGATTTGGTAGTGACCTAAAAGCAGGTTATCAGACACAGAGTGCTTAAAGGCTACTATCCCATAGCCCCTTAGGACACTGGGTAGGAGCACAGTCCACTTTCCCAGGAAGCCCAACTAACCCACCCACCCAGGGGGCAGCACATCTTCTCACCCCTTACCTCTTTGGTGTGTGTGTGGAAGGAGACTGACATGTCCAGGAGAAGCTTCCGCTGCTCCACCCTGCGCACGAAGTCTTGGATGCGCACCTCCAGGTGTCGGGCTGCCTTGTAGATCTCCTCCGGATCACATTCCCCAGTCTGAGCCAGCTGCTCCGCTGCTTCTAGGAGCTTGTCCGCATTGGTGTATGTATTCTGCCAGCAACAACAGTGAGGCAAAGTCAACTTGCAGCCAGGGAAGAAGCTTCGCGCCTTCTCACAGCCCACCCTGGGACTCCCAGAAGAGTGGGCACAGAGGGTGGAGGGAGGCGCTGAGCCGACAGCTCCCCGATCTGGCACCACTCTGAGTGCGCGGAGCTGGCACCTTGCCTCCTAGCAGGCAAGGAGTGGGCTGCTACACACAGCGGGCACTGGTTAGGAGCCTTGCCTGCATCTGGGATGTCTCAGAGGTGCAGCGTTCCTAGAGATAAGAAGGGAGGCCTGTGAGAACCCCCATACCCCTTTTGCTCCCAATTCCCCTCACAGAGCCCCTTCATGGTCTTCACATCTCAGGCTGCTTCTGCCAGAGTCGGAAATAGCACATCCACAAGGATGCTCTGTGCTTCTGTATGAGAGCCATGAAAACACCAACTAGGAGGCTTGCTTTGCCCCCGCCCCCAGCTCCCCACCACTCTGCTGTTTATCTTTGGGAAAAGAACTAGCTCCTTGGAAGGAAGGGAAGCAGGCCACGGGCAGGGGGAGGAGATATAGATTAGCTCCTATGCTCCTGTGAAGGGTGCATGCTTGCTGGCTGCTTAGCAAGGGAATCTGCTGGACTTGACTATCATGAGCTACTGTGCCCCATGCACACACGGATGCACTCATGCCTCCAACACTGTCTGTACATGGGGTGGTATTCTCACAAGCGTTTCAAAAGACAAGCCACTTGCAATTATTGCTCATCAGGATGGCAGCCAGAGCTTTAAAAGTAGTTATTACATTGTGTATCATGAACACAACTCTTCCTCATTGGTTTACTCTTAATACAATTCTGACATCCAGTCTGTGACTCTGATTCACATAAATTTACCCATCTCCCCCAGGTAGGCACACTGCCCTATGACCAGGAACTGGTGCTGACTGGCTATGGGGACCTAGAAGCAGAAGTCACCAGCAAATACAAGGTGAGTCGAGATTCAAAAGTGGCGACAGCCAAAACTGTACAGAACTTGTTTTGACTTCCCTGGGGATCTGAGTGTCAAGGGATGAATTATGGCCTAGAAATTAACACCAAGGATGACCCTCAGAAGGCTACTGACCCAGCTCTCCGTTGCTGAAAACACGAAGCTGGTGATTAGGAATTCCCAGAGAGGTCCCAAGACATTCTTAAGAAATACTGTTGGGGCAGCAATGGCCCAAGGCAAGCGTTGTCCTAATGTCATCCAGATAGGGTTCAAAGGAAAATTTTGTGCCAGCTAGGCAATTCATGAAAAAGCAACAACAAATAGACTAGCTTAATGTAAAGAAAGGGGTTCCTCCCCACCCCAAACCTAAAGAGTGTTCACTCCAGACAGCACATGAAAGAAGCTGTTCAGAGCCATTGGAGAAAGGCAGAGATGAGGAGGAGAGGTAAGGGAGGCCTCTGAGGTAGTGGACCAAGTCTAAAAAATAAAAAAGAGTTTCTTAGGGTGTTGGACACAATATTCAGTCCAATAGACCTATATATTTTTTGAGGAAGATTTTTTTCAAGAATTCTCAAATTCCTGCTTTGAACTCTAGAGAATCTCAGAAGTACAAAGAAACTGGAGGTTAGAACTCTACATTTAATCCACTAAATAACATTTTGTTGCAAAGCTCACAAAATAAATGTGGTTTCTTTTTTGCTTGTTTGTTGTTTTTGTTTTGTTTGGTTTTGGTTTTCAGTGAGGATTTCTCTGTGTAGCTCTGGCTGTCCTGGAATTCACTTTTTAGACCAGGCTGGCCTCGAACTCAGAGATCTGCCTGACTCTGCCCCCCCGAGTGCTGGCTGAAATAAGTGTGTTTATAAGTTGGATTTAAAACCAATAAGATGGGGAGAAGCAAAGTGGAAGTGCCTGTTTCATTCAGGGTGCCCAGTGCATCCTTATTGGCCAAAGGTTTTACTGGTTTTAGCACAGCCAGTCCTGGTAACCAGAAACCCCCTAATTCTGGGGAAAAATTGGCCGGCTGGTCACTTTAATACTAGCAGCATTACAAGCATCCTAGGAGGACAGAAGCATACTTCATTCTAGGAGAATAAAGTCACCGTGGAGAGAAACAGCACATAAACGAGGCAGCAACATAACAGATAACTAGGGACTGACGTTTCTTTTTTATTAGTATTGATTTTTTATTGAGCTCTACATTTTTCTCTGCTCCCCTCCCTGCCTCTCCTCTCCCCTTCAACCCTCCTCCAAGGTCCCCATGCTCCCAATTTACTTGGGAGATCTTGTCTTTTTCTACTTTGCATGTAGATTAGATCTATGTAAGTCTCTCTTAGTGTCTGCATTGTTATCTAAGTTCTCTGGAATTGTGATTTGTGGGCTGGTTTTCTTTGCTTTGTGTTTAAAAAGCACTTACGAATGAGTACATGTGATAATTGTCTTTCTGTGTCTGGGTTACCTCACTCAAAATGATGTTTTCTAGCTCTATCCATTTACCTGCAAAATTCAAGCTGTTATTTTTTCTGCTGTGTAGTACTCCATTGTGTAAATGTATCACATTTTCCTTATCCATTCTTCTGTCGAGGGGTATTTAGGTTGTTTCCAGGTTCTGGCTATGACAAACAATGCTGCTATGAACATAGTTGAGCACATGTCTTTGTGGCACGATTTAGCATCCTTTGGATATATACCCAAAAGTGGTATTACTGGGTCTTGGTTGTTCCCTAATTTTATGAGAAATCACCATACTGACATCCAAAGGAGCTGGACCAGCTTGCATTCCCATCAGCAATGCAGAAGTGTTCCCTTTTCCCCACAACCTCTCCAGCATAAGTTGTCATCAGTGTTTTTGATCTTGGCCATTCTTACAGGTGTAAGATAGAATCTCAGAGTTGTTTTGATTTGCATTTCTCTGATGACTAAGGATGTGTCTTTCAGCCATTTTAGATTCCTCTGTTGAGAGTTCTCTGTTTAGGCCTATACTTCATTTTCTTTATTGGACTATGTGCTCTTTTGCTGACCTATTTCTTGAGTTCTTTGTATATTTTGGAGATCAGACCTCTGTCTGATGGAGGGAGAGGGGCTGAAGTTTCTTGACAAGGTACAGGTGCTAAGACGAAAATGACGACCAAGTAAGGATAAGAATGGCTAGGGTAAGTAGGTATTTTCACCTTGCCAAGAACTATTAAAATCTTACACATAGTTCTCCTTTAGTTCTCACGGTAGCTTGGGAATTGATTCACTCTTTTCTCATGTGAATAAACTACAGAGAATTGCTGGTTAAGGGTACACAGCTTCAAAACGGTACAACCAGCATTACCCTGCCCTGTCTTTCCCACAGTAGAGGCAGGCGTCTGTGGATAGGTTATGGTTTGTCAAAAGAGGAGACGGAAGGTCCAGAAACAAGACACTTTCTTCGTGCCTAGGGGACTGTATGTTTATCCTGTACCACAGCCATTATCACACAGTAAAGGAACCATGTGTGTCCAGGCCACCTTGTATTGTCATATGAACCCTGTAAAGGAGGGTTCTATATCTTATTCATCTTCACCACCCCTAGGCCAGACACTAGGTCTGGTCCACAGCGAATATCTATCTACTAATTGTTTATGGAGTAGACAAGAATAGAGGTGTGTGAGTGTAGAATTGCCCAGATAGCCGAGTCAACCTAACTAAAATCGGCTGGGTCTGTGCCTAACCTTCTCCCCGACTATTACCTGAAAGAGCTTCTCAAATTCAATCCAGCAGATCTCCTGCCTACTTAAAAGTGTTTGGTGGTTTCCCAACCCCTCGGGATAGATGCCTTAGCACGGCATGTGGGGCCTTTCTTCATCCGACCCTGGTTTTCCCCTTCTGCGTTAATGCACATCACCCTCCTATAAACTATCTGTAGATAAACTGCTTGCCTTTTCAAAACCGCTGGCAATGACTAGCTTGTGTGTGGTAGCATCTATTTCTTCAGGTCAAGATTCACTTCCTTTATGTTCAGCAAGTCCGGTTTTATCCCAGGCTTTTTCAGATGAGGACTACTGAGAACTCAAGAACAATGGCAATGGGTTTTTGATCCTACTGCACGTACTGGCTTTGGGGGAGCCTAGGCAGTTTGGATGCTCACCTTACTAGACCTGGATGGAGGTGGGTGGTCCTTGGACTTCCCACAGGGCAGGGAACCCTAATTGCTCTTTGGGCTGACGAGGGAGGGGGACTTGATTGGGGGAGGGGGAGGGAAATAGGAGGCGGTGGCGGGGAAGAGACAGAAATCTTTAATAAATAAATTAATTAAAAAATAAAAAAAAATCTTTTTTAGATTAAAAAAAAAAGATTCATTTCCTTTGTTTTTCTACATGACTGACTCTCACTCTCCTCTTAACACCCTGCCACAGCAGCACTTCCTCTAGGAAGTCCTCTCTTATACCTTCTGTTTTTTCTGGAGGCTGACTTATGAGTCCTTTTCTGGGTTTCTGAAAAAGTGATCTATACCATCCCTCACTCCCATGGCACCTGCCATATTCTCCCCTGCTTAGGTCCAGATGATGTCTTCCATTATTTTTTTATTACTTAGCACCAGCAAAGTGTTCCATAAACATTAGTGAATAAATCAATCAATCCCCACTAATTCTAATATTCTACTCTGATCTCCATAAATTATCTGATATACGACTTTACGTGTTAAAACCCATGTTTTGTTGTTCATTCCCAACTAGCTGATCCTATCACCTGATTCATTCTTGAAATAAGAACCTGTTTAGAAGATATCAATTGAAATATTACCAAAGACATACACTGACCCGAAATCAGGACAAGTATTGACAAGAGACTTAAGCTTACCTTCTCATCAAGTCAACAATGGGTACTGCCCCGGGCCAGACTTGACCTCACTCTGACATAACTGTTGGCATGTATCAGTGCTCCAGTCTTAGAACCATGCCTTGGCCTTGAGCCCTTGCCTATGTTTCCCACCTGGCATGCCAAAAAGACATTCAGGGCTGGGATTTTGATCTCTTAGCTGCTGGGTCTTTCATAGAGGGCTTCTGGTAGCCAGAGCCCCCGAGCCACAGACTTGGGTCATTCAGTTGGTTATATGCTCTTTTATTGCTCCCACTTCCTCTCTGCATCAGACAGGTAAAATAGTCCCCATAATTTAGCTCTTAAATCTGCGTTCGGCTCACTCCTAGAGTCTTGCCTCGTTGCCTTTTTGTTTGCTCCCTAGGGATGCAATGAAGCATTCTAGGCAATTTATCCACAACTACAGGAACTCCAGCAGCACAGACATTGCTTCCGATTTCTTGGGACAGAGCAGATACGCCTTTTAAAAGCAAGGGGTGGAAGAGATACTGGATGAAAACCTGTGTGTAATTAAGAGTCAGTTTCCTTGGTAATACAGAACTAGTTCTTTGGGAGGAGAATGTACGAGGCCTAGAAGGAATTCTTTTTATTCAAAAGTACTAGTACAGCCAGGCGGTGGTGGCGCACGCCTTTAATCCCAGCACTCGGGAGGCAGAGGCAGGTGGATCTCTGTGAGTTCGAGACCAGCCTGGTCTACAAGAGCTAGTTCCAGGACAGGCTCCAAAGCCACAGAGAAACCCTGTCTCGAAAAACCAAAAAAAAAAAAAAAAAAAGTACTAGTACATCCTGGAACGCAGGCCAGGTGGAGGACCAGTAAGGGACACCTCCCTGACACTTCATGACTATTGGCCCCACAGCTGGAACCAACATGATTTGAAGGACAATACGCAAAGGAGTACATGCACTGAGGTGAAAAAAGCCACGGAAATACGGGCATTGGAGAGCAGACTTGTTGATAAGTTTGATTATGAACTATAACAATCAAGATCATGCCCCAAACCTTACACTGGGATAGCGCTTTATAGATGAAAATAAAATCTGCTCCTTCTTTACCCTTTCTGGATAGGTCAATCTCTGCACATGAAGCTACCTGAGGCTAAAAATGAGACCACCAAAAGGGACTGGACAATGGTACCCAGGATTCACACAGGGATAGACATAGTCTCTGTTCCCACCACTCAATCCTAAACCCTCTGGACTCACAGGATATTGGTACTCAGTAGGTCTTGCTTTGAACAGGTAAACTTACACACTGCTTTGGTCTTGCTTATCAAATTTTAAGGCTTAAAAGGATCAAACTTTTCCCAAGCCACTTAACTTCCCAGAGAACTTAAGAGATTTATAAAACTAAAAATACTCAGCAAAGGCCAAGGCAAATTTCGCACTGTCTAGCATAGAAAAGAAAAAGAAAAAAGTCTGCAGGCCTACAAAAAACAATGTGGAAAACAACCCATGTGAAGAGAAAAATACATCACTCAAAACAGACACAGAATTTACATATGTTAGAAATAGTAAACAATGACAAATAAAAATAATCTGCTGTCCACGCATTTCACATATCCAGAACACAGAAGACATGACAGAGCAGCTTAACATTTTACTCTTAGTGACAGCAAAGGCACTGGGTCACATTAGCAGCAGATTAGACAACTGCAGAAGACAAACTTACTGAACTTGAAAACGTAACAGTAGAAACTATTGAAAAGTTGGGGAGAGGGGCTCAGTGCAAGCATGAGGACCTGAGCTTAAGACCCAGGTAAAAATTTGGGTGTAGCAATGTGCATCTAAACACCCCAGTTCTGGGCAGCAGAGCCAGAAATAGTGCTGGGCCTCATTGACCAATCAGAAGCTCCAGATTCAATGTGAAATCCTGTCTTAAAAATAGGATGGAGAACATTAGAGGGGCACACACCCCAATACTGACCTCTGGTCTCCACTTATGCACCCTCTCCTCAAATACCTCCCACTGCCATACACAGCCACTGCTGTGGAATATTCCTTTGCACTGTGTGGATATATGTTGCTGTGTTTGGCTTAATAAAGAAGCTGGCTGGCCAATAGATAAACAGGATAAGGTTAAGAGGAGAGCTAAACTGAGAATGCTGGGAGGAAGAAGGGCGGAGTCAGAGGAGTCACTAGCAGAAGCAGAGAGAAGAGCAAGCTGGACATGCCATACTGAGAAAAGGTGCCAAGCCATGTAGCAAAGCATAGATAAGAAATATGAGTTAATTTAAATGCAAGAGTTAGCTAGTAACAAGCCTGAGCTATTGGCTGGACATTTATAATTAACCTTAAGCCTCAAAGTGATCATTCAAACTGAAAACTCTACAGTGTAGCAGTAAGGGATGGGGGATTGAAGAAGGAAACAGGAGCATCCCTAGGAGCTTGGGACCAGCTAGTGTTGTGTATGTAACAGTGGACAGAGTATCTCAGACAAGGTGGAAGGGTGAGAGGCAACATCTGGAATGTCTTCTGACCTCCACATGTGTAATTCAGCATGTACCTGTATCTACACATGAATGTGCATGTACACACACACACACGCAATCACACAAAAAATAAAGGAAATTTTTCAGAAGAAAGAAAAACAGTGTTATATATGGAAAACTGTATTTATACCTTTATATCCAAGAATGAAGAGCACTGGTAATGCTAACTACACTAATAAATGTGTCTTTTTACTACCACTTAAATATCTTTTGCTTATAATTCACTGTTAAAGCAAAAACAATTAGCAAACCAGTGTGGGATTTATAGTGTAAGTACATGTAAAATATCTGACTACAATAGCACAAAGTTCTAGAAGGTAATGGAAGCATGCAATGTAAAAATGGTGTCACTTGTAAATAACTGCGATAAGTTAAAATCCTACCTACTTAAAGCAACTATTCAAAATGTTAGGAACCTAACAAAGGAGATAACATCCATCATCGAAAATATTCTATTCATCCAAGCAAAAGGCAAAACTGAGGAGGGAGAAGCAACATGATCACCAATAATAGACATAAAATAGGAATAAAAAACAAGATAAGAGATTTAAACCCACATTAAGTACCGACTGTCAAAATATCATAGCCCAAAACAGAACTGTCATGAAAGATAAAACAATCAAGTCCAAACTCTATACCATGCAGCACAATGTCCTTTAAATATGTAAGTAGGTTTGAAGTGAAAAGGATTTAAAAATATCACGATAACCAAAAGAAAGCTGTGTGGTTATATAAACACCAGATACAGCAGACTTGGGAGTAAATGATATCACCGAGGAAAAAAGGAGGTCATTTCACAATGATCAAAGGATCAGTTTATCAAGTGCACTGAATTATGCTAAGCATTTATGTGGATAAAGACAAAGGTTCAAAGAACATGAAACAAACACTAATAATTACGCAAAGAGAGTGCTACAAATCCACAATTACAGCCAGAGGTTTCATTCCCTCTCTTAGTAAGAACCAGGGAAGCAGATTTGAAGACCCTCAGCTGGATTGACCTACTTGACTTCGACGGAAAATCTGCTCAACTACAGCAGAACACACATTCTTTCTGAGGGCTTGAGAACATTTACCTGGACAAAGCTTATTTTGTGGCATAATGGCAAATTCAGCGGATGCAAATCACCTGTTTTTCTGGCTATAACACAATTAAGTTAGAAATTAATGATGAAAGTACCTGTGGAAAATCTCTTCACTATTAGATACTAAATAGTATGTGCTAAGTAGCCAGCAATAGTTAACCCAGGTGCCCACACTACGCTGGTCTTATGTTAGGGCCTTTACCTACAAAATCTCCAAGTTTGGGGGATCAAGCACAGATAGGTACTATTAATTTCATCTTTAAAATGGGTGCCAAGGATTGAGAGTCTCTTATTTCTAGAATGTTACATAATGACAAGCCAAGCCAAGTCTCTAACCTACAAACCTCTACTGCAAACTTTTCACTGAACCATCTTCTCCAAACTGCACTGTAAGCTTTCCATCCCTTCTTTCCATCATGACTTTGCATTCCACTCACTCTGCTGGGCTAATATTCTAACTGTGACACTAGAGCCATGTACTGGCAGCTGCCTTTGTTGCTGTGGCTCTGAAACACACAGTGCACGCACACCGAAACACGTCTCCTGTGCACGCACACTGAAACACGTCTCCGGTGCACGCACACTGAAACACGTCTCCGGTGCACGCACACCGAAACACGTCTCCGGTGCATGCACACCAAAATACGTCTCCGGTGCACGCACACTGAAACACGTCTCCGGTGCACGCACACTGAAACACGTCTCCGGTGCACGCACACTGAAACACGTCTCTGGTGCACGCACACTGAAACACGTCTCTGGTGCACGCACACTGAAATACGTCTCTAGTGCACGCACACTGCTTTCCAGAGGGAACCTCATTCTTCCCGCAGGAAGGACTCCCAGCTCAGGACCCATCAAGGCACCGACTGGGCCCAGTGCTCTCCTTTCAGTGGTCATTCAAACTGAAATTTCCACCATGTAGCCGCAAGTCTAAAATGGATTCTCCCTTTCTATGTAGGCTGTGTGCATCTCTAGAATGAATGGCTGGAGAAGAGTCCTTTGTAAGTGATACGTCCCAGCTCCACTTACCACTAGAAATACGTCTTCCCTGTAAATGGGAGTTAGGTTACCAGGATAAATTCAAAGCGATTCACTTGAGCATTTAATATGTCTGAAACATAGTACCGATGCAGCATACGCCGCATAATCAATGAGGGCAATAGAGAAAAATGTTTCTCAGTGTGCAATATGGGGCACCAGGCAGTTCCCTGTCTGGCTTGTGTGGAGGTTACAGGGATGGGCACTGACAATGGAAGTGTGGCCAACAGTGGGAAACACAGGAGGAAGCCGTTTCTGACTACCAAGGATGAACTCACCAGCCACACTGCATTTGCTGGAGGGGCATCTTCCTACACGCTCCGAAGAATGGGGCGGGCAAACAATAGCTGCCTCCACGAAGGCAACTTCTATGTCCAAATAAGGCGTGTCTAATGAGGAGTCCTAGCCAGATGCTCCCTAAGCTGGACACTGTCCATAGGAATCTTCAGTTATAATTGGGATTGATACCAAAAATAACTGTGGTGGATGCCAACACTTCCCAACAGAAATACTAGGGGCAATGTGATCATCTCTGGGAACCTAAACACCAACTTTATCACTTTTACATATGTAATCATCACCCTGTCCATTCCCATATATATCTCGACTTGCTAGAGAGTGTTTTCTTCTTCAGATCTAAAATGCCTCAGCACCTTTTCGATGAACAGTTTATTTTTAAAGTTTTGAATTTCTTTTAATTTTATTTTCCTAAAACAAAACTCTCTTAGTCTGTTATTGCTGCTAAACAGAATGCCCGATTAGTTTCTAATGAACAGAAAAACATTGGCGTACAGTCCTGAGTTTCATTATGTCACCTGAAGGCAGAAGGTAAAAGAGTCAATAGTGGGCCAAATTTGTTCTTTCATAAAGACAAGAATCCCACCTAGGGCGATGGAGCCCTTAGACCGAGTCACCTCTTAAGTGCTCCACCTCTTAAGATTGCTGCAATAGAAATTAAATTTCAACATAAATTTTGAAGGGGACAAGCATTCAAACATTAGTGCTAACTCTACATGGTTAATAAAGAACCTAAAAGCCTTTGAGATGGCTTAGCAAGTAAAGGCACTTGCTGCCAAGTCTGAAGACTCAAGTTTGATCTCTAGAACCCACATGATGGAAGGATAGAACTGACTCCACAAACTCTCCTCTGGTCTCCACACACATGAGCTGTGCTGTGTGTTGTGTGTGTGTGTGTGTGTATACAATACATTAATGTAAAAATATGAATGATCCTAGGTCTAGCCCTAGAAACCCTAAGAAAAAACAGCAGCTGTTCCTTGCTAGGGCACCCCCTCTTTCATCGATTCTTTTTCCTTTCTAATCATCAATTGCCCTCTCCACTTATACACTGGTCTTCAAAGGCACTTCCAGGCATTTTGTCTTATCATGGGCTAGACCTGAATGCCTAGGTGCTCTCAGGAAAGGGAGAAAGGGAAATACTGAGGACCAACTATAGGCAAGTTATCCATTAAAACAGCAACAATGAAACTGTACTTTTCAAGTAAAGGCATGGCCAATCTCAGAGGCTGTGGCTATGAGTCACAAAAAACAAGTGGACAGGAGTGACCAGGTCCAGCCTGTAAGAAAAGCCCAATTAAGATTCCAGAAAGTATGGCGGCCCGCATGGGACTGAGACATAATAAAAGAAAGGCTTTCCCATGACTCCACTGCGTTTCTCCTTCAAGGAATAGAGAAGAGCAATGGAGGACAGATACAGAGCTGGAAGACAAGGCTGGGGCGCCTGGGTTAGCACTGAGATCAGAAAACAAGAAGTATGGCAAAGACTAAAGAGAGACTAGAAGCCAGAAGCTGGCCCAGAGCTGCTGCATGGGACAAACCAAGGGGAACACCAGGGCTCAAAATGTGGAAGTATGCCATGATCTAAAGACACACAGCTCTGAAGGTCTCTCCCTGTGGCCAGCCGGCATTTATACTGCTGCCAAGAAGCAGCTCACCATCCTGCATCTGGAGAGCACAGCCTCTGCCCCTCTGCTCACATCCCCTGACATGCACACCTTGATTCTACTCAAATCGGCCAAATACTGAGTGGGCACACGAAGCCTCTTCACAAGAATGTGCACAAAAATCGTGTAAAGGTGAAGAACCCAGATGCAGATCCGCAGCACATCGGTGGTCTTGCTCCTGTGAAGTTCATTCTCCTGTGGAATTCTTGAAGCCAGAGAAGCAAGCAGGTGGCATGACAGCAGCCACACGGCTCAGAATGAGGCCACCTGCTGCAGGCTTTGGCAATCAGAAAGATACGGGTGGGTGGTGGGGGGATGCACCCAAAGCAATGTTCTCTCTAGAAAGACGGCACTTCCAAGTGTGGCTGTTTTTCCTGTTTTCCATATTCTAAGTTTGGCTGTCTGTGGGAGGTAGTGGGTGTGACAGGGAGAAGGCAGGGCTTGGGAGAGACAAAATAGCTTGAAAGTATTGCTCAAAACTTCGGGGCTTGTGGATTTCTTTTTCTTTTCTGCCTCACCCCTAAAAAGATAGAGGGCAAGGCTGTGCCTGGTCCAGGGAACAGTAGGGTCAGATGACAAAATGTCAGAAGCACTGGCTGAGGCACACATGTCTACCACCCCAGCTGGTGTAATATCCCAAACTCTTCCCCTTGTCTGGGTCACAAACATCCTTGTAGATCATGGTGGTCACATCTTAGAGGTTGACAGTGGCCCGCAGCTTCTGCGCTAAGGTTGCTGGTCCTCTTACTGACAGCATCTCTGCACACCCTACCCTTCCCACCAGTCTTAGTCCGTTCACACTGCTCTGCCCTTAGACCACATGGCTTTTAAATAACAGAAATCTCCAGGCATCAGTTGGGGGTGTTGGTGTGGTCCAAGGTCAAGGTGCTAGCAGATTGGTCTCTGTAAGGGCTTGGTTCTGGGTTCATATACGGTATGGGGGAAGTAATGCCGTTCACAGGACTTGATCACTTCTCAAAGGCCCCACTTCTAACAACATAATTTTGGGGATTAGGTGGGAATTCGAAGACAACACCAACACTCAGCCTATATAATGCCTCTCTCCTGTCCTAGCTATCCTCCCTGGGGTGACGCAAAGGTGATAAGGACCATTTTCTCAATAGCACCGCAATTCATGTTTTGGGTTGGACTGCTCCTTCTTGGAAGGGCTCTTCCAGGTTGAGTTCTGTCCTCCTCACAAGAAAGACAGGTTGATGCTCTCTCAGCATCTGACAGTGTAACCTTATTGTAAATAATTACAGATTTAGCCAGTTAAGATTATATTGAATAAGAATGGAATAGCCCATTATAGAGTATGATTGCTTTCACATCAAAAGACATCATGGAGAAACAGATACTTACCATGTGTCATGAAGGGTGAGACTGGAGTGTTATAGTTACAAGCTAAGGACACCCAACTGCAAGGACCTGGGGATAGCTTGAACTTAGAACAGATTTTCCTAAACAGAACTCAAGAAGAACTCAACCCAGCAGATATTTGAACTTGGATTCCTAGCCTCCAAAATTTTAGTCTCTCCAGATTATGTCGCATTGCTAAGGTAGCCCTGGGAAGCACGTATCACACCTATCTTGCATATAGCAGGACAGTTGACAGCATCCTGTTCCATCCCACAGGATGCCCTTAGCAGCCTCTTTCTCAGACACAGCAATCAAATATATCTCCAGAAGCAGGCAA
The DNA here is from genome assembly GCF_037038515.1 of Microtus pennsylvanicus. Classification (NCBI taxonomy): domain Eukaryota; kingdom Metazoa; phylum Chordata; class Mammalia; order Rodentia; family Cricetidae; genus Microtus; species Microtus pennsylvanicus. Next base: position 60,614,952 of record NC_134579.1, on the reverse strand, counting down.
ATGTCTCAGAGTGAGAAGGGGGACAAAACTACCTTCCTGTTGAAAACTACAAGATCACAGGGGAAGCCCCATTAAGAGAGCCATCCAATTCTCAGTGTTTCTTTGCTACTCTTTCAGATGGCTGGAGCCTGAGAAACCATCCAGTCCTTTGGCTCTTGTGGGTATGGATGAGAGAGCAGTAAGGGCTGGTAGTGGGGAAAGAAAGCCAATGTGGAGCCTGGTCCCACGGTACTTAAGTCAAGATGGGTTGATTCCAGTCATCTATCCATGTCAAGATCAGCTCAAGTCCTGGCTCAAATTCAAGGGTGACCTGGCACAGGGGCAGCACCTGTATCCCACATGCCGGGAGGAGCATGAATTGGAGGCCAGCTTGGGCTATGTAATAAGATTTTCTTTAAAATGAAACTGTGATAGGGATTTACTTCAGTTGGTAAGGTGCTTATTCAGCATACATGAAGATCTAAGTTCAATTCCCAGCACCCCATAAAAACAGATGGAACAGCAAATACCTGTAGTTCTAGCAATCTGAGATATGGAGGCAGAAAGATCAGAAGTCCAAAGTCACCTTCAGCTATACAGTACCTGGTCTATAAAACCACAAATTGTATTTTTCAAAAGTGTGCGTATGTGTGTGAGTATGTATATGTGAGTGTGTGCATGTGAACGTGTGTAAGAGAGTATATGTGTGAGTATGTATTATTTATGTGTGTGTGAGTGTTTGTAAAAGAGTATGTGCGTTTGTGAGTGTGTGTGTATTTGAGTGTGAGTGTAAGAGAGAGTATGTGTGTGAGTGTGTGTATGTGAGTGTATATAAAAGAGAATATGTGAGGGCATGTATATATGAGTGTTTGTGTGGTGTGTGCAGTGTCTGAGAAGGCCAGAGAAGGCACTGATTTCCTAGGGCTGGAGTTACAGGTGGCTGTGAGCCACCCAACCTGGGTGCAGGGAACCAAATTTGGGCCTTGGGAGTAGCTCTTAACAGCTGAGTCATTGTTCCATCCCAGACTACAAATTACTGCTAGCCTAAGTGTTTATCAATTAGAACATTTCACCTCACCCTCTAAGGTTCACAGGCCATCATGGGAGAGGGAAGGGAAAGATCGTAAAAGACAGAGGTCGGGGAGATGGGATCAAAACAGTATCTTCTGGACATGACAGGGCCGCTCACTCACGAACTCACAGTAGATGTGGTTGCCTGTCAACATTCCGACATGGAGAGGTGCGGTCATCATGAACACCGACCCCAGGCTGAGGAGCTAGAGGCAACTCATGGCTCCTAGGGGAGGGTGAGTTGGTCTTCCTTAAGGGTGTGGCTCCTGGTAGGTCGCCAATTCTCCACGAGTAAATAGGCAACAGAAACAGGACTGATGGGTTATAGTAACAAAACAAAAACGAGGACGCAAGTTGGGAAGAGGTAGAGGAGGGTGGGGTTAAGAAGAGCGGAGGGCAGATATAATCGAAATACAAGGTGTGCATTGATGAAATTCTCAAAGGACTAACAAAGCAGATTTGGAAAAGAAGAGTTCACTCTGTGGTGTCACATCCCCATGTTAGAGTATGATGCAGCTACCACAGTCATGCGTTTAAAGAACATTTGAGGAACTGAGGAAGAATCAATAAAACATTAAGTGATGAACTCAGGATAAAGGCAGCCACAGTTCTAAATTTACTCTCTATTTTAAAACTACTACTGATAATGGCTTCGGTTTTGGGCCAACTTGGAAGTATTACACATGGTAGGTTATGCTATTATAACAGAGACGAAAAAGAACCTGAGGGAGTCCTCATGATGGCAAATGGGAGATGCTGACTGGGAGTTCACTGTGGGCCCCAACCAAAGCATTCTTGGTATTCTGCTGGGTACAGCTTGTTGGTCGGGATTGACAGTGGTTATCTCTAAGTAAAAATAGCAATGAATTATCTTTTCTACTATGTCTCTGTTTTCCAATTATTATATAATGAACATGCATTGGTTTTATTATTAGAAAAAAATCACTTAAGATATAAATTTAAATGCAGGGCATTCCCTAGCAATTAATCAATCTAAAAATAATCAGATTATATTTACATGCTTGCCACGATTATCCGGGATAGATGGAATGAGGAACCCAAAGGAGATTAGTAGCTTATTAATTCGTGTATCATTGCAACATACTACAATAAAGAGGGATTTCTTCAAAAAAATACAAGATAAAATGAGTTTCAAAACATAAAGGCAAGGATTCAATATATTTGTCAACCAAAAGATGATGACTTGAGTGAGCTTGGAAATGCCAATAAAGTATCATTATAAATGTACTTAGAGAGGGGTGTGCTCTGTCTGGCCAGCCACAGTGAAATCACACAGCCTGGAAATCTTGCTTCAGCTCCAATCAGATATTTCCTCTTTCCCAGTTTGAATTTGGTGACATTGCTCACCGTAGGTTAGAAGAAGCATGGTTAGGGTGTTATATATACATGCAAAAGGAGATTAAATTAAAAGCAATCCCCTAAGAAACCTTAGAAATTATTCTCCCTGGCAGAGTGCCAGAGGCATATGTACATGACCCTCAGATGTCTGTCCCCAGCAAACCAGGGAGAGATTTGTCAAATGAGAACACGCATCAGCGAGGCAGGTTCCTGGCCTGGGGACTCTCAGTTTTGGCTGAAGGCTTCCTCATCACTGTCAGACACCTGTCAAAGCTTTATCACGGAGCTGACAGCCGCATGAGTGATAAGCGTGACGCTGGTCTGTGGTGCTTCCAGGGATGAAACTGGCAAGCTCACATGGACTGAAATGCTTAATCTCTGTATATAAAAACCAGTAAAATCAACGTGGAGCGGTGCAAGCATGAACTAGCTAAAGGAGATGCCCAGAGCTAGGGGAATCAGCCCTGCTTGCTTAGTTCTGTTGTTCCACTCCGGAAGTGGAACCCAGCTTCAGAAACTACCCTCACTGACTACGCTATTTAAAAAATCATCATTGCCAGAAATAAAGTCATCATTGCCAGACTGGACAGTGCTCGTGAACTCCTTTAATCCCAGCACTCGGGAGGCAGAGGTGGGAGGATCTCTGTGAGATAGAGGCCAGCCTAGTCTATAAAGCAAGTTTCAGGGCAGCCAGAGCTACACAGAGAAATCCTGTCTTTAAAAATCAAAACCAAAACCAAAACAATCACCACAGCCATGGGCTGGTAGACCAGCTCGGCAGGTAACGCATGAAGCCTGACAGCCTAAGTTTGATTCCTCGGCCCCACGTGATGGAAGCAGGGAATTCACTCCTGGAAGTTGTTGTCTGACCTCTACATGTGTGCATAAGTGTGTTCATGGGCACACATGCTTATACACAAACACATTAAATAAATAAAATGTTATATTTATGGAAAACATCATTGTCACCTAACATGGCTATAGGACAGGGAGGTGCTCTAGGGCCTACAAGGAATGACCTACATACACCACTGCAGGGACTGGATTCATGGTCAGGTCCCCTTGAATACAGGCCAGCCTGAGCACTGTATTGCTGGGCTGGAAGGAACCCTCAGTGAAGGGGATAGGAAAACAACCTTAGCCTCCACGCTGGGCCTCGGCAGGATTTCTACTCATCACGGAAATTAGTGTGCCCTTGGGCATCAAAAAGAGAGTTCTATATACAATAGCCTGTATATAAGGCATAGGAAGTAGAGATTGTATTTCAGAACTGTGTATTATTTAGCACCAGTAAACGTGAAAGGAGAATTTCAGCAGGAGACCCTTGGGGTGAAATCTTAGTTCGCTATAAAATTAAATCATGTAGAACGGTCCCCTCTCCAGGGCCCTGGAGGAAATGAGGTGAGACACTAAGTACAAAGTGGTAATCTAATACCGGGGCCATGTTAGGCAAAGGAGCGACCAGGGCAAAATGGGGGAAGCCTTGAGAAATTGTCACTAGGAAATGAGTTTTCGAGCCAATCTTAAAATCAAAATGTGAGGTCAGAAGAGGTACTCTTCCAAGCGAAAGACAGGCCCAGTGGTCAGGAGGTACCAGGAGTCCTGGGGAAAGGTTAAGAGGTGGTAGTGAGCGTTTCTCTATTATCCAGGCTAAGGAGAGAATGCTGGCTGCAGAGGACCCTTGAGAGGTCAGGTCAAGGGGTCACTGTGTGGAAGGTGCAGGGCAGGATGGGGATGGGGCAGGGAGTGAGGAAGATGGAGGAAGGTGACCCTCTGTCCCCAGTACAAAGCACAATACTGTTTCTCCATTGGCAATTCCTTTGCCCCCAAAGTCTCACTGACCCAGCTTACATAAACATGAGAACAAAGATCCTTGCTCAACACATCGTTAGCCTCAGCTTCAGAATGTGCAAAGAATTCCGGCTAATCCAGTGAACAAGCCTGGGAACCTGGCCCTCAATCAGCGAAGCAACCCAGGGTGTCAAGAGTTCAGTCAGACCGAGAGTCACATTCCCTCTCTTGGGAAACTCCCAAGTTTGTTGCAATATCATCAATCTCTTCTGTATCTTTAGTTCGTCTTTTCTGAGTAGGTTCCAGACATGACCTCATCCAGTCACCGTATCTCCTGAATAACAATGATAACGATTTACATTTGTTCTGTGTGCTAAGTGTATGAAAGGGCTACTGAGTGTATTTTCCTACTTAATGCCTAGTTCAAAGAAAATGGAAGAGACAGTATTCCCACTTCGTAGATGCAGAGACTGAGGCTCAACAAGGTTATGTTACTGGTGGAGCAGCACTGAGTCTCCTACCCACATGTCCCAACCCCTGTATCCATCTGTGGAAGCTTAGTTCCCATACAGGGAAGAAATCAGGAAGAACCAGTAACTGGCATTCTGTAGATGGGGAGACCGTGGTACTCACTGATCAAATGGCTTTCACGGAAGAGACAGAGCAAAGAAAAGGAGAACCTAGAAAACTGTCCTGTGTTCAAGTCACCTGGGATCACACATCTGGTGTCAACCCCTGGAGTCATAATAGGATACGATTTTTTGAGTAAAATCCAAACTTTAACTCTTTCTAACCTCATGAACTTGCAGAACTCTCACCGGAGTGAAAGCTACAGCAGGTGGACCAGCCAGAGCCCAGGCATGACGGACCGTTTGATTGGAGTGAAAAGCATCTAGCTGATTAGAAGGCAGACTTCTGGGACCACCCGTGAGGATGTTTCCAGACAGGATTCCTTAAGGAGGGAAGAAGAGCCCTAAATGGGCACAGTACCCCACTGCCTGCAGCATGGGATGCAATGGAAAGGGGTGGGAGAAAGTGCTTGTGTGCAGAAGCTCTCCCTCTCTGTGTATCTCGGATGGCCATCTTACCCTACATCCCATGATGCTCTGTCTCACACTGCAGAAACGGCCGGGCTCGGAAACTGCAGGCTAAAATAAACGTTCTTGCTCTAATTTTTTTCTGTCAGGTATTTTCTGCCAGCATCAGAAAAGTCTGACTGATCCAAGGTCTCGATCTGAAGAACCTTTTCTTCTTTAGCTATAGCGTTTTAGGCAAATGAGAATGACCCAGACACATACTTGTAGGCAGAGTTCAAGCCTCATGGAGAAGAGAAATGAAAATGGAGCAGGCCCATCACATGGTCTGGAGTTCTCGTTTTAGACTTTCTCACTGCCTCCTCCCTGGATGATATTTTCAAGTCCTAGGCATGTGATGGACTGAAGTCCACCAGAGCTATTTCAGTCTGAATTTGGCATTGTTGAGTCTAAGATATATGGTACAAAATAGAACACAACGTGAAACACCATGGAGTTATGTAACTGGAGCTGAGGCTACCCAAATTTTGTGCTGTTAGCTCCTCGATTATGGAAGGACAGCCATCTATCAATCTCAGCATAAACTCCACAGGCAAGGTGTTAGCCTAGCCTTTGCTTTGAGCATCCCAGGGCAAATAGGCATAGATCCTGATGAGGCTAGCATGTCCCCCCAGCTACTCCTGGGAGGCTGTAAAAACCAAGACCCCTTTATCAAACCTGGCTTCCAGGTGGAAGAGCTCAAATTTGTTTCTGTCAGAAGTTGGCAGTGAGTTTTTGAAAATTATTCCAGACAAATGGCTTACGAAAATGTTTCTAGTTGCTCCCTGGCAGAGAAAGAAGGTACAGATCTGCCTGGCGGGTTGTTCTGTTTGGTGATGCAGTTTGGGATTTGCATAACACTCCAGGAGCCCCTTCATTTAGGGTCTTTGGACTGCTTTTTGATACTCATTGCCTGCACCAGGTTTCCCACTCACCCCAAGTTCTCAAATACCCTTTCCTTTAAGAACAGACACTCCAGATTTACTCCTGTTGCCTTGAGTGTCACACCAAGGAGGGACTTGCCTTGTGGAGGTCTCAGGGTTGTGGAAGACACTGTCCACCAGAATGAAAGCACACTTCAGACAGAAGAGGCATAAAGATAAAGGAGAAGGGGAGGAGACAGAGAGAAAGCAATGGAGAGAAGGAGGGAGAGGAGGAGGAAGACAACAGCAATGACGAGGAGGAAGAAAGGGGATAGAGACCTCACTGCTTACAATGCACTCCCCTCCACTGCACACTGCGCTACTCCCCAGGCAGGCTTACAGGCTCAGTCTTCACAGACCTCTAATGCGCATGCCTGCAGAGAGGAACATGTAAGGTCTTGGGGGGGAAATAGCCATTTTCTGATGCTTTGCCTTGGGAAAGGACTTGTTTGTGTTTGCCTTTTATGAGGCAGGGTCTCATGGAGCCCAGGCTAGTCCCAAACTTAATATATAGTAGAGTCCGTCCGTCCCCCCAAGAACTGAGATCACAGGTATGTAATATCATGTCTGGCTTGGGTGCAAAGATTCTCCATGATTATCTCAAAACAGGTCCTCTGTTTCCAATGTCTATTTTGCTTCTGTTTGTAGCCTTACAATTATAACTGGTTTTAATAACCTATTAAGTTACTAGAAGCTAGAAAATAATACAAGTCTTTATATTAAAGACTTTGTCAACAAAGAAAAAATAGCATGTATTCATTACCATGGCGATTTCATTAGAAAAGCTAGCCAGGAAATATACCCATAACACAAACTGAGAAATATCTGGGCGAATAAACACCAAGTATTAGCAACTGTGAGACAGTCAGACAACTGGGTGGGTAGACTGTTTCTGTTCCTTTGTGCTTGTCTGAATTTTCTATATTGAAAACATGTAGCTTCATAATTAAAAATAAGAGATAAACAAAAATAACATAGAAACTTCCTTTAGAAAAACAACCAAAAGTAGGGTTGAGTCAGCCTGTTTCCTCCAAATGGATGCATGCTGGAAGCGTGGGTTCTGAGACACCCTGCTGGGCTCAGATCCTGCTTCCTTCCCCAAGCCCAAACTCCTAAGCTGGGAAGATGAGGAAAATATTAACACTAACTCTGCTTCAAGGATCAGATGAAAGATTTCCTTGTTAAAGTATGCTTCGATAATTGGTAGTTTTCACTTCTTATCATACCCTGATACCCAAATTAGACAAAGACCCAAGAAATAAAGAAAATAAGAACAAAATCTCTTGGAGAAACATAGATGCAAAATTTCAATAAAAGACTTACAAGTCAAATTCAAGAGCACATTCAAAGATTATCTACCATGATCAATCTGACTTCATCCCAGAGGTACAGAGATGGTTCAACATAAATGTCAGCAACCATGTAAGTAGACTCAAGGACAGAAATCACATGATTGGAAGCAGAAAAGGCAATTTACAAAATCCAACATCTTTCATGATAAAAGTCCTAGAGAATCCAATGATACAGAAAACATATCACAACATAATACACAAGTCTACAGGGAACATAATGCTAAAGAGAGGAAAACAAAAAGTGTTGCCACTAAAATCAGGAACAAGACAATGATGTTCACTCTTTCCACTCATAGTCAATATAGTGCTTGAAGTCTTAGCTAGAACAATAAGACAAGTGAAGGAGATCAAGGGGACAAAAAACAGGGCAAAAATATCTTTATAAAGATACTTATAAAAATATAAGTATCTTTATGAGAAGTAAAAGTATCTTCTTTTTGTTAATCTTGTTCTACACATGAAAGACCAGAAAGACTCTACCAGAAAAGTTTCTACAGCTGATAAACATATTCAACAAAGTATTGGGATACAATAGTTTTCTATATATACAAATGACAAAACAGAGAGAAAGAAATCAGGGAAACAAACCCATTTACAATAGCCTCAAAAATATCTTGGAACAAATGTCACTAAGGAAGTGATGACTTTTATAATAAAAGCCTGAAGACATTGAAGAAGATAACAGAAGTAGCTACATCCCTAATGGCAGTTCTCATAGTGCTGCAAGGTGATAGGCACACTACTGAAGATGTAAAATAAACAGCAATCTTACCCAGATGGGAACACTGTAAGCTACAATAATGACTGCCCCCGCAAGATGTGCTGCAAGTGCAATAGTGGCCCAGATGTAATGGGAGTAACCAACCACTCACACCTGGTGCTGTGAACAGGGCCAAGAAGCTGCAGCTAGATAGCTCACCATGTACTACAGAGGACCTACTATTATTATTCTGCTAAATGGATATAGTACTAAAACAACTCCTAATGGCGTATTGCTATCGCTATAAAGCATCTCCTAACTCTCATCTGAGAGACTTCTTGCAGTAGATGACAGTTAACACAGTGACTCACAGTTGGTCCGTGTGCAAAGAGTAAGAGACTACTGAGTGCCCCTTTTAAATGGGACATCTATATTGCACCCGCCTCCCAGGCTCAGGGGGATCTTCTCAAAGACTATAAGAGACAGGGGTAGTAGACAACAACAAGGAAACAACAGTGTTTTCCAGACCCAACAGGGCAGTTGCACAAATGAACAAAAAGCAGTTGTGACAGCAAGCTCAAAAAAGCCTTGCACAAGCTCAAAGCAGACAAGACTTTACCTTTATCAGAGGTAAGTGGGCATGAAGCTCTACCCAAAGCTGAGAAAATATCGTCATTTTCTAGCTGCTGGAAGAAGGAGGGTATGTTTTCTCTAAGAGTGTGACAGGCTAACGAAGCTTCAAGGCCAGCCACACACCTAAGAATATTTAGGAACACAAATTGACCTCTATAGGTTTTTGTTTTTTGTTTTGTTTTAAGAGAGAAAACATGAAGTTGGGTAAGGAGGGAGGTAGTGGGACTCAGGAGGAGTTAGGGGATGAATAAGAACAAAATATGTTTTTTTTAAATTCTCAAAGAAAAAATATGATATAAAATTAGAACAGTTCAACACATAAAAAGAACTCAGGAGAAGGATATGATTGCTATTGTTGTTTTTGTTTTTTGGCTATCTTAACAAGAGGGGAAAAACTGGCAACCATCAAACACAACATATTGGATACGATGAGCTGCTCTGATTCAAAATTAGGATACTGAATATAAAATCAGTATGTAACATTTACTTTTTGTTTCATTTTGGCCTTTAAGATTGCTTTTAAAAGGCCAAACGCAAAGGTACAATTCCTGTAATCTAAGTACCAGGGAGGTGGTAGAAAGAGGATAACTGTGAGCCCAAGATCAGCCTGGACCATGCAGTGAGACCCTGAAAAAATATCAACCTCCCCCTATTTTAGCTAATAGAGTGAGGTCGCTAAAACTTCCTCTGGGGAAAAACACAGAAACTGAGCAGGGCTGATCAAATGGGCTTAGTAAGAATCATCAGTTTCTTACCAGGAGTGGTTTATTTTAAGTTAAAAAATTCAAAGAAATCATTATAGTTCAAAATTCAACCCAAATGACTGGTTTGTTTCATTTTTTAAAGCGCCATATTCTGCCTAGGTTAATGTTATCTCACTGCAAACTCATTCTATCAGTGTATGGTTCTAGGTCTAGGATCTGACAGCATTCATTCCATCTACCTCTCTCCCATCTATCACCCTTAGAGATCACCTGGCCTGAAACCCACTCACCAAAGGGGCTGCTGAATCTATACCATTCATTCACGTGGTTTTCAAATAAGTACCCTTGCATGCTGGCTTTCTGTGCGAGGGCTGGTAGGAAAAGACAGATCAGATAGCATTCCTGATCTGAGGAGGGGACAGGCTAGTGTAAAGCTAAGCAAGACTGTCAAAGCAGGGCTATGACACAGGGCTAGTGTGAAGCTAACCAAGACTGCCACAGCAAAGATAGAATGTGAGGCTAAGAAAGGAGCTCCGGGTGTGAACCAAGTGAACTTCGGGGATTTTCTAGAACAAGGTACGGTCTATGATGAGTTTCAAGAATGAATAGGGGCTGTTTGAGTGACAGGGTGAGAAAGATTACACAGACAGCATTGAGGCTCTTAGGCATGGTGTGCTCAAGAAAACTCCAGGATAGCAGGAACACAGGGTCAGAGGGGGGAACGGGGAACCCTAAGAGGCAAAGTCAGACGAAGCAGTGGGAGACTGATCGGTTGATGAGGTTTTAACATTTTTTTAAAATATTTATTTTATTTTATGTGTATGAATGTTTTGTCTGTATGCATTCCACATGTGTACCTGGTGCCCACGGGAGTCAGAAGAGGGATTCAGATCACCTAGAACTGCAGTTATGATTGGGCAGTTATGATTGGTTGGGAACTACTGGTGGATGTTAGTAAACAAACACCAGGGTCTTCTACATGAGTAAGATCCCTGGTTGATAGCTTGATGTAAAATCATCTATAGCCTCTGTGGTAGCTTGAATAAGTATAGCTCCATAGACTCATGTGTTTTAATTGGCCCATAGGAAATGACAGTATTAAGAGGCGTGGCCTTGTTGGAGCAGGTGTTGCCTTGTTGGACTAGATGTGGCCTTGTTGGAGGAAACCTGTCACTGTGGAGGAGGGCTTTGAGGTCTCATACATGCTCAAGCCATGCTCACTTCCTGTTGCCTGCGGATCAAGATTAGACCTCTCGGCTCCTTCTCCAGCACCATTTCTGCCTGCACACTGGCATTTCCTGCCATGATGATAATGGACTACACCTCTGAAACTGTAAGCCAGTACCAGTTAAATGTTTTCCTTTATAAGATTATCCATGATCATGGTGTCTTTTCGTAGCAATAGAATCCCAAACTAAGACCTCCTCCAAAGCTTATGGACTAAGAACAGCATGATGAGATGTATAGTTCTAGAAATCAGTTTGTATCGGTGTGGGCATGAACATAAGGCGACTGTGAATGAAAAGCAAAGCGGAAGCTATGGCAGTGATCTCAGCAGGCAACGAGACTCTTATCTAAAGCGGTGCAATGTGGATGGAAGATAAGGGACTTACTGAAGAGGTGGAGTCACTGAGCAAACTGGGAGAATGGAGACTATGGGAGAGGGTAGAAGAAGAGGGGAGAGGAAAAGAGGAGAGCGGAGAAAAATATATAGCTCAAAAAAAACAATGAAAAAGGAAAAAAAGAGGTGGAGTCATTAAGCCTTTGCAATGACCTCAATGAGAGTGGAGAGCAAGGAAAGAGCCAAGAATGAGACCTAGGTTTTAGATTGACTAACTGTGCAGCTGGTACCCTCCACTACTATGGGTAATACAAGAAGAAGCAGATGCCTGGGAAGTGTGAAAAGGAGATGAAACTCGTGAGTTTCTCATTGAGAAACTGAAACAGAGGTGTCTAGAAAACCAATGAGTTTATGCATATGGGTCTCAGGGCGAGATCAGAGATGGAAGAAGGATTTGGGAGCCAACAGAAGATGAACCTAGGAAAGACTATAAAGCATTCAGGCATGTGCATGAAGAGAAGGTCTGAGGAGTTGGTGCTGCAGGGAAGAATGTAAGAAGTACCATGTGGAAGGGCAAAAGAGCAAGAGCCCACCATCCGAGGCTGGGGGAGGAGACTTGGAAAGGAGGTAGTAGATCAATGGGATCAAATACTAAGAAAGAAAATTTAGCATCTGTATAGTGTCTTTCAGATTAAGAAGCAAAAATTGGAGACTTTGGTAATCACCATAGAGGTTGGATGTGGTAAAAGACATTTACCTCATGATGGCCAGGAACCAGAATAACAGAAACAGGAAGGAGCCATGGACAAAAGAGTCCCCAAGTAACTGCCCCCAGTGACCTACTTCCTCCAGCTAGGTCCTACCTCCCAGAGTTTTCAAAACCTCCCCAAACGGCACTACCACCTCATGACCTAGACTTAATAATAATAATATATGAGCCCCGAGTGGGCCATTTCACACTCAAACTACAACAAAATCATTTACTCAAACTGGATGTATCCAAATTACTTTAACTTCTCATTCCTGGCAGCCTTCCAAAAACTACAGTATGTTTTGTCATTATCTTTTAAAAGTGTAATTTTTAGAATTAGGTATACTATATGTGATCTAAACAGACAGATTTTTAGAAAAAAAGATTATTTCTGATGTAAAAATTCTATTTTAGTTTATAATATCTTTCAAAAGCCTTTATCATGCTTCAGTGTGCCAAGAATCATTTACACCCTTGTCCCCTAAAGACCAAGTTTCTTGGGAGCTGAAACAGCATACAGTGTTTGAGGTTTTTAAGAAACACACAATTATTACTTTCTACTATGTAGAATCTTTTTCTCTTAACAATTTAATTGAGTGTGTGTGTGTGTGTGTGTGTGTGAGTGAGTGTATGTGTAAGATAAAGCTGCATCACAAACTTTCCAGGAGAAGCTAGATTAAAACTCCCATCGCCATCATAGTTTCCTCCGGAACTAGAAGCCCATCAGAATAGCGTTCTCACTGCCTTCATCTGAGGGCGCAGGCATGGCTTGTGCGTATGTACTTCTTGTGTTTTCACATCATTTCTTCATATTTCTTACTACTCTCAGGCTGTAGATGTTATGAAGACACGGAATGGACAAAACTCCCTGATAAATTCCCTCTCCTACCGGAAGGAATTCTTTCAACCAAGACTCCTCTTCCCGAGCCACTTTTCTAGTTAAGGGGCTGATCCACTGAGGCCACAGGGAAATTTGACACATTCGTCTTCTTGGGTCAAATGGTTAAGTGTGCCACTTGCTGCATATGCCATAGGTTAGTTTTTAGAAAAAGAATACAAGTGCAGTTTGAAGTTTTGTTTGCTGGGGCTTTCTTAGATTTTTAGCCCAAGATGATCTTCACAGTGCTCCTCTCTATAGTACCTGAGTGGAGCCTGAGGCATTTCTGGTACTGGTTTGACTGGGGTTATTTTCCCAGTAAATGAATTTCCTTCAAATTCATTTACGTCCACAGAGCAGCACAGAGCAGCAGGGTTCTCTTACAATTGGTATCCTTTCCGTTCTCCGCAGCACGGGCTCGCCACCCTGCCAGGAGACCATCATAATCACTCCATAGACATGGTCCAGAAAACTTCAGAAACACACTTCACACAGACAGCCATTTGTTTCCCAAAGCTTCCCTTCTTTGCCAGTCACTACATCACATGGAAAGAGAGCTAAAAACACCACCTGTGCTTGGGAGGCTTTCAGTGTGTTAGAGTCATTAGGAACACAGCCCCAATGTCTTCTGAATGTACAAGAAGTAAAAACAGAGGGAGATAATCCACAGGTTTGATAAGAGACACGTGGAGACCTTTCCATGTCTTCCATAGTGGCTCCTAGCCCAATTATTGACCTTCAGGCCTCTGGGTTGGATGTTATCCACACATAAAACATCCCTGCCCCCAGAGAGTGGTCACAAGAGCCTTTCTCCATCAGTTCAAGCTTGTAACTTCTCCCTGGGGTCCACAGAGGCAAGGCAATGTCCTGAATCCATCTGAAATGTCACAGAAAATCCAAAGGGCAAGGCTGCCCTTCATCTCTCGGCTGCTTCACATCCTTCCACTTGCCAACTTCATGACATTAAATTTTATACATATGCTTGGCTTTTTCCTTCAGAACTTTTTCATCTGTCTAAAAACCTCTCGTCCTTGCGAGGAAGCTGGAGTGTGAAAAGCACCTATTTAGTCTCTCCCACCTTTGCCATCTGCTGTCGTCTGCAGCTGCTATAAACGGTCATCATCTCAGCCCGAAGAAAGAAGCAACGGATTTCAAAGGTCACCACGCCACCCTCGGCAGCCATGTTTACTGCATCACCAGACGAAGTAACACTATTCTTAGCTTTCACCCACAATTCTCTTTAAAAACTCCAAAGGGGCAAAGAATTTTTCTTCTCTTAAGATGAAACTTTTGAGAGAGCTAAATACGCTTGCTGTGTTTTTATTCGATTATAGAAACGTATGTCTCAATGCCCAACACTGAGACTTCACGGGCATGGATATTAGTGGTGGCTAGTGGTCACTTTCAGGACACAGGCTTTTAATTCCTACGCATGACCCTGGCTTATTAGCCTTTAGCACTTCAGGTTTACTGACGACACGGAATATCCAGACATTAAAGATGCTCTAATCCACTAGAGCCCTTCTATTTCCACACATTTTATTTTGGTCTCAAATGCAGAATGGATTTTTAAACATATTCTATTCATGTCTGAGAGAAAAACAGGTTATCATACAGCAAAACAACTAGGTGGAGACTTGTTGGCTGAATCACTTCATTGTGTCCGTGTCTTATTATTTCTTTACGTTGTCTATTCTTTCCAAACTAGTGCACTAATGCTACTTAAATGTGCTTAGTGGGTCAAATGGGATTTGGTGTGTTGAGACCTTAGGTAATGTAAATCCAAAGCTTCTAATTTGGAACTACCTAGGCTTATAGAGACTCCGGCCTTCCAGATAACGAGACCACAAAGCAGACCGCTCACAGGGCAGCACAGCTGCTCTCTACACCGTGGGCATATGAGTGCTTTCCCACCACATAGCACAGTATCTCCGGCCAATACAACCATGGCATATTCCAAACCGTGACCTGGAAAGACATGGGCATGTCCATCCCCCACAATCATGCTACTAAGGGCAACAACTCAAACTTGCTGATTATCCCAGTGAAAATGTACCCCAGGAATACAAATGCCTCTTAAAATCTGCTTTATTCTATGACTGTGTCATTTGGTGAGTTAACGGACAACTTGAATTGAGTTTTTTGTTGTTGTTGTTGTTGTTTTGGTTTTTGTTTTTTTGCAGGATCAGGGGATACTTCTCCCAGTATCATGGTGTCACATCTTCTGTAGGAGCAAAGCAAGTCCAGTGATGCTAATTCGAAGGTCTGGGGACACATTTCCTGGAGAATCCCTGGCAGGGCCTCAGGACCTGCACTCTGAGAGCCCCTGCCCCCACCCATCCTGCAGATTCTAGGGACTGCTGCCTTTCCCCTGTGTAGCTTGTTCCAACAGCACCATCTGCAGGATGGCTGGACACTCAACTACTTTATCTTCAAATAAATGGTTGGGTAGTGGATCGCTATACCAATTCTTTATAGAATTTATGACCGTTTGAGCAGTTGCCTTAACTGTCTTTACCTCAGGGTGACCAATCAAAGGTACCTCCAGCATCCCAGAGTGCAGATTCATTGGCTCAGGGATCTTACTGCCATTCAAGCTCTCCTCAGGGTTAATCATTTCCTTCGCTTGAGCACTGAGAAAACCAAATTTCTGGGAACCACAACAGATGTAGTAGCTCTCTCCCTGACACGGCTTAAAACCCAAACACAGAGAACGAGTGCTTAGAACTCAGTCCTCATGTCGGTCTTACATCAAAGCCTCCTAAGATGATGAGGCTCAAAGAGCCCTCTAGGGCACCGCTGTCAAGTGGCCTCCAGTTTGTTAGTCTACAACATGAGGTGTGGACACATGACCAACCGTATTCTTCCTGACCATTCTTCCCACAGCAACACCAAACACACTGAGCAAGGGCTATGGCGTTCTGTCACGGTGCTCTATCATTGTCCAAGAATTTTCTGTGCTCACACACACCTATAATCCCGGCATTCGGGAGACATCAGCAGGAGGACAAGTTTGAGGCTAGCCTGATCTACTAGTGAGTTCCAGTCCAGGCTTGGCTGTATAAGAGAGGTTCTATCTTTAAAAAGTTACACTTTTTGATTATATCACTTCCTTCCAGTAGTCCTCATCTGAGACCAGAAGCAAAAGAAAAACAATCCTCTCCTGAGGGATGGCTCTGTCTTCATCTCCAGTAATCATGTCCCACAGAGCAAAGCCTGTCTCAGGCGCATGGCTACCGATAGTTAGTCCATTCGCTCTTTTTGTGGTCTGATTTTCTTATTAAAACCATAAATTCAAGGTTGCTAAAAAGCTCAAATAGTTCAGAGTGAGGATGGGACAAAGAGAGAGGTCTCATTAATTTTCAAACTACAACCTCCACCTTTGCTGGCCCACTCACCAAACCTCATGACTCCCTTGCTTGGACTCTTCCCTTTTAGCCCACCTTGCTCTTCTTTATTGAGGACACATCCTGAGCCTTTTGGAAGTCACAATGCCCTTCTGTTTGAAAAAAGATAGGATCCAATCAGAAAGCCCATTAGGGAAATATGACTTCATTGGAAGGGTCAGAGAAAAGCTGCAATGACTGCGGAACAGAATGGTACAGCTGCTTCCCCCCACCCATTCTTTCTGTGGGGCACGCATACCGTATGTGCCAGTGGCAAGGTGATGCGGCCACATTAAAGAACTTTCTGAGCCTCCATGTCATCTTCTATAACACAAAGCTGACATTATCTATAACTCAAAAAGGTGGCCATTCTCCCTGTAGTATGAGTTTAAGTTAGTGTGCCTCTTTTGATAACTGAAAAGCACTGTTCCAGATGTAAGGAGTCTCAGGCATTGGTGGAAGAGTCAGAAGAAATGGGGTCATGGTGGACACAGACTTATTTGAATATAACAACACACAAAAGCCAATAGGCCTCTCGAGGCCTACAAACCAAGATTGGAGATGCCCTTGAGTTTGTAGCCCATTACAGACAATGAGACAGCACTGAGGAAAGCTGAGCTATGTCTTTTGTGACATCCTCCCAGAAAAACGAGGGTCTGTACTATATAGCACAGCTCAGAAAAGAGGATCAGCCAAACTATGGAATGCCTCTACTCTGAGAGACCACCAAGTACAACGGCTCCACTCTCTGTAGAGGGATGCACACAGGCTCACCCATCCCTTGTATCCTAGTAGACTAGAGAGATAACCAGAGCATCTGGATCATAGCTCTGTCTTGTCCATCACAGCCCACACAGCACCTGTGTCCACGCAACATCGATCAATCACAGCTAGTCCTACAGAGTGTCTTCATATGACTATGGGGCTTTAAAAAAGTGTGGTAAGCCATGGGGTGGGTGGCTCATGAGACTTTGTCTCTAGCAGAGGGGCTACTGGCAATCCATGGTGTCTGGGGAAAAGAGTCAAGTTTTCTTTAAAGGTGAGGCCTTGTACACAGACCATGTTCCAGTGGATGTGCCCATACCCACGTATATATGGGCAGCACAAAATGAACTCAATGAGTTTTTAATCTTTGTTTTAAGAAAGGACACGAAGCTGGGAGTCAGTGAAGGGGTAGAGAGTGGGCCTGGGAGGAGGGTGGTGAGTACAACCAAAATACACCGTGTATATAAAATTTTCAAAAAACCAAAATATTTTATTTAAAATTGTAGTAAAACATGCACAACCTGAAACCATATTTACAACTTTAAGTGTAAAGTTCTGTGCAGCCATCAACCACGTATCTTAGGAAGCCATCTTGCAAAACCCAAACTTTGCGACATACTCGTTTTCCTACTCCCTGATAACCACCATTCTCCTCTGTCTCTGTGAACGTGGCTACACCAGGCTCCCTAGATAAAAGTGGAACCCTTCAATATGTCTCCTACTGTGACTTGTCTCCTTCTCTCAGTGTAAGGCTTCAAATTTCATCAACACTCTGTCACCTGCTAGCATTTCCTCCCCCTTTGAAGTTGAATGATAATTTACTGTATGTACGTATCACATGTGTTCATTTTTCATCCTCTGATGAATGTGATTATGTACCGCTCCCACCTTTGGGCTATTGGGAATAATGGTTCTGGGAATATGGGGGTACAAATACCCCTATTTCGCTCCTCTTAGTAATACACCAAATGGAATTGCTGGATCTTACTATAATTCTACTTTCTCCCCCCTCTTCTTCTTCCTTTCTCCTATTCCTGAAGGTCTCCTCGAGACACAGTAATGCTCCATAGCTCTTCTGTCCTTAGTTAGACCTCTTTTAGAGCCTGCAGGGGGCTGGCTGCCTTCCAAGATGAGGGTCCAGGCTCTGCACAATGCTCAGGGTAGCATCTACATTGCAGGCTACCTGCAGGTAGGCTCACAGCCTGTTCTAGCTAAAGCTGTGATGTGACAAGACACAGCTTTGTCACCCTCGCTACGTCAGTGCACTGACCCATACGTTCCATTTGGACACCCGGCCTAATCCTACCCTCACGAGTTTGTTTTCCACGGCAGCTGATCATACCTTTAACAAACAGCTGTGCAGCAATGCTTCATCCTGAAGATGAAGGCTTTCAGGATCTATGTGGAAACTATGCCAATAGATGAATATAACAGAGTCAGGTTAAGTTTTGGAGGTGGACAAATAATCAGCCATTCAAACCATGTCCTTGCCCAAATGAGAAAACAGCATTCTTTTTGAATGTGCATCCTCAGCTAAAAGACTGAATACTGAGCAAATTTTAAACTGAAGATGGAAGTGACCCTAGGCGCAGTCTTGGAACATATCTGCCCCATAGGCACAAGGCTGACAAGCAGGTCCCATCTCCTCCTTCAGGTCTCAGATGGTACACAGCTCTGCAAGCAGGGCTGTGGCAGTTTCAGCTCCCACTTAGCAGGAGTGGCTGTCCAAAGTGGAGACCCTGGGCTGGAGACAGGACTGACAACATTACCCTCCTGCCAGCAGCACCTTGTGCATATGACATTTGTATTTAAAATTCACAGTGGTAGGAAGAGTTTCTAAGACCTTGAACTGACCGCTCACCTGGTGGTCTCCAAAAGAAGACAAAGGCCTTCTCATATTAGTCAGGAAGACAGAACAGCAGACATAAACTCTCAACCCAATGTGTTTCTATTCAACACACACTGTGTGCACGCATGCCGAGTATATTACCTGAGCCACTTCTTCAAAGTCATCGTGCCTCTTCTGTAGTGCCCGTGCTCGATGCAAGGACTTCCCAACCCCAGTATGCTTGCTGAGAAAGGCCTCACCGTGGTTCTCAATCCAGTCCAGCACCTGGCCAGAGAAGGAAGACAGGAAACAGTGATTTCTCAGAAGGAAAAACAAGTGGCCCCGCGTACAACTGCTTGAATCCTACTCACCCAGCCCCATGCCCGTGAGAACAGTAGTCCAGATAGAAATGCCTGACCTATTGTGTAGTGATATTTTGTTTGTGTCGTAATAAATAAAGATTGCCTGAAAATTAGCTCTATTGGCAGAGCTAAGCCAATAGAGGCCAGGGAGTGGTGGCGTACACCTTTAATCCCAGGATTCAGGAGACAGAGGCAGAGGAATCTCTGTTAGTTCAAGGACACTTTGGGCTACATGAGATTGAGTTGGTCTACAAGAGAAAATGAGCTCACATGAAGGTGATCCCGGCACTTGGGATCCCACGCCTTTAATCTCAGCACGAGGGAGGTGGAGACAGGAAGGGACATGGCTGGGCAGAGGGAGGAATATGAGGCAGGAGGAGACATGAGCTCACTGCAGTCTGGAGATGCAGTCTGAGTATGTGGTCTGAGGATTGGCAGACACATGATCGCCCCTTCAGTCTGAGGCATGGTAGAGGTAAGCTGGCTGCTCTGCTTCTCTGATCTCTTGGCTTTCACCCCCTAATATAGGACTCTGGGTTTTTATTATTAATACCAATTAGAATTCATGCTGCACCATGAACACAAGTCATTGGCAATGGAATAGTCCCACCCTAAACTAAATTCAGCTCAGTCATTTTGGTCTTAAGACTAGCTTCCCATTCCTTTTTTGGTTTTAAAAGCCCTAACATAAAGCAAAGAAAAACCAGCCTACAATCCACAACCCCAGAGAACCTAGACAACAAAGAGGACCCTAAGAGAGACTACATGGATCTACATAGGAAGGAGAAAAAGATAAAATCTATTGAGTAAATCGGGAGCATGGGGGTCATGGGAGAGGGTAGAAGGAGAAAGGGGAGGAAGGGGGGGGGAGCAGAGAAAAATGTATAACACAACAAAAACAATAAAAAAGAAAAAGCCCTAGTCACCCCATTATTTTATTTATTCCTGTTTGTTGCTATTATTTTTGTTATTTGGTGCTTAGGATGGAATTCAGGGTTTCCAACATGCCAGTCCATTGTTTGAAATGAGCAATACAGGCTACCAGACACAGGTGAACCTCTCCTTGGCTTCTACCCCATCAAGTAAAGTCAGCCACACTGATAAGGAATGAGGTGACAGCAGTGAAGCAGGGCTAGGCTACTCGCCTGTCACTCCACCACAAAACAGCATAGCATGGCACCCGACACAGGTCCCTGCCTTATTGAACGCTGGAAGCTCAGTCTTGCACCCCCAGCTGTTCAACATGGGTGATTGCAAGGACAACACCTCCTCTGCCTTCCTGCCACCTCTCTCCAACCAACCAACCAACCAAACAACCAAACAAACAAACAAACAAACCAGTTAAGGTCTCTGCATCCGAAGGCCTAGAGTATTTATCTTTCTAGAATGCAGTAGAAACTCCATGTTCTCACAGGCTTAGCAATTTAGCCGAAAGACGTTTTCCATAAAGTTTAAGCCTAGAGTAACAGTAGCTACGACAGCAGAGGGAGGAGAGAGATGCTAAGATGAGAGATGCTTTCCTAAGGGATGATTGGGAAGGTGCACAGAGGGACAAAGCTTTAAACGAACATTTTCATCTCACAAATATAAATGCATCCCAGGGAATAGGGAGACAGCTTATCATCTGGTCTCTGGGGAGTTGATGCTGGTTGCAGTGAAGTCAGAGTTATAGTACAGTACAGGCATGCTTATGATGCCTGTCACTATACCACTGGGCCCATCTGCTCTTGCGTTACAGGCTTCTACCCAAGCACCCAATTAATAATGTAACAGCCTTCTCAGATGTTAAGAGGAAGTTTCTGGAGAGTGATTCAGATACAGTAGGTTTGTTTAAAGGTGTTTTTTTTAAAAAATAATATGGATTTCCCTGTGGCAAACAGAAGCAGACTGAACTGTTCCACAGGCTGCAGACATGTGAACTCTTCCCATACATAGGGAATCACTTATTTGGACACTGAGGCCAGTTAATGTCTGCAATATGCAAAGTATGGGAGTCTTTGAAGTCTTCCCTCTCACTTTCAGAAGCCCATACTAGGGTGGTGCTAGTGACAGAGATGCAACAGCACCAAATGTTCTTCAAGGTGAGCCATCTCTCAGGCCCCAGGAATGGAGACTTATAAAATTTCAAGTGGCAGACTCCGGCTCTATACACACATGTTTAGAGAGACCCTGGAGGTCCATTTGTGGGAAGACAACTATGATCGTGCTATATTCCTGCTTTTCAAACCCTGAAAGGCAGCAAGTAAAGGAGCTCAGAGACTCGTCTTCAGGACAAGGAAAGTGCTTCACTAGTGGGATTATCTCGACAGTCACTCCTACCTTTTACTGTTTTTTTTTTTTTTTTGTTTTTTTTTATCAGCAGTTTTAAGAAGATAGGCCATTCTAAACCATACTGGTTGAAGAGGAATGCTTTCAACCTACTAGTTCACATAGAGCTCCCACTTTTCATCCCATGCAGGGTGGAGGGATGATCCTACAATTTCTAAGCCTTTTTTTTTTTTTTAAAGAGCAATTTGTTTCGTTTTAAAGTAATTCTGCTTTCCTTAAAGCAGCGATTCATTTTCAGTCAGGGACACTTAGTTTACTTAATTAGCTCTGCCTTTATTACTCAAAAAATCTATTTATTTCATATTTGAGAGGCTTTTATTCAGTTTAACGTAGCTTCAATTATTCTGTGATGTTATACTGAGAATACTCAGTACAGCTTCTGCCCGAGATCTGAAGCCGTAGAGAAATACATGCAACCTGAATAAGCCTTCAAGGACTGTGTGGAAATCAATTCAGCAAATAAAAAAGCAAGTGATTTAGCAAATTAATATACTAACTTTAAATATACTTACACAAAAAGTACTTAAGGACATATGCAGACAACCAATAGATAAAGTGCTATTGAAAGTGATACCTTCTGCTCATTTAGTTTCCAATGGTTCAGCTGGAGCCATTACCCCCCCCCCCCATACATACATATATATAGCACAAGCCATCTTGATCCTGACCCATCTGACCCATGGCCTTCAGTGTAACACAGTTTCCCAGGCAGACCTGCACAGCAGGGCAATGTGCTTCTCAGTAGACATTGGCAGTGTCAACAGGTACACCACACCCTGAAATTTGGCGTGCAGTTCGGAAATTTGGACACCCTTGAGTTTTTAGTGAGTTAGTATATGTGAGCCAGATCCCAGAATCTGAATCAATGAATGAAGACGAATCAGGGCTCTAGCTATAAAAACTCTCGGTCCCATGAGTATAACTCGGCATCAAAAGCACCCCTTGTATGCATCCCCCGTTTAGCTCCCCTTGTCTGTCTAGAAGATAATATTAAAGATACTCCATGATAAACTATAGTCAAGGTTGATATAAGATGAGAGCCATGCAGATGTGATGATGGCATCTGAGTTGATGTTTAAGTATTTCTGCCGCCGGAGATGCTGTCTTGTTTGTATCTAAAGAGTCCCTGAGTAGCAGAGAAGAATGGAACATGAATATTCACATATTCCTATGTTTACTTATTAGTCTTAGTGGGCCCTAGAGGCAGGCACTAGAGCTACCCCATGGATATGAGGTTAGAGACAGCCATGAGTGCTCGGTCCATGGGCTAACAAACACTAGTCGTCAAATCACACAACTTCTTCATTAATTGTTGAGGCGCTTTCTAGGTGGAGTTGGGGAAGGTCTCTGAAGAAATGAGATTACTGTGGTTCAAGAGACACTATTACTTAACTAAGTTAGAAATGGAAAAGATGCACACATGCATAGCTCCAGTAGGAAGGAAATAGGAAACAGGCCCAGAGAAGTCTGAACAAAACTGCAAGGCGTTATGGTGTGCTGAATGGAAGGTTCTAGTAACCATTTTGATAACCATCCAGCGAAAGGCCACAAAGGGGAGAGACACCATCAGATCCCCATGGGAAAGCTATGGCTTTGATTATGGAAAATCAACCGGAGGGAAGCTTGGGAAGAGGTGGGAAAATGAGACAAAAGTTCAAATTTTGATGAGGCTTAGATTTGGAAAAAAACACGGCCAGGACTGTGTGGTGACAGAGGAGAAAGCAGTATGGTTGATCCCCAGGAGCACAGATTGCTGGGAAAAGAGGGAGGCAGTCATTGGACACAATCAAAGGAGCAAGGCAGGCTAGCTCTGAGACGCTGACTTCCTAGGATCTCTCTCTGCACGCATGCACTGGTATGTTCATAAATGACAGTGACCGTTGTCACCCTGAACTTGCGTGGAAAATATCCTCTAATGACAACTGTCAATCTGATGTGGCAATCTGTGCCTCTGGTTTCGAAGATGTAATTTATATGCTAAGGGTTAAAAATAAATGATACATCATTAATGTATGGGGCACCATTAAAAAAATAAAGAAAAGGAACACTAAATCCATTTTTAAAACACAACTTCAGACTTAAGTGGAATTGATGCCTATGTTTTTTTACTGTGGTGTAGCTTTGAGAGTCTCCTTAACCTGGCACATAAGCCTAAACATCTGTGAAGGCCCTGCTCACTCTCAACTGGCTAGTGAAATTCTGTCTTACCTCCCCAAACCCTGCTCTCTCGAGTTTTGTTCCTAGTGTTTACCTCTCCAAGGTAAGTGGCTCTTGCCTTTTATGACTTGGTGGGTTTTGCTATTGTTGTTTTTGAGACAATGCCATCTTGCCAGACTGGCCTCAAACTCAAGATATACTTAAGGCTGTCATTGAATTTTAGATCTTTTACTCCATCCCCCACGTCCTGGGATTATGGGCATGTACTACCATACATACCATTTGGTATCCATACCAAATCCTTTGATTCTGTTCAAACTACAATTACTAATTGGAATGAAGTATAAGGCCACACAGGTATGAAAATACCATCATGAAACCTATTACTTTATATGAGCAAAAATAAAAAAAATACACATAGGAAAAAACCCTTCACAATTATGGCCCAAAGGCCTGACTTTCCCATGGGATTGCAACCTCCTCATAATTCCAGGATTCAGCCCAGGCCATCACTGAACATATTGTGGTTGCTTAGTATATTCCCAACTAGACTATATTCAAACCGATCCATCTATAGACCTTTGGGAGTGGATGTAAACATCCTCCATATCCCTACTGTTCACAGTCTGCATTCAAACTTATCTCTGTGTTTCTCTGTCCCCTGTCACTGCCCCACATGACAGGTAGTTCCTAGGAGAAGGAAAGAAATTTGAGGTGTTCACACTGAATCTGATCCTCCTCTTTCTTCACCACACAACACCCTTACTTGCCCCTCCTGATTAGGGGGTTGGTGATGAACATTTATGGCCACAGGTTGCCACACACATCTGCTGCGGCTTCTGCTCTCTCTGTTGAGCCACTCCAAGCCTAATTTGCTTAGTCACTAGAGTAGCCTGGCCTCACCACGTCAACAACGAGACAGTCTAATAACAACTTGTAAAAAAAACTCTTGCTCCATTTTCCTGCCCTGGCATTTCAACCAGAAATAAGTGCTTGCCCAGAACAGCCTTTTCTAAGAGACGGTCACATCCTGAACCAGATCTGGGAACCAGTTATACGTGGTTTCTTAATCACCCGTTTCTTTCTGTCTAGTTGTGTTTAGGTCCATCTAACATACAATCAAGAGGAAATGTTCTTCAGGGCAGGAGGCAGTCTTCTAGTAGCCAAGGAGGAGGGAAATAACCTTTTGAAGGAAACTACTGATCATCACTGAACAGTGGCCATGAACAAAACTGAACTAAAGAGACTATTCTTGGTGACAAGGGCTTTGTAGTCCTGTTTGACACACCTGGACCCTCTTCTAAAACCCATACTTAAGTGTTTTTATTCAGCTCTTTATTCCTATAATCATTCACTACGGCCGTGCAACACATACATGTCTGTTTAGTTTGAGCCCTGTTTCATTTCCACCCACATGAACTCCATGAGGGCAAGGGCTTTGTTTAGTTCATTGCTGTGTTTTCAAATGCTAAATAAATGAACAAGTGAACTAAAAGAAACATTATTTTACCACATCCTACATGGACAGAGGCAACAATCCTGAAAGGAGATGGGTGCCTTTTGCAATCAAATATAGAATCAGAATCCCAACCCTGTGACTCCTTATCTGGCTTTCTCTGATAAATTACCTTATTCAAAATAGGCTTTTAAGTTTGCATACTCAATTGGTCCATGGTAAAATGAGGGCTTCTAGTACACCAAATAATTTCTTCCTCCCAACTCCTATGTGCCAGTGCCCCAGCTCCCCACCATCCACCCAGAAAGCCATCTGAAGTGATTATGCGCCGGCAGGCATCAGGAACATCTTTTGTTGTTAAAAGGCTCAAGTACACACAGTGTGCAAGAGCGCCCGGGAGAGCCCATCGAGTCGCCATTCTCGTCTATTCACACAGCACACTGTGCACTGTTCCCAACCGAGAACAGTCAGGCTGAGGCTGGAGAGCAGGCAGGCTACACCTCAAGTGCTCAACTGCCAGTCACTCACTTGGTTTTTTTGTCCTCTATTTGAAACAAGTATGATTAAAATAAATGTCACACTATGGCAGGAGAAGCCACCATTCCTCTGGGTGGGCTGAGCTAAGGTTCGTTAGCAGGCACTCAGTCTGTCCTGTCCTTCCCCTGAGAGCTGCAGTTCTTCCTACTAACAGGTCCATGCCAGGTAGAAGGCAGCCGAGAGCCCATGTCTCAGTTTTCCTCAGTGGGGGCCTTGACATCCCAGACATCCTATACCTCTTTCCCTAGGGAGAACTGAAGCTGGGGTACCTATAACTTTTTCGAAAGACCCTCCTCCGTCTGGTGCCAGTTTATAGATTCCCCTTTCTTCCCAGTAAGGCTTGAAACTGCTGTCAGAAGCTCTGGGATTCTTTTAAAATAGAGGCACCACTCACCCCCAGATTCTGAATGAAAAAGTGTGGAATTATCTCCCACAGGGTGCCTGATAACTGTCCTCACTCTGCTCAGCTGATGTCAGTGCCAAGAACCCAAGGACCAAACTTTGAGAAACACAGTTCCATATGCACACATGAAAACTCCTTTGTGTGTATATACACACACGTGTGTGCGCACGCGCACCCATACACATAAACAACACATTTTAGTAATTTTCACATAAATGCTTTCAGACCCACAGAGCCCAACTTTCTTCGCTCACACTTGCCACAATCCATTACTGTAACTCCCCACTCTCCCCCTCCTCCCTCTCTACACAGCTCACCTGTCAGATTACCTAAGTTCACTCTGACTTTGCTTCTCCTCTGCTCACAGTCCTCCCATAATTCCTTGTGAGTAGCAAGACTCCTTTAGCCTGGTGCTCAGTGCCCTAGAATTAGCATGTTAAGGCCTGAAGATGTGCTAACCATGGGAGGTGACCCTGAAGAATGGCTTTCTCATTACTTACAAGCATAATTAAAAATATATTGAAGATAGTAAAGATGTTGTAAGCCCTGCATCAGGGAAGTCTAAAGGGTCAGCAACCCTCTCCAAAGAGACTTCTTCCTCTCACTATCTCCCATCCTCCAATCAACTTTTCCTGAACACAGCAGAAGTGCTGGGCCTTCCTTGCAAATCCTCATCTTGGGAGAATCACTCCAGTCAGAATAGAGTTTTCACTAACACACACACACACGCATGCATGGACATGCAAGCACACGAGCATACACACATATGTGTGTTCATGCAAGCATGAGTGTGCGCATATACACATTCACACACATGCATGTACGCACATGCAAACACACGAGAACACACATGCATGCACATACAAGCACACACACACTCATATATGAACATGCAAGCACACACGCATGCACACAAACATGCACGTACACACGCGCACAAACAGAGTAAAGACACAGAAGAAGGCTGTGGTGGGGAGGGGAGAAGGGCAGGTTGGGTGTATGATGGAAAATAGGAATCCAGAAGGAAAGGGTAGGAGAGATCCGTGAAATGCCCAGAAGAGGGATATGCCCATGCAAGCAGCCAGCCTCTAACCTGCAGAGACTAAAAAGAGAGGAGAGGTACCCACTGCCTCCTCCTTATAGGGGAAAAGGATGGAGCATGTCCACTAGGATGAGGACACACAGAGATGGAAATATCCCTATCTTCACTCCAATCAGAAAGCGACTGCCCACCTTCCCTCCTGCCTCAGGTCCAGCGAAGCCTGCTGATACTCTGGCTGGATTTTCTTTCTGCCTAAAAAAATCATGTATTTTTTACCTGAAAATATCTTGATGAGTGGATTATCACCATTAAAAATTTAAGTGAGAAATAAACTGCTAATTACTGCCACCGGCACGTGGGTAGTATTCAAATCTATGCTACAAAGGAAAGCCTCACCAAGGCTGAGCTGACATCACTGACTGAAACACAAGAATTGGGAGTGGGTGTTTGGGGTAATTTCTAGTATAGATAAAGAGGTGTAGAGAGCGATTCTTAAATGACAGAACACAAGGAACAGGGTCAATCCGAGGCTGTCAGTAGCTGCACAACATTGGGAAAATCTCTTCCTGTGGAACCAAGTGCTCCAGCAGGGCTGTTTGATCAGTGACATTCTAGCCCCTTGGCCCTGGCTGTGTCTGACTCCCACCCCTTACAGTAGAGAGGCTAACAGCACCAGCTCTGATGTCAGGTTAACTTGGGCTTGAGGCTGGGCTCTGCCAGCAGGTGTTGGATCAGAGAGAAGTGAGTGTACTTGACCTCAGTCTCCTCCTCAGAAAGATGGGGACCAAACTGCCACCTGCCTCATGGTGCTGGGAGATTAACTAGGAGAAGGCAAGTGAAGGGATTAGATGTCCAATCATACTTCCTCTTACAGCCGGTGAACTCTGAGCTCTGAACAATGCAGCTTTTATAAACAGTTCAGTCTCAAGGGTTGGAACTAATCTTTCCTTTGATGTTTGAATTTCTCCCAATGCTCTTATCATAAAGACAGTCCATTTCAAGTCCTGAAGTTGGTTCCTCAGATGTGTGTTCTGAGAGCTGACAGTGTGCACAAGGTGTGTGAGCCTCTCATTCCTAGATGTCAATCTTTTCTTCTATAGGAAAAGTTAGTTTCCAGATCACCATGTTTTGGTCCCCCCTTTTGTTACTGCTGATCATTCTCAAGGCAACCTGCAATACTCACTTTTTATTCAGCTTTTATTACATAATACTGCCAATTGGATTATTCAATGGCCAAACTGGCTTCATCTGATTAAAGAGCTACAGTCACTACAGTTGGTAAATGGCTGGCTATCTGGAATTGAACACTCACAAATCTCTTTCGGGCATTGTTTTTCTTTGAAAACAAAGTCAACAAAGTAAAATCTATAATTTTCCACATGAGGCACCAAGAAAATTAATGCAGGAAGTTTCCCTCGCAGTTCAGGAAGTCTGGTTCTAATAGCACTTTTTATCAATTCTGAACATTGCGGCCAAGCAAGCTAGATCTTGCTGCCACTCCTGTTAGCTCATAGGACTGGATGCTTAATAACAAGATGCTCTTTTTAGGGGAGGCCATAGGAGCCTCAAAGGTGCCATTGCCCCATTCATGACACCGTGAACAGACCCACCTTCTTCCAGCCGGCAGCAGGCATTTAGCCAGACTTCCTATTCCTGTTCTGCCTGCCTATGCACCAAGAAGCAGTGTAACTCTCATCCCCACCAGAGGGAACTCTGCTGGACTCCACCAGGCTGTCATTCTTTTGCTGTCTGGCCTGAACGTGTGCCACTAGTAAGTCCTAAGGTGCACATGTCCTCTCTCCGGGGTAGATGCTTCAAACATCTAGCACAGAGACTTGCGTACAGTAAACATTCAAAAAAATGCTTTATAGTATAAAGACACCTTTAGAAAGTTCAGAGAATCACCATTCAAAACAAAAGCCTGTGGGAAGTCCAAGGAACCCCCACTTCCATCCAGGTCTAGTAAGGTGACTTGATTGGGGGAGGGGGAGGGAAATGGGAGGCGGTGGTGGGGAAGAGACAGAAATCTTTAATAAATAAATAAATTTAAAAAAAAGAAGACTGGATTCAGATTGGGTTGTGGATAAAAACTAGCATTGTAAACAACCCCCCATTAATGTACTGATCCAATGTAATTCTTAAGAAATGCTATAAAGAATTTTAAGTATACTCCAAAACAAAAACAAAAACAAAAACAAAAACAAAACAAAACAAAAGCCTGGAGAGGAAGAAGGGGAGGCTGAGCAGGATGACCTGCTGCGGTGTTCCCAAAACAGTTTCTCTGACCACGAGAACACACAAGCAATTTACTTCTCCCAGAAAGAATAAATGTCTAGTTACTCCTTGTTCCTTCCAGCCGTTTGAGGTCTACGTGGGCTTGGAACTGGCTGTTTGCATACATGGGAAGCCAGAGGAGTGTCAGGACCATAAAAGGCTCAGGGTAGGGAATGGGTGATGCTGTCATGGCATGCTTTTATTGCTGTTGCCCAATATTGTTCGACACTAAACTGAAAAACAAAACCAGGACTGAAAAATATTCCATACTAATTGTACAGCAGGCATCCTTCGCTTTCTTCAGTTTAATGAGTCCAACTCCAGTTGTTCCTTTAAGATGAAGTTCCAGCATTCACCTAACCCAGCAGGGAGAAAGGAAGCTGAGAAGACACCTATTGGGACCACGAGAAGGGAGAAAGGCCATTTCTGGAAGCAGGTGTTTTAAATAGAGTCTCTTCCTCTGACATCTTTGGATTATATATTTCCACTTCACCCTTATTTCAAGCCTTAAAGGACAAAATATTCCTACCTGGGCAAGATCTAACTCCAGAAATGTCAGTGGGGCAGATGGCAGAGGCTGGCGCGCTCTCCATCATCCCATTGGGGATTTCTAGCTCTTTCTTTTGTCTGTCTCTCCATTTTACATTTCATTTCACCTTCCTCCCCAGCTACACCCGTTTTAATGCCTTCCATGGTTAAGTCTGTTTCCCTCCCTTTGCTCACTGTCTATCTCTATCTCTGCCTGGGATATGTGACCTGTCTTCTGTATAATGTGCATCTTTATGTCCCCCACCCCCAGTCTTATTTTATGACTTTCTGTGTCTCTTCTGAGGCTTTTCTTAGGGCACCTGGAATATGGATCACATGGCCTACTTTCTGGTCCTGGCACTCTTAATAAATGGCTGTGTGGTTATAACCAAATCACTTCACATCTCTGGGACTCAATTCCCTCAACTGTACAGCAAGTTTTACAGGCTGTGTTTTCCGGCATTGAGAGTTTTGAGAGTCATGGAATGAAATGGAATCTTTATCAGGCAACACACATGGCACATGCTGGGGAGTCCCCAACAGCACAGGCACCAGGGGGCACCCGAGGACCAGGAGAGAGAATGTGCTGGTTTGTGCTAGGCAGGCACTGTGTTTGCATTCTGTGTCATGAGGGAGGTACTATTGTTACTGGTCCCGATTTAGAGATAGGAGAAAAACAAAAACCCAGAAGCATCATGAGACGCAGTAGCTTGTCTATGTCCTGCTGGCCACAGAGGCAAGACATGTTCAGAACAGGATTTGCTGACTCCGGAGCCTGCTCTGGTGTCTGCCAATTCTGCATTGCCCTGGCTGATGATAGCTGCACAGGAGCCTCCCCTGCAGGCTCCGGAGAAAGCATCTCTGGATCCTAAATGTGCTTAGGTATCTTGGGTCCAGACTAAGAACTCTCTCTTCCTTTAAGTCACCGATCCTGACTTCTCCCACCATTGCCTGAACTGTTCCAGGAATACTCAATTACTCCACACGGTGCCATGCTCTGCTAGATCTGTTCTTTGTATTTTCTTGTATCATTCTAATTACCCGACCAGGTATCTCAGCAGTATTTACTTCAGTTCTGGGCCCATGAAAGAGACCTGAACTTCTTGAATAATCGGTGAGCATCATGGAATGCATGAGCACTGAGACTGTATCCTCTGTGTCCTCAGCCTGAGCCAGGAACATCAAGAACCTCAAGATGTTATACCACAGTTCTTGTAGGCTGGTTCCACATTCACCAATAAAACTACCACTGCATTGGTGAGGGAGAGCTTCTATTCACTCGACAGAAGCAGGTGGAGGGGGTTCTCTAAAATTCCTGGTCAATTCTTCAAGCACAAAGAGGAGCCCAGTTTCATGTAAACACAGCTAAAAGCTACAAAGAAATCAGAAAGAAAGAAATCCTGATCTCTGCTCTTGAGCACAAACAGGGCACACACGATTCTTAAATGATGGTGGGGTTTGATGGTGAGTATGCTATCAAGATTTTATTTCCGGAGACTCAGCCTCATGTAGCTCAAGCAGGCCTTGAACTCACCATGTAGCCTGAGATGACCTAACATTCCTCATCTTAAGTGCTAGAATTACAGGCACATACGTCCACACCAGACCGAAGCAAGGAAATAACCTGAGTGGTCTTCGTCCCCAAACTAGGATCACTCATGCAAGGTTGGGAGTCAACAGGGCATCCATCACCCCAACCCTCAAGCATGTGAGTTCAGTTGCCTTTTGAAACACAGTCCTGATAGCTGCCAGGCACTAATGATTGAGTAGATGTCAGGTAAGCAATTGGGATGCACCAATAGATTTCTTCCCCCTTCAGGTTTTCTCCCACCTCCATGCATGTCTATATGTACAGAGAATAAATGAGTGAGCCAATGATGAAGCAAGTGGGATGATGAGTGAAGAGTTATACTCTCAAAAGTCACACTTACATACCCTGAAAAGTCACACTTACATACCTGAAAAGGGCAGTGGAGTTGACCCTTCTGAGAATCCAGGGTTCAAGAAATATCCGAGCTCCTCTCACACCAACCCCCTGATCTTAATCTGCTTTTCTACTTTTCCAACAATACAATAAACAAAGACACTTTTTTTTTTTGATTTTTCGAGACAGGGTTTCTCTGTAGCTTTTTGGTTCCTGTCCTGGAACTAGCTCTTGTAAACCAGGCTGGCCTCGAACTCACAGAGATCCGCCTGCCTCTGCCTCCCGAGTGCTGGGATTAAAGGCATGCGCTACCACAGCCCAGCAAAGACACTTATTTTTAAGATAGAATAGCCATATATGCATCCTATTATTCTTCCTTATGGTATAGATGCCATATGGCTACAAGAAGGTCTGATGACTACAGATCTGTGAGAATCCGAGTGTGACATGCTTCCCTCCCCATAGCTGTCCTGCAGCTCTCCAGAGGCCTGCCTGTGTCACAGCAGGAGCATGACGAGGAGCCCAGCACGCTATCCCATGTGTACCACTGGCCATTATTATCTTGGCGAGTCACAGGGAGTTTATAGAAGTAGCCACACCCCTCTTTTGTCCCTGTGAGGCTGGCCTGGCGCCGTACTCATCTGTCTCGCTTGCAGGTCAGACGGCTTCCCTGATCTCTGAGCTCCGGGTGATGAATTTATCTGGACAGTTCCAGATGGCGTGAGCAGGCAGCTGCCTTGCCCGCTTCTCCCTTCCTGCCAGTCCCAGCTCTCAAAGTTGATTGACACACCAGCCATGCTCACCCCTGGGGACTGACATATCCTTATGATGACTCTATCACACGTCAGTCAGGAATGGTTGCCACATGGGAGTCCAGGGAGCCCAAGAAGGAAGAGTTAGCATGAAGGTCCCTGTACTTATGCCAACTCCCAGAATGTGTAGCAATGGTGGGGACACTCTCTCACCTGCCTGTCCCCCTTGGGCACCTAGTACCAGGCTCCTGCCAACAGCAGCTGTGAAGACATGTAACCAGGCTCTCACCCTCTCATGCTTTCTTGCTCTCTCTGGATTATACTCCCTCCCACAGGAGAATGGAAGGAGAGTGAGCTGACACTTCCTGTGTAGAGAACTGAAATCCCACATGGCGACAGGAGTCTGACGGCGGGTGTTTGCACCCAAGGTCTCATCCTGCATCCCAAACAGAGTGAGAGGAGCATGACCTTGGCTTTGATCTTGGGTCCAGGTCCTACTCAGCTCCCCACTCAGCACATGAGGCCTCTGGGCAAAGCTCCCAGGGCCCCAAGGACAGTGAAACAGAAAGTATAAAGGGGAAAGAATGGTGATTTCCTCTGAGTGGGCGCTTCTGGCATGGCTATATTGTTACAGTCAGAAACAATCATTTCATTACTATCTGCAGTGACGGAAGAACAGGGACTAGCACAATAATACAAAAAGACAGACAAAGCCAAAGTGGCCTCTGGCCATGAGATGTACAGGGATTGATAACCTTGCTTTAAATTGGTTTCAAACCTCCAGTTTTGCCAATAAATCACAATAGCCCCTATGCCGCCCAACCCCTACTCTGTTGGTTCACCTTGACCTTGATCAAGGAATGGGCTCACTTTACGCAGAGCACCTCAGAGTTGTCTAGTGCCTCCCTGCCTGCATGAAGAGGACATGTGTTACCCGACTACAAGGAGTTGCTACTCCTCCCCAACACTACTTAGAGCTGCTCAGCACGATGCATGCCATTGACAAAGCCAGTTTGTTTTATCTGTTTCCCTCTCCTGTGGTGTGTGCAGGGACAGCTGAGGCCTGAGCTGCAATATTCCCTTTCTCAACGCAGACCTCCTCGAGCCTGGTAACCACTCGCCAGCATCCTGAGATGGGGGACGGGACGTGGGGCGCTGAGCCTATTACCTGCTGCACGTCCTGCTGGAAGACACATAGCTGCAGCCGCTGGTGCAGCCGCACCTTGCGGTGCTGCCAGATGCTCTCAAGCCGCCGCTGGTGGTGCAGCACCTCATGTACCACGTCCAGCACCTGGTGTACCGCCTTGGAGTAGTTGGCTGTGGCTGTGAGAGACTCAGAGTTCCCAGGACTCAGGGGACGCTGCAGGACGTCCAGCAGTGCTTTGCCATCCTGGCTGACCTGCAGAAAGGAAGGGAGTTCAGGTCAAGAGCCCCTGATCAAGGGAGAGCAAAACCAAGCAGGGTCAGTCAGAGAGAGGCAAGAAGGGGGTCCTGAAGAGGCCTGTTATCCTCAGTCCTCACCAAGCTCATCACAACCATGGAGTGTGCCAGCCATGGTGTCTACAGCCTAGAGAACAGACCATCCAGGGTCGAGGGAGAGAGGGGCAGCAGGACTGCTGGCCAGTTGTGTGTGAAAGCCTCTTTCCCATCTCCAAGTATAGTTGACTACACAGGGCAGGGGGTCTGCTCCGTTCTCGGCCCTTTCTCTGATGTCCTTGACAGTGCCTTGTCATATGGTGGATGCTTCCTAAGTATTTCAAATGACTCTCTGACTACATCAGCTGGCAGAATTTCATGTCAGAAGGAAAGCCACATGTGTCGCCACCCTCAATCTCTCAACTTCCTCTTCCTCAGCCTCCTCTGCGTGGCTCCAAGTTTCTAGACATGCTAACAGAGGAACTGGTCCTCGGTGTCCTTGTCTGTAAACGGGAATGGCGGTGGGTATTAAATGAGCTAGCACACGCAGAGTGCACAGGGCCCAGAACACAGCACCATTATCATCTTATCTTCATCTCTTCCACCTCTCTTGCTACCTTCCTCTTGTATTTCTTTTCCTTTATTTCTTTGATCTTTATTGGTTCTTTCACCCTTTCTTCTCCCCCTTCTTGAAGTGCATCTTTCTAGAAGGTGCAGAGTAGGGTAGGGACCTTCAGACTGTGGACACCCCACTCAAGTTCCTGGACTCCCCGGCTTTACCCTTAGTGCTGGTGGCAGTGGGTACTGTATCCCTGTCATTTCTGTCCCTGGTACCCTGCCACAATCAGAGGCACTGCTCATTCTGGGGAGTGGCCTTGTAGGATCAATACCCATGGCCCCACTGTGCCTGGCAGAATTCCCATTGAATGTGTGCCCATCCCTCTTGAAACAGTGGATACTGGAAAAACTGACAGAAAATTTACAACTTCAAAGTTATTTAATTAGAATCAAAGTTGAAGCAGGCGTGGTGCTGAAATGGCCTTCTTTTCCTACTGGGAAGGCAGAAAGAGGTGTGCTTCCCTATCATCTACATGATGAGCCAGGAGCTCTTCCCAGCCTTGCACCCCCCCATAGTTCGCCTCAGTCTCAGGTGGACTCCAGAGCACAGAAGCAGCTACGTTCTTCTTATAAGGCTCAAAAAAATTTGTTGGGGCTAAAAGAAGTGATGTAGTAGAGTTAGGTTAAGGCAAAAGAGGAAAGTACCACATCCCCCAACACACCCATCCATGCCCGCCAGTCCCACCTCCTCAGTTAATGGCTAAGGGGTTGGCAGTTTATAGATAACACTCTGGAGATACCCTCCAGAGATGTGAACAGATAGCGTCCGGGCTAAAGCCAGGGCAGTTCTCCATGGGGAACTCTGAACAAACACTGTATCTTAATACTCTACCAAGGGCTGGGTGGTGAAGACAGTGGGCCATGTCCCAGACATTCGAGTCAACATAACATCCATATCTGGTGTGGGAGAATTGTCTGTATTCTGTCAATCATGTTTTAAATAAACGCTGATTGGCCAGTAGCCAGGCAGGGAATATAGGCAAGTATACAACCAGACAGGAAGTAGAGGCGGGGCAAAGAGAACAGGAGTATTCTGGGAAGAAGGAAGCTCTTTCCCCAGTCCTTCCCAGACCACAGAAGAAGCAAGATGTGATCTACCCTGCCGAAAAAAGGCACCGAGCCATGTGGCTAACAATAGATAAGAATAATGGGTTAATATAAGATATAAGAGTTAATACAAAGCCTAAGCTAATGGGCCAATCAGTATATCATTAATATAGACTTCTGTGTAATTTCTTTGGGGCTTACCGGCTGTGGGAACTGGGCAGGACAGAAACCCCAACAAGCAGCCCCTCCTGTTACACATCTCCATGCCTCGGTCTCCACCACTGCAGAGGCTTGGAGGAGCTCCAGCTCGAGATGAAGAGGGGCAACGGTTTGTCCATCTGTGAATGTCCCCTCATGGATATGAATGAGTGGTTACAGGCAGCAGCCTCATCTGCTCTCTACTTTGGTAAGAGCATGTTTCAGAACTGGGGAGATTTGATTGAGCTCAAAAGCACCCTGTGTGCTTCCTCTCCTGACCAAACTCTTCCCCGTCTGCCGTCCAGGTACATGACACACATCATCCTTACATTGCTTGACGCGACTCAGGAGGTTCGCTTCACAGAGGAACCCAAAGCCCAGCATGCGGAAGCTATTTGACTGGGGTCACACAACTAACAAGCTGGGGAGTCCAAGACTCAAAGTGTCTTCACTCTGGCAAAACCCTCCCTCTGACCATGAAAACCCACCTGGAGCAACAGTTATTAAAATGCAGGTGAGAATCCCCAGTTTCTGGCATTCTTCTTCAGTCTAGAGGAGAAGCCTGAAGACACAGCCTTCTCAGGGCAGTCAGATGCAGGCAGGGTGGGAAGCCATGGCCATGACCGCTTCTCCCCAACCTTGCCCCAGAGGAGACGGGTCAGCGGATCTGAGATCAACTGCTCTCTTTATCTGGCTTCCTAGCTGCCCATCTCTTTCACTCAACCTTTTCCTTGGAATCCAGGCTAGTTAGCAACATTCACACTTGTGTTTGCCTACACATATGTACATGTGGCCCCTTTGGGAGTATCCCACAAAATTCCTGTTTTCACCTTCCACCCTTCAGCATTTCCGGCCTTTGATTTTTTTCTTTTCAAGTGGAAGAGGCTTTCACTTTGCCCTTTGCATGAATGGCAGCTTCTTATTCCTGCACGCAATGGAATTTCCTTTGGCTCTTTCAGGAGAAAAAAGCATTTGCTCAGTGGGTTTGTTTGTTTGTTTGTTTACTGGGGTGTGAGCGCTGGTGTTACGCATTCTTTTATCAATAGGAAGGCAGATTCTGAAGAGTCAGCCTTGCTTCTTCATACCTTCCCTCCCACAGGAGAACATTCACCATCCACACAAGGTGAAGTGGTGTCTAGGTATATGTGCAGGGGGCAGAATGCACCAGAGCGGGCCTGGTAAAAGCGCAAACCATATCTGTCCCTGGCTAGAGACTCCAGAGCTCACAGGTCAAGGTTCCTAAGGATGCCTCTGGAAAGAGGAAAACTTTCTTTCCTTAAAGTCCAACCCAGGTTATTCAACATTACAAACACTAGCACTCTAGCCCCGTCAGCCAACACACACAGATCCACAATTGTCCTTCAGGTTCTTACCTCCGTGTAGGCCTGGGTCACCTGCTCATACAAGGACTGGTGATGGTGGATGGCCAGCTCCAGGTCCTGCATCTCGGAGGGAAGGCCACCTTCGCTGCACATCTTGCACCAGGCATCCACTCCTGACAGAAACTGGAAAGAGATGGCAGGTGAGCGAGTCTGGGGCACAGAGTGGAGAAGGAGTAAGTTAAACAGCAGAGAGGGCCAGACACCTTGGGAGCAATGAGGAGAAATTGTGGTACTTCAGAAATACCTTCAGAAGGCTGAACTAACCCCTGCTACAAAGTTCAGCCAAGGAGACATTTGGAAAGTATAGTTTTTACAAGAACTGGGCAGGGCCAGGCATCTGGATGTTCAATAGGGTGTGCCCATGCAACATCTGCAAAGCACAGGCACCTATACAGCCCACTAGAGCCCATAGATAATGGGCACTCTTTGTCCATTTGGGCATGTGACGGGTTGAATGAAATACAATGAGAGTTTGCTAGCTGTGCTTTCTGTGCACAGGGAATTATGGGGAGAGGCAATGAACACCTCAAGAGTATCCTTGGCACCTCCTATAGGGTATGCAGAGTAAGGCTCAACAGGACTTTCATTTGACCTGTGCTCTTGAGGGCTTAACACAGAGGGACATAGCAGGGCAGACTGCACAGTTCCTATAGAGGCAGTGGGTCTTGGGATGTGGTACACAGACAGACCTTAGCAGACAACAGATTATTTCAAAATTAAAATTAACAACTGTAGAAAACTGTGGGTCTCCGTGTACAAATGGTGAGCTATCTAAAACCACTCAGGTTTATTGGGTAGAAAAAATTCACCTTTAAAAGTCAAATAATTCTTCACCCAACAGTCTGGAATGGTACTGTCTGTGATTCCCTTGCCTGGGTGCATAGTTCCATTTAAATTAATTGCCTAAATACCTTATTATCTCATTGCCTAGAACAGCCCATAGAGGACAATAAAGAGCCGCCTAATTAAACACATAAAAAATAGTCTTGAGTCCGTCCTTCCTTCCCTTCCCTTCCCTTTCCTTCCTTCCTTCCTTCCTTCCTTCCTTCCTTCCTTCCTTCCTTCCTTCCTTCCTTCCTTCCTTCCTTCCTTCCTTCCTCCCCAACCAAAGAGAAACATGGTTTTGTGACTCTCCCCAAAGGACTGGAAACACTTGAGGAAACTGTGCTAAAACAGACACAAATAAACTTGCTTTTGAGGCAAACCAATCCAAGGCAGAACATCCCAAACCAGCAGTTCCTCTCAGTTCTGGCCCCGTGTTTTCTTCTGCAAATATGTGACCACTCATGCTGGCATCTGTCAGTTTTTAGCCCCTGGCCTGTTGGCTGCTCCACTTGGTTTTATATTCTGTGTCTTTAGGCATCTCTTGGCAGCTATAGAAGAACTGCCAGGTACTACTCAGTGTCACATGGGACATCCTGGGAAGCTTCCTGCTGGGTTATTGTTCTACCCCTCAGTACTTCACAGAGGAACCTGGGAGCAACTTGACATTCTGGGGTCCCCCGAGGAGAGAGGGATTTCCCTGTTTCAATCATAGGAGTCCTATAGCAGGCCCTATACGGCTAAAGCAAGGAAGCCAGAGACAGAGGGAGAGACCAAGTCTTCATTGCTAACTAGATAAACCCAGAACAAAGGGAGCAAACAATAGAGCTGAAGACAGAACAGGCTGGACACCAATGTCCTTAGGATCCTAAGAAGGCACCAGCCACTACTTAGTTCCAAGAAAAGAT
Organism: Microtus pennsylvanicus; assembly: GCF_037038515.1. Taxonomy (NCBI): domain Eukaryota; kingdom Metazoa; phylum Chordata; class Mammalia; order Rodentia; family Cricetidae; genus Microtus; species Microtus pennsylvanicus. The sequence continues at coordinate 60,576,045 of NC_134579.1, read as the reverse complement.
ATGCCTAGGTCCCTCTCAAAGTGTAGGCCCATGGTTTTGATTCATAGCAAGTATTTATCTCAGAGTGGGGGACAGCTACGGATGGAACTAAACACAGGTGAAAAAAATAAAAGGATGCTGGGTCCGTGTGTTCAGCAAATACACATGGTAATAACAGCGGCCGGTTGTAACATATTAGGTGGCTTACTGGGCCCATCCATCACAGCCTGTCTCCTCCCAGCAGCCCTTGAGACAGACAATAGGCTCACACCAGAGAAGAGGACATGGCGTTGACATGTCCAAAACTTAGGAAGTAGGGGACAGGGGACAGAACCCTCATGTCTGGCCTCAAAGTCAAGGATCCTTCAATGGTTCCATGTTGTTGCCGTCCCTGTTAGACTGGTTAGGAGGAGGAACTTAAGATACCATTATGTGTCTGAAACTCCTTTACAGGTTGGGCTACCTAACCAGAATGCCACGGAAAGGAACTTAGAAGATTACAGGTATTTAATGTTAGTCACTTCTGGCTTCAAACCTCAGCAGCCCAGACTGTAGGATTTTAGCAGTGGATTTGAGAAAATGTTTAACAATTAGTACTTACATGGATGTGTGTGTGTGTGTGTGTGTGTGTGTGTATTGATACGAGTACATTACAAGTTTTATTAATATAAAGAATATGTAATCTACACTTTACAGAGACTAGCACACACAATGCCTCATATTGTAGTTTCTTGCGGCCTCCCATTCTCACAGGTGCTTTGGATAAACGCTTGTGTCCACAGCCAACCTACAGTTGGTAGTAAGTGACAAGCTTCAATCGCTCCCACACAACGCTGCGATGTCTTTGCTTACGTTAAGGAGTAACCCACAGCTTGCCCCTCGGTGACTTGAGTGTGCATACTGAGAGGTATTCCTGGACTTTATGTGCTGTTCACACTGTAACTGCAAAATCTCACCCTCCCCTTTTCTCAGCACTCCAGAGAAGATCATCTAGCCCTGCACTGCAGCGTTTGATGGCTTCCATGATGTAAGACTCTCCCATTTCTAACACTTTAGCCTACCAGTGTGACATTACTGAACGTGAAGTGGGAAGGGGGGCCTACTAGTAGCACACAACTCTATGGCATTTCAGTCACAGAGAACATAAAAATAACCCCAAAACCATAGATTATACTGAGATGTAGTACCCAGGAAGTGGTGAGCTTTAAGGATGCTTTTAACATATGGCAATGTTACTGACAACTGGTTCTCCAGGATCTGACGCACCACAGGCTCTAAGGCAGGTCATGTGCCCTGAAATTCAGTGTTCCTCTTTGTAAAATGGGCGCACACAGCTACTGCATGTAGCAACAGTAACCGCTATTTCCACCCATTGCATCATTACTAACTTATTATTACCCACAGCAAATGCCTAACAAATGCTTCATGTAAAATTAGACTCCTCTGCTTGGCCCTCAAGCTGGCACTCTTCTTCCATTCCTCTGTCTCCATTCAGAGTACATTAGTCAGATAATCAAGACACACGTACACACACGCACACACGCCATACATAGATATGGAAAACAAGGCTTATTACCGAAGCTATTCAGCAGGACTTTAAGGTTGTCTGTGGAGAGCGTGCACGCATGTTCCTGTGCTGCCGTGCCCTGCTCTTGCACACTTCCCACGACTACCGTCTACGACAGGTCTCTGGGTCTTACCTGCTCTGCCTTCTGGTGGAACACGGCAGACATGGCCAGGATGGTGCTACGTTCATCCAGCGCGGCAGCAAAACTCTTCCACTCCTGGTCTAGCTGCGTGGAGATCTGCTTGATTTGCTGGGAGGCATAATGGCCTGCCTCTGAGAGGCGGGAAGCGACAGACATGATGCGGTTGATGTTGACGTAGGCATTCTAGGAGGCAAGGCAGAGTAAACACTTAGTGGTGGGGGGCAGATTGAAAAGGTAGCCATCACTGGGGATGGCTGGGAGAGGGGTACCTGGAGAAGGGGACAACCCAAAACCAAAAGCCTGAGAGACTGGAATAGGTTTGGTTTCCATATCTATAATAGACCCCAAGAAAGTCCCTGTGTAAAGCTGAGACATTTCACCTGAGAACCAGCATGGACTGTATGCCAAAGACTAACACACATCAGCACAATCACCTTATCCAACTCCTATGGAATCCTCAAAGCCAAGGAAGCTACTTTCCACACAGCACTCTTTGGAAGTAGTGGATCATGGGATGAGATGAAGGAAGCAAAGTATCTGTCTTATTCTAGAGAGGGCTGTACACAAGGCGTAACTGTGCCCTACAATATGGCAGAGATGGTAAAGATGTGGTAATGAAACAGCTTCCTGTCACCAGCCAAAGGTGTCCTTCCTTCCTACCTCCCTCTCTTCTCATGCCTGCCAAAAGACCTCAGGTAGGTAGGAGCCACTAGCCAGGGTGTTCATAAACTCAGAATTTAGAGGCCGCAATATTTTCTTCCATTCGAAAATAAGATCTGTGGGCCCCCTTCTTCTCCCTGTGTGACTTGATGTCGAACGGCACCAGGGGGTGTCCCTAATGCATCTGCAGGAACTTCCTCGACCTGCTGTCTCCTTTCACGCTGGGTTTTATTTACATCCATTCCCATTTTTGCCTGCCTATTAAAAACTTGAGAACATGTATGTTGTTTCCTACTAGGCCAGCAAAAAGCTCTCCGGGAAGGAATGAGACAAAAGGAAAACCCCCACCAACACAGTGCCGTGGCGATCCTGGTTATTTTGAACGGTTCCCTCCTATTAATTGTCTATCAAAGTAGCCATGTAATGTGGCATCCTCGGGGAACTCTTCTGCACACATGATGCCCGGAGGACCAGGAGCCAGGTTTTCACACTCCCACTTTTTGCTACAAATCTTCTCAGATGATGATAAATGTTCCTCAGTGGCAGCATTTACTCTGGGCTCTGTGAGCTCCATTGTAGTTCATTAACACCGGGGAGGCTTAATGAAGGTTCCTTTATTTTCCTTTCCCACAGTCCCCATTCATTTCAGCTGTCCCCCACGTCCACATGCTCCATCCCAAAGCTGGCCCAGGCTGATAAGGTCTCTTAGTCTAGAAGGTCTCCGTGGATGTTTAAAGGTTAAGCCAAGCACGCAAGCACAAATCCATTCTGATATCTAATGGCCTTTGAGCTCCATCTCTGTTTTTAGCATGGCATGAGCCCTTCTGTGCATTCCCTTAAGAGAGCTAGAATATCTCCGGCTGTTGTCACGTGAAACAACTGTCCTTTACAGAATTACGGATCATTATCAGCACCGTTTGCTGACTTAGAACACTGAAAAATTAGACTATTTATAGAACTGTCAGGGGAAAAAAAAACCAACCTTGCGCTTTGAAATCGAAGAGGGAAAGTGAAAGAAAAAGGAAGTGCTGGCTTTAATAGTTCTGCCTTCTACGGGACAGCACTGAAGTCCTCCCATATTTCCTGCTTCTGTCATTGTTTTTGTCTGGGTTCTTCATGAAATAGACCTTGGTGAAGAGATGTCAGGAAAATCCTCAGTTTAGACACTCTCCCCGGAAGCACAGCAAGGGGAAGGAAGAGCTGGGATGGATAGGGTTTATTTATCAATGGGTTAGAGTAGCTGGGTTCATTCTTTCTGGAGGCCTTTGAAGAAACTATAAAATGTACCTCCTCGTGGCCTGGCTGACAGGTATGGAAGTTGAGCTATTGGCACGTTAAGCTTCACTGTGCAGTGGTTAAGCCCCTTCTAGAGTAACTCTGGCATGTGTAGCCTGACCTCCCATAGGCCAACCATGCCCAGAGGCCAGAGAGCCACCATCTCAGAGAAACACAGGAAGCTAGGGGCAATCATCAGCAGATGGCCCCCAGGGTAGCTATGGGCAGGGGGATAAAACACTGAAAAGGCCTCACAAGGCTGTCCTCTCAACTAGGTTCACACCCGGGAAGGCTCTTCTTCTCCCATTTATACACAACTCTCTACAGTTTTCAGGTTTCCTGTCCTGGAGGGGAGCCCGGTGTTCAGCTTTGGTCACACAGGACACAAGAAAAGCAGAAAACACTCATTACCTCTGTCACTGCGCTGTTTCCCTTCTGCCCCTACCCAGGGAACACAGAACTTTCTAGTTATTACAGATGTCCCACTGTGGCCAACTCAGGAGCCTGTTAGCAGCTTGTCACTCGTTCAAATATTTATAGAGAGTGGGGCAGGCGCTGTGTTAGGGGCTGCGAGAGATCAAGGAGTGGGACGGGATTACTGCGCACCCCAGGGTTCACCATGTAAGACAAACCCTCAAATAACTATGATTTAAAGTAATATTAAATAAGTTCTTCCACAGAGATAGAAGCTAGATAGATAGAATGCAAGAAGAGAAGGGTTTAAGCCACCAACAGAGGTGGTGGGAAGGGGCTCCCCATGTCTGAGGGCATGGGGATGTTGGCAGTTCTCCAAGATCCTCTCTACCCCAAGCCTGAGAGCACAGAGGAACACTAAAATCAAAAAAAAAAAAAAAAGACCAGAGCTAGCATATTCTAGAGACCACCACAGAAAATGTTTTTATGTTTCCTCATCAGTAGGCAGGGAGCTGTCGTGCTAAAACTAACAAGCAGTTACAGGTCACAGAAAATGCCAAGGCAACACCCTGCACAGCAGCGGTAAGAGACAGCTGGCTCATGTGTTTGCTCGTGTTCTCCCTACAGTTCCTGTGCAGGACACCGAGACACCCAGGCAGTTACACACCAAGTTCATCATGCTACTTATAACCTAGAACCAGAGGGAAACGGGCAGTCAGGTTCTAAAATGGCCCCGAGTAAAAGGACAGTTGCGAACAAAACGTGAAAGGCAGGGTGGCAGGGAGAGTCCACCGCCTTAAGAAAGAAAGAGGAAAGTTAAGGAGCCTAAGTGAGCGAACCATAGGGAGCTGGGTGAGCAGAAACAAACGGCTCCGCTGGGCCTGTGGCCGGTCCGCTGAGCGGCTCTTTTGTGTGATGGTTCTGTCTCTTTTAGAGAACACCGAGAGTCTTGTTTGTTTTTGAGACACTGCCAGCAAGAAAGGAGATCACGGTTCTTTAAGCCTTTTCATCTGTATAGCTGCTTCTGTCGCTCTCCCCCTCTCCCTGGCTCTCCCATATTTTTTCCTTGACATCCTCAAATGCACAGCTGTCTATCAGTCAGGGCATCATTATCACTGGACCAGAAGGAAACATAGATGGATTCTGCTCCTGGCAATGACACTCACTTAAGATAGATAGCATGATGCCCCTGTGACTCAGTTTCCTCCCCTATAAAATAAGAGAGTAGGGATGGTTTGAATAGGTATGGCCCCCGTAGAATCATGTGTTTGAGTGCTTGGCCCAGAGGGAGTGGCACTACTAGGAGGTGTGGTCTTGTTGGAGGAAGTGTGTCACCGTGGTGGAGAGTTCTGAGGTCGCATATGTGCTCAAGCCACATCCAGTGACGCAGAGTCTTTCTGCCGCCTGTGGATCAAGATGCAGAACTCTCAGCTCCCTGTCCAGCAGCAACCATAACTGCCCGCACACTTCCCCGTATCCCATCATGACGATAATGGACTAAACCTTAAAACTGTAAGCCAGCTCCGATAAAACATTTGTAAGAGTTGCTGGGGTCATGGTGTCTCTTCACAGCAACAGAAACCCTAAGACAGGAGTTGAGCTAAGTGATCTCAGATCTTTCATTTCTGGGCCAGCAGAGCCCAGGAGGCAAAGACAGCACTGCCTACCCGAGAAGTACAAAGCTCAGTCTTACGGTCCATGGGCCACATCTTGGCTCTTCACTGCCTTGCAGCACGAACATCGAGTCTGGAGCTGTATCTCCTGAGTTCTTCATGTTCTACACAACCAATGGCCCACCCTCCTCACTCTCTCTTTCCTCTTCAGCCCCCCTCCCTCAGCAAAGCTTCTCAGACAAACCAGAAGATAATAACTTGACTTGAGGAGTATCTTTGTATACAAACTGACATCAAACTCATTTTGTAGCTGAAGCTGACTTTGAACTCCTGGCCCTTCTGCTTCTACCCACTGAGTGCTGGGATTACATTATGCTGAGCAGATGACTATCTTCTAACATCCTTCAGAATAGATTAAATTCTCCATATACACTCGGCACTACTATTAGCATCATCATCTTTTAAAGTGCAGTATACTACGAGCTATTACTTTGATCTCCTCTACAGAATGCAGTGTGGTTGCCTCATGGTCTGTTGTATCTATTATTATCCCTCATCATTTGGTTCCGAGCAGGAAAAGAAATGAAGACCAGCAAAATCCTGCTGATGTGCAAACCTGGTACCCTGCCTACTTTTGCTACCTATGAAGTTCCCCACTCGTTTGTTTCATTCCCAAAGGCATTAACCGGAGATTACATATGGATAGCTCCTCTCCTGTGGCCTTGCCATCTGCTGTGACCACTGAAATTAGAGCAGCCACTTTCCTAAGGACTACTTGGCAGAATCTTGAGCTTTCAGCCCTACCGAAAGGGCTCTCATTTCAAACATGGCTCTTGGCTTTCCCCAAGTGGCTATGAAAATTGCAAAGGTGCTTACTGACCAAGATTCTGATAGCTTTCCATTAAAAAGTACAAGGAAACATTTTCTGTGAAGCAGGTTTCTTTTGTGGCAGACTCTGAGGAGACAGCCGCTGTAGAAATAAGCTATGGCTTTAGGAACCTAAAGCTCTGGCACTGGGGCTGGTTTCTAGAGAAGATCATTGCCAGGTGTGTGCATTCTCTGACTCCCACTCACTTCTAAAGACTGAGACAAACTTCATCGTTCTTTGGTCACAGACACCCGACTCTGGCCAGACACTGTGTGTTACTGGAAGCAACACAAAACATCCAGTCAGTTGCCTGGTAACCACTAATGTGATGAATGGCATTGTCTTTTCCCTCATCCAGTTTCAGCAGACTAGCATTATCCCCCAACCTGTACAAACGAAATCAAAGTATTAATAAATGCACGATAATAAGTGTGTCGACTATTCCAACTAGAAGTACCAGAAACAGCCAAAGCCCCAGCCTGTTTTCACAGAGAGCACAGTGCAATGTCCCTTACTGTTCCTGGGAAGATGCACCTTCCTTAAGGCCTGTCACACGTGTGCCAGGCAGCCCGACTGCTGCCAGTCCCTGCCCCACTTACTACACCTTTTCTGGTAGGTACTCTGAGTTATACACAAGGTTTTCCTTGACCCAGAAAGGACTGAGAATTCAGACCTTGCTAGTAACACTGCCTGATATCATGTTCTTTCATTCCTTAAGGTGGAAAGATAGGTAGCCGAGTCTTAAACTAGACTTCTCGAGACACCCCCACTGCTTGGCATGTGCTTGCCACATCCAGAGAACCCATAGTTCCACTGTCTTGTCCTTACCCAGGACTGCTTCTCTCTGTCGGGATCCCAAGGTGGGGAAGGACCTCTCTCTCTGGCTGGGTGTGAGGCCCTTCAGTTTATGCTCTAGGGACAGAGTGACTTATTTCCGGAGACAGCAGAAAGTCATCAAAGATCTGTTTCATCTCCACGTCCCAGGCATGGATCTTAATTCCATACCCATTAATGGAGCCATGACATTTTCATGGTTACTATGGTTATGGAAGTAGTGACCAGGCTATCCAATCAACATGAAGGCAAAGTCTAAATACCACTCAAGGACTACTTTCCCTAAAAGGGGTTTCTTTTTTTTTTTTTTTTTTGGTTTTTCGAGACAGGGTTTCTCTGTGGTTTTGGAGCCTGTCCTGGAACTAGCTCTTGTAGACCAGGCTGGTCTCGAACTCACAGAGATCCGCCTGCCTCTGCCTCCCGAGTGCTGGGATTAAAGGCGTGCGCCACCACCGCCCGGCTTTCCCTAAAAGGGGCTCAATCCTTTTAACAAATACTAGAGCCTTTGACCCCAAACTCAAAGTTAAGGAGGGAACCCAGGCTAATAACTGGCCAAGGGCCAACAAGCTCAGAAAATCACTTAGTATTGCATCAACTGAGATAAACACTGTGCATGCCAGGGATACACATTTGAGTGCCAGTAAGCAAGCTCTGTACCAGCTATGCGTGGCAATGGGTAGTTCTCTAGAGTCTTTATTATCTCAGTGTTCCTAGACATATAAAAGCTGGCTTAAAATACATTCTAATTAGAGAACATATGGATAATTATCAGGCATATTTGTTTCCTTAAATATAAATAGAGGAGATTCTCTTTCTAACCAGTTCATAACCAAAACATCACCTCTCAGTGTGCTAAAGAGCTAGTGGGCTTTATGTTCACATCCTATTTTTATCCAGCTCATTATTTTTTAAATCAGTGTTGAGGAGCGAACCCATGGCTCCACATATACTAGGCAAGTGCCCGAGCAACTGAGTCACACTCCAGCCCTCATTCTCACTGAGGAGCAAAAATGGTTTGGAGTTTCCTACTTCTCCATTTTGAATTCTTTGAGTAGCTGTGAGATATTTTTATTGTTAACAGATTTAGTATTTTTAATTAAAAATTAAATTTACTAAGCTCATTTAACTATTTAAATTATTTAATAGATCTGGCCAGGCTGTATATAGTCAACATTAAACTGTCTCACGTTTTTCCATCTCTTCTGAGTTTAGTAAAGTGTTGTTATTTATTTATTTATTTTTTAGAAGAGTGGAGTGCGGATTTGGGAATAGTGAAACAGGCAGGTTTTCGTGACTACTGCTCTTACAAGGAGTATAAACTGTAAACTACTTTGTTTCAGAAGCCAAGCTCATGTAAAAATATCAATTTTATACTTAGAAAATAAAAACAGAACATAGATAAGTCTTGACTTCATTTAGTTGATTCTTAATGTTCGTTAAATCAGTTGAGTGGTGTCTTCAGTCACAAAAAGATAAAATGCGACCGAACCAGGGCTTTGGTTCCCCACTCTGCTGGACCCCTTTTCTCATTACAGGAAGTTATTTGTAGATTTTCCCACATAGGTTTTAGTGGTTCTGGGGAAAGAGTCCAGTAAGATAACAGACTGCACGAAGGCAATGGAGAGCGCTCCGCCTCACCTTTCCCTCCATCTTAATAAGACCATATGCATCATCTACATCTTTGTAATCCCAAGCCCACTTTGGCTCCTGGAGCTGCTAAAGCATCCGTTTATGATTAATTAGTTTAACATTACTGTGCAAACCTGCTGATCCCGCCTTGAAACATATGGATACCTGGCCGGTAACATCTGGAGTGAGAACTGACAGTGCTCAAAGCTGCGCCGTAGCAGCCATGGGAAGTCATGAGCAAAACCTCCAACCCCGCCCCACAAACCACAGGATGCCCTCTGGAGGGCAAATAGAGAAGCTGATGGATGACTCTCTGGTCTGGTTTGGCCAGACAGTAGGTCAAGCCAGGTGGAAGCCATCTGTCCCGGCTAGCTAGAGAGAGGAAGGGGTAGGAACGGACTGGCACTCAGCAGCGATAACATTGGCCCACAGATCCCTTTGCCCCTCTGGCCTGGCTTGTTGTAGGCGTGTTTCCTCCAGCAATTGCTTCACAAACCATTAAACAGCCATGAAAACAATCGCCTGGCCATATGTTAAAGGGCCACAGAAACCCACCGCAGGTTGAAGAAGAGAATCATCCTTCTCTTCTTTTCTTGGCACTGAGAGAAATCTCCATGGGGATGTGTGTGTGTGTGTGTGTGTGTGTGTGTGTGTGTGTGTGTGTGTGTAGATGATAGATAGATAGATAGATAGATAGATAGATAGATAGATAGATAGATAGATATAGATGATAATAGATAGACAGATAGATATACAGACAGACTGACAGACAGACAGACAGACAGACAGACAGACAGACAGACAGATAGATAGAAAGATAACCTTCTGCAAGATTATAAAGGTACGTACAGCTGGCATGAGATTCAGGGACCCCAGCAGAGAAAGTGATTAGGAATAACACAGTCCTTCTGCAGTGTGGTAATTCTAGGCTGTCTTTAATGTTGAGTTAAACATATTCATCAGTATCCATCTCTCCTTGGCCTTCTTATATGGGGTCTAGTTAGAGTATGGTCTGTGGCGCCAAGCGCAACAGTAGCGGAGAGCTGGTCAGCAGTGCCGAGTACCAGGTACACATGACCTTCTGCATCAGATCAGCACTTTAACAAGGCATGAGCTTGAATGTTTGAGAAGTCCCACAGCTGGGAACTCTGAGGAACTGTCCCAAACAAAAATTACTATTATTATTATTATTTTTTTTTTGGTTTTTTTCGAGACAGGGTTTCTCTGTGGTTTTTGGGTTCGAGACCAGCCTGGTTTACAAGAGCTAGTTCCAGGACAGGCTCCAAAAATTATTATTTTTAAAAGCATTTCTGATCCAACAACAAGAATAGGTGAACATTTGCCAAGTACAACACCACAAGTGTTGTGCCTAAAAACAAGGCCACATTCTATCCTAACAACATTCCCAGCAAAGGCACTGCCCTTATCCGCAGGTTACAGAGGAGATGGTGAGGAATTTGAATACCCTGCCTAAGACTACACGAGAAGAGAAATGCAGAGCTGCAGCTGGCACCCAGTGTCCTTGCTTATTCTTGCCGTGATATTTCACTTTGCCCTGAATGCCAACAAATCCCGATTGCTAAGTACGTTCACCACAGGAGACAAGACGCAGTGAAGCGACATTTCATCCACAGGTATCAAGAATCGTATCCCATGGAAACAGAACCTCTAGAGAGAGAATGAAATGTCCCTATCCTTGAAGCCATTCTGTTGTATCCTTGACTTGCTCTGGAAGTCCTAGATTAGTACCTTTCTAGAATGGGCAAGGAGACCTGATGGGTAGACTTCTTCCAGCCTCTCTCTTTGTGAAACAATACTATCTACCAATGAACCCAAGGCTACAGAGGAACAGGAATCTGTCTACATAGAACACAAGAAGTCCAGGATTTCAAGACTCCTTTAGTTGGTGTCTTGCTTTATTGTTCAAGTCTTAACTTTGTTATCTTATATATTTATTATCTGTCCATCCATCCATCCATCCATCCATCCATCCATCCATCCATCCATCCATCCATCCAGTTATCAAGGCATGAAACAAGCAGGAACAAAGATGCAAAAATTCTTCTGCCCATGGGTCTTGCACGTCATTAGGAACATTAGAGAGGAAGCCGATGAAGATTACTAAGCATACATTTCAGTGCCATGTAAAATACAGCTAGGGAAGGATAGAACATAAGGGTTGCGGGGGTGTTGCAAAAGATGAAGAATCAAAGCGTGCTTCTCAAGCAGCAATACCTGGGCCTGTCCTTGGGGGAAGTGGGAGAGGGAAGCATGTCGGGAAGGATAGACTCCCCATAGCAGGGGAGCAGCGAAGCAACAACCACCAGAATCAAGAAACAGCAGGAAATGCAGGTTAGCTAGGGCAGATGAGCAAGACATAGGGGTTACAAAAACTGATGTTGGTTTGGAGTAGGGTGGCAAGAGGTCAGGCTCTGGCAATGCTTTGAGATGAGAATCAAAAGAATTTTCTAAAGGAAATCTTTTTATTCTTCCCCATTTCTAGTCCTTCAGCTGAGGGAGGATTCCCCTCTGTATGCTGTGAATACCACTGGTTAAAAAAGAAGCTGTTTCGGGCCTGATAGGATAGAATAGAGCTAGGTGGGGAAAACTAAACTGAATGCTGGGAAAAAGGAGGCGGAGTCAGAGAGAAGCCATGTAGCCCTGCTGGGAAAAGATGCTGAAACTTCGCCTGTAGGCCATGACCTTGTAGCGATGCACAGATTAATGGAGATGGGTTAAATTAAGATATAAGAGTTAGCCAATAAGGAGCTAGAGCTAACGGGCCAAGTAGTGATTTAAATAATACAGTTTCTGTGTGTTTATTTCGGGTTTGAGCGCCGAGTGGCTGGAACAATCAAGCGGCCTTCCAACAACATTCAGCTGTGTCATCAACTATGACCTCTGCTTTTTACTGCTCCCTGCCCATCCATCCACCTGGCCCTGACTTCTGACACCTTGTAAATATCTGAGTTGCAAATGTTTCAGTCCTATGCCTTTGATCAGACTCTGCCTATTACTTGGGCTCCTGGTCAGTGTTGTCCATGGCCAAGGTCGCACATGAGCATGGCTACTGCCTTTTACCTCTGACACTTCCTACAGGTGTCCTGCTTTTCAAGTTAGGGCTTTGGCGGACCTGATCTTGCCTGACACACCAGGTTTCAGGGACCATTTTATGTCTTTCTTTCAATTCTTTGACTGTAAAGAAGAGGCATCGGTCAGTGTTGGAGGAATTTCACACAAATTAACCCCTTGGTATCTGTAGACCAGGACATAAGCAGACAGTCCTGTAGATCAGTGTGTGGAGATGTGTAGGTGAACTGAGGGAGGCTTGGGGGAAAATACAGAGGATAACCCACAAACAGCCCAGGGGAAAAACCGTGAGGAGAGAGAGTCCTCAGAGAACAACAAATGACAATGAGATAAGAGATGTCAGAGGTTTGAGCAGAGAAACAGTCGTAAGGTGGAGGAGACCAAGAGGAGGTAACAATCAAAAGAGAAGACTGAGCCAGGTCAGTGCCAAACACATATCAAAGGCCTAAGTTGGGAGACGCTTTTCAGAATCAACCTGGGCCAACGCTGAGCAGCAGGTGTGGAAGCCTGTGGAGTGCACTGGAGTGACGGTGAGATGCTCTTCCCAGGCCGAAGGACTCCGTGTTTCCCATAGAGACATGGCTGACTAGGGAACAGTGCACAGAGGCCAACAGGCATCAGAAGAATTGGTGGGGAGCAGGAAGGGGTGTGGACAGGCAGGTGTTCTCCTGAATGCTTTTCACACTGGGTGGTGGTGGTGGTGGTGGTGGTGGTGGTGGTGGTGGTGGTGGTGGTAGTAGGGGGCTCCACCCTCTAACAAACTCTGCAGGGTAATAATCAGCTGTAGAGCTTGACTCAGGTCTAATGCGAGCTGACTTAATTTCTTCACATTGGACGGGTGATTCTCCAACTGAGTCCTAATCTTGTATAGATTTTCTGGGACCCAGTATGTAGTTAAACCACAATCTAGAGTAGCAGGAAGCAAACGCAGCATGTTTTAGAAAAGTCCTCAGGTGACTGAAGGAACAGTAAGAGTAGAGGCCTGCTGCCTTCCATGTAGGCACATACTTCCCCATGGCTGAGTTCTGACCATGCTCTGTTCTGCTTTTCTCCCCAGTCTAGTTAAATGTTGACGGTGGAAGCAAACACAAATATCATAAATGGGTAGGAACTGAGTGTGCAGAAAAGGGAAATTCCACCTGCAAGGCTGTTTGTAGAGAAACAAACGCCGCATCCTGTTGAGCTTGACTGGTAAGAATAGGCTGGCTGGCATGCCCTTCGGTACTTGGCAATCTCAGGTCCTCTCACAGGCCTGCCTAAGGAACCCCAGGGTGACCCAAGGTCAGAAAACAGATGGTCCTTCCTCCTGTCAGCAAGGAACATGCAGTAGCCAGTCCACTTCCATCTTTAGGCTCAGGATCTCAACACAGAAGCTCAGGTCATATGAACTTTAAAGGCTACCAAGGCCGATAATCCCTGGAACCTGCTCATGTTGGGCCTACAACACATATTTAGCCACAAAGGAGGTGTGTTGGTGCAACTCGGTATTGTTACTCTAGGCAATGGCTGGATGTTTTTCCATCCTTGTATATTCAATCAGTGCATACCGTTGAAGCCCAAGTATATTTCCTGTAGAAAGCACATATTTAGATCTCAGCTTTCTAAAACCTGACAATCTGAACCTTTGCTTAATTGTTTCACCTCCAATGCCACTATCTTTGTGTGTATATATGTTGTCTGAGTATATGAACATATTCATGCTCATGTGCATGCCCATCCTAGTGTGTGTGCAGGTCAAAGGTCAACGTCTGGTGTCTTCCCCAATTGCTCTCCACTTTATTTTTTAGATAGAGTCTCCACTGAACCTAGAAATCAGCAATTTAGCTAGATGGGCCAGGCGGGGAGTTACTGGTACACAGTGAAATTCTCAGCCTTTTACATGGTGCTGAAGATCCAAACCCAGATCCCCATGCTTGCCCAGCAAGCATTACACGGAGTCATCTCGCCAGCTCCTACTGTCATTATTGACGCAGTTGAACTTACATTAGCCATTCCACCTTCTTTCCATAGGCCACACATTTCTTCTATATCCCTATTCCTCCTACACTCCTGTGCTAAGAGCGTATTTTCTAATGCAGCACTTTAATATCTTTACTGATTGATTTTTCACTATTTTTAACTTATCTTCTTAGCTACCTAAGAAACATCTTATCAGAATCAGCTTCTGATACATACTGTTTAATTCAGCGAATATAAAACTGTTCCTCCCGGAGAGGGCTTTATGTCCTTTCCCTATGTATTGTGGTATTGTTCTTGTATGTTACGTTCACAAATGCTTCAGACCTAACATCCGAGTGCCATAATTATTGCTTTTTATAATTGTGTGTGTGTTGGGGCTGAGATAGAAAAGGCGACCTAATGTATGTGATAGCTTTGTTTATTAGCATCCTTACGAATCATTTCTGCATGGTTTCATTTGCTCCTGGGGATTCCAGTTACTACCTGGAGATGTTTCTTTTGACAACAAAGATCTTCATCCACATGTTACCTTAGGAAAATTTCTTGCAAATGTATTACATTTCTATGTTATAGTCCAACAATACATACACATATTCTCCTATACAACAGCTTTTAAGTCAGTTAAGAGATGGCAGGGGAGGAAGTACGTAATACCTTGTCCTTCATAGATACAAAATTAATCTCTGCCAGTGCTGTCCATTATGGAAGACTCAAATTACTTTTTTTAATATATATATGTACACAATATTCTGTCTGTGTGTATGCCTGCAGGCCAGAAGAGGGCACCAGACCTCATTACAGATGGTTGTGAGCCACCATGTGGTTGCTGGGAATTGAACTCAGGACCTTTGGAAGAGCAGGCAGTGCTCTTAACCGCTGAGCCATCTCTCCAGCCATCAAATTACTTTTTGGGAGCACTTGTTTCCAGCATAAGGAATTTCCTTTGTGATTCTTTTTTTCCCCAGTTTTCTCTGCCAAACTATCAGGTCTACATCTCCAATCCCTGCCTTTTACCAGATCCTCCCAAGGGAACCTTTAAGAGCTCTATTGCCTTAAATGTCTGTAAACTCTATTGAGGATAAAGTCAGTTCCTTTGGGGGAAGATTTGGGACTTGATTTTGAATATCACGTTTCTACCCTCAAGTCAAACCTCTAAGCCATCTATGGCTCTAAGGTTGGGGTTGTAGGCAATGCGGTGTTTTCCTTGGTGGTACCTCGACTTTAGGAGCTAACTTTTCTGGGTAATAGGTGAGTAACCTCTAGTCTCCATGGCTTGTCTCTCCCAGCAAGGAGATACCCTAATATTCTCCTAGCATGGCCCCATGGTACAGCTGCCGTTCCCTGAGTGATGTCTTTGTAGGGGACTAGATCTACACCTCTAGTTTACACTCACCCATGACCAAACCTTGGCACAGGTGGCTGGGGCAGGATTAGAGATGTCCCACCTGGGAAGACAGTCCTTTAGCCAGGAGCTGGAGGAAAGAGGACCTGCAATCATAATTATGGTATGCAGTGATTTCATCCTACAGTAGTGCAAGGGCAGAGGAGAGAGGGGACCTTGACTCAAACACCATGGATACTGTTCTTAATGAGTTTTTATGTGTTCTTTTTTAAAATACATGTTTCTTTATTTTCTGTATGAATTTGGGATTCTTTCCAGAGACTTTAACCAATCATTAAAAATAATTTTCTCTAGTTTTAATACAGAGAAGGTCTATAAAGGTTCTTGGGCTATCTCACTGGAAGTCTTTTGGGTCTTGAGATGTTTTGTTTTAGGGAGTAACTATTTTATACACATAAGTGTTACAGAACAAGAGTCTTTAGCTGTAATGTGAACATAACTAATTTGGAGAACTTGTCAAAAACACATGTTCCCAAGGCTTTGCTCCCAGAGATTATGATTTTCTAAGACAGGAGGAAGATGAAGGGGAACAGGAGGAAGACGGGGGTGGAGAAGAAAAGAAGACGAGAAATACTTATTTTACTCAGCTTTCTACATGATTCTAATTTTTAAATATGCATACAACATTTACCCCTTCCTCCTCTTCATCCTACTCTTCCTTTTCCTCCCTCTCTAAGATTATAAAAGATGCTTTGCTATTCACACTTACATTAGTGTGTAAATATGTGTTCATATATGTACGGCATGTGTAGGCATGTGTGTGTGTTTCCATCCAAATCTAGAAATTCTGCTACTCTAGGAAGTGCAGGAGGATTCTCATTTGAGGCTTCCATGAATCAGCAGTGACAGGTCACCCCATAGCAATGTGTCTGAGTGGAGAGTCACCAGCCTAGATTCTTCCCGTCTCTTGCAACAAATGTGGCTTTTCCTTGGGCTGTCATCTGCAACGTGCCCTCCAAACAGAGAGACCACTGCAAACTTCTTTGCGAGCGGCTTGATTTACATACAGTCAAATGCTATATTTACCTCTACTGTGTGAATTAATGGTATTGAAGCTGCTATGAAACACGTGCTGGGGGAGGGCTTCCTACTGCCCAGATGCACACTGTGAGCCACTACTAAGGATCCTCCTAGTCGGTATAACAACAGAAAATGAATACCATTCATATTTTACAACTCCAGACACAGGCTGTTAGCAACTCGCTTCTTCCCAAAGAACCAGCTAATTAAAAGTGTAAATAAGGCTGAGTTGGGTTTAGAGATGCTTCTGTCTCATGAAGAACTATCCATGGATGGCTACATGACTGTTCTATGTAGACTAGGCTCAGACTTACTTCCAGATGCCCTCACTGCCAGCAGAGAAGGTCAAGGAATGGAGAAGTTTACTGACAGAGGCAAAATTACCTGACTTTCTGAGACACTGTAGGAAACCAGAGGATATTTTCTTAAAGGGTTTAAGAGGGTGAGAATCATCATTATTGGTCAGAAACAACAACAACAAAAAACCCCCAAAACCCATACGATGAGAAAAATCTAAAGTAACCAGTTTTAGCCTTTTTACTTCCGGAATTGTTCACGTACAGACTCTCTTGGTGGGCTTTATTGGTACCAATTCATAAATAAAACCGAGGAAGTTTCTGATTTTCTACCCAGGACATATGCAGTTATTTCCAGATTATGGACTAAAATAAACTCACATCTCCATGTTGAAGTTCCAAGCCCTGGAATCTCAGAATGTGTTCACATTTGGGGAAGGTTGTTAAGGAAGTAATTAATTTAAAATGCAGCCATTAGTGTGGAACCCAATCCTGTGCCTTATAAAACAAGGAGACCAGGACATAGAGACACAAGGGGGAAATGTGTGTATCCACAAAGTGAAGGCTATTCAAGATCACACCAAGAAAGATACCTGTTTTGGCAGATACCAAGAGGGGCTCAGGTGAACCCAGTCTGCTGGCACTGGGCTCGTGTCCACACAGCCAAAACTGAAGATAAAACATTTCTGACATTTGTGTTTTGTTGTGATGGTGTTGCTGCGGGTAGAATCCTGGTCCTTGCACATGCTGGGCAAGTGCTCTACCACTGAGCTGCATCCCTAGCATTTTTTTTGTTGTTGTTGTTTTGTTTTGTTTTTTGCCTGATGTTTAAGGCACACTGGTTGTGGTATTTGCTATAATAGTCCTAGAAAACAAATACCTTCAGTAACCATCACCATAGCTAGAATTATACATTTAGTCAGTAGATAAACAGTGGACACAGGAAGAAAACGTAAATGGGTAACTTATGAGCTAATGATTTTAGATAAAATCTGATATGCCTAGGACTTCATGTATATCAGTTAATCCACACATTATGCATGATTATCAGTGAGTGAACTGGAGCTGGTCCAGCCAATGCTGATTGCTAATGATCAATGCACTGAACCCCTCTTCTTCTGAACCCACCACTGCCCTTTGCCCTTGCTGTAGCACTCCTTGCTGTGCTGATGTCAGACTACTGCTTTGTAGTTAGGTATTTACTGGTGAAGTCATACATTTCCCATCTGTTTCCCTTATGAAGTTCTGTGGGCACAGCCTTCTCTGCCTTTGTTCACCCCTGCAGGCCACCGTCCAGCACCTGACTCCTGGTTACTTGTTCTTGATTAAAAGAAGTTATCATATTCTTGACTTCTGAAATTGGGAAGGTTGAGCATCTAGATCTGCACTGTATTGTTTCCCTTAGAGGTATTTAATGAGTGTGTGTATATACATTCCTCTGCGGAGAGGACACACAAGCTTCGTTTTATATAATAGGGCTCTGTGACCTCCCACAAGGGAAGACCCAATTCAGTAGTTAAACAACAAGGCTAAACAGCAAAGGACTCACCTGAAACTTGAAACAGAATATGCTAAAAATTATTTATATGTTCAAATGTGTGTTTGTGTGTGTGTTCCAAGAACGGAGACTGAAATGCCTCAATGAATTCGCAGAACCATCCATATCCCTGCCCCTTTCCCCGACTCTCCCTGAAGAACTGATCATTACGGCAGTCATTGGCTGGCGCAGTGAGTAGCTGCTGGCATTCATCTGTTTCTTGGCAGTGTCATTCATCACTGAGGCCAGGGAAAAGCCTGTAATTCCCTCCATTCACCTGTTTGGAACGTTGCCATCCCTCTATGTAGGAAGCCCCTTTTAATAACAAACCGGTAAACTTCGCAGGAAACAAGAGCACTGGGCTGTGTTTATGGAGCACTGGTGCCCATGCAATTTGATCAAACAATCCTGGGATTTCCCTTCTCTTTCCCAGCAGCCCAAGAGGGGATCCAGCCTAATCAGGCTACAGACGCCTCTGCTTGCTGCTGGCTGGCGCGTTCACTGAGGAGCTAAGGGAGGCTGCGGATGGGCTGCTCTACACTAATTGGCTGTTGGGCATTAAACCTTTCGTCTCCCAGTTGCAGACGACACCGCTCTTCACGATTTCTTCCCTTGCTTGTGTCCTGAAAATGACTTCCACAGCAAATCTGTCAGCGTAAAGGTTTTCCGTGTGCCATTAACTCGTAGTTACCCCACACTAACTGGGGAGAGCAGTAAATGCAGATAATTCAAAGCCAAAGGCGCTTTCTGTCTAGCTTCCTAATGCGTGACTTCAAGGGGCTCGGTGGCAGACTCACCTCCCTAATTATGCCTGTCTTGGTTGCTTATTAAAGTAAGCTTGGCCGCCTCTGGGTCTGGCAGTTCAGTGATGTGAAAATTCTGACACAGAATTTGTGAATGTCATCAGGGAAAAGCCACCAGGCACACAGTTAATCAGACTTGACTAGATCTGAGTTCACAGTCCTAATCACCTGTGATCAATTACTTTGTTCTGTGGGACTGAGTCTGGGGATAAGAGATGATTGTCATCGGGAGGGAAGGAGTCTTTACATTTAGAAGAGGACACAGCCAACAGGATCCTGCCTCCTTGAAGTCAGAGGTGGTGCTGTGACTGACATTGAATACTGAGAAGTGTATGAGAACCGGCCAGCGGAAAAGAGGAAAAGAAGGCAAGCATGGGCATTTAGAGGATTCTCCCTCTGTAATTGTTGATCTTTAAAATTCTTCCTCCAAACCTCACGTCAAAATAATTTCTCATCCCTTATCCTATTTACGAACGAATCAATAAAGTTAACGAAAACCTGAAATTCCCAAAGTCCTTGGAACTTGTGAAGACGGGAGTGTTCACTCCATGTCCTTCTAGGCGAGACTGTGCTGTGGTCCAAACTGAGCACACATTTATGTTGGTTCCTACCTGGCCTCACAACCTTCTTTTCTGCAGCCAGTGATCTTTCTGTGCAAACTTCACATTGTATGCCGTTACCCAGCAGCCTCTGGTGGCTCCCTATGCTTGCCGTTATGGTGGTCTTTCACCACCAGCCAACAGGATCCTGCCTCCTTGAAGTCAGAGGTGGTGCTGTGACTGACATTGGCTGCTGAGATGTGCATGAGAACCGGCCAGCGGAGAATGGGCATGCCACTTCCAGGTGGCAGGTCTCAGAGCCAGCGGTGCTTGGTTTCACACTTTGTCTGGCTCATCTGAGATGGGGGCTGCTCCTGACTCTGTTGCCAGTGCCTGTGATGAGCCTACTTCCCACTAGCTGGTGAGGAATGTATACCAGGAACAAGAAACTCTGGCTTTCAGCCGCTTAGATTTCAATGCCCTCAGTTAACTCAGCAGATCTGGTCCTGCACATATGAGGCTATACTCTAGCTGAGTTTTCAGCTCGGCAAGCGGACAACGAAGAACTGAGAGACGGAATCATTTCTTCTTCAGCATGTTAAGTCTAGTCCACAGCACAGTTAAAACAAGTTGGCTGGTGGCTGACTATGAAAGTCTCTTCCTTCTTGGCCCCTGCCATCGTTCAAGTTTGCATTTCTCTTAACACTCTCCCTACTCCCAGCACAAAGCCACAAAAGATAAGGCACCTTTGGTTTTCAGGTGCATGGGGGATGCTGGAGCTCTGCCTCTGGACCAACAGCCAGAAGGAAGACCTCAAAGAAGGGCATCTTTGGTGGAGACATTCTTAGGCTCCATATGTTTGGAATATAATATGGCTTAAGGACAAGTAAGATCTCAAAGGGAAGCCATGGAGCTATCACACAGAAAACATGCTATGCCCAAAGTCATCCAGACTAGACTCACAAGTCCCCATCTATCATAACATCAGCATTTACTGATGACTTGCCACGCACCAGACACAGTTCCAACTGCTTTACAATTAATTCATTGATTACCCGAGCAACCTCTAGCATCGTTATGATTTCTATTTCATAGATGAAGGAATGGAGATTAAGAAAGGATGAAACGTGGGGGTGAACGCCCTATGGCCGCATTGAGAAGAAATGGTCTTCTCTTAATCCACGCATCCTTGAACACTCCCGTGATGTACACCCACTCCCACCATGTACCACCTTGGCATAAGCCACATGCTGCCCACTCCACAAACTACCATCCTCTAAAATCTCCTGCCTTCTAAACTGACATAAAACAATTCTCCTTTCTCTCCAAACCAGCGTTCAAATATTTGAAGGCAGCAATCATGCGTCCCACAGGGCTCTTCTTCCCACTATAAGCAGCCACGACTCACTCAACACTTCCCAATACACTGTAGCTCCAAGCCCTTCTCCATCCCTGCTCAGTGACTCATCCATGCTAGGGACCAAGAAAATGTCAGTGCAGTCAGCAGGGTGGAACTGGTGACTTGCCTGTCTTTTAGTCTTGCGCTGAGCTAATCCCCCTCAAGCACATTCCTTTCATAGTGTGAAGTGGGGTCATGATCTGATGTAGGAACAGCTGGCTGGCCCAGTGCCCTGCACAGGTTCCCATTCTGGGAAAAGGACTGCTAAAAGATCTGCAAGGTCAGTGTTCTAACTCCAGTCTGCTGTTCCCTCTTCTTTGCCATGCTCCTTTCTTGCCCCAGCCCAGCGGCCTGTTGGAAATGGCCTTCCCACTCACCATGGAGTTCATAGCAAAGTGATTGTGCTGTGTCTGGAGGTCTAGTGCATGCTGGTAGCTGACTCCGATCTCGGTGTGGCTCTGAAGAAATAATTCCTTGTTGTGGCTTATCCAGTCGAACATCTAGAAGGGAGAAGATGGACAGGGGGGGTGAGAAAAGTCATAAGTCAAGCAGGACAAAACAGTAAAAGCTGCAGGAAGAATAAAGCTCTTTAGTTGTTTCTCAGGGAGAAGCTGTCATCTCTCTGGAGTCAGGGTGGGCCACAGTCTGGTTTCACAGGAGAATCCTCAATTTTTAGTATAAAGACCTACAGGCAGCTTCTGTTTCTCTGCAGAGCCTACCATCAAAATAGAACAGGAGGGAGAGAATTGAGGAGGTGTAAAGCCTTTAGAATGCCCAGGAAGGTCCCACACATGCTTTGAGGACAAGCAGTGATAAAGCAGGCTGGGGGTCCTAGCCTACTCATTTAAGAAGTCATGTCTCTTCCAGGTAGCCCCTGCACTGAAGGGGACTGATCAGAACCCCAATTCCAGTTCCTAGCTCTTCAGGATGTCAGATCTAAGCCAACCAGTGCATAATTCTTCCTAACCACTCAATTCAGTTTGTCTCGGAAAACAGAATGTGACCCAGGTCAATACAGTAAGATACAAGGAGTTTGCGAGTTCCTCGGATGCAGCTTCTCTTCCTTGGACACTGTCCTGTTTGCCACCTGTCTTGTCTTGCTGCAGCCATATGCTGGGAGCCAGTGGAAAGGAAAGGGCAGAGACAAGGCAGCTTCAGCGAACAGTAGGGCCTGACTGAGCTGGGTGTGAGCTCTATTGTGTCCCTGGACGTCTTAAGGTGAGAATCCCTCTCTATTTTCATCCCAGTTTAATTTAGGGTTCCTATAGATTACCGCCTAGAGCAACCAAGTGAGACGGGTGTGAGCAGGAAAGGTGTGAGCAGCACCTGTGAAGAAGGGCACTCTTCTCAGGTCAGGTGCACCATGTTTACACGCTTAGGTGTATGTGTGCATGTGTGTGTGTGGGGGTGGTGCTGCAGTCACTCCCGGGGTGGTGAGAGGACCTGATGAGCTCTGAGACAGGGGTATGAAGGCTGTACCAGTTTTCCCCTGCTAGCCCTTCTCTTTACACAGGAAAGTAAGCTTGCTTTTCCAGTTCCTCGAATAGTATCTAGGGGATACCTGCCATGTCCAAGGCGATGGAGGGCCAACAATGTCAAAACTGTGTTTCTTGAAATTAGGTGGCTTTTATAAAGTGTAGACAATTGAAGTGGATTCAGGTTCTGTTTATTTACTTTTATTTATGAAAATTTCATACATGAGTATAACACATTTTCATCATTGGCACCCTTCCCCTTCCCCAACTCTTCTCGTATCCCTTCAACATTCTCAAATCCACGTCCTCTTCTTCTGTGTGTGTGTGTGTGTGTGTGTGTGTGTGTAAAACTCTGGTCTATAAATATGATAGAGGCTAACATGAGATGCTAGCAGAGGACAAAGAACAATACAATACATTCCCCAGGAAGGAGGATCCTGTGTTAGGCCTTCATGTAGAGAGCTAGGAGAAGGGCATCAGGCTAGGTGACCTTGTGAAGTGAGGGAGGGGTACTGGGTGAAAATTGAGGCAGCCCAATATGTCACAGGCACTGAGACTACCTCAGTGGTGATTACTGTGCCTGGCTTGACAAAATGCGGCCGGGGAGGCACAGGCCGCCCATGAAGGGCGTATGCTTTAGAGATGTGGACCACATATTGGTAGCACAGTGCGGGGAAGGGTCCTCAGTGGAGCTATAAAGTATGAAGGAGCTGTGGCAGCAGTTTGGGATGTGGATTAGGGAGAGCCAGCCAGAGGGAGATGGCATATTAATCCAGGTCTAGGTAAGGGCCTGGAGAGGCAGTAGAGTCAGAGAAGTTGATAGGTTTGAGAGCCCCTTTGGGCAGGACCTTCCCAAAACTCATCATCACTTAGAGAGAAAGGGGCGAGAAACAGCTGGAGAGACAAGCTGACATACTGGTCCCTGTAATCCCAAGTACCACCATGGGGGCTGCTGAAGAATGAGGATAAGAAACTGCAGGTGGGCAGACACAGTGAGCTACCGTTTGGATGTCCTGCGTCTGAGAGGCACAGGAGAGCTTCACACACATATGCCTGTGGGCTGCTAGGTTTATTTGTCTGGGCCTAGAGAGAGACATCAGGGCTGTTAGCAACTCACATTAGCTGCCAAGCGCTCATCCGGAGGCTCCCCCAGAAGCAATCGAGTGGCAGAGGGTTTACTTCAGGCTGGGGTCTCCTCAGCAGCCCAAGCAGATATCTGCTGCGTGTGCTATTCTGCACCATCAGCCCCCGGCAGCCCAGACTGCAGGCAGCTGGCCCGAGCTTCCCCAAGCCCTAGTTATCACTAACGATGAAGAGGAAAAGAAGGCAAGCATGGGCATTTAGAGGATTCTCCCTCTGTAATTGTTGATCTTTAAAATTCTTCCTCCAAACCTCACGTCAAAATAATTTCTCATCCCTTATCCTATTTACGAACGAATCAATAAAGTTAATGAAAACCTGAAATTCCCAAAGTCCTTGGAACTTGTGAAGACGGGAGTGTTCACTCCATGTCCTTCTAGGCGATCTCAGCAGCCCAGAAGGGACCTTGTATTCTCTGTTGAATAACTAACTACTCTGATGCACAACAGGCAGATGAGGTATGTACGGCGCCACAGCAATTAGATTGCTGGGCACCAGGTCCCTGCTGGACTGCAGAGAGAGGAGAGCTGGACATAGGCCAGGCGAGGTGGACAGCAATGCAAAGGGGGCTAAGAGCAGGACAGAGGTGGCCGCAGCAGCCTTGCACCCTGCTGAATCAGCACCTCACAGACTGATGCTGGCACCGATGCCACCCCCAAATTCATGTTCTGCTTATGAACTACTTTCTGGACGTGAGACACCCTGACAAAGCCTAGCTTGTTCTGGAGAAACTGGAGTAACCTGTGTCCCAGGAAGAGATGAATAAGCCTGGTCTGGGGAATCGATGGCGTCATGTGAATATGTGTTCTGACTCTTTGGGAAGAGCCATAAAACTCTTTAGAAATTTTGATTGAAATATATTGCAAGGGGTAGAGTCCTAGAATAAAAGTGGGCATTCTGGCATTTATTGAATAATATATCATATATTCTTATACATATTACATATTCTGATTTGCAAGGGACAGATTCCTAGAATGAAGGTGGGCACGCTGACTGACAAGTGGCACATTTTTGAAACCCATGAGAAACGGTTTTTCTATTCAAAACAAAAATTAATTTCATGGACTCTCCTGGGTTAGAAGGTATATATATTCAGGTTTCTATAGCTCATTTTCTGGCGATTAAGGAACATAGCAAGAACACTGGCCTTGTTTTACAGTTGGAGAAAAGCAGCTCCTTAGTCCCCGACATGACATTCCTCAGGTGCTTTCTAGCTGAAGCTCCATGTCCGTTCGCACCCTCAACCCGTATCACGTGAGGATACCATCAGGTCCTCTCCACAGAGAAGGCTCAGAGAAGTGACATTCTAGAACCATGGTTCCACCCTGTGCTGCATGGCTCTGACTGCCCCAGCCAGGCTTTGAGAGGCTGTGCACACCATGATGCCCCAGCCAAGGAAAGGTGCTTGCAACCACTCATTTGCCAATACCCAGCTACCTCCTCTCTACGGCTACACTATCGGCAAGGATCACAGATGCCTGAGGATAGTATTCTCCCAATAAATGCTGGAAGACATAAAGGAAACATAAAGAGGAGGGGAGAGGGCGAGAACAGGAGAGAGAGAAGATGGCAATTGGCCATGTCTAGGGTTGTGAATGTCCAGAGAAGAAAAACCTTTCCAAATATTCCTAGCCTCAAGCCAGAGCCAGTTATAATTTGATTCATTTGAATTTGACTATCTGGAAGACACATGAGTCAGACTAAACTAAAGATGTAACGGAGGAATAAAGCAAAGGAGAATACATCTATAGTAGCTTTGGATTCTTTATATCCCCAACCCCGTGTTTTGAGAAACTACAAATGTTATAATCAGCAAAATATAATATAATAACAACCACAACAAAATTCTTCCAAGAGAAAGGGTCATACCTAAATAATGCAATTATCTTTCTGCCTGAAGAGTACACAGTTTTCTCTGTCTTATTAAGGAAGATGTTACAGGAAAGCTACTTGAGTTGTTTTTTCATGCTTTGTTTTAACTAAGCTAAGTAATTTTTTTATGCTAGCTAACTTCAGTAAAAATACACAAATCTGGTTCTTCATAAATAGTCAATGTTGAAGGAATCTATTTAAATGCAAATTAGGAAAATAAACATGACTTTTCATTTTATTTAAAAAATATGGGATAGCTAAAAGGTTATTATTGTTCTTTTTTTAATGAAGCTTAACTATTTCATAGAGCAGGGACATTGAGTAAAAGTCTTGTGTTTATTTTTCTTTATTTAGTGAAAGCGTCTGACGTCACCTAACTCTCAGACCACCCGACCATTGTTAGTGCTGTACGCTAATTATAGATTTCACTGCAAATAAGATACACACACTCAGCCTTGATCAGTTGATTAAGGGAAACGTCAGAAACTAACCAGTGGGTTTCTTTTGGCTGGTTATGTACATCCTAGGACATGCAAGGAAACACCCTGTACCCTGATAAAACGTGCCCCGAAAGGTCCAACAACCTCCTGGAGTTGAATTTTGCTAAGCCCTGGAAACAGGTCTTTTATAAAACAAAATCCTCTGTGTTAAAGTCCAAACAGCAGAGAACACAAATCACTACAAGCTACGGAATGAACTTTACCAAGCTCTATCAAGGGTTCAAACCCTGGTTTTTGTTTTATCTATAAAACAGGAATAACAATTTATACTATTTAAATCTTCGGCTACCAAGGACATTCAAATAAAATGATGGGCTGGGAAAAACTTTGTTGGATGCTACATACATATGGATTTTTCAATCCATAGAATGAGTATACTCTAGCCTACTCCCAAATATTTTCATTTAAATCAAAACAAGAGGTGAAAGGTGTGGGTGTTAAACTGCAAGTTCATACCTGAAAAAAGTGCCACGGGCTAGCTGGACTCACACCTGCAGTTCTTATGCGTACAAGATGCTCACAGCCCACTCCCGAGATGTTCTACTAGAGCAACCACAGGCCTCTGCAGAGAGCGGACCAGAGGCGCCAGCATTCGCTCACACAGCGATCCTGAGAGTATGTCTTCCTACACAACCCTCTCCACCAATATACTTGGGTTTCTAGTGCCTTTCTACTTCCCTGGATGGCCTGGCCATAGTCTGTTAGGCTAGACCTTGTGCCTCATCCGATCTCCCTGCCTCCACCCAGCATGAACACAACCACACTTCCCTTCTCCACCCCTCTGCCATGGCCCTGCTCTTTTGCTCCTAGAGATGCACTCCCTGTGGTTTGTAACAGCCCCTCACACCCCACCCGCCACACACTTTCAGGAGAGATGCCTATTAAAATGCCATTTTTCCTGTAATCCTTTTTGGAATTAGTTTATCCTGGATATAGAAGGAGCTCAATAGGCCCTTTCTGAACACAAGGCATGGCTGTGATTCTAAAATAAGGTGGCAGAGGGACCTTAGACAAAAGATGAGAGGCCCTATAAGCATCACGGGAACCAGGCAGATTTCCTGACTTTACAATTCTGCTTTCAGAGAAACCCTGGCTGCCCCGGGGCACATGCTCTTGTGCAAAAACAGTACCACACAGTTTGCATGTGAGTATTCTTGCAGGAGTCTTAAGACCCTTCAACCCCGGTTTTCTGCTCTCCTGGGATTAAGCTTTCCTGGTTTTCTAATGAGGAGAAGAAAGGGAAGAAGGGAGGGAAGGGGAGAAACAAGGAAGAGAGAATATTAAGGCCTCCAAAACGTCAGCCTAGTTTCTAGGTTTCAAGACCTCTCACTGTAGTCAGTTACCTCTCCTGTTCTGACTCTTCATTCAGTTCTTCAGACTACGGGGTGTGAATGTGGCGGGGGCGGGAGGCGGGCTCTGAAGAGACCATCCTTACACAGATCTCCAGAGAGGCAGAGACATGCCTGATAGCTGTCCTGGTAATAAACACCTACTGGAGAAGACAAGGTGTCCTCAGCTCTGCCTGTTTTCTGTTATGCTGGCAGCCATGTCTGCCTATAGACGTTTACACATTGCATGAAGGAAGCTGCTTTCTCCTGGTCACAAACCCTGTCTGCTCCAGGGAGGAGGGCCCAGCTGGCTATGTAGGGGACAGCATCACTGTTTGCTCATTCATCAGCTAGGATGCCAGTGCTACCGACTGGGCTGTGCCTGTAAATACACTGCTGTCCCATAGCTCATTTCCTGCATCTTCCAACCAGATTCCTCATACCTAACATCACTGTTGTTCACAACTTAAACAGTCTGGGTTTCTTTATAACAAACAAATGCCCACTATGAGCAAAACCCTTTCCTTCTGCATAGCAATCTAACCCCCAGTTAGCATCTAGATTCTGTTTCCATGGCAACAAATAAAGATGCTTCAAGCCAGCATGTTATTGAATCTTGGCGAAACATAAATAAGATATTCTCTGACTGGAAAGCTGTACCTGAATTGGGAATAACTACAAAAAAAAAAAACCCCTACATAGGCCTCGATGTGGACATCAAAACCTGGGCTGCCTTGAGTAGTGACTTTTCTAAGGAGCATGCTCTTTGTGAGGACCTTGTCGGTTGTGTCAAGTGTTACAAGATACAGGGTGCCATGGGGCACTGAGTTTAAGCATGCCCACACTTGTAGTTGCCAAGGCAGATCTTATCTCCTTGCACTTGAGCCGGGCTTCTGGGATGGGCATCTGAAAGGACTGACTGGTAGCAAGCTATGAATAGCATTCTTATGGACGGGTGTCAAACACGGCTTCCTGAGGTTGTAAGTCTAAATGCTTAGAAGGGACTAAGGCTCCCCAGCAGCTGTCAATTGCAATGTTAAACCCAGAATACACTGAACACAGTACTGTGCTTTCTCCTTGTCTTCTTCTTTTCCACCCCACTTTCTCAATTTCAGTTTTCCCACATAACAAAAACTGTAGGAAAAAACAGTCCTAACAGTGACTATTTATTAACTATTCTCATGTGCTAGATACTGTCCTAAACATTTGACATGTATTAATTTACTTAATATCCCAATAATCTCATAGTTATTTCCCCATTATTAATATCCAGTATCATCACTCCATTTTACAGAACAGAAGGCATTTTACAGAACAGAAGTCTGTTTGACTTTATTCTCATGAAGAATGGATGTGTTTTCATTTTCTGTTTTCCTGACACTACCTGGCTGGCCCGCTTAGCCTGGAGCTTTCTACAGATCTGCCTAGCATCCCCCTTCTTTCCTGGCACCCAATAACACTGTCTTGTGGAAACGGGGGCTTTCTTACACTTGAACTCTTTCCTTATATTTATTACCTACTCTCAGCATGATGGAAATGGCAGGAACCTCCTAATCCTGGAAGCCTGCCAAGTCCATTGACTTCTCTACACGTGCCTTCCACTTCCCTGGCTGCCCACTCATGGCTCCCTTTTGTGTCCCTTGAACCTTTACTATGATACTGTAAGGACTGGACTGCCACAGTTTGGCTCAAGTGATCTTCACATTGATGTTGTTACAAAGAAGGCACTGTCAGTTCTGTTTTAAACATGGCAAGAATTTAGTATGGCTGGCTCTTCATTGCTGAGGATTTTTAATATGGGGACTTACTATGATCAAAAATATATGAAAAAAATTGTAACTGTACAAAATGCATGCAGACTTTTTTCAAGACATTATTCCCTAAATAATGCAATAAAATATTCATGTGGCATCTCCACTGTGTCTCATAAGGAATCTAGAGACCACTTAAAGTACGTTGGAAGGTGTCTTTAGGTTATATGTCAAGATTATGTCATTTATCACAAGGAATTTGAACAGCCTCAGGGGCTTCTGGGCCAACTCCCCGCAGATACTGAGATGATTGCAGTAAGAAGCGAATTGCCTAGGATCACACAGCTTACAAGTGATGAAGATAAATTCAGAATCTAATGTCCATCTGAACCGACATCCCATGCAATTTCCTGTTTCAGGATGCTCTCCATCTGTGACTTCTCAGATAACTGACAAGAATGAATAGGTGCCAGGTGCCACACAATGGGGTTTATACACATGACCTCAATCCTTACAATAGCTCTAAGGGGTGACAACGGCCATCACCGCCCCTTTTCCTAGGTGAAGAAACAGATTCGGGAGATTCAAGTCAAGGTCACATGGTCAAGCTAGCATACTAAAGACAGATCTGAGTTTGCCTGCTGGGCTCGCCTGCTGCCGAAATCCATGCATTTAAGCCACTATCAAGTTATCTTCTAAATACACATGGAAATAATGGGTTGTCTGTGGATACAACATAAATGACCCCTTGATATCCTGGCCACTTGTCAAACTGCCATATCCTTTCCAACAGATTATCACCTTCTCTTGACTTTCCGTCCCAGAGCCCACCTTAGGTGTTATCTCTAATGCTTCTGCTACTCACATCTCAGCCTCTCTTACCTGGATTATTTCAGCTACCTCCCTATGGTCTCTCCAACTCCATTCTGTCTCTATGCCAAGCCACCTGGGCCAGGTTTATTCCTGTCAATTTATTCACTGCCATGCAAGCACATCAGCAGGGCATCCCCTCAACCCCCAACAACTGACTGCTTCTAATCTGCAAAGCAAAATCCAGTCTTCTTAGTGCTTCTCACGCATCTGCTTCACCCTGTCATTTCGCAGCACCCTTCCACACCGACCATCTTCCCCAGCCAAGGCAATTCACTCACCGCCGTGCAAGCATTTCACACCATGCTCATCTCCTTCCATACCGACCATGCTCCCCAGCCAAGTCAATTCACTCACTCCGTGCAAGCATTTCACACCATGCGCATCTCCTTCCATACCGACCATGCTCCCCAGCCAAGTCAGTTCACTCACCGCCGTGCAAGCATTTCACACCATGCACATCTCCTTCCATACCGACCATGCTCCCCAGCCAAGTCAATTCACTCACTCCGTGCAAGCATTTCACACCATGCGCATCCTCTTCCACACCATGGCCCACATCTTCCTCTAGCCAAATGCTCCAAGCCCCAATCTCCAGATCATTCCTTTCCTTCTAAACTGAAGTCTCAATTTCTCCTAATGCCTTCTTTGACCAGAGGAAGCTCTCCTGACAAAGGTTTCCTCTACATTTCTTTAGTGTTTACCTTAGTAGTTCATAAGCCTGGCCTTAATGAAGAACTATCTGAAGGGTTTTTCTTAAAATTGACAGATTTCTGGGCCCTGCTCTTGAAATTTAGAGTTAGTAGGGTTTTTATTTTGCATTTTTGTTTAACAAGTTTACGTGAACTGTGGTATGTCAGTGGTAAGGGAACCCCTGTTAGACTCCACCCTACCATCAACAAGCAGCATGGGCTATGATCTTTGAAGGGAGGGATACACACTCAAGTCTCCCCCTTTTCCCCGTTCTCTCCCTGCTGGTATTTCCCAGACTATAGAACAGGAAGCTAGGAGCTTCAACAGCAGTGGTTCTATTGTGGTTCTGGGGATTAAACAAGTCAGGCAGGCTCTTTACCCATGAGCCACTTCTCCAGCATGGCGAAACTGGTCTTGGCAAGTGTTAAAAATAGAGATAGTATTCTGGCCAGGTACCTGGGATTTAGGAGACATGTAGAGAGGAGAGAGTGCTAGAAAGGATTCCTGATAATTTTTACCATGACTTTATACAGGTTCCTGGTCAAATCCTAAATCAAGGATAAGACTCCTGAAAGTCTGACAGACAGAAGGGACAGGAGGTGAGGCTCACTGTGAGCCTAACAGAAAGACTCAGTTCACATGGAGCTGTGGGATTCAGCTCAGACCACAGGAAGAGCACGCTGCAGGGAAGGGCCAAGGCTTCGGAACGAGAATATGCCTGGAACAGGGAAAACCTGGAAGTGCACCCACCACAGCAAAGCCTACACCAAATTTCTGTAAGGTCAAGATGATCCACTGGTGGCCTCGTCCTCTCCTCGGACAGCCATCACGGTAGCTACAGGAAGATGACCCCACCAGAAACGTCTATAGTGTATACACTCTAATACAGAGTCTGAATTCTCAGATATATAAAGAATCAAAGAACAGCAGCTTATAATAAAACATTACTCAACAGGAACAGACCTAGAGATGATTTAGAATTGAATTAGCAGGCAAGTCCTCCAAAATAACTGTGATTAGCATCTGAAGAGGACAGGACAGGGCAAGGAGGGGTGTTCTGGGTTAAGTCACAGAAGACTGCAATAGGTCTGGAATTCACAAGAAGAATCATGTGGGTAAGAGTTTGACTCAATGGTACAGTGCTTACCCAGCATCACAGAGACCCTGAATTTGATTCCCAGCACCAGAAAAAAAAAAAAAGAATTACACGAACACTCTAGAATTAAGAACTTAAGTTCTTTTTTGTGTGTGGATTTAACATCAGAGTAGACACAGAAAAGAGGATTAATGAATGCGGAAACACATAAATAGAAAGTAGCATACTGTCTCACAAAGCAAGCAAACAGGAGAACAGCAGAGCCCTGAGACATAGCTGAACTATCCCCAGAATGCTTCCATGATGACAGGCACTGCATCTGACTATCCAGCAGGGTTGTAACAAACACATGGACCTACCGAATACCTGAAATGTATCAAGTGCTGCTAGTTTAGAATTGTATCCTTTAAACTATGATTTAACTACCGAATGCCACAGCCCCTGAGGGAAGAGAGACTGTGTAACATGACTGACCCTAAAGAGTTCCTCCTAGAAAATCAGGTTGGACATTGATGCTCAGCAGCATCCATTCCACACTAAATGGTTTGTTAAAAACAACCATGCTAGTTCTCTTTCTCCTTATTCGCTGGCTCAGGGATGAGCAGATCTCATCCAATATAAAGCAATGAAATTGAGAGGAAGCCGGTGTTTGTCTGAATGTACCCTCTTCCTTCCTTTTTCCCCCCCTTTTCCCAACCCACTGGCCTCTGGGTGAAACAAATGAAGCCTGTTGCTCTGACTGTTGGCTTTCATCTTAGGACGACAGGGGAGTCGTGGGTGACGCTCTGAGGAGAACACTGGGGTAGAAAGCTCCTGGGCTTTTGATGACCGACTTCACTGGTCCATCTCTCTGCCTGAAGCTTAGCCTCTGCACGTCTATTTAAAGTTGAGAAATAATACACGCCTTTGATATTTAATCCTCTTTCAATCCAGTTTTCTATTTTTTTTACAGCCCAAAGCACCGGCCGCATACAACCACGTGTCACCATATGTGATACAATGTTTCATTCACCTGTTAACTATCCACTCAGTCCCAGACACTGGATTAGAGACGGGTGGAAGACCAAGGTCACAGACTAGCAGGGAGACAAGCACAGTCACTATTCTGCTAAAGTCATCGAATGTGTGAAGCACTTTAATGAATTTATAAACTAAGGGCTGACAGCACAGGAGCCTTTGGTCCAACGTGGCAGAAGAAAGTAGGGCAGAGCATAGGCAGCTTTTGGAAGGTGGTAAAACTTATCACGTGAAAAACAATAGGGTTTGGTCAGATAAAAAGGGTATACAAGGAAAAACCATCGGGATGAGAATGAATCACTTGAACAAGGTCCTGAGGAGTTAAAACAGGGTCCTAAATGGGCACATGTGCAAGGCAAAGTGCCAGGACTTTACTAGCAAAGGGGAGCAACTAAGGGAGAAGGGATATAGTCAGGTTTACTTTATTCCTGATGGGGGGGGGTGCTCTAAGCTAACCCCAGTCTTTTTTTTCAAGACAGGGTTTCTCCGTAGCCTTTTTGGCCGCGAACTTACAGAGATCCGCCTGCCTCTGCCTCCCGAGTGCTGGGATTAAAAGCGTGCACCACCACCGCCCGGCTGCTAACCCCAGTCTTAAATACAAAGGCATTTAATGTATTTTAGACTTCTTACCAATTCAGCCTCTGCCTCCACTTCCCCAGATTCCTTCCCCTCCCCACCTCCGTCTCACAAACCCTGCGACGTCTGGAGCAAAGCAGATAAAGACGGTGACGTGCGGAGGGAGCCGAACACAGTGTGATGCACAGCAGATCCGGAATGCGTGCCAGCTCCTTCCCACTCCCTTGGCGCAGACGGGATAAACCCACAGTCACAGAAAGCAGTTGCTTTCTGATTAGAGAAGCCCAGGCTGCAAAACCTCATGCTAAAATCACACCCTGTTCTTGACAGATGCAGTGCAGCCCAGCTCTGTCTGGAGGGGCACACGATCCTACAGAGCCTCAAAGGGCCTTTCTCCGCACGCTCATCCTACTTACACTAAGGACGAGGTTGGAACGGTTGCCATTCTCTAATTCGTATAAATATTTTCAGGCGTTAAACAGAGTTTTGCCTCTTTTTGCATTTTATTTCCAACCCGTGCGCCTGGATGGACTGCACCCCCCAGGGCTCTGGCAAGCCATGCATTGCCCTCCTGGGAGAATGGAATGGCCACCCAGCAGCCAGCAAGTCACGCAGATAGGAACTAGAACCAGCCAAGCCAGGAGGCAGCCCAGGCAGCCCTGGGATATTGACTCTGAATGGCTAAATTCTTTCCATTTAAACCACAAATACTGATAAAATACTTTCAGGATCGGAGTAAGGGAATGCACTTCACTTGCTTCCCAAAATGTAGAACTGAAGAGGTCAGGTCCTATTTAACAAGCTGAGAAAAGAGTGCCCAACTTTATCCCAGAGCTAAATTTAGGCATCCACCGAGATCTGGCCCCTTGGCAAGTTAATTTAGATGAACTAATGGCTGTTCCTGGCATACAGGATACACTCAGTAAATGGGAACTATTATTTTTACTGTAAAAATGGAGTGTCTGGTTGATGTTCTCATCCAGTCCTCCTACGCATCCTAAAATCGGCTGTGCCAGTCATTCGCACATCTGGGAAGAAGATTCCACCGGCGGCTGAGCAGGCAGCAGCCCCCACTTCTGGAAGCCCCGCTGTGGGAGAGATGGACACTGTATCGAAGGATGCTGGGCTAGGCAGGCTGAGGAAGAGGCCCAAGCACCCTGTCCCCTCTTGTCCTCTGAAGCCCCAGCAGCCTTCAGGAAGTGAGGCCCAGGTACATGTGTGAGGAGAGGCTTGGCTTCCAGACCCCTCTTGACAGAGTTTCCTATACAGAGCAGAGAAGCAGCGTCCTGAATGGAGCAGAGTCTGCCCAGTCCTCAGAGGACTGAGGTAAGCTTCTATGGGTAAGACAGAGCCTGCTGTTCTTGAGGACCCCATAATGCACAATCGTGCTTTAGAGACCTTCATCACCTCCTCCACTTTTCTGTGCCTCAGGAGAAATGCCACTTTGGATTTCACTTGGTTACTAATCCTTCTCCCAGAATAACTGAGGGACCTGTTGTTCCTCCTCCCTGTCAGTCATCAGTGACGCCGGCCTGGCATTCCCTTCATTTCCTCTCTGACGCTGGCTCACCACCTGCTCTCACTTCCTTTCCTTGTCTCCAGGACTTTTCTTCCCCCTCATACCCTATCTGCCACTCCACCTGCCCTCACCTGGGTTTGTACAGAAGGACCATGTGGGATCTGCTACAAACTCTCCACAGTGGGAGGAAACGGAACAGCAAGGCCTTAGAAAGAAACCCTTGGAAGGCTCAGCAGTAGGTGGTGCTCTTGTGCCAGCTCAGGGCTAGTGTTCAAATGCTTGGTTCTGACAGCCCAGGGAGGACACAATGTGCCTCCCAGGAACCCAGAGTTATCAAAACCAGAGTTATCAAAACAAGCTGGCTGTGATCTGCAGGCTCTGTGAGATGAGGCCTGCGAGTAGTTTGACGACCAGATGGGATGGCCAGGGCCAATGGGGGGTTCATACTCACTCTTGATACCTCTTGGTATAGTCAGCCTCCCAGGGAGTTTTCAGGCAAGGCAAATATCTTATAATGGGGCAATTAGTCAACCATGTGAAAAACACCCCCTTTTCCCTCTCCATATGCAAAGTTCATGATTTCTCTAACCAAGTCTCCCCCCCCCCCATTACACACACACACACACACACACACACACACACACACCAGTTGACTAAGGAGGGGCTGGGGTTGGTAAAGGAGCACTACGATGGATTTCTTGGACTGGGATCACGGAGGAAAAAGCCACCTGGGACTCCAACTAGAGTCAGTACTTCATGGAACTGAGATGCCTTCGCAGGAGGAGCCGGACACAGGGTGATGCTGCTTCTGCAGGCGGTGATGGTTTTGATTCTCTCCATGACAAGATGTTGTAATTTCTGCCATGCTTGGGAAGATCAATGGGACTCAGATACGAGGCTGGAACAACACATGCCCCTGAGTTGGGCTTCTCCTTGAGGAACAGAGACCACCACTGATCTGGACACCAGTAACCTGTTAATCCAACACACCCAAACTGGAAAGTTATGCCTATCATTACACGTGAGAAGACAGTCTTCTGTGTTTACACATGGGGCTTTCTGAGTGGCAGACCGCCCTTCTCTGAGTGGGGAGGCCCGGGGTTTCCTGATGAACAGCAAGAAGCAACTTCACCTCCTACCACTGCACACAAAATCTTTGTCTTGCCCAAGTAAGCGGGACCAAAGGTTGCAGACTCCTCCCTCCTCTCCCATTTGAAAAGTTGGTTCCAGGAAGGCCACACTGAAAGTAGAGGCCCACGACAACGCAAACAGACTGGAAGAACTCAAGGGACTTTGTATGGAGCAGAGGCTGGAGAAGGACTATGAGGGACCTAACCAGCCTCTGAAGGGCTGTCCGAAGGGAGCAGAATGAGACTGGCTTCAGGGCATGGCAGGGACAGGGCTGGGGCTACTGGCTGAAAACTTCAGAAGGCTTCCCCGAGTCCAAACTTAGTGTTGTCTCTAGAAGCCTGGCTTCTGTGGCCTGTGCTCTCTGCCTTCTGCTGGAGGCCTGAGTCACACATGTGGCTCCTCCTCTGCTCTGGCATGGAAGGAAGCAGGGATGCAAAGGGAAGGAGGAGCAGACTGATCAGAGAAACATTTACAAACAGGGTGGGGAAGGCCCCCTGCTAAGGACATGCACCTGCGGGGACAGGAAATGGGGAAGAAGGAAGTAGGAATGAGAGTCCCTGTAAAGAGAAAGGAAAGTGATTGGTTCAAAGTGAAATTCCCAGAAAGGAACCTTGAAGAAGCTCCCCACCCAAAACAGACACACACTTTGTTTTAGTTTATGAATTATACCACAGAGTTCTTGGCTCTTCAAAATGAGGACCCAAGCTGACACTGGCCAATGCAGGCCTGTAATCTAACTCAAGAGGCAGAGGCTGGAGGATTCTGAGTCTGGAGCCAGCCTGGCCTCACAACAACACAACAAGATTCTGTCTTCAAAAAAATGAGGGAGGAGCATACCCTAGCCACGCTTCCACTTCTAAGACTGAACTAGAGCTCAGATGCTGTCTTCTTTCTTAGACTACCACCTGTTCTCTCTCCCACACACCTCCTCATCCTATCTCACCCAGGAAGAACAAGTACCTTGGTATCTGAACTCACCCAAGCACTAGCCACTGAAGTGGTTCCTGTATGGAAGCCATCTCTTTCTTAGATAATATGGAGCCCTGCATCCGTGTTCCTGTCTGATGCCTGAGGAAAGAGATCTCTGCTCCTCAGAACAGGGAAGGGTGCATAGTAAGTCGCAGGCATCCGGTGACTAGATGAGTTAGCTGATGAATGTTTCTCAGGGGCTGTTCTGTGCACCCTCCTGACATACACCCTATCTTTGATTGGATTTCCTTGTCTGGGGTCCATTCATAAGTAGCGGCTGCACAGGTAGACTTTACATACAGCCTTGTGACAGGGTCACAGTGGAGAGCCAAAGACTCCCAGGCCCCAAACATTCCTCATAGCCTCCTTCCATGCTGCTCAGCCACACTCCCAAGAAGAATGCTCCGGCCAGGATATGAACTCGAGCTGAAATACAGGAGGAGGAAGAGAGGAGGATGGAGGAGGAAGAGAGGAGGCTGGAAAGGATGCGAGAGGGAGAGAAGCGGTTTGGGGAAGCACTTCCACCTCCAGCCTGCACAACACTACGGCTTGGATTATTTTCAGGATCTAAGGTTTCTAACGTTCAAGAGGAGGAAATGAGGAGAAGAAGTACAAATTCCCAGGGCCGGCAGACTGGAAATAATTCGGAACACTGTGTTCTGTGTCAAGGGGGTGGGGTACAGACACACTTCCTTGCCCTGAGCCCAGTCAACAAGAGGTGAAGAGGTTCGACTCTTTAGGTCTGGAGAGGAGTGGGGGGGGGGGAGGCCAAGAATTAAGTGGGTACCAGAACCTTTTTCCAAAGAAAGCAGGAAATTACACACTGCCCAGAAAAGATCTTGCCTTCTTGGCCTCACAAAGACTGCAGCTCTCTTTGAAGCCTCCTTCCCAATGAAATAGGCTGAGACTAATAAATCCCATGGAGACTCGGCACAGCCCTCCACAGCTTGTCCAGGGCTTGGTCCTTCACCACAGAAATGGTTAAGGGCATATGGAAGGCAGCACTTGTCCTCAGGCCCTTGACTACCCTGTTGTTGCCTTTTCTGTATGGCAAGACATCTCTAAATTATAGTCTGTGTATGGGTGTGCAGATAGGAGTATTTGCAAGTATATATCTGCATGCCTTGTTCCCTCTCTCCTCCTCATGCCCTGTGTGTGTGCATGTGCATGTGATTGTATGTGCATGCATGTGTGTGTGCATATATTTGTGCACATGCATGTGTGTGTGTGTGTGTATGTGTGTGTATGTATGTATGTGGGTGAGGGCAGCACTGGCCTCAGAGCTCCCATCTCTCTCTATCCCAGGAAAATTCTCCTCATTACAGGCCTTGGCTTTTCTACCTGCAGAGCAGGTAGTAGATCCATGCCTGCCTGCCCTACCACATGAAGAAAATGGCAGACCAACATTGAACCACTGACTGCGTGACTTTGGGTGGGTCTCTGCTCTGGTCCAAATTCTTCTATGTAAAAGGAAAGGGCTGAGCCAGAAAACCTCTAGGCTCGTGGGTGTGAGAACACTTTCAAAACTGTCAATCAAACCCGTATCAAGCATTGGTATTGTGATTAGTACAAAAGCACTTCACTTTGACAAATGGCTGTGGAGTCACGCTTACTGTGGCCTTCCAGGACACTGGGCTGAAGGTCAGGGGAAGAGAAGAGACAATGGGACCATTTCCAGTACAGAAGGAGAAGTAGTGGAATTTCTCCACAACTGACCATACTGATTCTAGCCAGCCCACTTTAGGTTCTGCTTTGGGCTCTAAAGAGTGATCAGAACCACTTTGGTTTTGGAGGAAGAGAACAGGAAAGAGTCAAGCGTCCTGAAGACTCTGCCCAGCAATGGGGCGTCCTGGGAATGTCTTGAAATGCTAACGTGGCTAACAGGTCAAACAATTCTCAAAAACACATATGCACACAGCCCTTCTGCAGGGGCCTGCTGCCTACTGTGAGCCCCTTCACCCACGGGAGCCCCACACATCTTTCTCGTTGTGATTAATACGAAAACTATATTACTTTATTTGCATAGTCTTCTAAGAATATAAAATGCATACATATATATCCTGGATAGATTATAAGAAACGTTTCTGACCCCTTGTTTATAAAGGTTTAAGACATGGGGCTGGAGAGATGGCTCAGTGATTAAGAGCACTGGCTGCTCTTCCAGAGGACCAAAGTTCAATTTTGAGCACACATGGTGACTCATAGCCACCTGTAGTAGTAATATCCACTCTATGGGTTCGAGAGACACACATGGTACACAGATATATGGGCAGACAAAACACAAAAATAAAATAAAGTGATAAAATAAAATGAAGACACATAAACGCCTAGCTATTTACAAAGCAGATAGTAGTGAATCAGATGTACAAGGTGATAAGAAAATTCATGGGCTCCCTCAGGAAGCTAGAACTAATCACTTTCATCTGGGGCTACTTCAAGGATAGACAGTGTTTGCAGAGACCTTTTCCTGCAGAGGGTCCCCTTCCCATGCAACCCATCAAGTGGGACCTCAACTTGACCTCCTTTCCTTAGCCAAAAACAACTGCACAACCTGCTTACTTATAAGGATCCCGCGGATCTATGTCTTAACTCCAACTTCTCTCAAATATCAATTCTTAGTTGTGTTTCATTAGAAGTCACTGAAAGCCAGGTGGTGGTGGTGCACGCCTTTAATCCCAGCACTCGGGAGGCAGAGGCAGGTGGATCTCTGTGAGTTTGAGGCCAACTCACAGTGGTCTACAAGAGCTAGTTCCAGGACAGGCTCCAAAGCAAAGCAAAACAAAGAGTTTACCGAGAATCCTCTGAAGCAAGTCCACACATAAGTGTGCTAGTTAGCTTTTTTCAGTTTGACACAATCCTAGACACACCTAGGAAGAGGAACTCTTAAATGAATAACTGCCTTCACCCACCCGGCCTGTGGAGCATTTTCTTGACTGGCCTGGATGCAGG
This sequence comes from Microtus pennsylvanicus, assembly GCF_037038515.1. Classification (NCBI taxonomy): domain Eukaryota; kingdom Metazoa; phylum Chordata; class Mammalia; order Rodentia; family Cricetidae; genus Microtus; species Microtus pennsylvanicus. The sequence goes on along the minus strand of NC_134579.1, from coordinate 60,536,133 downwards.
AAGGCCCAGCCTACTATGGATGGTGGTCCTGAGTTGTATAAGTCAGGCAGCTAAGCAACCAGTAAGCAGTTTTCCTCCTTGCTTTCTGCTTCAGTTCTGGCCTCCAGGTTCTGCCTTGAGTTCCTGCCCTCAGTTCCCTCAGGGATGGCCTCTTTCTCAGTAGTGTAAGATGAAATAAACCCTTAAGCCCCCAAGTTCTTTTGGTTAGTGTTTCATCACAGCCTCAGAAACACACATGAGGACAGTAAGAGAACATCCAAGACACACAGCACAGCTTCAGTGGGCAGCGGTGGCTGAAGACTGAACCAGGATATCAGTCATGTAGAGAGAAGACAGGAAGTCAACAAGGGAAGCAGCAGGCACTCAGGGGCCAGGCATCTCCACATGCATCCCCATTACATCCATTAAATCCCCTGGGCAGCAGCGTGGCTTGCTAAAGCAGGACGGTACTTAGGAGATCACCTGCTGAGAAAAGTTTGCTACTTCCCACCATTCCCAAACCAAGAGGACCTCCTGCAGATATGAGGGGAGCAGGGAGGACAAGACAGCATACGGTATTTTAGAATTGTTGAACTATAAAGGGGCTCTGATGTTCTCCAGTGTGGCAGGTCTCACGGAAAAGGGGTAAGGGACTGGAGTGCGGGACTGTGTCAAACTACTGTGAAGACTTTGATAGGTCTCCTTCAAAGTGATTATCTTGGCAGAGGCAGGAGGATCTCTGTGAGTTCGAGGCCAACCTGGTGTGGTTTACAAAGCTAGTTCCAGGACAGTCAGGGCTACACAAAGAATTACTCTCTCAGACAAACAAGCACAAACAAACAAAAGTGTTGATCTCAGCCACCTCCCCTGACACTGGCACACCTACAACAACTATGACTATGGCCACACCACTTCATCCCCCTCAAAAGATGTCCCTGTTAAGGGAGTGTATTGACCATGACAATACTGCAACACGGAAGCACAGGGCAAAGAGCACTCAGTCAGCCCCAGTTCTGGGTTTTGTTGAAATATAATTGGAGGTCAGGAGGTTCTAAGATACGCATAAAGTGTCACAATTGGCCACTGGAACCCCAGGACAAATCCTAAGTGTCAATCTCCACACCTCCATTTCTGTATTGACATGGCATAATAAGTACGAATGGAATTTCACAATGTGAGAATAAATACACAACCAAGTATATGAAAGCCAGGCCCATACGAGAGATGGAGGAGGTCTTGTCTTATTTTGGTCACTTCCAAAGTACATGTTTATATAGGAAACAAATAGAACATGCTAGGCAAAGCAGTAATCTGGTTTCAAAGCTCTGAAGCCCCACTAGGTCACCGTACCGTGATCACTGTTTGAAAATTCACCAGAATAAAAAAAAAAAAAAAGAAATATCCACTTTCCCAGAATAGCGGTGGGCGGGCATTAAATGGCCGACTGGAGAGACATCAGGACAGCAGGCCTAGTCAGGAGTGAGTGACCATGGTTTCCCAATCACTTAATCATTTTATCAGGGACTCTTCTGAACAAGTTCCCTTCCTGTAAAGATAGTCCGGAAGGCAGGTGGTGAAATGACGTCAGGATGTTTTTTCTGATGCTTCTTGTAGGCATCGACTTCTAAGTGGGCATCATGAGTAACAATCTCTGACATTACACAAGACTGAGCCTTCTTACCATGTGTGGGAGGTGTGCTTTTGTTTTAAGATTCCTTCCAGGCCTAACATGTTAAATGTTACCCAAGGCTCTCAGGACACAGCAGCGCCTACGGAAGAACCGCCTCTGGAAAGTGTTCACCCTTTCCTCTTCCGTAGGCATTGAGTCTGGTGACTGACTTTTGGTTCCACAGAGTCCACCCCTTCTCTTTGATAACAGGCTATGGTTATATGGCAAAGATTTTCCTCACATGGGGAACCACTGCAGCCAGGGGCAGATGTAACTAGAAACGAAGCGGGATGGAGAACAACTATCTGCCCCAGGCTAATCTGTGCGAGCAACTGGACGTATGTTCTGCGAACACAGTGCTGTATGGGCCCATTAGTTACAGACCAGAGGGCTCTGGGCCGAGGCAGAAGTGGTTCATCTTCCATCATCATTGGCTAGTTAAATCATCTCTGGATTACCCAGCACCCCCAGCTTCCTTATTAGGCCTCTCCATCACTCCAGAGTGCAGAGTGCAGATGATCTCTCATTCCTGGGAACTCCCAAACACAGCAGCTATGCCTAAGGCAATTCAGGCCACAGCAGACATTAAGAAAGAGTGAAGGGAGAAGGGGAGCATTCAGAGGGTGAGAATGCCCATGACCTTGATCACAGTGGTGGCTTCAAGGTGTCTCCTCATATCTATGTCTCATCAGATTGTCTACCTTAAACATGTGCCTTTTTTACATCAATTAACCCTCAAATCTGCTTTGACACATAAAGAAACAGGTATCTGTCTTTTTGTTACTGTTGTTGGATAGTGAGCTCTGGGTTAGAAATTTTAGCCTTCATATTTATCCAAGCTCATCTGTACAAAGAAGGACAGCTTCTTTATGCTCACAATAATACAAACGGGAAGCCTGCTCTATGACATTTGTAGGATAGAGCCCCCCTCCTGACTGGGAGAAATCGTGGCTCTGTCCCTACCATCTCCAAGACCTGTATAAAACAGGGGCTGTCACAGGGGTCAGGAAAGGTGGTAGGAGACAACTTCATTCTCCAAGGACAGTGGGTAAGTGGGGAGTCACCAACCTATTATTCATGCCTGGAAGGCAAGTGGTCACCTTGCAGGGCCAGAGGAGACACTCTTTGCCCACTTCTGTTATAAAAATAGGAGCAGAGTGGTCAGTGAACTCAACTGACTGCCAAGAGCTTCCCAGATCTGGAGACACTCCACCGACCACCCCCGCTGCCTGAAAGGAGGCTGAGATGTGGCTCATACAGGAACTATTTCCTCAAGCCCTTGTTTAGATGTGGATGTGCACACAGCCCCACTCCAAAGCATCACCCTCCTGACCCTGTCCGAAAGCACCAAATAAGTCAAAGGCTGAGGCACAACTTTAAAGGACTGCTTTTCTCCCTGGCTCCACACCCAACGCATTTTCTGTGGCAGCTGGGTCAAGCTTGAGCGGCAGTCTCAACACTGACTCAATGTCAAAATATTCCCAGCATCCCTCTCCTTAGCTCTGTTTTGTTTTTAATAATTTAATTCTGTCCTTCCCTGAATATCCCTACATACACACAGAAATGTACATTCATACACATGCACAAACACACTTCTTTTTCTTTTTAAAATGCTGTATATTATGTGTATGTGTTTTTTCTGCATATGTATGTATGTACATTATGTGTGTGCAGTATTCACAGAGGTCAGAAGAGGGTGCTGGATCCCCTGGGACTGGAATGACAGGCAACTGTTCATTACCATGAGGGTGCTGGGAATCTTCTGAAAGAATGCCCAGTGCTCTTAACCATCGATCCATCTCTCCAGCCTCACTTTTTCTCTTTCAAGGTATAAGTACACCACAGAAGACGGGTTCTAAACTGAGTTCATGGGCTTAAATCCATAAACGGTGATAATATACTTACATGGGGGCACCATCATTTTCAATAATGTCTAGCTGAAATACAGCATTCCTCTCCATTATGAACACAGACAACCAACGATCCAGACTTAGCTAAAGCGGTATTTTTAATACCAGCAGCAACACAAACATTTCCACATAACATCAGCGCTGCCGTCCTGAAATACCATTCATGTTTATTCCTGTTTCCAAGTCATTGTAGCCATTAGACTTCAAGTCGATCTTACATTTGTCACGTTAATAAAGAGGTACATATTTTTGAAAAGCTAATACTGTATTTTATTTGTTTTATAAACCTATGTATATTTTTGTCTGTACTTACAAATATTATTGTGAGAAGTCTGTATGTTTTTCCAGACAAGAAGTCCATATCTCCGGAAGGGGAAGGGCTAAGAGTAAGCATTAGATGGTGTGATTTGGGGAACTAAAGAGATGACTCAGTGTCTAAGCGCACTTGCCATACAAGTCTGAGGACCCCAGCTCAGGATCCATAGCCACGCAAAAATCCAGATGTGGCCACATACATGCCTGTAACCTGAGAGCTATAAGGAGCAGGGACAGGAGGATCCTTTGTACTTCTTGGCTACCAGTCTAGCTTCAGGTTCAATTAGAAATCCTATCTCAAAGGAAAAGAGAAAGACAATAGAGCAAGACACTTGATGTTTCCCTCTGGCCTTTGTGTGTATGAACAGGTGTGCATGACCACACACAGGCAAGTGTACCTGCACATAGCTCTACACAACACACACATGTACATGCATTCACACACCCAAGAAAGTAGAAATGGAGACTTTATTCAGAATATCCACACATTAGCCAAGTGACCTAGGGACACATAGTTGTATACAACACACACATACACACACAAAGTGAAGTGGGAGACTTTATTCAGAATATCAACACATTAGCCAAGTGACCTAGGGACAAACAGGTGGTTGGTATTCAGTGTTAGCATGAGATGAGTCCTGGGAATAGAGAGGCAGGCAAAAGGGTTCCCGGAGAAGAGCTTGAGGAAGCTGTGAAGGCCAACTAAAATACCGACCCTGTTTAGCCAGAAGTATGATCTTGGGCAAGCCACTCCGGGTCGCTACCCAGGAATACTGATGAACTGTGCAATTCTTGGGAGATGAATTGAGAGGCTCTATGAGGGACAGCTACCCCTGGCTAGTTGAATGGAATGCAGTTGACTCTAGAAGGGCGGCCTTCCCACCTGGGAACTTCGGCAGCCAAGAGATGCTCTTTTGTCTTCGAAGCAGACATTACTGGTGTTCTATGCAGGCTTTTCATAGCTTTGAGCTACAGGGACATCCTAAAGTGATCTAAAATCTAAAACATAGCTAGGCGGATATGAGCCCCTGTCTTTACCTGTCTCTGGTTCATTGGCATAACCTTTCCCAGGACAGGCTTCAGAATGGAATTCCTGCCCTAGACCATAGATCTCAAGTGAAACTGGAAGTATTTCAGATATCCCAGCACTTAAAGTATCGGCTCTGGTTTTCCTAAGAGCTGGTTCCTGACCTGGCCTGTGGTACAAGGGGTTCTGTGATCTAAGCAAGTCAGGCAGGGTAGACCCAGGCTGCCACATCACTGGGCACAGAGGTCTAAAGGAGGTCAGGAAACTTTGCATGGCTCACCATTCAGGATCACAAGTTTACTGTAGAAATGGATATGAATTCTTTCAAAACTACATGGATTGATTTTCTAGTGATCACAAAAGATCAGAAAATTTGCCTGCCCATCAACATTAAAACCATTCATAAGTCTGGAATTTATAAATTAAATGTATCCATCTATGGTAATTTTTTCTACATATATAAATTAGGATTGTTATGTAGAAAGTTTTAGATCTTGATTTTACTTCTTCAAAGTACCTAAGATACTTTCAATCTTGGTTCTGTGTGTGTGTGTGTGTGTGTGTGTGTGTGTGTGTGTGTGTGTGTATGTTCATGTGTAAGCATGTGTGTGCATATGCAGGTGTGCATTCTCATATGTGTGTGGGTGCATGTATGTCTAGGCCATAGTGGTCAACCTCAAATGTTGTCCCTAAAGAATTGTCCATTTTATTTGTTGAGATGTGATCTCTCACTGGGACCTGAAGCTTGCCTGTTAGGCTAGGCTGGATGGGTTACTCATATCCGAGGATTTATCTGTTTCCTCCTCCCCAGGATTGGGATTGTGAGCATGTACCACCATGCTCGGCATTTTAGGTGAGTTCTGGAAATCAAACTCAAGTTCTCCAACTTGGAAGGTAAGTACTTCATCAGCTGAGCTACTTCCTCAGACCATGATCTGAGCTCTTAAACACCTCTGTGTCAGATACTGTAAAATTCACAGGTTCCTGAACACGCCACAGTATTTCAGAGAGCAATGCCATACACTTAAATGACAGTCACACCTAGAAACCAATAGGAGGGAGGGAGCCAGTTTCCCTCTTCTTCAAGGGCACCTAGGAGCAGACCCTTCTTTCTCCACGTTAGTTTACCAGAGAAGGTGCTTTCATGTTCTCGGCAGAGACTCTAGGTGTCTCTTATTCTGTTTTCTTTCTCACAGCTTACTTTTCCATGACAAGAAGAAAGCTTTGAATATGTACTGCTGGGAAAACGGTATCTTATCTGAAAACGGGCTTCAAAAAGAAGTGGTATGGCCAGGAGAGTCTGGAACTCGGAAACAAAAGACTAGATTCTTAGGTCAGCGTTGCCAAGAACAAAGAGCTTCGGCTGTCTTGTGCCAAGACAGATACCACCACCTGCCTCACAGGGGTTGAAGGGATGTCCAGATAAAACAGAATCCATACTTCAAATTTCCTAGAAAGGAAAGTCCATGAAGGGACGATAATGGTTGCTAATAGTGCTGCTGTTTTGGCTGCTAGCAGCTCAATTCCCTCGCTCATCATAGGCACAGAGGGCAGTGTCTAACTGCATTGATCCAAGCATGAACTCTGCAACCAGATTACACTCCCACGCTTAGCTAGTTCCACCGGAAGATGGAACCATGGTAGTCCACTTACCTCTCAGGACTCCGAGGAAGGCTAACACAAGTTAATCTATATAGATAGCCAAAAGAACAGAGCCTAGCATATACTAAAAAATAATGTAACAATAAACGTTAATAATAAGTGGTCAATGGCCAAATATGAGATTGAAATAATTTAAGCTCTCTGAAACCAAGGGGCATCTTTTAAAAAGGATTTCAACCAAATTTCTCCAAGCAAAAATTTGGACCAATAACCCTAACAGTTTCCCAATAAAGTTATGCCCCACAACCCTCAGCTCAGGCTTGGCCCACTCCCTTCCTACCTTCTCTGCATCCTGCTCGAATAGCCGCAGTTGGAAGCACTGATCTAGCTTGAGCTTTCGCACATGCCACATCTGGTGCAGGTGTTGCCGGGTGGAATGCAGCTTGTCGAGGAGGCTGGTGATCTTGGGGACAAGGCTCTGGAAGTCAGCGCTCCCTGGGATGCAGTTGCGCCCTGAGAAGCCATCACTGCAGCGGATGCACTGGAGCAGCCGCTGCCCCTCCCGGTCCAGCTCCTCCACAGGGGCCTTCAGCACCTTTTTCTTAAGTTGTGTGTGCTCATCGATAAGCCTCCGGGAACCCTCCACATCCACAGGGAACTCCTTCCGCGCCAGCATCTCCTGCAGGTCCTCAAGGCGTGAGAGCAGGTGTACCGCACTGTTGAAGAACTCCTCCAAGGAGAGGCGCAACTCAATCCATTCCTCATGGTTGTAATCCAGGGAACCATCAAACTCCTCTGTCAGCTGGGAGGGGTCCACCAGCTTCGTGAGGCCCTCCACAGACACCATGCTTGTCTGGGAAGGAAAAGGAGACACATTGATGTGGGTCGGTGGGGGAAGACAGAAGGGCAGAAATAAGCAGGAGGGAAGAAAGACAAGTCCATGCAATTCAAACCACAGCCTGCCTACAAGAGGGTACGAGGGAGTCCATAGGGCCCACAGGTCAGGAGCCACAAATCAGCCAGGATCACAGGTTGAACAGATTGCTGTTTGCTTCAACAAACCTCTGCACGTGACCACAGTCATAGCCAAGGAAAGACTGCCCTGTGTTCCATCATCTGCCCTCCTCCACAGCCTGAGTTCACCACAGCTGGGCCTTCAGAGTCTACAAACAAAAACTGGATGAAAAACTAACCCAGTCTCTGCCATGGAGATAGGGGCTGATTTTCTCTGACAACCTGAAGCCTGCGGGCCAGGGCATCATCATGGGTGGGTTCAGCAATGTGATCAGTTGCTGGGCTGCGAGGATTTCAGAGACTGTCTCAGTGGCCAAACTGGAACAAACTCATCTCCCTGGTTCTTCCAGCTCTACAGCACATTGAAAAGAACTGGGGATAGGTAACAGTTGGGCTTTTCATTCGAAGTGGAGACTACTGTGTCCAGGAACAGTGTCTCCAGCAAGCAGCCACCCTACTGTCCAATAAACACCTTTCCCTTCCTGCAGAGCTTTGGGCTTCTCCCCGCTCTGATTAGGCTCTCCCTTACTAATGTCATGATTTAGGACAAGCTATCTAAGTTTTCAGGGACCCAGTCTCCTTCCTTGTAGAGCAGAGCTAAATCAGGTTGAACCTGATTAAATGTGTCCATGTGTGTCAGGTTCAGAGGAGACCAGGTGCCCCACCCACACTTACTGTGGTCAGAAATGAAGGTCAGCGAGTATCTAACATATTAGCCAGCAAGAGCTGCCCGTCCCTGTATCTCATGGCTCTCTGAGTATCTCCCCCCCCCAAAATGAGACACGAGATGGAGCTTCATGGAAAGGAGGGCTGACCTAGAGCAGAGACTCTCATTCTTGACTGCTCACCACATCCCTTAGGGCAGTGGTTCTCAACCTTCCTAATGCTGAGACACTTTAATACAGTTCTTCATGTTATGGTGACCCCTGGCCATAAAATAATTTTTGTTGCTACTTCATAACTATAATTTTGTTGCTGTTATGAATTGTAATGTTAAACGTCTGTGTTTTCTGATGGCCTTAGGCGACCCCTGTGAAAGGGTCATTTGGCTCCCAGGTTGAGGACCATTGCTTTAGGGAGTTTGAGGAAACAAGCCCATAGAGATCCCAATGTCATTCTACCAGAACTCAGCAGCGGGTGACTTTAAATGTCCTCAGGTGATTCTAATATGCAGCCAGTGGCACAGAACTCTGTAGGTCTTGGCTACTCCAAAACATGGCATTTGGACCATCAACATCCGTGCCACTGGAGAGCCTGTCAGATGGCGTAGGCCCATCACAGGCTAGAGGCAGATTCCATGTTTTCCAGATTCCCAGGGGGTTGTGGGCATTAACGCTGAGACTCCTCACTCTGGAACACGTTGTCTTCCCAGCTTGGCCATGCTCACCACATCTAGGAAGTTAACACTCGGGAGCTGTTGGCGGCTCACTGGACACCTGCTGCAGGCCGAGCCCCCGCCCTCCTTCCCATCTCGTGGGCTGCCTCGGTCTGAGCAGGGACTCCATCTGCTGTTGCTAAGACCACTAAGGCTCCTAATTGCTTTGCTGAGGAAAAGCTACCACCCATCTGCCTTCTGCATCTCTGCCTTAGGAGGCAGAGACAACTTTGTTCAGCTTGGGGTGAAGAGGGTCATGGAGCGGGCAGGACAGAGAAGCAAATGTTTCCAGAGTTCTTAGAAACCCCCTTTTCAGGTTCTCCCCCTTTTAAATGCACAGGTGTCACTAGCACTGTAAAAACAAACCAAAAAGGTTGAAAGTGTTTTCTGCGGGACTTGGAGCTTTAGGTAGGGCTCTGGGAGACTGTGTGTGATGTTTAATGGTTTTTGTACCAAGACAATTTTCTTGGGCTATTAATAGAGAAAACGTCCTCAGTCAAGAGGTCAGGCCGTTTGTACTCAAATTGCAGCCAACTGGGGCCACCACCCCAAAACATATGCACTCCTAGTCCTCGGGGACAGCACTCTAGAACGGGAAACTGAAAGTTAAATGCAGTTCTGTCTTTAAAACAACCCCCCCCTCCTCAAATTTGGCTAGACCAAGAAATGTTTAAACCTCTGATTTAATCTTATGTGTTGTCATCATGAAGTCTCAAGAACTTATATGCACTCTAGAGAATTTAGTTTAAAAACAACATGTTTTCATGGACATGAAAGTCGCTTCTCATCTCAAAAAAGGATAAAAAACCATGAATAAAATAAAGCCCATTTTCTAGTCGCCTTAAATAAGGCACTGCACACAATTCCACTTCTCAGGCTCCTCTTCACAGAGATTAAAACCATTCAAGATCACACTGCCAATACTGTTCTATGATATGCCTTCTAAAAATTATATGTCATGAACATTGTGTAATATTTTCTAAATATGATTTTAATAGCTTTATACGATTCCTATATCAGTGTCACCAAAATTAATGGCTTGTTAGTAAAAAGATCAGTAAATGCATGTACATGTTAATATATTATATCTGTATAAGTATATATAATAGACATATTATATTATACACATATAATATATACATATATACAATATATATTCTCTTTGAAAAATGAACTATAATGAAAATGTTCATTGGCATTTTGTTTGCAATTTTAATTTGTTTTAATCTTTTTGTTTTGTTTTATAAGAATAGTTTTTCAGAAGAATTACTAGATCAACAGATACATTCTTAAAAAGTTTTGATACAGTTGCAATGTTGTTGTCAGAAATATTGATGCCATGTACACTCCCATCAACAGTATATAGGATTGTATAATGAAGTTGTGCATTTGGGATCATTTCTTGAGCCTCTTATTCATACCGGAAATGTAACTGGTAAGGCCAAGATGGCCAAGGCATCTGCAAGTCTTTGCCCCTGACATCTTGGCCATCATAGTGTAGACAGGGAAGGAAAGGGAGGAATATACTGACTGCACAGAGGAGCAGAAGGGAGGGAGACAGGGGTCTGTCTCACCTCAAAGATGAACTTGGAGCTGCCGAAGTTGGTCTTTTGTTTCTGCCAGAAGTTATCGGGCTTGATGATGAGGGCCACATGGATCTCGGCGGGAAAGGCTTCTTGCAGGGTTTTGAGGAGGGGCTTGATGAGGTCCCACTTGGAGCCCCGCATGTCGATGATGACTGTGAAGCCACGTTTGCAAACGTCCTCGCTATGGGGAGATCAGAGTTCAGACACGGTCACTTTGGGCGGCAGAGACTCTGAAGGACACAGGCAAAAAGTAGTGGGAGGCTTGCATCTTCCTGACCTGGATCACCCCCCCCAACTCTTGTCATTTGTCTAGCCAACTGAAAGGGTACTGCGTCCCAAGCCCTCCCTACACTCACTGCATAGGACCAAGGGCTCAAACAACCCACTTCCTCCCACACTTAGCCAACACCTACTCTTCTTTTTGAGTCAGTTGCACTTGGGAAGTTTATCATGTGGGCTCTCAGATTGCACCTAAATTTTCTTTTAGCTTTGGTTTTCGAGGAGGAATCACATTTCCTCATTTGGATTAAAGCTCCCTGAAGACAGGGATTCTACTGCTCCTTAGAGATGAGGAGTCTGCCTCATGCTCCCGCGACAGGCGGTACACTTTACCGCCTGATACAAATCAAGCCAGAGCATCGTTCCAATGCGTGCCTCCAGGCCAACTCTGCCAAACAGTTAACTATAGCATGTAAGGCACTAGTAGCATGTGTTTGCCAGCATGTATTTAAAACAAATCACAGGTAGTTGAAAATGTGTGCCAGCTTTGAAATAAAGGGCTGCTGAGTCACACTGAGCACTGGAGGGCAGAGAGGGTGGGGCTGACTTGTGGGGATCCCATGAAGTGTCTCAGGCTCCACTTGATGGGGGTCACAGTTCGGTTGTTGGGATGGGGCAGTAGCTCTTGAAATCCAGACCAACTGGGGTGAGAGTGAGCATCTTGAAACCAAAAACTATAGGCAAATCAAAGGAACCAAGATGCTGCTATATAACTTATAAAATGCTTATCTTAAATACCCAAACCTCAATTATAATTCTTCAAAATTGAACAAAAAAAGTAGGTAAAAAATAATCAGTGATATCTTAGTTAGGGGTTCTTCCTTTTATTTTTGGTTTATTTTACCCATTCACTTTTTAAAACCCCATTTCTCTATATACGGTATAATATTTCCGGGGGGGGGGGAGTGTGTTCTTTCACCTATTCTCCCCACCCTAGGTAGTACTTTTGTAAACTGTTGTGTGTGTTACACTTCTTCGCATCACACTTGCTTACACGTGCTAGTTGTAAGGCCATCATTGCAAGGCTGAGGCCACAAGAGGAGACCAAAAAAAAAAAAACAAAAAACAAAAAACGTTTCCAGGATTCATTGTTCAATGTCAATTAGTAACTGTCTCAGCTCATGGAACTTGTGTGTATCCCCACACATACCAGCTTGCTCAGGTCTCCCACTTAGATGGGTATTCCCCGAAGAGCCCCGAAGGAAGGAGCTCTCTCCCCAACCCTGCATACCCATGGAAAGGAGTTAGTACCTCTTCTTCTTGACACTTAATAAATCCTCCCATGGCCAAGGTTTGATAGTTCCTGTGAAAACAGCCTAATCTCCCAAGGTACTCTGTATGTCTGCCATGCACAGCTTGGGGAGGGGGACAATTTAAAAAAAAATCTTGTGCTTATTCTGGATCAGGAACCATGGACATTTACTATACATTATTTCATTTTATCCTCACAATAACTTCATAAACTAGATATGGTCGTCTCTGTGTAGAGAAGATAATCGTGAAGTACATTTGCATAAGGCCCTGGCAAGCCCCTAGTGAGGAGACAACCAGACTCTCTGAGACCACAAGCTCTTATGGTCTGTCCCCTCCCCAATCTACTCTCACTCTCTTACAAGTTTCTCCTGGGAATCACACTCTCAAGCCATTTGCTTCCAAATCTCTTCTCTCACAAAGATGCAGTCTGACATTTTTTTTTATATCCCAGGTAATGTTAATATAACTGATGCGTTTCACACATTTGTGACATTCTGAAGACATTGTGATATATGGCTCAACACTGCAAGAAAAACCTGGGGTGGAAATGTAGATCTGGGAGCTGCCCAGTGCCTGTTTGCTGAGTGGTACTACTATGAGTGGATGTGTGTTCACATGTGCAGAAGCAGGTCGGATCATCCAGCGACAGACAAGGGTGAAAAGAGCCGTCTTCTGAGGCCCAGATGCAATAGACAGGAATGTCAATGCTTACGAGAAGACAGCAAAAAAGTAGAAGCCCAATGACAAGACACAGAGGTGAGTGAGAACCAGGAGGGTATGAGGTTACAGTGTTCAATGCTGCATCGCTCAGAGGTACACACAGGACCACCAAATGCTGCATTGCTGCAGAGGTACACACAGCAGCACCAAATGCTGCATTGCTGCAGGGGTATACACAGGAACACCAAATGCTGCATTGCTGCTGGGGTACACACAGGAGCACCAAATGCTGCAGCACCACAGAGGCACACACAGGAGCACCAAATGCTGCATTGTTGCAGAGGTACACACAGCAGCACCAAATGCTGCAGCACCACAGAGGCACACACAGGAGCACCAAATGCTGCATTGTTGCAGAGGTACACACAGCAGCACCAAATGCTGCATTGCTGCAGGGGTATACACAGGAACACCAAATGCTGCATTGTTGCAGAGGTACACACAGGAGCACCAAATGCTGCAGCACTGCAGGGGTACACACAGGAACACCAAATGCTGCGGCACTGCAGGGGTACACACAGGAGCACCAAATGCTGCAGCACCACAGAGGCACACACAGGAGCACCAAATGCTGCATTGTTGCAGAGGCACACACAGGAGCACCAAATGCTGCAGCACCACAGAGGCACACACAGGAACACCAAATGCTGCATTGCTGCAGGGGTACACACAGGAACACCAAATGCTGCGGCACTGCAGGGGTACACACAGGAGCACCAAATGCTGCAGCACCACAGAGGCACACACAGGAGCACCAAATGCTGCATTGTTGCAGAGGTACACACAGCAGCACCAAATGCTGCAGCACCACAGAGGCACACACAGGAGCACCAAATGCTGCAGCACTGCAGGGGTACACACAGCAGCACCAAATGCTGCATTGCTGCAGGGGTATACACAGGAACACCAAATGCTGCATTGTTGCAGAGGTACACACAGGAGCACCAAATGCTGCAGCACTGCAGGGGTACACACAGGAGCACCAAATGCTGCAGCACTGCAGGGGTACACACAGGAGCACCAAATGCTGCAGCACTGCAGGGGTACACACAGGAGCACCAAATGCTGCAGCACCACAGAGGCACACACAGGAACACCAAATGCTGCATTGCTGCAGGGGTACACACAGGAACACCAAATGCTGCAGCACTGCAGGGGTACACACAGGAGCACCAAATGCTGCAGCACTGCAGGGGTACACACAGGAGCACCAAATGCTGCAGCACTGCAGGGGTACACACAGGAGCACCAAATGCTGCAGCACTGCAGGGGTACACACAGGAGCACCAAATGCTGCAGCACTGCAGGGGTACACACAGGAGCACCAAATGCTGCAGCACTGCAGGGGTACACACAGGAGCACCAAATGCTGCAGCACTGCAGGGGTACACACAGGACCACCAAATGCTGCAGCACTGCAGGGGTACACACAGGACCACCAAATGCTGCAGCACTGCAGGGGTACACACAGGAGCACCAAATGCTGCATTGCTGCAGGGGTACACACAGGAGCACCAAATGCTGCAGCACTGCAGGGGTACACACAGGAGCACCAAATGCTGCATTGCTGCAGGGGTACACACAGGAGCACCAAATGCTGCAGCACTGCAGGGGTACACACAGGAGCACCAAATGCTGCAGCACTGCAGGGGTACACACAGGAGCACCAAATGCTGCAGCACTGCAGGGGTACACACAGGAGCACCAAATGCTGCAGCACTGCAGGGGTACACACAGGAGCACCAAATGCTGCAGCACTGCAGGGGTACACACAGGAGCACCAAATGCTGCAGCACAGCAGAGGAGCAGAATCACTGGGGTTGGTGTCTGGGAAGCCACAGTCCAGGATCATTATTGTGAGGACTGAGGCAAAACTCATGTTGGAGCAGTGACACAGTTATCCTAGATGGCGCCTGGGATGTTTAGAAGAAATAGCAAAGTCAGATAAAGCTGCCTAGGGCATTTGAAACCCCAGGGCCACAGCACTTTTGGAAGCTGCCAGGGTCCACACACTCCCCAGCCTGCTCCCTTCCACAGGTGCCCGTTGCCAACCTCTTCTCTCCCCACAGGGTGTACTCACTGGGGCCTTTTCTCCAGTCTAGTTTATGCAGTGTGGTCACTAACAGGCCCACCTGCCCCTTAGGCAGTTTACCTTTAAAAGAGGTTTATGGGTCCAAGTGAAGCTTTGGGAGTTAGAATTCTGTATTGTGCACTGTGAGGATAGAGTTAGAAAGAGGCAGAACTGGGAGCAGCAGGCTTTCACATGCATTCTAAAGGGGGAAAGGCGGTGGTTCTCCCCACTTCCCACCCTCCATGAAAGCTCTCTGCTTGCTTCCCAGCTGGAGCTTGGGGTCCCTGGAATCTTGGGGGATGTCTGGCAAGCTTCCCAACATGTCTGATAAATCACAGTTCCTTCAGACTGAGCCATGGACTGCTCACAGACAGACTCTCTGGGCCTCTCCAGCCCAGAAGTCATAAATGTATATACTGAGTGACCGGATGATTGATCACCCGCTTCAAGCACTCGACTCTAGACCATTTACTCTTTTGTTCATTAAATGTCACTGGAGCTGTCTTCACTTGGTGAGTGTGTGCTATCTCAAAAAGGCATTTTTACTGCTTTACACCATTGCTTCTCTGACGTTACGGCCTTTCATTTCTACCCAGGATGTTCATTTAAAAATGCTAACTTGGGGGACTGTCCAAATATTCTGAGGAAAGTTGTTCTGGGATGAGGTCCAGGAGTCTCTTTCAGGACTGTGGTAGTTTGAATAGGTATGGATCCCATAGACTGATGTGTCTGAATGCTTGGTCCATAGGGAATGGCACTATTAGGAGGTGTGGTCTTGTTGGAGTGGGTGTGGTCTTGTTGGAGTAGGCATGGTCTTATTGGAGTGGGTGTGGGCTTGTTGGAATGGGTGTGGTCTTGTTGGAGTAGGCGTGGCCTTGTTGGAGTAGGCATAGTCTTGTTGGAGTAGGCGTGGTCTTTTGGAGTAGGTGTGATCTTGTTGGAGAAAATACGTCACTGCAGGGGCAGGCTTTGAGATCTCATTTGCTCAAGCTATACCCAGGGTGTGGCACAGTCTCCTGCTAACTGCAGATCAAGATGTAGAACTCTCAGCTCCATCTCCAGCACCATGCTTCCTGCCATGATGATAATGGACTAAACCAATGAAACTATACGCTTCCTGCCATGCTTCCTGCCATGATGATAATGGACTAAACCAATGAAACTATACGCCACCCCCAATTAAATATTTTCCTTTGTAAGAGCTGCCATGGTCATGGTGTCTCTTCACAGCAATAGAAATCCTAACTAGGACAATAACCAATGATATTGTTTCTCCTGGGTGTGGTATGTGAGAGTTTAATGACAGATTCACTTTGTCTAAATCAGATACTAGGATGTACATTAAAAGCCACATGTACCACACAACCACATCAGACAGAGCAGCAGTGACACACAGTCAGAACATCTGTCATGGGAACCTATAATCACACTCTCTCTGTCGTTCCCTGTTCTCGCTTACTGGCGAATAAAGCCCATTGTCACCAGCACAGGCTTGGGAGAATTCCGGACCTCATGAAATTCCTCTGGTTCTGTAGACTGGGGATGCTGCCACTTGGTCTAAGGAGCTTCCCTGAAGGGCTGGGCACAACCTTTACCAGGTACGGCTGACTGAGCTCAGACACTGCTGAAGTAGCTTGTTCCCCCTCTACTGATCTACATGACCACGGAATCATGGTAGTGTGTCTGTTCCCCATAAATCTGTCCTGGTAGCTTCATCTCAATTACTAGACCAAGTCCTGGCTGTCTCTCCAGGGATCTCTTAGGTCTCGTCCACATCTGGTGCCCCTAGAGCCATCTCTTGACCAGAAGCACTGTTAGGATGGTTCCAGGTCTGAAGGATCCAGGAGAGGAGTGCTTAGCTGGTGGGTGGATGAGGAGTGAGTGAACAGAACTGTGACAGCGGCCCTTCTATTAGTGGCCTCTTCTGCTTAGCGAAGACTCCAGCTGCGAAGGCCACAGCAGAAGCCAGTCCTCACAAGCGGTTCTGCCAGTGCTTTGTCTCTGCAGGAGACTTGACTCCTGATCTTCAGCCCACTCCTATTCATTCATTCACTTACATGACTCATCTGTCAGCACCAATTTTGCTTCTCTGGGCGTCTTAGCTACCGCTGTCACACAGCCTAGTTTCGTGAGTTAAAATACTCAATGGCCTTAGCCTGGGGAGTGAAGACTAGGTGTCTCAAGCCACCATTGACTTGGTAATTGGACAGCAACGCTGAGTACCCATCAGTGGCAACCCTATGTTATGGCATCACACTGGGTACAGTCTGATTTTAGGAAGCCAGGTACCACTTCCTCCTCTCTCACTTCCTAACCATTGACCCCGGCACTCCATCCCACCTGTCTCACCAGATTCTCTCCTGGCCACTTTAGTGAACCACTCTGGATCTGACTCACAATCATGTGACCAAAGACTAGATCTTAATACTACCTTTTCTTCTTCCCAGATCTCCCGCGTCACAGTGATCATTGCCCCATAAAACAGACACCATGTTACTCCTGCATCTCCCAACCGTCTTTAGTTTCTGTCTGCAGTACACTTGCCCCTCATCCCTCTATCAACCCCACCTCTGCCAAGAGAACTTCTAATCGCATTTCAGACTCAATTGACAAGACTCTCCTCCAGACAGTTCTCTCATAGGATGCACCCCTCCTCCTCATCTCTACTTGTCGGGGGGATCTTCTAAACTCACATTTACCTGGCAAGGCACCGTCACCTGAGTAACAATGGGCAGGCTCTGAGGGGTCAGTATCTATGTCCCTATATGTGGCTTCAAAGGGAAGACTTAGGGATGGGGTGCAGTAAAGTGCACAAGCATGAGGACCTGAGTTTGATCCCCCAGAATCCACTTAAAATGTGAAGTGTGATGACATGTGCTTGTAATCCCAGTTTAGAAAAGTGGGAAACAGACGGATCCCCGAGGCTGGCTGGTCAGCCAGCCTATCCTACTTGGCAACCTTCAGGCCAATGAGAGAGTCTATCTCAAAAAAAAACAGAGTGGGCAACTGAGGAATGCCACCAGAGGTTGGACTCTGGCTTATACACACACACACACACACACACACACACACAACTTGTAAATATACGAGTGCACGTATATGTATGTGCACATGTACACATACAATGAAAAAAGCAAAAAATTAAAAGGAGGACCTCATTATGAAGGTGTTCATAATAAACACATTGTCACCTAAATATACATACTATGCATTAATTTATTCACCTAATAAGTACTTATTGAGCACTGATTTTGTAGCTGGCCTAATTCTAGGGGTTTGGAACATAAATATGGGCAAAGACAGAATTATGAATGTTATATTCTAGAAGGAGTGATTGACACAAGACTGCAGCTAAAGAGAACACATAATACTTAAGACCTCAGACACTCAGGGCAAGTTGCTTGGAGAGCAGAGACCTAGACACTGAGAAGTACTAGCTAAGGGAAGACCAAGAAAAGAACTCAGGAAGAGAGAACAGCCCATGCAAAATCCTTGGGGCAGAATGGGTGCTGCTGCTCTGCCACCAAGCAGGAGACAGGAAGAGTGGAGTCTAGTAAGAGAGCAGGGGACCAGTAGCCACACTGGACTGGAGAGCTACATTGTGAAGATAAAACCTCAGGCTGGAGAGACATCAAGAAGACTCCCAAACACTGCAATATGAAGAAACTGGTTTGATAAAAGTGAGAATTCATATGTTAATAAAAAGCTAACTTTCACAGATTATCTGAGATTCTGTATATAGTAAGTACTTCATATATAAACATAATTTATCCTTCGCATGAAACTCAGTTGAAGGCAATAATACCCCCATGGATGGCTAAGAAATCATGGATGTTTGGTGTAACCTATGGACTACAAAAGTTCCAACACAGGAGTCAGGGCCACCCTGATCTCTCTCCACTGTGCCACCACAAGGCCACCATCAGTTGGTTTGCACTCTGCTCTGGTCTGACTATTTTTGTCCCAGCCACTATGCCACCTGAGATTCACCTTGTTCCCATGGATGTCTGGGATTCTCACTGTAAACAGCTACTGCAATAAATAAAATACAAATACATCCTGGCAATGGCTGAGGGCACAGAGATCAGCAGCAAACTCCCCTCCAGCTGACCAGCAGAGGAGGCAGGGCTGAGCTCCTGTGCATACGTCACCAGGGCTGCTTTGTTGCAGTGGTGTGTGTGTGTGTGTGTGTGTGTGTGTGTGTGTGTGTGTGTGTGTGTGTGCGCGCGCGCGTGTGTGCATGCATGGAACACGTACATGTAAGTGTATGTGAGTGTGTGTGTGTTTGTATGTGTATGTGTGTAAATACTAGTGTGGAGCACAGGAAAGACCAGTGTGTTTTGATTGAGGTGGAACAGAGCTGACCTGTAAGTCAGATCTATTCATCAAGTTGTCAGGGGATGGTAACGAATTCACAGGCTAGCCTGATCATTGAGGGATGGGTTCAGAGAGGAAGGACAATTCACATTCAGGACTCCCTGTGCAATGCCACCACACTGCTGTGGTATTACAGCTGCGTACAAGAATGCCACCTGCAGATTAGGTACAGAGGAATCTGAAGAGATCTTACTACGGCTCCTGGTTGGACTTCTGTACTTGGAGACATCACCATGAGCAGAGAGCAGAGAAAGGAGGGGAATGGTAGCCTCAAACAAACCATTCACTTTCCAATCTCCTGGTTCTGCACTGCTCCCGTGCTCCTTAAATCCTCCCATAAACAGAGTGAACTGAAAGAGAAAGGGAGAAACCACTGCCCTGGGCCCTATTGGAATTCTACAGCACCCTCGGAAGCACAGAGGCTCTGGCCTCTGCATCCATGGATCCTGCTTTCTGCTCCTGAGTGCTGCCAGTTCTCCGCTGATGGCCCCAAACCAGGCCATAGCTGCTTCCCTAAACAACCAGCAATCAGCAGGCGTTGGAGAAAACTGTTAAGGACACATTAGCACTTGCTCTGAGCTTTTGTCATCTGCATACGCAGAGGTAGAAACAGGAACACTGGAGGAGGCCCTGCCTTCTGGAGCCATGAGCCATTCTCTGGGGAGCGCTGCCAGTAATGGATGCTTGCTCCCACAAACAGCTCTCTAGGCCGTCCTTCACAGAAGAGGGCCTCTCTATGACTGTTTCTCCAAGGGGAAGAGCAGGACCAGTGGACCCCCGTGCCTGTCACAGATGTCTCTCCATTGGGTCACTGCGAGGCCACTGGGATTTAGCTGCCATTGAGGCCACCTAGGGAGCCATACGAATTCATCCGAATATTTGGTTTTGGTTTTGCTTTGCTTCACTGGAAGACTGTCTGCTTTCTCAGTCATTATTCTAAAGGACTGGTGTTACGTGTGTCTGTGTATATTCATATAAGTGCCCATGTATGTGGGGGTACGGGAGCACTTGCATAAACGTGCTCATATATGTGGATGCCACAGGTCAACCTTGGTTATCATGCTTCTGGAGCTACCTATGCACTTTGAGTTTTTGAGACAGCGTCTCTCATTGGTCTGGAGTGTGCCCAGTAGGCAAGGCTGTCTGGCAGAGAGCCTCAGGAATCAGCTAGTCTCTGCCTCCATTGTTGTTAATGTGGATGGAGCACAGGTCCCCATGCTGGTCGAGCCATTTCCTTAGCCCCAGTAGGTGTCTTTTCTATGTCATGCAACAATCCATCTTTTGTCTCTGAATCTCTTGTAAAGTAAAGGCCGGGGGGGGAGGGGGTGGCAGGATAGTATAAAAGGATGCTTTACCTGAAACTCAGAACCTTAAATCGGCCTGTAAAGAGTGTCTAGCATGCAGCCTACGGGCCACAAGCCGCCAAGGATAGCTATGAATAAAGCCCAGTACAAGTCTGTAAACTGTTGTGTTATAACGTCAGAAAACTGGACAGTCCGGGAGATTCCAATGGACTTGTGTGGGGTGAGGCTGTGTACTCTTCAGTGCCTGCTCCCCAACCCCAATGATTCTAGCACAGGCTGCAGCAATTAAGACTTAAAACGCTTCTGTCCACTTACATTACAAGGATGTACCCTTTGCCAGCTGAACTC
The DNA here is from genome assembly GCF_037038515.1 of Microtus pennsylvanicus. NCBI lineage: Eukaryota > Metazoa > Chordata > Mammalia > Rodentia > Cricetidae > Microtus > Microtus pennsylvanicus. The sequence goes on along the minus strand of NC_134579.1, from coordinate 60,515,300 downwards.
CCCAGGTTTGCCAGGACCGAGCCTGACTCACAGGAACCCAAAGTGGAGGCCAAATAAGGAAGATTGGTGCTTCCTAGCTCTTTAAAACTCATTACCTAACCTCACCCAGAAGAGGCTGCTTACAAATGCCAAGAGCCGCGAGTGGCCATTTCAGTTTCTCTCCCTGAACGAGGGAAGGCGAAGCATCAGACAGCAGTGACCCAGGCATCAGACTTCCATCCTGTGTTTCCATGTGTGGTCATCAAGCCAGAGGTCCAAACTCACTCAGTGAAACTTCTCATCCACAAATCATCTCCACAGCTGCCTTTAAATAAATACAGATGTGCAAATAAAGGGTGGCCAGGAAGGACAAAGACTTCCCATCCTGAAGATGCCAAAAGGGCACCGCCGTAGCAAAAGGACGTCACAAAGAACTCAGGATCAGTGTGAGAAGGACAGCATGAAGCCTCCTGAAGAAGATGTCCTGTTTGTCATCAGCAAGGTCATTTCAGCCGGGCTCTGAAACAACTTGAATTCATGAAGGAGGACACATACAGGCAGCTGGCCTGGGATGTGATGGGGAGGGAGCCTCCCTCTCCGAGAGAAGACCACCTTGGACACTTTTGGAAGACTGCAGCCACTTCACTTCTGGGATTCTAGGAGGTGGCAGAGGGGAAGATCTGGGGATGGGCGGAATGGAGATTGACAGGTCTGCCTAGGACAACAGCCTCTATCCTTTCTTCTGGGTTACTCAAAACATGAAGCAGAAATGAAATAGCCAAAGTAATGGATGAAAAAGAAGTCTGGAAACCAAGTGCCACAGCCTCTGTATTCTCCCTCTGCCTCCCCAGCCCTCCTCAGCAAGCCTGAGCCCAGTCACTATGGTCTCTCCATCTGCCTGTCTGACCAGGTAGGTCAGAAGGATGGAAAAACATATCTTAATCTAAAATAGTAACAGTGTGATTACTACTCACATCCGTGAGTAACAGACCAAAGAGAGAATTTCCAGGTAACTAGTAAGCTTGACTGTCGCTTTGGACACATTTTGGTTTTCTCTTTCTCCTGGATCTTGGACATATGACCAGACCATGATCCTTCTTGAAGGCAAAAACTGGTGCCCCCAAACTATCCCCAATAGTCTGTAATAGAGAACAAGCTGAAGATGCTATAGGATCACTTGACCAGCCCCTGGGGGTTGGTGTATGTAAGAGACTTTCCTGCACACCCCCAGAACTGAGAGAGCAACTCATCATGGTCAGGGCTGGGCAGTGGCAGGACGGGCTGGCCCTATTGCCAAGACTATGACAGGGAGTTTCTCTTCAGATGACCAGTTGGAAAGCCAGGTCTTCCCACATCCCAATCTGGAAATCAAGAATGTTCTCTTCCCTCAGGGAACCAGGATGGGGTGTGTCACAGCTTCAAACCTTGGCTCAGGCACCACGCCAAAAACCAGCACATGAATGACTGGTGATGGGGACAGATAAAATTCCAGCTGTGGACAGAACAGTCCGAGAGACGTGAGGGAGAAAATGCTTTGGCATCGGGACTTTTGAGCTCCCCAAACCAGACCTGGTCCTCACGTGACCTAATACAACTGGGAGTTTGGGAGGGAAGTTGCCTCTGGGAGAGAAGAGGCAGGGCCATCAGGACACACACTGGGATTATGTCAGTACATTATCCGGAAACATATTTGTCCTCGCTGAGTCACCACGCTGACAAGAGTGCTCCGTCTGGGCTCTGGAGAACTGGCTGTCATCCTCGCTCAGTTTAGAAACAGCAGCACCTCCTCCGTGAGACAGACCACGCCTGCTGCCTCCAGGCCTGTGCAGGCTTCGTCCCATCAAGAGGTCCAGATTCCTTGCAGACCCTGACAGGGCACGGGATATCCTGAAGGAGGCCTACTCTGGCGACTTCGCACTCACGAGATTCCTGGTAGTGTTTAGGAGGAGTCTAGGAATGAGGTCCTGCCCTTTATCGAGGTGCTCTGCAAACTCGGAGATGAATAGCAAGAGCCACGCTGCAAAGCTTTCCCTGGTCTCAAGAGCACACGTCCTATGGCCAATCTGACCTCGTGAGAGAGACCAGGCCTTCTCCCTGTGACAAACTCTCTAGGCTCAATGGTCTTTTTCAAATTTTGTTCAAGTATTTGTTCTTGGATATTACTAGGCAGACGAGGGAGACTTGTAGAACATATGAAGAACATATGTAGAACATATCTCATCTAAGGCAACTCCAGACACCGTGAGGTGGTGGACAAACACTTTCAGTAGAGGGGAGGAGCGTGGAAAACCCTGGAAAGTATGTTCTCCCATGTTCTTGTCTTCCATGTGCAAAGAAGAAAAGCAGCATTCGACAGGAAGGATTTGAAAAGACAAACTAAGACTTCACCTCCAGCTCTGTGGTTGGCAATGGTGATGAAGACTGTGGGCATCCTGAGAGATAACGATGCCCAGGGCACTTCCCCTCTCCTAAGACTGAAGACAAGCCGGTAGCCAGTCTCACTTTTCTTTAACTTTTCAAAGTATGATTTTATAAAAGAAAGGTAGGCATTATTACATAAATGCTATATTCTTTAAACAAATCTCCCCCAAATAGCATCATTATAAAATGCCCCATTTCAGCTGGCAATTGTTTGTCTAAGCTAGTCATTTCTACATACAACATTTTATTTGCATTTACTCTTTTTATCAGAGAGAACTTGTGTTAAACATATTTTTAATGGATGAGCAATAATATATATAGCTATTTAACTGTTCGTATTTACTATTTTTTTAAAGTAAAGCTGGAAAACACAATACCTGATGAGCAGAGAACAGAATGTTACTAATCTGGAGCCTCTTCATACTCTCCCATGTAGCTGAGCAGAGGTACTCTACCACTTGGTGGCAGCACACCTGAATTACCAAAAAGTACCTAATAAAGGCAGCCTGGGTACAAAACCAGTGTTGTGAAGTATCAGTATCCCACAGATGCTTGAAAACAAATACTACTCATAGGAAGACCAGCAAAGGGCACAGCACAGGAAGACCAGCAAAGGGCACAGCACAGGAAGACCAGCAAAGGGCACAACACAGGAAGACCAGCAAAGGGCACAGCACAGGAAGACCAGCAAAGGGCACAGCATAGGAAGACCAGCAAAGGGCACAGCATAGGAAGAAGACCAGCAAAGGGCACAGCATAGGAAGACCAGCAAAGGGCACAGCACAGGAAGACCAGCAAAGGGCACAACATGAGACCTAACCATTGGTGAGTGTGGAAAGTCACAAATGGGAAACATGCTGTAAATGTCCCTGAAACGGGGGAAGGGAAGTAGCACCTAAATCCAGTACCGGCCAAGAAAACAACAACAACAAAAAACAAATAAACAAGGAAACAAGCCCTTCATAGCTAGGCTGTGTCTCAGCATCTGTATTCAAGGGGCTCCCTTGTTTGCAGCCCCCTTACCAGATGAGTCCTAGCTAAATTCAAATCAGCCTGACCACCATGAACATTAGGAAGGCCTGACTGCACTGGGTCTTATTTCACCCGACACTGACGCTCGCCTAATCAAGATTACAGCAGACACTCTGGCCTCCTAATCAGCCTGTTCTTGGTGAACAAGGACTCCAGTGGGCTAAAAGAGTTAAGGACCACACCTGAGCTGCCCAGAGATGAACTCCCAGGAGGCCTCACTTTGCTGAGAGAGGGCATATGAGGCCACCAATTCAGCTGGGCATAGAGGAGGCTGACAGCTTCACTGAGCCAAGTCGGGGATTGACTGTTCAACCAGCTGACAAGCTAAAACACACACGGAGGGAAAGCTAATGGTTCACCAAGGACACAATATTCTGGCCTTGGCTACATGTCACAGCAGCTCGGAACACTTCTGTAAGGTCTCTGTTAGGGGGTCATGCTATTTTAAGAAAGTTTTTTTTTGCCAGAAGGGACAAGTCCTGTGACGATCCCCTTAGCCTTACACAGCAGGAACAGAGTCTCACTGTGTAATGTGTGTTGGATTTTCTTCATGATGGCGGAAACAATGGACCGTGGTTCCTGGGCAGTGGTGAACAGCTACATTTACATTTGTGTCAAAGTAAGAATTCGAAGTTGAAGCAACTCACACTGGGAGTACAAGTTGGGAATCTTAACAGCAATGTGGTCTTACCCGCCTTAACAAATATTTCCATCACTGCCACAAATCTATAGCAAAGAAAGCACTTACATCTATAAGCAACTGAGGAAAGCTGGGGACAGGAGAACTGACCTTCTCTGAGCATACCAACTAGTTGGCCAGTGCCCAGTCATCAGCCTGGACATCACATACAGGTAGCAGTAGCACTGTGTGGATCCAACAGGTTCTGTTTGGGAATATGTATGTCTATGCATGCAATAACAACTAGAAAGAGAAGAGGTCATGAATTTGAAGAAGAGTGGGGAGAGAAAGGGTCTATGTGAGGGTTCGGAGGGAGGAAGGGGAGGGGGAAAATGTTGTGATTGTATTACAATCTCAAAAAATTCAAAAAGAAAGAAACCACTGAAACTGTTAATAAGGTTCATACATAATGTTTAAGAAGGATTACTTATGACAGCGAAGTTTCAGAAATAATCTAGATGTCTTATTATGCTGGTTAGTGCTTTGCCAACTTGACACAAGCTAGAGTCTTCTGGGAAGAGGAAACCTCAAGTGAGGAAATGCCGCCATTCGACTGGCCTGTGGGCAAGCCTGTGGACATTTCCTTGATGGCTGATTAATATGGGAGGGCCCGGCTCATTGCAGGTGGTGCCCCCTCTGGGCAGGCGGTCCTGAATTATGTAAGAAAGTCCTCTGAACATGCCAGGAAGCAGCAGCACTCCTCCATGGCCTCTGCTCCACTTCCTGCCTCCTGGTTCCTGCTTGAGTTCCTGTCCTAACTTCCCTTCATGATGGACTGTGATTGCAAGGTAAACTGATATAAACCCTTTCCTCCCCAAGCTGCTTTTGGTCATAGTGTGCTTATCACAGCAACAGGAAGCCTAGCTAAGACACTTCTGCTAGAGTTAATTTAAATACGATACATCCCATGATACAACTTCACAATGTTAAGAAACTATCTTGTGGCATAAAACTAAGTGAAAATAAGATGAATGATAGGATTCCCTGTGTTTTTTATAAGCTCTAAAACACAAGGAAGAAATATGACAATATATTAACTCTCATTATCTCTAGATAATAAGATCTCTAGAATTATAAGTGCTTTCCAAAAGATTTTCATTTTTCCATGCTTTAAATTAAAAATACTTTATAAATACGTTTCAATGTAAAAAAAAAAAGAGGGCATTAGACATAGATACGTATTCCTTCACCATTTACTACAGGCCTAGTGTACGTTTTTAGGCTATAGCTTCACCACCACGACACAAGCATAGCTCCACCCCTAACTTTGAGGGAGCAGTGCGAGGAACAACATGGCAAGGCAAGGGAAGGAATTGCCACGTCCAGTCAGCTGTCTGGGACAGAGCTGCTTCTGTGTCTTATCCCACTGAACCCTCAAGCACACTGTGGTTCATAAGCAAGCAAAGGGTTAGTGAGCACACACACACACACTCCTGAAGAGGGCAGCTCCTCTGGGCCAGAAGTCCCCACAGAATTGGCACCAATGTCCATAATTCCTCACAAGGCTACTCTCCCGGCTGGCACACTATATCCTTCCACGAGGTCAGTGGCAATCCCCAGAGTCCCCTCTGCGAGGCACACGGAAGACACATGAAGCCGACACAACAATCCCTCTACTAGGATTCTGACACGCAGAGCTGAGCCTTTGATTTATCTCCTGAAGGCACTTCCTGGTTCTTGGGATACTCAAGGCTGCTCCTCACAGTAACTCATGGCCACATGGTTTCTGTCTCAGCTTGCCTGAGCTGTCCTTCTCCAGGGAGTCACAAACGCTGCCTCTGTGTTTGAAGCATTCTGCTCTGTTCTTCCCTTCCTCCCTACAACCTGTTTCTTTTCATTCTTGGCCCAGCAACAGTTGGCCCCGCCAGGACTGCCCAGACCTGCCAAGTCCTACAGCAGCGGACAGATCACAGGAGTGAACCAACCTCAAGCTGCTTATCAGCTGACTAAGTCCAGAAACATGTGCCTGACCTCAGAACAGTACCTCAGAAGGTAGAAACAGACAGGTAGCTGTGTGAAGACCCACCTGAGACCCAAGGAAAAAGAGCACGGAGACCATTACTTCACACACCTTACCCATTGGATTTGCACGTGCGCAGGGAGGACAAGATGAGGAGGGGGTCCCCTGCTACTGACAGTCTTTATCTCCTTAAATAATCCTACAGTTTAATTGCTTTTACGGTTTCCCTACATCCCTTGGTGCAATCTGGTGTTTTCCACAGTTGAGCATAAACAAGCTGAGTTTGCTTGTATGGGACTGAACAGGAACACGAGGGATAAACTCTAAAACACCGACAGTCTCCAGTGTCCTAAACTACCACAGCCACAAGTCAACCTGGCCGGCAGAAGCTTAGGTTTGTGTGGCAATCACCACTTACATTTCCTGCCCCAGTGACCTTTACACCCAGCTTCCATAGAGAACTTTGGGGGTGCAGGTTGGGAGGATGGATGGTTGCAGCCCATGATAGCCCCAGCTCCTTCCTTCCTCCTCTTCTTCCCCAATTCAGTCTTAGCCACCTTTGAGCCCACCTCTCACTTGTCAGTCCCCTGCTCTGTCACCACAGCCACACCCTTTGCTCTGGTTTCCTCGTCTCTTTGATGCATAAAACACAAGCTTTGATACAACAGAAACCATCTAGCTTCAAATTATACTGGCTGTGTCCCCAACAGGTAAGTCGCTTAACCTCCCCAGGCCTCAGCTTCCCCTTAAGTGAATTGGGAATAATAACATGACCTCAAGGCACGGTGAGAATTAAGTCAAGGTTTGTAAGTTCCTTCTGACAGTGCCTGGGGCTGCTCTAGTATGGATTCAGTAAATGCCCGCCATTATTATTATCTTGCCTCTATATTAATACAACCATCCATGCCCCAGCCTTCTCCATCCCATCTTCCATCCAGCTTCCAAAGTCAATCCTCTAAAATGTAACTTTAATTGTCCTCCATATGAACACCTATCAGGAAAACTTCTTAATTGGAACTATGGAATTCCTTTCTGCCACTCTCAAAAGTCCTTATGTTTCTATCCTGAGCTTTTGAAACATAATTTGAAAACCTGACCTCCCCTGCCTCACTCTGCCCTTGCCCTGAGCCCTTCCCTCTATATGGGCTGCCCCATTCCTAGCAAGAGTTTAAAACAAGAGTCTCCAGAATTCCAGCCTATGCTGTAAAGTCTCCCCCACCCCCACCCCAAGGCAAGAACACTGGGGGTGTCCCATGTTGCAAGCACTGGGCTCAGCTCTGCACCCAGCACCGACCTCAGGTGCTGCTCATGCTGGACTCTTCCAGGCCACAGAAGGAGAATCTATCTACCCTCTGCACCAGGTCAGCACTTGGCAACCTTTACTCACTTAACAGCAATCACTGAATTGAAAAGAATTCCACTTATTCTTTGATATCAATATCAATTATAGCACCTCTTCAAAGTACTAAAAAAAGTAATCAGGATTGATTTTCCTTGTTTGAGTTAACTAAGAGGAACTTCTCAGGGGATACCTCAGCGCCCCATTTATCTTCTATTAATAATTTGGTTATGAGTCCTCAGAGTCAAAAGTTGTTTCTTTTTCACTCCGAATCAGAGTTGAAGATTTGTCCATGTTTGGCTTATTTCTCTAGTCAGGAAAGCGACTCACAGAAACCTGAATATGGCACTAGCAATATCACTTTACTGAGCTCCAAAACAAGCAAAACAAGACTGAACTATGGGAATTGGGGTGAACTATACCAAAAAAGGCTAAGGGGAAACTAAACACAAAGCTCCAGGCAGTGGCTGTATCTGGGGGCATGCTGGAAGGGGAAGCAGCTGTGGGAAGCATCAAGAGTGGAGATCACGTTCAGCCTCTCAAATTGAAGGCTGGAATGAAGAGCTAAGGATAATCCCACTACCATGCTTTGCAATGCTCATGTTCAGTATATCTGTTCTTTTTTTAAATTGCATGTATTGCTGTGTGCTCATTCATGTTTTAAAATTATGACTACTGATACCTCATAGTATCAGTAGTCATAATTTTAGAGAGCAATGATTTTTGGGTGACTGAAAGCTTTCTTCACGACATCTTGATGAGGTAATTCCAAATCAGGCATTAGAATACTGGACTAAGACAAGTGGAATAACAATGCAGATCAGTCCCCAGCACTGCCCCATGCCCCTGTCTCACCCTAGACCAAATAGCTCCCATTGGCACCCCAAAAGCTCATTCTACAGTAGACAGGGTCTTAGAAGGCTGGGCCATATCAACTACATCCATAGGCTCCCTTGCCACCTGACCTCTGGGAGCACTCAGACAACAGCAAAGCAGGAAAACAGAGGAGAGTAAGGTCACGATATCAAGTCCTTGTCCCCTTCCCACCAGGAAGTCACTATGTAATAGTGACGTCTCTCCCCCAAACCCACGGCTCCGGAGCCTTTCTGTTCCTTCCAAACCGTGCCTCCTCAGGCCTAGAAAGACTCACATTGCCCTATAGGTGTTGTTTCAAATCCCAGTGTTTTCCCCAAGCCTCCTCACATCTTTATAAGCTACCCCTCAATGTCGTCTTAAACTCTGCAAGCGGAGGCCACGTTTCTGTGTAGAACTGAGAGCTGAAGCTGTGATACCTCTCCACCCCTCTCTGCAAAGGCTGGTGAGCCGCTGAGGAAGGTGATAACTAACAGTGGCATCTACTTCTGTGGTTTTATATTCCTTAGCCACATAATGGAACATTATTTGCTCTTCGGGACCAATGTTATAAACAGCTAACAAAAGAACACTTCACTGATATTGCTGGAAAATATGTGTAAGATGCAGAACATGTAATAGAAACAATAAACCTTCGACTCAGGCAACAAAAAACACTTAAAGTGGCGTTTAAAACATAATTTTTAGGCAAATGTACATATAAACAGTGACCTACTATTCATACTGGTCCTTTTTCCTGGCCTTTCATCACTTTGATTTCTCCCTTTACCTTCCTTTAATTGATGGTCCCAGAACAAAGGACAGGGCACAACAGCACTCCCTGACAGGTCCTAATAACAGAGTGTTTGTGGTAGTGACACTTTGGAGAGCTTCCGCTCTCTCGTGCTAAAAACAGTAGGAAGAAACCTTTGCAATTCCTCCTCCTCTTCCTTTAGCTGTCTTTCTGGTCCTTTCTGCTTATAATTATTTTTCAGCGATGTAGCACAAAGACAGTTCTGGCTTTAAGCCCAATTTATCTTTTGCTGGAATCAATAGAAGACGAGGTGCAAATATTATCAAATAATAAGCTACAAATAAAGGCACTTTGGTTTGACTGGCATTCAAGAATAACCCATCTTAATCTCTTGTCATCTCTCCTCGCTGGTATGACACTTGCATTCCTTGACACAACACTCAGCATCTTGGCAGCACTGCTAGGAGCAGAATTGAAGCATTTGGTACCTTAGGAACAGCAAAAAGATGATTGCGACAAAGCGGGATAACAGTGTCGGAGAAAAGGGGCAAGTCGCTGCGACAGAAACAAGCTTCACGGCTACCTCAAGTGTTCGGCCAGCTGCCATCAGTCCGCACTGTGGATGATGCCTGGACACCTGCTTATTTCCAGTTTGCATTTTTAACCCTATCTCTCAACTCTGGGGGACACTCACCAACTGATCATGTCTCAGTTTTTCTCTTGTAACTACATGCAGATAGTAGATCAGAAGGGCAATAAAAGGTAGATAAGCATATGACTGCTGACAGTGAGAGAAGATACCATGAGAGCTTGTGATGCTTCCTGCCTACGGCCTGGCTCATAGCAGACAATCAGTAAGTCCGTATTGAAGTTGGTGAGTGGAAGGGAAGACTTTTAAGGTCTTTCACAACCTATGATTTCTCAGAACAAGATGCCTAGAAGAGACTCAAAGTGTGGATATCCAAACTCATCAGATGCAAGATGAGAAAAGACGTCAACTCAAGAAGTGCCCTGAAAGAGTAGCTTAGAACTAATGTGAACTGTTATACCGTTGATTGATCTCTGGCCCCAGGTAATGCCCCAAAAGTCACACCAAGAGTCTTAGGAGACGAGAAAGCAGTTGTCTTAGGACTGAAGATATAGACAAGATGCCAGGCAATGTGTTATTTAGGGAGCCAGAGAAGGACGTGACTGTTGGTTTGAGATCCTGGATTTTATGGGGCAAACATTTTCATATCACAGCAACCTAGAACTCAGGACAGGAAAGAGACTTAGAAACACAGTCTGTTTTAGCAGAGTCATTCTTTCTACAGCATCCCTACCAGAAAACTGTCCAGTGTCCACTGATCTGAGGAGAGGCAGAGCACCGCTGCTGACAGCTCCCAGGCGGGCAAGCTCTTCCCTCGAGTCCTGATCTCTATCTTGTACTAGGGATGCACTGGTAAATTACCCAGATCCTTCCTCATTAGGGCCGCACCTCTGACCAAGTCAGGACTGTTTCTCTCTTCTCCCATTGGTGGATGCTACAGTGTGGCTACTTTGACAGCACTCAGCCTGGTGTATGAGACTGACAAGGGTGATGTTGCAGAGTTGAATGCAGCGGCCTTGGCACGGCATCCCTGCACAGCACACAGCATGATGCTGCAGAGTGGAATGCAGCGGTCTTGGCACGGCATCCCTGCACAGCACACAGTGTGATGTTGCAGAGTTGAATGCAGCGGTCTTGGCACGGCATCCCTGCACAGCACACAGTGTGATGCTGCAGAGTGGAATGCAGCGGCCTTGGCATGGCATCCCTGCACAGCACACAGTGTGATGCTGCAGAGTGGAATGCAGCGGTCTTGGCATGGCATCCCTGCACAGCACACAGTGTGATGTTGCAGAGTTGAATGCAGCGGTCTTGGCATGGCATCCCTGCACAGCACACAGCATGATGCTGCAGAGTTGAATGCAGCGGTCTTGGCATGGCATCCCTGCACAGCACACAGCATGATGCTGCAGAGTTGAATGCAGCGGTCTTGGCATGGCATCCCTGCACAGCACACAGTGTGATGTTGCAGAGTTGAATGTAGTGGCCTTGACATTGCATCCCTGCAGAGCACACAGTATGATTCTTCATTTCTAATCATTACAACTGCTGTTAATCATCTTTCCTAAACAGGCTGGTCCCTTGTGGTCCAGATCCTTCCACCTCTCAGTTGCCCATCTTGTTTTGTCTTCTGCTAGCTGGTTCAATTCTATGCTCCAGGATAGCCATGTCTGCACTGTTCTTTCCTGTTATTTGGATTATGTAGAGAAATACCCAGGCTTCTACTTTCCTCAGTATGTCTCCTCCTGCTAATCATGAATCCTCAATCTGCCTGGCATGTAGAGTCAATAAATATTTTGTTAAATAATAAATAAGGGAACGAATAAATGAATATCAAATATCACTTACAGATTTGAGCACACTGGCCTGTAATGAATACTTCGTCTCCAAATTGAAATCTACTCTTTCCAGCATCCTGGACCATGACCCAGGATCAATAATTCCTTTTCCTCAGAATCATCCACCTGATCTAGCTTCATTCCACACCCAAAGCCACAACTAGCGGAAGAGCAGCACACTAAATTCTCAGTTTTCCTAGCATACGTCACGGTCCTTAGAATAATTCGACTGTAGATTCTGTACCCACGAGTGATGGTGTGTGAGCATCCGGCCAACAGAATTAGGGAATAGTTGGTAGGCACAACTAGTTGGTAGATGGAAGCTGCTGCTCACAGTCACAGTGAGTCCAGGTCCCCTTGAGGGGAGGCGAAGGACTCAACAGAAAATTCTTGCTACCGAAGATAACAACAGCTTCCCACCTCCCACCCACCGGAAGCTGCAAGGAGCCAATATGCCCTGGGGGGGGCACAGACTGCCATGCTGGGAGGCAGAGAGCAGCATGCAGGGTGCCCCTGGCAGAGAGGGCTGTCATCTCTCCTTTGTTCTCACGACCTTCCTCTCAGCCAGCCCTTCTGGGGATTTAATCTTTTACCCAGCAGAAATCTCTTCCTTTCTTAATTGCTTCAGATCCATTTTGTCCCAGTCTTTGCTTAGCAAGTCAGGATGAAGGAAAGTATGCTTTCCCAACTCTTCTGCTTTTCTTCTATAGGAGGGATGAGCCTGTCTGGGCTGTAGGGATGCCATGAACACAGAGGAAGAAAAACGCATCCTTTGCTTCTGCTGGGACTCTAAAGGAACTGAGAGTCTATCACGAGTTCCCACAAAAACTACTCCAGTAAATGGCTGCAGAGAGTGCCTCGTCTCACACCTACCAGAGTACTTGCGGAAGGCACGTTTTAAAACTGCTTAGCCCTATAAGGCTAAATAACCAAATTATATAGCGCAATCATAGCTTATTTCGACCACATCATTGCTCAGAGTCGGACGGGAGTATTTCTTCTCTCTAAAGACCTCCAGGCTCTTTTAGTCTCTAGTTCACTCTCATGCATTCATACTTTAAAAGTTCTTTGGGTATAATCCAAAGTTCTTTCACTGGAGCAGAAGACCCCCCTGGATATCATCAAAAAAAAAAAAGATCCTTTCCCACATCTGTTTGTTTACGGCCTTCTGCTCGGGGCTCTCCAGGGCTCACCACTCCATTCAACATGTGTGTTAGCATGTGACACTGCTCCTAAAACTCCTTTACCACCTGCCCATCATCATCTGTCAACCCTTCACATTCCCTCCCCTGGAGCTTCCCGAAATGTGCTGCTTGCCTCGCTTGACACCTGCTTCAAGAACTTAATCAGCACATTCAAAAATATCCCAGGTCTCCTTGCAAAGACAGAGTAGAATTTATAGTTCCTCTGACTAATTTACTAATTCTCCCATAAAATGAAAATCCTGAAAGCCCAAGGCACCACCTCTTATCTCCCACAACCAACACTCCACAGGCACCCACTCTGGCTACGAGACAGAAAATAGCATTGCAGATGAGGAATGGGTACCAGGGCTGCAGTCAGGAGGGGCGTGTCCCCTCTGCAGCATCCCTGAGAGCCACTCGCATGCAATGTCAGCCCCGTCTTATATTTGAAATGCCAAGTTTCTTTATTCATTCACCAATGCCATACATTTGCCCAGACTGTTCCTGAGGGTTCTTCTGCCCGTTACATTGTAACTAGTCAAAGTCTCTTCTCTACCTTCTCAAAGGCACAAACCACGGCTGTGGCATGCCCTTCACCAGCTATCTCTAGGGTGTCATTGAGACAATGTTTCCCAATCTTTCTTTTATTATTACTCTTTGCCCTGGAGGAATCCTTTACACCCCCAATCTCTTCATCAGTGAAATTTAATATCACACATATATTACATATGTCTACATGTGTGTGTGTCTGTAATTAATACGTACAAAGTGAAATTCACTTGCTGCCTCGACAATCACTCTTTACCTTCCTCTTCAGCAGTATCACCCTGCTTGAGAAGCCAGGACTGACACTGAACCATGTGCTGCTTCTAGGTGAGTGACACAAGAGAAGCTGTTTGTCCCCAAATCCAAGGGCCATGCACTTAGATTCAGACAATGTAAAAGTAACCACTGTGTAAGCCAGAGCGGGACAGCCAGAAGTTGTGATGAAAGTAAACAGCAGCTTCCCATTCCTCCAAGCCAGGCCAGGCTATCTCCTGTCACAGGCCCCACAGCAGTCTTTGTAGCCTGGGATTCTCACCTCTGCCCACAGTTACCATTTCCAGATGAACCCCAGCAGGAACAATAGGAAAAATGGGACTGTGGTGAACAATGGCTGATAATGTTCCAGGAACAATTAGAATCCAATCCAAGGGCCCCTGGCAGGCACAGTGGCTTTCTCAACTCACTGGCATCAGCTCAGCTCCCCCTCCCTACAGACGGTTCCCCTTCACCTTACCTTGGCACGCTGGCCAAATACGTCACGAGTTTCCGTAGGTCTTCCTGTCTTATTCTGTCATGATTGCTTCGGGCAGGGAAGGTCAGGATGGGTCCGCCTCGCTTATCACGGCCCCCTGGAGGGAGCAAGAGAGGGAGTTTAAGAAAAGCATCCAGGAAAGCCAACTACAGATGAAAAATGATGTGTCAGAATGTCAAAGAATGGGCTGTAGAGCACCCAGATAAATCAGGGTAGGAGCTACATGACGGTAAGGTGGATGACTTTGGGTAAGTCTCTTTAGATCTCTGCTGCCTCATCTACAGATGATAAAAAATGACAGTGGGCACATTGCAGGGTTATGACAAGGACTGGTAAGACAGCGAGAGAAAGGCCACCGAGGAAAGAAGCACCCTCGGCACATGTGAGATAGTAAGTGTTGTGACTGTTCGTGCTGAGAAAACAAGGTAGGCAAAAGTGCTTTGTCTAGGAAATTGAACCTTCAGTCGCTTCTCTTTGCAGACACCAGCGATGTGGGATCATGCTCCAGGAGTGATTATGTGAAAGGCCCCAGAGGCAACTGGATAGCACTGCCGGGAGTCTTGCAGATTCACGGAAGATACACTGAGAGGTCTCCCCCCAGCCCAGAGGTCAGCTCTACCCACTAGCTGCCTGAGCTGCCACCTGCTACATCTGATGGAGAAGCTCACAACTCTCATTAGAAGTATGTATGTGGCCGGTTGTGGTGGCGCACGCCGGTAGGATTTGCTGAAGGAGGCAGAGGCAGGAGGATCACGAGTTCGAGGCCAGCCTGGGCTACACATTTATAAAAAAAAAAAAAAAGAAGTACGTATGTGCAGGGTCTTACTAACTCCACATGTGAAAAAAGCTGGAAGGAGCAAACCAAAATGATCACCACTGTTTTTATTAGAAGGGGCTTCAAGATGGCTACCGTTTCTTTGCTCAATTTTCCAAAATGTCTCTTTACTATTATTGAATAATTTGAATTCATTCATTAACAGACAGTAAAATTATAAAGCAGGCCAAGTTTCTAGGGGGGTTTGGCGGGGCTGAAGCTGAAGGGTAGTGACATCAAAGAGCCCCCCATCTCTGTAGTATGACCACAGATGCACACATGAATCTCAAGCATCCACTGACATCCGCACAGTGGTGACCAAAGGGGATTTAATGGGAGAAAGATGGGCACATGACCATAGCGCCATAGCGACCCTAGAAAGAAGCCCACACTGGCTCATTTAGAAAATGATCTCTTTTTTGACTGAGTGGCCCAGGTCCCTCCCAATTGTGAGCTCAGGCATAATGCTCTCCTCTAGTCCAGGAATACACTGGTGTCATTGGGCGGCTTGGCAAACAGTGAATCCAGAACACCTTAAAGGATAAAGAGACTTCTGAAGGAGGACACCAGGTGGATGACTCCATGAGTGAAGTGCCTTCTACATACATGTGAGGACTTCAGCTCAGATTTTCCAGCACCCCCATAAAATCTGACATGATGAACCCTAGCATCTGGGAGATGGAGACAGACTGATTCCCAGAACTTGATGGCCAGCTAGTGTAGTCAGTCGGTGAGCTAGATGAGACAGAAGTCCGTATTTTAAAATATAAGGTAGAGAGCAATTAAGGACACACTTGGTGTTAACCTCTGGCCTCTGTATATCCACACATGTGCATAAGCATCAAGACATACATGCACTCCCACATTAACACACACACACACAGGGTTGGAGGAGGCTGTAGGGAAGAAAGGATTAAACAAAACCAAGCCACTGAGCGAGACGAACATCCAAGTCCCCATTTCTACCCAAACAGGGTAGATTTGTACAGATAGAGAGTTGAGAAACAGGCTCCCCAAGTCCAGACTTTCCATACCCCCAGTCCTACTTCTTCATATTGATGATCACCTTGATCTCATCTGCCTTGGAAGAAGACCTTATCTCCCACTGTGATCCATGATCCATATGAAGAAAGGAAACAGAAGGGTTAGAGAAATGGGTTCTCAGAAGCTAGAAGGATCTTAGACATCATTCTCTGCTAGCCTTGATCTCACCACACTAAGCATTTCCACCCTTGGAGAGGAGTGTGTGTCTGTTTATTTGTCTGTCTGCCACAAATGTTAGCTTTCTACCTGATTTTCCAATGAAAACCTTATAAGTAGGGCCATGTGGATGTGAGGAGCAGAGACTCCCATGGGCAAAAAGAGCCCAGGTGGTTTGGATGGTTAGTTGGTATGGTCCCCCTGTCAACATGAGACCAGTACTTATCTTTGAGACAAGAGATTCGGAATCACAGTTGGAGGTAAGGTTCTGAGTATGTAGGGGGCCTCCAAAGGTGGGAAATTGCCCCTTTTGTCTCCACAGGTGTCTCTTTTGTATGGATCAAGAGACAAGAAAAGGCAGCAGGATCCATCCTATCTTTTTTTCAGAATGGGAAAGACACCCAAGAATAAAGAGGAAGAATAAGTATAGTGGAGGAGAAAAGAAGTATATGCTGGGAGGCTGGGGACAGAGGATGGAATGAGGCCCCACAGTAGGGGAAAGATGAAGGACCTTGCACTCAGTTTACAGGGCTGTGCCTTTCTCTCTAAGGCAGGCTACAGGACCCAGGAGGAGAAGAAAATAAGACAAGTCATGGAGAAGGACAGCTAAACCCGTCTCTCTCAGAGAAAAATAAAAGATCGCAGATGGTGTCGTGATCTTTCGTCAACATCACCATTCACTTGAGCAACAAGTTCTTACCCTTTCCCTACCTGTGCCAGAAGCTACAGGATAAGGATGCAGACAATGGGGGTGGAGTGGTTGGGTGTTCTAGAAATGCCAACAGCTCTCCTTCCCTGTAGACAGGAAAGCAGGGCTAGAGAAGGAGGAAGGCCCAAAGTGAGAGACATCGTTTCATTGACTGAAGTAGGGGAGGGCTCACACTCTGAGGAGGTACCAGGCTCCGGTTAGGGTAGCATATGGAAGTCTCGTGGGAGGGAGACACATCTCAGGAAGCGTACCAAAAGTTGGATTCAAATAACAATAGCTCTGCAAGATTTTAATGTATTCGCACACATTTTTAAAAGGAACGAGGCTATTTTGTAGTTGGAAATGCCAGGTTAGACGAGATAAAGTTGGTTATTGTAGGTTTTTACAGAGCCTTAAAATGTTAATGTGTTTCGATGGGTGGTCCAAGTTGAGGGTGGGAGGACTTTAATATTCAGCAAGTCCCAAACTTCCTTCCTCATTTTCAAATATCATCTTATGGAACACACTTTGAAGCTTTGGGGTCTAGAGTATGAAAAGCGCTCCCCACTAACAGGGAGCATCAGTGAGAACAGTGGAAAATGATGGCAAGGGGTCCAAAACCAGAGAAGGATCACCCAGGGGTGACCAAAGACAGGGTATAAATGTGTGGAGACCCCAGGGATGCAGTGGTTCCTACATGGGAGGACTGAGTAGAAAGAAGAGATACGGGGGCTGTGAGTGGGAGGCCAGGAGCCCACCGCTGTGCGCTGTGGAGAACAACACAGCACAACTGGGACAATAGAGACACACCGAGGGATAGACACAGCCACCATCACACATGCCCACCCACAGGCAGAAGTGGTTGGGTTGCCCTGGCCTAGTCCAGATGTCCATTGTCATGGCAACATGCTTTCTTTTACCTGGCCAAAGCTGAGATGCTGGCAGAAGAGGGTGGGCACAGCTAATGGTCCGTTTCTCTGCCTACCGTGCTCCTTGCTTTGCTCTCAGAATGAAATGCAACTGCCACACTGCAGTATTTAACCGAGGGGATTTCCTCTACCCGGTTTTAATTTTGTGTTTTGTTTTCTGACTCGGCGTGTATGGAATAAGGAGATGACTTTTTGTTTTCCTTTTCAGTTATCATCCCCCGATCACCCTTAGTGCCCTTCCCAGGCATGGGAGGGCAACGTTCCCTAAGCCCAGAAGCTCAAGACAAGCAAGGATGAGTCAGGCTCAGCTCGCGCGGGCACACAGCAGTGCGTGGCACACTGCCAGGCCCTTTACCCTCTCTGCCTCATCCCTGACTGCTTTCCTGGCTAACTGCTTCCATGAGTCCCACAAAGGCAACTCCCTCTCTCTTAGTGGGATTTCCCAGGCCTGGCTGGGCCCCATTCACATTTTAATTGACTATACATGGGAAAAACGAGGCAAAAACAAGGAAATAAGGGTTCCCATGCCAGAACATACTATGTCTTCATTGTCCCTGATGGATGCTGAACAAGATGTTGTCAGAAATCATGGGCTAAGTCTAAAAAGGCCTCTGGAGGAGGGGAAGTGGAGGTAACTGGGGAAGGAGAGGAGGAAGCTGGCAGGTATAGGAAAGGTACTCTTGAGAAGGAAAAGATGTAGCATGGGACAAGCAGGGGCATCAGCAGGACACCCAAGGGGCAGGAAGAGCATCATCTTAACTAAGGGCCACAAAATGGGAGGAAATGGGCTGCAAGTCTGTACTAGGAGTTGAGGCTATGAGGCCCGGGGCACATTAGTGAGCAGAGACCACCAGGACTTCTACATGGGTTCTTTCCACAATTCAGGAAGCACTCCAAACCCTAGCTCACCTTGAGGTTGTCACATACATGCCTCTATGATGAAATCACACCCCAGGGAGGTTGGTCTGCTATGACTCTACACCTTAGTAACGAGGAGCTCACTACCTAACGCAGCAGGGCAAGGCAGCGTTTGGAGCAACAACTGTGAGAAAATACCACGCCACCCCCTGCTGCGGTATTCACATGTCCTGCAAAGGCTCCTGTGTACCTAGCTCGGGCCTGCCTCCCTTTCCATACCACATTGACTTGCTGTCCTCTATCCTTTATGATAAGGTGAAGACAATGGTTTCCCTGTGGAGACAACTCAAATATGGTTTCCCTTTTCCACTGAAGACCCCCCCTCTCCTCTCTCCATCTCTCCCTTCTCTCTACTATGGTTGGCATATCAGCCGAGCCAGCAGAGCCTATGCATGGAGTGAGTCGTTACACTATGGGAGCATGCTCACTCATGCCCTGTGGCTCCATGACCATTCATGCAGAAAAGACAAAGGTTCCAGAAATAAAGGCTCTGTCTACAAGGTGTAGCGCCAGGGCTTCTCTCTCAAGAAAAGGCCTCTGCGCTGGTCCCACCACCCAGATCAGGCCCAGGGTCTGCCAAGTTCTGATCCAGAAGGACCCCAGTTCAGCTGTTAAGTTTGTGATGTTATGGGAAACAAACATTATACCTAACCAAACACACGTAGCCAGGTTCCAATCAAACTATTTACAAGAAGCAGTGGATGGCCCGAAGGCTGCAGATAGCTGATGCTCCCATTACATGCTCAGAGACCTAGGTGTGTAAGATAGGCTGGGAGGGAAGCAGGGAGTCAAGATTTGGAAGTTGCCATTCAGAAAATAAAACAATAAAAAACAAACAAACAAACCAAGAAGAAAACTTGAGTTCCATGTGCTAAGAAAACAGATAAGGAGAAGCTTCAGCCAATTTAAGGCCATTCAGAAAATAAAACAATAAAAAACAAACAAACAAACCAAGAAGAAAACTTGAGTTCCATGTGCTAAGAAAACAGATAAGGAGAAGCTGAAACCAATTTAAATCTCCTGTGTGTGTCGCACTAAGGAACAACAGATAAAAACCCTGAGGAACATGTGGAGTAGACACTCTCTTTCTATAGGAATCTCTCACAGTGCCATAGCAGCCTTGCCAGAGAGGGCAAATCAGGCAACAGTGTGTGAGATGTGTGTGAACCTGCCTATTGTTGCAAGTGTCCTCTAGAGTCTCCAGGTGAGCCCGGAGCCCCCTGTGCCTGTCACTGTAGGGAGGAAGCAGCTGCTACAAGCCTAACTGTCAATGCTTCTCTTCTCATAGGTCCACAGAGGCGAGCGAGTGATCACACACACACACACACACACACACACATACATACATACCACACCACATCAAACATGTACCACATCAAACATGCACCACACACACACAACATCAAACATGCACCACACACACACACACACACACACACACACACACACACACACACACACACCTCAAGGAACATATGAAGATACTCACCAGACACAAAGGCCACTTTCTCCTTTAGGATGGGAAGGACATCTGAAGCTTTCAAACCATCATTCCGAAAGGATCCTGTAGGACGACAAAACAAACAGAATAAAGATGTCTGCTACCTGTCAGGTCCCACGGTCCCACTCTCTGTCTCTCAGACCCATCATCCGGGTTTATGCAGGTCTGTAGCCCAGCCCAACACAGGGAGCATCCCCATCATGATGAGGTTAAAGTCATCTTCTCTTTTCAGGAGGGGACAGTTCAAGCCACTCCTCTGCTGAGTCCATGATCCAAGGATGCACTGGCAGCCCTGCGCTTGTTGAGGGACTTGAAAATGGCAAGGTGTTTTAAAAGCATGTTTGTACCTCTAGCGCCTGGCATGGTGTCACCCCGACAACATGTAGTATAAATGAATAGCAAGATAGTTTACAAAACCCTAAATAACCCTAGATAACACCGTTAGACTTCATTTTACCAATGGAAAAAATAACTTACAAAAATCCAACAATTGGAAACAAAGTTGATGACATCCCATACCCACCCCACGCCTAATGTCACCACCAGTCCTCCATAGAAACAAATCTCCTGAAGACATGTACTCTGTCTGTCTGGCCCTTTAAGTCTTACTTCTTGTTTGTAAAGCATCTCCAGGGTCTAACCAAGTTCCTATTAGGGTGCTGGAGGCAGATACCTGGAACTCACCAAAACTGGGAAAGATTCACCTAGAAAAACTGTACTCCTAAAAGTAAAGGGCAACCCAGTCCATATGAGGAGTGTGGGGAGAGAAGACCAGCTTTCACACATGCATAAAACCCCAGGCTAGCCCCCAGGCTAGACCCTGTGATCACAGCAGTCAACCCCAGTGCCTCACAAGCACTCTGGAAGAGAACCACCCACCCTTTCCCTGGGAGCTGTAACTGGGGTCTCTGCAGTGTGTCACCATTAAGACATTACACAGAGGATCAGCGGTTCTGCCAGCTCCAGGCTACAGAGCCCGGGACCACGAATGCTGTTCTAGCGCCTTTGTCCACATGCTGTGAGGGCAAGTCTGAAATCTAAAAAGGAGAGTAGCATGCTGGGCAAGCTTGTCTTTACATCCAGTCTCTTGACAGCATAAGAATTTTACCAACAAACCAGGAATTCGTTCATTGGCCCAGGGAAAGGGAAATTTCATGCTCCATGCACACCCAACCAAGGAAGAGAAAGAGGTGTGTCACCGAATGCAGGTGTCCAAGGTCAGAGGTCATAATCAAATCCCAATCACATTTCCAGTGTCTGACCATTTCATCTCTCTCCCCTTTTTCATGTTTCCCTGATGTAATGAACCTTTAACTCAGCAATTACGTCTCTTCAGAAGTTGGCACACAGTGGATGGTGTGCAGCAGAGATGCAGGCTCACTGCGCTGCAGCGAAGAAAAAAGCAACACTGGCAAAGAGTTCTGACTTCAAAGACCGAGCCTTGTTTTATACCTCTTCCTTAGTTTCTTCAGATAGCTGCGCTCAAATCTTATCCCCCACCCCCAAAACAGTCACATCTCATGGAAAAGACTAATTAGCATCAGTTCTTACAAAATTTACAAATAGTTCCTAGGATTTGCTTTGTTTTTTCTTTTCTACCTCACGCAACAGGAAAACATTTTAGCTTCTTAACCATCTTTAACTCGTGACATTGAAGTATCAAAAAACTTATTTTTACAAGTGAAATATTTTTCCTCAGTTTTTTAAAATACTCTACTTACATTAATAGTCTCACTTAATTCCTGTAAAAAGGCTAGTATAAAAAATAAATTCTATCCTGACTTTTTTCCAGATTATTTACAAGCCCAAAGTAAGCCAGGCCTGGCAGTGCAAGTCTGTAACCCCAGAAGGCCAAGGCAGGATGGTTATAAATTCGAGGCCACCCTTGGCAACTTGGAGGAAGGACTGGGTATGTTATCTTCAAACCACTCTTAGCTGCAGAGAGGGGACCCTAGTCTCATCCTTCTCTCTCTCTTCCTTCTCACTCCAAGGTCCAGAACCTGGAGGACGGCAAACTGTTCCTCCATGTAGCTTGTGATCATGGCTTCTGGTAAATGTCAGTCCTGAGCTGGCCTCTTCTAAGACTCGCAGGCTTCCAGTTCCTGGGCCAGAGGCCTCTCAAGCAAGTTTAGATTAAGGTTGGGCTATATGCCTGACTGTGTGCCCACCACAAGAACTCCCAAAGTACCCAGATTTACTCAGCCATTACTAGGAAGTAATCATTCCCAACAGCAGCAGCAGCAAGGTTTTTCACATTATAAAAGCATTTGCTTAGGGGGTCTTTTTAAATATAAAAGTTCCCTTAGTGGTTTAAATTAGCTTTTCATTTCTCAAAAATTGAATTACAAATAACTTTTCAACAATACATGCATTATGTAAAGCCAAGCAGAGCTAAACTAATTAGCCCAGGGGCTCAGAAACGGGTGACCTTGCATATAAAACCTATTTGCACTGGCTGAAGAGCCTATGTATGAATTCCCCCAAGGCCCTTGTGAAACCGGCCATTAGAATATATAATAAAGGGTAAGTTCATTGACCGCTAACTCAAACAGGATCAATGAAATTGGAACATGTTTTCTCTAGCAGGTACACATCCCGGTAGACTCCTGGTAAATGGTCAATAAATATTTGATGAAAGAATAAACGACTGAAAGTTACCCCTTCCTAAAGTGGGGTGCACGAGGTCAGTGGCATCACCGGTCATATAAACACTAGTGAATCAAGTGGATGATCGCCAGGTGCCTCTCAGCTTTAATGTCCTAAGCCTTTCTAAGTTGGCTCTGCATCTTTATCGGCCTTCACGACCAGACCGCTATCAGAGCAACAGGTTTTGAAAGGGATGTATTAGGAGCAGATTCTTCCTTCAGTCTCAGAGTGTTCTGTACAACTAGAACAACTCCTCCCTCATTCCCGGCCCATTCTTTCTTGGGGTCGGGTGGGGAATGTAACTCTTGCAGGTAGACCAGTTGCTGAAACGAAAGAAAAGTGACAGAAGAACTCTAAGTACCCATGCCCTGCGGGTGGCAGCTTGCACCACAACCGCTAACTCTGACACAAAGTACATCCGATAGCATTACTAGGCTGTGAACAGGAGACCAACGGTAGACCAGTCTTTTCCCTAAGACAAGCTTGCTGAAACAGTAGATCCATTATTGCCTCTATAGAAGGCCTGAGAAGAAATAAAAGCCCCTAACTCCTTGGAAGTCCTATCAGGCAAAACAAAACGAGTCAGCGGGAACCCTTGTGGACCTGACCCAGTGTGGGTGTTGCGCTTTCTCTTAAGGACAAAGCCATGCTTGGCTAGCTTTCAGTGCTAAGCCCACCACATTCGTGTCCTGCTGCTGTCAGAATTACAAGCCTGCTGTTCCGTTAATTAGCAAAGTTGAAACACTCTGCATCTATTAAGGAAGTAAAAATCACCACCTCCACCCCCCCACGACCCTCCAGCTCAGGCCTCCTCCCAGGCCTGTGTCTGCTCCTCGTTGCCCTGTACCTCCAGTACCATGCTCACATTGCTGCCTGGTCCCCCTCACACTTTTCCTCCTCGCTGCTTCTCATACGTAAAATGCCCAGGGTCTTCACTATGGCACCCAGCCTGCACTTCTTGCTCTAAAGAAGAGCAGGGCTGGGCCTTGTGCCATGGGCCCTGCCCATGGTTTCTTGGGCCTGGGAAAGTAGTGACTCCCTTAAGGAAGCAGAGTGCTTGGGCTCCGGGCCAGTCTCCTCCAGAAAGCAATCCTGATCGAAACAAACATAGAAACAAACAACTGAGTGAGCATTTGGTGAGTGTTCAGAAGTGCAGGCTGCCAGGGCCCGTGGAGTGCTCGCTATTTCCTTTTGGTTTTCTGTCGCGCTTCCACAATTTTCACTTATTTAAGAGCGACTGTGCAAGCTTCGCACCATGACATCAAGTGGGGCTGAGTCCCAGCCCTCCACTAAGACGGCAAACTTCCCAGCGCGGGTCCCTGCCTCTTCTTTCCCTCCATCCCGTTGTACTCTGTGCAGGTGGTGTACTATCTCTGTTGAACAACTCAGTGTCCTATTGACACACCTGTCTATCACTGCTTGGACCTCCCTGGACAGCAAGCCCCACTTCTTATTTGTCTTGGGACTACCACAGTCTAGCCCAAGGCCTACCTAACATGTAATAAATACTCAGCAAGGAGACTCATGTATGAATGACCTCAGACGAGGGAAACACAAAATCACACTCACATCAGTGTTGGCTAAGTGAGCTCTTAGGATGCTCAGTATCAAGACAAATTTATTCTGTGCAGCATATACATCAGTGACTTGGTATCACTTCAAAAGGATTCCCGAAAACCAGCACTAGAGTCTTCCTCTTTAAAGTAATGTTCATTGCTTACTACATAGGACTTGATAGAAACCTAGGATCCCAGGTCCCACTTGAGACCTATGGAGTTAGAACCTGTGTTAGAACAAGAACCCAGGTGACTCTATTCACACAGTATGAAGCAAAGCCAGCTTCAGAGAAACTGCCTCACCTAGTCTCATCAAGGCTTTGACTATCAGCTCTAAGCTGCTCTGTCTCCTACTGACCCACCATAAGAAGATTCCTCCTTCTGCTCAGGGTTTCAGAGATTCAGATCTTAGCTGTAACCCATTACTTACTTCCCAGGCTGAAATAAACAATCACCCAGAAGATATGTATTAATAATTCATCTTCCAGGCCATTGAGAATGGACCATGTCTTGTTTTGAAGGAGCATATTTATAAACCACACCTATCCAGGATCTGGTACCTAACTCATTCCCCTATGCAACAAATGTCTTAATTTCACAATAAAAATACTGTTTCTTATTTTCTGAGATCTGCCATCTTACTCTCAAAAATATTGTCAGTGATCATATTTATGGATCAAAATGCCATCTTTGAGAAGACCCTAAAAGATAGGAGAGCCAACTTATGCCTCTCTATCCCAGCTGATTCTGGACCCATAGCACTGAACACCAGGCAATGCTGGACAAGGAACAGGGAAAGGAAAGGCTCTCACCCAGAGACCTCCACATGCAAGAGCACAGGGTACCCATTTCATGGAACTCCCCACCCCCAAGTGAGGGGGAGACCACTTTCTGTCCTCTGGGTGACTTACAGCCCCCAAATACTCAGTGCTAATTTTCCCTAATACTGAGTATCTACCCGACTCTACAGAAAAGACAAGATACTGAAATTCTGATAAAGAACTCCACCACTCCACCCTCCCACCCACCCTCCACCTAACCACACAGTGTCAATGCCATCCTTATGATGGGTGTTAACCACCCAGTATCCATGCTACCTGATTATGGGCACTGCCCATCACCGAGGCATCCAAACAGAAACATGGGTAGCATCCTCGACATTCATTTCTCCATCACACTTTTCAAGGCAGACATTCAATTATGTTGACTCTACCTCCTAAATCTCTTTCAAATCCATCATTTCTGTGTGGTTTCCCTGACCTCTCAATCAAGTTGAGCTGTCCCCAGTTGTACCTTATCATTCTTGAATGGCATCCGTGTGTTTCATTTCACTCCCCATTAACTGATCCTGACATCTCCAGGGAAAGGGCCTTATCATACTTATTGTTTTACCCTCACACCTAGCTCAGTGTCTGTCACACAAAAGGGACTCAGGAAATACTGAACCAAACTGGAGGCACATGGTTTCAATGAGCTCAGAGCTGGAGGTGGATGGTTAGGGCAGGCTCACCCAGGAGAGGATGTGGACCGGGTTTTGAATAACAGACGGAGAAGATGGACAGGAAGGGACCCAGAGCTTACTGCTGAATAGGAAAACAGAGTGGAGGCAACAAGAGGCAGAGCAGGGAGCTCTGCAGTCTTATTTCCAGAAGTTGCTCCTCTGAGGAAACCGCATACGCCTGGGGAGCTACAGAGAGCTGGGCTGAGCTGCATCAAGGAGATGAGAAGGGAGGAAAGGAGCGTTTGGCTGGTCCCAGAGGAAAGGTGAAGCTCAGAGCAGGGTAGTGTCCCATAAGCTCTGACGTCAACTTCCAGGTCACTCCAGATCTGTGGATGAGACCAGGGGAGATTCAGACGCAAGGTGGTGGTAGAAATTTCTCCTGATCTTTCCCCTAAGTTCCAAGAGGACAATTGTTCTGGCCCCTTCCAGAAGCCAGCCAGGCCAGTAGCAGGCTGGTGGCTTGTATAGGACCCTGTGAAGATCCTTTTAAAGAACTGACTAATAAATGAAGAGACTTCCTCGTGGTTGCTCCTGTATAGTACACAGCCGGTTTGGAAGAAGATGCTGTCTGTAACAGGGGCCAGGGTTAGCAAAGAACTTATTAGTGGCGGAGACAAGATGCCCATATCCCCAGTTCTCTTTCCTAAGTTAAGAGACGCAAAGGGATGTGACTGAGTGGGGGTGACAAGAAAAAAAGAGAGAGCTTGTGAGAAAGACACATGCACATGCAAAAATGGTGCAAGTAAGGATTTTGTTTTCTCTTTACAGATGTGTATGAGCTATTGAGGAAATGGCCTGTTGGAAAACCCGAGCAAATGTAAATATATTTCTTGGAGCGCTCCTTAAAACAACTACCACCGAGGCAGGAAGTATATGCTGAGAGGAATACATCTGGCAGAGAGGGACGGAACAGATTCATGTCAACAAGAAAACAATACAGCATGGAGTCCCACAGGCCTCTCCCCAGCCTGCAAATACATCCAGCATGAAAAGGCCCAGGCATCTTCTTTATCCTCACCACGCACAAATGTCAAAGAGCGCTGGAGACATCCTGTTTCCCTACCCTGCAGGTATGAAGGGAACAAACAGGGCAGAATTCTCCTCCCTGGCCATGAAGCTCCCAAGCAAAGGACATGCAGGGTCCTCTGTTAGTCTGATTCCAGCATACACAAATATCAAAACAAAGGCTTCCTCTTCTGGCAGCTGCTAAAGACACTGAGTTTTCCTAAACCAAGTGACCATGCTTTACACAATGTGAAGCAGTAGCCAGTGACTTGGCAAGGTAACCAAGGTGGGCAGTCTTTATGAAGAAAGGAGGCGATGCTGATCGTTACCCAGCTCGGACATACCCTTGAATAAAGGAACACTTTCTGCACACTGAAGTCTAGCATGCCTTCCCTCAGTACCTTCTCAAACTTTCACCCACAGCAGGTCGGGCTGCTCCCCCTCCTCGTGCAGGTCCTTCTTCACTGCCACTGTCCACTGCCACATCTGGCTCTCTCGCTAGACCATAGCTAGACTCCTGAGGGCAGACTAGGTGCTTACCCAGGTGGCTCTACTGCCTGAAGCACAGCAGGCGTTAACTACAGGTTAACTCCACGGTGCCATGGAGCCTTTCACACAGAGGCACTGGCCGCTGTGCCTCCCTCTCGTGTGCAGCCCTCTTCTGATTCCAACCTCCACCTTCATCTTTCTTCTCTTCCCATGCTTCCACGTGAACTCTGACTGTAGCCAATTTCAATACTAACTTCTAAAGTCAATATCAGATAGAAAGACCTGGCTAATGGGCTACTTTTAAAAAGCAGAAATGTGTAATACTTGCCACTGCTAAATTAGCTCTATTAAAGTTCACTTATAATTAGCACTTTAAACATGTGGGTAACACCTCTCTAAGCCCAGCTAATGAGCAAACTGTTTCTGTTTATTCTTCACAAGACTTAATATTATCCGGAGCTGAGACCTCAACCGCAATTCACACATGCTCACTCTCCCTCCTTCCCCCCAAAAGTTGGCATCCTTGAGTGTAAGGCAAACACCAGAATGTGACCACTCCAGGAGTGCCTCTGTCTATCCAGCACATTCCCTGTCTTCTAGCGGAACGGGATATGTAAAGTGCTCGTGTTACATGTATCATTGAGCAATGCTTTTGCAAAGGACCCCCGAGGAACACGGAACGTGAGGCTGCTGGAGATGAACACCAGCCAACTCCTGAACATTAGCAATATAGCTGCTATTCTATTTAGAGAGAGCTGAGAGGCTGGTGCTGTAGCAGTTCAGGCACGCCAAAGGCTTGCTCCTTAGGGCTCGGTTCCCCTTCTGCTCCTCGGCAAGAATGTCAGCTACTGACTCTAAAAGCAAACCTTGACTACGCCATAGCAAAGGGCACCCAATCAGATGTCACAACCTGACATGGCCCAGGACCTCTCTAATGCTCTCTCTCTTCTGCCCTCACTCCGTGTCCTGAAATGTGGATATGATACAGATAGCAGCAAAGCAAACAAATCAATGACAACAATAATCCAGCAGCCATCTGTGCAGCTCAAGGCAAGAGACCCTCGTGGGAACTTCACTGGCGCTCTCCCTGCCCCACCTCCACTGTTTCATGTTACTTTATGCTCCTGTTATGGCCATGAGTGGAAGAAAGGTCACAGGAACGTAACAGCACAGACTGGACCCAGGAGTTAGGGTCAACGTGATAAACAAAGCAGGTCAGAAGGAATACATCCAAGCCTCCAGCAGCTACAGGAACTTCTGCAAACCAAAGCACCCTCCCCTTTCCAGGCAAACATGTCGCTGTCCTCGGTACTGAAGCCACGTATGCTTGCTACTCCGCATGGCTGCTGACCAGGCTGTCCCAGAGTATGTGAACCAAATGAGAAGGCAGCTGAGAAGAAAGAGATGGCACACTGTGTCCCGAAGACAAGCATGTGTGATGAAATTCTGGAAGAACACCATCAAAGGAGGGCTACTGATTACTGCAGAGAACCAAAAGGCTTGGCTCCTTATTGCTTTCAAATAATTGCAGGGACCAAGAAAGGCCTGTGCAGGCATGCATACACACATGTGTGCACACACGTGTGCACACACACACACACACACACACACACACACACACACACTACTCAGATCCCATGGAAATGAGGTGGCAGAAACCTTGCATGTCACCCGACATATATTTGGATTATTAAATCAGTAAGTTAACCATATCCAAAGTGGATGGGATGCCCCTGAAATGATTTCTAGAGTTTTAAGCAACTTTTGAATCTCTCCTGAAGAGTTTTGTCTTAGTCACCTAAACACACCAGATTAACTAAATTTAATATTCATTGAAAAATATGTATGTGTCAAACAAGACGATTACCACTGTGAGAATAATGTAAGGTTCCTCATAACAAGGAACTTAAGGTTTAGGGGGAAAGAAAGTCAGACATGTAATTTCAATGTCAAAGCAAAGTATGGAGAAATATTCAGAGATTTACAAAAAGACAACAAGACAAACTCCAGCCTAAGAAGGGACTGTGTGATGAAATGGCTGAGAGTGAAGCAAGGGCAAAGGGTTGTGGGAGCGTCAGCAAGGTCTAGGTTAGATGAGGCTGTGGTGAATCTGTCTGCAGTGTCTCAGACAGAAAGGCAGTGAAGTCAGAACAAGTTTTCCTGTGACCTGCACATTCTCCAGAGTAACAAAGATTGAGTTACTATCTGTTAGAGATAAGGCACAAAAGCTTCCCCGTGGAGCTGGCATGACCAGAGCCCAGCATGAGCTGGCGAGTGGCCAAGATCAGGAGAGAGGCCAGAAAGTAGAACAAAGTCAGTGGATGAAGTAACCCACAAGACTGAAACAAAGCGGGTGCGGTGCCTTCCCATGACAAGTCACACTGCTCAGGGTCCTATCGGCACGGCTTCTCTGAATTTACATGGCTACAGTCTGATGTGCTGGCCTTGTCACTTCCTTCCTAACTCTTACCCCCACCGCCCAGTCCCTAGGAATCTATCTGTGCTCCACACAAAGACAAGCAGGTCCAGATGACATTTCTGACAATATATTCTGAAAGTCAGGTCACTGTCTAGATGAGGGAACCCCAATAGCACCTGAAGGCAACTTCAGAGCTGCACAGGAGGCAATCGCTGCCTTCAGGGAAAAAGGAAGAGAAGGCTGAAGCAGCCCATATCCAAAAATTCAAACTATCAGGCAGTAGAGAATGAGGGTTCACAGAAAAAAATGAGCGCAGTTAAGTCGTTCTTCATTTATGACACAGACTTCAGACCTAATATCTGCGGGCTACCAGGAGTGTCAACTCCCAAACTGCCCATGTTCTCTGCTGTATGCTCTCTGAAATGCTCTCCTATGTCTCCAAGTAACCTGTAGGAAGCTGGGCATCTGGTCTACTTTGCCCTTTTCCAGCTTCCCTAAGAAGAGGGAGTCCTTATCAGAACCAGGTGGCCATGAGGTGGCTCTATGCATTGATGAACGTACATATGTGCCTGGGACATATAGACTTCATGCTAAGACCAGATCAATGTGAAGTTGTGGAGTTAATGTACTTTACACAGCTTTATACTACTGAAAACATAGGAGCAAGCTACATGTTTAACCTCAGAGGATTGGTTAAATAAGCAGAGAAAAATCCACTCAAAGTGATCACTAACTATAACATGAACAATAACCACTGCTGTAGAAACTGCACGGTATATTGTTAAACGGGAAAAACAGATTACAGAATAGAATGTATAAGCTGACCTCAGTTGCATAAATGCAGGTTTCCATCTACATAGAAACCACATACAGATAACGCACGAAGTGATTATTTCTGAAATGTGCTATTATTGCTAATTTTATCAATGTTTCCTAAATGTTTTTTGATGTAGGATTCCCCTCTCTATGCTG
The DNA here is from genome assembly GCF_037038515.1 of Microtus pennsylvanicus. Taxonomy (NCBI): domain Eukaryota; kingdom Metazoa; phylum Chordata; class Mammalia; order Rodentia; family Cricetidae; genus Microtus; species Microtus pennsylvanicus. The sequence goes on along the minus strand of NC_134579.1, from coordinate 60,484,738 downwards.
TGAATATGTTTCATTACCATTGGTTAATAAAGAAGCTCCTTTGGCCCATAGCAGGGCAGAATAGAGCTAGGAGGGGGAAACTAAACTGGGAGAAAGAAGGTGGAGTCAGAGAGATGCCATGTAGCTGCCAGAGGAGAAAGATGCTCACACGGGTACTAGTAAACCATGAACCTCGTGATAAAATATAAAACAATAGAAATGGGTTAATTTAAGATGTGAGAGCTAACTAGAAATACACTTATGCTATTTGCCAAACAGTATTGCAATTATTTTGTTTTTTGTGTGATTATTTCAGGTCTGGGCAGTTAGAAAATGAATGAGCAGCCTACACCAACAGTTTCCCATGTTTAAATATCATTTATTGTCAAAATTGGAAAAGAGGCAAAATCTCTTCATTTGTATGTTTATCTCTTACATACAAGATCTCTAAACTTTCCTACAGTTTAAAGGTTTAATAATCAAGCTACAGATACAACAGCGAATGGCATTTTAAAGGCAAACTTATTTAAAGCTGAGGACAACTGTTACACATCTGTTCACCATGATGAGTTTTATAGCAAATAAAAAGTGTACCATTTACCACAGATAAAGTTGTCTAAGAGAGCCATAGTTCAAATAAGTAATAAAAGAAATTTTCATTTTCATAAAATATCAAAAATTTGCCATGGATGCAAAGAGAGCTTGTTTCAAGAATTATTTGAGATGTTAAGGACTCAATAAAATGAACATGTTTCTGCTTATGGGCAATCCATCTATCATAGTGAATCCTGCTACGGAAATCTCTAAGTGTGTGCTATGTGTCCACCATTACCATTCATAAAGGAAATGCAACTCACAGTCATAACTAAGTACCACCTTGCTCCAGTGTGAATGTCTACACCCAGAAAAACTAAAGTATACACACATGGACAAATGTTTGCACAAGGCACACACTGGAGTCAATGGACTATTAAATAAAACAAAATTGAAGACTAAAGATGGCAGGTATTGATCAGGATGCAGAGAAAAGGAAACGCTTGCTCACTGTTGCGGCAACATAAATCAAACACTGTGGAAACAGTGTGGAAGTTTCTGGAACTTTGTTAAATGAACTGCCCTATGATCCTGGTTATAAACGCAAAGGAGAGGAAATCAGTACAACAAAGAGACATCTGCATTTCCATGTCCCTCACACCACTGCTCTACAATGGCCAAGAAAATGGAAACAAGCTGTGTCCATCAACTGATGAGTGGCTAAATAAAATGTAGAACATATTAACAATGTGTTAGTATTTGGCCATAAAAACAATGGGATTCTGTGATTCGAGACAACACAAATAGAGCTGAGATCATCTACCAAGTGAAATAAGCCAGGCATAACAGGAAGACAAGAACCACGTATATTGATTTCCTGGAAATGGAGTATATGGTGGCTGACAGAAGCTATGGAAAGGAAGGGAAGGGGAGAAGGGACCATAGGTACTAAGGAACAGCTATGCAGGAACAAACATTTCTGGTGTGTTATGTTCAGCAACAGCAGGTGATTACAGAGAATGGTGAAGAGCCATTTCAAATAGCTAGAAGAAAGGCTTCTGAAAAATTTTCACCATAAAGAAATGGTGTTTAAAGAGGACATTTAGCTGGTTTTAAACACTATACAATGAGGACATGTGTTGGAGCATGACATTAATATGCGAAACTTTAAGTATCAGTTACATTTCACTTTGGAATATAACATAATCCCCTTCATCCTTAATTTCTTCAACTTCAGGCCTTTCTTCATCTTTGTTTGTTCTTCAGCTTAGTGGCCTGTTCTATAATCTGGCCATTGTTATCTGTTTCCTAAAGAAGTAGGGCCCTAGGAATCTAACATCCCCTTTCCCAGAATAGCCAAAACTCAGGAGATTTTGGTGTCTAGAGGTAGTCCGAGCTCAATCAGTGAGCTGAAGTACCACAGAGCAGGGAGAGCAGGCTGCCTCCTCCCATTCTGTGTTGCTGCTATGCCTCCAAAACTGTCTCATGGCAGGCTCCAGGGAAATGGACTTGGAAGGCAGTTGTCCCCACCCAACATCAAACCATGTTTCTATGTTCTAACTGGATGTTGCTGGGGTCCTGACTTGTGTCTCTGGGTGGCCACCCTCTCTTAGCACTTCCAACATATGCCCCGCATGGAGCACATGAAGTGACAGGAAGGACACCAGACAAAGGACCAGGATTGCCAACTCAGTGACTCTAAGCTGCTGTCCAAGCTGACCTTCTTCAGGTAGAGATTCCAATGCTGTCTCAGTAAGCACCAAAGGAACTCAAGGTAAACCATTTACTAACTACAACTCCCTTGACAAAAGTAATACATGATTTTTTACATTGTGACATTTCTGTGGAAGCAATTACTGGCTTTCTGAACTTAGGGCATGTCTGTGATTTAAGGCCTTATGTAAAGACCTTCCACTACATCTCAGGGAAGAGGCAAGCCCACATCAGTAGCCATGATCAATGACACCTGTACCGATAATTCAATACCATTTCCTTGTCCCATATTTACAACTATTTAACAGTTTACTCCTGATTTTTCCCCTGCCTTTCTCTTTCCTTTTGTATTATTTACTATTTATTTCTGAGTGCTCATTATTCACCTCTCCACTTGTGGTGCAATTTTCTTGCCGGGTCCCTCATGTACTCCCTTGTGTGGCCTGGCCACACTTTTGTTCACTTGGGGATTTACTGGTCAGCCCCACGTTGGGCGCCATTGTCATGGACCACACTCAACAAAGATACTTCTTGCCAGGGTAGGGCCGTGGGAATTTAGAAATGTTAGTAAAGAATATGAAGACACATAAAAATTTTTAAAACAGAAACCACAGAATAGTAAATACTGAAATCACCTGTGTTTAATTTTCCATAGCTTTTCTACCTAATGTAAAGTGGGAGGGGGAAGAATGTAACAAAAGACTTCTTTGGCATGATACAAAGGGCAACTCAAACAGCCAATCTCTTTAACACTCTGAGACATCACAACATTAGCATTTTGTTGTTTAGGCAGTGGATGTGCCCTAAACCAGGTATCCTGAAGGCAGCCACTCCCCATAGTTACAAAAGAAGGAGCAGAAATATATTTGCATATCCTGACCACCTGTCAGGATGGCATGGACCTATCTGAATGAGCTATTTTAATGTTAAAAGAATCAAGCAATCACATCCTGAGTTGGGCTGTGCAACTATGCTTGTCAACTATTTGAGTAACCTCTAATTCTCTGACCGGCAGACAAGGTGAAGATGGGCCACAGTTTTGGACCTCCACAGCCCACTACTGGTGTATGCACAGTAAATCATAAGGAGAGAATGATGGTAGTCTAGAGCTCTGTTAGTTAGTTCTGACACTTGCCGTGCGTGCTTTTAAAATTCCAATTATATGAAATTTATCATTCTGCTCCTTAGTTATATTAGTCACACCAAAAGTGGCCAGTAGCTACTGTACTGGAGAGCATAGGAGAAGACACGCTATTGTGGTTCTCTTAGTAGCTATGATACACACATGAATAGACTCATTACAAAGGTCAGAGTGCCCTGAGGTCAGTTGGTGTCCACCACAGTGACTGAATGGGAAATAGCATAGGACGCAATCTACCAACAGTGACTCAGAGGCCATGAAACACTGATGCGACATCCAGAGGAGGCAATGGATGGTTTCCCTTTATGCACAAGGACCTGGGGAAGAAGCAAGTGTCCTGTGTCTCACTGTCACATATATATGGATTAGTGCTGGCTTCTGACAGATATGCCTAGTGTTGGTGCCCTGTATCTTCAGCCACATTCGGAGGTAGTTTTTTGCCAGATGGCTGAAAAGCCGAAATGAGAATGTAACTATTTAGATTCCTTCATGGGAAAAGAAATCTTCACAAAGCCTGGAAACTTTGAATTTTCCAGAGACATAAAACCTTGTAGCTACCCTTCTCCATGGTGTCCTACCCAGTTAGTAAAAGGCCTAGAAGCTGTATCTGTGGCTTCCATGCCAGACCCATGGCACCCTGCCCAGTGGCTTCAGATACCCACAGACCAACATACAGAATGATGGGATTTAACCCAAGGGACCAGACATCCTCTAGTAAAGGAAAAAAACCCTTTGCAAACAAGACTTCACCTGCCCTGCTCTATTTACAATGTCTTATAATTACCAATAAAATATGTTTAGGAAGTATAAAGCCTTCAATCAATGTAGCTCCTTAAATAATACACTAAAACCAAAGGAAAAAATTTTACTACTTACAGAAGCCAGAGAAAGACCAGACCGCCTGGATATTTTCAAGCCCTGGGAACACTAATGATGCATGAAACAAGGCAAAGGTCTGACTTGTGTCCTTCTGGCTCAGTTATGAGTGACTGACACAACCAATGTGGAGAGCTAATGGGGTACAGAGAACCCTTTTATTGAGGCAGCATCTTACTTCTATAGACAAGGCTGGCCTGGGCTGGACGTCTATGTAGTCCAGGCTGGCCTCATCCGTAGACAAGGCTGACCTGGACATCTATGTAGCCAGACTGGCCTCAAGATCACTGTAATCCTTGTGTCTCAGCCTCCAGTACTGGAATCCCACACCGTGTATTTTCTTTTCTACAGTCTGTATTTGTGTACAGTCTGTAGTATAAAATGATCCATATTGCAATTTTAAGATTTTTTTTTCTTACAGGTTTAAAGGTCTCTCTTAGTCGTGACTGCTATATCACTATTCTTCACCTGGAAGACTCACCAATGTCCAAATCAAGATCTTTAAAACATCACCATTCCTCAGTTTTCCCATCTGCAAAATGTATGTGCTAGCAAAACCTCTTGAAGCCACTTGTGACTATTAACTGAGATTGTATGTGTACTTGAGCCTAATGGGCAGAGCAGGTGCACGGAAGTGCGAGGTGGTGGAGTGAACGAGTGAATCAATGAAGTGTCTGGACGGCGTGATTGATTCGTCACTTGGCTCAGCTGTGCGAACCTGGAAGCAGCCAGATTGCAGAAACGGCTCGCAATTGAAGACACAGTCATCCACATGCTGTCAGATCCCGAAACTGCAGACAAAGAGCCAGGAGGAAACGCGCTGCCTCCAGACAGCAGCAGGCTTTGCAAATCCAGCTGCCGCAGCACAGGTGAGAGCATCATAGCGCCCATTTTAACAACCCTCCCCTCTGCTCTAAAACTCTATGAGTCTGTGTGAGAATGAGAGAAAAATGGTCCATGATCCAGTCTTTACAGCCTGGGGACTCTGGCATGGAAATCTGTTCCTCAAAGCCCATATATAGTCTTAGAAATACTCATCATCAACCGGGCTTCTTCAGCACAACTGAGTCATAGCTGAGGAACTGTTGGCATGGATGAAAACCCCAAAGATCAGGCTGCCTTTGGGTGTTTTCCATATTTCTCTTTTCCCTGGCCTTTATTTCAACAACAGTAAAATCAAGCCACACAAGTCCGACAAGATGATGGCTGAGACCATCCCTTACCAGCTGTTTCTTTCCCTAATTTTGCTTTGCTCTAGAAGAGATATAAATCCTGTAAGAATCTAGGGAAGGTGGCATCCCAGCACAGAAATGAGACCCTCGGGGTGAGACTCACACTGGGGAAATGCCACATTTAATGAGTTGTAAAATGCATCATTAGCTTTTGTACCATTAAGAAAGAAAAAAATCTACTGCTTATTAGACTACTACACTCCATAAACTATAAAATACATGATTTCAGAGGTGGCGAAATGGAGGGGTAGGAGAGGAAGAAGATTCTAAAAGTTAATAAAATACAGTGACCAGCCTTAACCGGGAACTTGCTAGATTCAAGGCACTAAGCTAAGTGTCTTTTTCATGTTATTCCATTTAACCCTAAAATAACCCTGTGCAGTTAAATGGAAGCTCATGAAAGATCAGCATGCTACAGCAGAGAGGGGCATGGAGAGCTTAGAGAATTTGCTTACAATCATCTGACCAATAAGCATAAGAGAAAAATATGAACTTGTACCCATTTCACTTCAAATTCCACCTTCTTAACTCCTTTTTCCCTTGGAAAAAGTTGAATGGCTGCCAGAGTCAGCATGGGATGAGACTCAAACACGAGAATGTTATGTCAAAGTAGCATACAAGATGAACTACGTGGAACCAAAAGGAACCATAGAGATTCTGAACATGTACTTTATGGATAAGCAGACTGAAGACCAGAAAGGTTATGGGTCTTGCCCAAGGTAGTTGCTGCTCTTTAGTGCAAAACCCGAGATCCTACAATTTTACCCAGTAATAAGGTTAAGCTTGCCAGTCTGAACATTTCTTTCTGTCTGCCAAAGTTCTAGACACTTTCCTGTCTTTATGAGTTCTCCGTGGCATCTTGTAAGTGGCACCATTAACAACTCCCTTCAGGCCCAAGGTGTTGAGCCTTCTTAGAGCAGTGCACAGAAGAACTGGATCTGCTTCTACCGGACCAACTCTAAGAGCCCAGCACATTGACTCTACATTGTGTAGACACGTGTGTGACAGGAAGGGCACAGCACAGCCGCACAGAGACCGCGCACGCACAGTCCCCACGGCACACAGTGAGCAGACAGTGCACGCACAGTCCCCACGGCACACAGTGAGCAGACGCCTGAGAACAGCTGTCATGGCTCTGAAGACTGAAACAGTGTGGGGCATTTCCCCTTCCCTCGTCTCTTTTGGTTAAGGGTTTTGCACAGCAGGAGGTTTTGCATTCTCCAACCTAAAGCACATTATTTGGTCTGAAGTCTGTACAAATGAAACCAGCCTGCATGCCTGCTTTCTTCGTCTTCCTTTACGACAGGCTGTCCTCCTCAAGCAGGGAACCACAGCCTCCTGTCACCGCTGCTCACCGTCTCTTCTCTATGTGCACTGGCCCAGTTCCCTTTGGCTTTTTGTACAAGGGTTATAAAATCGAGCTCCTTGAAGAGATCCCTTTCATTTTGTAATCTATTCCTGCTGTTTTAAAGTGAAGGCCACCCTCCCCCCAAGGCAGGGCAGCCCTCTAGGCTCATGGCATCGCAAGTTCAAGCTCAAGACCATTTTATGTCATTTATGCCACCTTTTATTCAGGGCCACTTATGCCACCTTTCAGCCATTAGGGTCTGAGTTTGCGTAAAGGAAAACCTCTTCCTATCATCATTTGTATGTGCTATATATCTAGTTACATACAAGTTAGAAGGCAAGGCATGGTCACTATGCTGCAGGCTTCTAGGAGAAGGGCAAGCCCTGTGACTGGGAAGCAGGAAGTGCCCATGACACTGAGTCGCCAGGATGTAGGCTGACTTGAAAGCTCAATTTTTCATGTTGCAGGCATCTAGCTGGGGGAAAGCATGTGCCAAGCCTCAAGTTCCCTTTCTGTGGAAAGCTCATCAGGATTTGCAAATCAAGCATCACAAAAGCCTGAATTTCAGCCCCTACCTTCCCAGGCCCTCCTGGCTGTGGCTCCCTTCTGGCTTCTTTTGTGGGGCTTAGAGATGTCTGTCACCACTTACTGATGGTTACTAGCTAGGCACAGGCTCCCAGGTGCTTTGCACTCTCGGGTTTAATCCTTCCACATCCTCTAAGGGGCACATATTATTTTCCCCATCCAGTGAAAATGGAAACCCAGGATTAGAGAAACCAAATAGCTTACCCAAGACCACTGAGCTAGCAAAGAATGAATAATGATGTAAACCAAGTCCATTCCACTCCCGAGTATATGCAGAGTCTTTCATGTAGGGGTCTGTATCATCCAGTAGCCAAATCACTCTCATCAGGGCACATCTACAGCTGTCTCTTCAGGACCAGGACATACCTGTGCTTGCTATAGATCAAAACATAGCATTTGATGCGCCTGGACCGAGCCCCAGTTCCTGGGTTTCTGTGGAGTCACAGGACAGCCAGACACAGAGAGTTTCTTTTGAGTCATGCAGTTAGCACTGCCGCCAGTTAACCCTTCAGGGTCTTGACCTCCCTTTGCCACGACTCCCTCCTGACAAGAGTTAGAAGGAACAGCATCCTAGACTCCGTGTCCCCAACTTCTTCAATGAGAAAGGAATGGTAGTCTAGTGATGTGGAGTTTGTCTGACCCTGACTCGCTCACCCTTGTGGACTCTGCTGACACCCAGAGGGGTGACTACTTGGGATGGAAGTGCTGTACCTAAAGAAGCTTTGTGTGTGTGTGTGTGTGTGTGTGTGTGCTGCATGCTGGATCCCCTAATTTCAGTGCTGACTGTTCACTACCCCCACTCAGCCTGTAACTTACCAGTTATCCTGCCAACCCCATCAGCAGTCAGCTCGTGCTTTAAAGTAGGAAGTCGGTTTTCAACACAGAGCAAAGCAACTAAAATGGCCCGTGAAAATGGTCTGAAGTATTTCCGACAAACGGCTGAATTAGAATGGGAACAGCCTATGTAAATCGCCACCCCATATTATTTCATGTTAAGGACACGAAAATTACAAACATAACAGCAAATACTGCCACAGACTTCAAGTGTTGACTTAAAACCAGCTGGTGCACCAAGCCAGACTCTCCAGACCTGAAAAGTTCTGGGGACTCAGGTAACAAGATAAACTCAACAGCCTTACTCCTGCATCTCTGAGGTCGCAGCCTAACCGTGAGAGCGAGGCTGTGCTTCTCATCATACCACACTACCCAGAAAGCCCTAGGGCGAAGCACAAACAAGTCTTTCTGGTGACCTGGGATGAACTCTACCGGACGCTCCTCAAGCCTACTTCCCTCTCTAAAGCACACAACGCTGGTGCATTTCCCAGTGTGTAGGGACCGTGGTTGTGAGAGCCGTGGGACTGATTCAATGTGAACAAAGCATCAGGTGCCGTGCCTAGGACGAAGCCACCCCTCATCATATCTCCCGTGCTTCTTCCAATCTCCAACAGTTAGAAGCAAAAGTACCAGAGAATTCCAAGACCCAAGGGATAGCAAAGCCACCAAATAAAAACAGCTCGGAGCCTGGGCTCCAACAGGAATCTGTAACGGGCCACAGAGCAGCACATAAGCTCCCATTACATTAATGCTAACCTGCGGCTTTCTGCTGCCAATCTGTGCTGAGCAACGAGCAGAGAACACTGCTGTTGTTGGCATGATTTTTGGTGAAATATTAATTATGGAGTCTGTGAATTGCTTTCTAGCTCATTTCAAAACCTTATGCCCAATGTTAACATATCCTATAGAACATAAAATCATTAAAAGCAACAAGGGCATTATCAGCGATCTGGGGCACAAACTTCAGAACTCAGAGAGAGTACAGATGAGCACGGGAGAAGGAAAGTTTGGAAAGAATTCAGTGCCAACAAACAGTGGTTAGGTGCTTTCCGCTCTCCAAAGGGTTCATCCAGGGCCATGCCTCTGTCAGACACATGGAAGAGCACTGGGTACATTCTAGGGAGTGATCAAACATGAAGAACTATGCTCGTTCTGTTTCCCAAACCTACACCTTTGCCTCTCCTAGACTGGCTGCAGCTACATCTTCAGCTAGCATGGAGTGCCTCTATCCCGGTGGCCCCCAAAGGAAAAACCTCCTCTGCTGGCCTCTACTTTGCAGCTCCATTGTGCCGAAGAGGAGGATAATCAACTGCTTCACACTTACCCCGTGCTGGAAACAGGATGGAAACGATCTCATTAAAGCCTCCCATCCTTTCCTGAGATAGACACCACTGCTCTCGTCTAACAGACATGGAAGACTGAAGCTCACACCAAATAATTTACCCAACACCACAAAGCCTAGCTAAGTAGGAGCTTCGATGATGCTCTTCATTCGTGCAAAACACCATACCCGATTGGAATTCTCCCTTGAACAGCTAACTGCACCCAGCGAAGCGAGGAGTCTGCTCCTTCTAGCGGCAGAGAGACAACTGCATTTCCAGGTTTTTCCAGCTGGTTCTTAAACAGGTTGGTGTCTTGAAAGCTGCTATAACATAAGCACTTACACAATGGAGATCAGTAAATGCTACAAATATAGCCACCAGGGCTTTTATTCCTCCCTAGAAACCTTACTGACTATGCTTTCCTATCTGACCCCACTCTTCGGTTGAAATTCCAGGAATAGTTAAAAGCAAAATCCCCTTGCAGACTTCATTAACAAAAACTTACAAAAGTAAAGGCCAGTGTTACACAGACAAGAAGGACAAGGAAGAAGCATGTCTCCTTTCATAAGGCTTGAGCTTCTGCTGCCTCCCTTGGGGGCTCTGCAATAGCAAAGGAGAAGCAGACAGGAGAGCAATGCCGGCTTCAGATGGACAGTTACTCAGTTGCAGGTCAGCGTTAAGACAGCAAAGGAGAGAGTTATTGTAAAGCAAGGATGAGGAAGGCATAATAAACCACCTGAGGTAAGTTAGAAAACAGCGATTTAAAAATGATATTGATCTATTTGGGGTTTGTATATGCATATGTGTTTGGGCACGTGCAGGCCACAGCATGCATATGGAGGTCAGGTGACTACTTTAGGGAGTAGGTGCTCTCCTTCTACCATTTGGGTTCTAGAGACGGATCTTGGGTCCTCGAGCTTGGCGGCAAGTGACTTTACCTGCTGAGCCATCCCACCAGCCTGACTTGTTTCTTTAATGAGCAAGCCCACTAACTGCAGTCTGCACTTTAATACAGAGGTGAAGATAATCCCAAACCACATGATGTGTTTCAAAACCAAAGAGGAATATTTGAAATTTTTTTCTTTGATCAGTAGCAAAAGATTTACCTTCATGAATCAAAGTGCCTCTTAATTAGATGGAACACAGTCTGATGTGATACGCAGCAACGGGGCAGAGAAGCTTACGGAATACTTAGGGGCGGTCATACTGAATTTATTCTTTCTTTTTAAGTAAATAATCCACCTATGCAGAAAAATCCTGCATGAAAATAAAGGCATTATTGTTTTAGCTGGTAACCCAGAACTATTCCCAAAGTTGAATGATCATTAGATTCGGTGGAGATGACTTAAAAATATATACGCTGTTATCTGTATTTAGATACACATTCATAAGTCTATGAAAGTATGTGTTTGCCAGAACTGAACCAAAATATTCCAAAAAAACATATGAGCAAACAATAATTATCATGATAATGAAAGGATTCTAAGAAATCTAAGTAAATTTGACCCATGTATAGTAGGGAACAGAAAAACACTTAGAGGATTCCAGACTGACGCAGCTTTAATAGATGCAGCAGGACTTGAAGAGGAAGTCAAGCAGGCTAGTTGCCAAATACTGGCTCTTTGTACAGGGCAACTCCTCTCTACACACCAGAATCCTCATCTGCCACACAGAGGGACTCACAACTGAACTGCTGAGCTCCAGGGATACACAAAGTACCCAACCAAGTACAATGGCCCACTGACAGAGAGACACCAAGCCATCAGAAAGTAAGACACTGGTTTCAGCTTGTCTCAGCCCTGAACTGACTACAAGAACAAGCCTCCAGTTTCCCTGTATCTTAATCTCCAGCCCTTGTTTTTTTCTTTTTTTTTTCGAGACAGGGTTTCTCTGTGGTTTTGGAGCCTGTCCTGGAACTAGCTCTTGTAGACCAGGCTGGTCTGGAACTCACAGAGATCCTCCTGCCTCTGCCTCCCGAGTGCTGGGATTAAAGGCATGCGCCACACCGGCTCGGCTCTCCAGCCCTTTTGATTAGCATAAAGGAACTGGATCTATCTTAGTCCAAAGCTCTGCTGAAGAGCTCAGGGAAAGGGTTAATGAGAAGGCTACCATTCAGCTCAGTCTAACAAGCCCACCTGCCACTGTCCCTGGGAGCTTTCCTGCCCTGGTCAGGAAGAATGCTGGCACCCCCAAACTGCTGCCCTGAGCTTCGGTTAATTGGAAGCTGGATGACAGATGACACCAGGCTTCTGGGAAAGGAAATGAACTCTCCAGCCCCAGCCTGCTGCAGTCAGAAGGAAGGAGGAAAGGGAACTTCCCCAGAGGAGCCCAGTCAAGGCTCCTAGGGGCAGGGAATAAAACATAAATGGAACTCAAGCCACCACCAGAACGTGTCAGGGAGTAAAGGAAACAAGCGAAGCTGAGACTGGAGAGTGTTGTTGGCCCTGCCTGCCAGCTGGCAGGACACCCTGGAAGTGAAATGCGGCCAGCCAGACAGCAGCAAGACAACTTCAGAGGACCATGGCAGCACCAGGAGTCACGGAGACTCTGGGAGTCTCAGGAATTAAGGCAACAGCTCTATGTTCTTTACCAGAAAGCAAGGAAAGGTGAGAAAGCCAGTGTTCCAGGAAGGCCTGGATTGTGCCTGCTAGGGAACGGATCAGAGACATGACAAACGCCATGGGCGGGAAGGAGGCATCAGCAAGAGTCACACTGTCTGAGCTCCGGGTAAGGGCTTCAGATTTCCACTATTTTTGCCACTTGTTCACCCAGAGGAAGTTTCTAGATCTCCATGATAAGGATTTTTCCCCCAATTTAAATTTTCAAAATCATTTCATGTCACTGAAAACATGCCAAACACATGGGCTTTCACACTTCCCACTCATCGAGCACCGAAGCTGCTGTGTTTTCTCCTGCATGTGAAGGAGGGAAGGAGACGGGGCTGGGCGGAACGGATGTGATTTGACAGGAAACACTTCTCGCTCCATCCCTGCACCTGGCCTGTCTGGCCCCATCGCTGGGCCCCAGCTGGCTGCAGCTTGCCCACTGCAAAGGCCCTGTTTCCAGCCAGTTTCCATCACAGCTACAGAGTCATGACTCGCTAGAGAAGAGTCCCCAAGCCTCAGCGAAGATTCTTCTCCCCCAGAAAAGGACTTTATCAAATCCCCAAATTCGTCTATCGATGCGCTCTCTATCTGATCAGTTTGCACACCCTTAGAGGGCACATTCTCCAGAAGGCCACCATCCCCATTCTGCTGCTTTCTCCTGTTTAGTGTCTTCTAGCAGACTGGGAGCTCCTGGGCTAGCTGGAGCCTTGGAGAATAGGGCCCACACCCACTCTTACCTATTCCAATCCCAGCAGAGCCTCTACTCAGCAAGACTTTGCAATGAGAACACCCTTTGAAATCCCTGGTTTTTTTCCATAGGATTTTTTTTTTCAGAGAGAGGAAAGCTCTGAAATCTGGCACTATCTATTAGAAAAGAAAACATATCCAAAGCTCCAGTCCTCCGAGGGAATTGCCAGGACACTGAAGTGACCAGGAGCTCAGGCAGCCGGAGTCAAGGAGAGCCATTGTCTTTTTTGGGAAAGAATGGCCCCACGCACCATGCACTGTCTCCTCTGGCTCCAAATTCAGCAAGCACTTCCCAGACCCGAATTCTGCACTAGGATTACGTGTGGCTGAGAGACAGAGTGAGTTCTACTAGAGTGAATGAACCAAGTAAGGCATTTATTTGTCGTAAGCAACAAGAAGTGTGGAACCAGTACTCACTGCATTAGTGGAGGGTATTTTCTTAAGCTAGCACCCTTGACCTTTATCTCCTGGTAACAAGACGGCTGTAGCACTTATACCCATTCCATGAAGAAAGGAGAGTGAGCAGTAAGTAACCATTGCTTTGGCTGATTTTGTCTTCATTTAGGAAGAGAAGGCCGTCCCTTTAATTTGTGCCTATATATTTATTCTGTGTGTCAAATAGTCTTCCAGGGTATTTCACCCTTTACTCTCTATAGTAAGGGAAGGAACAGACACTGAGTACAAAGACTGTGTGCCATATACACAGATTTACAAATGAAAAGGGCCCTGTGCCCTCCTAAGAGAGGCATATTCGATGGCTCTTGACCTTCCGTGTTCTTAATATGAAGAGCTCTGAAGTATATCCTTGACTCCAGTAAGCTCCTCTGGTTCCCACACATGTTCCCATCCACTTAACATGCAGACACACTTCCATGCATCCTGTCATGATTTCTCCACTACCGCTCCTTGGGGCAGGTGCTAAAAGCTGACGTATGCCTCCACCCCAAATCCTGACTCCCTGTGTGGTATCTAAAGGCAAAACCTTAGCAAGGAGGATTGAGTCATGAGAGCGGGGCTCACATGAAAGGGACTAGAGCCCACTCTGCCATGCAGACGGATGGGCTCTTATCAGATAAAGAACCTTGATCTTGTATTTTTTTTTCCTGGCTCCCAAACTGAGAAATAAAAGTTACGTATGCCACCAGCCCGATATTTTACTATAGCTATACAGCATGGGTAGTGATAAACAGAAAGGGAACACTGCACATAAAAAGAGAAAATCTCCGAGAGGCAGAGTGACTCGTCAAATTCTGCAAGAAGTGGTGAGACCTAGGTCAGACACAGCCTTGTAGTGTCGGTCCCCCGCTCTTCCCACTGCGGCACTCTTCAGTCTTCACATACTACCTACTGCCTGATCCTGCGACTGCCGCCTGCTCATGGCGCTCCTTTTCCTTGTCTGCAGGAGGAACCTGCCTGATCCTGCGACTGCAGCCTGCTCATGGAGCTCCTTTTCCTTGTCTCCAGGAGGAACCTGCCTGATCCTGCGACTGCAGCCTGTTCATGGAGCTCCTTTTCCTTGTCATCTGCAGGAGGAACCTGCCTGATCCTGCGACTGCCACCTGCTCATGGCGCTCCTTTTCCTTGTCTGCAGGAGGGGAATCTGCCTGATCCTGCGACTGCTGCCTGCTCATGGCGCTCCTTTTCCTTGTCTGCAGGAGGGGAATCTGCCTGATCCTGTGACTGCTGCCTGCTCATGGCGCTCCTTTTCCTTGTCATCTGCAGGAGGAACCTGCCTGATCCTGCGACTGCCGCCTGCTCATGGCGCTCCTTTTCCTTGTCGTCTGCAGGAGGGGAAGGCTGGTCATGGAGAATCTATCAAATGTTGACAAGATCGAGAGCCTCTGGGTCTGGCCAGATTCCGTGTCCCTTGCTTGGGTGTTCCCTTACAGAAGAGGAACTAAAACCCAAAGATGGAAAATGTCTTCCTGAGAGCACCCTTATCTGTCTGCCTCACTCCACCCCTTTTCTAGAACTCCTGCTAGGACCAGCTATCCCCAAGGCATTCTGTGGCACAGACGTGTATTGCTCAGGCTAGCCAGACATTCACAGTAGAGCATGTAGGTAACTCCACAGTAGTGGGCCTGTTCTGCTTCCACACAAGACTTTTCAAGGGCTGTCTAATTCCAGATTGCTCTCCCAACATCTGACATGGTACCTGGCACAGTGTGCCATTCTCCGTAAAAAATACTTAGGCAGGTGAATACAGCGCTCCGATCCTTCCTGTTCCGCCTACATTTCTTAATCTTCAACTTCTTTTTCTTTTCTTGTGGTGCTGAAGACTGATCCCAGAGTCTGCTAAGCAAACACGCTGCCTCTGGGCTGCATCCCCAGCAGTGTCTACACGGTCCTTTTCCCCCTCTTCAGAGTACAATGACCATTGAGAACAGACCCAGAAAGGTCTTAGAACAACGTGCAGGCGTGTCAGAGTTTTGGGCATTAGATATAGTCTTTCTGCATTATGTCATGAGAAGGTAAGGAGAATGGGTCCTGAGGGTGAAGTTCTCCTTCCTAGGTTTAATTCACTTAAGAAAGAGAAGCCAGAGGTCCTGCGTCTCCATTCTCCCATGTGAGATCACACAGAAAAAAGAGACACTGTTCATGAAAACTGGCTCTCATAGACCTGTGTGTAGGTACCTTAAACTTGTTCTTTCCAGCCAATAAGAATTCTAGCAGGCAGGACTTGTGTTGCAAAAGGAAGTAGAGAAAATGAAAAAATCAGCCAAAACTCACCCTGGGAGAACCAGGAATGAGCAGCAGGATGGTCTGTGGTGTTCAAGATTTACCCATAGGTCCTCACTCAGAGGATCGGTGCAACAGTCCCCTAGGAGCTATAGTGTTAGCTTCAGAGACTCCCACTTTTTCCTAGAGTGTCAGTGAGCTCTGTAGGCGTGACCCATGCCTTTCCCTGACCCCTAGTACCTGATTATTGCTTTCTTTCAGCACTAACTCATCACATGGATTATGACATATGGCTTTCTTGTACTTCCCAAGGCCCTATGACCTTCTCCCTGGCTCTGATATCTATCTTCCAGGTCTGCCCATGTAGTCCGCAGTGGCTGTTGATGCAGGAAAAGGATGCAGTCGCCATGAGTACCTTAGAATGGTGGTTTCTACCCTCCATGGGCACTAACCCATTTGGAAATCTGATGAAAACCAGAGATTATTGTCCTAGGAAGTTGCACATATACACAGAGCCACAGTATTCTCATGCTATTATTGGGGTTGGACAGAGTCTCCCCAAAGCCCGCTCATAGAGCTAATGTAGGAAATCCCGATCCAGGAGAAGTCATGCATTTATATTTTAGAGATGTGCTCTCTCTGAGAGAAGGCTTCAGTGGCTCAGCCAGGGACCTCCCAGCTTGTCTCTCCCTAGGGAATCATTAGAACAGTGAGAATACACATTGCCTCTTGATCCCTCCCACATCCAAGGCTTTAATGAGAAAAAAAATGGAGTACTTACTGTGAGGCAAGTTGTGGAAAGCCTAGAGCTTGGCATAAATTTTTCTAGAAATCTTATCTTTACATTAACTTGTTAAGCAGATATTATTCCTCTTTGCCACGGGGACTAGTCGGCTTTAGGAAGGTGGGGACTTAGCAATGGTAACACAGTTACAGAGTATAGAATCAAATCCAGACATACCCAAAGTCTACACCTGCTCTTCCCAGCATCACATTCTAGAAACTTCCTAGGGGAACTCGCCTTGAGAAACAAGCAAGGCAAAGCACTGTTCAAAATGCAGTGCTGTTTTCTGAAAGTCACACAGCGCCTGCAGAACTGCAGCTGGGAGCAGAAAATGACCCTGGACCAGTGTGAACCTGGAAATCGCTGTAGGTGACCCTAGGATGGGAAACCCTAGAGAGAATAGAAGGGTGGAGTAGAATAAAAGAATATAAAGGAGTTATCTCTGAAGATACAACGAAGATAATTAGCGGGCAGAGGGAAAACTGAATAGTAAGAGAAAACCGATAAGAGTGTTTCTGATAGTTCTTTTCCAAAGCATAGCAGTACAGGGCGAGAATCTGAGTAGAGGACTAGCCCTGCTGTACCAACTCCCCGAGAAGGCAATGGAATAGACGGTCTTTCTAAATCACCATAGAGATGCTGATGCTGGGCTGGATGCTGATACAGGAGAGCGAGCAGGAAAGATGCTGCCCTTGTTGGAGATACTCTGTAGCTGGAAAGATCAGGGCTAGAGACAAAGACCAGAAATGATGGAATCCAGGAGATAAGGTAAGAGAAATCATGTTAGATTAATTGAAAGAGGACACTGTATTTTGTGTGTTTATTTGGAAACAACACCTGGGCTGGCTTTCTGAGGCCAGAGACCAGGGCTTAATGTGTGAGAGAACTGAACTCACCTTGTGTAGAGGACCTGGAGAAAACAGTCACCTCTCTAATATCCTAGATGGTCAGAAAGATCAAATAAAACCTAATACCATCAAGTACACAGAAAAGGCTCAGCTTGTTACAAATCTACAAGATCCCACATAGTTCAAAGATAGCAGGACAATGCAAGGCAGATTTAGTCAAAGGAATTCCTGTGAATCTATACAAAGAGTAAGCCACGTGCCACAAGAATGTACTTTCCCCCTTTGAGAGGGTCTCACTATGATCGTTGGCAGCATTTTTGTAATAAGAACTAATCCTTGAGCTGGCTCTGATGGCGCATGCCTGTGTTCACAGGACTTAGCAAGTGAAGGCAAAAGAAGGCCAATCTGGCTATATAACAAGACCCTGTATCAAAAAGCAGACATTATAATTCTTAAAATCAATGATACATGTCTGAAGCATAAACAGTAGTTCAATGAATGAAGGTTGGACTGTGTCCTTGGTAGGCGTATGCAGTCTAAATCCAGAACTATCAGATCAGATCCTGGCTCTGCCCTGTAAGGACTGCATGAGCTTCAGAAAGGTACTTATATTCAGCCACAGTGTGCTAGTACATGCTCCTAATCCTAGCACCTGGGAAGGGCTGAGGCAGGAGGATTACTGGGTTTAAGGCTAGCCTAGGCCTTAAAGATCCTGTCTCTATAAAAGAAAACAGCACTCTGTAAGCCTCTGTCTCCTAGCCTAGGAGGTGCGAAGACAGAGCCTGCCGTCTAGTGCTGACGCCTAGCACAGTGCTTGACATATCTCCAGGCAAGGCGAGCAAGCAAGCATTCTGGGTTAGCAGTGACAGCAGCACTGATAGATGCCGCCACGTGATAAAAGACAATTAAGCCAATGAAAACTAATTCCCGCAAATGTAAGTATAATGAAATATGTCTGCGGTGTGTTTTGCTTTAAAATATTACTAAGTAGGTATGATTTATTTTTGTCACACAAACATTTACGTATTTCTATTCATATATTTCATATGTGTATATATTTGGGTCTTAAGAAATGAAATGAAGACTTATAAATAAATAACCAAGGAAAAATTATTTTTGCCTTCAGAAATAAGGAAAAGACCTACTTGAATTTGAATACACACATACACACACACACACACACACACACAGAGAGAGAGAGAGAGAGAGAGAGAGAGAGAGAGAGAGAGAGAGAGAGGGAGGATGTGCTCCTGAGGAATTTCTTTGATGTAAGCTTATTTTAAAAAAGACTGTCTCTCCTGTACCCTGTTTCACCCCAACCTTCCCCCTTGATCCCATCTGAGCACTTGGATTTCAGCTGGAAAGGACAGCAGCCTCCACTGCTATCAGCACTATGGACAATAACTACAGCAAGTCCTAGCTGGAAGAGCACATCACACACCCCCTTTAAAACCACCTCTGCCCAAGCTGTGAATCCAAGATAGACTCCGCTATAGCTCACATTTCAGTCCGACACAAAATGCCTCCGGAGGCCAGGAATAAACAGAAAGCAGGGAAGCTTGCTTCAGCCACACTCCGCAGGTAGAGTGACATGCGAGACAGGCGGGGCATGGCAAACACCGTCCTCTGAGTGGACATACAGGGAAGGAGCTCTGAGTTCTGCAGAAAAAGCCAGTGGTGAAAGAAATGTCCCCGGCTCCCTCCCTCCCTGCTCCCAGGAGCTCTTCCTTCTCTCAAGGCAAAGGAGCACTTCTGACAGGAACCAAACAATTCTGAGCATACTGGTGTTGCAGGTGAGTTGGACGCCAGGGTCTGAAATTAGATTTCTGGCTGGTTGGCAGGCATCTGTAGGCCGCGGCAGCTGTCCTTTTGTAGAGAAACATGGACAAAGCACCCCGGGCTCTGCTGCTAAACTCAGCTCCTCATTGTTACCCAAATAATAGAGCCAAGAGGTGACTTCCAATAGAGGCCAGGATGGGTTCTTGTGGAGCCGAAATACATGCAGAGTCCGTGATTCGGTGAGACTCTGCTCTGAGGCTTCCCTCCAGGGCTGGTTGGGTAAGGTGAGTGATTCCACATGGTGATGGGCCCAGAAAGGGAAGACTTCTTTCCATCTTCCCACCCTGGCCAGGAGAAGGAGCCATGAATGTGAACAGGCTTTATTGTAGCTTTCAGATAGTCTGGCTTCCCAGGAGGCCCCACCACTGGCAAAGCACCCTATCTGCTCCATGCTTTGGTCCTTCAGTGCTGATCCCTGCAGCCTTATCAGGTTAGAGTGGACAGCTTCTGGAGAACAGATCACAGAGAAGGGCTTTTCCTTCCTCTGTGAGAGAAAGAAAGAGGCCTTGGGACATCTGGTAAGCTCTCTCCCTCTTCTTGGGTAAGCTCCAGAAGAGAAGTTCCATGACACAGAGTTTTGTAGTGCCTCCACACCTGAGGGTGCATGCTCGTCTCGAGTTCTAACCTCCTCCAAGTCTGCTCCCTGAGTCTCTGCTAACAGTAAACAATCAACATTTCAAGTACATCCCAAAGTCATTTGGGGACACAAACATTTTGCACCAATATGCAACTATTCCCCCGACACACTTAGTGCTTCCCTCACCCATTCTCCCTACCATCATTACCTTCTCTTCCTAAAAATACGCATCAGTCAGTTCCGAATCCTCAAACGTGTGTCCCTCACAAGCATCCTTCACATCTTCAGAGCACACAACCTCTCCTCCCGTGATGCTGCAGAGAAGAGCCTGCCCAGGAAGGGAATGGGGCCAGGCTGAAATCGGAGAAGCAGCACTGAGCTATACCCCAGCACAGTGCCCTTGGGTTCAGCTGCACCAACGGATACATTTCCACATATAACACGGATTCTAACTCTCCTGTTCTCAGAGCGCAGATTGTTTGTGCGTTCAGTAGCAGAGAGACAAACTTATAAGGCCAGGTGACAGCCACCTCATTCATGGAGATTCTTCACCTCTGTACTCACCTGGGAGAAAATGTTCATCTTGTAGGGGAATAAATAAGACTGTGTAACTCTTCTGAATGCTGTATTTCACTCCACAAGGCAGGAAATAGTACAGGTTCCCAGCCTGCCTACCGTAGCAGGACTAACATGGCTGCTACTAGCCTATACCTCCCCTTCTCATGAAGGGTTTTTCTTCTTCTCCAGGCCCATGGCTCACTTACTATTCAGATCATGTCGCAAGAAGAGACTTGGGGATCAGTCAGGCTCATATTGATCTCCCCACGTTTTTTATTGCACTCCCAGTCTGGAGACTTCGCCCAGCAATTGACTTCTTTTGATTTCCCTTTTCTCTGACTGCTTCATTCACGCCCTCTTGGCTTCTAGGTACCTCTACTCCCATGTCTCCTCCCCCTCTCTCGAAAACACAGCCCCCACAAGCCCTCAGTCCATGGCTACAGAACAACCAAATTTAGAGACACAGACGCAAAACCTAATTGGCACACTCCTTTTGGAACACAGAATCTCCTGTCAGAATTCTAGCTTCTTAGTCCATAAGTTAAAAGTGATGTTATAAAGAATTCTAAATTAGTGAGATGCTGATGATAAAATGCCAAGCTAAAAGACAGAATGCAAAAAATAGATACACTTTGTGAGCTTAACTATGTAAAAATGGCATAAAAATATTGGGAAAGTGGAGAAAAAGAAAATGCAAAATCTAAAGGAAAATACGTCAAAGGTTAAATTTTATCAAAAACAAGTTGGACTGTAGAAGACTGCATCTTTTTCATTTATTTTTATTTCTTTTAGAAGTGCCCCAAACTGCAGTTTAAAGCATTCCAGAATGAATGCTAAATTGGACTCTATGTGTAGAGAAAAATCTGTGTGCTTAGGAACACAGAGCTGTGGGTGTCTATTTAAATCAGGAGAAATATTAAGCAGGCATATTACTCAGGGTCCAAGCAGAAAAACAAAAATTACTCCAGGAATTAAAAACAGGAAGTCCAGTGTAGGAAACTGGTTGCCCAGGTCATGGGATGGAGGAATATCAGCAGCCAGGGCTACACTGTGGAAGTTACAGCTGCAAGAGCGTAGCCTTGTGTCTACACAGAAAATGGGGGATCTGGGAAGGCCCCCCTTTCTTCCTATTGTCAACATTACACCAGTGCCTCCACCCACTAAGATCACCCAGGAGGCAGTGGTCAAGGAGCCTACGAGGTGTAGTCTACAGGGGCTGACACCCAGAAAAGGAGAAGTTGGGAGACGTCTCTGAAGACAAAGCCATTTGAAGTCGGCATGAAGGGAGCAAAAGTGGGTCAATTATCAAACAGATTCTGGGTTAAAAGTTCATGAAGAAGTGCCCGTGCTGGCAATCTTCTGAAGATAACGTTTATACATATGAGATACAAGACAAGTGAAATCGCTCGTTCACGCTTGACTGTGTATTAGTCTATATGGCACCATCCAGAGCACAACTGAGTGTCCCTCAGACATTTGTTTTCTGACAGTTCTAGAAGGTGGAACTTCAAGATCAAGATGCAATCAAGTTTGGTTTCCTCTAAGCCTTTCTCTGGCTTGCAAACAGTTGGCATTTGTACCCTCAACCTCCTTCCCACTGAGACCATGCTCTTCTATTAATAAGGACATCAATTATATTGGGTCAGTGCCCACTCTAACAGTCTGATTTCAATTCAATAACCTCTTAAAGGCTGCACCTATAAATGTGGCTGAATTCTGAGCCATGGCTTCTGCATATGGATCTAAAGGAGACATGATTTAATCCCTAACAATCAGTGTTCTGTTCTTGACCTTCCCAAGTGACTAAAGAGTCCTCTGTGGTCACTTGAAATCATACCCCACCTAGAGATACAGTTTTATCCGGTAGGATACATTAAATTTAAATTGTTCACTGGTTCTCTGAGTAAGAAACACTCTAACTCCCGCCCCCTTCCATCTAGATAGGTCTTCATGATTCACATAGCTAAGAGAATGTAGCAGACAGAATAGTAGGGGATCTCTGAGGCCTTAAATTCTTTGTCTAAGAGCCTAAAAGAACTAGAGAAAGCCAACAAGCTCTAGAGAGGTGTGACCCCACTGATACCACAATGATGTGAAGAGGCCCAGGCATGGTATATAGAAAGATCATACAGAGAGAGAAAGATGGCCAGTCAGTCAGCTGATTCCGTCCCAGTACCAGATAATGTTGCAGGAAAACAAATAATGGATATTCTGGCCCCAGGAAGCACAGTGTAGGAGAAGGGATACCAAGGAGTAATTTGGTTTATGAAATGTGTAGTGGTTTTTGACCCCATCTCCAGACATACAACTTCTGAAACCCATGGGATGATCCTCTAGACAGCTCTAGAAGAGGGAGAGCTATTACCAGAAAGATCATAGAATGATTAAAGGATTGGGACTTTTAGTCCAACCAACCCTGGAGGGAAGTAGGGAGAAAGTAGCCGAAGGTTAAGTTAATCACCATGGCCAATGATTCAATTAATTGTGCCCATATGATGACGCTTACATAAAAGCCCAGGATGACCAGTCCAGGATGCTGCTACACAGGAAAATATGTGGGGGTTCTGGGACAGTTTTACACTCCTTTCTCAGGGCCTTGACCTATTCCCCTCTTCTATCTGGATGTTCACTTATCTGCAAAACCCTTTGTAGTACCCCAACACAAGCACTTCCCTGTGTTTTTCTCTTGTGGACAGAGCTAAGAAGGTCCTAAGAACTCCAATTAACAACTAGGCACTCAGAAACACAGGTTCCAACTTGGGGGTTCCAAGTAGCATTTAAAAGAATGCACTTATGGATCTAAGTCTAAGTTTTATGATCTGTTACTGTCTCCAGGCCAGACTGTGTCAGAACTTAATAGAATTATGGTGTACTCTAGAGAACAGAATTAATTTGGCTGCTGGTAGAGAGAAATACCCGCATATATTGGTGACTTGAAGTAAAGTATTCTATGCCAAGTATAGTATGATATCTCTGTTATAGCTACAGGTATAACTGTAGCTCAGACACATGGCTCCATGTATATGCTCTAACCCATGTACATACTTACTACCTTCAGCTATTGAAGCCCACAGGCCTTGTGAGCACAGAACCCCCACATATTTTCCTACTCTTCTAATTCTTTTTTTTTTTTTTTTTTTTTTTTAGCCAAAGGACATACTTTATTAGCTCCTGAATTCTAGTTCTCCTTCTCCTGTACAGTTTTGGTTCCACGTAGTCGCCCAGTCCGGCGGGCAGCAATGAGACCCACTTTGCGTCCAGCAGGGGCATCTCTTCGGATAGTGGACGGTTTGCCAATGTGTTGATGGTTACCACCTCCGAAGGGATGCTCTACAGGATTCATGGCCACACCACGTACGCGTGGCCAGCAGTTCCTCTTGGCCTTGTACTTGTGGTAGGCACGGCCAGCCTTCCAGATAGGCTTGTCAATTCTGCCCCCACCAGCCACAACACCAACGACAGCTCTGTTGGCTGAGGAAATGACCTTCTTGGACCCTGAAGGCAGCTTCACTCGCGTTTTCTTGGTCTCCGGATTGTGGGAGATGACTGTGGCATAGTTCCTGGAGGCTCGTGCCAGCTTGCCCCTGTCCCCAGGCTTCTCCTCCAGACAACATACGATAGTACCTTCAGGCATGGTGCCCACGGGCAGAACATTGCCGATATTCAGCTGGGCCTTCTTGCCGCAGTACACAAACTGCCTGGTGTGGATTCCCTCTGCAGCGATGAACAGCTCCGTCCGCTTCTTAAACCGGTAGGGATCACGAAAAACCACTTTGGCGAGGGGAGCGCCGCGACCGGGGTCATGAATGATATCCTTTACAATGCCCTTAATGTAACCGTGCCGCTCCGCGAAGTCCACAGCTCGCAGGCGCGCGGCGCCCTTACGGTGTTTCACGTGCGCGCGGAACACAGAACCGGCGCCTTTCCTCTGCCCTCGGATCACACGGCCCATGGCGGCGAGTCTGCCGGCAAGCACGGCCGAAAGAGGAAATACGCGGCGAATTCTTGACCCACAAAATCACAAGCCCAATAAAGTGGGTTTCTATACACCACCATGTCCTGAGGTCAGCAATAGACAAGGGGGCTCTGGTCGGCATTGAGTAGCCTCTGAGATAATCTGGCTAACCCCCAACGTCACATTGGACTGTGTTCCAAGTAATGCCCATGGATAAATGCAGCACTGGTGGAACAGAAAGGGGGGAAGAGGAGGCCTTAAAATGTCATTGTTCAGACACATAATTCCTTGGGAGGGAAGGCCGGAATCCCTGGAAGGGATTAGAGGCAATGCGGGGAGGCCAACCACAAATCTCCCTGTATGATTCGACTTCTCTACCAATATATCCTGGTGTCCTCTGCTGTCCCTGCCCTTTTCTTCACCCTAGGCCTTCATCACTTCCCACTGCTTAAAAGTTCATTTCTGGAGAAACAGTGTGACCTTGACTGATCCATCTTCGGAAGGGCAAGTAGTCTGGCAAAGTATTTTGTAAAGTTCTGTTTAAAAGTGTGTGTGTGTGTGTGTGTGTGTATTCTTGTTTATATGCCGTTTTGTACACAAGCTTGGATATCTTCTTTGAGCAGCAAGAACAAGATGGTTAATAGGAAAAACAACGCTACCTCCTATCCCCAAGTCCATTTCCAAACTCCTGACATAAATGGTATGCTCTGAGGACACAAGGTGACATCATCTGCAGCACGGTATTTTCTTTTCTTTTCTTTTCTTTTCTTTTCTTTTCTATTCTTCCTTCCTTCCTTCCTTCCTTCCTTCCTTCCTTCCTTCCTTCCTTCCTTTCCTTTCCTTTCGGTTTTTTGTTTGTTTGTTTACAAGGTAGGGTTTCTCTGTGTAACAGTCCTGGCTATCCTGAAACCACCTCTGTAGACCAGGTTGGCCTCGAACTCACCTGCCTCTGCCTCCCAAATGCTGGGATTAAAGGTGTGCACCACCGATGCCCAGCTGATATTTTCAAATGTCAACATTATGAGTGCTTGGGTAGTGTCTCAATGCACTCTCTGTTCCATGCTTAGATTAATCACCATGTTCAGTCTTCCCGGGAGCTAGAGATATATAGCAAGAAGACCATAACTTCCACTGCTGGGAGTCCACAGGAGTTAGGGGACAGTTCTTCAGGGTTCCCCATATTTTTGCATGTCTTATAAACAGCTTTTGTTCCGAGCAGCAGCCTTGAGAGATACAGATATCATTTCCCTCTGAGTCAGAAGCCAGGTTTCTGCTGGCAAATACAGCAAATGTAACACTCCCACTGAGACAGAAGCAGGCTGGTCTCAACCGTCTATAAGGCTGCAGTCTCCTAAGGTTGGGTCACAATGAGGACCATCACTGTACATACAGTGTGTACCTGGTCCCTGAAAATGAACACAAAGAGGCTGGAATTCATGCTGCCTGTTTGCCATGAGTGGTCTTGCCTTGGACAGTGGTCTAGGATTCTCAAGTTGTCTGCCAGAATCCATGAAGCTGGCAAGCTAACTTCTTAGCCTGCACCTCAGTAAGATCCCAGAGCCTGACACTTCACAGCTCTGGACACCAGGAGCCAGAGAGCACACCTCCCGCCAACACCTGCTCCAGCTCACACTCCCTGTCCAAAGTGCTTCCGTCTCTTGATTACAAACCCCACTGCCTGTGCTGCCACCGTCCAAGAGCAGCCGAAGGTAAATGTAATTAAGTGACTAAGTCGAGTGCGAGAGACCAATTTCTGTCAGAGCCAGCCATGCTGAGGGGTAATGATATAGTAACTACAGCAGCATTTGTAGGAAGAGAAATCTTTTCAGAGATGTCTTTTTCCTGCAAAGTGTTTCTCTGCCACCACCTTTGCCCTCACAGCCATTTTCGTGCTGCCTGAAATGTTCACATCCTCTAACCCAGCTGCTACTGCAGAACCTGAGCTGTTCCGGAGACATTTGGTAACATGCAGATTTCTGCCCCTTTCTTAGACCTACTGGACTGTCTCTAGGAGAGAAGTCCAGCAACTTTTAAACAGCTCCAGTATGCTAACATTTGTTCTCAACCCTGTGGGCTGAACCCAGGCCATGGGTGAACACACAATACACAGGCTCCTGCCTGGACAGTCTTGCTGTTTAATTCTGGAGTGAGGCACAGGGTGGGTTTATGGTTGATATTGGTGCTTACTTGGCTGTTGATTATGCTTTGTGTCATTTTGAGAGGTTTGAAAAATCCTTTCCCCAGGAGATTCCATTTGTAGCTAGGGTTGAGGACCTGTAGTTTATCCACACTGCTGGGAAGTGCATCCTTGGAGGGTTTTCTCCCAGTATCCCCCTACTCCAGCATCCTGTGCATCTTTCAACAAATTCATTGAGCCTGCAACACATGAGTGAGGTCAAGAATTTGCATGCCTGGAATCCATGTAAAAAGCCAGGTGGGTGTGGCAGCCTGCCTGTGATCATAACATGGGCAGGAGGCAGAAACAGATGACCCCGAACTAGCTCAAAGGGGAACCCGGCCTCAATATAGTACATATGGAGATCAAGGTAGACACCAGTTGTTAAATGAGGTTTCTCAACACTTAAGTACACACATGTACCCACTCATACATGTACACCCACTCACATGTTAAAATACACGCACAGGCATGTACTATACACGTGCATGTCCTAAACACATATGCACACAATTTTTTTTCAGAAGAATTCCTCCTACCTTATAGCTTTCTAATGAAGACTTACAATAAAAATCTACTGCCATGCTGCAGAATGAAGGGCCTGTTTCCTTGACTCCACACTGGCAGACCAGTAATCCATTTACAGCTCATTGATCCTGTCAGTCCATGTGTGCCTTCCCAAAGACATCTTCAGAAACAACTGAGTTTCTCCCAGCCTGTTAATTACTCTGTCATTCAGCCTGCCCATCATAGCCCCCAGCACCAAATCCTCGGGGAGGAAGAAACCCGGATGAAGACATCCCTATACAGCAGATGTTTGGTAACAGGTTGAGTCCAAAGTTTCTGGAGATCCTTGTCCTGACTCCCCCTCCTTGTCAGGATGGGTACTCAGGAAAACATGTAATTCTTATCTTGAGGTCAACTCCAGCCTTGCAGAGCTGATGGGGAAACCCTGCCTCCCTCTGTTCTTAAGAGTGAGGCTTGGGTATGTGGACCCCTGCAAATAGACGACACTTGCGTACTTGCTCGAAGGTACTCGTAGGTTGTTAGGGAAGAAAAGGTATTAGTGTTGTTACCCAGCTGTGGACCCCACTGGCTGCAACACTAACCAGACAAGTAATGTCATTCTGGCATGACTGCTGGGTGGGTAGCAAGAGCTTACTGGTTAGCTCAGAGACCCGATCCATGAGAGGGAATACACTCCTACTACTGCAAATAAACCCGGACAAGGGACTTATGCCTGGGGATGTCACAGGTCCTAGTGAGGAATGTACCACTGACGGTTTGCAAAATGGACGTGCAGTAAAACTGCCTTCTAAATATTTATGTTTATACCTACAGGCTAATGCTGCTCTCAACCTGTGTCCGAAAAGCTTTCAGTGGCAACCATTAATTCATGGAGTCACAACTGGTCAAAGTGCTGAAAAATGGTGGCTGTTGAGTAGTAAGCTATAAATGGGACATGGATATCACCCTTCCAAAACCCAGGGAACATTGCAGAAAGGGGGAAGAAAGACTACAGGAACCAGAAGATAGAAATGCTATGAAATGTTGGATATGGCAGGGCCACCGTGATCATGATTATGAACATAGCGAAGCTGTGGATACCTGCATAAAAGTGTAAGGCACAACAATATAAAAGTGTGGGGTGGGACTAGTGGGAACACAGCAGGGGTGGGAGAGTGTAGATGGAGGCTGCTCATTCATTCCCAGCCGCCCAGACCCAATATAATCTCATGGAAACTGTATTAATTAAAACACTCTTTGGCCAATCACTTAGGCATGATTGCTAGCTAGCTCTTATATCTTAAATTAACCCATTCCTGTTGTTTTATATTTCACTATGAGGCTCATGGTTTACCGGTAAAATTCCCAGGGGTCTTTCTCCTTCAGCAACTACATGGCATCTCTCTGATTCCACCTTCTTTTCTCCTCTATCTGTGGTTGGAATTCTGCCTTGCTCTATTCTGCCCTGCCAGAGGCCAAGGCAGCTTTATTCATTAACCAATAAAAGCAACACATATACAGAAGGACTTCCCACACCAGGAGAGAGTGAAGAAAGAGTAATGAGGGGTGAATGTAATCCTAATGAATTATATACATGTCTGACATTGTCCAAGACATAAACAATGATATTTGTTTCTTTCAAGAGGTAGACACCTAGATGTGGCAGCACACATTGTAATCTCAGAATTCTAGCACTCAAAGGCTGAGGCACCCCTCCCTATGCCATGGAAGTAGAGATGCATCTCTAAAGCCAGGACACAGGAGACACAGTTTAGTGACCAAGAGCACTTGCTGTCCTCACAAAAGATTGAGCTCAGCTCCTGGAGCCCAGATGATCAACACCATTTGTAACTCCAGTTCCAAAGAATTCAATGCCTTCTGACCTCTGTAGCACTAGGCATGTATGTGGTGCATATACACA
The DNA here is from genome assembly GCF_037038515.1 of Microtus pennsylvanicus. Lineage (NCBI taxonomy): Eukaryota > Metazoa > Chordata > Mammalia > Rodentia > Cricetidae > Microtus > Microtus pennsylvanicus. The sequence goes on along the minus strand of NC_134579.1, from coordinate 60,455,977 downwards.
CATGTAGGCAAAACACTCCATCTCAGTTGAGGTTCCTTTTGCTGTGAAGAGACAACATGGCCACAGCAGCTCTTATAAAGGAAAACATTTAATTGGGGCTGGCTTACAGTTCAGAAGTTTGGTTCATTGTCATCATGATGGAAACCATGGCAGCACACAGGCAGACATGGTGATGGAGAGGTAGCCGAGAGTTCTAAACCCAGACTGGCAGACAGTAGGAAGACACTGGTCCTGGCTTGAGCATCTGAGATCTCAAAGCCCGCCCCCCCAGTGACACATTTCCTCCAACAAGGCCATACTTTCTAATAGTCACTCCCTGTGGTCCTACGGGGACCATTTTCATTCAAACCACCAGGGACCATTTTCATTCAAACCACCACATACTCATAACTATTAAATAAACATACAAAATCAAATAAAGTTAGTATAATCTACACCTTCTAGATCCTAATTTCTGTTTATTCAGAACTATAGCCTGGCCAAGGCAAGCTCTGACCAGTGCTGCCTCATCATCAAGATCAACCTTTAAAGTAAATCACCAGCTTGTTCTCAAAAGGATCATTTAGCCTCACTCCTCTCTACCTTTCCACGCTGACTCCATAGTTACCTCTGTCAAAACCTCCACAGAGGGACTACATACTCACGCTTGGAGGACTGATAAGCCTCGAGATGAAAATGTCTTACATCAGAGGAATAAGAGACTATGTGGACACTTCTGAGATGGGCAGAGTCCCTAAGGGATTGAGAGACAGATTCCGCTCCTGGAGACAAAGGAGTGCATTTATTAACCTTAGCTCCAGCCCAGTGAACAGAAAATCCATGGGAAGCTGAGCGGTCTTGTCACTTACTCACAACAGACTTGGACTGGATGGTATGGACTCAGTGTTGTGTAAGACAAAGTCTCTTCTCTCCAGCTCATGAAGGAAACTGCTTATTAAGGGGCCTTTGAAAATAGGCCATGTCATTCAATTGCTAAGCACAGTTCTAACCATCTTTTAAAAATTAACTAATCAGTTGTTACTACAACCCAGTGGAGGTGGTCACTGGTTTTCACCTATGGACACAGAAAGGGAGTAGTGGAACTTAGTCCATTTTGGTGATATACCAAAGTAATTCAGTGTGGGTAATTTATAAAAACTGAGAGTTCTTTTGCCCACAGTTCTCTAGAGGCTGAGAAATTCAAGCACGCCGCCAATACCTATTGAGGAGCCTCATTCTATGTTATAACATGGTAGAGAAGGGTTGCTTAGCTCAGGTCTCTCTTCCCTTGCCTATGAAACCACTAATCCCATCAAAAGGTCCCCATATGCATGACAATATCTTCCCTATTTAACTTCTTCAAGTATTACAATCAAACACATCCACTGTGTGAATGTGGGAGTTAGGTTTCTAAGGTTTTAAGGGGCACATTTAAACCATGGTAAGAACCAGGATTCAACATAGGGACTCGGGCTCTGGAATCCAAGTATCTAACCACTTGGCAAATGTCTCAGAAGATCAATGGCAGCAAGCGCTCAGGGATGCTGAAATTGTCGAAGACAACTCTGTAAGAGGCAGTGCTGCCACTGCCCAGAAGAGACCCACGGTTCCTCTTCAGGAATGCTCTCTGATTGCACACGCCTTGTTTTTCTCCAAGGAGACAGCCATAAGAAACAGCCATTCTCATGACTGAAGAGCAGATCCCACAGGTCTGCCTCCGGTTCCCAATACCCAGACCCACCCAGTGCCTGCGGGACTGAATCTGCTTTTCCAACAGTCACAGCAGCAGGTGATGGACTGTGGGCGGGAGAGGGGCACTGCCTGCACCGCAGAGCCGGTGAGATGGGAGGCTGGGGCTGATACTAAGCTCCTGGAATGCCCTGGGGCTTTGCAAACCTCTTCTCCGCATCCCTGGCCCAGGGTGTGAGTTTATGAGGCAGCTCCTCCAAGCAAGGCAGACGGTGCTGGTACTGTCGTTCCGGGCATGCTTGGGTCCACAAAGTGCAAATACTGAAGCAGCTGGTAGACAGTGGGAGAGGGAAGCAGACCTGTGGGGTCTGCTGCTCCTGAGCCATGAGAATACCTCTGAGCCAGGTTAGGAGGGGCAGAGGCAAAGTCTCATATCATTAGAGTTAAGACCTACAATCAAGTTTTTAAAAAAGGCGCGTACAATCAGGGAAGACTCCTAACAAGGACAGATGGGTCTCTTCTGGGCAGTGACAGTACCACGAAGGAGGACAGACCCCTGTGAAGGTTCCAGAAGCACACAGAAGAGCTCTGATTAGAGCTTTGAGATACAGAAGTGGAGGAAAAAGGTGAAACCCAAGTGTGTGTCTTCTCCAACTGTGGGTGTGAGAAGAGTAGACAAGCAAGGCTGTGGCCTTGAGTGTGAGTCCTCGCTTTTGTGGCATGTTGAAACATTTTTTAAACTCCAAATCTGGAAACAACGGCAGTGGCTAGCTAGGCACAGCTAGCACCGTCTCCTCGCTTAAACACATGCACACAGCTCACCGTCAACAGCTTCCCTTTCTAGCTCAGCTCTGCCCATATCTCAGACTTATAAACTGAGTTCCGAGGAAAAGGGGGCCACAGATGAGGATAGATTTTACAAGGCTGGTCGATTAGGACTTTGGGGGGTACAGAGTGAAACCGTGCAGATCTGGAGTCCAGTTTTCTTGGGCAGTCTTTAGCCATCTTACAGCCATTTATGGTTCGCTCTATGTCCTAACATCCTTTGGGAATGTAGTAACAGACCCACTGGCTTCCACCCACCCCAAAGCTGAGAATGTCATCACAGCATTGAAAACCTACAGCAGTGTTTACCCCACTTTCCCTGAAGTTCCCACCAATGTATTTGAAAAGTCCCTTGATTTTTTTCTTGTAATTATTAAAAAATGTCCCCCAAAAAAGCCCCTGTTAGAATGCTAGAATATTTGAGGTAATCTGAAGTTGCACTCAAAAGCCAAGATCCTTCATATTTGGCTCAATTATAAACTGTGGAACTGTTTTTGCATTAATACACCATTACTATACTATTACTATATACATATGTATCTCTATTCATTCAACAACCGCTCAAGGTAGGCCTACTCTGTGTCAGAAGCCAAAGACCCACAACTTCAAGGGAAATGCATAGTTCCGCACTTCAAGGGCTCTCTGGGCAAACAAATAAAGAAGCAGAGCATAGGTGTGAGCCCTGCAGCTGTAACCGGTGAGATGGTAGCAGGGCTGAGTGTAGGAGGCTCTGAAAAGCTTTCAGGGGAGCTGAGGACTCGCCTGGGTCTTCGTGAGTATACAGTAGGGAGAGAAGCCGGGTAAGAGGAAGAAGCACAGCTGCCTTCCTTCGGGGTTGGAACAAGAGTGAAGCTTGGAGAGTTAGGGAGGGCTCTGCTAAGAAATTCATTCCACAGAACCACTGAGAAATTCAATGACCTGAGATCTGTTTTTCCAAAGCAACTGTAATGCCAGATGGTTAGACAGACCTAGTGTTCTTGTAAGCCCTTCATTCTCATCAATTCTTCCAATCCCTACAAGAACCCATGAGCCTGCATGGTAATTATCCTCACCTTAAAGACGGGGATTTCCGGCACAGACATGCTGACCCGTCTGGAGTCACGGGGCTACTAAGAGGCAGAGGCAGATAAAAACGCACGTCCATTGGACTGCTGCAGCCAAGTGCTCACACTGGGGTTTTCCATCCATCCTCATATCCTTCCCCTTTCCATCTGAAAACTCAATCCATCCTAAGGAGCAGCTCAAAATAAAGCCCCCTCCACTCCCTCTATCCCCCCAGTATATACGTGGGGCTACAGTGGTGCTCATCACACATTCCGATTTGTTTGCATTGCCATTGATCAAAAAGATGGTGAGATCTTAAAGGCATAGGCCAGTTGTAACTGCCCAGCCCTCCTCTCCCGCAGTCCCCACGAGAAAGGTATATCAGTAGTCACTTGTCCATTGTCATGACCACACTGCACACTACCCAGCTGAAGGGAAGAACCATTTATTTTGGTTCATTTATTAAGTCATGCTTTCTGAGGCTTTCAGTCCACTGTGGCGAGGAAGGTATGCCACAGTAGCTCAGATCACGGTGCTGGGAGGGCATGGCAGAGGCTGTTCACATCATAGCGAACCAGGAAGCAGTGAGAGCATGACCAGAACCAGATTCTGGCATTCTCATCGAAGGCCTGCCGCTAGAGACCTACTTCTTCCAGCCTGGATCCACATCCTAACAGTTCCACGGCATGTCAAAATGATTCCACCAGCTGGGGAATAAGCCTGCAAAATGTGAATCCATGGGGAGACATTTCCGATTCAAATCAGAACAAAGGTGTCTATTAACAAACATAAAACTGATGAAATTTTACAATAAAGATGCTCCACGTACTAGCTTCTGGAACCACCATGATTGGGTACCACAGCCTGGGTGTCTTAAACAACCAAAATTTATTTTCCGCAACTCTGAGAGATTCAAGTCCAACATCAAGCAAGGTGGGTTTCCTCTAAGGCCCTTCTCCTTGGCTCGTCAGTAGCTGCCCCCGATTTGTGTGCTTACAGTGCTGTGTATCCTGTGTAAGCCTCTGACATCCACCCTAAGAACCTCATTCTCAAATAATCACATCTTGAATGGACTTATCAATAAATAGAGTCGCACACTGGGGTAGCAGGGGCTAGGACTTTTAACATTATGAATTTTAGGATCCAATTCAACCCATCACACCCTTTCCTTAATACACAAATACTTAACGCTTTGACCTTTCCTGTTCCTATTCCCCACCGCTTTTTCTATGCGTGTTTTATATGCAGTACTAAACTGTTTAACGAGAGGGAACATGTGTGAAGATGCCGTGTTGGTCAGAATGGATGAGCAACAGAAGGAATTTAAGCAGAAGGCACACATTTCAAGACTGGAGGCTGATCACTAGGCAGTTAAAGAGGCCTAGACGAAACCAGAGACAATGAAACACAAGATCCTGTCATTTCCAAGTTCTTAAATGTCCTTTGGGAAAAAAACCCCGAGCCAAGTGCCAGGGATGTCCTCCACTTGTGTGCCTGCCAGGGGACTTCTTCACCAACAGAAAACGGCAATTGGTGATTCCGCTACCTAATACAGTGGCTTCTCCTTGCTTGCTCCCTTTCTTGGCTTTGCTGAGGTAAGCTGCCACACTAGAGGTCCTCAGAGCAGGGAACAGAGGTCCTAAATCTAAAGCTCCTTGGTGGGCTGCCAACAACCAGTTAGTGTGTTAGGGTCTAGGTGACACTTTCACTGAAGTTTAACAAGAGACCATGGAGTAGAGGAGCCAGTACACTACATCTGGATTCTTGACCCCAGGAGCTGTATGTCAAAAAAATGTGTTGTTTAAGAATTCTTTTTTTTTTACAACACCAGATAGCTACTATGTGTTCCCTAGAACTCCGCCCCAGACCCCAAATATTTGCAACCCTGTTGTTTTGAGATACAACCAACATTTTCCAGCATCTATGTGTATATTTAATTCTCTCAGGATAATTTTGTCTTGCATAAATTTTCATCAGATTACTGTTGCTTAGCGCAGGAGGACAGTCATCACAAGGCCAATAGGAAAGCATCCAAGCTTAGAATAAAAGCGAGACTTCTTTTGGAACCCAGGTCCAAAACACTCACAAACGCTCACCCTCAACTCCTCCTTCTCCTTCTTCCTTTCTTCCCTGTCGTATCCAGCACCCATGTCCACTGTGGGCAGGGCTGACATGGTAAATTCACACATATCATCAGCACAGCCACCTCTCCTTTTAGCTCCAGTTCTTTCCAAACTATCTCAGGAAGGGTTTTCGTTTCTCTCCTCTCTACTTTGTCATCCCTGCTTAGTTCCATTTTAGGGCCAAAAAGAATCCTAATCGTTGCTGCTAACCATTTACACCTGCAGCAGGAGAAGGGCGCCTGCGCATTTTGAAGTAAATTAGAGCTATAAAGAACCAAAGCCAGCAGCTCAGAAGTCTTAAAAGCACCCCGAAATCAACATCAGAGCCTCTACCGACGTCTTCCCTCAAACCCCTTCACCTTCTAATTTAATCTAACCTGCTCTGATCACGAGCAGCAATTAGAGCAGCTTTCCAGATGAGAGGAAAACAGGGCTCTGCTTTGCTGTGGGATTTTGCTATTCTTGTTATTAAAATAAAGCTCCCTCCTTTCTTCTCCTTCATTACAAATGTATGATAGGTGTGAGTCAGGGTTTTTTTTGGGGGGGGGGGTCTAGCCTCGGACTGTTTAACCATCATACATAAGGGTTGTAGGGTTAAGACAGCCCCTTTAGGGGGCGGGGTTTGCCTCGGGAGAATGCCTGCCAATAAATGGGCGCGCAGGGAGGCGGCTCGGCCCTTTTTCCTTCCTACCTCCTGTACTACGCTGGAACTTCGGTTCTGTAAGTTTATCATTAAAGTGGTAAATATTCTTTAATATCTGCATTACATTTATTTATGCCGATACAAAGGGTAGGCTTTGAGATAGGACACCTGACATGTAAGTGGGTTTTAGACACACTTGTAGGCTGTGGTCATAGATATACACAGAATGAGAGCTGTAGTGTTGTTCACCGGCAGTGAGGGAGACAGAGACAGACGACACTGAGGAGAACCAACGGAAAAGAAAGCAGAGTGACGTAAGCCACGTAGGAAAGAAGAGGCAGGATAGAGCAGTGAGAACATGATATTATTGAGAACTGTGTGGAGGGCGGCACAGAGCTGCAGGTTCCCTATGCAGGGGATCCACACTCGGTCCCACCTGGGAGGTCGCCTGTAATTTCACAGATAAGGTGACTGGTTATTTGGGACGGTCGATGACCAGCCATGGGTCACACAACTGGCAAGTGATGAGGTACAAATTCCAAGTTGGGCCTCTCTGGAAAGTCAGAAGAGCCTATTTGTGACTTCCCTGTAAACCACTCTTTCTTCCCCTCCACGTTGTAAAAAAACGTGGAGAAGGGCAATTTAGTTTTCTTGGTGAGATTTGGGGAAAGCAACACTAAATGGGGGTAAACTAGCAAAGAAACTGTTGGAAATGCTATGGAAAACTCAGTCGCCTTCAAAGTAGAAGCTGGAGGCCTGGAAACACTAGTTCCAGAACTATCTGGGAGCAGTAGAACAGGAAGACTAGGGTGCTCCTTCCAAACAGGAGGAAAGAAACAGAACAGCCCTGCAGAGATTGCCACAGCTGTGAGACCAAGCAGGGATGGACGGGCACAAGCTCCCCAAGCTCAGGTTTAGCAGCTAGGAGACCAAGCAGGGATGGACGGACGCAAGCTCCCCAATCTCAGGTTTAGCAACTAGGAGACCAAGCAGGGATGGACGGACGCAAGCTCCCCAATCTCAGGTTTAGCAGCTAGGAGACCAAGCAGGGATGGACGGGCACAAGCTCCCCAAGCTCAGGTTTAGCAGCATCCTGGTCAGGGTGTGCAATGGCCATGGTCACAAAAGGGAGACCATGGAAAAAAAGAGTAGACACGGCCATGCATTCTGAAAGTGTTTTCTCTGAAAGAATTCTCCTTCTACCACTTGCTTACTAGGGTCTTAGTATCCCCTTTAAATAGAGAGGTACGCTGTGGATGGCACAACAGGATTGCACAGCGTGTAGATCTCATCTCAGGCTCTTAGTTGCCACTGTGTGGTCCTGTAGGTCTGGACTTACTCTTAAGGTATGAGGCTAGGAAAACTGCAAAGAGAACTATTTGGATTATTGCCCCCTAAAATACAATTTTCTCTAGCATAAATCAAACCCACCCTACCAAGCATTTCATGATCAGCTTTTCAGTGGCTCCTTAGACTCCCTTCCAAAGTTTCAGGTCTCTTGGGGATACTCAACTCCCTACGGTGCTCCCAGCTAACTGGCTTCTATACTACTTTCTAGATTATGTGTGTGTTCAAGGTTCAGCCTGGATATTCATTGTAGGAAAAGTGCTAAGGTGTCAACAGAGGGCTTTATCCAAGTACACAAATGTCAAACAAAGGCCTTGCCCTTGACCTGTAGGTATGAAATATAGCTGCCCTTCCCCTAAGCAGGACAACTGAAGATGTCTCTATCCCACACACTAGGAATTCATCATTCTCCCAGGTCCCATGGAAAGGGGAAAGAAGAAAGACTGTGAAAGTACCTGTCCTCAGCAGTGCTGTCCACCCAGACGTTTCTGTCTACCTCTAACATGGATGGGCCCCTCCTCCCGTTCTTAGGGAAGTCAGGTGATCTTTACTAAGTGCTCGGTACCCTTGGGAACAAATGGACCTCTCCACCCCAGGAGTCTGACAAGAAATCAATCTGCTATCTCCTTTGTTTTATAGATATTATAAATGTCCATCAGGTAGAAGGTCTCTCCTGTGGGCCATACTCTAATTCCTTTTTAGCCAGGATTCCCAGCTTTTGGCACAGGACAAAGACATAGCTGATCTCAAGTAGGAAAATACAGGCATTTTCCAAACTCCATTGAAAACAGAGGACAGCAGTGGGATGAACAACCCAGAGATCACAGAACTGAATTATATTTTACATCTGAAAAACAAAAACCAAACCTAAGGCCATACTGGGAAAGGGACTTGCATACAAGGTGATTCAGCCACGGGTTGAGTTTGAGCTGTCAACATGACTCTTGGCTTCCTTACTTGTTTTACACCATGGCTTGGGTCAGCTATCTTTGGCTTGACTGGTATGCCCTGACTTTAAGCACCCAGGAACTACTTTTTACCTTTGAGGTAAATTTGACTCCACTAATAACCCAAAGGGTCAAAATTCCTAATCATAAACCAAACAACTGATAAGAGATAAGGGCCATGGTCACAGAGGAGTAGCAAAGAGAAGACAACCCAGGATTCTTAAGCCATTTTAATGTATCACAGTGGTGGTCAGAGTTCGACCATGATGGCCTCTGAATACCACTGGAGGCCTTGCCTCGCGTGGGTTCCCTTCATTCTACTCTGTCCTATCCTAGTGACTATGACAACACCCAGATTAAGTTATTGCTCCAGGATGTAGAGATGGCCCAAAGGTGTTACTGCTTTAACAAGATGGTTCTGGGAGAGTAAAAGGAACAATCCAAGACCAGAGAGGCCGGCTAGGACATTCTCAGTCATCTTCACAAGAGGCAGGAAAGGAGGAAGGAAGGCAAGATCTAAAGACTAACATGAGGCCACCATGGAAGAGAAGATGATTAAGAAATCTGGTATTTGTAAGCCTTAAGAAAGATAGAACATACTGAGAGGAGACTATGTTTAATTTTAGACAGGTGAATAAGATATTCACCTAGGACCACACAGCAGACATCTAGAGGAAAGACGGTGAAGAGGGTGGTCACATGCGGCACCCCGTGAACTCGGTGCGCTATCACCCCCCTCCCCACCCAATGCCTCACCACACAGAACACAGGGAAACGCCAAGTGCCGAACTGACACCCTGCTGGCTGAGCATGCAGGCAGGCTCTGCTTCCCCTGCAGGACCCACAAATCACCTCATCTCTTTCATTAGTTTCCATGACATTAGAAGTCAAGCTGGCCCAGTGCCATGGGCCATTGGTCCTGCCAGCTGTCCCTCCTCTTGGAGCCACACAAAATCTTTCCCCAGCCTCTTGGTGGTTTAAATTCAGCTACTGTTTGCTCAGTTCTGGTGCTAGCGACTGACAGATAGCACAGACACCATCTTCAAGCATCCCCCCTCCCAAGGATGGTAAATGCGGAAACAAGGAAAGGTAAGACTCTGGTGTTAGAGGAAGCTAAGATGCCTCCAGGGTCCAGGATCTTGCAGATGAGACTCTAGCCACATTTCCATCATGGGCAAATGGCCAGCTCTGGTTCCCACCCTGGAGCCTGGTGTGAAACCCCATTTCGACTTTTCCATACTATCTTCTGTCACGGGAGTAACAGGACTTACACCTTTCTTTCAAGGCACCTGGGAGAGCCAGGCAGACTAGTGGAAACCGGATGTTGCTACACACCTCAAGCAAGCACATGTGGACAACCCTCCTGAGCTGCCGTCACCCAGGCACCCTTTAAGTAAGGACTTCCTCTTTCCCTACATTCACCAGAGGGTACTGCGAGCTGCCACACCATCGGGCATCACAGGAGCTCAGAGAGACGTCCCGGGTATGGCCCCTCCTATTACCTCGTCTTTGTGGGATTGGGAAACAACAGAAAGCCTGACCTAAGGAAGAGAGCTCAGCAGAGCCTTCCATTCCTGCCCACAGCTGTCCCACAGAACTCCAGCTGGAATCGTCCACATGCCTGAAACACCCTTCCCCCACCTCACAAGAAGAAACCCTCCTTCTCTGGGTCAGGCTCTGCTGCAGACCAGGCCTGCTGTACAGCAGAAGGGAGTTGGCAGAGGCGCTGCTCCAGGCCAAATGTATGGGGCCCGGGGAGAGTTCTTCACTTATGTGCTTCTCCAGGGAGACAGCTGCAACTTTGGACTTCTGGGCATGTTGCCCAACAGTCTGACATCCTGGAGATGGAGGAGGGGCCCAGCTGGCTTCAAGAAAGAAACCTGGCTTGAGGGGTTTTGGTGTGTGTGTGTGTGTGTGTGTGTGTGTGTGTGTGTGTGTGTGTGTGTGTGTGTCAGGGATCCCAGACCTGAGGAGGGAATGGTAGTGACTGCCTAGCAAGGAGGCTTTGTATACAGAAGATAGAAAGGTTGTGGTTTACAACATCCCCACCTCACTGCTGCAGAAAGCTTGCAGAAACATCAAGGACTCCCAGTAATGATAAATGGTGGAGTACTCTGCATTTCACAACAGCGAAAAAATAATTTCTTCCAGATTCCCTGACGGGAATTTCTGAGGATTTGCCTTGGTCTCCCCAGTTGGCCATGACATGTGGCCACTCAGAAGAGCAGAAAACTTCAAACCCTTCTGCCCTAACCCCTCCTCCTATGAGAGGCAAGGAAGCCAAAGCAAAAAATACTAACCAAGTAAATGAAGCATCACGGAGTTACTGACCGTCTCCCCCCTCTTCATCCCCTAAAGTACTCCAAATACACAAGGTACATGCTCCATCCTCAGAATCTAAGAGAGTCGGTGTCTACTGACAACCTTACCTGCCCATGTCTACAAGATTCCCCTCCAGCCCAGGTCACCCAGGCCCTCATCCAGACCCAGATGGATACTGAGGTTCTCCTCTCTCAACCCTTCTCTTTTAAATTCACTTCTTATTTTAAGCATCATGAAGGTGATCCACATTCACCATAGTGATTTTGCAAAATAGACACAATAATATGACTTCATGTCTTAACACTATCCTACCCCTTGGATATTAGTTGTAATTTTTTCACGTATTTCTGAATTCCATTCTACTTGTTCATTTTCACCTCTTTTCCCACCCAGTCTGGATCACACAATTTAGTTCTGTCACTAATTACACTGTATGCTATGCTCCATCTCCCGAAGCCTACTTTCCTGGACAGAATGCCAATGGAAGCTGATTGCAGCAACTTTGCTCATACCTACGACATCTGTTTTCCAATGAACTCTTTCTTGAGATCAATAATCAGGTCAGTGAAAAGGAAATAGGATTCAAGTTATAAAAAATTCACATGACACATGGCTTTTTAAAGCATAGCTATTACATCCCAGGAGGCAGCTCATTTGAAGAATGCAATGGACTTCCTGTGGAGTGCTCCAACACACAGGGAAAAGAGGTGCACAACATAGAGAGAGCTAAGAAAAAGAAGGCGCTACCATTTTACAGTGTGCCTACTCTGCTCCAGGAACTTAGCTAAACTCTTACTAGAATTATCTTCTCTTCTCAGCAGCTTGGCAAATAAAATGATGATCCCCAGCAAAACATACAGAAAGCTAGGCTCAGACAAGTTAGACACCTAGGACCTAGGAAGTAGAAGGCCTTGCTTGTTGCATCTAAACCTTGGTCCTCTGTATATTGGTCCTGCCTGTCCCACAGATCTCTTGAACAGAATCTCTTGTCATCTGAGGAAGACCACCTAGCTTGTTTTCCTAACACTCCTCTAGCTCATTGCAAGAAGCTTTGGCAAGTGATGGAACCCCATTTTAATCTTCCCTACTGCAGCACTCTTGAGAAAAGGAGACCGGCAGACGTGTGAAAGTGTGGGACCGGCCTACCAAGGTGAGGTGAAAGAAAATAGCTTAGAGATGAGGTGCGCTTATCTCAGGGGTTCTGAATAAAGAACCTTGGGTTCCTGGTACCCTAAGACTTTTTTCTAACAATCATCAATTGCTGAATGACTCCCCCAACTAAGCACAAAAATAGAAATATCCATTTTTATGGGTGAGAAAATAAAATTTAAACGAGTCAAGTAACCTATCCAAAGCCATGCGGTCAGTCATAACCAAAGAAGAACTAGCCGAGTGCAGGTCTCTCCAACCTCCAAGCCTTTTTACCTCACCAAGCTGCCTTTGTCATCCAGTCTCCAATAGCCCATGGGAATAGCACAAGGTTTGGATGAGGTCACTAAGAACACTTGTCAGAAAAAGTAAGATTATTTTATTCAGGGACACTGATGGAATTGCTTGCAGGTGCTGAAGCACCTGCCCAGGAATCTGAACCCTGAGCAAATACCCACAAACAGGAACATCTCAGAGACCAGGCAGCGGAAGGACAGTGACGGTGAGTGAAACCAGACCTTCCAGGACAGGGGCCAGTTTATGAAAATGGCCACATAGAATCCTGTCCATCCACAGCTTGCCATGTGGCTTCGCCTCCTCTCATCAAGAGGCGGATTCATGTCCCTGGACCCTGATCTGAGCTGGTTCACACCTTGCTTTGACCACCAGAATATAGCAGAGGAATCCTATGTGATCATAAACCAGCTAGTGAGCCAGTTCCAAGTGACAAGAAATTCTATTCAAAGGATACAAGGAAGAGCCAGAAATGACACACAAAACATCTCACCACTGCTTAGGAGAAAGGTGTGAGATTGACCTCATTGTCAAGAAGTCTGGCAGCTTCTATTCTCCCTCTCTCAAAACCCTTCTTCAATCTTACAAAATAACTCAGCCAAGTATTCCACAGGTAGCCTCCAAGCGAAACAGAAAGACACCCATATGACAGCCACTGCTAACTCTTAGATGTACAAGTGCACCTATATTTAACCATCCAGGCTCAGACAAGCTGCCTAATGATTGTAGCTCTATGATACCCCAGGGCAGATCAACAGAAGGACTTCCTAGCAGATCCCAGTACAAATTTCAAGTAAGTAAAGAGCTGTTTTAAGCCATGGAGCTTGGAGTATTTTGTTACACGGCAATAGCTAAGTAATACAGCCTTCCCTCTACTTCCTCTCACCTACTCCTCTCAGTAATGCTCGTCTACCTGTACAGTGGAGAAGTCTCCACTCGTTCTCAGCCACTCCTGGGAACCATGTCTCCTAGAAACTTCTTACTGATAGCCTCATTTTATACATACATACATACACACACAATATACATAAATGTATATTTTGTTTTATATTTACATATTATATAAAATAGAAATATATACTCATGCAGTGTATATTTCTGCTGACAGGCCCAGGATATCCACAGATGTGTAAACTGAGGACTCCATCCTCAATGAGTATTATAAACATACATTCACTGTTATAAATACCAATACGCCAAACCCCTCGAAAGGAGAAAGAATAGAGTCTGAAGTGTGCAGCTTGGTACTGTATACCATGTGGCTGGTGGACGGAAGTAGTGTGAGGTCCACTTCTCCAGAGTGCCCTGCACAGGATTACTCCATGACATGAGTCCACTATTTCTGAGGGCAGAAGTGGTACAATGATCGCGGGTCTGTAGACGACTGGAAGGTAGACCTCAGCAAGACAGCCAGCAGTACTCACGCCCTGAGACTCTGCAGGCTCCAAGAAACCCCAAGACTGGAGCCAAACAGGAAACAGTTTTGACTACATAAAGCAAAACCTAGCCCAAGTGTTTCACAAGGGCTCATAAAAATGAGAACAGTTTAGAGGCTGCTTTTATTGATCTGCATTGCCTCAGTGAGCTCTCAAGAGGAAAATGGCTTCTCTCATATATCAAGCTGTTAGTCATAATCAAGAGCTCCCTGCTCCTTTGAAAAGAATTCCAAACCTGTTAAACCGATGTAGGGACTGTAACATATCTGAGGGGACCATCAGCTCTAGATTTCTGATCCTACCTATATATTCAACAACCATGTGGATTATAGGCAAGACAGGCATGGAGATGATACTATTATTATAAAAACAAAATTGACATTAAAAAAGAAATTGATATAACAAGTGTTCAATAGTATTTCTGATAGTCACTGGGGAGAAACAACATGTAAAGGCCAACACCTTCTGTGCCACTAAGGAAAGAGAGCTCATTCAACTAGGGATGGTGCTACCTGCCTATAATTCCACAGCTTGGGAGGGGGAGACAGGGCGATTCAATATCATTCTTACTACATAGCAAGTTCAAGATCAGTTTTGGCTATATGAGACTCTGTCTCAAAAAAATTGTAAGAGCAGGGGACTAATTGTTTCAAAGAAAATAATAATATGCCTAGAATTTTTTGCAAAGTTCCTATGCTTTCTGTATCCATGGAATATATGTAGCTAAGGATTCCTTCAACCTCAGACTGGAGATATTGTGGGAGAGTGTCTTGCCTAGATACTGAATGTGTGAAACCTCTTTTTCTTGTCATTATTTCCTAAACAACAAAATGTACAACTATTTACATAGCATTTATATTGCGTTAGGCAATATAAGCAACCTAGTGCTGGTTTAAAATATACAGAAAGATGGGTGGTGATTATATGAAATTATTGTGTCATTTTATATAAGGGACATCACAGATTTTGGAGCCTTGGAACTAATCTCCTCTGGCCCCACAGGAAATCATATATCTACACATCAATCAAGTAGCTAAGGAAGCCTGCCAAGGTATTTCCTGGGTAACAAACTCTGAAATGCTCTTGGCTCAGTTTTAACCAAGCCAGCCCTCCACGCCACCCTGCATTTCCATAGCCAACAAAGGGCACTTGATTCCAAGACAACTGTCTTACATGAAAACTGATTCCCCTTTCCCAGTTCCTTTGGTCCTAACTGCTTTATCCCAGCAAAGCATGCAGCCCACATCCAAGCAACTGAATCCCAGGAGAACTGTCCCTGTGCCACCATACCTCCTACTCACTACTGATCGTAACTCCCAACACACACAGACATATACATCGCATGCCACAGAGTAACAGGAAGCCGAAGAGAACTAACTCTCCATCAGAGACCGATCAATACCACTGATAGAGACAACATTTCATTGAACTCGAGGTGCCAGGGCAACACCGAGCTCCTCCTTCCCACCTGAAGTATGCACACCACACCACATCAATTCCTGGACTCCCTTTGCTGGCAGGTTGTAGATTACCCTCAACTGTTAACACCAAATGCAGTTAAACCCGTGGCTGGGGAACAGTTCAAGCTGCTAACATATCAATTGCTGGCTCAGTATTGAAGAGGAGACTCATCCCGACCTATAAACCCTTATCTCATACTGAGTACCTCCCTGAATCACACAGCCAAGCCTGTTCCAAATGCCCAGAGAGCATGCATGCCTAGTGAAAGACAGCATCTCCCAGTCTCTGAGTACGGACTCTCCAGAGCTGCTGACTCTCCTATCCACATCCTCACAGATGGAAAGGAAAGACTTGGTAGGTGACTCGATGCCCTTGTTTGTTTACATACCCATGCATTGTTTCTTTTCTAGACTATCTTCAGGTTAAGGCATTATTTCCAGTTCAGGAGTAAGTGGAGATTCACAGAACACCCAAGATATCACAGTCAATAAACAGGATTTAGGTCAAGGTCCAGGTAACTCACTTTCTACTCAAGGTCCAACCCTGAGAGTTACATTTCCCTAGCTGCCATGCTTTTAACTCAGGGACAGAGTTTGCACCCCTATCAGATGTTCCTATAGATCCCAGCATAGTGTCTTGTGCCTAGACATAGGGTTAGCAATGACACAGCTTCAATCATTCCCAGAGTCCTCGCCCATCAGAACTTCGCTGGAACCGGACCCAAACCACAAGTGTGTGACAGTTGTTGCCATATTTCTTCCAAGGTCATGCCTTTCCTACAGTATTCAAATGCTAGATTTTCATGACAGAGGTTAAAACCAGGACAACAGACATGAGAGGGGCTGGAGAGACGGAGCTTGATCCCCAGCATTCGTGCTAAGCTGCTCACAAGGACCAATAACTACAGCTATAGGGGATCTAATCCCTCTGGGCTCTGTGGGCACCTGCACACATGAGCACATCCTTACACACATACAATTGTTGTCGGAGACTGTTCGTTTGTTCCCGGCCTCTCAGAGCCAAAATAATTACACAGAAACTGTATTATTTAAAACACTGCTTGGCCAATAGCTTAAGCATATTGCTAGCTAACTCATATATCTTAAATTAACCCATTTCTATCAATCGGTGTATTGCCACGTGGCTGAGGCATACCAGGCAAATTTTTGGCTTGTGTTTTTCTTTTTCTGTGACTACATGGCATCTACTGACTCTGTCTTCTTTCTTTCTAAATCTCTGTTTGGAGTTCCCACCTGGCTTCACTCAGCCAGGCCATTGGCCGAAAGCAGCTTCTTTATTAACCAATGGCAACAAAACATATTCACAGCATACAGAGGAGAATAAATGTAAATTTAAACCCCAATAACAACAACAACAAGATGTGAGAGGAAGGACAAAGAAATCTGGCCCGGAGACAGCCAGAGAGTATAGCCAGAGCTGTAGCTTTGCTATGAGTTCGTTCCTCATCTAGGAAAGACGATGGGGCCACTAACTGCTCCTTAAGAATCACCCCTAGTTTCCAAGCTGAGGTGATTCTGTTGCAAGTCCTCCATGTGAATCTCACTGCCATTCTGGGGATTCCCCTAACATTTAGGGAACCACAAACTGAAGCCCGTATTCCTCATTCTTCCCTTGACTTTCCTATATTCTTTCCAACTCAGATTCCCAGAATTTGGACAAAGGAGAGAACCAGTTGCCAACGGCAACCAAAGCACATTGTTTCAAACCTGGCTTCAGTTTGATTGACTCAGAGGGATAGAAATCAAGAAGGAGCCAGGGCCAAGTTGTCTTCCTATCTAATGCATTGACCCAACACTCTAAGCTTTGTACTTGTGTATCACGGACTTAGATGGGCTAACCAGCATCTTCTGGGCGTCATTTTTTTCTCCCTGCAATTCTCAGGGTAAGTACCAATGCCCTCAGGCAAATAGAAACTCCCTGCAGTGGTTTTGCCCCGTTCTACCAGCCTCAGCCCCTCTGGAGACTGACAGCCAGCCCTTCAGCAGAGAACCCACAGAAGTGTTCCTCTCCTCTTCCTAATCCAAAGCCACAGACTC
This sequence comes from Microtus pennsylvanicus, assembly GCF_037038515.1. Taxonomy (NCBI): domain Eukaryota; kingdom Metazoa; phylum Chordata; class Mammalia; order Rodentia; family Cricetidae; genus Microtus; species Microtus pennsylvanicus. Next base: position 60,438,661 of record NC_134579.1, on the reverse strand, counting down.
ACTCAGCCTTCTAGACGATGGATGATAGCAGCTCTTTCATTATCCACCACCTGAGGGCAGGGGTGCCCTCTAAACCAGCAGTGTCCAATAGTGCAGCCTGGGAAGGTGAAAGTACACACACTTATCCTGTCCAATTAGAAACTGTGTTAGGCAGAGGAAAATAAACACCTGAAATGTAGCTAACACAACTGAGCAGATGAATTTTAAATTGTATTGTCGCAGGTCTATTTATTTACTTTAAAGTATGCATAAAGGCATGTGTCTGTCTCTGGGTTTGTGCACATGCGTACAGTGCCCACCGCGGTCAAAGAGGACGATACCCTGGAGCTAGAGTTACAAGTGGCTGTTAGCCCCCTTCCTGTGGCCCCATCCTCAGCCTCCTGTGGATACTGGGGACTGAACTTGGGTCCTCGACAAGAACAGCGTGTGCTCTTGGCCTCTGAGCCGCCGCTGTGGCTCCTGTCCCACAGATTTTACCGTCAGCAGACACACGTGGGACGATGCAGCTGCACGGTGACCGGCCACACTTAGCTGCGGTCGTAATTTGTCATGTCTATCTCCACCACACAGTTCTGCAGGTCAAAGAGGACCGTGGAAATTTACATGTTTCATCTCACCTTTTATCTTCACCTGCCCAGACAGCTATTTGGAAAGCTCCCAAATGTGTATGCTCCTTGTGCTCCCTCCACAAAAAAAAATAAATAAATAATTCTGTTCTCTTCTGAGATCAGCTCAGAGACACATCTGTTTAAATGTTGGGCTTCCTGACAAAACTGGCTTCCAGAAGAATCTCTTTCCCTTGTTATGTGCTGAACGAATCCTTGAAAAGAGGGGTTTCCATTGGAGTACCTCCTAAAATGGAGGATTTTGAAATTCCGGAGACACATATTGTTTCCTTATAAAAAATATATTTGTTTTCTCCTTTTAAAAACCCTGGGCATTAAGAAACATAAATATGCACAAGCCTCATTGGCACTGATATTATTTAGAGCTCTTTGGTCATCCTGACTGTTCAGAAAGCAAGTCTGTGGTACTTAAACACTCATCCATCAGACACTCAGCAAACGCCTCCTTCTAGTCACTGCTGAAGGCACGGCATTATCTTGCAGGGAGACAACATTCACCTGTTCAATATTTATTGAGCTCCCACTAGACAGCCAAAGTCCCCATCTTCATAAAACTTGCATCCCAGTAGCAGGAGGCTTCTGCTAACCTTGTACACAAGTGAGCACTACCCCTCAGATAATGTAAGTTCTAGAAAGGGCATCACAGCAGAAGGGAGTGCGCTTAGGGCCTTGGGGAAAGGGAACTGGAAGGTGACAGGTACACGAGGGCCTGAGTAATAGAGAACCGAAGGAAGAAAAGAGATGTCACACGCAAGGCCCCGGAGTACAGTCACAGCGTGCCTTCGGGATGGAAGGCTGGCGAGGTCTGAGTAGATAGGAAGAGGTAAGAGCTTAAGTCTGAAAGGACAGATTCAGGTCATCCCAAAGTTCACAGGCCACGGATGGCGTGAGAGTGTCACTGTGAGTGAAAAGGCAAGGCATCTGAGTGGGGGGGGCTAAACATGAGAGAGCTGTAACTATACATACACCACCACACCCGGGAAGGACGAGCAAAAGCTAGTTGTTATAAAGTATTTCAGGTTCAACTAAGAAGAAGTCTACGGTGCAAACAGAGATCAGGAAAGATGACCCCTTTTAGGATGATGGCATTCCAGGCCATAACAGCTGATGCAGACATGGGGAAGTCTGAAATCTAGGGTTAAATATGGCACGTTAAAGGGAATCACAGAGTAGGGAGGACATGCTGGGATAAGCCACGGCAGAGGAGGGTACTTAGACACCAGCTCTGGGACTGGGATGGATTTTCTGATCTCTAGTTCTTAAGTCTGTCTCCTAATAAAAGTACTAAACCTTAAGACCCAAGCCACAGCAATTACATCAAAATTCCCAAGAATAGGAAGGCAAGAACTTACTGTGTGGTTACCACACAGCCAGGTCTAAGAACCAAAATGCAGGGGATAATTTCCGGGAACCAGATGGGTTTTTAGACAAGAAGGAACAATTATTTACTTTTTATAGCAGCATGGTTTTTTTAAAGATTATATATTATAATACATTTAAAAATATAATGTATTCAGGTGACAATGACTAATTAATTACTTGCATTAGCATTGACTTTGCGTAGATGGGTACAGGAGGATCTACAAGTTTCCAATCCTCTTTAACACCGCATCCTCGGTTTAACCACAGTTCTAGAAGCTACGCAAAGAAGAAAGCATCTGCCACGCAAAGCCGACAGATTTCATGGCACACCCAATTGCAGAGATGCAGAAAGAGGTAGAGAGAGGTGCCAGGACAAGGACAGGGTCAGTGGCCAAGGCTTAGCTGGAACCCAAGCTCCTTCCATCCTACCACAGTGATTCCCCATTTGGACTTGGCATTTTCTCAGTGTGAAATAGGAAGTAAAAGACTGACTACTTCACATCAGAAGAAATACTAACAGAAACTCGGGGTGTATAAAGGGATGGGGATTTAAGCCCACACACTCTATTTTTCAGATTATCTCCAGTTAAAGACCTCTACATTTATTACTTCCTCTAACTTGATACTTTCATAGGTTTCTATATACTGACAGTTTTTAATATGACACAAGTGTTCTATAGGGCAGTAATTCTTGTCTAAATCATTCATTCTGAGATGTAGAAAGATCTAGAAAAGACTCACTAGATGAGAGTCACTCAGAAGGCACCCACAGAACTGAATCAGCTGTCAGAATCAAACACCCATGGGCTTCTTGAGCATAAGCTTGGAGATGTCCCAGGACTGGAGGACTGAGGTGTGCTGTTTGAAGGTGTGCTATGCAAAGTAGCTTGAGTCCATCCGCATTGCTACTGCCACCTTTGAGCCCTGTGACCAAGCTTCAGGCGACAGCAATGGCCACCAGGGTGGCTCTTCTCCACTGCCTGATGAGAACTTGCACTTTGTTCTCCTCTGGACAAGACAGAAGAAATTGTGCCTGGAGACTTTAGTGCCTGCTCTGCGTGCAGGCACGGCTCTGCAAACTGATCCTGAACATTTAAGAGCATGAGCTATGCAGAAAATTCAAAGAGATGCTTCCTGCTTCTCAGCATGACCACAAAGGAGATGGAATTGAAGCTAGACTGTCAGCTGTGAAGGCTGTGGCAGTCCTCAGCGGGGATGGATATCACAACTAAGAAAAACAGTAACACTGACCACAGTAATAGTTGGTCCGACAGGGTTTGTTTAGACAAGGGTGGGAGCCAATCGACTTGCATCCAGGAACAGGTGGCCAAATTGCAAGACTATAGAAAGGGAAGTCTGGTAGGAGGAAAGCAGGACCATAAAGAAAAGCATTTAACTGGGGATTGCTTAGCATTTCAGATGTTTAGTCCACTATTGTCATTGTGGAGAGCAGGATGGAAGCTCCATGGAATCTGAGCATCCTATATCTAGAACCTCAGGCAGCAGGAAGAGAGTGAGCCTCTGAGCCTGGCTGGGGCTTCTGAAACCTCAAAGCCCAACCCCAGTGGCATACGTTGTCCAACAAGGCTACACTTACCCCAACAAGGCTATTCCTACCAATTTCAAATAATGCCGCTCCCTAATGACCAAGCACTCAGATCTATGAGCCTATGGGGGTCATTCTTCTTGAAACCACCACACATGCCAAGTGCCAATTATTTTCAATACTTCTGCAAACTCAAAACTCAAAAGCCAGCTCCCATGTCATTACCATGAATCCATGGTTCCTTCCCGCTGTGTGAGTGACCTAGAAAGTTCTCTAGCAACTACCTGCCTTCTGTAAACATTTCCACTACCCATTTAATAGCCCCGTTCTCAAGAGGTCTGCAAGAATGTCTTCTAGCCAAGGGGCTGATGCCCACGTGAAACTGCCAATATGCAATTTCAGGCACTGCTACCAGGATGTAAGGAAGGCAGAGGGCTTCCTTTCCAGCTCCCTGACTCTACCCCCAAATTTCGCCTTCAGAGTTCATGGTATCTGTTAGCAAGTGTTATTAATACAGATGTGAGCACTTTGGATAATGCTCCCCTATGTCGCGGTGAGGTTGCTACCGAGGTAGCGCTGCACATTCAGAGTATACCCCCACAGTTACTCCTCATGGACCGCCCCACATGGAGCAGGAAAAGGTTTCAGATGGACATGTACTGACAGGTATCGGAAGTTGTGTTCATTTCTCACCCTCCCTGAGGAAGGCCTTCCATCTGCATGAAGGAGGGTTTCTTTTGCTAAGAAGAGAAAGGACGCACCTACAATAGTGTTTTCCGTGTTCTCAACAGTCCACCCCACTATAAATAAATCCAACTGTAGACTTCAGGGGGCATGATTTCACACCTTGGGACTAAGACTGAGTGTTTGGCTTGCTTCAGAGCAAAGGGTCATGAGAATTCAAATTTAAAATTAGATACATTATGGCAATATGGCACCTAAACTAAACTATTAGACTTCAGCAATATGTAAACTCATGCCTTTTACCAAAGAGATAAAACTTCATGATTCTCAAGTTAAATGGCCACAAAAGCCTGAGTCGCTAGGTCCTTCCAATGCCCACACCCTCACACAGGTTCCCACTCCTGCCTCTCCTGACCACTGCAGCCCTCAGTTCTTCCTGACATTCCCCAGAGGCCCAGCAACCATCTGCTTGGTGAAGACTTTTACATCCCAGTTAGGAGGACTGGGACGCATCTTCCAACCTGTGGAGCAAAATCCAACCAGCAGCAGCCCATAAGGAAGCACCTCACTGTTTCCTACCCCACAGATCCGCTTAGAACACTGACTGGCCATCAGAGACCCAAGAAGCCATGGCATTTGAGAGCCGAGTCTCCCTCTGTGCATGGCAGCAGTGTACAGTTTTAAAGTTCCTCTTCGTCATGCCCAAGTATTCGGACATCATACACTATAAAGCTGATTAGGGGTCTATGGTATCTGGGAGGGTTTTGTTGTCATCGTTGTTTTAAGATTGTATACAAGTAACATTAGAGAATGCTTCTTTCTGTGCCAGGCTTATTTATTTCTGTGGGTCTGATCTCCAAACACAGCTTAGAGCCGAAGGAAGAAGAAAAATTGGGAAGTGATACCAGGAGTTTTTTGATGTGGATGCCACAGGTCTGGAATGAAATGATCTAGGAGGGGAGCATATGGCTCTCAATTCTGGAAGTGAAGTCTTGGCCAGAGGACCAGGGGCTGCAATAACGAAGGACATTTTGTTGATGTTCATAAGGCCCTAGGAGACTCACAGTTCCATAGCACAGATGTAAATATATTTCTGCCCTCATCCACTCTGATAAATAGTAAACTAGGAACCAAAGGGAAGCAAGGAAAAGATGTAATGGGGATGGATAGTAACTCTGAGGGCTGAGCAGAGTAAGCAAACCGATCCCAGATCGTTAAGCACACTTTACAATTCATCTCTACCTCAATACTTTTAAAGACTTTACTTCTTTTTTTTTTCAGCACACTCTGACATTTATTTCACTCATCCCGACAAGCCTTCCCTGTCAAATTCCGAAGAGCACTTTCCAGATCCCCTTCAATCGTGGTATTAAATGTGGAAGTTGACCATCAAACCTTGCTCTCACTGTGCCCAGTCTCTTAGCTCTGTAGCTGGAGCACTGGACTTTCTGTAACTCCTAACTGTAACTGTCATAACTCAGCTCACAGATCCAGCACAGAAATGCCTGCATTTGAGGTGCTCTTGGGTCAGTTTCTCACACAATGAAAGACCTTACTTCTAAATAAGGTGGTATTCTCAAGTTCCAGGTGGACAAGAATTTTAAGGAATGCTTGCTTAGCTCTGTGCAACTCCCTTCCATCTTCAAAGTGTATCAGATCCAGCTTCTTGCTTTCACTGGGTTCTGCCAGTTTTTGCCTCCAGCAACCATTCTACTTCAAACCTGTCACTTTGAGGAGCTTGGAACATTCCTACCCCTCTCCCATTAAACACTTCTAGATTTCATTGTTAGATGGGCTTATGAACACAGGTCAAGAAGGAAATAATGTTTAATAGTCCACACAGAGTTCACTATTTCAAGTATTTATATATATATTCCTATTCAACCAGCAATAGCCTATGGTCTTCTCATATTCTGAATCGGACTGAAGGGCACAAGGGGTCCTGCTCTCTGGGGACCAGTGCACATCTACTAAAACAGAGAAGGCAAAAAGGGACTAAGTAATTTTAACAGTATAGGGAGTCAAAAAGATAAAGAGGCAAATAGGCAAGAGCCAGGGGAGCCGAGTACTCAAGAAAGGTCTAGATCTGAGCCAGCGGTGCCAAGTTCAGAAGACGTTGTCAACCTAGGGAAAGGTGTGGAAACTTTATGAAACTGTCTAGAGATTCCACGTGAGTGCACAGTTAGCTGTGCTGTGGAGTGGCCTGCACTAGAGATCTGATGTACACGGTGGCTTGCTGGTATATGACTACCTGATCCCATAGGGCCTTCAGTCCAGGCCAAGAGGACCCATTAAGGAACTTAAGCAATTGGGGAATTAGACTAAGTGGCATTCAGGGAAGCCAGACCTGGTTGGGTGTGGATGATGGACGGCAGGGAGAAAGGGGGCTGGCAGGGGAGCCTTGGCTGACAGCCCAGTTATGATACAGGCTCCAGGGCCTGCTTTTTTTTTTCTCCACCGTCAGTGGCCTTGTGAAAGCCCAGCGAGTCCTCATCCATTGCCATAACCTTCCGTCAGACTGCAATCAATATGGCTCTCCGACATGGCTGGCGCAGGGGCCCCCTGGCTGGCTGCCCTCCAAGCCCTCCTTCCCATTAACGTGATGAGTAGCAGAGGGCATGTCAGGGAGCGTTTTCAGTGAATTCCAGGAATGGAGAGCCCCTCTGCACAAACTCTCCCCCCAAAAGACAAAGAGGAGCTCAGGAGTGCTTGGCAAATCAACCCATGAACACCTCTGGGGGACAATGGCCTCTACAGAAAGGACAGGCTGGCCATCTCGGTTCAGATCCTGATTCTCCCATACTGCATGAGCGTTCCAGAGGTAGCCAAGAGTTCCTCGGCTTGGGCATGGTTTCCTACCAGATAAAACCAATTACTGTCGCCCAGCTAGACCAGGTGCTTCCAGAAACAGTCGGCCTGACCCTCCCTTCAGACTCCCATCTCGTTCTTTCCGGCACTAGACACAGGCCATGGAGGTTGTAACACATTCCGTATCTCCAGGCTCTCACTCCACCACAAATGGCCCTGCGTGCTACTCTGATAGCTAAGAGGGGGTTGAAAAGTTACACAAAGGGGACAGAAGCAACTCTAGAGAGTGACGGGCAGACCTCTCTTGGATGGTCACAGGCACATCTCTCAACATAGACTCTCCCCAGAAAAAGGTGAGCAGAGGGGAAGCGCCAAGAAGAATAATGGCAGCTGCCTTCCGTCTCCCTTCTCCTTAAAACTGTCTGGTGCACCATTGCGAGGGCCCAGGCCCCAGATACACAGCCCTGCAGCCCGATATTTCTGCAGGGGAAGGATCCAAGTAGGGTTTTCAGACTGTGCTAAAGCAAAATAAAGCAGAGCCATGTTCCCCACTGTCCCTCTGGCACTGTGAGGGTTCAAGCTTCACAGAAGCAGAGACACAGGGCAGTCTCATGGAAGACCACCTCCTCCAGTTGCTCTCACTGCCGCTATCCATGTAAGCTGTAAGACACAGCAACTCCCTCCTCCGTACTGCACAGGAGGTACAGACAGACGATCTCTTTAGACTAAAATGAAGCTTCCTCTGTGTAACTTCCTAAGGTATTTACATATTGACTCTGACTCACACTTCTGATCTGGAAAGGGTTTATTAACATAACTCCTCATCTTAACCCATCCTCTTGGGATTCATGGCTCTGGCCCAAAGGACATTTTGACTATTTCCACATTACCTTAAATCCCGGCCCTGATTAAAGTTTCATGACAAGCACATTCACAGACTCCGCGGGAAACTCCTGAAGTCTCTGGATAAGAATTAGTGGAATGGGAAGTGAGAGGAGGCCTCGTCCTCATGGACCAAGGGCTGGCGTCCAGGACCTTATGATACCACTGGCTGTGTGACGCAGTAGGTAGCATCCTCAGTGCTGCAGACCGAGCACCATGCCTCATCCTCCCCTAGCTTTGACACCTCATGATTGTAAAAGACATTTAAAAATGTCTCCATAGAGAGAAATCTCAGTTTATTTAGACACAAGAAGCCTGGATTGATGGGATCCAGTATCTCTTAGCTCTATATGTCTGTGATTCTACTGTACACAATGGTTTTTAAATGTGCAGTGATGTGAAAATTAAATAAAAAGTAAAACAAACAACACTTTTTAATATCTATTTTTAAAGAATAGAAATTAAGGAGTCTTGATCTCTCAAGATAGTCAGCATATACATTATTATTACTTTTAATTTAGGTTATTCTTTTCTTGTCCAAATGAATGGATGTGATCAAAGTTATACAACATCTAGGTTGTCGAAGACTTATAACAATTCTGATTGCTTTGTTAAAATAAATAAAGCATGATAATTACGGTGGCACTATTATCTTAACATGCAGCTGTAACTTCATGTCACTTTTATTTTATTTTTGCATATATGTATATATGTGGAGATAAGAGGACAGCTTATAGGAGTCAGTTTCTCCTTCCATGTTGGTCCCAGGTATCACACTTATGTCTTCACACTTGGTGATAAGCACTTCTACCCACTCAGTCATCTCACCATCTGGTTAATTTTTTATTTTTTGTTGTTAGGCATGGGGAGAAGCTGGAATCCCAACATATATATGGCTTTTTATAAAGGAAATATTTCTTTCCAGACAGTTCATCACTCCAGAGTTTGAGTCTAGGCTCTGGGATAGCAGAGAAATATCTCAAGACCCTTCAGAAATCCAGGAAGTGGGTTGAATGAGAATGTCCCTCACAAGTTCATATATTTACATGTACATATATATTTGCATCCAGTTGATGAACTGTTTGGGAAGGGTTAGGGGATGTGGCCTTGTTGGAGTAGATGAGGCCTTGCTGGGGGAGATGTGTCATTGGGAGTAGGCTATTGGGACCAGTTTCTCTCTCTCTCTCTCTCTCTCTCTCTCTCTCTCTCTCTCTCTCCCTCCCTCCCTCCCTCGCTCCCTCCCTCCCTCCCTCTCTCTCTCTCTCTCTGAGCCCTTCCACTCTTCCTCTCTCCTTCTTTGCCTGTTGCCTGATCAGGATGCAAAGTTCTCGGCTTCTCTTCAGCACCATGCCTGCCTGCATGCTACCATGTTCCCCACCATAATAACAGACTAAGCCTCTGAAACTGTAAGCCAGTCCCAAATTAAATGTTTCCTCTTTATAAGAGTTGCTTTGGTCATGGTGTCTCTTCATGGCAACAGAACAGTGACTAAGACAAGGGGCTTCAGTGGGTACTCAGCTGGGACATATTACTACATAAAACTATCTGTGTTAGGATCACCTCAGTTAAAAAAACACAAGGAGTAGCTCAAGTCCTGTTAAGGCACAAAGTGGAGGAGAACAGGGGACTGGGGGATGGCTTGGCATTTATTAGCCCTTCATTGCTGTTCAATTATGAGGACTGGATCCTAGTACCCACATATGCCTGTAACTCTAGCTCTGAGGGACCTCATGCCTTTTTCTGTCCTCCATACCATGGACCAGGATGCATGCGCATGCCTGCACATGCACACACACACACACACACACACACACACACACACTGGGTGGGGCATGGGGTGATATATACATGCACAAGCACATACATACACAAATAAATACATCTTTAATAACAATTGGGTTGAGATTTTCTCAAAACCCTATAGCAGGAAATAGGAAGAAGCAAACATCAGGGGATCAAACATTGTGATGGTTTTTAGACCATCGCTTAACTGTCTCAACTGTCCTCAAAGTACCAGCATACAGAGAGTGCTCAGGGGTGCTTTCTGAGCAAATGGACACTTACAAGGAAGTGATTTCTCCAATGAGGTTTGCTTACTGAACAATGTTTTCCATTCAGGCACTCAGACTTCAAATGAGCCTCGGGAGAGGTGAGCAGAGGCAGAAGACAGTTAAAGATAAAGGTGTCATTTACCACCTTTAACTTAGGAAACAACAGAAAGAGCTGCACTGCCTGGCGGGAGAAGACTCTGCAAGAGTTGTCTCTATTGTTTAAGTTAGACAGGACCCTTGGAAAGGGATGTTTATCCATCTGAGGAAACCTCCACATTAGCAGATCCCAGACCCAACTACCTGAGACTCATCAAACACCTGAAAGATGTCAGGGTGCTAGACACATTTGTACACACACAAAAGCTCCCCTCTGAGTAATTAAAATAAGCAGGATCATAAAGGCGTCTAATTCCTGAATACCCCTATCAGGCAGATGTGATAAACCCCATAAAATGGGCAGAAGCCAAGCCTGTCTGCAAAGAGGCCTCCCCCGTCTGAGAGAAGAACCTGCTTTGGGTGATAGAGTAAAAATTGCTTGCAGATGAATCTTTTGATAAAAATGTATTTAATTGGAAAGTAAGTATTGTACTCTGTTACATTCTCACATTTGATGATACATGTTCGGGCTTCTTGTTGTTTTGTTTTAGTTTAGTTTGAGAGTATGTTTATTTAGAAGTTCTTTTTCATTGTTGCTTTGCTTTGCATTCTTTGAGGTGATATTTTGTTATACTGCTCAAGCTAAACTTGAACTCCTAGGCCCATTTGACCCTCCAACCTTGACATTTCAAGTAACTGGAACTAAAGACACGAACCAGCACACAGAAAATCCATCTTCTAATAGAGGGCAATGTATTAATTGTCTGGCCTATTGACGGGTGATCATATCATGATTCTACTGCAGCTATTTTACCAGAAAAACTCATGGACCAATGTATTTCCTATCTGGGGACCTTCTGGACCTCAAATCATATCCTGGCCCTTCTTAGTCATCCATGCCTGTGCCAAGAGACTATCACTTATTTAGTATAATCAAACTCAAAGTAGTGCAAGTTATTCAGTGTCTCCAAACAGACTCACACACTTCTAGTCTTCTTACTCGTGACAAAGGTAACACTGTAGTGCTATGGGAACACCACAGTCGTCAACAAATGCTCTTAAGTCTACTGGTAAAAAGAAAACTCCATCAACAATACAGACTGCACTTCAAAACTGATTGTGTATACAAATGTGAAAATTAAAACAAAAATATTTGTATTAAAATAATTCAAAACAAAGTCTTCTTAAACAGGACAGAGTGTCCTATCTAAAAAATTAAAGGATGATAAATTAGATTACATTAAAATAAATGGCATTGTATTTATCTAAATATATCATAAATATGAACAGAAGATATTCAAAATACAGACAATTCATAACCGACCCATGTGCACAACATATAATGAACCTTCACAAATCAATAAGAAAAAAGCAGATAATTCAACCAAACAGCCAGTAAATATATAGAAAGCAGTCTCTTTACCTCATTATTACCAGGGAAATAAAAAGAAAGAAAGAAAGTCACCTACACGTGACATGAACACATGTGTAGTGGGAAGGCTAAAATAAAAAAAAAATTAAAAAAACAAGTGGCAGCCAGTTCTGTCACAGGTAATATGGGGAAGTCTCCTACCTGATGGGGGGTGGGGGGGCTGTAAGCAATACAGCTTTTGGCAGACTACTCCCGGGATCTACCAAAGCTAGCATGTCTGTGCCTGAGGCTTGGGAGTTTCTGTTGTGGACTCCCAAAGTTGGATGCATACATTCATCAATAGAAATCTGTAAACCATAAATCTGTAAACAGAAATCTGTAAAAGATAGCAGAATGTATAAATAAGCTTTGGCATATTCATACCAAATATGGAGTAAGACAAGAAATGCAGATGACCTGCTACATAGTATGACCAACAACAGTAGAGACAAAAATGGAATCATATGTACTTTAAGATATTTTCTATGAAATTTCAGAACAGTATCTATGGTGAAGTAGCCACAGAGATGGCTCGGGAGAAGAGAAGCTAGGGTAAAAAGGGGATGCTGGTGGGGACAGTGTACTAGGGGACTTGCACGGACGGCTCTTTGGGTACTGGGTGTCAAGCGTGCTTACTGTGAACAATTTTATCAGACTTCATAGGTTTTTACGCTTTTCTGTATATTGTACTTCAGTAAAAAGCTTATATCATACAGAAAATGTAAACATACAATGAATTTAGAGAAACAAGTGTCTGCAGGGGAAACCCTGAAAACTGTGTTGTAAGTCCAAGCTTACTAAACGAAACAAAATCGAAAACTTCTGGTTATCCCCAGGTTTCTTTTGTACAATGGAATCTTATCTTTTGATTTATTTGTGACATATGACCTTCTTTCTAAAAGAATTTGAAGCCACAGCCTTATTTATTGAACACAAATAGATTAGAGGCTCATAGTTTTTCCTAGAAGTTTTGGGGACATCAAAATTGTTCAATTTTCCTTAGTTTACTTTTACCTTTTTCCCATGTTAATATTAAGAATTTAAGTACCATTTCTCTTGGCTAACACCCTCTCATAAAGATTAACAAGCCTAATATTTACATAACAAGCAGAGAAACTAAGCTGAGAGAACACAGTCCACCCAGTCAGGCTCTATGGACAGCTTTAGCCAGTGACTGTGGTTCAGGTCTAATAGCCTTGGGTTTCTTAGAAAGAAAGAAAAAAATTGAGTAGTTATCTCAATAATGTAAGCCAAGAAAAATGGCCATACTACTCAGGATAAAGAGGGGCCACTGAGACCAAGCCTGCCCCTCGTGAAATGGAGCCCAGCTGGTCAGAAAGAACTGGGGTTTCCACTCTGATGTGTTTACTGGCTTTCAGCCCTTCTGGGCGGCTTTTCAGGGACAAGGCCATTCTCACATTTGTTTAACGTCTCATGGCTTACCAGCCCTTCTAGAGTCTAGATCATGCTCACCCTAAAAAGGAAATGCAGAAGGTGGTCGTTCTTGCTTATCATTATGACGGCGGGGGTGGGAGTGATGGAAAGACTGAAGCTCATGTGTGGGGAAGACAGAAGGCCACGTGGCTGGTAAGTCCCTCAAAACACAAGGCAAGAACACATTCTGTGCGCTGCTTTATCCTCTGTGCCAGGAGATTCTCTTGCTTTTCTAGGGTCCTTGATAAGAACACAACCCCAAAACTTAAGGAAAGTAAGTATTAGGGGATTAGGCAAGCTGCAATCAGGGCCACGGTGCAACGACAGGCTTCTCCTTTGGGGTCACGTCTTACTGAAGCACACAGAAAGGCGTGGGTACAGGTGAGAACTGGGACTCGTTAAGTTGGTCAGGGCAGCAATGCCCATCAGACTCTACTTCAGGAAGGTTCCACCAGCAATGACGAAAACCCTTACCACCCGGGCAGGCTCTCCCATAGAGTGGGAACTGACACCTGCGGTCACGGAGATAGTGTTCTAACATCTGCTCATGGGCTCAGTAGACGTGAGGTTTTTCCTGCTTGAGGTAACACGCAGCCCATATTTCAGAGCCCAGCAAAAGTCGCTTGGAACTACAGTTGTACCTTTCACTTGACTGTGTCTCAGAACAAGTTACTTCTTGCTCCAAGTATCAAGTTCTCTGGCCACAATGTAACAATGATAAACCAGGTGTGATGGCACAGGCCATCCCAGCATTCAGGGGGCAGAGGCAGGAAGATTGTGAGATCAAAGCCAGCCTGGGATACTCAGTGAGTAGCTTGTCCATCTCCATCTGTCTGTCTCTTACTCTGTCGCTCTCTCTCTTTCTATGTCTCTCTCTCGCACACACAAAGATAATACCTACCCATCAAAGTCATTGTAAAAATAATATTGTGCCATATAGTAGGCAATAAATTTTAATCTTTTGCAGCCTTTCCATGGGGTTTCCTCTGAGTGTTTAAAAAAAACAAGAGATTAATATTTTGTGTCTTCCTTTTCAGATGGAATGAAAGGCATATATCATTTGTATCCATTCCATATATAAATATAGAATAATAATGTATGGCTGTACAATAACCTCAGGTGGTCTAATGTCAGAGCCTGCCTCCTCCCCCTTTCTTCCTTTTCACACAGAATTAATCTGATTAACTCAATGCATGTGTCCCTTTCCTGGAATAGAAACGGCAATAATCTTTGCCTTAATTTCAATAATTGATTAAAGTGGCAAATGCCTGTCTCTTACAGACCTGCCTTTCTAGGTCTGATGTTGTCAAATACTGCCTGAAAGAAAAGACAAGTGTCAATTTATAGTTTCACTTCAGACGTTCCCTGGACATGCGAGTCACAAAGTGAAGGGTTTGGGGTTTTTTTTTTTTACTATATTATATGTTTATTAGGGGTGCATGTCACAACACAGGTATCGATGTTAGAGGATGACTTTTGGAACTCTGTCCTCCCCTTCCACCGTGTGGGTGCCAGGGATCCAACTCAGGTCAGGTTGGCAGCCTTTTACCCACTGAGCCATCCCACCAGCCTAGTAAAGGGTTCTTAATCCGTATTCCTAAAAGTTTGCTTCAAAAAGCAGTCTTTTCAAAGTCTATAGCTGTTCTTCTGTAGCAATGTTCTGCTGAAGCTTGTCATCCTATGGCTACCCTCTACACCCAGACCTGACCTGCTCTTCCAGTTGTCCCATTCTGTCCACGGCCCAGGCTGGCCTTGAACTCACAGAGTTCCGCCTGCTTTTGCCTCCCGAGTGTCGATATTAAAGGTGTGCACCAGCACTGCCTGGCCATATTCTGAGATACTTAAACATGAGAGAGAGACTTTCACCAAAGCCATAGGGTTTAATATCAAACAAGTTCAAAAACCATTTCCATTAGTTTCCTGCTGGTCTCCTGCTATCGACTAAACACCACCAGCCATGACTATTTCCCTACTGAACTGCTGCTTCCATATCAGGCTGCAAAGTCTTCACTTTTGTCCACCTGCCCCCAACCCCACACATATGTCTAGTCATAGCGGTGCCTTCCAGAACAATAAGAGATGGGTAAGTCTTGCCCCTTCTCCACAATGGAGGGCCAGCAATATGGAAGAAAACCATTGTGCTTGTATGCATGCCTTATTGAATCAAGCATGCAATACAAAACATTTGCTGAGAACAAACCATGTATGCAGTACTGCTATAGATGCTAAGACTGGAGCCCTAAGTAACATGAGTTTATAAACAAGAGTCTCACAATAGCCACCTAGAACTTTTGGCTGTGACCTGGCTTCTGGAATCACCCATGTCTTCTGCCCCTAGATACATCAGATACATCCTTTATTCTTCTCTTAAAATATAGAAGACAAAAACTGATATGTAAGTCTAAACATTAGACCCATGTCCATTTCCTAGTTCCAGTACTGTACCATTGTTGAGTACAGCGCTAATAGTAAGGCATGCTAGGTGAAGGCTACATGGGGCTTCCCCACGTTTCTTTCAACTTCCCAGAAATTCTAATTATTTCAGTTTTTTTAAAAAAAAATTAGATAAGTGAGATTTCAGTGACAATTCAAAGTCTAATAAAAGGCCTAACCTTGGATGAGTCTACCCACTCCAATACTTCTGGAAATATGCATAGGAAAAAACTGAAAGCAGAAACTTCTAGACAAAGGCTCACACTCTACTATCCCTCGGGGACTTTGTCATCCTGGGCTCCAAAAGTCCAAATATGTGTAGAGCCTGCTCCTCTTTGCAATCCTGGAGCATCTGGAAGCTCAATGCATTTGTCCACATTCCCTGTCACCCGGAGGGTCTACCTGGGTAGGACTCAAACCAGCAGGCCTTAGAATTCAACACAGCTGACGCTAAAGCACAGGTCACCACTTCCTAGCTGTAGTAGCCTGGGCACATAATTTTCCCTCTTCAAACTCTGCAAAAGAGAGCTGGTGGCAGGAACTACTATCAATGTGTTGAAGAAAGAGTCATTAAATAAAGTAATTAGTATTAATCTCACAAGAAGACTCAGCACCCACCAAAATGCTTGTGCAGGGACCTCATGCAGGAAAAGGTCTAGGTTTCAAGACACACTCTTATTTGCTTTCCGGCGTCAGGTCATCCGTCTTTTTTCCATATTCTGGCACCTCCCCAGCCTGCCGAGACTAATCTGATTTCCAGTTACTCCAACCCAGGGCTCCTCAATCTCCAATGAATTACCAGTTTGAATTTTTATGTTTTCTTTTATTTTTATTGCAATCTGTCAGCAACTAATACTTCAGGGGAAAAATTAAATTAGCCGTTAGAGAAGTATAATTTTAAAAACAACATAGAAGCTCTAATTTTTTAATTCTTCGATTCAACAGACACGTTACTTTGCAAGCCAGTAGGATGTTTCTAAAAGCAGCCTTTCCATTTCCATCCTCCTCACCACGAGCAGGCACCAGGCATTTGGCAGAGTCGTGCAGTGGACTCTGCTCAGCAGCATCTTTCTCCAAGCTCCTAAGAGCCGGGGAAAATTTAAGGACCGAGCTTTTCAGTCTCTGTGCCTTGCATCCTGACTTCCCTCACTTAGATTTCAAGCTCTCTGGATGCGAGGACTGTGTCCACTGGCCCTACCATGTGACCAGACGCCTTGTGGGAGTTTAATTAGCTGCTGACAACCTAAAGATTTAAACAGACAGATTATTTACTTTTACCTTTTCACAGTTTAGACAACTTAATGGGTGCATTCGTAAAGACCTGCCCCAGGAGATCGTTCCGTCCCTTGGCATTCTTCCTTGTCTGTCTGACTCCCATCTCTGTTTTTCTCCCCTGCTCCTGGTTTTATCTTCACTTAACTGGAATGAACCAACATGGTCACTGCTTCTCTTCTACTGAGGGAGAAGACAGAATAATTTGCAGAAAGTGCCATTCATCAGGAAAGTCAACTTCTGGCTCGCTAGATAAACACACAAGGAAATGGAAGAGCGTCCATTAATTTACTTCCCAGGGACACCATCAGGCTAATCTTTTGGTGTCTCTCTGACACTGGCACATGGTGGCTGCTCAATGAGCATCTGTGTGAAGGAGAACAGGGTGCCAGCAAGTCACCTCTTCAGTCACTCACTGGTAATGTATGCGCATCTGTGACCAACATGGTGCAGTAAATGGCACTGACCCAGGACGGGTTTAGGGTGCCCTAGGGAGGTTGTCTACTCTGGCTGAACAGTAAAATCACCTGGAAAAACTTGTAAAGATACTTATGTCTGTACCTCAGCCCCAGAAACCATTTAACGTGAGTAGTCTAAACCATGCCCAGGGTATCCATATTTTTCATGTAACAAGGAAATTCCTGCATGCAGCAGTATAAAAAAGTATTGACTTAGAACCCACTCTTCCATATGGGGACTCAGCAGAGGTCCTTAGAATTGTGCTCAGTAGACAAATGACTGGACGGATGGGCAAGCAGAGGGGCAAACAGAAAGCTGGTCTTGACCCTCTCCTCATACCCTTCCCACAACCGCTCTTCTCCCAAGGGTTAGTCTCAAGTTCCAGCCAGCATGCATCCAAGAAAGCACAAACTGGCCTCATCCTTGCCTTTTTCAAGCAGGAAACTTTGGGCTTTCTGGAAGATACACCCAGAAGGTATCAAGCCTCACTGGTCTCTGCTCACACAGGAGGGGAACACTATATCATTTATTTCTTGCTAACCTAATGGCTGTTAGTCGATTGTTTTTCTGGAAGCCCCTAAGTTCAGGATGCAGTCTGAGACTGCAGACTTCCAGAGGCCAGAAGGGGGCGGGGAGGACCAGATGACAGCTGCTTACTGAGGGCAGGCATAGGTAACAAACACACAGACTCCTGGATCACCCACCATCTCATGTCAAAGGGCAAGGGAGGCTTGGCTGAACTCCCTATCTCCATCAGCAATGTGTGCTTGGGGCACCCGAGCTTCTGACCTCTGCATGCCTCCTGGATTGCTGCCCCTCCCTAACCAACCCCCACCCTCCACCCCTCCACCCTGCTTGCATGACCTGGAGGAGCCCCTGAATTTGTCATTCTCCCTCTGCATCCTAGCCTTCCCACTCCTTGAGTCGCATACTGAGCTAATTCGGATGCTGTGTGGGGATGTTTGGAAGGAGAGGAACACAGGGAAGCTGGGGAATCTGTTGTGAAATCCAACACATTTTTTTAAGGTGGAAAAAAAGAAGCAGCAAGAAAACGCATTAGCTTCTGGGAAAGCACTCTCAGCCAAACACTCCTCAGGTCTCCGGTCCTACCCACCTAATAGTTTTAATTGTCCAGATGATTTGTCCTACAACAGAAAATTGTTCTTTTCTTTATTCAGGATATCTATCCTGCTTTTAAAAAACAGTTTGAAGCTGCAGACTTCCTTGCTGAACACATACTGTGTAGAGCTTTTTAGTCATCACTGGAAGCCTGAGGAACATTGAGACTGCTAAATTTTGCTTGTTTTATCCCCCCAACCCAGCCTGCCTGCATATTGATGATGTGCTATGGCCAGCATTTACAAGCATTTTCTGGGTAATTTTGCCTCTACGCCCAAATGGAAAAGGACACCTGTTTCTTAGCACTCTGTTAGGCTCTATTTGTGGTTTCCCTTCTACAATTCTTACAGTTCAGGAGCTAAACTTTGGGCTCTACTCAGGTCAGCCCTCTTGCAAGTGGTATAGCCAAGATTCAAGCCCAGGCTGACATCAGTGCTCACGGGAGATCGAGCATCTTCACCTGACAGCAAGCTTTGCACAACACCAAAGAAAACCATCTGGCCCGGTCTCTTGAGACCACTTCTCTGTCAGTGCAGGACTCAGGAAGCCCCAGCTCACTCCCACCTCCCTCATGACTTCACAAACCGTGCGGCTTGCCTGAACCATCAGCTTGCAAAAGAGAGGGAAAGTATGGTCACCATTCACATGCAGGTGGACACGAGGACACACACGCCTCTCCTCAGTGCGGCTGATAGAAGGGAGGAGGGTGGCATCCAGCCTAAAGGGGTAACCTGCGGACTATGTGATTCCTAATAACGCTTCCCCTTCCCAGAAGCACCTCTTAACTGCAGGGATCCCGAGAAAACGATTCATTCATTCACCATCAAACTGGCGTGCACTACACACCTAGTGCGTGCCCCGTATGTACTAAGAACTGTACCAGGATCTGGAGACAGAGCGGTGAACAAAGCAGCCATGGTCCCTGCTATGTTCACCATCTTCATAAGCCCAACTGCTACCAAGGAGCAAGACGGGGGTTCCACGGCTTCTGTGTGGTGACAGAACCTCCTGACACACTACCTTAAATTTAGAGCTGAGGCACTTTTGTGGGTGGAGAAGGAGGAGTATAGGAAACCAAACTGGTTGCTATGCAACAGCGATGATTTATTCTTAGCAGGAGCAGGAAGAGCAGCATGAAGCGGGGAAAGCAGCATGGCGCAGGGGTGGGTGGGGGGTGGAGCCGGGTGTGGGGGAGGCTGGAGGAGGACAGAGAGGGAGGCAAAGTGGTGCACAGCAGTGCCTAGGCTGCACCTGCAGCCCTCACCCCAGAGGCTCTCTCAAATGGACCTAGCACATCATCTGCTCTCCCGAGGCACTGGGAGAGTGTGGGGACAGCCCCAGGAACCGCAGAAAAGCCCTTGTTTGGAAACCTGAAATTAACCTTCAGGTATAAGTAGACTTGTACTGAATACCAAAAAGGGACAAAGAGTGTAAGATTGAAGATAAGAACCCACCACCAGGGAACAGGGCTCACATGCGTAGAAACGCTTGGCCAAAATTTCCAAAGCGCCTCCTCCAGGTCCATTGTCACCTGCAGCAGAATGGGGAGGGGCAGGAGGTGACAGTATCTTCCCAAAGGAATACATGTGCCAGTGGTGTGCAGGGGAAGCTTACTGATGACAGATACATCCCTGTAACCTGGTGCCATGCATAAGACTAGCTAAGCACTGGGCCTGTTCCAGGAGACATATGGCAAGTGAACTCAACACATCAGGGCCTCGGAAGCCTGACCTCTAGCTAGAGAGACTCATTAAGCAAGCCTTTGCATGTGACACCTGTCTGTGACACTTGTCTTTGACACTGGGCACACATTAGCAGGTTTGGGTGAGTGTAGAACCAAGGGTCCTGTGGAATACTTGGGAAGGGCTGCCTGGAAGAGGCGGGGCTGAGAACAGTGGAGCAGGGAAACTGCTCATTGCTGAAATGGCAGGGCATCGGGAAGGCTGGGCAAGGTTCTCGAAGCTGCGCCGCAGAGCTGGGGTGCAAACCCGGAGCTGTACAGGCTCCATTAACCCGTGCTGCCTCTGAGACACTGAGGAAAGGGGGTGTGCGCAGAGTCTGACAGATACAAAGATGCTGAAAGGGGGCAGGATTAGCAAAGGAAGAGTGCTGAGTGAGGACCAGCTATGGCCAAAAGGAGAGAGCAGTGGACAGAAAGAATAGGACCCAGGTAGTCAGGAACCTGCCATGCACTAGATGCTATGGAAGACAACGGTATATGAAACGGACTTGTATTTGAGTGAATTTATGATCAGGAAGATGAAATGTGAAAATGAATAATTAGTGAGGTATTACAAAAAGTATCAAACAAGGTATACAAAAGTAATCGTAATACTGTTGACATGGTGGATGACTGCTTCCAAGCATGGTGTCATAGGGGGTTGGACCTGGACTTGGTGGATTCAGGCTGAGGATGTGCAGGTGAGAATAAAGGTCACCATTTGAGACAGGAAAAGCTTCACCTAGAAGGTAAAGACAGCAAAGGCAGGGGGCAGACCACTCTGCTTGGAGGTGGCCTCTGTGCAGCAGTTCAGAGACGCTAAACTGGTAGAACGCACCGCTTCGACTGCTGGTGAGGACTGCAGGCTTCAGCCAGAGGCTGGGAAAGCCCGCTGACTGCTGGGTCAAGAAGATAGATGCTTAAAGAGGGAGGAGGTGGAGCAGAGGGAAACAGTGACCCTCAGAGCCCAGGAAGGAACATGTGGCCTGGGGTGAAGACAGCCGGAACCAGTGAGTGGCACTGGCCTGGCAAGCACCCCTGGGCTCCCAGGTAGCTCTAGAACAAACAGATAAGCCTTTCTCTCTGGGGAGAACAAAATTCACCAAGTCTCAAGAGAAAAGGGATGCCATATTCAGAATGAGAAAAGCCCAGGAAAAATAATAACGAGGGAGAGGGCGGTAATGAGGCAAACTAGCTCCACTTTACAACTCTGCTTAAGGTTCCTCCAGGACACGGCGTGCAAAACAAACCGTAATTCAGTTTAAATGGGTGAGCGGTGCTTCCCAGTGCACTGCCACAGGGGACTCTCAGGACAGGAATTAGACCGTGACTCACTCCATGTGAAACAGCTCTGGATCTCAGGACAAGCAAGGCAAGGTTGCAGGAACAGGAGATGGGTCAGTAGTCACCCAGGGTGATACAAACCCTCCCCTGATCCCTAAGCACCCAGGGGAGACAGGACAGCTCGTTTGTGACCTGGGAACTGTATGTTCTCTTAAGAAATGTCACAAGGACTCGAGCAGACTCTCAGAGCCAGTGCTCAATTATTCCCACTGAGGGAGACTTATGGGTCCTGTCTAGGAAGAGTCCACTTCCTATTTGAAGCGGCAGTTCCTGCTGTGCTATTGTGTGGAATATCATGGCGGGGGGGGGGGGGTGCCTAGTGTCTTGGTGTATTGTAAAGAATCAGACAGTGGAGTCAGGAGGACTATGTGAAAGGCATAGCTGTTCTATCTGGCCAAGTGTGGGAAACCCTCCACCTCTCTGGAAAGCAGACACACGCTGAACACCTGGCACAGCGCAGGACATAGGCCACGCCACACAAATTTTAACCACCCCAGAGAGGAACTTCACTGCTATCCACTTCTTGTTGGTACAGTTTGACTGCCAATACCTGCAAGCTATATTCCCTGAAACAGCACACACACACACAAAAAAAATAAGTGATTTTCTTCTTCTGTCTGTTATATGTCAATCATGATTCTCCTGATCAGCTGATTTGGGTCACCTGAAGCTGAATTTCTTCCTCAAAGTCTGAAAGAAATGAAGAACTCATCTATAAATACAGCCTGGGGCCCCACATGACACCTTTACCTGCCAGGCAGGGGTAGCTGGAATTTCACCGTTAGAGTTTTGTTTCCTTGGCTTGTTTTCCTTGCATTACAAACTCTTCAATGAGAAATAGCCCACTACATTAAGCTGCTACCACTCACAAGTAAAGAGTACCATATCAGATGCCTGCAGGAGCAAGCATTTTAATGGCTGGGGGAGGAGGTGGGGAGGAACGCATTTTAGGGCTGGAATCACCACTCTTTGGGTAGGCTGTTGAACTGTGAGACCAGGGGGACACGGGGTCTCAAAAGGCCAGTTTCACTGCTTCATTTGGGTCAGCCTTGATCACCAGATGAGAAGGGGTCACAGAAGAGATAATCCTGCCGGCTGCAAGTCCCATAAGACAATGTGGGACACAAAGTACCACAGAAGGGTCATTTCTATCTCCCACGAGAAAAAAATAATGGAGACCAAGGTATACGATGAGAGAGCGTGATCAGAAACCCAGAAGCATGTTGAGATGGTGCAGAACTACAGGGCTCTCCATAACCAACCCATGCATCCCCTGTGCCCTCTCTGTCCCGAAACTCCCCTCAGGGATATCCAAGCCCAAGACTTGGTCTCATCCCCACTCCTCAGCTCTGACACCTTTGTTCCCCTGGCTTCTCCCCAACATCTCAACCCCTCTTGTGGTCCTCATTATACTGTAAAGCTTTGTCTCGCCTCTCCAGGGCACCCTCCTTGCCCCTCCCGGAGCAGAGGGACACTGTCCAGCAGGGAAAAGCGGCGGTTAGAAGGCCTGAAGCTGGCTGGTGCATAACTCTCTGCAGATGGAATAAAGGAAGCTAAGGCACTAGAACGTCAGCCCCGCAGTGACTCAAGAGGATCACACCACAGGAAGCCCCACAAGGCACAGCCCTTGGTTCTCTTTCTGAAGGAGCTTCCCTTACTCAACACATCCGCCCTGACTGACACACAGCACCCACAGGGCATGCTTCTGCAGAGAACAACTCACGGGGCGTGCCTCTGCCCCTCATTACTCTGCTCCTCTGTATCCTAGGAGATGCAGGGCTCACAAAGGGAAGAGGAGTGTTCTCAGCCCCTCAGCTGGCTCCTTAGTGCTACAAAAGGACTCTGATGTGACCCTGCTAAGGACATTGCTACATTCCTCTGACCCCATGCATCAATTATCTCCACAAAAGACTCCTGTCCCTTCACATCGTTATGACAGGCTCCACGACAAACCCAGACATGGGCGATGTAAGAGAACACCACGCTACCTCTGGCTAACATACTTTCCCCCAGCAGAAGCACCAGGAAGATGAATGATATGTCCCCCATGACGGCTTTCTGAGGACAAAAGCCACAGCCAGGAGACACACATGAGCCCCTGACTCTTCTTTCTGCCAGTGCCATCCCCTGCATTCCAGTTTGCACTGGTAACTGGGTAAGGAACTTCATAGAAGGGAGAGGCATGAGGATGCACGAGGCAGGTGGAGTGGGGGGAGATGCAAGGAAGGGGAGAAACTTGAGGAGATCTTTTCAGACCTCAGCATCTCCTATCTCGCCAGACTTCTCTCATCTCCTGCCTCTGCCACCCTTTTCATCTTTGGCGCTGGCACTGGTATTGATTGAGATCTATCTTCTGACCTGATTCTCTATCTCAGTCCATTGCATGTGAAATGCTTGAATTTGTCAGATATTCTGAGCACCAAAGCCCAAGCAAGGAAGTTGCCAAGGCAACAGAGTATTCTTTGGTACAAATGCTCATAGTGGGGGAGGGGGCAGAGCTCAGACTCTTCATCCCCTACTCAGATTCCCTCCTTTAGTCAGATCTAGAAGACTTCAAAGAGGAAGAGGCCTGATGAGAAGGTTAGCCAAGCTGCTAACTAACAGGTAATCCAGCAGACAGAATTTGTAGTTCTAGTTAAATGTCTAGCTCACTAATCCCAGAGGACACAGCTGGAGACAGAAAGAAGGCTTGGGGGGAGGAGCAAGGATAGTTTCAGGGGACTCCAGAAACTGCAGGACAGACCCTGGGAACCTTGAGATGCCGGCCCATCTCACACTCTGGCCGGAGCCATTCTTGTCTCTTCCTCTCTTGATCTTTCTTGATCTCCATACTTCCCTTCAGACCCATGAAAACACAAACTCACAGGATCAAACATCTGTATCCCCATGCTGTTCAGGAAAAACTGTGCCCCACAACCCTGCCCTTCACAGACCCCAGTGTGCTCAGAAACCCCTGGCCATGCCCCTGTGTCCAACCCACACCCAGAACATCATTGCCAGCCATCTCCCTTCTCTGGGCTGCAGTCTCCCCCCAGAGAGGGGAGCTTCCCTCTTCTTCCAATCTGCAATATTTCTGGAAATGGTGAAAAAAAAAACCTCACCATTTGCCTGGGAAGGCTCCTCAGAGATCCTTCCAAGAAGTCAGTGGCAGCATCCCTGAACCAGGACTATGTTCTCAGGGTGGTCCCCCGCCATTGCAGCTCCCAGGTTCTGAGAGCGAGATGAGAAACCAATGCAGAACACGACATCTTCCACATTCCTACCACTCTACTCCAAACGTTCCACAGCCTCCAGCATGAGCCGTTCCCTCCGGTGAAGACCCCTGCCCCTCACCGCTCCCTCCACTACTCTGTGCTCACTTCCATGAATCCTTGAGGCCATCAGGAATGGACCTACCCCTTCTGAAGCTTTCCCCACCAGGCAACCAGGGGTCTCTTGCCCTACTCTGCATGCACCGGTCTCACCCTGTATTGTATTGTTAACAGATTTACAGGTGGTCCCACAGCATCTGGAACAGAGATCACACTTATTATTTGTTTAGGGTTTTCCTTATTCATCGTTCAGCAAAACCAAGCGAGATGAGTCTCTCTGGGCTAAACACATCCCTTGAGAAGAGGATTCCATTAGCCCCAAGTCTTCCACTTTGCTTTCTCTCCCGGTTATACTCTCCCTGCTGAGTCCCACACATCCTTCCCTGGTACCCAAACTGTCACAGCTGCTGCATCTGCCACCATTCCCCTTGCTCATTCAGGAAAGCTCAAGGCTTCTGTCCCATCTCGGAACCACTAAAGCCACATCCCCACCCCCAACCTCTGGACTCCCCGTGCTGTGCAAATCAGGCACAGCTTTAAGGAGCAGCATCACCATCTTTGTAACAGACACTCTGGGGCAAGCAACCTCAGGACCATCTTTTCCCCGGTCATACACCACCCTGAGCATCTGTGTCCAACGTCAAGACTACGGGAACTTATGACTACTCTAACCGTCCCCCTCTAACACCCTCAAGGCCTCCTGGCAGGAAATGGTTATTGTTCTCCCCATGAGGAATTTCTGCCAGTCAACACTCTACCATCCTCCCAAAAGTTATCCAGACACCAAACCCATCCCCATTTCATCTTTAAGGTCCTTCCAACTGGCTATTCCATGGTAAGAGGGTGGGCTCTGGTTAGGTGATAGATCTGATTCCAACTCCATCCCACTCAGTGATCTTGACATTGGTGAAATTCATTCAGCATTTGCTAACTGCCCACTCTTTTTCTAAGAGATCATGAGCTCTCATAATGGAGTCCCCAGACCAGCAGCATCAGTGTCACCTGGAAACTTGTAAGAAGTGCAGAATCTTGGGTACACCAGGACCTGTTGAACCTCAGATGCTCCCTGTGGTTCTGATGAATGCGCAACCTTGAAGACCCCTGGATTAGCCCCTGTGAATGCACATGTATATGGGCACACACACACACACTCTATAATGAGTCGAGGGCTGGAAGTGTATCTCAGTAGTAGGGCTCTGCCTAGCATTCATGATGCCCAGAGTTCTGTCCCTACTATCACACACTGAAAAGTTGATTGAAAATATTAAACAGCCGTTCTCCGCCCTAGCTGCATATTAAAATCAGCTGG
Organism: Microtus pennsylvanicus; assembly: GCF_037038515.1. Taxonomy (NCBI): domain Eukaryota; kingdom Metazoa; phylum Chordata; class Mammalia; order Rodentia; family Cricetidae; genus Microtus; species Microtus pennsylvanicus. Next base: position 60,412,794 of record NC_134579.1, on the reverse strand, counting down.
AAGGCTTTGAAAAGGACCCTAAGGCCTGAAACCCACCCCCAGATCCATATTATCAGGACCTCTGGAGTGGGCAAACCATTACAAGGCAATGTGCTGAGAGCCAGGACTCTGTAAGGCATGCAGGGATCTGAGAGGGGAGATCAACAAAACGGGGGTCAGAGCAGGCATCTTCACCAACCATGCCTCCTTTCCCATGTCTAACACATGAGTGTGTTAATATGCCTCTTGTAAAACTTGAGTATCCCCAGATGATGTGTGAAAATGCTGGGTGTGTGGCTGATGCTCAGGCCAGGTCACTCTCCTCCTTTCGCAGTCTGGGGCCCATACTGACTGAGCAAAGAAGCTGGGCCGATGTGTTCATGACCCCTGTTCCCAGCACATCACCAAGAACGCACCTCCTCCCACAGGAAAACTTCATATCTGTATAACTTTAAGAGTTCTCTTCAGCGTCTATCCTGAATCCCCACTGTTCTGAATTGCTACAGCCTAGAAAACAAAACAGCCCAGGTCCATGGGAACCTCATAAGCCAGCTCCTAGCATAGACCCCAGGCATCTGACAGCCACAGCTCTTTGGAAAAGCATCTCTATAAAGCAGATAGACAAAGGCCACTGGAGTTACACTAAGAACATGCTGTCCCGTTTCTGGGCCTTCTCAAGTCCACTCTGCTGCAGCTCCCGAGAAGTCTCCTGACCTCAGGGTGAAATCTTTCAGCATCAGGCAGAGTCATTCACTACTCAATCTTCCTCCCCTAGAACATGGGAACTTGGCAGAACATCAGGTTCATCTACCAGCTCAGCTCCTCCCCCCATAAGGCACAGGAAGAAGTCTGCCATTGCAAGGCATGTCCTTCAGGGGCTTCCTCAATGCTACTGAATCACAGGCTGCCCCACGGCCACCTGAACTGCACATGAGCACGTGGGCGTCGTCACAGCTGCCCTCGAAGCTCAGTGTTTAGCCCAGCAGGGATGAAAGATGTTCTGGTCTTCTCCTAAGTACATCCTTCGCTGTCCTTTTAAAATTAAATAGAAGGGACTAGGATGGTTGGTTGGGATGCAGAACTGGTAACTATGGTGATGGCTCAGCCAGTAAAGTATCCTCTGTGCACATTATAGGACCTGAGTTCAGCTCCCCCAGAACTGTGTAACAGTCAGATGTGGAGGCACATGTCCATAGCCCCAGCAAGGGGCTCGGGTGGCAGGCAGATTACTAGAGCTCACTGGCTGGCCAGCTACATTTGGGAGCAAGCCTCGGGGCAGATAGTCATGCTATTGTCTACTACGTGTGGTGGAAATGGAACTCCTACATCAAGCAGGAAAGAAGCTAGGGAGGGGACTGGGCTTTAGAGAAAAGAGTTTAAACCCACAGTAGCAGGATAATTTTCCAAAGAGGTTGGGGCTGTCAGGAGGAAAATAGCATTTTTTCTAGGTCAAGACTTTGTGGGGCCTTCAGAACTCTCAGGGGGGAATGTGGGATGTGGGACAAGAACAGCAGTTCCTTCCAAATAGCCATGGGAGAGCAGGAGAAGCACAAGTGTGTCTGTCCTACGGAGCCTTCCCAACAACCCTGAGTTGTGAGCCCCTGACTCTCACCAGACACCACAGGCACCTGTCTGGACCCATCGCCCCTCACCTTCCTCCTCCAAGTCCTGTGTCAAGAAGAACCCTGCCCCGCATGGACAGAGTCAGAGGTGCTTTCTTTGGGTCTGCATTTTCCTTCAAGATTAACAAGCTCAAGCCAGGCAGGAAGCCCGAGGGTGAAGGTGGGGATATCCTAAGACAACCGCCAATTTCTGCTCTATCCTGGCCCTGTGTTCTCACTGCTCTCGTGACGCTAAGCAAACGTGACCAAAGCGGAGCATCAATAGCATGCACCTTTGCCCATCAAGACATATTAGCTTGGAGCGCCAACAGGACAGAGGGAAGTTTAAAGGAGAGGAGACATATAGAATCCAGTGGCACTCAAATCGATTGCACTAAAGGTACAAAAAAAATATGGGGTATTCAAATGCTAGGCAATCTATAATCCAGAATAATTGATATGGTTTGTTAGGTTACAATGAGGCTTGGCTGAAGAGTTGCTACTTAATGATTTATTGTTCGGAAGAGGTGAACATAAACTCCCTGCAGACAAAACACAAGAACAGTGGGAAACAGTCCCGTGAAATGGGGAAGACTTTAAACTGAGAATTGCTTGAGTGGGGAAGGCACAGAGGAAGTTAGAGCTAGGATAGCAGTCAGCATTCACCCCTATGTTACAGATGGGGGACTAAGGCCCGGGAAGGCAAAGGCACTGCCTTATCTCCCGGAATCATCTAGCAGAAGCACCAGAGCTAGATACACGTGTCTAACAGAACACTGTGTCTAACAGAAGTCTAAGTATAAGCACTGTTTTTGAAAATGGAACCCTCTTCCTGAATGCCTGCTGCTGACAGGGTGTCACCTGGACCCTGCAGGCTCCTGGCAGTAACAGCTTCAATAATCACCACGGTCACCTGTTCTGCACCCTGATGTCACAGCTGTCACTAACAGCCCTGAAGCCAAACATGATTCCTAAGTCACTGCCCAAGTAGCTGAAATCACATCATGGTCTTCACTGACAGTGCCTTGAATGTTTCCAACAGGTAAGCTGCTACCAGTTTCTCCAAGGTCAAATACACCTAGATCTTGTATTTCAGGAGCCATTTTGATTTCCCCAAAACTCTTTGATATCTTGTACCTTCATGTATGTTTTCCATGTCCTCTGGGACCCAAATGTCTACTGAACATCCTTCACTGAACTTAGCCCTAAAAGAACAGGGAGACAGTGGAGCTAAGAGGTGATAACAGCAGGGGCCTCCTGGCCTCCAGACCTAAGCTCTGTTTAGAACAAGTTGAACAAGAATAACGAGCTAAAATTCACACCCGCCTTCAGAGGCAGGGATCATAAGGATGCTGCCTGCTGATGTTGAGTGAAGAGCCAGGGTCTGAGGCCAGTCATCTGGCTCCCACTTCAACACGACTTCCTTAGTATCAAGCATACCTCACATGTAAGAAAGGATGACATAGTAAGGGAACAGGTTGGGTGAAATCACATATGCATGTTCTAATGGAGTCAGGATCCAGATCAAGACTTACACCATTTACAGGTGCCCAAAAAGCTCCCTCGGGACCCCTTCCAATCAAGACTAGCTATTAGGCTGAGTGTGGTGGCTCATGCCTTTAATCTCAGCCAGAAACAGGCAAATTAAGTGAGTTTAAGATCGACCTGATCTACATATCAAGATCCAGACTAGCCAAGGCTATTTAGTGAGACCCTATTTCAAAATTTAAAACAATTAAATAGCCATTATTCTGACCTCCTCCACTCTGTTTCTTTTTTGATTGCTCATACCTCTATGTGTTTAGTATATCGACAGTGCGCGCTCTCTCTCTCTCTCTCTCTCTCTTATTCCACATTCTGCTTTATCAATATACAACTATTCAATTTAATATTGACAGAAATAACTTTTCTTCTAGTTTGGGCTGTTATGAATAAAGCTGAAGAAAGTAAACATTCTTGTGCATGTTTTGTTAAATATAAACACTGATATTTATTGGGTCTATCCAGATATATAATTATAGGGTCACTATATACATAATATATATATATAATATAAGATATATAATAGATGTCACTAAAGTGACTATAATAATACATACCTCCATCAATACTTGGTATTATTAATAATAACTGATGATGCAGACTAACAGCAGGGCACTTGCTTAGGATATGAAAAACCCAGGGTTTGATTTCTAGGGCCATTAAATCAATAAATAAGTGAATTATCACTGAGAAACAAGGAGACCTGGGTATCTTTCCAGATAAATGACTTTTAAACAGATTTTTTAAAAGTCTAACAATTATACATTTTCATATAGTATAAGTCCTTGCAGGCCACACTGAGAAGTACAGAGAACAACCTGCCTCTGTATTAACTATGTAGGGATTACATGTCCCCTCCATCATAGGGAAGCATCATTAAAGTGTCAACAGAGCACAGCAGCTCTCTCTGGCCACCATCAGAAGAGCTTTGAAGATGGTCCAGGCAGGAACTTAGACCTATACACTATGCCAAGTCAGTAAGTTCTGGTCTTATTGGACACAGCCATCTTTGTTAATAAAAGACCACTTTTCTAAAATGTCATGAATGGCAAAAACTGTCCCACAAATAAATGAATTATTAATTATCCCATTTGGGTTTGGATTTTGCTGGTACTGGGCACAGAATCCAAGGCCTTACATGTGCAAAATAAGCGCATCTCACTTGTTTTTATGTAGCTTTGCAAACTACAAACTCGTTACTCGGCTATACAACAACCAACACACTTATAAGGCACATATTCTATGTTACTATGAGCTAGACAGTATAGAAGTCTAAAGAATGATCAATATAGCTCCCTGAAGGGGGATAGAGCCCTAGAATAAATCATATGTAATGTGGTCCTCTGACTTCTCATTTTGCCTACCTATAACTTCTTTCATAAATAGAATAAGGCTAAAACAAACATAAATGACCGCCTTAGCCTGAAAGAAGGGAACTGAATCCTATAGGATGGGGTGGGGTGGTTGGAAAACAAAGAGGAGAGAACACAACTTTCTATAGGGTAACAGTGATAATATAAATGGGTGGCTGTTGAAGGTGATGCATTATCATCTGGGGTGATTTAGAAGAGAATAACAAGCTCTACTTTCTCCCTACCTTCTCTAACCTCCACTGTTACCATCTTTCTACCTCCCAGGGACTACCTCTTGATGTTACTGTCCAAGTGACTAAAGCAAACATCACATTCCTCCCACACCTTCAGACCACTAACCACAGTGGTCCAGGCAAGATGTATTCCCTGACTGCCTAGCACATAGCAACTTAAAGAGAGTATCTACCAAAAATCACGAAATAGAGGTTCCAGTCTAGATGGTAATCACTATGGATGGGCTTTGGCTACTCAGTCCTTACTTCAGCTAAGATGTAGACCACAGCAGTGAAGCAGTGGTGAACAGTGCTCTGTCCTCTAGTGGATCAAAGGACAAGAAAGGAAGAAACAGGGCCCTTGGGGCCTGTGCCTAGAAAGGACAAGTGTATATAAATGGCTTTCTATCTTCTGATGATGCTAGGTATCATCTGGCTAATGTTTCTGGGTAAAACTCAGCTCCATCACTCAAACTAGGAATGTTTCTATTAAACAGGCAAATGAGGCTGTGCACAGTTTGTTCATCAGCATCTACATTATCAGTTTCTACAACTCTTAATTCAAGGTTGGCTCTCTAGATGTCAAAGGTCAATACATGAGACTAGCTCTGCCATTTCTACATAGATAGCAATCTCTTCTATCCCTGTACAGAGTGTAACCAAGCCAACCATGCAGCTGGCATTGGATGTGGGGAAAGAGGCAGGGACAGGCACACAAAGCTCAGATTCATAAAGTGTTTCTAGACCCCAGTCAAGAATGCATAGACAGCATAGCATGGAAGAGGGATGCAGGTGTGACTACCTCAGCACTACCCAACACCCATCATGTGGGGACAATTTGCATGTTATGACACTCCCACTTGCCAGACCAAGTTCTCTGCCAGATGTTTTCTGGACCTAAATCTAGGACTTCCAAAGAATCTTATCCCATCCCAAGGGACAACATACCTACCTATTGCTGCTCGACTTGAATTTTTCATTGCAGTTTTTTTGTTTCCCCACCCATTTTCTCAGAGGAAACAATTTCTCTCTGGATTAGAGATAAAGCTACCTCCAAGTTTCCAGTTAATAAAATGACATTGGGCTAAAACTCAGCTCTCCAAACAAAAGTTTCCCCTTCGTCTGATCTCCTTGTCAGTATCTCTCTAAAGTTCTCAGCAGGAAACTCATCTTTTCTAGGCACAAGTAACTTTAAAAATACATCAAGCAACAAGCTGAGAGGGGAGCACTGAAGAGCCATTATTATATGATTTGAAAGCACCCACAACATCCCATTTCCTGTCCAAGAACCAATCTTACCTGAAATAAAACAAACAAAGAGCGCAAGATGAAAGTGGAAGAGGGACCATTAGAGAAGAGAAAGTAAACAGCAGAGGGGCGAGACTGAGTGATTAGAAGATGCAAGTGTGCTCAAAGTACACAGTGCTCGTGCGTGCACATCATTGTGAAACTCATTCCTGTGTGTGATATATACTGAGAAAATATGATGGGGACACCCGCTGAAACAGCTTACCTGAGCTAATGCGAGCTCACCAACTCCAGCAGGACAGGGAAGGAACCAGCATAGGACCAAACTAGACCCTCTGAATGTGGGTGTAGAGCTGGGGCAGACTGAGGGCACTGGCGGTACCACCAGGATTTATCCTTACGGCTTGTACTGGCTTTTTGAGAACCCATTCTCTTTGAATGGATACCTTGCTCAGCCTAGATATAGTAGGGAGGGCCTTGGTCCTTCCCCAAAGCAATGTGCCTTATCCTCTCTGAGGAGTGGATGGGGGTGGGGTGGGAGGGTAAGTGGAGGGAATGAGAGGAGGGGAGGGAGTCAGAACTGAGATTGGTATGTAAAATGAAAAAAGATAAGTTTGTTTTCTTTTTTAAAAAATAAATTTAATTAAAAAAAAACAAAATGAAACTGATTAAGAGAGGAAAAAAAGAACTAATTTATTCTATTAATAATGTGACTGCAGGTAGACTGAATAATTTGAGACAAGTTAGAGCATGACTCATCAGGAAGAAATGTTTTAGAGCAAGGGGTCAGCCCAGGTCACTGGTGCCTCCTCAGCACTTACCATAATTTAGTACTTAATAAATATTAATTGAGGAAATAGATGAACAGAATAAAGGGGCAATAATTGAGTAGTTCAACGCATATGGTACATATCACATAACACATCAATTCCTCAGAGACACCAAATAATGGAGAGCTTGGCCTATAAAACTGTGGATTGGAGTAATAAAGCAAATGAAGCATAAGAGAAAAGGAAAAAAATTAAGGAGACACAGGCACGACCAAAAAGTTTAACATAAACACATTAACAAAAGACAACAGGACAGTAATAACCACTGTCCTTAATTGTCTGCAGAACCCCAAGCAAGAAAGAAATTGTATGTCTACGACTCGAGGGAGGTGAACTAAGATCAATGTGCCTAAATTAAACAGTCAGATTTCAATTACATAAAATAATTTACTAATAATTAGATCTGTCCAATAACAAAATGAGTTGTTTTGTTGGGTCACAAGTACCTTGTTTCCCAAGACATAAATTGCCACTATTCACAGATCATTTAGAGGCAATTCTTTCTAAACAGAAAATTGGACTAAATGGACCTTTACGATATCCTCTACATCTTTCTACTAACCCAGTTGGCCAGTGTGGATTGAGTCGAGAGAGCAGAGACCCCAAAAAAGGAGAGTTTAGGCAATACTAGGAAAGGGGTGACAACGAGAAGCACGGGTGTACATTTGAGTACAAGGCCTTGAAACCTCACCAAGCGTGCCAAGATTTAAAAAGTCGTTGTGCACCGTTCTGTTGGGGACATGTTAGGATACAGAGGCATTATTCTCAGAATTATCTACTTTAATTGAGGCTTTCCTAAATTTAGCAGGTCATCCTTACCTGGATCAAAATGAAGCAGGGAAAGCCTTATCAATTGTGTAATAAGTTAATACAAATGGAAAAGTCATAGAGTTGGAAATTAAAGGGAAGCAGCATGTATAGCCCACAAGTCTGTAATCAATTTGAAATTTATACATGTTTGTCTTGGGGCTGCCATCATAAATGCACCCATCCTGGCAGCCTTGGATTCTTGTCAGAAGCTAACCAGGGACCATTATTTTATGAGTCCAACATTGCAGTTGAGCCAGACGGACAACAGAGCCTTCTTTCATTTGGCTTGAATAATGGCCAAATACAAGTCACTTCACTGTGACTTCAAGAGTATTGTGCCCATATGCTCACAATCGATGGAAATAATTGAGGGGTGGGGTGTGCCAGGCACTCTTGGACAATCTTACGGAAGTGGGCTGAGAGATTTTTGGCCATTTGCCATATGACAACGATTCCTTTATCTGTGAACATATGGATTTGATGAAACTGTCACTTGGGGAGCACAGTGCAACAGGCTTGAGCCTTTCCATTTCCATAAGAAAATTTACATAAGTTATAACAATATAGTAGACTTCACCTTCTGTGCTACATACATCATGAAAAATTCTTGCAGGCATACAACTTTCTATGTACCCTTTAGGAGAACCTAGCCTTGTGACTCAAATTAAGACAGGGACATTATAATCGAATGGCATCCCCCACCATGAATTTAAAATAAGACACCAACTCACAACAAAGGACAGAAGACCAGGGGACTCTGAGACCACAGAGAAGCCCCTACAACTTATTTCCCTTCCAATAGGTGGGGAGCAGCCTGGAACACTTGTGCGGATATTGGATAGTATAATGGAAATAGCAGATATAGCAAAATCTTACCAACAATGGCTAAAACCACAGATGGGGTAACGGGCATCATCATTAATGGTCACCAAGGTAAGCTATGAACACAGGGGAGATGCTGACAAGGAGGACAGAGTGTCAGAAAGGACTGGCAGTAGGTGAGCTGTGGAAACTTAGTAGTCATCTTATTTTCCTCCACAATTGCCTTAGGGACTCAGAACCCAAAACAAGATGGCGCCTGCCCAAAGTGAATAACCAGATCAGGGCAGCAGAGCTCTAATGAGACAGACGGGTTGATCGCCTAATACTGAGTCATCCAGGCTCTGAACATTACTTCAGCCCTCCTAAGAACTGCAGGGAATCAAGGGCAAAAAGCAGAGGATATTTATACTCTGAGTCATTTTGTTTTTTGTGGGCAGTGGTGTTAAAAGTATTTCTAGAAAAGGGGAGATTAAGGTATTTGTATTTCCTCTGCATGCCTTCCAGCCTCCTTTGCAAACCTGGGAATAATAAAGAATTGGTCTATAACAATGTTTACAGTTCTGCCCGGAACACCACATACAGCTTTCTACCCACGAGGTCACATCTCCTTCACCTCTGCATGAAGTTCAAAGTCAGCAGCTCCTGGAGCGCCTTCCTACACGCTATGCTCTCTTTGACCTTGTACCTCCCCTTTCCTTCGCACAGTCTGATTGCTATGCTATTAGCATCTCCGTGTCATGACATACCTATCTATCTGTTTTTCTAATTTGAAACTGACAACAAGAAGTAACAGAGCAGATCAAGAGCCTCACAAACTGAGGTCTTAGGTTCAAGGCTCATTTCCGCCTGGGCAGTTCTGGCAAATCTCTTTTCCTAGTGGAGCTTCCATTTCTCCAACCGTGAAAATGCCTGGCTATCTTCCAGGTAGTGGGGTGGGGTGGTGGCATTTCAATTGTATTTTAATAAATAAAGCCTGCCTAAAGATCTGAGAATAAAACAGCCCCACTGGTCAGCCTTACAGACCAGGTTATGGTAACACACACCTTTAATCCCAGTAGCCACACTAGTTGCCATAGAAATCGGGTGGTGCATGCCTTTAACCTCAGTGGTGCACGCTTTTAATCTCAGTCCTAGAGAGGAATATAAAATAAGGGGAGACAGCTCTCAGACACAGGCTCATTCTGAGATCCCAGGAGGCAGGATCACCATTTCAGGCTGAGGTAGAGGTAAGAGCCAGTGGCTGGCTGTTTTGCTTTTCGATATTCAGGTTGAACCCCAATTTCTGACCCTGAGTTTTTATTAATCGTGCTTCAGGGTGGATATGTTATTGCAGCCTGTATAGCTGTCAGAGGCAACGCTCCACTCTCTTGATGTCCATCCCAAAGCCCAGAGGCCTTCGGTTGCCATCGTGTCTCATGTTTAGGGTCACACAATGCCACGCTGCAGAAGCCCCATCTATCTCACAAGGCTACTGTGCATTTCAAGTGTCATAACCTGTGTGGAGACTTTTGACACTGTAAGCATCCTGTTTCTGTGGTTGGTGCAGAGACCACGTGTCTTCTGTATGGCCTGCATCTGTGCTGACTGCCTACCTCCCCAGGCCCAGAACAATGTTGCTAAAGTGTCAGTGAATGCCTTACAGTGCTAAACACAAACCTTCTCCCAAGCTTTGCCATTTACACTCAGAAACCAAGCGTCTATGCATCAGTATAAAGATGCCTATCAAGTAGGCTTCTGTATTCTGACCTAGTGCACCCCCATATGTGAGACAAGGAAAGTGGATGAGTACCTCAGAGGCTGAAGAAGATCTGAGCAGCAGGGTGACACCAGTCTTTGCAGACAGAGCCCTCCTGGTGGCCTGACACCTCCTGGTGTCCCCCTTCTCTGTAGCTGTAACCTACACCACTGCCACAACAGCTGAGCTCCCCAGCAACGTCAGCCTCACCATTCAGCAGACACAAGGACTAGAATCCCCCAGTGGAACTTGTTTCTCAGAGTCCATCATTGCCCAACAGAGAGCACAGGGAGACCCAAAGGGAAGGGCACGGTGTGACATCTGAGGCCACTAATTGCCCATCTTCCCTTCAGCGATCTGCTGACAGTGTCCTGTCCGCTTCCCTAAGTGGATGCTAACAGGTCAGCCTGGGATTGCAGCACCAGCTCTGCACCGCTCCTTGTCTTCTGGCTTACCGGCAATAGCAGACACCACTAAGGAGCAACTTTGTTTCACAACAAAGCAAGCTCAATAATTAATGGCCTTGAGGCCTCTTTCTAAAGGCATTCCCGAACTAGAAAAGTGTTTCAGAAATAAATCACCATTTCCCTCTTCACCATCCAGCCAGGTGTCGCAGGCCCCAGCATCAACTCTTCTCTAATGGTCTGATAAAAAGAGGTAGGAAATAACCAAGCGTTCATGGGTGACTTGAGCAATATTTCACAAACATGAAAGAGAAATAAATATCAGACTGCCTTGGAGTTGCCAGTGATTTCCCCTGAAAAGTCTGAAATGTCTTCTTCGCTGCTACTCAAATTCTACCATAGTTTAAACAGCTGGCTCAGGCTTGATTGATCGTCCCAGACTAGAAAAATTCATTCATCCACTTAACATTATTTAGTGGGCATCTAATGTATACTAGACAGTGTACTGGGTTCTAGAGAGACAATAAAAATAGTCAAAATCTCTGTCCAGTGACTCCATGTCCTGATCTACAAACAGAAGTAGTGTTTATATCCATACATCAAAAAAGAATTTTCTGAGAATTCTTGTTATTTTACAAGATAATTCTGAACTTTTGAACTTTGGAACAAGTCTCATAAAGTTAAGGGTGGTTCTGATTGGATGGTCTTCTCAGAGAAGGGCCTTTACCATGTTGAATTAATGATCGCTCAATTGTGTACAAAGACGACTTGTGTGTCTATATCTCATTTTCCTGGATGGGCTCTTTCTTTGAAGAAAAAAAGATTTCTGTTTGAGCTCTGGTGTCTCTTGGAGCAAGCAGCACAGCACTGGGCACTTGACTGAGTCTCTGTGTATTTGGTTAAATTCAGTGATCCTGCTGGAAACGGGAGTTCCTCTTCCTTGCTAATATGATTGATCACACTCTAGATTCAGAAAATGGGAAGTTGACAACACAGCCTGAGGATGCGTGCTTGCAATTCTAGCAGAGGCTGTGGCAAGAGGATTGTGAGTTTGAAGCCAGTCTGGGCTATACAGTGAATCATGAACGGGCCAGTAAACTTTGTCTCAAAAAGAAAGAAATGGAAGGAGCAGAGAAAGAGAAGGAGATAGAGGGAGAAGTTTGAGAATAACAACATAGTCATCCCTTAATGCTAATTCCTCTAACACACTGGGTGATGCTTTCTCCTAAGAGCACTGTGCTTATGGGAAAACTTAAGTTTTACTTCCTCTGTGAAGACTAGCCTACGCCACCTCTGCATCTCAAAAAGAAAGTCAAAATGAATCTGAAGGCAAGACCACCATGAAAATGTCCATCATGTGACATGCTCGCTCGTCAAAAGACCTCGGACCCAGGATTCAGAGCCAAGTGTCCTGTGAGAGATAGAGCTGCAATGCCAGAGGCCTCTCCACCCTGCAAACTCAACGCTTCTTGTCTTTTGGCTTACCTCATGAAATCCACCTTCTGCCATAGCCACCTTGGACCTGACCAGCATAGCTAAGAAGCCAGTGAGCTGAAGGTGGTCTGTGGGGTAGGAGCCTTTGTCATTCACGGCTCCAAGTGAGATCAGCAGAACTGCTGATGCCTTCCCAGTCCTCATGGCCATCCTTGAAACCCTCATCCAAACACTGAGGAGCATATCATTACCACGGGCAAAACATTCCCAGCCAGCAGCTCAGGAATGGCATTCAGACATCTATGTTAGCCTACGAAGGAATGAACTTGACTCATGAAGCCCTGAGTTCCAGATGCCCTCAAAGGACACCTCAGTGTTTAACACCTGAAACCCAGGGACTTAGCCTAAAGCTCTCCCACCCACCTCCCCAGTTAGAAAATCTCCTAAAGCCTCCAAACTCTGTGTCACAGGACTAAAACCTAATCTGCTTTTTATCCCAGATGCAGTACTAGACTTTAGTTCTATCTTACCATTTGGATGATTTGGTCCTTGCTTTGGATTGGTCAGCCGGGAAGGACTCCTACGTCCTTGTCCATCCGTGCAATCCAGAACAAATCCCAAAGAAGGCAGCCATGACACTCGGTCATGGAAAGCAGCAATATGACCTCACATCCCTCAAAAAATAACTTATTGACATTCAGAGAAGAGAAACCTTATTTATGACTTTATGTTTGCCTTAATGATTCACAGCACAGTTAATTACAATTAAATATCTATTTTAGTATCTTCTTGAGTCTGAAAACCTTCTTCCCACTCATCATTGAATGCTTGTATATGGAGATATTGGAAACAGCCTCATTCTGACTCAAAGTTGGGGTCCCCCAGACCTCGTCTGAATGATTAACTATGCCATATCTATGTGCTCCCTCTAACCCAACTCCACTCCCGAGGTCTTTCCAGTCAGTCTTCATTCCCTGCTGCCTCTCACCTTACATTTTGAAGCTCCATAAACATTTATAATAAACTAACATGTTCAGACACCACTCCCAATGTTATAGCTTAGATACTGAATGTCCCCCTAAAGCCATGTACTAAAGGCTTGGATTCCAGGATAGCATTATTTAAATGTAAGGTTTTGCACAAGGTCTTTAGGTCATAAAGGTTATGTCCTTACACGGAATTTCCTAGTCTCTCCCTTTCTCTTTGCTTCCTGGCTCATGATGTAAGTGGTTTGCCCTGCAGTGTATGACTGCCAAGGTGAACTGCCCTGACCACAGCCCGAAGCAGCAGGGTTACCCAATCTTTCACTTGAATCTCTAGAACTGTGGGTCTCTTTCTAAGTAATGACCTTGTATATTTTGCTACAGTCATGGCGAGCTGACTAATACACCCCCACACACAGAGCCTCAGAAACATTCTCCTAAGAATGAGAGATAGGTGAGAGGAGGGCTGGGCACAGCTACTAGTGTGGGGGACGGAAGGGCAGGACTGGAGCACAGAGCTCCGAGCTCAAGGTCCTACACCAGTACTTCATGGACAGACAGTCTCAAGTCAGCCACTCCTCTGGCCACTCCCCACCCATCAAATGAGTTCATGTATACCGTTGGGAAAACAGTCAAATGAGGTAATGGATGTGCTTTATAAACTGTAAAGCACTGGAACTATCTCCCAGTATTATGAAAATTAAAGAAGAAGCTGTGTTTCTAGTGCTAAGGAAAAAGTAGGTATTTAATATTTAAAAAAAACAGTTATAAAATGTGAGAAGTGAAAGCTGTTTACTTTTATTAGAGCTCAATGGCCCTTCACTCATGGCTGAGTCATTTACATCTAGCCTAAAGGATCAGCTCCCATTCCACAAGCAGCAGTGACAGTAACGCCCAGGGCCTGTGTCGGGCAGAGGGTTCCTGTGGAGGGGTGTGTGCATGGCACTTGTAAAATGTGCATATTCCTCCCTCCTACAGAGATGGTGTAATCCCCACTCAGTTGCTAAAGCTTCCCTGGATCCTAAGAATAACAATCCCTGCTTACTTCACAGGGAATACAGCTGAAGCCACCCCCACCCCCTCAACCCCACCAGTAGCCCCTTTTAAGTGGCAGCTAGAACCACCTGCCACCTGTGGTCCCTCACCCTGCACCCTGCCTGGGAGACCTACCACTCGGACTTCCTAAATCTGGCTCTGACACAGAGGGCAGTGTTTCTTGCTTCCCCCATTGAAGATTTCTTGGACCTGGGAAGTCCTGCAGTGGCATTCTGGGAAGACCCTTCCCTCTGCTGCTTCTGTGCTGTCCTGGGGAAGCTTCCAAGGGCTTCCCTGAGAGGAGTCAGTGGGTCTTTGAGGAGAGAATGAGTGGCTTCCTAAGGCATCTTGAGATCTAAAGGGACTTTATCTTTTACATTAATTAAATGTCATTTTAAAAAATGTTGAAGTCCTGGCACTGGGAGAAAGACTTACTATGCCTAAGCAAAAAGGGGCTTCTGAAAAGTAATTTTTTATAATTTGCAAGTTAATATCAGCCTCGTACCCTGTACTACTGGAGCTAACTCCATTATCTCCGAAGCTAAACTGACAAGCACTATCTTGGTGAATGCTGGGCCACAGCTCCTGACACACAACACCAACAGCCTGGCCCCCAGGAAGCCATCCCAGAATATCTCCCACCAATCTGAGTCATTCCATTCACCCTAGACACCACCCGCCCCGCTCCCTCCTACTCCCTCTCCCCCCCTCCACTGCCTACTGCTCCTCTACTTCTTCCGGAAGAGTCTTAAATTAACACCTGGGCACATTATTTTAGCATTCATTAAAAGAGCAGCTATCTGATATTAACTAAGGGACGAGTGAAACTCTAAAGTGTCCAGGCACTGCCAGGGTCAAAGGGTCTGGGCAGGGAACCTTTCTCAGGGACTTTTAAAATCACGGGTTTTTTTATAAAAACATATTATTAGCATATACTCATTACACAAGATGAAGCGTTTCATTCTGATGTTTCCATTTCCACACATGTGCATCACACACTGCCCAGTCACCCTCTGTTATTTTCTTGTCCCTCCTTCCCACTGCCCCCTTCCTCCTTCCTCTTCTCAAACGTTTCTTCTGCTTTCATACCATACAAGAGCACATTTAATTTAGATTTAACATGTGAGGAAAAATATGCAGTATTTGTCTTTTTGAGTCTGTCTTATTTCAGTTAATTTGCTAAGCAAGCCCTGGTTGCATCCATTTCCCTGCAATGACATAATTTGTTCCTTCATGGCTGAACAGAACTCCATGGAGGGGCTACGGAAAGGTTCAGTTGGTAAAGCGCTTGTCATGCAAGGATGAGGATCTAAGTTTAGACACCCAGCTCCTACGTAAAAAGCCAGGCACGGCGGAGAGCATCTGTAATTTTAGCACTGGGGAGGTGGAGGCAGGAGGATGCCTGGAGTTTGTTGACAGCTACTCTTGGCAAATCGATAAGCTCCAAGTTCAGTGAGACACTGTCCCAAAGAATAAAGAGAAATAGAGGAAGGCACCCTTACATCATTTGGCTTGTGACCTTTATAGTGCGCGAGTGTGCGTGTGTGCGTGCGCGCACACACACACACACACACACACGCGCGCATACTCATATACACACACATATATACACACACAAAACCCTTTCACTAAAATCACTCCCCTTCTGCCCTCCCCAGAAATGATTTGATAAATGTTTTAGTTATTTATATATCCAACTTTTTATTCTTCCATCCTCCATATGCTCAAGGAAAAATGTTTTTCTTCTACACAGAAGAAAACCCTGTAATCGCCCCCATCCCATGGCAGCAGGACCACGTAATTCCCTTGCCCATACACCAACCAGTCTCTTCTCACTCTGAACTATGTAGATCACAATGCAGCCCAAGATGTCTGAAACCTGATCTTCCATCTGTCACCCCACACCCCACCCCCCACATTCGGCAGAGGGCTAAAGGCAGAGCAAGAGGACCCCAGGGCTTCACTTGGTGATGAGCAGATGTTAATTTGGACTCCAAAAAGGACAGAGGTAACTTAGCTTCAAAACAAAAAGAAGGCCAAGATCACAGTCCAAGATACTTCGGGGGCTGGAAGACGATCCAACGCGATCGTGAACAGTTCACCATCTGACTCTACCTCCAACACCAGGGGTCCAGTGTTCTCACCAGGGCCTCCAGATGGAGGAACGGAGAGGACGAGGTTTAGGATAAAGAGCTAGGTTAGAATACCACTCTACCTGCAGTGTGTAAGCCAAATGACTTAGGCATGTCGTTAGATATTTTGCCTCAGTTTCTTGATCTGCGAAACACGAGCTATTAATAGTATGAGAGTTGATATAAGGATGCTCCTATAAGTTCCCAGTACATAAAAGTATCTTATTTATATCATAATTAAAAACTAATTACAGTGCAATCATTATCATTGGGCCATATTCCCAGGTTCTTTTTTTTTTATTATTAAGTCTAGACTTTTTTAATCTTCATATTTTGGTTTATTCCTTGAAATTTTCATACATGTATAAAATGTATCTTGATCATATTCACCCCTCACTATGTCCCTCCAGCTCTCCCCAGGACCATCCCCCATCAAACCTCCCTCCGATTTCAGGTCCCTCTTTTATAACAGTTCATTTATTCTTAGCCCACTGATTCCAATTAATGTTACCCATAGGCACATGGGCATGGACACCCTTCCAGTGGTCACACTCCTAAAAGTGACTTTCTCCCAGCAGCCAGCAGGTGCCAAGAGCTCCGCAAACGGGGGGGGGGGGGGTTGGAGCCTAACCCCGCTCCATGCAGAAATGATTAGCTGACTTGGCCCTGTGCAGGTCTTTTGTAGGTCACCACAGATGCTGCACATTCCTGAGCACAGCCATGCACTGCCTAGAGGACAGCGTTTCACAGCTCTCCTCCCAACCCTCTGGCTCATACACTCTTTCCACCTGCTCTACCGAGATACTCCCTTGTGGGGAATATGGCCCAAGATTAATTGTATTGTGATTTGGTTTTTATTTAGGACATAAATGAGAGACTTCTTTTTGTGCCAGGAGCTCATGGGAGCATCCTTACATATAAACATCCCATCTATAGATGAGCACTCATTGTGAATTCTTCCCATCACTTTGACCAGTAATGCTTCTCTGCCTTTACCACCACCCACTTGGGAGCGACACAAATCTATGGATATAATCATAAATATTTAGAAGGCAGTATGATTATATGACCATTTAGAAAAGCAGCAATATCATAGGCTTTCCCCTAGGGCCTGTGACTTCTCTAGCCCTGAGTTCTGACTACGTTATAGTACCAGACATAAGTTCCCTCCTGTTGAGTAAGCCTCAAATCCAAGCAAGAGAGAAGTTGGTTACCCCCATAGACAGTCTCACCACTGTTGTCCCGGTGAGCACACTGTGCCTGGGAGGTCAGTACTGTATCATATGAGGCCCAGTGCTGGATGAGGTCACTGATGTCTTTTCTTGCCTAGCAGCCTGAAAAGCACCGTCCAGCGCTATGAAGTTAGCCAGCAACGAGCACTTCCTGGTCAATTCAAGAGTGATTTCTCTGTGCGTGGTGTCCTTAGCAACCCTGTCTTACCATCTAGTTACGATAGCTAACCAGGAGCAATGACAAGCGTCTATATTGCTTTGGGTGCCTCTGGGGCCTCTCTGACTAATAACTCATAGGGAGGTAACCTGTGTCTGACACCAAGATTGTCACTTAATAACTGTTCTTCTTGGGCCTTTGTTTCTATGATAAAATGCCAACCAAAACCAACTTGAGGGAGAAAAGGATTTATCTGACTTACACTTTCACAATACAGTACCATACCCAGATAAATAGGTTTTTATCTTGAAAAATGTACCCCCCTAACTTTGCTGACAATCCATTCTTCCACACTAGGAAATGTTCCTGGACTTGGGTCTGTTCCTAGAAACCAATTTAAATTTATGAAGCTTCTGGTACTTATGATAAAGTGGAAGTAAATCTAACTGAAGCAAAGACTTATACTCCCATGACAACTTGCTCACACCCAACTCATATGTTGCCCTGGCTCTATCCAGCTCTCTTAAGAAACCCTTGGTCATTCAGAGGAAGAAAAAAGAAAACATTAAATCAAGGAACACACCCTCTATGGCCAAGGTCAAGACCCAGGAGGAGTAGCAGGGTTTCCACAGTGGCGGAAAGACTCCACCCACATAGCACTTTGAACAGAAGCTCTCCTCTAACTGGAAGCACAGAGCTGCTGAGCTGGAGCACACCCAAAACAGAGAGGTGGGTAAAAATAAAATCATCACCGCTCCCATGAGAAGGCCAGGAAGAGAACATACTGAAACAATCATGGCCTGCAGCCCTGCTAACACCCATGCAACTAAGTGACCTCGGCCAGGAAACATCAAACAAGTTGCTTTCCTCACTCAAAATCTCCCAATGGCAGCCTAATAGAAGCAAAATCCCTAGTCTCCAATGTGGGTCATAAAGCCCACTGAGCCAGTGGTCCCAGCTTTGTGCTTCGTTCTAGACACAGACACACACACAATCTATACAGACACAAGATTATTTTCCAGACTCTCTCTTCTCGCCTGTGCTCCACCTTCAGAGGTCCAGTTTCCTCTCATCCTTAAGACCTTCTAAGTCCAAGTCCACATGCAGTATTTTCTTCTCTGCTTCCCAGGTACCATCCAACCGAGCATCTTTCCCTTCACTGTAGGTTCCATGAAGATGAAGACTCTGCCCGCCCTGCTTATGCTCATAAAAGATGGTGTGGATATTCAAGGAGCGTTTGTTGAGTAAGTAGTGCTACCTCATAATCGAGGGCTTTCTTCTATAATTTGTTTACTAATCTTCATCACTTAAGAAGCGTCCTTAACAGAAGGAAGAGGGCTCTGGTTTGAACTTCTTAAGTCTCACCCTTTTGTATTCCCGGTGCTTGTATTTGCTCTCAAGCATCCTGCCAGCCACCCTGATGGCCTCTTCTGTTGTAGCTGTCACTAGAGGATGTCTAAAACAGCTTTAGTGGGGCCACAAACCCGTGGTGTACAACCCAGGGCACAGGCTCCAGGCCTCTCAAATCCCCACAAGTGCCTAGCAGCCTGAGTTGTTAGAGTCTCCACTAGACTATGTCAAGTCCCAATGGCAGTTTGGTCCATCTTCCTCATTCTGTGTTCACAAGCTCAACATCATCTGCCCCACGTGTTACAGAGAACCCTAGTGAAAGCAGCCCCCTCCACTTGTGCACAGTGATCTTTTCCTCAGGGTTCAAATGTCAACCCAGAACACTGGCTAGAGAAGAATGTATATGCGAGAGAGCTCACGATCTCTCCCAACCCACTTGTCCTTCCACCCATTTAAACAGGTACCAGTGGGTCTTTGCCTTTCAGATGAGTGACCAGAACAGACCAAGATGCCCACAACAGCCACACTTTATCTCTGACATAAACTCTCTTCCAGGACCTGGACTGTCCTCCCTCTGCCGGAAGTGGTGGCTACAATCGCTTTTACTACCTGAAGAGGGGACCCTGTCTCTTGATGTCTTTTAAACATCCAGCCCAGGGCCTGCTGTCTACCTACCAGCACCTCCAAGGGATCTATTGCCTCTGCCACTCCCTGGATTAAGAATGACATTCACTACCATGCTGGGATCCTTCAGCCCTGAAGTGGTCGATAAGAACAGGTTCCAGCAGATGCTGCCCAGAGCCTGAAGATTTATCTGTGCTGGAGCTTTCTAATGCCTGCCAATTAGTGTGTCCATTATTCAGGGCTGGCCATGCAATCCCTTAATTTACTTAATGAAGAAGAAACTCCAGCAAGGCAGGAAGCACCATGACCTTGGCTGGCTAAGGCCTCCTCAGAGGAAGCTCACTTCAGTTGCCTGGCAAGCAGCCTCAAGGTGAAGAGGACTGAGAAGGACATTGATAGCCAGCCCCTACTTGAAACAACCAAGTTCACAGAGAAACCTAACACAGAAGTTTTTCCCCAATGCAACGGACAAAATTCAAGGCAAACAGATGCTGATTTTGTTGCTCTATCTGCCCAGACATTGTCTCAGTGCCCGTGAGTTGTCTCCAGGACCTCTCCAAACCCAGGTCCCCTCTTGGCCACGCCACCATCCTCTTCTTTTTAAAAATTCAGATATTAAACAATAAAGATTAAGAGTTAGTAGATAACATTTTAAGCAATAAATATGAATAAGGTAGACAAACGTGATATTTGTTAACACGTGGACACTGAGGTCCAGAGACTAAGTGATACATTTAATGTCACAGCTCAGTAAGTGTTACAGTCTTGAGCTGACTCAAAGCCTCCTCATGCTGAACCATTCAACATACTGCCAAAAAAGAAAGCCCATCTACAAAACAACCACTGAGCTCGATATTTTCAAATTTAATTGTTGTAGGTTTTCATTCATTTTTAAATGAAAAAAAAAACATGTGGAAACCTACTATTTTATAAGCTATACAGACAGAGGTGGATATAGATAAAGTCAAATTGCAGTTACCCCAGAAACCATAGGTTGGCAAGTAAAAAGCTCAGGGTAGGTAGGGGACACTTCCCCTTAAGTTGTTCTCTCAGAAACCCCCAAACAATATAAGTTAAGGTCATTGCCCTTGTTTTCTCAAGATCCTATTGTGGAAGACACCACAAACACTGGTCATAGGACCTAAAAAAATCAAGTCAGTACTGACCGGAAAGCTTCCTCCCTGCTAGACAGCTATCACAGCTCTCGAAGGTGCTACCCCGGGTGCCGGTCAGGGTGAAAGCATCAGCTGTCTTACCCACTGCACATCCTGAGAGCTGCAAGGACGGTGGCATGAATTTATGGGGGTAACCAATGCTAGAAAGGTTAGATTTAAGACTCACTCCAAAGGAGTAAACACATGTAGAGTACCGTAAATATGGCCAAGAATCCATGGTTGGGGAGCTCCCATGTCCCTGGGGTAAAGCTACTATTATTACTCTTGGACACAGTATCAAACTGCTCTCTAAATTCTATCTTGTCACTTGGATAGTAGTGCAGCTCTCAGAGCTCATCAGAGAAGTTTCTTTGTGCAGAGGATGAGGAAAGCAGAACCTCAGAGATGATCAAAGCACAGAGAACACGTGACTGTGGAGTGCTCAGCCAAGAAGGAAGCACATTGTAGTAATAAGAGCAGCGGGGCTGCGTCCCCAGCACCCTGGCCGCCTGGCTAGCTTATGCCCCGAAATAATTACACGGAAACTGTATTCTTTTAAATACTGCCTGGCCCATTAGTTTCAGCCTCTTAACCCATTTCTAATAATCTATGTAGCACCACAAGGTGCGCTTACCAGGAACGATTCAGCATGTCTGACCTGGTGGCTGGCTGCATCGCCGTCTGCCTCAGAGAGCAGAGCTATCGCATCTGCCCAGGAGAGGGGAGCATGGTGTCTCTGAGCTCACTTCCTCTTCCTCCCAGCATTCTGTTCTGTTTACTCCACCCACCTATGTTTTAACCTATGAGGGCCAGCCAAGCAGTTTCTTTATTTTTTAACCAATGACCTTCCTCCATCACACATATAACATAGCCCTTCCTCAATAAATGAAGTAATTTGTAATACAGCCACATTTTGAAAATGAATTTCCATTAAAGCAATTGTTTCTGATATAATTTTAATTTTGAAATTTATTATACTTTGATCACGGGTTATCTCAAACTCCCAGAGTTTTTAAATTATAAAGCATGTTTTCAAAAACATTATTTGTATTTCTGAAAACTTTATTAAGTTTAACTACCTCCCTTCTCTACCTTCCACCTTGTTGATTGTGATTAAAACCAAAGGACCAACTCTTACTTTCTAAATTTTTAAATTATAAGTATTTATTATTCATTTATGTATACATGCTTGGGTATGTGTGTAGGGGTCATAGAACTGTTTGTAAGATTTGATTCTCTCCTCAATCCTCTGAGTCTCAAGGATTGAACTCAGGTCATCAGGTTTTCCAGCTAGTACTTTTACCTGCTGAACCACCTCACAATCATTTGGTGGTCTGAGATAGACTAACCTTGAACTCATGATCCTCCTACCGCGTGCGGGAAGTACAGGTATGTGCCACCACACCCAGTCTACGTTTTCTGGAAACATTGGCACATGTGGGTTCCCAGGTACAGCAAGAACCATAATTACACTTCTCTTTCTGTCTCTCTGTCTCTGTCTTCCCGCACCCCCCCTCCCAAACAGGATTGTTAAGATTTATTTATTTTTATTTTTCATGTGTAGGAATGTTTTGTCTGCAAGTATATATAAGCCCCAAATGTGTGTCCAGTGCCTGTGGAGGTCAGAAGAAGGTGTCAGATCCCCTGAGATTAGTTACATACAGTTGTAAACCATCACGTGAGTGCCAGGAATCAAAGCTGGGCTCTCTAGAGTAGTAACAAGTGGTTTAAACCAATGAGCCGTCTCTCCAACCCAATGGCTACATTTCTTAAGTGTTAACTTCAGCTGAGCCCAGCCTGCCAGTGACTTGTTTACACCATTCATCCCTGCTCACAGGGCTTACCTTTTGTTCAGAAATCAAGGACCATGTGCTTCAGGCACAGGGAAGACACCTTCCGGCTTCACATGTGCTATTACACGCTTAATTACAGCAAACTCAGAATTTGTTATCACCTTCTAGTGATTTATTTGGGAATTGTTGGTGAAAACATGACCTTTGAATCATGAAAACAGTCTAATGGGCATCTGGGAAATAGTCTCCTAATCTTTTTTGTTTTGTTTTGTTTTTTGGGATAGGGTTTCTCTGTGTAGACCTGACTGTACTGGCCCAGGCTGACCTCGATGGTGCACCTGCCTCTCCTTTGAGTGTACCACCACCACTTGGCTATATTCTCTTAATCTTAAAGGGAACTAAGTGAATATATGCATGAAGAAACAGGCTCATTGGGTTGTCAATTCTGCCTCAACATATGGAGTTATAGCCACCAGCTTGGTGCTCTAAGGATGGTAGACTAGAGATGCCAGGAGTTGGGTCCCAGACTCCCCATTTCTTGTGGTAGCAGGAAAAATGAATGGGTTCAACCCTTCCACTGGAAACAACTGCTTTCTATGTTTGTTTGCATATTCTTCAAAGTACTTTATTTAAAAAGAACTAATAAGGCAACAACGAGTCATGAGGTCAGAACCCAGGAGAAGTTGAAAATCCAAAGACCTAGAACACAAAGAGACTTCTACATGAAGAGCACTTGCCAATAGGCAAGAAACAGAAGCAAAATTAAACGATGCTTTGGGAAATCAGAAGGAATGACGGAAACAGAATCCAAAGTTCAAGACTTGCCCAAGGAGAAGATGTCCACACAAAAATAACTACTCCCAGCTGAGCTTCTTCCCAGGGGACAGCATCATCTTCTAAGTAAAAGTCTCGCAGAGATAAGCCAGCTCTCTGGCACCCTGAAACTCAGTTGCCTGTGACCAGTCTCCCAGAAACCGCGAGCACTCACTTAGGTTTAGGTGCAATTAGACTGGTGGCGTTACCAGGAGCCTGACAAAAGAGAACGAAAACTGTTCCAGGGAAAGAGTTGCCATTCTAGGTTTCAAGGAATTGGGGTCTTGGAGTCAACTCCTTAAAAGCATTAGCAACCAAGAGCTAACATAATTGCAACAGTTACTAAGCCAACAGCTGGAGAATCCAAAGAACTCGGTCCAGAACACAGAGCAACTTTTGTCTGAGAACATCTGCCAATCTGTAAGAAACAGTGGTAATTTAAGGAATTTATCCCCATAAAAATGTTCTCAAAATAGAGAACATGACGTAATAAAAAAAATAACCAAACCCGAGAGGAAAAATACACTATGAGCAAAAACCACCAGGAACAACAGACTACAAAAAAATGACCTACATCTACGGTAGTGACTTCACAACACACACCTATATATCAAAGATCATTCCATAGGGGGAAGATATATTTCATTTTTATTTGTCAATTTAACCTATGGGAAAACAAAGGGAAACCAACACACAAATCTTCACAGATTAGAATTATCCAACAAAAACAATGAAACAAATACACCAAGTCCAAAGAAATTAAAGATGAGCTCAAAAGTGTTTCATGAAACTGGAGAGTAGTTTGGAAAACAGTTAACTAGGCATCCTAGCACGAAAAAGTACAATAATTGATATTAATAAGTCGGTGCACATATTTAATTGCAGATTAGACACAGCTAAGTAGGTAGTTAATAAGCCAGAAGATAGATCTGAGAAAATTGTCTAGAATGTATTAGAAGACATAAAATTATGAAAAATACAGAAACAATAAAGAACGCAGAAGACAGAATGAGAAATCTCAACATTAATCAAGGAGAGAAGAGAAAAAGGAGATGCTGGTAAAGAATTTTCCAAAACTGATGAACTGTCTCACCGCATGGGTGTGGTTCATCTGATGAAGACAAGCAGACTACATAAGAAACAATCTGACAATACGGAGCTGCTGACCTAACTGCCCAACTTCTGAAACGCTCAAGAGAAAGCAGAAGAGAAGACATACATTTATTGTTTAAGGCATTTTGAGCTGGGAGGTGGTGGCGCACGCCTTTAATCCCAGCACTTGGGAGGGGCAGGCAGATCTCTGTGAGTTCGAGGCCAGCCTGGTCTACAGAGCGAGTGCCAGGACAGGCTCCAAAGCTACAGAGAAACCCTGTCTCGAAAAACCAAAAAAAAAAAAAAAAAAAAAAAGGCATTTTGAGTTTGAACTCAGTCACACGCAGCCAGCACCATCCTAAATGATATCCATGGGGTGAAAAAAGCTGCTGCCATTTATAGGGTGACATGTGCCACAGATTTATGGTGTTTTAATTCTGAGTGAGTGCTGGTTCAGTCGGTAAAGTACTTTCTTTGAAATCATGAGGACCTGAGTTTGATCTCCAAAAGCTGGACACAGTGGCAAGCACTTACAGTCCCAGCACCAGAGAGGTAGAGACCAGTGAATTCTTGGCGCTCACTGGCCACCAAAACAGCCTACTCAACAAGTTCTGGGTCCAAATGACAGTCCCTATCTCAAAACAAAGTGTCCTCTGGCTTCTATGTACACACACACACACACACACACACACACACACGTGGTGGTGAGGGCTCTAATTAATACTTCTTCCTGACATTTACTGTTATTCTAATCACTCATCTATTGGTACGAGGTGAGAAGGGTGAGAAGAGAAATACGGTGATGATAAGCTCTCTATAGAGACAGACAGAGTGCCCAGCTGCAGCCCTCCTCATCTACAGAAGCAGGGGATGAAACCAAGGGAGAAATATCAGAACCTTCTCTTTGTCTTTTCTCTGGGACTTCCCTATAGGGTGAACATAGGTCTGCAACTTCCCCAAGAAAATTAATGACTATTTGGACTAAGGATTCTCACTATCTTATATACTCCAGGTGTCCAAGCATCCTTAAATGGGGAAGAGAGTGAGCTCACAAAACTGTTATGCCCATGCCTAGTTTCTTAACTTTGATCTTTCAAAGTCCAGAAAGCTTCCAAAGACAAAGAAGACCCAAGCAGAGAGGGCACTTGCCCCTGAGGTCCAAACCCAGAAGGGGCCGCCTTGCGCTCTTGGGTCCTCAGGACCTGCCTATGCGCTGGACTTTTCAGCCTGTGGAATTTTATGGATTTTCCAGCGATGAGAGGCAAAGCATCCCCATCTCCTATACCCAGCAACAATACTGTTTGTTCACTTTCCCTCCAGCTCCCCACATGCACAGCAGGCGATCTCACTCCCCACCTCTGCTGTGCACACGCAGCTCCCAGCCTGGCCCAGCCTCCTGCATCTGGGATTCTCCCCCTGCGGTAGAGAAGGAGTCAACACCAGGGCTCTCATTTATTCATGTGCATGAGGCAGCAATAAGAGGGAATGGGGAGAAGAATGGACGGAAAGGGAAGGTCTAGAAGAAAGTTGTGGTGGGCCAGACACTGGTGGAAGAAATATCTCTATAATTTCAACTGCTTTTCAACCACGCTGTCTCTAGCTGGAGCCCCCTGGGTGAAAGGTTTGTGTATTACTGGGGATGAGAGTTTGTAACCTTAATTATGTCTCTACACATTTGGCTGTGCTCATCTTGAAACTTCCAGCAAGGAAAAAAAAATGTGGTTTCCATTACAGTATCACTGCGGGACTCGTACAGGGGCTGGGATCATTCAGATGAAAACACGGATGAGTAAGCCATGCCATTTTGTCTCCAAGACTTACATCCCTCCTCCACCCTCCACCCCTCCACCCCTGGCCCTGCACTTTATTTTTGAGACAGGCTTAAAATAGTTTATAAAATATGGAGCTCATTATCCCATCTATCAGATTTCATTTTGCATGAGTATAGATTAAAAGCCCCATGCCAATTCTTCCTCCTGGGTTTCTGAGGAAGACACTCTACAGCCTTTAACCTGGGCTGGGTGGGATCTTGGGGACACAATTCTGTTGCAGCAGCAAAGAGGCCCCACTTCTAACTCACTCTGCTGCATGCCCACCACCAGGAAGGATGAAGAAGTACAATTGTGCTGTTGGGGCTTCTGCAAAGTTCACCTGCATCCTTACAAGTCTGAACCTGAACTAGATGCCCCTCAAGCTCAGGACACTAAAGTCTGCTCATTCTTCCATATACAGTGACAATAGCAAGGTTAATGGGATAGAACTGGAGTTGGCAATGGCAGCACAGATCTAAAACTCCATCATTTGGAAATATGAGACAGAGGGGGTTCTTTGAGTTCAAGGTCAACAGAGCTATACTGAAACTATGTCTCAAAAATGTAAATGTCGCTTAGTGCTAAACTACTGGTCTAGTATGTACAAATCCTGAGTTTCCACCTCAGCCCTGAAAAGAATGCAGGGAGATGAGGTGGCAGAATGGAGCTGAAAACGGAAAGATAATGGAATAAGGCTTCAGCATAAAGTTTTCTGACGTCACCTCTGGTTCCGCTAATAACAAACTCTGTGGTTTTGGCAAATTAAAACATCTCTCAGTACTGAATTTCTTTATCCCTTAAATGAAGAGGTCTCTCCCATCTAGATTCTCTTTTTGCTAGGGATAGATACAAACATGGTCATAAAGAAAATAAGGAAAACAAACCATTTCTCTTATCACTGACCTTGGTTGCCTTGATGTTTCTGGTTTCAACCTGATCAAACCCCAGCTTCGTTCCGTTACATTGAGTATGTCTGCTCTTCACTCCTTACCGTCATGGTCCTTTTCCTTTTCTCTGGTCAAAGCCTTGATCATCCAACTATTCCCAAAGGCAAAGAGTACAATAACAAGTGCACACAGGGGTGACCTGACCGTCCAGTCTTTAACCGCTCCACATGCAGGTGCTGCTTCCACTCCAGGTCTCCTGCTTGATGTAGAGCAGGGAGAAAATACTGGACTCTTCATGACACAGCAATCCTCCCTGAGCTGACCCTTGGGAAGTTAGTCCAATGACAATGTATCCAGGTGAGCACACAGGCATACATACACACATACACATGGATACATACATGCATAATACACACACACACATATACACATGCATACACACATACACACATGTATATACACATATATATATAAACACATACACACTTATATACAAACATGCATACACACATACACACTTATATACACACATACATACACATACACACATACACCGTTTTCCAGCCCCGGGTTTTCTCGGTCCCTCTAGTTCACTCATCGACAGAGGAAGAATGGCATCCTCTACAATCACGGGGTAACTGGAGGTTTGAATGGAGCAGAACCAACCTAAGGTCACACCTACCTCCTATCTCCAGTCTTAGTCCATGACATTGACTATTTGCTAAACAAGGCATCTGAACTAGAAATGTTAAAGTATTTCCTTATTTTTATTTTCTCTATTCAAAAGAAATAATTATAGAAGCACTCCCTCCCAACACAGAGAGTAGCCCATTCTCCGGTCTCCCAATTTTATCTGCAACTTCTAATTTAGCCAATTCCTGCTTTCTGAGTCACTTCTGGACTTTCTAGCACTTATTGCAAGTTAGTATTATAAATTCAACTGTTGCTGGACCCGTGTGCTACCTGCTCACTCTCTAGAAGGCAAACTGCATGAAGACTTCATGCTTTCTTCATGGTGTCTCCCCAGCAAACAGCACAATGCCTCGAACGTCTCTATTCACTGTTGGCGCTCAGTATTTACAAGTCGATCCGTAAGCCCATTTCTTGATCATTTTCTAACTTCTGTCACAGTCCCATGCCCCCACCTTAAAGAGATTCAGGCCTCCCTTCTTGACCCCAGTGCCCCACCAATCATTGGTCTATTTTTACCCTGTATTTCCTGACATGTTTCTCAAGCAAACGGTATGCGCTGGCTGCTGCCTGCCCTCACCACTTCCTCCCACTGCAATCTGGCTCCTCATCATGAAGGCACTGAAACAACGCTGCAAGCAGCCATCGGTGCCTTCTGCTACCAAACCCTGCACCATGTGCCATCCCCCTGCGCATGACGAACCCTAACTACCCCTCTCACTCCCCTGAAATCACCGCTCCTCCCACCCTTCAGAAATAGCTTCTCGTGTCTCTGATTTCCACAAACTGTCTACATTGTGCTGTCTTCCCTGGACTATTGACGGTTTCACTGTCACTTCTGGGCATCTTACTCAAGATCATGCCCCTGCAGCTTTAGCTGCTCCCTAGACCCACAGATGTACATACTATACTGCAGCTGCATTCTGTGATCTAAACCCAAGGTTTCAGCTTCCTTCCAGTGTGACTTTTCCAGCTAAACCTAAGCATGGCCCCTCTATCACCCTCAGATATGAAGAACCCAAAATTCCTGTTACTCTTGTCATGCTGTTCTTAGGCATCCAAATCCACCAGAAGCAGGCTCTTATACTCAGGAGTTCCCTGTGTCTTCCCTCACAAGCATATTCTGGGTACACCGACCTCCTCTTCTTCAGCCAGGCATCCCTTACAGCCTTCACTGTGCCTCCACCCCTGCTTCACTGACTGGAATGTCTGACTTCGCCAAAGTTCTATTTGATGCTGTGGAAAGATAAACACCTCCAGGTGAATAGTTTTTTTTCTTTCCTCCTATGCAGTTCTGGTTATTTTTACCTACCAATTTTGTTGCAAAGTAATTTCCATGCATCCAAGTTTTCTTAGGCCATAAGCACCCCAAGTTATGCATCTTAGGATTCCTAGATCATAAGTCCACTGCCTGGATCTCGAGTATTGTTCAACACATGCTACTGGAATGCTATTACCCCGCCACCAATTGTTTGTAACTTGACATGTAAGCATAGAGTGACCGCACCCTCTCTCTCCGGCTTCAGTTCTCACCACCTAAGTGTTCTGCATCCTCTGACTGCCACCCTCATAATTAAGTTGCTGTATTGCTTATTCTGCTGACATTGTGGCTCCTTGCACTAGATGTAAAGATTCCTGAAGACAAGCCCGCTGTTTTCTTCAACACTATTTCCAGATCCTCAGAGCATAGCACATAGTAGGTCCTTGGGGTTACTTATTGGATGAAGAAGCACGCCTTTCTTCATTCCGCCCACTTAATTCTCTTATTTATGTTGCACTCATTTAGGGATTTAACCTGAAATAATGCACCCTGATATCATACATAAGTATTATAGGTATTACTGGCGTGTGTTTGGTGGCTATTGTAGGTATTGTTGCATGGAACCGTGACACACCAGAGTTAGGAGAAAGAATCTACTTACAGGTAACCCACAACTGGATAGAAGGATATAAGAGCCTCACAGAGGCAACAGCAGGTTTATTGGTGGTGGTGTTGTTTTGCTGTGTTAAATCTTTTTCTTTGTATGGATGTTTTAACTGCATGTATATCTATCTGTGCACCCCGAGTGTGCTTGATGCTCACAGAGACCAGAAGAAGGCATCAGATTTTCTTAGAATTAGAGTTACAGATGGTTGTGAGTCATCGTGTAGATGCTGAGAATCAAGCCAGTGTCCTCCTAAAAGCAGGCAGAGCTCTTAACCACTGAGCCCTTAACCCATAGCTTTTGGTTCTTTAAGATCCTTTCAGGAGATGAATTATAACATTCCACAGAGCTAGAATCTGATCTCCAACCCCTCAAAGGTCCCTGTAATACCTGTAGACAGGTATTACTACTTCAACTACTAACACAATATCTATGGCTCTCACAATTTCACATATCACCTCCATCCACAAAGAGAAAAGCAGGCCATCGCTTACACCAGAAATTCATTTGGCTTTCTGACCATCGAAGAAAACACCTTTTGGCCTTCAACAACCATTAAACAATCCTCAATGGAAGAATCAACCCTGGGAGGCAGTGTTACCCCAGGGGAGCCTTGCTACTTTCCTTTCCTCATATCATAGTAACCTCTGCCCACTGCTTGGAAACCCCATCCCAGCACTCCAAAGAGAGGCTATCAGTGTCCTCCTTCCCCCAGGACTTGGCCTAGATACATCGTACCTGGCAATCTCACACCGCGGACAATGCAGTACAGTGATACCCTCTCCTCCTGCCAACCAAGGAGGTAGCTAGACACAGTTTCACATGCGCGCCCAAGATGGAGATGCAGGGAATCATGAGACACGGTCAGCATAGGCGCTAACCCTTGCTATGTGGAAACAGAGGTTGTGGCTTTTCTCTTAGTGCTTGCATGATTTCAGCAAAAATACCTCCATAAGTCCGTTTCCCATCTGTGAAATGGGAACCGATGTGGCCTGCCCCAGAGAAGGGCACTGCAGACCAAAGGGGAAGGTAAGATACTAGCAGTTTTCAAATTCTCACTCTTCTCCCTTTATCTCCTTAGTAAGGCGGTGATGATTCCGTTCCCGGGAGTGTTCAGATATTCTCTTAGTCGACATTGTTTGCTAGATTTCCTATTAGGATACAACTTTGACCCAGGGGGAAATTGAAAAAAAATGGTGGGGACAAAGCCCTGCCCTCCACTCACAGTAAGGAACACTGACCCCTGAGAAGAAATTAAGCTACAGAAATCCCAGAGGAAAAGCACTGAGTGCTTGCTCGCCTTGGGTGCTGGCCACACATCCTGACTCCTTCGAAGCTCACGGCAAAACCGGCAATACCTGGAGGCATGTATTATTTATTACTCTCCACAGGAGCACGGGGAGCCCCTGGTTCCTGGACCTGGCACCTGAGGGCCCGTGACGCAAACCAGAACCAGGTGTGAATAATTAGGGGTACTTTCTCTGGAGGACACAGGCGTCAACAGAGACTGAGAAGGGGAGGGAAGTGGGTCATGTCTATAAAGAAGGCTTCAAACAGTTGGAGAGAAAACAAAGGGAGGTCTGAGGAGGCTCTGGGGGAGACAGCACAACAGGGGGTTGCTCTGGGACAGTGTTTCCAGCCGCTGATCAGGTAAGAGGTCTATCTAGTTCCTATAACAGACATATGCCTGTGATTTTAAAAGCTAAATTAAAATAACTTGGTCTTGTATGAATATTCAGCCCAATGGGGAAGGAAGTTTACAAACAAAACTCCTCTTGTTAGAAAAACTCCAGCCCAGGAGAATCACCCAATACACTTTTCATGTTTTCCTCTTCTTTTTCTCAGTGACTAGTCAAAGGATGTAACGCATCACAGAAGTGCATCCAAAGAAGCCACAGGTCATACCAAGAACACACACAGCCACTAACAAGTACAGGAAAGCCATCCTAGGTGAATAGTCAGAGTCTGCGGCAGGCTAGTCTAAGTAGAGATTCCGAGTGCACTCCAGACAGAGGCCAAAGTTGTGTAGGCTGTTAGCAAGCTAGAGACAGGGCATCTGCCAGTGACAGAAACCAGGAACAAGAGCAGTAAGGATAAGACTGTCCAAAGAGCCTTCACGACCCAGGACATGTGAGCTAGCTGCCTCTTGAGCCTACACTGCACTCAGGCAAAATCAGTCCTTGGCTTGGAATGGTTGGGAGTTCTGAAGGTTGAGACAACAGAGAACAGTCAGTAGGGGAGATGGGAACACTGGTGAAAATCTCAGATTCCTGGCCGGAGTGGAGCCTCATGCTATGACGTCCATGGACAAGAATGCCCCTCCCCTCCCATCTCTCCTACAGTATGAAAAGGATCATCCTTTCTCTGATTCCAGCAGAAGGTGGGCAGTGCCTGCCTAACAATGTAGAACTTACCTTGAACAAATTAGGAAAGATTTTTCACATGCAATGTAGCAAATTGTCATCCTAGGTCCAAAACCTGAGGAGGCCAGAACTGGGACCTATAAACCTAAAGTAAGCTGGGGGCCAATCAACCTTCTAGAACACTGGACGAATGTTTCCCCAGGAATATGATGGAAACCCGAAGTTTAAGTTAGGTCATGATAGGAAATGTCTATAATTTCAAAAGAGAGTTGTATCAAGCATATCGAAAGATTACATTCCATTACATTTTGTTACTAGTTCATCTTTACTCTGAATGTGCTATTCTCATGGTGACTCTATCATTTCTCTTGTTGTTTTACCCCAGAGCCATTTTGCCTTTGCTCTCTGACATCACATTAAAAGATGGCAACTAGCAGCCCCCAGCCTTGGCTCCATCAGAATCACCTACAGAGATGCCAGTGCCGGTCCATGCCAAGGGTTCCAGTCCAGCTGCCTGGACTGGGGTTGGAAAGAGAACGTGAAACTATGTACGCTGAGGGATGGGAATGTTGACCGAAGTTTCTGTCCCACCTGGTCCCGCAGCCATTCAGTCCCAAAGAAACACACAGAAGCTTATAATAATTATAAGCTGTATGACCTATTAGCTCAGGCTTACTATTAGCTAGCTCTTCCAACTTAAATTAACCCACAATTCTTGTCTACGTTTAGCCACAAGCCTTGGTACCTTTTCTCAGTGCAGCATTTTCATCTTGCTTCCTCTGCATCCTGCTGGTGACTGCGTCTCTGCCTTTCTTCTTCCCAGAATTCTCCTAGTCTGGTTGCCCCTCCTATACTTCCTGTCTGGCTACTGGCCAATCAATGTTTTATTAAACCAATATAAATGACAAATCTGTATAGTGTATATGATGGGAACCAGTAGGTTTCTGGTTCAAAACCCCAAGCGCTTTATGATAGTCATCAGAATGCAGATGATGCATTATGAAGAAATCAAGCAGCTTATAATGTATGCTATGTATGCTTCCAAACACCATTTTCACCATACCCATAACTTCTACACTATACTTTCTTTTATATTATTTTTAATTTATTCCAATTTATACATAAATTTATTTTTAAAAATAATGGATTGGAGGTAAAAGCCCAGTGGTGAAGGGGGCTAGAAAGACAGCTCAGTCTTTAAAATGTTTGATTTGAAAGCATGAGAACCTGAGTTTGGATCCCCAGAAGGCATAGACAAAAAGCAATACACAGTGGCACATGCTTATAATTCCAGCACTGGGGAGGCATATGGCAGGAGGAAACCTGGAGGTCACTGGCCACCCAGCCTAGCCTACTCAGAGAGTTTCAGGCTGAATACAAAACCCTGTCTCAAAATAAATAAATAAATAAATAAATAAATAAATAAATAAATAAATGGAAAGAATGAAATGAAAAGAGAAAAAACTCAACTCTTAAGGAACAGCAACCAACGTTGACCTATAACCTCTATAAGCACACATGCACAATAAAGAGAGAGAGCCCACAAGAAAAGGCGTGACACTGAAGAGAAAGAGGAATTCAAAGTTAGAGAGCAGGAAAAGGAGAGGGAGAGGAGGGTGCAATGGCCCAGCCTGGGGGTCAAAATCGGCAGAAATTTGGAGATGGACTGGAAAGTAGCAGGCAAGCTGTGGGCAATGGGGGTACAGGTATCATGAGTGTGTACTAGTGTACCAGGACAGAGAGAACAGGCATGAGGGGCAGAGGCTGAGGGGACGGGTAGGCTGGACAGCCAGACACCCGTGGCCCCAGGTTAAGGCAAGAAAGTTGGAAGGGTACAGAGAAGGCCGGAGTGAAAATGGGAAACTAACGAATGAAGAACACATAGGGTTAGAAGAGTCCACATGGATGCATGCGGTAAGATGAAGCACAGGCAGCATAGCAGACTCGAACATTGGGAAGAATTAATATCCTCCAAGCTAGAAGCTCAGCAACATCTGTAAATCACCAAAGACCACCACACGGGCTGGTGGTGGTAGACTTTCCCACATGCTGGTGAACCCTCACTAGACCCACCAGGTCCCTGCAGAAACACCAAAACTCAATACTAGTGAGGTTGCTTCTTGCACTTCTTATCTGCATGAGCTTTTTTTTTCTCTCGTGGATGTCTCCATCATGGCAACTATCTCCTTAGCCAACATCTGTAAGCCCCCGAACCACAGGCAGTAGAACGGATAAACACCAGGCAACACACACAGTAAAAACTGCGTCTGTTATTAATGAGAATAACTCATCCAAATGCAATGTCTGAGCAAACTGACGGTGCGTTATCACATAAACCCTCCTATGCAGCAAGTTAGGCTCTCGAAAACAATAGGCTTAGCTTTTAGGTCTTACCAATAGCTGAACAGTGTGGGGGGGGGGAGATGAAAAACATGTCTATGGTAAGGAAGCCCACACAGGTGTTTTCTGAAGAGTTTATTTCTGCTCTGCGGTGTGTTCTGATGTTTCCCTCCCTTCAAATGTGTAAGTCACAGACTCGTTTCTTCTCCAGTTCAGCCAAGCACACAACTCAGGCTGGCAGACAGTTTCCCGGGCTAACCTCGTCATCCCCCACTCCTCTCCACTCTTATCCCCTCCTTGCCTTCCTGAGGCTTGTGACTTTCAAGATGACATAAAGCACAGCAATAGCAAGGGAAAGATAAAATCCTAAAACAGATGAAAGGAGCTAAATTCTGTTTCCCTAGAGATCTGAGGGAAATTTGTTCACTGCTCTGCGAGGCAGGTTCATCACTCACTAATTCATTAATTCACTCATCCAACTAATATTTACTGAGCATTTCCCATGAGCTAGCTCAGTCCGCAAAACATGCCATTTCCTACGCAATGCTGGCTAACATTACTCTATTTGCTATAGAGAAAAATCTTGCTTGAATGTGGATATATGTCATGTGGACATATTGTTCATAATACTGTATTGTCCATCAGCTAAAACTGAGAGCCAGGAGCAATGTCCAGCCCATGACAGACTGGAAATCAGATGCCCTAAACAGTCTGGATCTTCACATTAAGGAACTCCCTACAGACACTGCGTACAGGAATGACCATGAGCCTACACATCATGGCCAAATGTGAAATACACAGATACACGATTCTGGAAGCCAGTTTATGCTATCTAAGAGATCCATCAATCTGTAAATTCACTACTGTGTGATGCTTTTACAGGAACGAATACGTTCCCTGCAAACTCTATGGTGTGGGTATTATTAATCTTCCCTTTCATGAGCCAAGACTAATGAGCCAAGGACAGATTATTTATTCAAGGACCCTTAGAAAGTAATGAAGCTAGCACCTGAAACAAGTTTGCAGTTCATGGATTCCAGCATTTTATGGAAATTGAAAATAAATTATTACCATGGCTTATATGTTGGCGTCTACTTTCTTCTTTAAATTGGTGTGATATGCTAATCTGAACATGGCCTCTGTTCACACAACTATAAAAGCTCTCTATGCCACTAGCAATCCCTCAGCAGCGTACTCAGCTCGGGGTTGTTGCATGCCACCTGTTCCTGTCTTTCCCAGGACACCTGCAGGAGAGAAGGGACCAGTGTGCCCCTAACAGTCAACAAGGGGTATTCTGCTCACAGGCAATGGGATGGGTAGTTCATCTGCAGCCTCTCACTTAACCCCACAACAACCACTTAAATAGGCACCACGACATCGGCATCTCTTTATACAAGGAAGGAGACAGACATTGCAGGGTACTAACTTCCCTGAGATCACACAGCAAAGGGTGGCTCTCTTACCCCTCCCCAGTCTGGGATCCCTACCAGCACAAAGTTCTGGCTCCCTTCTCAATCCTCATCTCAAGTCTGGCTTCCCATGGGTGTTTCTCAGTGCTAGCGAAAGCCTGCTTCCCTAGTGTGCTGGCTTGGGTTCCTCCTTCTTTGATTTCTCCCCCCGATAAGGCCCTGGTACATCTGTTCTGGGCAGCTCTGCTTCCCCCTAACATTTGCCTCCTGGTATACCTGAGACGACCCCTGATTGGGGAGGGGGCAGTTTGGGGTAGGTAGTAGAGCTTTTTCAAGACCATATCTTTCATCAAAGATTTTTGTCTCACTCTTGCCAAAACTTCTTAAAGGAGCCAGAGCTCTCAAATGCAACATTAAACATTTTATAAACCAATTACTACACAAAGCTCACAGTGGCCTTTCTTTACAGTGGAAGGTCTGGACTTGGAAGATACTACCGGGAGATTTGATTACATTAATAAATGAGGGTGAAATGAATTAAGGTCAGAGTAATTTGAAAAGTCAAGCTGTCTGTCTCTTTTCCTTTTCATAACCACAAATTCTGCACAGGATCTGTGTCTGTAGACAGTCCACAAAGGGAGCTGTCCCCAGGAAAAGTGCTGTAACTCCATCATGCCAAGACGCAGTTAAAGGGGAGGAACTTCGCATTTACTAAGCACCTAGTGAGCACACTGGCTATGATGGTATGTCTTACATGCAGAGATTAAGGAATTCGTGCATGGTAAGGCAGAGAGGTCCCAGAATGCCCATTTCTCAGATGGGGAAACAAGCTCAGATGAACACACAAATCCATGTAAGGTCACAGAACTGGGCTGAGACAGAAGTCTGCATAGGGATGCCCCAGCTTCCGCTGCAGGGACTAGACTCCTCTCTACATCACTCCTCAGATTCTGGAGAGCCCCACAAGACAGCTTATGTTGCTGGACCATAACACTGAGCCTGGAGGAAAACCCAGCAAGAAACATGATTGTGCTGTACAGCTGCTGCCCCAAAGGCTCTGTGCTCCCCGTCTCCAGCT
This sequence comes from Microtus pennsylvanicus, assembly GCF_037038515.1. Lineage (NCBI taxonomy): Eukaryota > Metazoa > Chordata > Mammalia > Rodentia > Cricetidae > Microtus > Microtus pennsylvanicus. Next base: position 60,375,936 of record NC_134579.1, on the reverse strand, counting down.
GGGTCACTCGTGTCCCCAGAAAAGCAACCTTTCTTTTATCTGCCACGGTTTGCTCCCTGCTGTTGCTCCATGCCTTCTTCTTCCTTTTCTTCCCCCACTTCCCTTTCTCCATGTCTATGTCCCTCTCACACACACATGCTTCTACACATACACCCATACACAGACAGACGCACGACCAGATACGCACTCAGGATACCTCGATCCAGCAGCCGAAGCAAGCGGAGATACCAAAGATACCACTGGTCCCAGAAGCGGTCCGTCATCCCACCCTGAACTCATCCTTCACAGCCAGTCTCCAGGGCAGAGCCTCATCCCACCACCACCACCGACCGACCGACTCAAGGCCAGATTCGCTGATGTTGGGCTCACACGCAGCCTGCTCTAAGCAAATGCCTGCCTACAAAGACAGCCACCAGTCCTCCCACACAGAGGCTGACTGTGCCGGGAGCCCGTTTCACAGCAACAAAGGAGCAAGTGCAGAACAACGCCTGTGCAGACTGAGCCTGCATGGACCCCAGGGAAGGCTGGAGTTGCAGGGGGAGGGGGGAGTCAGTGAGGGCTCTTGCACAGTGATGAGGTTTGAGGTAGCCCTTGAAATGAAAATCTACAGACAAGGCCACCGTTAAAATTTCATTCTAGTATCTCCTACCATACTGGCTTCCTGCACCTCCCACACAGAGGCCAGAGGCTCTTCCAATAGGACGATGAATGGGAAGCCAGACGCTCAGCCATTCTGGACTGTAGAACTAGTCCAAAAAGTCCAAAAAGTCCATCTGCCTCACTGCGAGACCTCAGGTACTCTCCATCCAAGACTGCTAGACCCTCACAACCAGAAAAGGGTTTGTTGCTCCTTTCTTCCTCCTTCCTCTCACAGATCCTATTAGGGAGACAGCGTGGGATCTGAGGTGCTGCATTCAAGTTCAAATCCCAGTTCCTACTTAATACCTCCTGGCCTTGAGCAAGCTACTTCAGTCCTTCTTCCTCAACTCCCTGGGGGAAGACCAGTATTTGCTTTACAGAGGAACTGGGAGGCTCAGTGCATAGGAGGGAAGCCCCTGGCCTCACTGGAGAGTGAAGTAGACAAAAAGTGCCCTCCGACCTTCTCCTCTGCCCTTAGAACCTTGGTCCCTGTACCTCTCACCCTTCAGTCCTTATCCGGGCCTCTGCTCCAACACCTCCTGCCAGAGCCCAATCTCTCTATGCCCTTCTCAGGGCCAAACCCTAAACTTTCCAAAGTCTGACTGAAACACCACAAACGACACAGAATCTGGGCAGCCTCCCTGATCTCCCTCCTTTGTATGTCTTTTCAATCTACTTCCTCCCTGGTTTAAGAAACTTCCCTTACTGGACCATCAACTGCATGGGGTTCGGATCTGATCCTTAACCATCCTTGGGTCCTCCAAAGCACCTGACACAGTGCCTTATCTCAGAAGCATTAAGTCAACAAACACGGGATTCCAGGTAAACCACGCCATCTTACCTGGATGGCAGAAGTTTGCTACTGCACCCCAGCCTCCCAACACTATTTCAGGCTTCAAAAGGTGCAAGAGGAGGGGTGGAACGCTCTGTTCTCGCCTGCCTCCGGACTGCTTAGCCAGCGAGCTGGGCACTTACACGAGAGGGCTGTCTTTCAGGTGGCAGGGTGTCCTGATGACAGAAATGAAAGCAGAGGGGACTCCAGGTCTGGAGCATCTCCATTTCAACAGCCATGTGCACATCATTGCTCACAGTTTTGTCTAGCCTGGCCTCCACCCACCCTCCTGGCCTCTATCGGGCAGCTGGAGAGGGGGGGGGGGCCTCTAGCATCCACCATTCCTGAGACTCTAAGGTGAAATAGTTTGCATGTTTCTGAAGGACTCAGACTAGACAGGAGGCCTGTGGGGGAAGCTAGGAGAGAGGGGGGGAGTAGGTGAAGCCACAATTCTGCCCCCTGTCCCTACCCAGCATCCCTATTGCCTTAGCAGGCCTTCTTAAAGGGCAGCTGTGGAACACAGCAGAGTCCTCGCCGCCCAAGAGGCTACGGCTCTGTTACTGCAATTTTTTTACTGCCTTAAATGGACAAGAATCTTGTGAGTAGCTACCACAAGAATGCAAAGCCCCCTCCTCTCTCCAGCGAGAAATGACCGAGTTCTTCCCCTTTTGTGAATAACAAGAATCCCTTGCTCACACGTGACCAGAACTTTTTAGTTCAGAGTACTTTCACATCTGTCAACTCCTCCAGGCCCAAACAACCCTGCAAGAATCACCTTCCCCGTCTGCAGAATGCCAGACCCATGTTCCAAGAAACTGAACAATTTACATCAAATGATGCATAGGTGTGACCTGCCTCCCCCTTGCAGAGGTCTCTGGGGCTCACTTCCAGAGCGAATGTAACACCTTTCCTTCATAAAAGGGCCAGACTAACAGCAGCGCTTAAGAGGCAGGGCAGTGCCCGCATGCCATGCCACAGGCAAGGGAGGGACAATGACCCGACAAACAGCCTTTGACATTGTGCCTTGGAACCTGGCTTATGGTTGGCCAGAGAGTACATCTCCAAATAAGAATGCCAAAGTCAAGCACGAACTGTGAGACTCCTTCCATGGCAGAAGACCTGGACAGAGGGGCCGTGAGGGATCAGCATCACCTGGGAAGCAGACAACCCTCATGCCCTTATAAGACCATGTACAAACTGCAGCGCTCTCCGGGTGCTGATACTGGGCCTGGAAAAGGACGCTACCTCTGTCCTCTCCCTTACTGGGTTCCATTCTCCACAGAATAAAGACTGGTAAAGAACAGCATGGGTGTAAGCACTTCCCCCGCACACAGTGAACCCTGGGGCACAGCATCACCCATTGGGTCAAGCCCAGGAGGAACCCATTCAGTCTGGCATTCTACTTTTGGTTGGCTTCAACCCATTAAGCAGGGCTCCTTGGTGCCCCCAGCCCACCACCGCTCATTTCTACTATTCCCACAGAGCCTCACAAGCCTTCCTTGAAAACAGCCATTCTAGAAGTTGAATAAAATGTTCCAAGAGACTGCAAGGATTGTCATTCAGCTGGAGAGCAATTAGAAAGGACGGGATATTGCCAGGACAGGGCCTTATTAGGTAGGGTTTTTGCTGTTGTTTTGTCTTAAACAATGATGACACGGTGGCTCCTTCTTTCATCATGGTCAAAGCAGGCACAGCCATTCCTGCCGGCATGGCTCCATCAGCCCACTGCAGGCCAGCAGCACCCAGCCACGGCAGAGGGCTGCTGCCTGCCCGGATGCCTGCAGTTACTTAGTGTCTTAACTGCGACGTGTTCTTTTCTTCCCAGTGTTCCTTCTTCCATTCTTGGCACTGCTCTCTCTCCATCTTTTCACCCGCCCCAGAGAAAAACACTGTGTTCCCAATCAGATAAAGCCAGCATTAAATGGATGGAGCAGAAGGCAAGCAGCAGCGAGGGAGGAGAGAACCAATCACATCCCAAAGCTCTTCCGCTCACCTCCCAGGACAACTGGGACCACTGATGGCTCAGCAGCCCTAGCCACACTCCTCAAGCATGTGCCGCTAACTGGCAAGTGAAGACCACACAAGAGGTGGCCCAGCTGCTGGTGTCTGTGAACCAGAATGGAGACTGTTTACATGGTGTTCTCCTCCTACCCCACTCCAGGAAGGAGGCTCCGCCAGGCTGCCATTTTGCCCTGCAGTCTGCGCTTCGGCTGCAACATGAACCAAACGCTCTAGCAGACACCGTCCTCAGCCACCTCCCACGGCACTTCTGGCCCCTCAGCAATTAATGCCCGAGTGGTAAATGGAAGTCAGCAGCAACAGCTCAGAAACTTCACCCGGAGAATGTCACGGGCACTTGCCAGTCTCTCCTGGGACAGTCCCGTGTCCCCAGGTGAACAGGCTCCTTGGGTCCACACAAGAGGATGCTATCTTTAAAAAGTATCACCCAGACGCTGAAATTCAAGTCCACCTCTCCCAGGAGGCCTCTCCCAGCTAATCTCACCCGTTCTCATTCCGAGTCCTCAAACTTTAATGGGCAGCAGATTCACCTCCCAGAGGCCTGCATCTTTAACCAGCTGCCCTGGGTGACTCAGAGATGGTGGCTTGTGTGCCCAATCGCTGCTCTCCTCCCTTCAGCACTAGCTCCACTGAAATAGTTTGATTGAATTCTACAAAGTACCCTGTCTGCTCGCACACCCCAGGAGTCCAGGTCAGAGTGACTCTGAGTTCCCTGTCCTGGCAGGCTAAGGGAGATGTAGCGGAGGGCCACACAGGAAGGGCAAGACGCCATGTACCTTAGACCCAGAGCTGATCCTCAGCTCTCCACAGGTTTCAGAAGACATTGCCGCTGCCGGACCACTACAGATCTGTACAATGGCTTTAAAAGTCATCTCAAATATTGGTCCGCAGCAAGGAGGAGAGACCAGGGCTGATTAGTTCCTGCTTTTGTGTAGCTTTCCTGTCGCTCACCTCTGACCTCTGGGAGATCTTATCTCTCTCCCTTGACCTAGAAAGGTATCACAAAACCTCTTACTGCACTGGCTCAAACCACACAGTCAAGTAGAAGAAACTTAACCTCCCACCCTTTTCTGCCCTCCTAGCAAGCCACAAGATGCTTCACACTGCCCTGAATCTCCAGCTTCGCCACCCCCACAGCCACAACCAACCAGCAGCCGTTTCTCAGTCTTCTAGAGCCCCTCTCTTCTGGGTCCAGGTCCCTCTTGAGTAAGCCCCGTGTATCATGGTATGATAGATAATCCGATCCCTTCTGTGGTATTCGTGATAACAGACTTTACTAGGCCCTTAGGAGATCTTGACACTTGGGCCAGAGTGTGGCCTACAGTGAAGGATAAGACCCCACAGAGCTTTTCACCTAAATCTCCCAACCCTCCCAAATTCACTTTCCTAGTAAGACCATGATGACCTGGAAGACAGCCTTTCCTGAAACACCTACATTAAAAGTGAAAGCCAAGCAACCTTGGAAACCAGCTTGGAACCCAAACCGAGGAGGCTTGTCTATCCAGAGGTCATGGTGACCTGAACTCCTTCGCAGCATGGCCCCTCCATCTCATTCCACTGAGAGCAGTTTCTTCACCCATGAAGGAACTGCTGTGGCTCCATGACCTGAGGACACCTTGAGGCAATGGGCTGCCTGCCTCATAGGTGGTGAGTTTTCTCTCTGCCACATTCCCAGCATCTGAGAGTCAGGAAATTGAGGTTACCAATCACCGCCACAGAAAGCAAGCTCACATAGGCCCTTCAAGGAGTCTCTCGAGTCTCTCCCGTCTCTCTCATCTCACACCCTTCCTCATCTCCCCCAAACCCTTTTCAAGTCCTACCGTACCAATTCGATCCGAAAAAACCAAATCACCACACAGTTAACACCACAGTTGGCAACTGTGAGCAGAAAGCACAACAGGATGAAAAGAAGCTCACTCTTCCCCCAAAGAAACACTAAATTTTGGTTAGCATATATCTAAAGCCAACATTTTAAAAAATATTTTCTGAGAAATTTCTCCTTTTAAAGTGTATAACATTTGGATGAGAAAACCCGCAATTAAATCAAAGATAAATACCTTAGTATTTGCATGCATGCACCATCTAAGGTAATTTGAATATCTTGGTTCTTATTTTCTTTATTTTTACTTTTTCTAATTAATTGTGTGTATGTGTATGCACGCATGAACCTGTGTGTCTCAGAGGACAGCATGCATGCACGTGTGTGTCTCAGAGGACAGCATGCATGCACGTGTGTGTCTCAGAGGACAGCATGCATGCACATGTGTGTCTCAGAGGACAGCATGCATGCACGTGTGTGTCTCAGAGGACAGCATGCATGCACATGTGTGTCTCAGAGGACAGCATGCATGCACGTGTGTGTCTCAGAGGACAGCATGCATGCACGTGTGTGTCTCAGAGGACAGCATGCATGCACGTGGGTGTCTCAGAGGACAGCATGCATGCACGTGGGTGTCTCAGAGGACAGCATGCATGCACGTGTGTGGCTCAGAGGACAGCATGCATGCACGTGGGTGTCTCAGAGGACAGCATGCATGCACGTGTGTGTCTCAGAGGACAGCATGCATGCACGTGTGTGTCTCAGAGGACAGCATGCATGCACGTGGGTGTCTCAGAGGACAGCATGCATGCACGTGTGTGGCTCAGAGGACAGCATGCATGTACGTGTGTGGCTCAGAGGACAGCATGCATGCACGTGGGTGTCTCAGAGGACAGCATGCATGCACGTGGGTGTCTCAGAGGACAGCATGCATGCACGTGGGTATCTCAGAGGACAGCATGCATGCATGTGTGTGTCTCAGAGGACAGCATGCATGCACGTGTGTGGCTCAGAGGACAGCATGCATGCACGTGGGTGTCTCAGAGGACAGCATGCATGCACGTGGGTGTCTCAGAGGACAGCATGCATGCACGTGGGTGTCTCAGAGGACAGCATGCATGCACGTGGGTGTCTCAGAGGACAGCATGCATGCACGTGGGTGTCTCAGAGGACAGCTTGAAGCAGTCAGTTCTCTCTTTCTACCACATGTGTCCGGGAATCAAAACTTAGAAAATCAGTCAGTGGCAGCACCTATACCCACTGAGCCAGCTCACTAGCCAGAGGTGCAACTTTTACCTATAATTCCTTACTGAGGAGGCTGAGGGAGCAGGAACACAAGTTCATGGCCAGCCTGAACTACAGAATGAGCCTTTCTCAAAACACCAAAAAAAAAATAGTTTGCAGTAATTATTTTCCAACAAATCAATTACACTGATGTTTCTTTAAAACCATTAGCCATGTGGCCAGCCCTTAGCACCACAGAGATGGGAACGTGAGTTTCTACGAAGGTGTTCAGGTGGAGAACAATAGTGAACCGGTTGGAATCGGAAGTCCATCAATCCTGGCCTCCAGTCATGGGCAAATATAGCCTTGGCAAAGACATCAAGAAACACAGACTACATGCCATCAAGAAGGAAAGCACTAATAGACTTTGGTGGGAAGGTTTACCGGAGCATGAGATAGACGTTTTTCTTTCTTCCCTACTCTCTAGATGGGCACACAAGGCACGTGAGAATCGGGGGCTGGACAGCAGCCATGAGAGGCCTACTTATCACTGTGTATGTTTTTACACTTTTTGGACTTTTATCATTGTACTACATTGGCTAACTTTTTTAAAGACATTTTAAAATAACAGAGTCAAGAGTAAATAAGGGTCTGAAAAAGCATGGGATAAAACAGGACTCGCTGAACATAGCGGACAATGAGGACTACTGAGAACTCAAGAACAATGGCACTGGGTTCTGATCCTACTGCACGTACTGGCTTTGTGGGAGCCTAGGCAGTTTGGATGCTCACCTAACTAGACCTGGAAGGAGGTGGGTGGTCCTTGGACTTCCCACAGGGAAGGGAACCCTGATTGCTCTTCGGGCTGATGAGGGAGGGGGACTTGATTGGGAGAGGGGGAGGGAAATGGGAGGCAGTGGCGGGGAGGAGGCAGAAATCTTTAATAAATAAATAAATAAAACGCTCTTGGAGTTTCCTGCCACATAGAGGAGAACCGTGCTAGACAGAAATTCCTAGGAGTCCCAGCTTCCATCTAGAAACAGCTTCCACCATGTGAAATAAGGCCACTTTGGAGGTTCCTGCCCCCCATCTCTCCAGTAGAACCTAAGGAATCTGCACAAGTCAGAGCAGCCTGGCCACCCCGATAATCATGAGAAGAGATACAGTGTCTAAACCATTACAACTTGGGGGAGTCATTGTAGTGTAATAGACAGGGAGTGGCAGATGCATGAAGTGCAGGCAAAGGCACAGACGAGGTGAGATCATGAAGAGAGCCTTGCAGAACGACTGCCTCATTTCACCTAGAAGACAAAGAGCATGGCTAGTCTATTTATCTACCTGTCTACCGATCTCAGAATTAGGATCCTGAAGACAGGGTTGTCACCGAGGGTGTCTAATTAACATGCTTGCTTGAATTTTAAAAAGAAGTCAGACACTCTCTGACAGGAAGTGAATGCATCTGATTTGGCTGCTTGCTCTCATGAGACTTGTGTTTTCCAATTCACGGGACTCTACAGCTCCAAGATTTTGAAGAAAATATATTTAAAGCCTATATACAATATTCAACAGGCTAGATAATCTATAGCATCTGCAACTATTTAAACTTAATGCTAAAAAGAAGTTAAATGTGTGAAACAGCACACGGTTTTCGATATTCCTTGAGGATACACAGGCGCGAAGAAGCTCAAGGCCTACTCAACTGTGGCAAATCCACACGATGGGAGAGCATCGTGGGAAAGAACCAGGAGGCATTCTGTGAATTAACATGCCAAGATCTTCGAGATGAACCATTGAATGGCTGGGGCTGCAGCTCAGTGGTACAGAATTTGCCTTATATGTGCAGTTTATAATCTATTAGTTTTAATCTTGGGTTTAATCTCCAGCACCACTCCCATCCCTAAAAAATAATTACGTTTTAGAAAACCATTTATAAGTGAGTACAGGTGATAATTGTCTTTCTGGGTCTGGGTTACCTCACTCAAAATGATGTTTTCTATCTCCATCCATTTGTCTGCAAAATTCAGGATGTCATTATTTTTTCTGCTGTGTAATACTCCATGGTGTAAATGTACCACATTTTCCTTATCCATTCTTCAATAGAGGGGCATTTAGATTGTTTCCAGGTTCTGGCTATGACAAACAATGCTGCTATGAACATAGTTGAGCACAAGTCCTTGTTGCGCGATTGAGCATCCTTTGATATATTTTTAAAGATAAAGCATAGAAAACCAGCCCACAAATCATAATCCAAGAGAACCGAGATACCAATGAGGACCCTAAAAGAGACATACATAGATCTAATCTACATGGGAAATAGAAAAAGATAAGATCTCCTGAGTAAATTGGGAGCATGGGGACCTTGGGAGAGGGTTGAAGGGGAGGGAGAGACAGGGAGGAGAGCAGAGAAAAAATGTAGAGCTCAAGAAAAATCAATAAAAAGAAGAAAAATAATAATTAACTTGAAGATACAAAATGTAGAACAGCATACAGGAATACGTTAGCCCGAAAACTGATGGGACCAGAAGTATTTCTGATTTTAGTATTTCAGATTTTTCAGTATTTACATAATGCTTACTAGGTAATCATTACTAACCTAAAACTTTAAAATGTTCCAAAATCCAAAACTCTGCAGACAACATTTTTGGTTTCATGTTTTAAATTGTTCAGCCTAGAATTAATATTCAATGACTTTTGGTAAAAAAGTGGTGATGTATAGATTTAGATTGCTTTTATTCACAAAACAAAACACCCAAAGTATTCACAAGAAAATAATAATAATACTAATGGCCACCTGTGGGAAAGTGCCATGGTGGTCAGGCAGAGGGGTTATATAAAAATCCCTATAATGTATTGACTGGATTTTTTTAACATTGTAAATGCATTATATTTAAATATATTTTAAGTTATCACAGAAAAAAGTTGTAGGTAAAATTATAAAATCATGAACAAGTGCCAAAATAATACCCAAGAGAAAAATGTTTCTCACATTTGCAACAATATATAATTCAAAAAATTAAGATTTTCAATTTACAAGGAGCTACTAAGAAACATTAGGAAAAAATTAACAACATGATACAAAAATAACTAAAGATATAAACAGACAATTCACAGATACGGAAATACAAATGTCAGAGAAAAACTCTACGGAAATTCAAATTAAAAATAATAACAGCTGGCCACATTTTATTAATCAGCTTGACAAAAACAGAAAACAAAACCCAGCCTAGCTAGAGAGAAAACTGACATAAGATTTTTAGGTACCAACTTGGCATTACTCATCAATATTGCCAGCATGCATAACTTCCAACCCAGCAATCCTACTCTGAGACCCTAGTCTACCACAGGGCCACCTCTTACACACATCGCAGTACATCAGGCTTAGTAAATAAAAAAAGGAAGAGCAACCTAAATTCCTAACAGTAAATAACTGGTTAAGATAAACTATGATAGTCTGTACTATATTTAGAAACCTTTAACAAGGACAAGCAATTCGATGTGCTGGGATGTGAAAGAACGTCCATGCTCTATTGTTATGTGGAAGAATACAGTTTTCAAAATAAATGGTGATAATCTGTGTTATTCCACTTTGTGAACACACACACACACACACACACACACACACACACACACACGTATATATTTCAATGTGCATCAAAAAAGAGTTCTGATAGAAAACACACCAAACTGGTAACAGAAGTTGTCCCTAAGGACCAGGGGAATTTCACACTCAGAATTGTGTTTTATACGCTTTTATGTTATAACTTTTTAGCATAACCATTTGTTACTTTGGTGATTTTCACAGCATTTCAGGCTGACAAAAATAGAAACCCAGATCTTTTTTCCCTCAGGGACAGGCAACAGTTTCTTTCTCCAGACTCCCTACTCACAGGATACAGAATGTGAGATGGTTTCAGACAGCCCGCAAGTTGGAACCACCACCAGACTTACCCACCTCAGCGGCCAGTGGGTGAAGTTTTATCAGAGGTCAGACAAGAGTGCCATTCATCCCCTGCTTTGCTCCGCATCACTCCCTTGCCACATCAATCCAGACAAGCGCTCTGTGAACTCAAAGAGTTTCACCAGGAGCCCCAGCTCCTTGCAGGCTATTCAGCTATCTGCCACGTAGACGTCTTAAGGGGCTTTGGTCAGTGATGACAACATTGTCTCTTCTCAAGTTTCAGTCCTAGCCAAGAGAGACTGGTTATCTAGAACAGTGGTTCTCAATCTTCCTATGCTGCTACCCCTCAATATAGCTCCTCATGTTGTGGTGACTGCCAATCATAAAATTATTTCTTTGCTACTTCATAACTGTGATTTCGTACATTTATTAAACATATTGTAAATATCTGACATGCAGGATATCTGGTATGTGACCCTGTGAAAGGAAGAGGTCACAACTCACAGGTTGAGACCCCTGGTCTAGAGCTTTAGATCAATTCTGAATTCACAGGGAAGACACTGGGGAAAGAGCTGCATGGTCCCTTAGTGGCATCTGCCAAAAACAAGGTGCTGAGAGTCATAACATGTGGGTGTTCTAATGGAGCATCCCCACCTTCTGCTACAGGCTCTGACTTACCCACATCCCTACTCTGGGTGTGGGGAGCTGCAAGTGTCGGCAGGCAGGTAGCACAGACTAAAGGAAGGCGGTGTCTAGTCATGGCCGTGTCCCCTATAGTACATCTATCAGCAGACACTGTGGAGGTAGTGAGGCTAAGGGAAGTGAAGCAGCTCTCAGTGGAGATGTGGCTCCAAACAGATGCACACGGATAACTCCAAACATATGGGTACGAAGCTGGCCTGAGGTAAGCCCCGAGCCTGAGTTCCATCTGTCATATTTTACTGCTATTTGTCTCGAAGACTTGACAACTGTACCCACGTAAGAACATGCCTTTCACAATTTTGAAATTTCCAAGTACCCTGTTAGCTGAGAATTCACTCATCTTCCCTATCTTTATAACCAAAAACAGAAAGAAAAAAAAAATCCAAAGCCAAAAAACCCCAGTCCTTCATGTGTTGTAACTAAAAACACTCAGTAAACAAAGCCAGTCCTTGGGCTCCCTTGGGGAGGAATTGTCTAAGAATGCTTCTTTTCTTTCATCTGGTGAAAGAAAAAGACACAGACTTGCTAAGGCCGTGTGGAGAGCATCTTGAAGACATTAATTTTTCCGAACACAATGTGTGGCTCACGTGTTTTCTTCAGAGCAGGCGGCAATAGGCACCCTTAATGCCAACTCTGCTTCTGGCAGTCACGGTGCTTCCAAGGAAGCAGTCACTGTGAGCCCTGGGAAGAGGATAGGGTGAATTTATAAGGCATGGGGCCAAGATATGGCTACCATGACCTGCCACAAGACCCTGAAGACTTGGGGGTGGACCATCAGTTCTGAAGCAGGTAGAGAATAAGCAGAATCAATACTTCCATCCATCTCTTTTCCTGGCCAATCACCGCTCAGCGCAAAGGCGTCAATCAACTCGTCTATCTTTCTCCATCCGTGTCTTAAAACTTGTAGCCCCAGCAATCATTCAAAGAGGCTTGAGCCCTAGGAGAAGTTGCCCTACCCCTGAATAGTGGTCCTTGGAACATTTCCATCTCTCCTCCTCCCAACTCAGAGATAGGACCATTCTCGTTGCCCCAAGTTTGTTCTTACCTAGGAGTTCTCTTCACAGAGGACAAGACGAAACAAAGCCATCCACTGAGGCTAAAAAAGGAAAACTCAACAACAAGAATATGCCAGCAGCTGTCGGTATCAACTAGACATCCTCTAAGTTAACCCACGACTATCAAAACCCAGGCATAACTAACTGTATACCAAGATTCCCACGGGGGAAGAGTCAGTGCTATACAGAGGGGTGGGGAGACAGAGAGAGAGTGCGTCAGAGGCTGACTAACTGAAGCTTCACCACTACCAAAACCATGGAACCAACCACCCTCATATGCCAGTGCTGGCATCTAGTCATGTCATATTGGTCAAATCACTTCAGCTTTCTACGACTCTGGTTTTTGGGGGTTTGGGGTTTTGTTTGTTTGTTTGCAAAATAAGAAGAGTTAGTAACACTTCACTAAGATAATAAATATAATATCCCCCACACAGCAGCTACTATATATGTGTGCATGTTGTGATTATCACTATGATGTTGCCAGCTTTCACTGTTGATGCTAAGATATCTCTTCCCTTTGGACTATTGCACGTATTCTTTGTAGGCTTTGGAAGGTCGTACCCACTCTGCCTTCACCCAACTCTCCAGGCCCACAGAAAACCTTCTCTGGTCCACTCAGTCGGGCCCCACACTGGACTTCCACAGGATCATATTACATTTAAGCTCTTTCTATCGTCTGTCTGTCCAACCAGCTCCTATTCATCACCGTATCTCAAATTCCTGGCTGAGAAAAATCATGGAGTAAGTGAGCGCCGAGTAAATGGGTAAACGGAGAAAGAGCGAAACGCAGCCCCCACTTGTTTACTAGGGCAGCGCTAACTCCGAATCACATCCTGAACTATGACTGAGATACAGGAAGGAACGGAGACCCTGGCTGTGATCACAAGCTCTCAGCTGAACCAACAGTCTGCCCTGCAGCAGCAACTCAGGAGAAAAGGGGATTGTCAGGGATAGAACAGCTGAGGCTAGACTGGGACAAGCTGGTCCTGGGCCACTCGACCTGCCTTGGGCCATCCCTGGGACACCAGGGCTGGAGATGTCGGGACAGCCAGGAAACATTCAATGTTGGAACTAAACTTTGGGTATCAAACCTGAGCTGACAGTGCTTCTTCATACAGTCTTTCCCAGGCCCTCCGTACAGATGGGGTACTGCTCCTTTGAGATAAAGCAGTTCCTGGCCTGTGTGACCCCTCTGAGTGACCAATCCCTGTGACAGGGCTTCAGTGGGCCCTTAAGCCATGCAAATACAATCACAGTCTAAAACCCTTGCCCTGTAGAGTCCTGTGCTGGGGTTATGCACTCACCCAACCCCTCAACAACAGCTAGACCATGATGAAACTGTACCCAGTTGCGGGTGGGAGTACGAAGACAGTCTCTCACCCCACAGATAATACAAGACATAAACACGCAGTTAAAGAATTTATTTTAGGGGGGGAGATGAAAGGAAGAATGGAATGGCCCTGTCCAAAGCAAGAGGTCAAGTAGATACAATCTTTCCGGGAGGAATGCAGGTCAGTCTAGGGTGGGTTTGTTTAACTTGAACTAAGCAGTGGAAACCTTGATGCGGCTTGCCATCCCTGCATGTTGCAATTAAAAGTGGCCTGCAGTTTGTGGGGGAAGAAAAGGTGACCTTTTCCTTATAAGGAGTTTACCAAGTACCAGTCCAGTTCATCCAAAAAACCTGGTCAGTTCATTGTATCCTTGCTGTCTGCAGACTGCCTTTGCCAGACTGAACTCCTGGGAGACTCCTCTGCCTATCATCAAAAGCCTCCCACAATGCACTGCTCAGGAAGGACATAGCAGAGTGAAAAAAAATGACATCAACTCGTTCATTTTGTGTCGCTTCTTCCATTCGGCAATCCTCATCTTTTTTTTGAGGCCTAGGTTTCTTTGTTGTTGTTTGGTTTGAGTTTCTTTTTATTTATTTTGTCTAAGTTAAGTAAAAAGAAATAGCCAGAGATTTTTGTTTTGTTTTGTGGTTGTTTGTTTGTTTAAATCTTGTTTCTTCTACTTTTCTCTTTTGAAGCAGGGCACACACCACCGCTCCACCCCCAAATAAGACCACCTGTGGAATTATGGAGAGATACCTGCCCCAAACTCTGCGTTGAAAATTTGTTAGCCTAAGCTTACGTGAGCACAAAGCAAACAGAATTTCTATTTCTAGTAAGAAAAAACTGAAGTAACTTTCCCTTGGCAATTACATCAGAGGCGCCTGAAGTGATGTTTTCCATCTTGGTTGTCCTAAAAACAAAGGAACATACCGTTTCCTCAATGAAAGTCCAGGTGTCACTACTTCTAGAAGGGCAGTGGTACTCCAACCAAGGGAACATGGCAACCCGGAACACATTACCCTGGTGGTGTCAATTCTCCACCTCCAATCCAGGACATAGGTCCTACCATCAGAACAGTTTTGAGGACCATCTGTAGCATTATAGCACATTCCAGTGCTGGACAAAAGTGACCTGGGGGGTTGTCCATCATTTCCCTTCCTCTTCCGGGTGATGCAGAGTAGAAACCCAGAAGGCCTGTGACTCGAAGAACATCCTATTACCTCTTTCAGCTGGTGAGCGCATAAGACGATAGCTGATAACTACATGTTAATGCACAAATATATGAATGTAGGTCTGTTGGCATGTCTGTGAGAGAGACTCAATATACCTTTGTATGTACAGTGTCTACAGTTTAGACACATTCACCTGAATAACACTGGAAACAAGAAGCTGAACCTGTTGGTAAGGCAGCCGTATCTCAGCTATCATTTCCTTTGGAGACAGCTAGACACAGTAAGAAGACCAACTGGGAGCCAATTATTTCTTCCTGGTATCTTTGGGATTGGATGGATTGGATATGTTCTTCTATGGAGGCACATAAACACACCGCTCATTAAACAGGCACCAGGACCTATTTTGAAAGCTGCTCACCCTGAGGCAATGCACGCTGTCCCGATTGCACTCCATGACAGAGCATGACAGTGGACAGGAGAATGTGGCAGAACATGTATCTGGATTTCTGATTAGCGTTTGGCAAATGTACTTCAAGATACTCTTGTAGATAAGAGGGTAAAAACTGAGTGAGGGTCCAACTGAGATGAATAGCGTGGCGAATAAACTCTAAGATCCAAAGGCTTTTTACTAAGACAAACACATTGTGTGGAACAGGGCTCTCTGGTGGTGGCTGCAGACACCACAGCGCTCCAAACTCAACTGTTGGCTTAACTTCTATAAAAAATCATTTCCTCAGGTTAAAAAATGCCAAAGATGATGCTCATAATATGGACAGATGAACTGGTATAGTAGACTCAGTAGCAAATGAACAAAACAATGACAGACCTCTTGGACAATTTGAACACTGAAACAAAATTAACAGGGGAAAGTTTTATGTCTGGAGATCTACCTTTGGAAACATCACATTGCTCCACAAGCCATTCTTGTCTTTCTGTCTACCCTCCAGACACACTGTGCACAAGACTCGTGCTGACTGACAAGTGTCCTCGGCAGCACAACAGCTTCTGGGATGCAAAGTGAACATTGCTGAAACAATCATGGAATATGTGCACTAAGAACTACAGCCATGAAGAAAAGCTGCAAGATATATAAAGCATGATACGGTAACCTCAGACACACACAGGCCACCCTTATAAACCACTGGTAGGCATATAGCTATATGCAAACGCAGAGTGCTATCGTCAGAATTTCCCAGTCACAGGAGGTCTGTCTCCAGACAGATGC
This sequence comes from Microtus pennsylvanicus, assembly GCF_037038515.1. Classification (NCBI taxonomy): domain Eukaryota; kingdom Metazoa; phylum Chordata; class Mammalia; order Rodentia; family Cricetidae; genus Microtus; species Microtus pennsylvanicus. The sequence continues at coordinate 60,360,020 of NC_134579.1, read as the reverse complement.
TAAGTTGGCATAGACTACAAGAGAACTACAAATTTGCTAGTAACATCTGAAATTCAGAATGCAGGTTTTTGGTTAACCCTGAATAATGACATTTTTCCAAGTCTTGATTTTATCCAAAGGGGGAAAGTTCAAAAATACAGAAGAAAACACAAATTCTTTGGTTTTCCATAATACAAAGTTCAGAGAAGTCAGCACTATGGAAAGATTGCAAAAGAGCCAACTCATGCCATAGAGAATGTCCAGATGGTCAGGCTGTGGATATCAGTACCTGGAGACCTAGCTGGAGCCAACCCTGGCAACACAATTAGGCAGGGGCACTGGACAATGCCGCTGCAGGAAACAAACGGCTAGGAGAGATTCTGAAAGGCATGACACAGCAATGATTGACAGAACTGCAACTGTTTAACCTCTAGATAAGATTACAGGTTCAGCCAGGTCCCTTCAAATATTTGAAGGGCTATTATGCAGATAAGGCAGAATAAACTTTCTTAAGGCTGTTAACTTACCACGGGAATTTCCAGAGGTAGATGCTAGAACAAATAAACACAAATAATCTTTTCTTTAGGGAAAGAAAAAAGTAAAGAAGGAAGGGATGGAGGGAGGAAAGGAAGGGAGGAAAAAAGGAAGGAAGGAAGGAAGGAAGGAAGGAAGGAAGGAAGGAAGGAAGGAAGGAAGGAAGGAAGGAAAAGAAAGAGTTCAACTAAAAGAATGAATGGTAACAAAATAGTGGGAAACCATGAGTTCCCTATTATTGTATTCAAGTAAGTATTATTCAATATGTATTCAAGTAAGTAAAATTATAAGTATTCAAGTAAGAAATGGTCTTTAAAAGCATGTTGATTTCATTCCAATAAAAACATAGGATTTTAAAGATCTCTAACATTTCTAATATTCTGGGATTCCATAATTCAGGGGCAGAACTGGTTTTCAACGTATGTACTCAGCAGTTCCAAATCCCAGCAGTGGTATGCTCTGCCACCAGGTGGCAGTAGATGCCTTGGACTCCGGGTTCTAAATGTTAGGTGTGGTCAAAAATAAATTAGCACCATTACCAACTTTTAAGAGCGGGGTGTGGAAGAACACGAACCCCAAAGCAGCCTCCTTAAAGGGAACAGATAAGCTTAACTAAATACTATTTCCTATTATTATACAACAATATTTTTGAGGCAGTCTTTGTAAGCCTGGGCTGGCCTAGAACATATTATGTAGTCAGGCTGGCCTCAGACTCGTGGAGAACATCCTGCCTCAGCCTTCCACATGTTAGAATTACAGGAACACACCACCATGCTTGGATTTTGCATGTGCTTTTTGATCTCTGAATTTCTTGGGGGAAAAAAAAAAACACCAACTTTGCTTCCTCTGCAGCTGCAGTTCGCATCTACTACCACAGTCTCTCTGCCAGACCCGAGGAAAAGAACCATCAGGAGGGTCAGAGACACACGCCAGCCATTTCCTGCTTCCAGCTTTCCTGCCCGGCATCTACACACAAGCAGGAAACCAACAACAACAGTGGTCCTCCCCTTGACAGCGTGGAAGTACATCACTATCATGTTCTCAGTTCACTGGACCATTTCCCTACCCTGCTCCAGCCATAGCTCCCTGCTTTGCTGCTACTTGAAACCTACACATAATCAACAGCCCCTGTCCCAGCTCCACCTGGCGACAGAAAATCTGTTGCTCACGAAGCATTTTGGTTAAGGACTTGTAAGTGGACACAAATGAATGATATTTGTTCAGTCACAATCCGAAGCAGTTGCCTCACAGTTACCCATGTTCTTGACTCCGGGTGCTGCTCTCTGTCTTTGTCTTTGGAGAAACACACTTTCTTCCAGGAGCTCTCAGCATAAGAAGGCTATGTTCACTTCCTGTGCAAAGTGCCACACACGTATGCTCTGCCACCTTCCCGTGTCACGCTTCTGCATCTGCCCTCTCACTTTTTAAGCACACACACTGCAGTGGGCTCTCTACCCATGTCCCTGTTACAGTGCAGCATCCATGAAGGCCTGAGCTGTACTCCCAAACGCAATAATCCCCAATAAGCATCCATGAAACCATTTTTTACATGTATGAGTGTTTTGTCTGCTTGTGTGTTTGTTCTACGTGCACGCCCAGTGCTCACAGAGGCCAGAACAAGGCACCAGATTCTCTGGAACTTGAGTCACAGAGAGCTGTGAGCCACCACGTGGGTGCTAGGGATCAAATCTTCATCCTCTGTAAGAATAGCCAATGTTCTTAACCACTGAGCCCTCTCTCCAACCCCAGTGAGACTACTTTTTACAGAGAGACATTATCAATTAATCATCAATCTGGTACCAAGTCCAGGCTTTCCGCTGAGAGTGACATCCTCTTCACAAACATTTCCTGAGTGTCTGCAGTGCTGGGACGGTACAGGAGAGGTCAAACCTGTATCCTGCTCTCAGAGAGCTCACACTGAGAAAGAAAATGACGGCAAGAACACAAACATCCATGCATCAAAGCATGCCCAAGAGCAAAGTCAGGCATGGTGGCTTCATACCTGTAACCCCAGTACTGGCGAAGTTCAAGGTCAAATTCAGATATATAGAATGGAAAGTCAGCCAATTTAAGACTCAGTCTCAACCGGACAGAACAGAACAACAACGAAAACTCACAACACCAAAAAAAAATGTGTATATTAGAAAATGGAAAACCAGAAATTACAGACAGATATGTGCACATGGTTGAAGTATGGGCTAGGTAGTGGGGGTCCCAGCTAGAGTCCCTGGATTGCTCTTTCAGTTGAGTGGTGGCATGTGCCAAACCAAGCCCTCCACACGGATGATCACATCTGTTCCTCAAAACAACCCTATGTAAAAATCTTCCATACAGAGTCAGCAACAAGCTCAGTGAAGTGGGGAAATTACCCAAGACATCACAAGCCTCTACCTGGTAGTGCTGGATCCCCGGGCAGCCAGTCTGATAAACGGAGCAACCACACCTCAGCACTTGAAAACCCAGGACGCCGGGCAAAAGCATTGCTACCACACTGAATGAGAACATGTCAAGATCCATGCTTGTGCTTACACAAATCTATCCGCTGGTGATGGACGGACCAGAGAGAGCGCTCAGACTTGATGTCTACTGCAACTGTCCCACTGTTGCACGAAATTCCTGACCAAAGAAGATGGCGGCCTGACTAGAAAGGGGCTTCCGAACTGAGGAACTCTAGAGAGAGACGGAAGACGGTCACGGTGTGCACCTAAGTGTCGTGGCACGCAAGCTTGCCGTGGAAAGAGGAGGAATGGGTACAAGTCCAGGCGCGCAACAGCTTCGGGGGCTTCAAGCCAGCTCTCCCCAGTCCCACCTCTGCCTAAGTATTCTCTAGACCTGCAAAAGCCCTCTGAACGCCCCTAGCTGTCTTCAATATAAGCCCAAGCACTCACGAATGCAGAGAAGCGGTGATGGGGCAGGGGACGTTGCCCTGTCCCCTCTTTCAGGGCCACAGCCTACGCAATGCCTAGTCCCAGACCAACACCAAGCAGTCCAAGGCCTGAGGAAGGAATTCTCTTTCACCGACTCCTTATAACCTTAGACCAGAGGCTCGGTTTCTCTGGATCTCAGTTTTGTTTTCTTTTGTTTTTATCTGTAAAATCTGAGTTTGGACCAGAACCAAAAAAAAAAAAACCTGCAAACTGGAGATACATAAGTCAAACTCATCTACAAACAGAATCTTTGATCAACATAATAACTTTAATTGAATTAGTCACCATACTTAAAAACCTGGCCATTTCACAAAGGGGTATATTTGCAGCCCTTCCAGAAGAACCTACAGTAGGATGGGGCCCACATGCCTACATGGCCTGCATCAGCTGAAACCGGCCGGGTACCTACTGTTCCTCTCAGGTGGGGCACCGCCCTCACCTCATCCGGCCACGGCCTTTTGAATCAGCACACTTATGTGGTCTGTCCCCTACAGGCGGCTGTGTTTACAGCCCCTGGAGAAGATCATCTAAAACACCAGCATTGCAAGGCTCAGAAATTAGGGGCAAAAAACTAAAGTACAGAGGAATAACAGTGAATTCCCCACGATAGAGCATGTAGGCTGCCGAGAGGAGCTGCAGGCTCTTGCTGCGACAGATAAAGATTCGCGAACAAGTGTGTCAGGCCTGCCCACTCCCCCCACGCACACACCCCACCAAGGAGGCACGAGGCCAGATGACATCAGCCTTGGACACAGTCAGAGAAACCCCATCATGAAGCAATTTGTTTCCCCAGCCACTCTAATTTAACAATTACCTTAACAACCCCGGGAAGGCACTTGCTGCAGGAGCAGGAAGTGATCCTGATCACTGTCAGCTTCAGCCTGGAAGGGAACTCCACCCCTACCCCAACCCCACTGCCCTTGCTAAAGGGTACTCATCTCCTCGCACAGATGCATTCTAGATATCACCAGAGACGGTCTATTGTTCTTTGAGACTCCCATTAGCTTTGCCTTTACCCCTGAAGCCACTCTCTCTGAGCTTGTCCTGAAAGATTTTGACCTAACCCAGGAAGCATATTGGGCCGGAATGCTCAAACTAATCACTTCTGTGGTCCTCTGAGGGTAAAGATGCTAAGAGTAACCCTGAATATAGATTATGCTGCAGAGGGAGATTGGTATATCCCAGGGCTGGCAGCCTTGGGACATCCTAGGTACACACCCTGCCAGTGAACAAGCCCCAGAATTAAGTTCGCCCTGACCCAGACAGCACAGTCAGTATTCCCTATGCATCATCAGAGCACCTCTGGGGGACATGTACAATGCTTTCTCCCTCAGCTGACCCTGCTGGTAACTCCAAGACCTTTCTCAAGCTGCGTCCAAAACCCAAATGTCAAGTTTCAGAGAGAGACCGATAGAGATGTTGTAAAGTAGAAATCAAAAAAGAAAAGTTGATAATGCCATACGTCCACAGTAACCTGGAGGCTATTTTAAAGTAGAGAATTCTAGGATGGATGGGGCGAGGTCAAGGCCCAAAATAGCAGAAAGAGGAAAGCATCCTGATGTGACGAGGTAGAACTTTCAAAGACAGTGGAGGCAGAAATAACATGTAAAAATGGAACAACAACCCGGGATATTAACCAGGCCAAAGATAACTAAGCTTGCCCAACGCCATACAGGGATGATTCGACTCCATCAAAGGGAGATGCTGGGACAGAGAATCAGTTGGTGACACCCCTGGCAAGGCACACCCTGGAGAATAGAGAGTCCCTCTCAACTTGCCCTCCACACAGACAGGAGAGAAGTCAGCGTTGAGTGACAAGTGAGCTGTAAATAAGTCACCAGGACCATATGGCATCCGCCTGAGTCCTAGAGGAATTCAAGGGTGAAATTGCAGAGCTGATGCCCAAAATGTGTAACCTCTGATTGCAAAGTCACTCATGCTTGCCACTGGCAGAGAGCCCACACAGTTCATTCATAAGGAAGGGAGGCAGAGACGTCTCATCTTCACACCAAGCAAGTCGGCAGGGAAGATGCTGGGAAGAAACCTATGAAGCAGTACTTAGATAGTGGTTCTCAACCTTCCTAACGCCATGACCCTTTATACAGTTCCTCATGTTGTGGTGACCCCCGACCATAAAATTATTTCCATTGCTACTTCATAATATAATTTTACTACTGTTATGAATTGTACTGTAAATATCCGTGTGTCTTCCGACAGTCTTAGATGACCCCTGTGAAAGGGTCATTCAGCCCCACCGCCAAGAGGTCGCGATTCACAGGTTGAGAACCGCTGACTTAGAGGAAAGCTAGCATAGTGCTTGTGAGGGCAGAACACATAACACAATACACGTTCTTGAAAAAGTAAACACAAATGTGAATTAAATAGAACCTGTGGGTGTTGTTCACATCTATTTTCAGGAAACTATTGACGAAGTGCTATAATAAAAACTTTAAGTTTAATATTCATGAACTTTCCTGGGGATTGACTTGGAGACCAGAAACAGCGTGAGATAGTAAACAAGGGGAATAAAAAGGAGGTGAGAGCAAAGGGGAGATCAGACACGTAAGATCCAGACCCGCCAGCTGTAATATGTTATATAGACCACAGTTGGCCTCAGGGAAGAAGATGGGAGAGGATAATGTCACATCTCTGAACTGAGTGATTAGGTGGGGTTGCTGAGGCACCAACATTAGACAGACCCGGAAATGTGCAGAAGGACAGTGAGGTCTACGGGTCTGTGCTCTTCTAGGTGGGAGAAAGAAAAGCCGATAGAGAAACGACAGGAAGGTCACTCTGTGCTCTATGCGCTGACAGAAGAGGTCGCTGGGTTTCAGTGGGATGGTCTCCCCACCTTGTTGCAGTTCTTGAAGTGTCCTCTCCCTGTGAGTCTGGCTCCATTCCCTCAGCTGGTGAGCTATAGAACCAACATATGCATGAAAAACAGGAGAAGCTTCCTAAAAGCTGTCATGGAGGCTGTGAGTCAGTCAAGCCCACGGGGAGCCTTTGTCCCTTCACCTATGGTACTCATCCAGTTCACAGAACTTCAATTCTACGAATCCAGATGTTCACAGGGAACTCAATCTAGCGCTATTCACCAAGAAGTCTAACACAACAAAAAGTGTGGATTTGCCCATTTCTTTGTATTAATATTAATATTAACTTATTATTGCTTCTCTATCTTAAACATACAGCAGAGAGTTGAGTGCAGGTAGAAAAATCTAAGCAGCCTCATCTTTTGTCTCCAAGTTCCCTAGACCCCTATCCAACTACCTATTTGACTTATGCTGCTTCTAACATGGGTGACTGACACACAGTAGAAGCCATGGAACAACTCCCCCATCCTGCTTATGCAAGTCCAATCATTCCTTCAAAACTAGAGACAAAACACCTCCTTCCTACAGCAACCCCAGAACATCGGAGACCTTGAAATCTCTCTATCGTTTAGGTTTGAGATCAAGACAGGAAAAAAGAGTGCTATGTTATGTCACCTGCTAAAAAAGTCTGACATGACATAGTACCTGGGTGCGCAGGCTCCAATGCTGCTCTCCTAATCCCCAGCGGAGCTAAGGTAAAGCTTGACATCCTCAACTGTCACGTGGGAAATTAGGTTTATCTGTCTGAAAGAGCACTCCTGGAAGCCCATTATGGGGATATTCATGAGGATCCTTGGTACAGTAACTCGTGAGAAACAAGGAAACAATAAATATGACTAACAACATCTTCTTCTCTGAACAGACTTATGTTCCTTTCTTGATTTTTCTCAATTTATATGTAGCTTTTAGAAAAGCTTCTTTTTCTACAGTTACCTAGCACTCAGGTGTCTTTTTATTACCTTCTTAGAAGTATTTGTTTAGACCTGTTCATGTATCATTTTGTAAATTATGAGGTCCCTTCGATGTAACCATATCAAGAATGTTCTTGAGTAAAGTGTGCCTGGAACAGGTAGTAAGCCTGTGGCATAGCCTAGGAGTGTGCCGTATGTTCCCAGGAGTCTCCACAGATGACATTTTCTTTGATTACCCACCAAAGTAAAGGTTATAAAGTTACGCACTCTGAAACTAGACTTTTTTTTTTTTGAAAAGTAAATTCATTCTTGGATAAGACTCGTGTTAACCAAGTTCCTGAGGCTGATTTATGAGTCAGAAGTTCTACTTATTGAGTGCCAACAACAACAAATGCACCATCCACAAGGCCCTAGAGTGCTCGGGTCAGCACTGTAGACTGAGGCCCCGGGAAAGCCAAACTATCATCAGAAGGTTGAACTGCAAGTGTGAATCAAGGCTAAAGAAGTCCACACAAGTACAGCTCTGTGGTAGCAAACCACTGCTGTATCTGCCCCAACAATAAAGTTAGGCTTGCCAGAGACCCAGGAGCCTGGGGTAGAACCTGAACAGACATGACCAGCTTCTGTTTCCTTAACTGTCTTTACAGTGTATCCCCTGCCAATCAGTACACAACGTTTCCTCAGTCTGTGCTCAGGGCACGCAAATAGGCTTCACATTACTAAATTACAGTCACATTTCAGTACTGCATTCCTGACATTACACCCAGATCATACTAATGGGGTCCCGCCTCTTGCTTCCCACACTCACAGGATGTCCCCGGGCAGTAGGTCACATCTACATAGGATATATGGATGGACATAATTTAACCCTCGGACACAGCTCATTTCTATGACTTCCCAGTAAGGGGGCCAGAAAGAGTGGTTAACCTGTATTAAACCTCTATGATCAACACCCCACCTTATATTTTATACCACTGTTATTTACTACGTAAGAGTTCATGAACAGTAGGAAGCCCTTCGGCAAGGAAGACATAGACACTCTTTACTGACAAGAAAATACTTTTCAAATATTGGTCAGGAAGAGGGAGTAGAGTGACGCTAAGAAAGGGAAAGGGGGAGCAGAAGAGAGAGGCAGGAAAGACAGGTGTGGGAGCAGATAGGAAGAGAACGAGTCCAGTGAGCGGGCTGCGCTGAGCTGCTGTCTTTCTGAGGACTTGCAGAAAGAAGCTCCACGTTCCCAGGTTGTACTTAGAAACCTTCCAGCTCCTCTGCCATGACATTTATCCTGGCCAATACCCTCTTCCTGATGTCTTAGCTCAGGGAAGAACATTCCATTTTGGTCAGGAGAAAGAAGCTTAGAAGCAGACAGAAAAAAATGTTTAGCATTGTCATAAGTCTCAGACTCCTGAGACTAGAAGACTACCGTAAGTGGTCTTTCGGGCATCTCTAGGGCTCAAGTATTGAACCTGCAGTGGAAAACTTAGCTGAATATTCACCTTGCCGTGTGGGAGATCCCTGCCTTTCTATATGGACATAGCATGGGTGTCCGCAGTCCTTTCCTAGGTGTAACCTGCAAGACAGTACTCTTGAAAACAGCCCAAGCTACGGAGCCAGACAGCCTTAGACTTTGACAGCTTCTGGCCAATCAACTATCCTCTCCGAGCCTGTTTTCTCAGCTATAAATGGAGTAACTGCTACTTTTAGAATGGATGGGAGGACTAGAGATGACATTTGAAAAGTGCTTAGTCAAAGGCTGCTTTTATTTAGGGTGACTTTCCAGAAACTTGGCATCTGCAATGGACAACTCAATTAGAGAAGTTACCCACCAGATGGAGCACAGATCGCCAAGCACCCCAGCATACCCACTCAAGAACACCATGGCACACCTCCATGCATTCAATCAAGCACAACCCCTCCTCTTGGTCCTCTCTCTCTCATGGAAATACAGCCTTCCTAATCTTAAACACAAGCTTCTTAACATGAATAGGAACCTGCCCATGACAGGCACCTGCACACCTGAAAAAATGTGAGGAGCAGGGTTAAAGACAGACAGGAAATACTCCTCACAAACCCAAATCACTGAAATGGAGACACAGGCAAGATGCAAGAGGAGGGGAAGGCCAACGTCATGTTTCTTAGCTACAGGCACTGAGAGTTGAGGGAAGAGCATCCTCTGTCTACTAAGAGAACAGCATCCTCCTAGCTAGCTGCACAGACCACACGGAGCACTGGGAACAGCAACATGAAAAGAGGTTTGTGATGAGAAGTCATGGGATGGCTTCAGAGGGATCAGAGCTAAGAACAAAGTCACCAAAACCCCTCTTCTCAACATAAAGAGGAACCCATGAGGCCTCACAACACAGACAGACTGACAACAGGCTCCGGAAGAGATGAAGAGAACATTCAAGCATTGTCTGGCAGGAGCAGAGTCCTGGAGTCCACCGGGCATGGTACATTCTCAGTCAACAGGGACAGAACTCCAGTAGGTTCTTCAGGGACCTAACTAAGCACCTACATGCTTCCTGGAGTTCTTACTAGGAATTATAGAGCTCACGCTCAGAAGAGGGAGCTTGAAAACCCCAAGAGTCTAAGAGAACGCCATGGCGCTAGGCACTGAGTTGCACACAGGCGCTGGGGGAAGGCTGTGACCAGGCCATTGCTGCAGCCACTTTCATCCCTGCTCTACAAACAGCTTTGCCTGGCTGTTCTCGCTGCTATCATAGGACAGAAGTTGGCTACCACTTCCTCATCACAGTTTCTGCCTGTCTTTCACTATCTAAAGGAGGGTCAGTGTAGAGCCTGGAAGAGCAAGTCCCCTGGAAAACAGGCACAAACCAATCTGACTGTACTAAACCTCAGTCCTTCCTCTTGCTTTTCCTACCTGAGTTTTCCCTCTGTCCCTATCTCACCGCCTGTTTTTCCTGATTTTACCTTGTGGTATATAAGCTGCTGCCCCTTCTTTTGGAAGCAACGTGGTCTCTACATCCAGGCCTGCTAGATTTTCAGTGCAGCCTGACAAGGAAGGTTCTTCAGTCTCTCTCCTCCAGAGACACCTTTGCTCCTCAAATTCATCTCTTTAAGCCAAAACCAACATCAGCTTTCCTACAAACCTTTCCCCAGCTCCCCAAGGGAAGCTCAAATCCTCCTTCTCCAGAAGTTTTAACTGCATTGGTAACTACTAGTCTTTATAGAATGTATCCTAATCCAGCTACAGTCTACTCAACCCTAGTAAAAATAATAATAATAATACTTTTCCTGAATGGAAGCAGTTGTATTCCATCACTCCCTCACTCACAACCCAATGAGCAGCTGCTCTTGCACATCTTACACCGACTTACCTTAGATTCGGTCCCTACTTCTGCCCTTTACACCTGGCAACCTAAACAGCCTACTCTCCTCAAGCGCACGTGGTTCTCTGCCACAACCGATGTGTTTCTCACATCCCTGTTACATGGCTAACACACGAAAGGGCACATGACCTCCACTCCAGGAGATCCCCAGTCTCCAAACTATTTATCTTCCTTCTGTATTTCTTCTTCCTCTCCTGCCAGGTTTCTGTGAACCTATTTCCTCCTGAGGATGCAACAGAAAGAACACTGACTACGCAAGTGAACACATGACCGTTTGGTTCAAATCTTCCTTCGATCTGTCAGTTTCTAACTGTGTGGTTTTAGGTGCATTTCTAGTTCCTCTCAGACTTTCTTAATCTTAACAATTAGAGATCACAGGAGTTAGAGAGACAGCATGCTGAATCAAAGGACCAGAGTTCAGCTCCCAGCACCATGTAACTGTAGCTCCAGGGGATTCATGCCCTCTTCTGGCTTCCACAAACACTGCATTCATTTGCACAAACACACACACATACACATATTCACATAATCTAAAATAAAATCAGCATTTTCATCAGAGGCACTGCATTGCCTGGAGGCCCTTTCCCATCACCCACATCACTGCCTCACAGGGTGCACGACCACAGCTCTCAAGATAAACTCTTACTCTACAGCCTATGGAAGACTCATGTCTGCCGGGGACCATCATCAGTGTCGTAGGCATCAATGAGCCAACAGTCCTTTCTGTCACTATCTCAGAGAACAGCCTGGGTGCGTCTGTGCTGCTCGCAAGCTGGCAGGAAAGGCAAGTCGCATGTGGTAAAGGACTCCAAGAGCTCATTCAAACACATCTGAGTTCCACAGACAGAAGGAAGACCTTTAGAAAGGAAGACTATGTTTGTCCTCGTCCCCACCTTAGAACTGGCATCTGATGAGTTATCAAAACTGTCTCTCTCTGTCCTCTTTGAAGAAGAAGTTTTCAGAATAGCCACCCAGGGTGAAAGGCAAGGCCCATGGAAAAGAAGCCACTTCTCGTAACAGCACAGACCTGAGAAGGTGCATAGCTTCGGGGAAGCGATGTCATTAGGAGTGTGTATGCAGAGGCTTTAAGCTGTCTTTTTATCTGAGTTACCTCTCACAATGACCCAATTCTGAGATGGGGAAACTAGGGTAACTGGAGTTTACCAAAGTCATGTATTATCTCCTTCCTTTAACCTTTGTATCGAAAATAGTGGCCACCATTTTTTTTCATCCCCAAAGCCTAGAAACAGAGCTATAAAATGGGAAATGTAAACATTCAGCCCAAATACATAGAGAGTATCATTCCATCATTGAAGGTGGTTCGATTCTTCTGCTCAGAAAACAAGACACACAAGCAGAAACAACATAGATAGAGGCAAAAAGAACACACATAGCTCATGAGATATATTAGAAATGAGTATGAAAAGTAGAGCTTGCATGTATTGAAGCAAAGTAAAGCAGGCAGCAAAGAGGTGCCTCACGTTCACGAAGGTCAGGGACCGCTCACTGATGACGCCTGTTCAGAGCTAAGGGACCTCCACCCTAATTGTGCACACAAAACTCAGAGATCTCTCTGGGAGAGCAAGTATGTGCTGATCAGGCACCTCCTGCTTACTGTGGCTTCTTAAGCACCTGCCAGTTCTGGTTGCCATGACTACATCATCATAAGCATTTCAGGCTGGCATGGCACCAAGGCAGACAGGACGGATGACTCTTGTATATAAAGCAGAAGTTGGAAATGTGGTTCTTCTACCACTTGCATCCTACTGAAAGTATATAAACTTATCCCATGTTTTTCCTTGCGCATTATTTATTTGTTTGGTTTCTTTTCTGTATGTTTGCTACTAAATCAAGAAGTCATGTGATCTGAGCATCCTAATCTGGCATTGAGATTTCAGTTCCGTAATCTGGTTAGGGAGCCCATTTAGGTACTGCAGTGGCATCAAGATAACCTCCCATCACAACAAGGGCAAGTTGAGAGGAATGGGGAAGAACAGTCAAGGTCAAGGAATGAGGAAAGAGTGGAAAGTGCCATTTCATGTCCGAGGCCAAAGGAGGATGGCTTTTCTGAGAGCCAGGATATGAGCAGCCTCTTTCTAATTCTGTCACCTTGGGAACTCAGTTTTCCTATCTGAAGGAATGAGGTGGGCAAACTCAAGCGTCTCTAGTGTTCCTTCTGGTTCCTTCTGGAGCTCCCAGTTGAGAAGTTAAAATCTGCTTCCAGCCTGCTCGTCATAGCTAACACAGCATCCTAAGGACATGGTGCTGTGTTCAGTTTCTGCTCGTGGAGAGGACAGAGACCAGCTGGCTCCTACATTAGCAAACAGGAAGGAATTGAAAGGGAGGTTGGGCCAAACTTTTTCCACTAAAAGCCTCCTATTCTCTCAGTTGATGTCACTTGTTTGCCCCCTGCATATCTCTCTCTCTCTCTCTCTCTCTCTCTCTCTCTCTCTCTCTCTCTCTCTCTCCCTCCCTCCCTCCCTCCCTCCCTCCCTCCCTCCCTCCCCCCCCCTCCTACTACATCTCTATCTCTTTCCAGCCCAGAGGCTTGTCTGTAGGAACCACACCTAGGTTCTCTTGCCTTTTGGTGTTCTGATGGCTCAGCCACTGGAAGTAGACAGCCTGCTCCCCAAGACCAGGGAAACAGCTCCATTGGTTGATCATGAGGACCTAGGTTTGATTTCCAGAAATCACAGGTATGACTGCACATGGTTGTAATCCCAGCACTGAGGAAGCAGAGATGGATGGTTCTCTGAGGTTCTCTGGCTAGCTAGCCTTTCCTACTTGGTGAGTCTCAGATGCCAGTAAGAGACTACCTCAATAACCAAGGTGGATGGCCTCAGGCCTACACACACACACACACACACACACACACACACACACACACACACACACGTTTCTATCTCACTACAGCCTTCCTGTGGAGCCCTTCCTGGACCTGTACATGAGCCTTTGAACAGGCTGATCTCATCCACTCATCCACTGCCCACATCCAAGTGCTGCTCTTCTCCTCTGACAGCTAGGCAGCCACCACCATCATCACTGTACTGTGTGCCCCTTGCAGCGCTTTCAGCTCCTGGGGAACTCCCTGCAAACAAAGACCCCATCTTTCACTCCAGCTCCTTAGACCTTCCATCAGTTCTTGCACAAATCTAGTCGAAATCAGTTTTTCCTGAGTAGAAAAGACCCACCTTCCCAACTCAGCTACCACCAACTACAGCCATGCGCACAGGAAAGATGCAGCAAGCGACATGCTGTGACACGGAACTGCTTCATACCCATCGTGAGCATCCAAGATAGGGGAGAAAATGGTGCACTCACAGCAACGGGGCTGGACTACTTATCGGACTCACCAAGAGGGTGGAAAACTGTCAAAATTTCCTCCATATCCTTCTGCTTTGGACGCTCTTACACTAGATACCACGTGTCTGATGCCCAAGAGGTATCGGCTGGAAGAGCAGAGCAAAGCAGGGTCATTCCAGATGCAGAAGCGAGGCAGGGAGTTCTAGAGCCCCAAGCGAAAGCACTTACCGCACACATACAACATTCCGCCCTCCGAGCCCACCTAGTTGACCACTTCCTATCCTAGCCAGATGCCATCCTGGGGCACATTTGTAGGCCCATATTTTTGTATGGTGTAGTAGCTAGGCATAAAAAGCCATAGGCCCGGTCTGAGCTGATCACGTAGCTCTGTAGACAAGCTGTCTCTGCGAAACAATAGCAAGGATGTACTGTTCCTTTCTTTCTTTTGTTAGAAATGTAGATCTCCTGAGGAGAGGTGTTGGCTAAAGCTGGTCAGGATGATTGGTGCTTATTTCTTGGTAATTTGGAGGAAGTCCTATAGAGATGCTGATTTAGGCCTATGCGACAGCTAGCATACGGATCGTGACAGAAGGCCATTCACCTGGTTACCTAATAGCCTAATGTATTTTCCCGCTCAATTGATATAAAACTGTTCGAATAATAAACGTGAGAGATCTTTAGGAGATCGTCAAGAGAAAAGACCCTGAGATGCCCTTCCATCATGACCGTGTAAGCTGTGTCTGATTATTCCTCGCGACTCCATACCAGTCCCAGTTAGGGGAAAGAATTATCTGTGTTGGACCCACACGGGCTTCAACACACATTCTCAGAACCTGTACGATTCCTCCCACCCTGGATGAACAGTGTGCACAGTGAGAAGCTGGCAAGGGAAGGAGTCCAGCAGTCCTGCCGCTTTCCTCCCTGCTTTCGATTTCTCTCGGGAGAACAACAATGCAGCAAGGCATGGAGAAAAAGTACTAGAGAACAGAAAGCATCATCTGAGTCTGCCTACTTGAGAGCTGAAGTCCCTAATACACCCCTAAGCGCCAAAACCACATGCCCTGCCTCTGAATGGCTGCCAGAGAGGAATCACATCTTCATCTCAAAAAAAAAGTCAGCCCTGAAAACTACATTCAAGTAACATTATAAAGACAGGTTATATTTAGGAATATCTATGTATATCCGTACACATATAAGCACGTAACAATTAATAAAAGAAGAGGCCATGAGTTTGAAAGAGGGGGTTCTGGAAGGAGGAAAGGTACAGGAGAAATGATGTAATTATATTATAGTCGCAAAAAGAAAAGAAAAATGAGCCATTCAAACTACTGCTTGATCTTCAAGCCTTAATCAAATTCACCTCCTGAGTTTGTTCCTATTTGTGTTCCCTTAGCATCTAGTGATGGCCCAATTGCAGGGTGTCAGGATGAGCTGTAATTATCTGCTTCCACAGATATCTATTTCTCTGGACTCTGGTCTCCTTGAGACTAAAATCAAGTCATGCATCTACCCTCTATCCTTAACTCAGTAATGCTGGTCCAGAGAAAGTGAAGTCTAGAACTTCCAAAACCATCCTCTGTTAATGGCATTAGTGTAAAAATCATTTTCTCATTTGCCCCTTTGATAACGAAGTTACACTCCAGAGAACTTATGTCTATGCAAACAGAGAGTGTAAGTCTGCCTTTTATGGAGGCTTGGATGTCCATCAATCTCTTTTACACCATGCCTCTTGACAGGGCAGTCCAGCCCTTCCCAATCCTCAGTCACCAAAGGCTATGCACACATATGGCACACCCTAGAGAGATGCTTGTTGAATTGCCCTGATGGCTGATGGTGTCCGTGGTCCAAACTCCCTGGAGAAGTGGACCATCTGCCAATACAACTACAGTGTGTTTGAATTATGTTAAGTAGCTGACAAAGTTCAAATGAGGAAGAAAATTACCAATCCCTCCTGGAAGTGGGCTGGGAGAAGGGCTTTCTTGCTTCCAAAATGTCCTAGCATCTTGTTAAAAACTGACATCTGTTTGCCTCCAGCTTGCTTCTCCCAATGTTTGCCAACTGGCCAAGAATGTTTTTGTCTTTACCAACCATCTTCCCCCATTGCACCCACATCACTTCCTTCCTCAGCTGGCAATTTTACAGGCACTATCATGGAAGCGCCATGGGAGAACCAAAGGAAATACTCCCCCATTAAGATGGCCAGGACCCTTAAACTGACCCCGTGGTTCCCGACCCTGCAAAAGTACCAAGTGCACCCAGCCCCGAGCCAAAGCCTCTCACTTTTCTCCTCTGCTTCTCGCACTGCCCTCTTAAATTACAGACCTGTACACCTGCACTACAGAAGACGACCAGCCCTTGTTGCCAGAGTCCTTCTGGAGACGACTACTTTTCCCATAGATGGATGGCCACTGGCCCACTCCATACTCTTCTCTTCCCAGGAGATTCTCGCTGACTCTCGCAGCCTCTCCAAGCTCTCCTAGGATGCCTCCCTGACTCTTCTTTTCCTCCTACCCACGAACTCTGAGAATCCCTCCGAGTTGAGGCCTGAAATCCATGCTGCTCCCTCCTACACTCACACTCCTGGAAGGATGCGGGGGCTCCAGAAACACCTTACACTCTGCTGGAACCCTTCCTTTTCCCTTTACAGTATCAGTGCCCTAAGATGACATCATCCCTAGTCCTTCAGCAGACACCCCTAAATCTATTCTCTGTTCTTGTTCTCCACTGTGTGCTTCTGTCCCACAGACGAAAGGGTTTTCTGGGTATCTGCATTTGAATCCCATTGTAAAACGCAGTGTTCCCCCTCTTCAGATCAGCTTCCCTTCCCAAGTCTCCTTTCTCCCACTGTGTCTCCATGCAACCATCTCATTAAGGCATTGGGGAAGTGGACAAGGAGAAGGAGGAAGAGGAGGAGAAGGAAAGAGAGAGAAACAAGGAGCCAGTAGAGACTCGCTTGTGATGAGTAACAGGAGAATTAGAGTGTCATGCCTACCCTCAAGAGGAGGTTAAAGATGTAGATTTCTAGGACCCGCCCCCAGGGACTTGAATTCAGGAACTCTAGAGCCTAGGATCCTGCATCCTAACAGTGTCCCTAAGTGATTTTGATGTAAGCAGTTTAAAGTCACATTCTGGGGAAATGGATTTTAGCAGCTGAGTGTAGGTGAACAGACAGTTAAAAATATGTAAATGCCCAGAGGTGGCTTTAAATAGAAGCAACAAACTATTACAAAGCTATGCTGCTTAGGGAGTTTTACTAAAACTGAAGAACTGGTGGAGACAGCAGCAGAGATCGCCTCAGCTTCTTCATTTAAGAGAAGACAGGACTAAAACTCAAAGGAGTTTAGCTGCCTGCTGAGGACCACATAAACGCAAGGCAGAATGCTTAACCCAGGTAGGCCAAGGATGCCCTTTGTCCATGGAATTAAATAAGCGGAACACACGCATGCATGCACATGTGTTTCAAACAGTTTTTTAATGTGCAAATAAATTCATGCCTAAGGCTCTTTGAAATGCACAGGCCCTGCCTGATCCAGGAGAGGGTATGTGGCTGGAATTCTGCATGCCTAACAAGCTCCCAGGTGATGTGTGATGTCCGTGCTACTAGTCCACCACTTCCCCCTGAGTAGAAGTCTCAGTGGGTGAGATCGCTGCTCCTCAGGTGTTAAACAACAAAGGGCCTGTTTCTTTGAAATGAGCATCTATGCCGCAGAAACCAGTCTTACCTGGGTATCCTCAGGCACGCTTACCATGTGAACCAGGAGACTTCCTGCTAGGCTGCCTCCAAGCTCAGGTCACAATCACCTATCGAAGGCCAGCAGAGGTGGAGAAGCCTGGATCAATAAGATACTTAAAGGCGACAAAACTGGGTGGTTGCTTCTAAAACATTCATATGGAAAGTGTGATGATTTGATTAAAATTGGAATTTGAAATGATGTATCCATGTACCATCCTTAAATCATATTTGGAAAATTGAATTGTTTCATGTTGAAGGACACTTTGAAAATCAAAGTAAAGATCCTTGTTTAGAAATATTGGCAGAACCTAACAGAAGCGTTATTTGTAACTAGAAAATAAATGTGCACTTAGTGCCCTCATTAGGAGCAAAAGCTGGATGGCACCAAGAGCCAGCGTGTGCTCCGGTGCCACACTGGCGCAGTCTGGTGCCACACAGCCTGTGTTCAAAATTCAGTTCTGACACTTAAATGCCAGAGAGTCTGGAGCAATTCATTTAACGTCAGCTTTCTTGCCTATAAAATGGGATTGCTGCAGGAGTTAAACAAGTTACTGACACAGCGGCATTGGATATAAGCTAGCTCCGAAAGACACGCGTGCGGCCAGCGAACCACAGTTTTGTGCGTTCCTAGGCTGCGAGGGACTGGGCTTGCTCGGGCACAGTGCATGTTTACATTTTTGAGGGAAGCACAGCCGTGCGTAGTGCCTTTCAGACATCGCATAAGCCACCAGCGCAAGCTGGTTGTCGGTTTTGCATTAAACTTATCCTCCATTCTTTTCAATGACATCATATTTTGAAAATGGGATTTGGACAGTTACTACAATAAAAAGCAAGCACAGCACAAAAATCATCGCAGAACAGGAAATGAGAGGAGAAATATCCAATCTGGTCCCAGCTTCTGAGAAGTTGGGCAGTGCCCAACAGGCACACACATCTCATTAGAGAGTAACTGTGGTTAGTTTAAGATGAAATAAAATACTCCTCTTTAGGACTGGGGAGATGTTGGCTGAAGGATACTAGCCTTCAGTTGGCCAGGAAGAATAAATTCAAGACATTGACTGAATAGCATGGCAGCTACGGTTAATAGTATTGTACACCTGGAAATAATGAATTGAGGTAAAGAGGTGTATCAATCATCTCACTTTTTGGTCATTCTACAATGTATACATATCTCAAGACATGTAACCATGGATATATATAATTTTAATTTTCAAAAGAAATACCTAAGAAGAAGAAAATACTTCTGTCAATGAATGTACTTTCATTTTTCAAACAGTTACTAGACTGGGAAGACTTAAGTACTTAATGCAGCTGTTTAGACCTTACAGCCTAACTGGCCTAACATTTTTCTGGGCCTAAGGACATGGGAGAATTACTAAGAAGTGAGGCTCCAGTGAAATAAGGAAAGTGTGGGATCCTCTGCAATAATTACCTTTTTATAAAGACGAGGGTGTTTTGGAAAGGGAAAGCAAGGAAGAACACAGGACACACATGTGCTGGACTCTCCCCAGACACGAAGCAAGAGTCACTGCAGAGCAACGCTTCTCTCGTCACACTTAGAGGAACCACTTAGAAACCGCAGACTTTTTCACTGGGAATCCTTGAGCGGGGAACAAGATGACAGATCTGGGTGCTTTCATCTTCAGCCCAGAGTCCAATGTGGAGAAGGCCAAAGGAACAGTTCAACCTCTGACTGAAGAACGCTCGGTGGACGCTAGAGGAAAAGCTCACTGATTTCATTGGACTAAATCAATGCCGGTTAAAAAAAAAAAATCTCAGGAAAACCCAATTGCAGGTCAAAGCTATGAAATCTGTGGTGCCGAGCCAAGCCACAGGCTAGTGTTCCCTGGTACCAAAGGGAGGGACACGGCTGCAACTTCATCAGGCTTGGGAAGGAAATAAAAACTTAATTGGTGGAGGACTTGGGTCAGAAAACAGTAAGGGCCTCCCTTGGCTACAGAATAAAAGCACAAAGATAATGGACCTCTTCCATTTGAAACCTGTTTAATGTGTGACCCACTAACCAAAATAAGTGAAACCACCCCGAGGACTGAGGACAGAGATGTGGCAACTTCCAGGAGTCAGATAACAGTACGCAGGTTGCTGTTCTATCATTCCCAGATGGGAGGATTACATATACAAAAAGTCTCAGGCTAAAAGATAATACTCTATGGAACATTTAAACACACAGCATCTCAATTCCTTAATGTGATCAAACACTTTGAACTTTCAGAGTAAAATGTTGGCTTAGAGAATCAGTCTAGACCTTTGCAGGCTCACTGAATGGAGAAGACCAAAGATCCAGAAGCAGCAGGAGCAGAGAGGTCCCTTGAGAGGACTTGTTACAGAGCTAAGTACGGGGACAGCGGCTGATGCCATCAAGGATCACACCTGCCGAGGTGATCTCCATGGACTCCACTGATCCCTACCAGCTCCCAGCTTGGCATCTGCACATGCAGAGGGCAGGGCTTGGCCAAGGCAATCACCAGTCACTGAGGGATGAAATTTGTTGTTTCTCTCTCTGCTCCTTCAACTTCTGCAAGTGCCCTGGGTGCTGAATAGACATTTTCCTGCCTTCCTAGACTGGTCATGAATCATTTCACCTTCCTGGTCATCCACCCACCCAATCCTTGACCCTGCTGTTATTCTAGGACCTGGCTCTTACTCTAGGAACTCCTTGCCTGTTTCCTCGATCTCACTTCCTTACTCTGCCCAGCTCCAGGACATGGGTCTTGCACCTGAGAGGCAGAATGGGAGAGATGCCAAGAGATACAACAGGCTATGTATCTAGAGGAAACGGAAGTCTGCTGAGCAGATATCTGCCCCATTAGCCATTCACCACGACTAATGTAGTAAGGAATAAATGAATGGAAGTTAAAACTCCCTCTAAGAGAGAGGAGAAAGACCTGGCAGGACCAGATGGATAATTCATGAGAAAAAGAAGTTCAATTTTGAGAACCCAGAGCTTCTGAGCTGATCCAAAGAAGAGCTTTTCTCCTTTCGAAAAAACATCATACTGAAGAGCAGTTGTCGTAGAGACTGTGGCTAGTCCAAAGTCACTGGCTGCTCTTTCTTGGAAAGCTCACAGATAGCTGGTGGGTCCTATAAAACTAGACTAAGAATGGTACAACGGGTTTGGAACCTCCCTGTGCAGCCAGCATGCTCAGAGGCTGCCAACAATGGGAGACCCATATGCCCAGGTTTCTAATGGCTAGGGACAGGTACCAGCTGGTGGAAGTTTACTGTGAATTTCCTTGTCTGGTCTGAGAAAAAGGTCTTCAGGCATAAGACAATCTCCACAAGCCTGGCATTTTTCTCAGAGTGGAGTCAAGCAGAGGAGGCTTACCCTTAAGTTCATTGCCAGGGACACACCATAAACTTCCAATTGAAGGACCCTTAACAATTCTCCAATTCCACGTGTTCGCTTTGAAATGAAGACGCCCAGGCCCAGAGAGGTGCAGTGACCTGCTTAGAATCCCATGAGGTCTAGCACACACTGAGTGTGCTGCCCAGGGCTCCTGGCTCCATCCCAGGGACACAACACTTTCTTTATACCGCACTGAAGACACAACCTGCCCAGCAAGATGATCTAAGGGGTTGTTACAGCCATCTGAGGAAGGGTAGACTGATCTCATTTGGGGGGAATTCCTTCTTCCTCTTGGAAAAGACTTCTCTGTTTTAGAAAGACGCTCCAACTATATCATACATATGAGCCATAAGACAAGAGAATGGTAAAAGAGGCAAACACCCCCGAGAGGGAAAGTGGAAAGCACTGAGTTAAAAGGACTGGTACCCAAAGAGAAAATTTCTCCCTTCTTCTCAACCTTCACAAAGGCTCTCCAGAAATCTGCAACACTCTCACCATCTGAGTTCTTAAATGCACAGATCAAATTAAATCCAACAGCATGGAAGAGGGAAAGCACCAGAGAATAAGGTCTCAGTTCTGAGGGTCCCCAGCAGAATGAATAAAGTGTATACCCGAGTACAGAACCATCTACATAAGAGTGGGAAAGGCCCGGGAGGAACCGTTCCCAGCAGAGCTGGCAGCATCCTAGAGACCCAAATGCAGGGTGGATCTGGCCGCACCACCTATGTAGTGGGATCCTGTCAACTCTGAAGTCCTGTGGCCCAGGGAAACCTAAGGGAGGATGTGATGATGAGCCTATCAGATGGAACCTCACCTCCCCAAGTCTTCCTCCCAGGCCAACAACAACAAGTCTGCAAGGAAAATAACAAATATGTCTCTTCAACACCTAGAATCAAGCTAAGGAGAGTAATTATGGTGGTCTGAAAATATGTCAGACGAAAAGCAGAGAGAACAGGAGGACTGTTAAGAGTTTTAAAACTGGGCCAGGGTAGAAAGAAGAAATTAGATGACCTCCTTTTAGAGTCAAGAGATGTATTTTGTGGCATCAGGAGACAGGAAGAGGAAATAATGGCTAGCAGTTAGGAAACCTCTTACGAACCCTGCACCCCCAGCAGCCCAGTTACCCTGGCTCAGAAGCCAGACATCACAATCAGATCCTATGAGAATTGCAGAGAATTAAACTGCATAACAAGCCTGATGCTAGAACTGATGCATAACAGGATCAGCCGCGAAATGCTCAAAGTCGTTTCTGTTATCAATTTATGTAAATGTTTTTGGCAAATGGAATCCACCCTCCCTAACAAAGTAACTGTTGAACCAGACACCATGGAAGTTTAGCATCGTACTGTTTATGTCGAGGATTTCACAAGGTTTCTTCCTCAAGTCCCTAAGGCCCTATCAGTTAACGGTTGACTGAAAATAAAGTGTTTGTTATGATCTGTGTGAATTAAAGAGTTGTGCTGAGTTAGGTTATAAATTCACTCCTAGGGAAAAGCTGGCTGAAATTGGTGATAACCAAAACACACAAATTTGAGATTTAAGATGAATAGATGCTAATCAGAACTCCAGGGAAACAGTGCACAGCTATTCTCAAGGAGAGAGTCTTGTCACATCCCGTCATCTCACAAGGCGCCTAGTGCCAAGTAACTTGGTCCAGCAGTGGACAGTAGAGTCTGGACACCCGCTGTAAACAGAAGAGCTGTCTAGGGAGTTCATCTTTGGGGAAGACAGGCAGAAGGTCCCCAGGCTGCTGTCTGGGTTTGGCATAGCATAGTAAGGCTGGCTGGCTGACTGAATCCAATTACATGAGGGGCTGTTAGACAAAGCCTGGGGTACAGTCTGAGGACTCGCCAACCTTACAAGTAAGTATTAGGACTGAGGTGGAGGATGAACATCCCCAGAGTTCTGTAAAGTCTGTGCAATAAGCAGGGAAGCAAGAGAATTATGGATACCATTACTTTGTGCAACTTTTAAATAAAGCACTCATAGGAAGAGGGTCATAGAGGAGAAAGCAGCATTGTACCTGATGCTACCCAAGCCTCTTGGATGAAGCCATCTCTGCCAGCCCTATGTTTTGGGAACAATTACAAAGCATGCTGAGAAGGTTGGGGAAAGTATCCAGGCATAAGCCCTGAAGGTTGTCTAGACCCAAGATTGACTTGACCTCTGTCTGAGATTTGCATTAGACAAGAAGCCTGGGGATTTCCCCAGTTTGCACATGGCAGACGCTCTCCCTAGGAAGGGGGAAAAAATTAATTTGACACAAGCAATCAATCCCACTGGAATGTTTGCGTACAATGAGCCAAGCCGAAATGGATCCTAAAGGGACTATTTCTGGGAGGTGACGGGAATTTCAATGCTGAAAAACAACACTGTGTCAAGAACCCAGTACAATAAAAGGAGCAGATGCATTTGCACCCAAAGCAAGAACAGCATCGCACACATGCACACATGCAGCTCATATATGCACATGCAGACTTGCTATCGACCTGGAAAGGGCTGTCAAAATATGTAACTGTTCAGCTATCAGTCACACTATGTTCTGGTTTTTATGTTTTCTATTCAAGATATTTAGAGTTTGGAGAATGGAGCAATGTCAAATCCCAAAGGCAACAGGAGCTTGAGAAACGCTCCCACCTCCTGTGTGATTCCTGTGGCTGCAGGCTTGGCGGAAGTCCGTCACCCTTTACCACAACCTAAACAACCCTAGTGAATTACCTGTGGCTTCAGCCTCTCCCTCAAGCCCATATCAACTAAACCCCGCGGACTCTCTCGCCACTCTCTGCCGTTCTTGCTCCATCAACCATGTTTTCATAGGCTCCTCACTTGAATTCCTGTCTCTAATTTTGCCTCTTGCTATACAATACATCTCAGGAAGCTCCTAAACAAGGATTAAGTTGTGATTTTATTGTAGCATTTTAATGCTTAAAAATTTTATAATTTCTCACTGCTCAGAAGACAGACGCTATCCTGGAATACAAAATCAAAATCCAGAAACTCGGAAAGCCCAGCACTCACTCACACCTCCGCATTCTCTCATCCTGCCACCCTCTAACTCTCCCTCGTCTTTGCATAGCTCCTTCGCATGGTTTCGCCTACATTTTCCCCTCTGCTTGGAACCCCCTTCTCACCCTGGACACTCTCCACTTGTCACACTGGACAATGAGTCTGTCTTCCCAATGTCACTCACATCTGTCCTACTCGATAACCGTTCCACAAATGTCCCAACAGGCTTCACCACTCTCTCTATACCACAGCCAACCACAAGGGCAGCCTTATGACAAACCAGAGACGCTATGAGCTTAAAAGTAGAATTCATTCCCCTCTACCAAAACGTGAGTTTTCAGAAGGTCCAGAGACTGTGGGGTAAGGAGATGAAGTTCTATGGAAAGAAAATCAAGATGGTAGCTTGATTATACAGACTCTCTTTGTGACAGGACAGAGCTGAGCTGAGTTTATACATGCCCTAGGGAAAGATGGGAATTTTATTGCTTTTACCACCTCCACTCTCCCACTCCAGAAAAGGTTCAAGGACATGAGTTACAAGATGATCAGTAAGACAACCCTCCTCATACCTTGGCAGAGCTGGCAGAGGCGGTCCCTAATGAAGACATTATCTAGAGAGCTTGACACATTCCTAATTGCAGATTTGGCATCCAAAGAAACTGGCTGAGGAGATGCAGGCTTTTCAGCACAGGCTCAGAAGTCCCAGAAACTTGGCTCTGCTTTCAAAACACTAGTAGGGCCAAGATGGTATGAGACCATCAAAGTGACTCCCCCCACCCCACCCGAAAGGGATCAGGGCTCCTGTTCACCAAGCCAAGACGCTGAGTCACATCAGGAGCTTGGGCCTCACAGGGCATGACCAAGCAGTCTTGAGCCACAAAGACAAAAGGCTTCTGATGGGCAAAATGTCTCCAGAACAGAAGGTCAGAAAGACCCTAATACCACCTGCCACCCAGCTCCTATCCCCTCTCCATCGTGCTGGGAATGTCTGTGGACAGAAGACACACCCAGCGTGCTCAACCTCGATACTGGCCTCAGAGTAGGAGAGTGATTTTCCCAAACTGAACAATAACAACACTGGTCTCCTGATATCCATCCAGTCCACGGCTCTCGGCTTGGACCCATCCATCTACCACCACCACTGACTGCTGCCTGTGAGGCCGGGTCTTGCTCTATGGGCCCAGGCTAGCTTAAACTTGCCCCTTCCTGCCTCTACCTCCCAACTGTTGGGATTACAAGCATGCCCTGCCATGCCTAACATGATGGCTTTATTTTCAATCTAGATTTACCTGGCCTTCCACTTCCTGCATCCTTCACAGGGGACAGAGTGGCAAGTTGCCTCAGTCAAAATAATAATAATATTATTATTATTATTATTATTAATACCTTCTAGCACTGTTTGAAACACAAAGGTTTCTGCATAAGAACAATTTTAGTTTAAAACCACAGCACACAAACAGCTTCACCAAAGAAAAGAAGCAGCCTTAAGTTGGACTCTGTTTTCTACCTGTTACTAAAATTGATCTTATTAATATTTACCACATTCTTCCTATAAAATTGATGTTCACAGATGCCTTGCCTTATATTGAAGGAATGAGCATCATTTGAAAGAAGAAAAGCTGACTGATATGGTTATTTTAGAAGGCTATTTTATTTAGAAAGTTATTTTAGAATGACCCGGGAATCAGATCCTGGTGAGGTATAGGGAAACTAGACCCAGCACAGGCTCCTACCTCAACCAGTAGACCTACGAGGCCCAGAAATCAGCCTCTCAGAACGCGGGCCTCTGTGGGACAGCTCAATATGGAGTCATCGCTGCTCCACCCTTCCTGAGACCAAGAGCCCCCTGACCACTGCGCTGGATCTCTCTGTCCCACAGCAGAGACTGTGCACCAAGTGATCATTAAATGCTTGCCCGAAGAATGATCCCCACCACACCCTTGCATGTTTACATCTCATGCATGTATATAAAAGGAAGTTAGAAGCCGTCTGGAAGTTAGAAGCAGAATTTCTCAATCCTGGTTGCTCCCAAATCATGTCTAATTTGGGTAATACTTTTTAAAGTGTTCTATACTTTCCTCTTTTGCATGTCCTCGCATATATTTAACCTCCCCCTTGCTCTACCAGAAGCATTTATTTGCCTCAGGGAAGTTCAGGATAGTTACAGCAGCAGGCAAAGAGAAAATGTCAATGCGAGGCTGTTGATACCCGGGATAGGATTTTTTTAGTATTGCATCTTGAATAACTAAGTTCCCATGAACACATCAAGAGCCAGCTTGAGTGGACCTAGCAGCGAGGTTACTTTGAACCAGAAGGGAGAAGTACTGGGGATGCAATACAGAGGGGTCCCCTGATATGAGGAAAACAGGGAAGACCTTCTCAAGCATTAGAGATTGCGGGGTGAGAGCAGAAAATGTGGACTCGGCCTCTTATTCCTTACAGTGCCATATCAAGACTGGTCAGATTTGAGGGAAGGCCGCTTTAGAAATAATCCAATAGGTATAACAGGATCTAACAACTCAAGGTTCACCTCTCCCTTCAGCCCCACTCCGGCCCCAGAAAAACCAAACAACCCACTTCAGCTCTGGAGCTCAGTTTCTACTTTCTTCTCACCTCCTCACAGGTGGCACCAGGTAACCAAGGCATCCATAAATCTCTTTGTTTCTTGGCGGTAGTTCTGGGAACCAGAGACCAGAGAAAGGCCTGGGGTATGGTCTAAGTGGCTGTAATGTACCAGGACTTTGACTTCAATCTCAGTGCCAGCCATCACTTTGGGCACACTGTGGCCAACACCCATACCAGAGAAAGGATCAGATCAGCTCCATAGGGAGAGCAGGGGAAACCAACAAGCATGCTGTGGCTCCATTCTTCTCTAGCAGCACGAGCAACTCTTTGTACCCAGACCCTGTTCTGCAAAGAAGTGGTAAGCATGTGGGAGGTGGGGATCTATGCAACTGAATAGTTAAATCTCAACAAAGCACTAATTCAAAACAGACTAGTCAAGAAAAGACTATTAGAAAGCAAACAAAAATTGGGTACAAACATATGAATTCGCTCCACTTCAGGAAATATTAAGAGCTACATTTTCTCTGCATCTCTGGGTAATAAGAAGTAAGTATGTAACTAAGTCACATTGCTGCCCAGCAGAAGGAAACCCTAGGCCGCTCTCGACAGGCAAACCAGATATTCCTTCCTATGAGCGTGTCTGGGGAAAGCAAACAGAACATATCACGAAGCGTTTCATTCCATCTCCCTGCTGCCAATTTCCTATCAGACGTGAAAAGATGCAGTCCTTGAGTGTAGAACAAGCTGTCACTCTTTTCCACGTCCCCTCGCTCAGCTTTCAGCCCACACTCAAAACCAAAGGAGACCCCAGAGAGGAGCTGACAAAACCCCTTCTCGTGGAGTCAGCAATTTTGTTTTTGCAAAGTATTTTTCTTCGACCACCTCACTTTATCTCATGCTATTCCTATGAAGTACGGCAGGGAAGTATGCTGACCTCTTACTTCAAATGAGGAAAGAGAGGCCCCATCTGTAAAAATAGGACTATAAACTGGCTTGGCCAACTCACCAAGACGTTTCGTGGTAGGAGGGATCAGGATCTCCTGAATCACATTCCTGCATGATCTTAGCCAAGAGCAGACAACTACATTTACATATACACTCTGATGCCTGCAGCAGCAGAGTTGCAGAGTTAACATGCACTGAGGCCCACATCACACATGTGGCTTTGAGGAGCTAATTTTGACTGAGAACCTGGCTCTTAATTTACTTAATGCACACAGTAAAAGAGGCCAGGGGGAGCTGCCACCAGTCCGCTAACTGTCACTAGCAAAGCATCCTTAAACATACCACAGGAAGTTATCTTTGGACAACAAGGACAGGTTGTTCCCCTCTCTCCTGAGGTTAAAAGCAGAAGAAATATCCAGAACCCACAGTAGTCCTAGTCACCTTTGAAAAGGATCAAAAAAAGGGGGGGGGGGCCTCTTCTTAGTATGGCTTGAACTAGATAGTGTCCCAGAAAAGAAAAAAAAAACCACTAGTCCATGGAAAATCTGGGTTATAAATGTCTATCCTTAGGAGGAGAATGGTAAACACAATATAGCACACAGCATAATATAATATAGCACTTAAAACAAATAAAGCAGAAATGGATTTACTGACATGGAAAATTGTCTGTGACTATCAAGTTATAAGAACAATTTGCAAAACACCAGCCTATGTTGTTACATAAAAGAGAGCCATGCTTTTATGTAAACACATCTATCCATTAGATTCATCAAAGTATTACGGGGGAAGAGATTATATGTTCTGGATATTTGTTCTATTTAAATCTTTTTATTACAATAACTATCAATGTCTTTACCCTTTCACACAATTGAGGAGTCTTTTGTGTTCCTACCTTCATAGAAAGGTTATTTGGTTGTCTTACTTTGTACAATGAAATATACGTGTACTAGTATGTTTTACAGTTAAATTAAGTAGAAAAATGACTTTGTTCACAAAAAGTCTAGCTGCCATTCCACAATTTATTTTCCGTCTTAAGTAAAAAATCAAAAGCAAATGATGAACCTAAAGAACAAAAGGAAATATCTCAAGTTAGTAAGCAAGGGTTCTCTGGGCAGTTGGGACTGGAGTAGCTTTTGCATCTTCTATGTTTCACTGTATTGTCTAAACACTCTACAGTAAACAGCAGTATAGAAACAGCAATACTGCAGACAGCCTTGAGAGACAAAAACATAAGTGTTCTATAAACAGATACCTTAAAATTGATCTTTCTAAATGAACGTTTTTCATACTATTTAAACTTGTTTAACTTAATGACAGTAAAAACATATTACGTGATTTAATGCATCCATGAAATTCCCTTTCTAGTTGATCTCTGGCCATTTTCCCCCTAATTCAAGACCATAAACTATTCAAGGAAAAGAACTGTGAGTTTCCATATTTAGCAGCTCTATTTACTTTTCCAGTGCTTATGAAATATGTGGATATTTATAATCAAGTGTTACAAAGGATCCCCTCTGACTAATTCAGACTCAACAAGTAGCTACATTCCAGTGTTGACTTTACAAGTCTTTTTGTTTAAGGTAGAACTGCCTGTCCACAAAAATGATTTTTATTTCCTTTGCACGGTATTGAGTAACTCCCAAATGGCATATACACCAATAATTAGCTTTTAAAAAAAAAGAAAAGAAAGAAAAATCAAGCCAACAAATAATAGTTAAGCAACTGTTATCTCTAAGACACTCAGCTGGGTGCTGAAAATACAAAAAAGTCCAAAGCAAACAAAAATACACACACACACAATACAGCCGTGTCTGAATACAGACATGTACATTTTCCAAGTTAAGGCCTCCAGAAGATCTCGGGGCTATCAGTTTCTCTAAGGATCTGTGATGATGCTGGTGTCCAAAACAAGTCTCCTAAGTACCTTATTTCCATACCAGACATCTTGTCTAAGACACCAGCCAGAGACACAGAAATTCCTATTTTTATTCCCAACCAGAACCCACAGAATGGATCAGCATGCAGAACCCTGGCATCCTGGCCCACTCTGACCTAACTGGCGAGATCATCTGTCTATGGAATTCTCATTCCTTCTCCAGAGAATATGTCCAGCTCCTCTCTTTCCAAGTTCCAGCATCTCTCGATGTTGGGACCATTTGGAGTCCTGGCCTCCAGTTGCTCTTCCCTGCTAGAGATCTTTACTTTACTTCTGATTTGAGTTACTAAAAGCTGTGTTCAAAGTTGTTTACCAGCTCTGCTTCACAAGCACGTGTTGCCTTGGCCTTGAGGATCAGAGGATAAGGTTTTCACCTGTTGGCCCATTTGACTGTTGGGTATATAAGACTCCATGGTGCTGTTGAATAGAGGGGCTTCTTTTCAGTGACGAGAGGTCCACATCTCTGTCTGTGTGTCTTTGTATGTTTCAACCTCCAGCCCTTGCCCAAAACTCGCGAACTGTATGGTAGCGCATAGAGCACAGACATTGCACGCTGCATCTCGGTGCTTGATCTTGGTTCTCACGTGCAATGACAGCTCAAGTCAGCTTAATAACAGCTCTAGCCTCTGGCCAGGAAACCACCTAGGCTTCCACGGATCCACAGAAGTGGTCACCAGCCCTTCCAGAGTTAGCCATTTGCCCAGGAATCTCATCCTTTTCTGGATCTTTTGGAATCTGACGCCCACCCTGATAACTTCCCCCTAGGTGTTCTTCCACTTTTTAACACGTTCAGGCTCTACCATTGTCTCATTCTGTGACCTTTTCAAGCAGTCAAAGGGTTTCTACTTGAGAGAGAGACAGAGAGAGAGAGAGAGAGAGACTTCCTCTGTAGACCTGATAACCCATCTGATAACCCATTAAAATATTTTAATAAAGTTTATATGTGTACATAAAATCACACATGTAAGTCTAAAACTCTCTCTCTCTTTCTCTCTCTCTCTCTCTCTCTCTCTCTCTCTCTCTCTCTCACACACACACACACACACACACACACACACACACACATATATATATATATATATATATATATATATATATATATATATATATATATATATAACAAGTGCTCCCAAAAAAGTGTTCTCTGTGCTCTCCCCACCAAACTCCCTGAATGGCTGTCTATAGTCACTGTGCTCATTTCTACCATGTTTCCACACACATCCAGATGAGGTTGCTGATCCCCAGCACTGTCACCATCATCCTAGAAACCGTGCTGATCCAATACTTAATCGGGCATCTCCTTGGACCGCAGTATCTGAACATGCCTCGTGCTAGTGCACTGGGGTAGTGAGAAGAGGCAGGGAATCGTGTACCTTCCTCCTCAGCTAAAACTGTGGCATTATTCCATCGGAGCATCTCCAATAGCCACATCCCGACAGGGAGTCCTGCCAGTCTCCCGCTCCAACTGTTGATGAGCAGCTCCTGCTTGCCCACACCCTCCTTCCCAGAACAGTAAGTAGACAGAGATGGAAATCCCACAGGACTTCCAGACCCCTCCCTCTCAGCCCCCTTTGCCACTTCCAATTAACCATCTGTCAGCCTCCAAGACCCCTTCTAGGCTCACTGTCCAGCTGCCAGCTCAACACTGTGCGCCTGCTACCCCTCCCCATGATGCTCACTGTCCCTGAACTGTGGGGTAAGAGTGTAAAAAGTGGAGATTTTAACCACATCCCTTGTCCCTGCATGCTGTGCCTGAAACAAATGCAATACCAAATTTAAAACTAAGACCCCTACCTACCTCTACACAGTAAAGGAAAGGGGGGAGAACAGGAAGAAAGGAGGAAAAGAAAGAGAAAAGGAGAGAGAAGGGGAGGGGGAGGGAAGGAGAGAGGAAAGAGGGACCTACTAAATGTCACAATTTTAATAATTTGGATATGAAGGGATCCATCTAACCATTGATACAACAATGTTATATATGTAATATAGTCACACTAGTCACACATATAACCTTATATTACTAGCAACATGAGCTATACATGACTACTTATAACATGAATATAACTGTCCAACAGAGTTAAAGGGAGCGCTTTGGGGACAACAAGGGTGTGACATCTTCCACTGCTGGGAACTGGAACATCATGGGTAGACACCAGCTCTGTCTGGTGCCATCTCCTGGTGGCCAGGGCCGGACCCCTCTACAGGAGGCTGCCCGAGGCCTAGCCTGAGTTAACTCCCACTCTACTCTCTCAGTCCTTCCCATCCACCACTTGCCTCGCTGGCTCACTTTCCACAGAAGGTGATTCTGCAGAGCCCGCTAGCCTAGGGCTGATCCACTTCAGGGGTGCTAATTTTGCACCCCAGCTGTTCTGCACAAAGACCTCAGAGGATCACATCGTCCAGACCACCCACCTCAGAGAGTACACATCCCTGACCCCTGCGAGAGAGCGATTCTTTATACAGGAGCTAGCAACCAGGCACCGTGGGTGCTTGGGTCCTGGATCAACATCGTCTTTCCTGAGGTCTGCCTTCCCTCTGGTTCCTAAAAAAGCATCCTCCTATGGGCCAAGGCAACCCCTCAGCTGATCCTGAGATCCACCCCTTCAGACTGAGGCTGGGAATTTAGCTGAGTGGTAGAGAATGCTTGTCCAGAACCCCTGAGGCCCTAAGTTGGTGCCCATGGCACAAAACACATATCCAGGCTCCTCCAGATCTTTCTCCATCAACTGCTCTTCTCTTTTCCTACCTCCAGTGTGCCGTCTCCCTCTTCCTCACCTCAGGTATTCACATAGCTTCCCTCCCTAAAAAAAAAGCCTACCCTCAAGTCTGCTCCCCGTCTCCAACTCCCTCACTATTTTTAACCTTCCCTTCGCAGCCAAACCTTCCCGAAGAGTCATCTACATGCACTCCCACCACTTCCTCCCATCCACTCACTCCGTTCCCCTATGCAATCTCAATTCCACCTCCCCAGACAGGTTTGGAACTTACTTCACAAGTTACCAATGGTCTCTCTGACTGCAGAACCAGCCCCATGGCTGAGGGCACCTCACAGCGACATGAAGCCCCGCCAATCAGCCACTTTGGTTCTCCTCCAGCCCCTCACGTCAATCTACAGTTCTGCCCTTGGCCTTCTGCCCCTCAGTCTGTGTTAGCTTTTCATTTATTATCTCATCTATCCTGATAGCTACAGCCACAACTTCTTTCAGATATCTCCCAAATCTGTATTTCCGACTCTGGCCTCCCTCCAAGGCTCCAGACTCCCTTTGATACTCGCCTACTGAATCAACGCTTCCCTTAGCTCTGCACTGACACCTAAAATGCAACATGTCCCGAGCAAGTTCTCCAAATCCTCCCTTTCCTCCTGGTCCCCTCTTCCCAATTCCTGGTTTTCACCAAGCATAACTCTATCCTCCCTGTCACCAAGACTCTAAGCTTCTGTTCCAACCTTCTTGACACCTCATCGGGTCCTGTAGGCTCAACCTCCACAAAGTCACCTCTTTTCCATGTCTACCTCACTGTCTCAAGTCCAGGCCCTCCTATAATATTACAATAATCTATCTTTCCCCCGCCAGCAGCCTCTTTCTCCATCCTTAGAGAAACTCCACAGGGCTCTCAAATTCATGCTCCTCATCACACCTCTGTCCGTGTTCAGAGAAACCCACAAACTCCCCAAACGACTGCAGAAAGATCCAACTCGTTGACAGTCCATTCTAAGCATTCACACTTTAATTCATGAATGAAAACATTCAATCAATCAATGTGGTCCCCACCCTTCTGAGTCTCAACTCCCAATCATCCTCTACCTTCATCCTTTGGGTCACATAGACTGGACTGTGACTGTTGCCAATTGAGCATGAATGCCCATGTCTCCTGCTACTGTTCAGCCCGGGAATGCAACACTACAGTCTACGAAGACATAACCACTCCTATAACTGTACCGATCAAACATCACTTCTCACTCCTTTGCTTGTTTATTCCTGGTATCCGTGTTCCCTAGCAAGTGCCTGGCTCACTTCTAATGATGCTATGGGGGCGGAAGGGGAGGAGACAAAGCTAATGCTCCAGGTTTCTTCTTTCCCTCCCTGAATGAATGCCTCTGTCCTCCCTGCAGATACTTTCTGTTCCCTCGCTCCTCAGCAGACACGATCCCAGGCAGCTCTATTGATCCAACAACTCTATGGCTGTCAGTCATTCCCTAGTTATTTTACTGCTAGTCATCCACACAAAGGAGCGGCAGGAAGAGTCTTCACTACAAACAGAGAAGGAAGAGGAAGGGACTGGTTCTCTGCACCCACCTGATGCTCAGCAGAAGCAAGCCAGCCTGTTTCCACCAGGCTCCTGCCATGTGGTTCAGGGCCTCGGAAGGGGCTGCAGGGAGCTAGCACACTTATCGCTTTGTGAAAGAGTTAACAGAAAGTGCCCTGACCTGTGTAATAAGATGGCCCTCAATCCCCTTGCAGGGGGAAGAATGATCAGGATCCTCTCTCCTCCCAGGCCGAACAGTCCTGCGGAGGGGAGATTAAACAAGGTACTACACGTCGGAAGAGGCACTTAGAGAAACATAATGCCCCATTTGAAATAACCATCTGCAGATATTTAGATAGCATTGTACAACTTATAAAGACCTTTTACTGTATCTTATTTGAATCCATCAACAATTCTGTAAGGGAACGGGGGTTGACGAGATTATTATTCCTTTCCCATAGATGTCAAACTCACACATACAAGTCATCCAGATAAGTAGGGAGCAGAAAAGAGTATGGCCTTCCTGCTCTCACGCACGACCTTCCTCAAAGGCTTTCTCTCCCCTTTCAGCCCATGAAGTCCACGTGCTCCCAGAGGGAGACTATTTATATTTCCATCCATTCCCCTTCCTGCTCTCGCATCTCCCCTTTAATGGTTCCATATACTTCCACACTGCATGACGGCAGCAGACACTCAATATGGATTTGTCCAGCAGGTGAGCACTGAGGCCCAAAGATGGCCTCCTGAATCCACAGGTAAGAGAGGTCCCTGCCTCCCTCATGCTGCTGTTCTGGCACCCTCCCATGAGTGAGAAACTCTACCCTTCCAGAGATGCCCACTGCATAACTACAACAGCGGGAACAATACCCCCCCCACAGTATACTCTTTTTCTACTTAAGTTTTTCAAACCGTAAACAAGCTTACGTCCCGTTTTGCAGAATTCCTGAAGATGAGTGTAATTTACCCAAGAGCAACCTAGTTAGTGCTGAGCTGAGCTGATCCAAGGCCCACAGTCTTCTGACTAGTCAGGGCTCCCCCATCAGTACTGTTGACAGGTTTTGATTGGGTAATTCTTTCTTGTGCACTGTAAGACATTTAGCAGCACTTTGGCCCTATCCACCAACCAGATGCTTACAGCAAACTGTCCTGTGAGTTGTGACAACCATAAAAAAAAGTCTTCAGGTATTGCCAAATGTTCCCTGGGGTAGAGAGCAGCATTTCTCCTGGCTGAGAACCACTGTGCTATATGGCCCAACTCAGATATAAAGGCCAAGAGCAACCAGGAGGAACTCCAAAAAGGATTTGCTCTCCAAAGTCTAAGCAGAAACCCTAGTTCATTTGCTTGGGTTGGAGATTCCCAAGCAGGAATGGTTCTCCTACTTTCTGTAGCTCTGGTTTGCCCCAGTGCCTCCTGTCTTACTGTGAAGGACTACCAAACAGAGCTGAACAGAACTGCCAATAACTGTGCCATTGGCAGCCAACCATCCAAGGATGAAGTCCAGCCTCCCCAGCCTTACACAGGTAGACCCAGATGCCATCAATATATTCTGAAATAGAATACTGCAGACATCACCTGACTAAAACACAATATCCCCTCTCCAGAAACAGAAAGTCCTCTCAATACTCCTCCCAAAGTTCCTGAACAAGGGTAGGACTAAATTCCCAATTCATGACTGATGGAAGCAGAAGAGAATTTAAAAGACACAATAGCCATTGAGCTGAGTATGCTGGATGGTTTATGACAACTTGACACAAGGTCAGGTCATTTTGAAGGAAGGGATCTAAATTGAGACAATGCCTCCAAAGGACTGGACTGTAGGCAAGTCTGGAGAGGATTTTCTTGACTGATGACTGTAGTTGGAGGGCCCAGCCCTCTGTGGGTGGTACCACCTCTGGGCAGGCAGTACCAGCTCTGAGAAGGTGGTCCCTGGGGTGTATGAGCAAACAGACTGAGCAAGCCAGGAGGAGCAAACCAGGCAGCGCTCTTCCACGGCCTTTGCAGCAGCTCTCCCTCAAATTCCAGCCTTATGTGAGCTCCTGTCCTGACTGTTCCCTCAGTCACGGACTGTGACGGGGATGCCAAGCTGAAATAAACCCTTTCCTCCCCAAGCTGCTTTTGGTCATGGTGTTCTAGCACTGCCACAGTAGCCCCAACTAAGCCACTGGGCATCGTGTTTGCCTTGTGAAAAGTCAAGAGAAACGTCAAAGGAAATACCTTCCTTGGTTGCAAAAAGAAGTAACAAGATCTCTCCCTTTTCAAGTACCTGGCAATGTACAGACTATGGGTTGATATTTACTCAAAGATCTGCACACAGATTATGTTGTTATTTCAAAGTCTTCCTTTTCTGTGGTTTGGACTGACAGGGCCTTGTTTTCTTAGCCAGCAGGATGGAGTGTTCTCTAAGTTAAGAACGATGCACTGAGTAGGGACATTGTCATCGCCTTGATCCAACAGCGCTTACATTTGGGCCATGTTTGTTATATCTCTGAAGGAAATGGGATCTTTGAGGAATTGTAAAATATTTTAAAGACTTTATAATTACCTCCAAAAATAAATAATTTTGATGGGGAGATAGGCCCTACATATAGGAAAGGCTAAACAGTAATGCAATACCACCAGTGCAGTGAGAAGACACTGGGGCTTTCCAGAGGTTGCTGTAGACTGTAAACTCTCTCGAAAAAGCTAGAACATAGAATGTCTTGGATTTGGAGGCTGTGGAGTAGGAAGGGAATGAATCAAGATCCAGGATGCTCTAAGGCATGGGGATGGGAAGCTAGCTAGAACTGAGCAGCTAAGTATGGACTTGACCCACAGGTACCAGGGAGTTACTGCAGGTTTCATAAATCAGAGAGTAACATGATGAAAAGAGTGTTTCTGGAAGTGCTATAAGCCTCGGGGACAGTGTAGAGAGGGGGCAGATTCTGAAGGATGAGAGGGGTCTGTGGAAGAAGTCCATGGAGGACTGGCCTGAGGCAACAGGCTAACTATGGAGGACTATGGAGTGAGGCTTGTCAGCCTAGAGAAATTCCCCCGAATTAATGCCAAGGCTTTGAACGTGACTAGGAAAGAAAAGATGCCACTTACAGAATGAGGAAGTGAAGAGAGAAGAAGGTGGTCTGGGGTGTTTGGAAACAGAGAGCTGAGCCAAGCTTGGCCAAAGCCCCGTTAACAGTATCTTTCCAGTGAAATGTCTGGATGCAGAAGCCAAAGCTCAACAGGAAGCTGAACGTGGAACATACCTCACAGCAATGTCTTCTCATTATTTTGAGCCTTTTGCCTTTGCATTTTAAAGAAAGAGGTTTCTCTTTTGCTCCCCAAAGCTTAGCTCTGAGCTGTTATGGAGCATACTCTTCTGTCTCGTCTCTGGGATCCCACGCAGCCATCCTGGCATCTTCTGGCTTTCCTCTCCACAGCTCGCTCTCCGTCATCCCAAACCACCCATGACACAAACCCAAAACTCCTTTCCTGACACTAGGGTTCCACCCCGTCTCTTGCTGATAAACTCCAAGTGACTATGTCCTCCTCGTCACCCCAAATGCCCACACCGAGTGCCCCTTCTGATCCTGTGCCCCCTAAAGTCAGCTCCCGGTGTTTCATTTTTCTATTCCTCCTACTCAGCCTGTCTGCCCCATCATCACATCAGAGCTCGCATGGACTCTCTGGGATCTCCAGGATCCAGACTCTTTTCTGCTGTTTCCAAATTAAGACCTCCTTGCCCTTCTTCCTCCACCATCTCCATCTGGAAGCTTCAAGTACACCAAGCCTTCTGAATCAGCATGACCATTCCTGCCCATGCCTAGAGTCCACATAGCCAACTTCAAAATGAATCCACTTAGATGTCCACATCCAGTTCCTCATATATAGACATACAGGGATGCTGGGAAACTGTCCATCCTTGGATGTCAGTAAATATCGGCACTTCTGCCTCTATCTCAAGCCTCTCAGAATTAGCTCTGGCTCCCCATCCTTCCTGCCATCGAGATGGGGCAAGCTCCCCAGCCTCTACCTCAGCCTTGGATGACCTCTGCATCTCCCTAGATCTTACCTTTATTTTTTTTCACTTCATCAACAAAATTTCCCAGAGACTAATCTTTCCAAACACTACTTTCTCTATGATGTATCCTTGCTCAAACACCAGCAATGACTCCTTAGTTCCTTTGAATCAAGTCCAAACTCCTCTTCAGAAGGTTTCAGACGCCCTTGGTTGTTTCTGTTATACTTAGTCAACCCTGCTCCTGTCCTTATTAACCCACCGTTTCCCCTCAGTCAGTCCAGGCTCCCCAAAGATCCAGCCTTTTTACCTTTGTCAATCTCCCTGGCGCCCTTTCAAAGACAACCCTAGGCTCCACCTTCTCTAGTTTTGGCAACCCTCTAACTTACAATGTCCTAATCTTTAGCAATCAATTAGTTAGCAATCTGTAAGTTCTTGAGGACAGCAATCACTTTGAGTACTTCTCCTGTGTCCCACAGCACCCTGGACAGCAGAAGGTTCCAAGTAGGTGTTAAATAAAAAACATTGTGGGTCAATGTTTTATTGTCCCAGTCCTGAGTTTTCCTATCTCCTTTTGCTACCTTACAACTATGATCAGTAAAAATTTTAAATTAAAATAAAATTAAAAGCCAGCAACATACCTTCTCAGGCTTGAAACAGAACTCTTAGGAAGACAATCAGGACTTTGTCAGCCTATACTATTCTATAGGATAGTGTGTAGGAATAATTGTGAAAAAGTAAGACTGGAGAATCTCATTTAATCAGTTGGTCATGAGAAAAAAAACATCCAAATAATCAGAAAGCAGGTAAGCTAAACAAGTAAAATGACTGAATTATTTAAATCATGCCTAATTAGAGACATAGCATGCCAGAGTTTTGACAAAGTAATTGCCAGTCTGGTCTTTGTACATGCAAATTTTTCCACCAGAAAGAAGGGGGTACCCTGGTGCTGGAAACTTTGAACAATCTGTTTGATGGTTTCTTGGTTGCTCGGTTGAATAAATTTATAATTCAGCCAGCCAGCCAGGTACAGAGCTATGTTCCCCACAGAAGGCATGAATCAAAAAGGAGAAGGCTCAGACACATAGTCTGTCCAGGCTTAAGAATCCCCAACAAGGGCCTCTGGCATAGACTGCGAGGAGGGCGAAGGTCCAGGGGCAGAGCACAGAGGCAGGAAGGCACTATTCTAGACTTACCCCTTTAGCAGCTTGTCACGGGCCATCCATCATTTGCAAGTTTGTGTATAAAGGATTTAAACTGTCTCTGACTCTAAGTGCATATGAGGTCTAGCATCCCTCACCACCACCACCTCCTCCTTGAAGCAATGGAAGGACATTACCCCCAGTAGGAACCTGACCCCAGTTCACTTCTTACCCTGAGACTTGAAACCAGCCTGGACAATGTAAGCTAAGATTTGTTTTTGAAAGTCTCTGGGGAAAGTAATATATTCATAAGTCTCCAGAATTGAAAGCTATAAAACGAACGCCTATCAAAAGGGAAAGTAGACAGAAGAAGAGGAGAGGAAGATTGTGAATTCATACCACAGTGCTTTTTCCCCAGAGGTAAAATATACAGCTGCTTGGCCAGGTTGGGATGCAGGTGAGGTCTGTAGACCTTGTGAGTGTCTGGATGGCACTGAGCCCCCAGAGCCTCTTTCCCTAGATTTAGGGTTACAAACTCTGGTCAGGCACCTCGTTTACCCCTGTTTAGGTTTCTAAGAGAGGGAAGGTGAGCAGGAGAGAAAGGAGGGGCAGAAAAGGTGGAAAGGGCAAATGCTGACTCCCGGGAAGGGAGAGGAGAAGAAAGAGGGAAGGCTGAACCCTGGAAGCAGGAAAGGAAGACAGGAGCCTCTTCCCCTTCACCAGACCTGGCATCAACTCCTGTCCTCCACCTCCTTCCTCTCCAGACCAATTAGAGATGACCATATGGGCCAATTAAGTCTTGACTTCCAAAGCCACAAGTTTCCCCACAAAAGGGCCCCACTCCCTTTCTTAGAGTGGACCTCCAGGGTAAAGCAACAGTGTTAGGAAACAAATGGACATGAAGCCTCCAGAGCTAACCTGACCCCTGACCCCCACTAGTTCATGTCCTCTGATCCAACTTTCCCAAAGGGAGGGCAGATGTGTGGGGCACCCATAACTTATCAGAGTCTTGGGACAAAGATTCCAGACAAAATGGTTGCAGACGTGTGGGGGAGCTAGGGAACTGCACAACGGAGCGGGAGCTGGAGGAAGCTACAGGTACAGGAGAGATGGGGACTCCTTGGTGATGAGATGTTTGAAACAGGGCTACAGGTGGTAGGAGATGAGGGTGATCGGTGTCTGTTCTGGTGAAGGGACGGTGGAGCCAGCGAACAAGAGCAGCTACAGAGCTGCTGCAAGCGAAGTGCAGAGAGGCAAAAAGCGCTAGAAAGCCAACTCATGCTCCCCGCGCCACAGGCAAGCAAATATTTGGTGGGTGTGTATTGAGAGGGATGCTCGCTAACTCACACTTCCAGAAATAAGCGATTCTTAGGTAAAAACTCATCGGTTCCCCGAGCTGGAGAAATGACCAAGGAGCAGGTCTGAGGTGCCCATGGTCCTCTCAGCCGGTCAAAAGTCCCAGACGCTGCTTCCCCACACGCTCCGGCACGATCTCGCGTCGCCTGGCTCCTGCCTGCCTGTCAGGCTGCTGCCTGAGCGCCTCGCGACCCCTGCTGCCCCTCTATGCACATCAGGGCCCCGAGCCCTGGAGAGAAGAAGAGACACCAACCTCGGGAGACCCAGGAGCCCCGCAGTCAGGCACCGTGGGAGTGGGGAGCAGAGGGAGGGGTCGGGACACCGGGAGCTGGAAGCCGCGCTCTACAAAGTGATCCAACATCGCCAGGAGAAGGCGGCCCGAGAGGACCGCCTCCGGCCTCCCCAACACAGACCCCCGCAACTGGGGTGAACGCCGAGGGGCGCCCAGCCCCCACGCCCTCTCCAAAACGCAATCAGCACCGCCAGAACAACGTGAATCTCCACAACTCCAGCCCCGACGACCGCAGGGGGCCGCCTCCGACTCGCACGCCCAGGCGGCAGCCTGCCGTCCCCAAACTTGTCCGAGATGCGGCGTCCGAGGCGGTCGTCCTCACCCCCCGCCCCGGAACCCTGCCTGACCTTACCTGTCCGGAAAAAGGCGTCCACGTCCGAGTCGGCGGCTCCCACTTCCTCCGCTGCCCCCTCCGGGGGGTTCATGACTGGGGGAGGGCGTCCGCGGGCAGCCGGGCGCCGGCGAAGCCTGGGGCCGAGGGCAGCGCGGCGCCCGGTGGGCGGAGGGCGCGGTGTCCGTGGCCACTGAGCCGGTGGCCACGGGGCTCCGGGCGCGGGCGCGGGGCGGGGGGCTGCGGCGGGGCTTAGCGCCGAGCCTCCTCAGGCGGCGGCGCACGGCGGGCTGGGGGCGCCTGCCGCCGGTTCCCCCATGGTCCCTTCCCCGGGGCGCTGGCCGCCTGCTGTCTGGCCCAGGCCGGGGGTCCCCGCTGCCTGCGCGCCCGCGATGCCCGGCAGCGGCAGCTGGCTCTCCTCGCCCGTCCGCCTGTCTCTATTGTTCAGCCCCGCTCAGCTCTCTCCTCTTTATTTTTCCTCCTCCCTCCCACCCTCCCCGTCTCCCTACCTCCTCCCTTCCTCGCTCTGCTCGCTCTCTCTCTCTTGCTACCTCCCTCCCGGCTCCCTGGCTGGCTCACGAGCTCTCGGGCTCCCCCTCTGGCTCCCGCCGCTGCAGCTCCTGTGGCTCCTCCCGGACTCCTGCTCCCTTGGTCCCGGCCAACAATGACCCTGCGAGCGCCGCGCTGCGGGGACGTTCCCGCGGGCCCCGGGCCTCGCCGCGGGCACCCCGAGGTGCGACGCGCCCTTCCCCGAGGCCCGCGCCCGCCCTCCCGGAGCTCAGCCCGAGCTATTGTTCGCGCCGTTCTAGGCCGGCTTCCTGAGCCCCGCAGGAAAAGCCCGGGCCGAGGAGGCGACAGGGCGGAGGGCGGGGCCGACGGGCGCCCTCCGGGCTCGCGAGGGGCTCTGCGGCCGCTCCGTGCTCCGCTGCGCTCCGGGTCCCGCCACCTCCCCGCCCCACCCTGCTCTCAGGTGCGCGCTGGGAACCCCGACCTGCCAGCCCGCCTCCTTCAGCCCTCCCGCTCAGTCCCCAAGCCGGACTGGCCTGTCCCTAGAGGCTGGACTTCATCCTTCTCCTTCCTGACCAACCCCTGGTCGCCCTGCCCTCCGAGACCATCCCTCTTTTGAGATGTTCTTCTCTGCCCCCATTCAATACCCCTTTCAGCATCTCGGAGCGACTCTGAGAATCCTTGTCCCGTTTATTCTTCTGTGGATGCCTTCCTGCGTCTCTCTCCTGTCCTGTCACTCTTTTGTGTCTCTCATTTGTCTCTGTCCTGCCTTGGTCCTTGGCCCGAATCTCAGGGCTCCTCTTGGACAGCTGTCAAAACTCCCTAATCCCGGGGGCCTTCTCTGTTCTTCTGTCCTTCTCTCTCCAGTGAATGGAGAGATCCAGTTGGCCTGGATAAAGGGGGTGTTACAGAAAGCTGAATTTCGATTAAAGTAGAAAGAAGAGCTGAGGAGAACAGACTAACAGCCAGAAAAAAAAATAAGGAAAGAAAGAAAAAAAAGAAAGCAGGCAGATGTTGTATGAAGTAATTAATGCAGTGATTTAAATGTGGCAAACGTTTTTAAAGCAATAATTAATTAAACAATAATTAACCGGTAGTGTATTAATGGCCATAAAACCCACAAAACGGGGGGGGGGGGCTTTAGACCTGAGAACTTCAGGTCATGTGTCCGGCTATTTACTGCTGCCTTCCCCAAACAGTTGGAGAGAGGAG
Organism: Microtus pennsylvanicus; assembly: GCF_037038515.1. NCBI lineage: Eukaryota > Metazoa > Chordata > Mammalia > Rodentia > Cricetidae > Microtus > Microtus pennsylvanicus. The sequence goes on along the minus strand of NC_134579.1, from coordinate 60,317,517 downwards.
GTGGTCCTTGACCTAACGTGTTAGAGCACACCTAACAAGAAAAGCAGGTGCTCAGCTAAAACTGATGTCCCGTTACTCGTTATCGCTGGACTCCTGCATCTGTTTACTCTAGCAATCTAATTTGGTTCTACCTCTCTCCTGGGACCAAAGCACCTGGGAAAGGCCACTCCGGATCCAAGGGTAACCCTGGCTGCAAAGGAGAGGAAGCGAGTTTTTAAGTCAATGCTTTCTGCACTCATCTTTTCGCTTTCTCAGCCTCTTTTTTCCACCTATGTTTTAAATAACTATGCCCTCTTGTGAACACCTCTCAGACGTAGGTAGAAATTTGAGAGCCACCAGACCCCACTAGTGACTGTGAGATGACAAGTTAATTGCCATAAGACCAAATCCGTTTGGCCCTGGTAAAATCAAATGGTTTACAAGCAGATGTCCTGCTTCCTTCTCTGACAGTGGGAATACTGGTCATTTGTCTTTTCTCATTCTTCCTTTCTCTTCTATCTAGGTCTCTTCCTGACCTGCCCACTTGCCCACATGCACATGCCCATGGCACCAAAGCAGCAGCTTCCATTGAACGTAAAGAATCAGAACCCAGTAAGGGATTAGCTCACAAGCAATGTTGTATGTGTAAAGGAAGTTCCCTATCAAAACCTCAAAAGATAAAGCCAAAATGGGAGACTATCATATATAATGACAAATTTTCTAATATTTATTAAAACGTTGAACATTCATGGCTATATTGAGATCAGAAAAGAAGATTTCAGAGCAAAAACCATTACTACTAATAGTTTTTACTACTATTTGTTTATGATTATTTATTACTACTAATAAAAATTACAATGCAACAAGTAGACATAACTAATGATCCTGAAGTGTACAAACCTTGTAAGGGGCTTCAAAATGCACGAAGCAAAATTGATAGGGCTCTTATTGGCTGGAATTTATCAACATGACACAAATTTAGACATATCCTTGGAAGCTGGAATCTTAACTGAGAAAGTGCCCCCATAAGATGGACCTGTAGCCAAGTCTATGGAGTGTAATTTTGACTAATTGCTGTGGGAGTGAATGTATGTGGGACCGCCACCCATGAGGACAGTGCCACTTCTGTGCAGGTGTTCCCGAGTTGTATAAGAAAGCAGTCTGAACAAGCCATGGGGAGCAAGCCGGTAAGTAGAGTTCCTCCGTGGCCTCTGCTTCAGTTCCTGCCTCCAGGTGCCTGCCGTGAGTTCCCACCCTGACTTCCCTCGGTGATGGAGTGTGCCCTGAGAGTTGTGAGATGAAATGAGCCCTCTGCTCCCAAGTTACCTTTGATCATGGTGCTTATCACAGTAATAAGAACCCCAACTAAGACTGGGCCACAAAGAGAAGCAGACAATTTCATAATTCTAGCCGGAGATTTTAATATCCGTGTCTCTTAATAATTGATCGAATGCGGAGACGAATCATCAGGCTTTAGAAGACTAAGCAACACTATCCACCTGACATTGACATCAATAAAACATTTATAAAGCTCCCCTTAAAAACAGCAGATAAACGTCTGATTTTTCCAAGTAAATGGGTAATATATCAGTAAAAACCAAGTCTAAGCCATAAAACAAATCTCAATAAATTTAAAGAAATTAAAATAATGCTAATGCAAAATGTTGCTTTTAGAAGATCACAAGATGCATGTTGTCTAGACATAACAGAATTTAAAAATCCATAACAAAAATTAAATCTGGGACTCTCCCAAATATTTGGAAACTAGAAAAACAAATATCTAAATAAACCACATCAATTAAAAACTCAAGGCGGAGGGGCTGGAGATGGATCAGCAGTCAAGAGCTCTTGGTGCCCTTGCAGAGGACGAGAGTTCAGTTCCCAGCAACCATGTTGGGCAGCTCAAAACCAACCACCTGTCATTTCAGCTCCAGGGAACCAATGCTCTCTTCTGGACTCCAGCTGGCACCTGCACATACAGGCACATACCTATATACAGACACATACATATACATATAATTCTATTTATTAAAAATGAACTAACTAAAATGGGCTACAGAATGAATTCACACCTGCAAAAGAATGAACGTTGAGGTATGGATGGAGAAGGGATTCAGCGGACCCAAATGATAACTGCTTAATTGTATGTTATTGATAGATTCAGGGGATGAGGAAATCATTGTTTTTCAGTCATGTGCCCAAGAATGACACCCCCCCCAGGCACCCATGAACACTTCCAATCCATGGTCATACAAATCCTGGCTAAACTAAATGGGTCACAAAACAAAACCAAAAGTCATAAACTTGGGAAAGAGACTGATAGGAAAAAGGGGGCCTGAAAGGCAGGAAAGGAGATCAAGAAGGATAGGATGAAAGTCAGAAGAGTACATTATCTACGTGCATGAAATGTTAAACAAAATCAGTAAAAGTTATGAAAAGAGTATTAGAAGGATGTTTAAAATGAATTAAAATGAAAATACAGCAAAAAAATAATCTGTGGGATGCAGCTGAAGCCAGACTTATAAATCCATAGTGCTAAACACTATAAAAAGAGTTCTCACAATGCAAGCATAAACGAAAATGGCAGTTAAAACCATCGACTTGTGCAGTTAATATTCACTAATAATTATAAACTTCTACAAAAGACCAACTCAAGTTAAAGCAGAACAGAAAATTTGAAAGGCCAGTGCATAAGACAATATATTTGATACAAGGAAAAAAGAAAAATAAATAAATTCAAAGCTTGCTTGACAAGATTAAAAAAACAACAACAGGTGATCTTCTAAGCACATGTTAAATAATAGAGAAAACTCATACTATATGAGAGAAGAGGCACCACTACAGACTTGACGGATACAGAAAGAGTTATGGAGAAATATCACAAGAAAGTTACATTAAATGAACAAATTGCTTCAAGGGTACAACCACTAAAGCTTACCCAAGAAGAAATAGATAAGTAGTCATATGACTATTAAAGACATTGTTTATAGCTTTAAAACCTTTTTACAAAACACTCTAGTTTATAGGGCTTTAGTGGTAAATTCTATGAAACATTTAAAGAAGAAATAATATGATTTCTATTGTTGTTGTTTTTTGAGATAGGGTTTCTCTGTGTAGTCCTGGCTTTCCTGGAACTCACTCAAAGACCAGATGGCTCATAGAGATCTGCCCATGATTGCCTCTTGAGTGCTTAAAGGCATGCGCTACCACCACAACCCATGATATGGTTTTCTATAAGGACTTCCCCATAAATGTGAACATGATGGAATCGTTACCAACTATTTTTATGAGCCCAGCCAGCATTATCCTAATAACAAAACTAAATGGAGCCCATTTAAAAGTGTAGGATACTGCAGACCACAACCCTTATGAAGACAGTGCAGAATTATTAGTAAAATGTTAGCATATCGAGTCTAGTATAAAAAGGGTTAAACATCATGACCAGGTGGGGTTATTTCAAGGAATTAAAGTTTATTTTTAATTTGAAAAATCAATCAGTGAAGCTTACCATATACTAGGAGTTGCTTTGTATCCCACAAAAGATACGCTGAACACCTAATTCATGAATGTGACCTTATTTGTAAACAAGGTCTTTACAGAAGACATTAAATCTGTATGAGGTCATTAGAATACAACTTAATCCAATATGATAAATACATGTTGTTATATTATATACAAATTATTATATACATATTAATATATGTGTTATTATATGTTATATATTTTTAAAGAAAGTTATACGAGGATCTCAACAGATGCATAAAAAGTCAAATGGATGGCAAAATCCAAAATTCAGTTCTGATCAAAACTCTTAGCAAACTAGGAATTAAAGCAACTGCCACTTAATAAAAAGCATATACAAAAATCTTGGTTAACACCCTAGCATTCACTTGACAATGAAGGAAGGAATGAATGTCTCCTGACACCACAACAAGGCAGGCTCATGCCTACTCAACATTATCTTTGGACAGTCCACTAAGAAAAAAGTAAAGACATTCAAATCAGAGATGAAGAGACAAAAATGCCTTTATTTAAAACATGATTGCTGTTTAGAAAAATCACATGAAATCTGTCAGAAGGCTGCTAGCACTAATAATAAGCTTAGCAATACAAAATTGTACTTCTAGGGACTAAAGAAGAGAAAGTGGGACTTAATATTTTTAATTTTTAAGATTTTATATATTTGGTTGTATGAATGTTTTTCTATATATTTTTATGTGCACCATGTGCATACAGTGTCCACTGAAGCCAGAATTCCCTGGAACTTAGTTCCAAAGGGTTGCCCAGTGAATATGGGAAATGGAATCAGGTAGGTCCTCCGCAAGAGCAGCTAATGTTCTTAACCAATGAGCCATCTACCCAGTCTTAACCAAAACGTTGTAAACAGATGTGGAACATTCAACTATGTAAAGATGTGTTACATTTGCTTATGTTGTGGGGTATTACTTTGACTGTGTAAAGATGTGCTACAGTTGTTTCTTCTGTACTTATTTAATTTTAAAAGATGTGTTGCTGTTTCAGTTTGCCTGCCTAAGGCATCTAATTGGTCTAATAAAGGCTGAATAGCCAATAGCTAGGCAGGAGAGGGGTAGAGGGTTGCTGGCAGACAAACAAGTAGGATGAGGAATCTAGGCCTGAGGGAACAAGAGGAAGAGAAGAAGGATGAGAGGATGAAGGAGATGATAGAACGAACTCACCCAGGCCCAGAAACCAGGAGCTGCCAGCCAGTCAGACACTGGAAGAAGAAGGAAAGTAAGACAAGCAGAAAGAAAAGGCAAAAATCCCCCAGGCAGAAAGTAGATAAAGAGAAAAAAGATAAGTTAAAAGTGCTAAACAGATATGAGCGTAAGCTAGGCTATGCATTCAGGACCAATATTAAGTCTCCGTGACATGATTTGGGATCTGTTTTGTAGCTCAAAAGAATAGGCCTGGTACAGTAAACATTACTGTGTGAACATGAACAATATGAAACATGAATATTTAATCTGGTTAATTGTGTGTGTGTGTGTGTGTGTGTGTGTGTGTGTGTGTGTGTGTGTGTGTAGACACACACGTCCCAGGGTTGCACTTGTGAAGGTTAGGAATCAGTGGTGTCAGTTCCCTCCTGTCGTCTTATGGGATCTGGAAATCACATTCAGGACGTCAAGCCTGTCCATGAGCTCTCCTCTATGCGGGACAATCTCAACAGCTTTTGATCCGATTTCTTTTGAATATGCAAGATCCATACAGTATAAAATACTGTACACTGATAAATCAAAGAAGACCTAAGTGAAGAAAGAACTATTTCATGATATGGATCAGAGGATTCAAAGTTGTAAGACACCAATTTTATTCAACTTGATGTGTGGATTTAGTGCAATCCCAGTCAAAATCCCAGTAGGCATTTTCTTAAAGAAACTGAAAATACAAAGAACCTAAAATTGTCTCAACAAACTGTGAAAATAAAAAAAAAAGAAGAAGAAGAAAGCTAGTGGATTTCAATTACCAAATTTTAAACTTACAAAGTTATGGTGATCGAAGCAATGTGACATGAACGTAAAGACAGACAAACAGATGAATGGAATAGAATAAAAACCCGAACCATCACCAATTGATTTTCAACATCAATCAAAGGAATTCAATGAGAAAATGGTACTGTTGGCTGGGTGTTGTGGAATATTAAGGTGTGTTGCTTTTGTGTATGCTCTGGAACATCTGTTTAAGGATGCAAAGATGTGTTGCTTTTGTTTATGCTGCATTTGTTCAACAGCTGTGAAGCTGGGAGTCTTTGCCTGTCTAAAACACCTGATGGCCTAGTAAAGAGCTGAACAGCCAATAGTGAAGCAGGAGAAAGGATAGGCGGGGAGTACAGATAGAAGGAGAAATCTGAGCAAAAGGAACAAGGAACAAGATAGAACAAGAAGAGGAGGACCACGTCAGAGGCCTGCCACAACCACCCAGCCAGCAGCCACAGAGTAAAAGTGAAAATAAGAAAAACAGAAGTAAGAAAAGGAAAAAGCCTAGAGGCAAACGGTAGTCAGGATAATTTAAGGTAAGAAAAGCTGGCAATAAGCAAGTCAAGCTATGGCCGGGCATTTAAAAGAATAATAAGCCTCCGTGTGTATTTAATTTGGGAGCTGGGTGTCAGGTCCCCCAAAAGAGCGAAGTGTCAAAAGAGTTAGGAAACAACAGCCGGGGATATAGCTCATTTCACAGGGTGTCTGACTAGTATATACAAAGCAGTAGGTTTGATCCCCAATACCAAACAAAAATATGCCTGGTGAGGTATTCTTGTAATAGAAGACCTCAGGAGCTGGGGGTAAGAAAGCGGGAAGTTTAAGGCCAGCATGAATCGCATGAGTCTCCGTCTCAGAAGGAAAGAGAGGGGGAAAGAGGAGGAGGAAGAGGAAGAGAGAGAAAGAGGAAAGAGGAGGAGGAAAGGGAGGAAGAGGAGGAAGAGGAGAAAGAGGAAGAGAAGGAAGAAGAAGGAGGAGGAGGAGGAGGAGGAGGAGGAGGAGGAGGAGGAGAAGAAGAAGAAGAAGAAGAAGAAGAAGAAGAAGAAGAAGAAGAAGAAGAAGAAGAAGAAGAAGAAGAAGAAGAAGAAGAAGAAGAAGAAGAGATATTGTTTACAGCATTTCAACAACTGAAAATCCATATTGATTTTCTGCGACTAATGCATCAAGTTTCCAAAACTTTGATGGAACTTAACATACATCTTATCTGAGTCAGAGCACTGAGAAATGGAAAGAAAATTATGTTATTGTTTAGAATTCTAGAGTCCAGTCAGAGCATGCCTCGCTGAGTTAAAACTAATGAGCTAGGAGTGTATTCTTCCTGGAAGATTTAGAAAAGGATCTATTCCTTCGCATTTGCCTTCTGGTTTTGGCATTGCTCTCCTCTCCCACCTCCCCTGGCACCTCTATCTTCTAATCAAGCAACAATGGACAAGAGGTTCATTTCATATTACCATCTCTCTGATCCTCTCTCCTACACCTCTCTCTCTCTCTCTCTCTCTCTCTCTCTCTCTCTCTCTCTCTCTCTCTCTCTCTCTCTCTCTGTGTGTGTGTGTGTGTGTGTGTGTGTGTGTGTGTGTGTGTGGTTTTTTTTGGCTGTACAGAGACTGAGCCCAAGGCCAAGTGCATGGTAAACAACCTCGCTAGTCCTGAACTACATTTCCAGCCTCTCCTCCCTCTTTCAAGAGTCCCTATGATCACACTGGACCAACACAGATAAAACCCAGGATAATTTTTCTACCTTACTTAAGATGAGCTGATTAACAAATTCCATTCATCTCTATTCTACAGTTTTAATTCCTGGTTGCTATGTAACCTAATGTATTCCAAGTTTCTAACGCATAGACCATCTGCGGAAAGGAAAAGATTCTACCTATGGAAATGTCCCTAAGCCATTGGTTCTCAACCTGTGGGTTGCGAACCCTTTGGGGATCAAACAATCCTTTCATGGGTTGTTGAATATTAGATGTCCTGCATATCAGATATTGACATTATGACTCAGAGCAGTAGAAAAATTACGGTTATGAAGTAGCAACGAAAATAATTTTACAGTTAGACGGTTCACCACAACATGAGGAACTGTATGCACCAAAGGGCCGCAGCATTAGGAAAGCTAAGAACCACTGTCCTAAGTCAAAATACATAAGCTTAGATCCATATCTTGTACCATTCAAAATTAATTCAAAATAGATTGTCAACCTAAATGTAAAACCTAACTGTAAGATTTGTAGACATCAGAGAAAATCTTGTGACCCTGAGTAGGCTGTAATTTTTCCCACTTTAACACCAAAGCATAATTGCGAAACATAAATGATGATTGATCTTTATCAAAATCCAGCATTTCTCCTCTTCAGGAGACATTGCTGTTTAGGAGAGATATCCGAAAATCTCGTGTCTGGTGAAGGGTTCTGTCCAGAATATAATCACCCCTAGGGTGTAGAAACGTAGAGGCTAGGGAGAGGTGGACAGGGATGGGAAATAGAACTCTCCTTCACCTCTGTCAAGCGCGAAGCAGCACAATGACCTCAGAAATTAGTTTGGCAGTTCCCTAAATAGTTAACCATACCCTTACCATGTGATCAATCATTTCACTCCTGATATTTACCCAAGAGAAATAAAATACCTATACAAAGACGTGTACAAAAATGTTCACAGTGACTTCATTTATAATAGCCCCAAACCAGGAAGTGATCCAAAAATCCATCAGCAAGTGATTGAATAAACAAATTATGATATATCCATATAATATAATGCTAATCAGTATTTGGATAAGTCTCAAAATAATTAGTTGAGTGGCAGAAGTCAGACTGAGCAAAGTAACCTTCACTGACAGAAGCATATCAATGACTGTCTGGAGAAGACCACAGTGGGAGTCCAGAGAGGAGAGGTTGCAGGATAGGATTGCAAATAGAAATAAAGACGTTTTCTAGATGATAGATGCCATCTTGACTGTGGTGTTATATGAAGATGTCAAATTTGATCCAACTGTATGCTTTACCAAATGTTGACTGTACCTCAATAGAGATGCTTTTAAAATGTTTTAAATAAACAAGACAAAGAAGTACACATGCCAACAAGGAAGTACAAATTATCCTATCGATTATTAAGTACAATTTTACAGTTTTTATGGCAAGAAAGAAAGAAAGGAAGAAAAGAAAGAAAGATGGGGAGAGAGAAAGAAAGAAATTATTGCCCTGGACAATTTTTTAACATGTTGCATATGAATGTCAGGGTAGAATTTAAAACAGAGATGCTCAGATATCTGTGTTTAGGGGAGAAAGTCTCTAGCAGTCTCGACAAGTGTCCCCTTCTCTTCAGCCCTCTGTAAAGACTTGTATAGGGCAGGTTGAAATAAGTGTTTCAGGAAAGTAGGTGAGCCCAGAAGTCTGGCAAGAGAGCTCAAAGCACAGAATTATCCTGAGAGGAGACGTCAAGTACCTCTCCAAGGATGTGGCCATGGGCTGAATCGGAAATCTCTGGAAGTCACGGAAAAGATAAAATAAGAAGGAAGAAGCAGCAGCATGTGTTGGGGGTTTACATATGGAATGAAGTAGGTGTAGGCAGGAAACAGGGAGGAGAGAAATCCCAGATGCCTCCTGGGCTAGTCAAGGTAACTAGAGAAGAGCGTCATGACAACAGGAAAAAGAAAATGAGGAGGAGGAACCAATGGGAGAATGTAAGAGGGAAATTTATATTTTTGGTTGTCAGCCTAGCTTTTAACGGCTGAGCCATCCCTCCAGGCCAAGAGGGAAATTTAACTAAGATCTTACATAATCTAATTTCATCGAGACAGCTGTAAGGTAGAGAGGAAAATGACTTGTCCAAAGTCATAAAGCAAGACCCCAGAATTCAGTTTCTGCGATGTTTCCCTAATGCATACGTCCCTCTTAAGTGAATGGTCTGAAGTGATGATGGAATCCTGTGGCTAATGCTTAATCAGCAATTAGAACTGTCAACACAGCCTGGGTAAAGGCTGGAGAGCTAGGAATATTGATGGGAAAGCTAGGAGCGGGCTGAAGCAACAAGAGCAAATGAGATAAAAGGCTTTCTGTCCATTTCCATTAACTTTCCCTTGGATGAATTATCCACTCGGACATTCTACTTTCTGCTTAAATCAAATCCACCTCAGAATGGCACCTCTTCTCACTTTCCAGCTGTCATTATTCTAGTTGCACAGTGTAGAATTTGAGGCATGTGTTGAGTCCCTGCTCCCCCCCCCCGCCCCGCACACCATGTCCCATTCTTCCCGCATCCACAGCATCATGAAGCCACTGCTTTTTCCTTAAAGTCACCAGTTGTCCCTTTTTCTCCAGTGCCATCCGAGCCCAGCCTGTCCCAACTCTCAGATGTTCTGTTCTGTTTCTTCTGTTCTGTTCTGATCTGTTCTTGTTTTGAGACAAGATCTTGATGTCTCTCTGTGTTGTGCAAGCTGGACTCCAACTCCCAAACTCAAATGATCCTCCCACCTCAGGTCCCCAAGTCGCTGGGATTACAAAAATTGAGATTACATAACTGCCATTGTGACCTTGAATTTCAGAGACCATACTAACTGTCCAACCGTTTGGTAAAGGGATGAAATGGGAAGGATTGATTAAAAGAAAGATAAATCATATGGACAGGTAAGTGAGGGCAAGTTGGCCCCTATAGGAATTAGACATACCGGAGAGTGTCAGGTGCCGAAGGCAGTGAGAGGCAATAAGACATGAGACTTGAGTAAGGAACAGGCAAGGCTGTGACTGAAAAGCAACCTTTAGGAAGGGACGAGGGAAGAACCCCACTGTGGAGACAGTGTGTAGTGTGGAGCAAGGGCAGGAAATAGGACCCACTAGAGCACTAGAGGCAGGTCAGCAGTCAGTTTGTCCCTGAGGAAGGTCAGCATCAGAGTGGAAACATTTGCCCAAAATATTTCAATGGTGAAAAAAAAAGTAAGGACAGGCAGTGGTGGCGCACACCTTTAATCCCAGCAGGTGGATCTCTCTGAGTTCGAGGCCAGCCTGGTCTACAAGAGCTAGTTCCAAGGATAGCTAGGACCATTACACAGAGAAACCCTGTCTCGAAAAACAAAATAAAACAGTACTAGAGCGATAGCCAAGATTCCAACGTTTAATGTGTTTTGTCTTCAAAAGGGGGCTAGGAACCCATGCTTAAAAGTTTGGGTTAGAGAAGACGAAAGGAGGTAGAAAATTCTGGAGCTGGAAGACTAATGTCATTTAAAAACTGGGAAGATGGCTGGCCTTCCGGGTTACAGTGAGCAGCTCATCTACGTACAGAAAACTGATAAAAGCTATTTGGGCTTCCTATCTCGATCCCCAGCCCTCAGTCCACATCGCACAGGAAGTTTCCAACAGAAAGCTGTTTCCTGTGTCACACTATTTTCTGTCTAGAGTGAGGATAGGAAGTAATCCGTCCTGTTCTTTTAACAATTCCAAAAGAACACCAAAACATCCCCTAGCCGTGGCCTTGCTGGACACACAGTTGCAAGAGTCCCAAAGTTCTTCCTGTCTTTCCTGTTAATCTTTCCTGCTGTGGTTAGAGGCTGTTCCCTCTCATCCCGTTCAGGGGAGCATGGACAGAACAGAAAACAGGCCTGGATGAGGAAATTTGAAAGCTGGTGGAGGGGAAACGGTGACAGAGCTCCTACAGACCCTGAGGAAGGTGTTCTTGGAGATTCTACATCTCTGCTCCTTGACAGCCTCAGCATGGCCCGGGGGCCCTAAATGATGAAAGAACATGCAAATAGACTTGACTAGCCTAGGAGAAGACTCTTTAATCACGACAGTGATTCAGGTGCAAAGAAGCCAGCAGAATCACACAGCTGCCAAACTGAAGCACACTGTAAGCATCCCAAGTAGAGTTAGTGATACTTAAGGTAGCCAGGCACGCAATGCAGCCGCCCAGGAGGGTCTCTGCCAACAAGTAGATCAAGAGATGAGGAGGATCCACCAACCATCCTTCAAGAACAGGTCTTACAGAATTTTAGAGATGCTCCAACAGTTAAGAGCACTGGCTGCTCTTCCAGAGGACCTGGGTTCGGTTCCCAGCCCCCACTGGGCAGCTCACAACCATCTGTAATTACAGTTCCAGGGGATCTGCCGCCCATTTATGAATTCTTTGGGCATGAAGCACAGACATAGTACACAAATATACATATACATATTTTATATGTTTATACATATAAAAATAAACAAAAGAATATGCTTGGTAGCATGCAACAAAAAGGGACTGGGATGTAGAAGAGAGATAGAAAGAGGCTTTTCCTGATGTTCACTTGCAGCATTGTCTCCCAAGTAAATAAAGATTTATTGGTACACAGACATGCCCAGTTGTATGCCAACAAAGACCGCATGTCAAAGTCAAAACTGTTTGCTATCTGGCACTCACGCCAAACAACTCCTAGCTGACTCCCGACTGAGAGTAATAATAATACTATAATTTCCCCTATTAATAATAATAGCAGGCTTTTCATAGATTTTCATTTTTTTATCTTGTAATTGTCTTCAGGAACTATTACCCTGAAAGGAACCAAGGTTGGATCCAAGCAATAGGAAAAATCATTCAGTGATGGCTGTAGCTTGAAAGCCTGACAAAAGTAAAGTTGCTCCAGGATTCTAAAGGAACTGCAAAGCTAAAGAGTTCTGCCTCAAAAAGACCGTTCTGAATGAAATGGGAAATACAGAGGAAAATGAGGGTAGATGTGAATGCAGTTATTTTAGAATTATTGAGTACTAGTTGTCAATACATATATCCATAGGAATGAGTATATATATTTATATTTATATACCTACATATATTTTGATTCGCATTATGTGTCAGTATAGAGATTATTTTGATTTCCTAATTGATATCTAATAAAATTTAAAACCACAATTGTGTCATGCTAAGAAGGTTGATATAATATAGAGACTAAAAGAGTGAGCAGAGTTGATCAACACATAAATAACAAAGCTGAAATGCTGCTACCAGATGAATTTCAAGAAAAGAATACTCTTTCCGCGTTCCCATCGTCTGCTCTGATATTAGCGTGCATGCACAAGCTTGGGAGTGGCGTTCTTAGGCCTCTGTTCAGGTGCTGGATCTCATGAGGAAGGAGAGGGAGCTGGGGATGCTGACGTCATCTATTGAAGCTAAAACACAGGCTGTTCCAGAGCTTTAGATGAGAGAGAGCTATGACTCCTGCATTTGGCTCATAATTTTCCAATATTTTGTTCAGATTTCTCCTCTCCACACCCTGTAAAACATCCCACGCCATCGTGCCCTGATTACACAAACACACAATTGTTCAGCAGTGCCTGGCTCGCCTCCATTCATGGGCTTCTGCTCAAAGGCACAAGTAAGGCTGACTATGCTCCCCAGCGCACCCTGTCCTGCCTTCTCACTACGGACTGCCATACCGTTCCAGACTCCTTTGCAGCTAGTGGTGGCCATGGAGCCTGCTTATTGTTGAAGAAGAAAACTTCTGCCAGGGATTGGGGACCGGGTATTTTTCTCCTCATATAAGCGTTATATTTTTTGATTCTTCCCTACCCCCTTCCTTTATAATTTTTATTCTTCCCTCATCCACACCCATGAGGCTTCCAGTGGAGCCATCATCTTGGGGACATGAGGCAGTAAAGCCTCAAACTACGGATAGTGAAGCAAAAGGCAAAGGGGGAGTAAAATGTTAGTGAATCTTGAAGCTGCTACAGCAGCCTTGAACTTCTTACTGAGCGGACATAAATTATATACGCCTTCCTGTGTTACACATCACGGGTGGCCCGAGGAGACTAATTACCACAGTATTTCCTCCTCCTTTTTCATTGAAAATATTTTTTTATACAGTATATTCTGATCACAGTTTCCCCTTCCCCCAGCTCCTCCCAGGTATTCACCCGCCCACCCATCTGCCTCATGACTTCTTTCCCTCTCTTTAGAAAACAGGGGGAAAAAAACCCTCAGAGTTTTTAAAAGAAAACAAGGAAAAAAATGCCCGCATACACACACACACACACACACACACACACACACACACACACAAGTCACAAAAAGAGAAAATTGGAAACCATAACATACAAACAAAAGACTAGTAAGGTGAAAAAAATGCCCAAACAAAACAATATGAGACAAAAAAATCTCCAAAAGTACCGTTGAATTTATTCTGTGTTGACCCTTCTACTGCTGAGCTTGGGGTCTACTCTTCAGTGTAGCTACTCTATATAACCAGTGAGACTCCATTTGAGAAAACTAATTTTTCTTTTGCAAGCAGTTATCACTTAGCGAAAGCTTCTGGGTTAGAGATGGGGGCCTGTGTACACCTCCCTGTCTCAGTGCTAAGTCCTGTGGTTTAGACCTATGCTGGCTCTGAGCATCCCACCACAATCTCTATGACTTCATATGTGTGTCAGCCCTGCTGTGTCTGGAAGATACTGTTTCCTTGGTGTCACCACTCCCCTTCTGGCTTTTACAACCTTTCTGCATCCTCTTCAGCATAGATCTGAGCTCTGACGGAAGGGGTTTGATGAAGGTAGCCCATGTAACGTTGAGTGGTCCAGGGTCTCTCACTCTCTTCATATTGTCCAGTTCTGGGTCTCTGTATTTGTTCCCATCTACTGCAGGAGGAAGCCTCTCTGACGACGGCTGAGCAAGACACTGAGTAGAGCGGAATGTCATTAGGAGTCATTTCATTGCTGTGCTCCTTCAGCAGGACAGTAGTATTTGGTTTTCTCCTAGGCCTGCTCTACCTAGTCTCAGGTGACTGGTCACCAAGCAGTGTCAGTCATGGGTCCCGTCTTATGGAGTGGGCCTAAATCCAGTCAGGCAATAACCAGTTGTTCTCCCGATGTTTGTGCCAGTATTGCACTAGCGCATCATGCAGGCGGTCACCATTGTAGCGTGCAGGGTTTGTGGCTGTTTGATATTTCTATTTCTCTTATGGTAGCATGCAGAGTAGCTTCCAGTACCATGGACACTCACCAGCAGGGGTGAAAACTCTAGTTAGGCACCAGCTCAGCTTCTCCATGGGCAAGGAGATATATAAGGGTTGTCCTCGGCAATAGACTTCACCATCAGTTTGTAGTGAGCAGAGAGTCGCGTTGGCAATGGCCTGGGTTGTTTGAAGGTTATCCTGGGGACCCAAGCTCAATTATATGTAGCCCATTCTTGGCACTGAAGGTTTTGCTTGGTGGTAAAAGATGTCTAGTGGGAACTTTGTCTCCTCCGTTTCTCAATGACTCCATTTAAATTTCTGTTATATATTTAAAGAGGCTTCTTCCTAGTAGGTTTCCCTATGAGCTCTCGAATAGCTCTTAGTGTTTGTTGTCCCTCTCTGTGGTTCCTCCCTCACACCCTGCTTCTTTCCTTCCTCTCCATGTAATCCGCCCATTCTTCTCTCCCCTGTCTCTCCATAACTACAGTATTTCTTCTCGATCCTTGTCCCCAAGTCAACTTTTTTTTTTGTATCTGGCTTCTATGTAGATAAGGTGAGAAAGGTGGCAATTAGGGAAATAGATTTTAGAAATCCTATTCATGTTTTGATGATTCGGAAATAGTGCAGAGTTGATGACCATTTGCCTTGTTGTGTAAACTAAGATGAAAAGAAGATGCCAAAATAAGAAGGTTACCAAAAGGCCCAAACCATATGTCTTAATGTCTTCGTCTTCATATGATAGAACACCATGACAAAAAGCAATCTGGGGAGGAAAGGGTTTATTGGGCTAACACTTCCATATCACTTTTTATTATCCAAGGAACTCAAGATAGGAATTCAAATAGGGTGGGGATCTAAAAGCAGGAGCTGATGCAGAGGCCATGGAGGGGTGCTGCCTACTGGCTTGCTCCTCCTGACTTGCTCAGCCTGCTTTCTTATAGAATCCAGGACCTTCAACCCATTGGTGGTCCCACCCATAGTGATCTGAGCCCTCCTGCATCAATCAGTAATTAAGAAAATGCCCTCTGTGCTTGCTGCCATCCAATCTTATGGAGGCATTTTCTCATCTGAGGTTCCCTCCTCTCTGACGACTCTAGTTTGTGTCAAGTTGACATAAAACTAACCAGCAGAGCAGAGCTCCACATCATTACAGCAGTGCACTGGTTTCAACCAGATCCACCTCTAATCATACCTATTAGATGCCATCTATTTGTAATTATAAATCCAATTACATTTCTAATGTGAATTGAATGTATTTCTCCATACATATCACTTGTTTATTGAACCCAGGGCCTTATACAAAGCATAAGCATGCACACTACTACTGTTTAGCTACATACCCAAACTTTAATGTATTTCTTTTGATTGATAAATTTATTGGAAACTCACTTATTGACAAATTTTCTGTCACCTATTATGAGCCACATATAGGACAATTAATTTTTCCATGTTGCCATGGGTTTACAGTTTTCCTGAAACACAGACTGTTCATAGCTAGAAACAGGAAAGTCCCATGGAAACCAGGAGGTCTCTTATTTGCTACTAGCTATAAAGCAGAGGAAAGAATCAATGTGTCCTCTTCCAGTGTGGGGCTCTAGTTTAACTTGGGCCTCCTCACAATTACACTAGGCCCGCATGCCATAGCCATTTTCAAATCAGGCATGTCCGAGTTTGTTGCACATAACCAAGGCCATCCTGCACTTCCAGGTGTTAACAGCACCAAACTCTTGGAGCACAGTTGGCTGTCTGTCTGGAGGAAAGATGAAGGGCTTTGGATGAGGAGAGTAAGCAGAAGTTCAGTTCATGAATGTGGTCATTGTTCTGCCAGCTGTAAATTCCGACCGACTGCAATTGCAGCCTGAGCCAGTTGCCTGTTGTTCTTGGACCAACAGGCAAGCTCCATCTCCAGGTCCTCAGCTTCTTGCTGACACTGACTCAGACCTGTCGGGTGGAACAGTGCCTGTTTCGGAGAGGGCCAGAGATGTCAACTTGTCTTGGGGGAATGTGGAGGTGATCTGATGGTGACATTTGCAGATTTGGGCCATCATAGCGGACTAGGGCTTGACATATCTCCACTGTTATTTTATGGGCACTCCTCCTAATGGCTGGATACTAGGTTAAGGAGAAAAACCCTCCCGTTCTTGGGTCAAGAGTATATGGATGATTTATTACCCACTTAAAATATTAGTCCGCTCAGATAAATAACATACACTCCTGAGCTTAATACTTTAAAATTCTATCCCTCCTCCCCATACACACACAGAGCAGCTACTCAGCGAAAGCTAAGACTTTGGTCTCTTCATGCCCAGGGGGTGCTGAACTCTTCTCTCTACTCCTCAGCCTTTCTCTCCGGCAGCCTTAATAACAACCACCATTGCTTGAGAATGCCCAGGGGCTAGGCATCATGCCACATGTTTCCAATCCATCATCGTATTTAGATGACACAAAAGCTCCAAGTACATATTATTATCCCCACTTCCAGATGAAAAGACTGAGGCACAGGAAGGCTAAGGAAGCTTTTTGAATCATGCATTGTAGACGGACAAGAGTAGAATTGGAATCCTATCCTAGAACTCTCTACTGAGCGTTGGTGTACTGATCTGTAGGAAGGCAGACGTTGCATACTTGAAAAGGACCCTGGAGAGTTCTGGGTGCTTACAGTGTGAGGAGAACTGGAGAGGAGGGGATATTTTATGTCTACTGATTTGTTATTATCTGAGAGGGGTTGAATGGGAAGGGGAACACTGTGAATCAGAAACCCTTGTCAAATACCTCGGGCTGGAGCTGGGGAGATGGTTCAGTGGATAAAAATGCCAGCCCCATAAACATGGATTCCCAACACCCACATAAAAGCTGGGTCTGACGTATCTGTAATCCCAGAGTCGGTGACAGGGAGAGGCAAGCAGATCCACAGCTCACTAGCCAAATAGCTTAGCCAGTCAGTGAGCTCTGGGCTCAGTGAGAGATCATGTCTCAAAGCATAAATAAGGTAGAAAGCGAGGAAGAGAGCCAACGTCAACCTTCAGCCTGCAGACACACACACACTCACACACATATGCACCTACATGAATATATACATACATAAATACGACATACACACAAAGAGAAAGAAACTTGGCCTATTGCCCTGCATAAGATCAGATGTTAATTTGACTTATAATTATATGTGAGTTTGAGATTTGAAGCAATAAGGAATTAATTTCAAAAACTGCCTTAGAAGGGTTTTTAAGAGCAGTTTTTTGACAAACAAAACTAAAACGCTTAATTTCATTTCCATGGAATTTTTAGAGCAGAGAGGCCTTAAGTGGCCTGGAGCCACCCTTTGGAAAGAAACAGACCGAAAAAGTTAAGGAATCTTATATATGCCATACAGCCTAGGCAGAGTTATCATTGAGGCACGGCCTTGAGGTTCTCTGAGCGTAACCACATCATTACTCATGCCAGCCGCTGGCACAGTTGTCGGACTAGGGCAGAGATTCCAGAATGAGCATTTCCAAATGAGAAAAGGGAGACCTGGAGCTCTCTGTCCCAGCGATCTTGAAAACTACTGGCTTTGTGGTGGTGCCGATTTTATTGACTAGATAAGGAAATAAATAAGTAGAACAAGTGATTTCCCACAAGGTCACGTGGCAGGGACAAAAATCCAATATACTGAATCTTAATTCCATGTCTTGATCTAGTTACATCACCCTCTGGGTGAGCCTGGCCAATTTTGAAATGGGTACTTGGACATCAGAATACATAGGGCACGGTGCCTGACTTAAGTGATATCAAATTTTTAATTAAGGATATGGGAAAGATGGAGATGGCAAAAGCTTCCTATTATCTAGATGCCAGGACCACTCGGTATCTGGTCTGGTTTCCCCGGGACATCTGTTCCACCTCACCAATTCCTCTGCGCTTTTATGGCATGCACAGTTCACACTGCAAAGTCAACAAATTGTTATCGTATGTGTGGTTAGTCATTCTTTTGCTGTCTCCCCCCTGTGTTTGATCTGGCTTACGCTACTGCATTTTTTTGGCTGCCTACTCTCCCCCTGCTTCTGTCAATCAAGTTTTGCTTAATAAACATTCCAAAGTCCTTGATCACTAGCATCCACTTGGGTGCTGTATCTGTTGTTCTGGATTATCTGTGCTATGTACATACATATGTATATATATGTATACACACACATACACACACATATATATATGAGAGAAGATGCGGAGGCTTATGAACATAATTTTTGGCAAGAAGAACATATATGTATGTGTGCATATATATGTGTGTGTGTTTGTGTATATATATATATATACATACATATATATGCACAATATAGGTTGGTTCAACTAGCCCTCATAGTCTCTGGGGATCCTGATTTACACTCAACTCTGTATAATCTTTGCTAATGTAGATGAAGATAAATGTGGACACACAGCAGATATATGGTTTTAAAACCAAAGCTTAGTTTGCCCCACCTTAACCGCATTTTAAAGAGTTTCCACAGTTTTATAAGCCTAACCATCAGCACACTCAAGTCAGAGCATCTTCCAGCATCTCAGAGAGTTCTCTTATGCCAAGTCTCAAGCAACCTGCTCTACTTTGACTTGAGACAATAACCAATCCAATTTCTGTCACTAGATTAGATTTGTCTTTTCTAGAGTTTCATCTAAGTGGGATCATAGAGTATATATGTACTCATTGGAGCTATTTTTATTTGACTTTGGACTTGCTTCTCTGGTTTCCTTCTCGTGATGTCTGGTTCAGACTGATATTAAAATGAGTTCATGTTCCTTACACCCACTCAGATTTGACTGGGCGGGTAGAACCGAGCCTTGAAAAAAAAAATCTGAGAAACAAGATGAGGAGGCTTATGAACATAATTATTGGCAAGAAGAAGAATGTTGGCTCTTCCTAAGGTTCTTAGAATATGACAAAGAATGAATTCACCTTGTACCCCAATCCTAAACATTTTCAAGATCACTCAATGTGTGTTCTTTCCCTTTGATGGACAGTCTATTTGGAAACTCTGGCCTCTAGACAGTCACAGAGTCATTGCTCCCTCTGGTGTGAACAGGGAGATGTGTCGCCTTTTATTGAAGCAGTCCCACCCCTGCAGCCCTCTGGGTCAGCAGGAGCCCAGAGCAGGAAGGAAGCACCAGGCTCCCCTCCGACCCCCTTAGGTTGATGGGTCAGAGGCTCAATGTTTGAACACGTGAACAGAAAGGATAATTAAAATTCAGATATGAGCGAGGATAGGACCAGGAAACGGGAAACCTCCAGAAGACAGCAGGCTGGGTGTGAAGAAGGAGAGGTGCAGGCCAGAGGCAGCCGGAAATCCAAACAAAGCACACCGGGTCGAGGGATGTGTATTTCTTCCACTTTTGAGACGTCCTGAAAATTCACTCTTCAGTCAGAAACAAATAGATTCAGACGCCGAGTAGGAGAATTCTTGAGGAGTGAGTTTCAGCCCGGGAATCCTGACAAATCCCTAAAACAACCTGCATGCTTCCAAGTGCCGCCGGACCCGCTTAAGCCCTTTAAACCTCCAATACTTCAACTATGGTGTTTAAAGTCTCATAAATCTGCACTAGCTTAAAATAGGGAAATATAAATCACAGTCAGGGCCTTCAGGGTAGGGCCGGAAGACGAGCACCCCTGTGCCATTTAAAACCACAACGCAGGCTTCTCAACAAAATTTCCCAAGAGAGCTAAACAGAAAGTGCTGGAGTTTGGGGGTTGTTTTTCCATTTGTTCTCAATTTCTCCTTTTCCCATTTGTTCGTTTGTTTATTTCTAGTTTGTTGGGGAGAAAAACAATTCAGCCCAGTTTTACACAAAACCAAATGAAGGAACAAAACAAACGCATGACCAAAAGTCACCAGAAAAGAGCACTGGTCTAGTAAGATGCCAGTAAACCCCTGTCTATGTTTTGTTAAATGGTTCGTTAATGTCCCCAAATAAAAGTTACAGAAAACATTCTGCTAGCTACAGTCACGTGCCACTCTCATTCACGGGTGCCTTACGTTCATGGCTTAGCTTCATCCTCAGCGCAACCCAGAAAGAGCATCATTTTAGAGGTGTCTGGTTTCATTTTATGTGTATGAATGTTTTGGCTGCATGTATGTACGTGCAGCATGCACATGCCTGGTACCCGAGGAAGCCGGAAGAGGGTTTTGGACCCCCTCCCCCAGAACTGGAGCTACAGGTGGTTGTGAGATACCACGTGGGTGCTAGGAACTGGTTCAGGTTCTGGGCAAAGCATCAAGTGCTCTTAAGGGCGGAGTCATCTCTCTAGCCCTGAGAGGTGTTATTCTTGTCTCTGTCTTACAAACGCGGGAATGAGGTTGACTGTTTATGTTAATTCGCTCAGACTCACACAGTTCTCTAAGGAGGGGAGGAAGTTTGCAGAGTTTCTTCAGACAGCCTAGTCTTAGCCGGGATTCCTACCTTCTGCAGAATAGCGGCTCCGACTCATGGAGCTTCTGGAAGGCCCTGCAGGTTACACTCTGAGGGCTCAGATGTTTTCATTCTTCTCTTTTCTGGCCTGGTCCAACGACTTCTTCAACCTGCTAAGTCGTAGAGAACCCTGTTAACGAATATTTCCTCAAGGTTCAACCTCCGGAGACAAAATGAGAGCACTGTTCAACTTGCTTTACACCCATAAGCCTGAAGCAATGGACGCCTAAGGATCCTATGGTCAAATGGAGGCTGAAGAGCCTTTGTCCAAAGCACCTGAGACTAGATATGTTACAGATTTGAGAGATTTTTAAAATCTTGAAATATGTATTTAGATTTTTATTGGCACCTACCCCACTCCCACCCCACCGCCCAAATAACTCACTAAATCTAGAATGTTCCAAAATCACAAAACTTGCTAGATATCAACTGGTGGGATTTGGGACACTTTAGATTTCCATTTTCAAATCAGGAACACACACTGTTAATGATCTATGAGACCTCTCTCCACAGTTGTGGGAAAGCCACTTGGAGACTGTAAAGCCCAACAGTGCTGGATCTTATGAAAGCAGCACCTTGTAGATCATAAGGAATAAGAATTTTACTAAAGTCTGGCATCACACAAAGAACTGAGGGGAAAAGATGTTTCAGCCTCTAGAATGAAGTTCAGAATTTATTTTTAAACATTCATGATTGAAAGATGTGCGTTTAGAAGGCAGAATGTGTCTCTTTAGTATCAATTCCCAAACTTATTCAAGTGGGGTATTAATGGATGTCTTCCCATAAGGTCTATGGTCATAGAGGCTTAGAAAACACCATAGATGTGACCCCTCTTAGAGAATCACAATGTACTTTGCCCTACAAAGGTCCTGAATAGTCCTACTATAAAACAGTTTCTGTTTAATCTAGAGAGTCCCAAACTTCTGACCACAGAGTTTCTATCAGCGTTGCCTGAACACAGTTTGGGGGATGTTACTCCAAGTGAAAGATTACTCCCTTGCATGCCTAACCAGCATAGCATCTGGCTTGCTCTATGACCATCAACAGTCCTTAATTCAACAATTCATACCACGGTGAGGAGACTCCCCAATATGCATTCACAAATTTTCACAATCCTGGGCCCTACACTGAGCAAGGAACAACCACAAATCTCTGGGCACAGTCCTTACAACCTTGAGTGAGAAGAGGCAGGAAGGGGAGGAGGTGTGCCTCTCACTTCGCGTTTCCCCAGCTGTCTGTTTAATGATACTGACTTAAACTTTTCCTAGTTTGGGGACCTCTAGAAGCTGACCTGGAAACTAAGACCTGAAAGGAACTGGTCAGTGTGGAAAATAATCCA
Source organism: Microtus pennsylvanicus (assembly GCF_037038515.1). Classification (NCBI taxonomy): domain Eukaryota; kingdom Metazoa; phylum Chordata; class Mammalia; order Rodentia; family Cricetidae; genus Microtus; species Microtus pennsylvanicus. The sequence continues at coordinate 60,295,367 of NC_134579.1, read as the reverse complement.
AAGAAATGCCAGCAAGAGAAAGGAAGCGAGTCAGGGAGGAACAGACAGCAATAAAAAGTGAATTATTAAGCCAAGTTTAGAGTAGACAACGGTAGCTTAATTCTGCAGGCAGCTCTGGGGAATGGTGTAAAGCATCCACCTCACAATTATCCTACCTGAAGGATGAGGTTGCTTCGGGGAGACATCTCCATCACTCATTATCAAAGGATACTTCTTGGGGGGATCATTTATCTTGGACATAATAAATCCTATGGTTGCTAATATAGACTTCAAGCATCAAGATGCAGATACAGTCATTGGAAGATACTGGAAAACCCTGAAGCAGTAAGACCTGAGGGATATGGGTATGTCTCGGGGTCTCTTGCTTGTACTGTGTTTCCAAAGGGAAAATTCAAGATACAATGAAACACTGTGACCTCTGACAGTCCTCCCTCTCAGTGACCTGTGACTGTCCTCCCTCTTGGTGTCCTTTGACTGTCCCCTCTCTCGATGTCCTGTGACTGTCCTCCCTCTCAGTGACCTGTGACTGTCCTTCCTCTCAGTGTCCTCTGACTGTCCTCTTTCTCAGTGACCTGTGACTGTCCTCCCTCTCAGTGTCCTCTGACTGTCCTCCCTCTCAGTGACCTGTGACTGTCCTCCCTCTCGATGTCCTGTGCCTGTCCTCCCTCTCAGTGACCTGTGACTGTCCTCCCTCTCAGTGACCTGTGACTGTCCTCCCTCTCGGTGTCCTCTGACTGTCCTCCCTCTCAGTGACCTGTGACTGTCCTCCCTCTCGATGTCCTGTGCCTGTCCTCCCTCTCAGTGACCTGTGACTGTCCTCCCTCTCAGTGACCTGTGACTGTCCTCCCTCTCGGTGTCCTCTGACTGTCCTCCCTCTCAGTGACCTGTGACTGTCCTCCCTCTCGATGTCCTGTGACTGTCCTCCCTCTCAGTGACCTGTGACTGTCCTCCCTCTCAGTGACCTGTGACTGTCCTCCCTCTCAGTGACCTCTGACTGTCCTCCCTCTCAGTGACCTGTGACTGTCCTCCCTCTCAGTGACCTGTGACTGTCCTCCCTCTCGGTGTCCTGTGACTGTCCTCCCTCTCAGTGTCCTGTGACTGTCCTCTTTCTCAGTGACCTGTGACTGTCCTCCCTCTCGGTGTCCTGTGACTGTCCTTCCTCTCAGTGTCCTCTGACTGTCCTCTTTCTCAGTGACCTGTGACTGTCCTTCCTCTCGGTGACCTGTGACTGTCCTCCCTCTCGGTGACCTGTGACTGTCCTTCCTCTCAGTGACCTCTGACTGTCCTCTTTCTCAGTGACCTGTGACTGTCCTCCCTCTCAGTGACCTGTGACTGTCCTCCCTCTCAGTGACCTGTGACTGTCCTTCCTCTCAGTGTCCTCTGACTGTCCTATTTCTCAGTGACCTGTGACTGTCCTTCCTCTCAGTGTCCTCTGACTGTCCTCCCTCTCAGTGACCTGTGACTGTCCTTCCTCTCAGTGTCCTCTGACTGTCCTCTTTCTCAGTGACCTGTGACTGTCCTCCCTCTCAGTGACCTCTGACTGTCCTTCCTCTCAGTGACCTGTGACTGTCCTTCCTCTCAGTGTCCTCTGCCTGTCCTCCATCTCAGTGACCTCTGACTGTCCTCCCTCTCAGTGACCTCTGCCTGTCCTCCCTCTCAGTGACCTGTGACTGTCCTCCCTCTCAGTGACCTGTGACTGTCCTCCCTCTCAGTGACCTGTGACTGTCCTCCCTCTCAGTGACCTGTGACTGTCCTCCCTCTCAGTGACCTCTGACTGTCCTCCCTCTCAGTGACCTGTGACTGTCCTCCCTCTCAGTGTCCTGTGACTGTCCTCCCTCTCAGTGACCTGTGACTGTCCTCCCTCTCAGTGACCTGTGACTGTCCTCCCTCTCAGTGACCTGTGACTGTCCTTCCTCTCAGTGACCTGTGACTGTCCTCCCTCTCAGTGACCTGTGACTGTCCTTCCTCTCAGTGTCCTCTGACTGTCCTCCCTCTCAGTGACCTGTGACTGTCCTCCCTCTCAGTGACCTCTGACTGTCCTCCCTCTCAGTGACCTGTGACTGTCCTCCCTCTCAGTGTCCTCTGACTGTCCTCCCTCTCAGTGTCCTCTGACTGTCCTCCCTCTCAGTGACCTGTGACTGTCCTCCCTCTTAGTGACCTGTGACTGTCCTTCCTCTCAGTGACCTGTGACTGTCCTCCCTCTCGGTGTCCTGTGACTGTCCTCCCTCTCGGTGTCCTGTGACTGTCCTCCCTCTCAGTGACCTGTGACTGTCCTCCATCTCGGTGTTTGTGACTGTCCTCCCTCTCAGTGCTTCCCCGGCAGTGCTGAGGTAAACAGCTTTGTTCCATCATGCCCTCTCTGGCAGAACCTCCTCTCACGGTAAGCCCAAAGCATTGGAGCTAGCAGATCATGAGTTGAAAACTCTGAACAGGAGCCAAAATTAATTCTTCCTCTTTTAAGGCTTCCCACCCCCTGCCTATTTCATCACAACAATGAAAACTGATGAACACAAGCAAATAGAGAGGGAAGCCTCCAGCACAGTAGTAGTGACTCAGTGTGCTGTGGCTCCGCGTGAGACTGCTATCCAGCATCCAGCTCAGTAAGAAACCAGAGGGTATTTGCCTTGTTTCAAGGAAGTGTCCCTTTTTAACTCCTCCTCAAAAACACACTGCTAAGCTTGCCCCTTCTCTGAGTTTTTTCGATATTAGAAAATATTTACAAGGGGAACTAAATTGGGAATAATAATGCCACATGAGCTACCTTGCCTTTACCGTATGCCTAGAGCCCCTCTTTTGTCAGGTTATGGAAAACAGATTTGAGAAGAAAAGCAGCATTAGTGGGAGAAGCACCTCTTTGGCTCTTAATGAAAACCATCTTTGGTATTTATAATTGTCCCTCAAGCCTCCTAAGCATTTGCACTCCAAGTATCTACTCTGGTGGCCTAACGCTGCTGAATACAGCTTTGAGGGAGGTGTCAACAACACTATCCAGCCTGGCACTTGCCTCTCCTGGCCCCCCACACCTTTCACAGCAGTTCTAGGGACTCAGTGAGAGAGTGACCTTCATATGCTGACTATCTGATGACCTCCACCTGTTCATATTGCCTCTGGGAAAGGAAGAAATCAAGTCATCTTCCCTTCATCCCATACCTCTTACTCTGTACTTCAAAAAGAAGTAACATCCGCTTGACATAGAGATTTCTTGGGTCGAATGAGCATTGCTTAGTGAAGGGCAGAGTGCCTTTCTTTGTAGCTCTCCTTTCTCCTCCTGCTCTTTGTGTTGGAAAAAAAATGGATATTCGGTTCATTGAGTGCACACCAGTTGAGCAGGAGAGGGAAAGAGGTAAGCCAATGAAGATACTGATCACTCCCTCCTCACCTCCCTTTCCCATCCCCCTGTCTCATCCCTAACACTGCAACAGACTGCCTGCTGCAGCCTTCCTTCCCCCACCCCCACCCCCACCCCTCCCACATCTCCTGTGGATCCCACAGATCTTTCCCTCCTGGCTTCCTCCCCCATACTAGTCACCTTATCTCACCCCCTTTAAGGAAATCCCAAAAGACCACAAACAAACAGTAGAAAGAAACAAATAAAACTATTCAAGACCTGAAAAATGCAAACACAATCAACAAAGAAAGCGCAGATTGAGGGAATTCTGGAAATGAAAGTTTAGGAATTTAAACAGGAAGCACAGAGGCAAGTTTCACCAACAGAATACAAGAAATAAAAGAGAGAAGATCATGGTTGAAGATATGATAGAATAAATTGATACATTGACCAAAGAAAATGTTATATCTATCCAAAAAAAAAAATGACAGAAACATCCAGGAAATCTGGGACACTATGGAAAAAACCAAACCTAATAACAATTGTAATAGAGAAAGGAGAAAAATCCCAGCTCAAATGCCTAGAAAATATTTTCAACAAAATCACAGAAGAAAATTTTTCTAACCTATAGAATAAGATGCCTATAAAGATACAAGAAGCTTACAGAATATCAAATAGACTGGATCAGAATAAAAGTTCCCCTTGGAACATAATAATCAAAATACTAAACATACAGAACACAGAATATTAAAGTTTGCCAGGGGAAAAGACAAAATAGCATATAAGGTAGGCATATTAGAATTATACCTGACTTCTCAATGGAGACTCTAGAATCCAGCAGAACCTGGATCGATGTGCTACAGACTTTTAAGAGACCATAGATGCCAGCCCAGGCTACCCTCACCCCACCAGAATCAACTACCATAGATGAGGTAAATAAGATATTTCATGATAAAGTCAAATTTAAACAATATCTCACTTCAAATCCAGTCCTATAGAAGATGCTAGAAGGCAAACTCCAACCTAAAAAGGTTAACTATACACATGAAAACACAGGGAATAAATAATATCAGAAAATAACACACACACATTCACATACATGTGCTACCACCACCAACAACAACAATATCTCACTACAAATCCAGTCCTATAGAAGGCAAACTCCAACCTAAGGAGGTTAACTATACCCGTGAAAACACAGGGAATAAATAATATCAGAAAATAACACACACACATTCACATACATGTGCCACCACCACTAACAATAAAATAGCAGGAATCAGCAATCATTAGTTATTGTTATCTCTCAATATTGATGGTCTCAATTCCCCAATTAAAAAAAATTCAGACTAACGTAATGGATGCCAAAACAGGATCCATCCTGCTGCTGCATCCAGGAAACAGACCTGAACATCAAGGCAGACATTACCTTAGGGTAAAGGGTTGAAAAAAAACATTACAATCAAATGGACCCATTTTAACGTCTAGCAAAACAGAATTCAAACAAAAACTAATTCAAAGAGATAGGGGAGGCCACTACATACTTATCAAAGGAAAAATCCATCAAGATGGCATTTTAATTCTTAACATCTGTGCCCCGAACACGAGAGCACTCAACTGTGTAAAAGAAACACTACTACAGCTTAATCACATATTGACCCTCACACACTAATAATGGGGGACTCCAATACCCAACTCTCACCAATGGACAGGTCATCCAGACAAAAGCTAAACAGAGAAATACTGGAGCTAACTGATGTTATAAAGCAAATGCACCTAACATATCTGCAGAACGTGTCACCCAAACACAAAAGGATATACATTTTTCTCTGCACTTCATGGAACTTTGTCCAAAATTGCCCATATACTCAGAGCCAAAGCGAGTTTTGATAGCTACAAGAAAATTGAAATAACTCCCTGCATCCTGTAAGACCACCATGGATTAAAGTTGGAAATCGGCAACAACAGGAACAACAGAAAGCTTACAAACTCATGGGTACCGAACAACTTCCTACTGAATAAAAAATGGGTAAAGAAAGAAACTAAAGACTTTCTAGGAGTCAATGAAAATGAATACACAGCACAGCCATACTTATGGAACACAGTGAAAGTGGTGCTAAGAGGAAAGCCCATAGCACTAAGTGCCTACAGAAAGAAATTGGAGAGATCTCGTACTAGCAACAGCACACCTGAAATCTCTAGAGCAAAAAGAAATAAGCACACCCAAGAGAAGTAGATTTGCAGGAAATAGTCAAGCTGAGGAAGAAATCAGTAAATTAGAAACCAAGAGAACAATCCAAATAATTAAAAGAAAAAGAGCTGATTCTTTGAGAATATCAACAAGATAGACAAACTCTTCTCCAAACTATCTAAAATGTGGAGAGAATATCCAAATTAACAAAAATCAAAAATGAAAAGGGCACATAACAACAGACACCAAGGAAATCCAGAGAATCATAAGAACATACTTTAAAAAACCTGTACTCCACAAAATTGGAAAATATAAAAGAAATAGATAACTTTCTTGATAGGTATTACTTATCAAAGTTAAATCAAGATCAAATAAACAATTTAAACAGACCGGTATCCCCTAGTGAAATGGAAGTTGTCATTAAAAGTCTCCTAACGAAGAAAAGCCCAGGACAAAAAGGTTTTAGAGCAGAATTCTACCAGACTTCCAAAGAATTAATTCCAACACTCTTCAAATTATTCCACAACATAGAAACAGAAGGAACATTGCCCAGTTCATTCTATGGGGCCATAGTAACCATGATACTCAAAACTCACAAAAGCCCAATAAAGAAAAATAATTACAGACCAAGTTCCCTTACGGACAGAGATATAAAAATACTTGCAAACTGCCAGCCTGGTCTACAAAGTGAGTTCCAGGACAGTCAGGACTGTTACACAGAGAAACCCTGTCTCAAAAAACTAAAAACAAGCAAACAAATTTAATACATTCAAAAAGATCATCCATCATGACCAAGTAGACTTCATCCTAGAGATACAGGGATGGTTCAGTATATGAAAATCAACAAATATAATCTACCACATAAACAAACTGAAAGACAAAAAAACACATGATCTTCTCATTTAGATGAAGAAAAAGCCTTTGACAAGATCCAACACATCTGCATGATTGAACAAAAATGTCCTGGAGAGATTAGGGATACAAGAGACATATCCAAACATGATAAAGGCAATCTACAGCAAACCTATAGACAACATCAAATCAAGTTAAATGGAGAGAAACTCAAAGCAATTCCACTAAAATCAGGGACAAGACAAGGTTGTCCACTCTCTCCAATATGTCTATTCAATATAGTACTTGAAGTCTTTTTTTTTACAGTATAAAACAATTTTATTTGCAGGAATGCAAAATGATTGTTTGCCATGAGCATTTTGAACATATGACATGTCTAATTTTCTTGTTAAATTTGCATTTACTGGGAAACTGGTGTGTATAAAACCTTAATTAGGTATAAGCTCTGATCTTCATCATGGTGCCTATTAGTACTTGAAGTCTTAGCTAGAGCAATAAGACATCTGAAGGAGATACAGATTGGAAAGGAAGAAGTCAAAGTATCATTATTTGCAGATAACATGATAGTATACATAAGTGACCCTAAAAATTCCACCAGGGGACTCTTACAACTGATAAACATTCTCTGCAAAGTAGCTGAATACAAAATTAACTCTCAAAAATCCTATATACAAATGACAACTGGAAGAAATCAGGGAAACAACACTTTTCACAATAGCCTCAAATAATGTAAAATATCTTGGGATAATTCTAACCAATCAAATGAGACTTGTATAATAAAAACTTTAAGTCTTTGAGGAAAGAAATTGGAGGAGATATCAGAAGATGAAAAAAATCTCCCATGTTCATGAAGCAGTAGAATTAACATTTAAAAAATGGCTAGCCTACCAAAAGTGATCTACATATTCAATGCAATCCCCATCAAAATTCCAACACAATTCTTCACAGACCTTGAAAGAATGATTCTCAACTTCACATGAAAAAAAAAAAAAACCACAGAGTAGCTAAAACTATCCTGAGCAATAAAAGAAAGAACTGCTGGAGGTCTCATTCCTGATTTCAAATTGTACTATAAGAGCTATAGTAATAAAAACCACATGGTACTGGCATAAAAACAGACACTTCATCAATGGACCCAAATTGAAGACCCAGACATAAATTCATACACCTATGAACACCTGATTATTTATAAAGTCAGAAATACACACCAGGAAAAAGACAGCATCTTCAACAAATAGTGCTGGTCATACTAGATGTCTACATGGAGAAGACAGATCCATACTTAGCATTTGCACAAAACTCAAGTCCAGTGGCTCAAAGACCTCAACATCACACCAGATATACTGAATCTTCTAGAGAATAAAGTGCCAATACCTTGAATGTATTGGCACAGAAGACTTTCCGAACAGAACACCAATAGAAAGGCACTATGATCAACAATGAATAAATGGTTCCTCATGAAACTGAAAAGCTTCTGTAAGGCAAAGAACACCATCAAAAGGGCAAAGCAGCAGCCTATAGTATGGGAAAAGATTTTTACCAATTCCACATCCAATAAAGGACTAATCTCCAAAATACATAAAGAACTCAAGAAACTAGATATCAAAAGCCCAAATAATCCAATTTTAAAAATAAGGTGCAGGTATAAATGGAGAATTCTCAATAGAGGAAACTCAAATGACTGAGAAACACTTAAAGAAATGTTCAACATCATTAACCATTAGGGAAATACAAATCAAAACTACTTTGAGATTCCATCTTGGACCTGTCAGAATGGCTACGATCAAAAACAAAAGTGATAGCTCATGCTGTTGAGGATGTGTAATGAGGGGAACACTCATACATTGCTGGGGAGAGGGAAAACCTGTACAGTCACTGTGGGAATCATTGTGGCATTTCCTCATAAGACTGGGAGTCGATCACCCGCAAGATCCAGCTATGCCACTGCTGTGGGACAATGGTCTTTTATCATGTCACTTGTATTATTTTTAATAAAACTCTGATTGGCCAGTAGCCAGGCAGGAATTATAGGCAGGGCAATGAGAATAGGAGAACTCTGGGAAGAGGCAAAGTCAGTCTGCAGTCGTCACCCAGAGACAGAGAAAGCCAGACACAGAGCAAGCAAGATGGGACTGCCTTGCCGAAAAGATACCAAGCAATGTGGCTAACACAGAAAAGAATTATAGGCTAATATAAGTTATAAGAGTTAATAAGCCTGAGATAATGGGCCAATCAGTTTATAATTAATGTAGACCTCTGTGTGTTTCTTTGGGACTGAATGACTGCAGGACTGGGTGGGACAGAAACCTCTGTCAACATACCACTCTTGTGGTATATACCTAAAGGACGCTCCAACCTACCACAAGAACTTGCTCAACCATGTTTATTACTGGTTTATTCATAATAGCCAGAAATTTGAAACAAGCTTGATGTCCCTCAACAGAAGAATGGATAAAGAAAATGTGGTACATTTACACAATAGAATATTAGTCAGCTGTTTAAAAGAAATGGCATCATGAAATTTGTAGACAAATGGACAGACCTAGAAAAACATCATTCTGAGTAAGGAAACCCAGGCCCAGAAAGATAAATATGGTATGTACTTGTTTATATGCGAATATTAGCCATTAAGTAAATAATAGCCAAGCTACAATATGTAGACCCATAGAGGTGAGGTATAGAGAAAGGGTCTAGGGTAGACACTTGTATCTCCCTGGGAAGGAAAAATAGAATAGATTTTAGGGGTGGACTGGGGATGGGTGTGGACAGGAATGGGAAGATCAGGTAGGGACAAAGCTGGGGTAGAAGGAGAGACAGCTGGAACTGAGGGGCTGGAACTGAGACAGCTGAAGTTTGAGGGATGATATGGAAAGTGAGTATAGTGAAAATTTTCTAAAATATATGAAGGTGATGCCAATGAGGTCTCCTAATCATAGGGATACAGAGTTTCAACTGGCCATCTCTCGTGACCAAACGAGGCTTCCAGTAGTGGGACTGGGTTGCATTCGGTTGACTTATTGGTCATATGCATACCCCCTAAAGAATCTAGGTTATTGCTAAGACAATGGGTTGCTCTCTGCAAGCTGACAATGTGATCCCATTGCTGAGGGACAACATCCACACAACTCATTGAATATGGAGACGTCTATCTGGTGCTTATGTGGAATCTTCATTCCCACATTCTGGTGTCTTTGGTGTGGGAAGGCACCCTGAAGGCTACCAAAAGATGGATGTAAACACCAACCCAGCCACAGAACCTTTGACAATTTGTCTTACCTGCAAGATATATCAGAACAATAGCGACACAGGATTTGTGGGAGCAGTCAACCGACGTCTGATTTGACTTAAGACCCACTCATGAGACAGAACCCATAAATGATACTTCTTGGGAAACCAAGACCAGAGACTAGAAAGCCCAGAAACATTGGGGTGGGGGGTGAGGGGAATCAAACAATACTGACCTAAGAATAGGAGTGGTTCAAATAAAATGACTCCTAATGATATTCTTCTGTACACATAGATGAGTGCCTTTCCCAGTCATCCCCGGAGAAGCTTCCTCTGGCAGCAGATGGGAACAGATGCAGAGACCCAAAGCCAGACATTGTGTGGAGAGAGAGTCGAAAAGAGATGTCTTCTTTAAATTCCGCTCCTCAGAATTCAGGAAATCCTGCAGAAGATGAGGCAGAGGAAATGGTGGACACCGGGCTAAAGTGGCCCTCTGGCTCCACTAGACAAGGTGCATATGAACTCACAGAGGCTGAAGCAGCAAGCACAAGACCTACACAAGCCTGCACCAGGACCTCTGTATACATCATAGCTATTAGACTAGTATTTTTATGGAACTCCTGAGTGCCAGAACGAGATTCTTGTATCTACTCTTCAGACTCCTTTCCTTCTGTTGAGCTGCCTTGTCCAACCTCGATATGATGTTTTTTCTTTATATAATTGTATTTTATTTTGTCATACTAGACGGTTATCACTTAGAAGTCTGGTCTTTTCTAATGAGAGAAAGGGAGTGGATCTGGAGGAGAGAAAAGGTAGAGGAGGAACTCGGAGGAGTAGAGGAAGGGATATACTGTATGGGAAAATTATTTTCAATAAAAGGAAAGGAAAAAAAGAACTGATATTTAATCACCGTCTCCCACATTTGCTGTAGTAAGCACTTTTCTTTCTGTAGGGTCTCATCCCATTAGGAAAGTCCCCAGTTCCGGCTCATGCTCTAGAGAAAGCAGAGGGACAGGAAATCCTCTGGGCGAGCCATGTGCTCCCAGGATGCCTAACAAAGGCTCAGCCTTTCAAACACAAGCTCATTGAGCACTGCTGGCCTTGGCTATCGATTCCTGGTTATATATTGTCCCTAGGAATGTCATGAGGAAGGGAAAAGGCAGTGTACTCTGCATGGGGCAGGCCTTGGGCATTTCCTGAGGCTTGATGAAGGTCTTTTCCCACCTGACACAGACCACTTTAAATATTTCAAGCACAGAGAAAAATTCTAGGAATAAAGAACACCTATAAGTCCTCTTCCTCCATTTTAATTGCTGTGAATCATTTCAAAGTAAGTCGTGCATACCATGAACTTTATCATCAATGATTCAGAATTTCTAAGAATAAAAACATTGGTTTTTCAAGACAGGGTTTCTCTTTGGCTTTGAAGCCTGTCCTGGAACTAAAAACAAAAAAACAAAAAACAAAACAAAACAAAAAAAGGGGAAAAAGAATAAAAACATTGTCCTCTTCTTATATAAGCTGATTATTATTATTATGTTATTATTCCTAAAAATGTAATAATTACAGAACTTCAGGTTTGCCTAATTTTTGTGAGAATGTCATTTATAGCTGTTTTTATTATGATAAAATATAAACAACACAAAACTGACCATTTTAGCCTTTTTAAAGCATAAAGTTCAAGTTCAATGGCATTAGGTCCATTCCCATTGCTAAAGTTCGTCTCCATAACTTTCCATCTTCTTCAATGGCAACATTAAAAAATAACTCTGTATTTTACTTCCCTGTAGGCCCTGGCAACCATCTCTATACATTTAGCAGCACCAGGTCCTCACAGAAGTAGAGTCCCACTGCTTGGCCCCTTCCTTGTGATGATAATATTTCCCTTAGTGTGCTATCTCCATGGTTTGTCTGAATTGGTAGCATGTTTCAGAACTTCCCTCCTATTCAAGACTAAATGATTCTACGCAGAAATCATGTTTTACTACTCCAGTCACCCATTGATGCTATCTGAGCTTTCCCCGTCATTCAGCTAAAGTTGCTATGAGCATGTGTATACCAAGAGTATTTGAGTTCCTTGCCTGAAATTCTATATTCAGAGTAGATGGTTTCTTTATAGAAAAGCTCATTATGTCTTTCTTTTATTTCAATTTTTCTTTTCTGCTTTCACAGTTTTGCTCTTCATTTTTCATTTTAAATTATTATTAGCTCTGAGTTAGCTTATGAAATAAAGGGTTTTGTTTGACATTTTCATACACCTGTATCATTGTGCCACCTTCTGATGTGCCTGTCCTTCACTGCCTTTTTCCATCGCTTTTTCTCATCCCTGTAGCTGGACACACACACACACACACACACACTCATGCACACACACCCATGCGCGCACACACACACACGCACACACACACACACACACACACACACACAAAGGCCAGCCTGTATATATAGTGAGACTTGTCTCAAAAAAAAAAAACCCAAAGCAATAATAACAGTAGTAATAAAACTGAAAGGTGTACTTATGGCAAAGTATAATCTCTCAGATTATTTATAAATCGCAAAGAGAAGATGTACTTTGTAGCTTAGATACTTAGCAACCCACCTGTTTAACTAGGTAACCCAGCACAGCCCCCAAGAGCTTCAGAAAGTTTGATACTGTACACTCTGTGCTTGATACCTTTGGAAGCACACAACAGGATCCATGATGTGGTCTGAACAGAAGAATTTCACCTGAATCTAATGAAGTGTCTAGTCCTGAAATGAGATAATATAATGTGAGCCATATAATTTAGCATTTGATAGGAGCCTATACCAAAGTATAGGCTGCCATATCTTTTTTAAATGGGTAAATTGTACTACATCAAAATGGAAAACTTGCGAGCATCAAAGAACACAATACAGAGAAAAAGGCAAACTGTATACACTGGGAGGAAATATTTACAAGTCATATATCTGATGAGGATACATGAAGAAGTCTGACAATTCAATGATAGCATCAAAATTATGTTAAATTGTGGGCAGAGGACTTGAATGAACATTTCCCCTAAAGAAAATATGCAAATATCAAAGAGATCATATTCATTGGGATGGACCTTATCAATAAAAAGGAAAATGATAGAAAATAATGCATGTTGGTGAGGGTGTAGAGTGGCTAGGGCCTCTGTGCCTTGCTGTGGAGATGGTAAAATGGCTCAGCTGTTGTAGAAAACAGTTCAACTGCTCCTCAAATAATTAAACCTAGAATTACTGCATCGCCCAACCGTCTGCTTCTGGGTAGAAACCCAACAGAATTTAAATCAGGAAACCCAAATGCTGTTTGTATACACATATGTATGACAACATTATTCGCAATAGCTGAAAGGAGACTGCCCAAATATATGACCATGGGACATCTTCCCCCTCAACAGCTGTATGTGGTTAGGAGCAATCGCTTGGACCAGTCATTCTCACTGTAACTATGTGCACCCTGGCTTCATTTCCTGTGGTTACTCACAAGAGCCAAGAATTACATTTTTAAGTTTCTTTTTTTTCTTTTCTTGTCCCCCCTCTCTTCCTTTTCCTTCCCTTCCTTTCCTCTTCTTTTTCCTCTTTCTCTTCCCTCTCCTCTCTTCTCCCTTCTTCCTCCGTCTCCCCTCTCTCTTCTCTTTTAGCCTCAATCCTGCTTCAGTCTCTGCAGCAACGGGATTCGAGGTGTGTCCCATCACACCCAACTGCTTCTGTATTTCTGATCATTCTTACAGACAGTCTCTCGCGCACTAAAGGAAGTGCCTTGTTTTTAACCTCTTCTTTTTTTCAGTGATTACACTGACATCTATGCCCAGACTGGCGGTTCTTGGGGCAACAAGCTCCTGCAATAAAAGTGTAGCTTTGTGTGCCGCCCAGGATCTCCTGGGTGGTGCCACGCTGAGACTATGAGGTGTAGGACATGCCACCCCTGAATGCCAGACTCTGCTCACATTCTTTCCTTTACCGCACAACAGCTATCAAATCCTAGCCTGAAGTTTCTGCTTGATTCCCCAGAACGTGGTTCATTGAAAGCATCCAGGATAGATACATGCCACCCTCCCGATCCTCCTTTTCTCACAGGTACTTCACCAAGAATGCTTCCCCCTTCTCATTACGTAAATCAACTCCTGGATTCCTGCCCTTTCCCCTCAGAGGTGACATAGTAGAGGACAGTTTTGCCTTCCCTTTAGGCTCTGAATGGACAGTCACAGTCCACTGTGCTGGTTATGTTTTTTGTTTTGTCACTTGATACAAGCTAGAGTCATATGAGAAGGAATCTCAATCGATAAAATGCTTCCATGATTAATAACTGATTTCTTGATTAATAATTGACATGGAAGGGCCCGGCCCATTGTGGGTCGTGCTACCCCAAGGACGGTGGTCCTTGGGTGCTTGAGCAAGTCAGGAGGAGAAAGCCAGTAAGCAGCCGTCCTCTGTGGTCTCTGCTTCAAGTTCCTTCTCCAGGTCCCTGCCCTGAGTTCCTGCCTTTACTTCCCTCAATATACTGTGATCTGGACCCATAAGCCAAATAAATCCTCTCCTCCCCAAGTTGCTTTTGATCATGGTGTTTATCATACCAAAAGAAAGGAAGCAAATGCTTCTGTATTATAATTCCTAAGTAGGAGATAATTTTTCATTTTCTTCCATATGTTTGCGTTAGTTCATTTTCCATGGCTATAAGAGAGTATCACGTGCTGGGTAGTTCAGAAGTTTTATGAGCATACTGCTGAGAAGGCTGGGGAGTCGAAGAGCATGTTACTGGCGTGATGTAAGGGCCTTCCTGCTCCATGACGACTTAGCAGAGAGCACCACGTGATACGGCAGAGCAAACACGCCCACTCACGTCTCACCTGTCCTTTTTATTTATTTTTTATTTTTTTAGTTTATTTTTTATTATTTTGCAACTTTCATTGTCAGTTATTATAATGAGTATTCTAGGAAATATAAAAATAAATAAAATATAGTATACATACCATCTATTTACTTCTTTTTTTTTATTATTATTATTATTACAAATTTTCACCTCCTCCCATTTCCCTTCCCCTCCCCCCGTTTTCCCTCCCCTTCCCTCTCCAGTCCAAAGAGCAGTCAGGGTTCCCTGTCCTGTGGGAAGTCCAAGGACCTCTCCCCTCCATCCAGGTCTAGGAAGATGAGCATCCAAACAGACTAGGCTCCTAGAAGGCCAGTCCATGCAGTAGAATCAAAACCCAGTGCCTTTATCATTGGCTTCTCAGTCCGCCCTCAACTGTCAGCCACATTCAGAGAGTCCAGTTTGATCACATGCTTCATCAGTCCAAGTCCAGCTGGCCTTGGTGAGTTCCCATTAGATCAGCTCCACCATCACAGTGGGTGGGAACACCCCTCTCGGTCCTGACTTCCTTGCTCATGTTTCACCTGTCCTTTTTAAAAGACCACTAATATCAATACAGGCTTCTCACCATTATGATTTCATCGAATCCTAGTGGCCTCCCCAAACTCCACCTCCAAATATCCTTATTTGGGGATTAGTTATCTAGCACGTGAACCTTCAGGGCACTTTCAAACCATAGCAATGTCTGTGAAGTTGTAGGCCAGATGGATGATGATGTAAAGGTTCCAGGTCTTGAAGCTTGTTCTTAGTGTGGGTAAAAATAGATGCTAATGACCTATCTAGAAAGGCTCTATGGACCCAAAGATCCCAGAGGCCAAAAATAAAGAATATACATAAAGGTCTTTGTTTGTTTGCCTGTTGCTATGATAAAAACACCCTGATAAAAGCAGCTTAATAAACGGGGTGGGGTTAGCTCATAGTTCAGGGTATCGCTCATCATAGTGGAGAAGTCAAGGCACCAGGAACTTGAAGCAGCTGGGCACATCACATCCATAGTAAGTAAACAGCAATGAATGCATGCTTCTGGTCAGCTCCCCTTCTCTGTTTGCAGTCTGGATCTCAGCCAAAGAATGGTGCTGCCCACTGTGGGCTCGCCTACCTCCTCAATTAGTGCAACCAAGACAATCCCCACAGACTTGATTAGAGGCTCATCTCCCAGTTGATCCTAGAAGCAAGTTCACTTGACAATTAACACCAATTTATAGTTCCACCCCTTGTCAACTTAACTCCCAAACCAAACACTTTAAATCACAACCTCCCACTCCTTGTGTCTGTCGGCTCAGAAACAGGCTATAATGTAGAATGCATCCAGACTAGCATAAGAAGCTCCATAGTCATTAACCATTCTGACCCCTTAAAATCCCAAAGTCTCTCAACTGCTAGCGTCTATAAAGACAAGTTACATATTTCCAGCATATAACAGGATGGACATTTCTATTCCAGAAAGGAAGAATGGGGGCATAGCAAGACACGACTGGACTAAAATCCAGCAGGGCAAACACTAAATCCTATCACTTCGTATTTGACATCTGGAGCTTATGACAAAGTTGGTTAGACTTCAAAGGACTGGGGTAGCCTTGCCTCTCTATCTCTGTAACCTGTAGCACACACAACCTCTCTCTCCTGCGGCTGTGTACATGGCTCTTGGCAGACATCCCACAGTCTTGGAATCCCCAGTATTGGGAGGTCTCCGTTGTAACTTACGCTTCACCTTTAACAGTTCAGAAATGGCCTCTCGGGGCTTCCTTAAAGGGAATCTGACCCTGCGACACATCACTCAGCCTCAGCCATTCTCCAAAACTGTGGATTGAGACTCCTTGATCTTTCGCCTCTCCTGCGTCTAAAACCAGCTCCGTGTGGATAACCTGGCCAAATTCTACTTCCGGGTCTGTATGCACCCTCCAATGGCTGTGAGTTTGCCTTCAGGAGGTCTTTCCTATTGTCTTAGTGGAACACAGAAAGCTTCTTTTCGGTGGTGCTGACCTCTTTAATAATTACAGTTGCTTTCCCAGGCCCCGCCTGAATGATCTCCTGTCTTGAAATCGCCTCTGCCTAATAAATTACTACGTTATCTTTAAGTTCAGGTTCACTCGAGTCATCAGGACACTGAGAGAATAATGCAAGATTCTTAGGCAACACAGCCCACAAATGGTCCCTATCCTGGCTCCTGATACAGTCCTTGTTCCCCTCTGACACCTCATGGCCTGAGAGCCTGCTGTTCACATTTCTCTGTATGCCTGTCTTCCAAGCTCCCACTAAAATGGCCCATTAATCTCTGCTTACAGCATTCAAGAATTTTTCTAGCCCAAAGTTCCAAACTGTTCTACATTCATCCTAAAAAACGGTTCCAAATTGCTAAGCACCACATGGTCAAGCTTATCGCAGCAATGACTCAGCCTCTCGGTACCAATTTTCTGTCTCAGTTTCTTTCCCAGTTGCTGTGATAAAAAATAGCCCGAGAAAAAGCAATGTTATGAAGGAAGGGTTTATTTCAGCTCATGGTTCGAGAAAAAATACATTGTGGCAGAGGGAAGGCAGCGGGACTGAAAGCAGCTGGTCACATTGCACCTGCCACCATAATCAGAGAGCAGTAGATGATGCTGCTCAGCTCCCTGCTCGGCATCTCAGCCAGGGATGCCACTCAAAGCTGGTGGGCCTTCCCACCTCGCTTAATGCCATCAAGACACCCGCCAGGCATACCCAAAGGCTCACCTCTCAGGTGTGTTTCTTTTTTTATTGTTTTTATTGAGCTATATTTTTTTCTACCCTCCCTCCCTCCCCTCCTCTTCTGCCCTCTCTCATGATCCCCACACTCCCCATTTACTCTGGAGACCTTGTCTTTTTCTGATTTCACATGTGTTTCTATCAAGGTAACAATTACACTAACCATCATGAGTGATGTAAATCTATGACCATACTATGTCTAGAAGAAATTAGAGGAGAAATTGGCGGGAGAGTAAATGAAGCATTTTCACTAGAAGAAAGTGTAGATGATGAAATTAAAAATTGGCAAATTGGATTTAATAAAAAAACGTTTTTAAGTGTTCTTTGAAAGAGACTGTTTTAAAGTTAGCATGAAACTATAGAGTGGGACACAATGCAATACACATATTTGGCAAAGCGCTTGTGTACAGATATATAAAGAAGTCTTATCACTTAATATATTAAACAGTGTGTTAAACAGTATAGTTTTTAAAACAAACAAAAGAGGCCAGCAAGATGGCTCAGCAGGCAAAGGTCTCAAAGGCTAAAAACCTGTTCAATTCCCGGGCCCCATGTAGTGGGAGGAGAGAATGAACCAATTATGTTGGGTACTTGGCCTATGACATGTACGTGTGTGTCAAGGCACTTGCTTGAACAAGAGCACACACATAAAACAAATAAAAGTGTAAGAAAAGCTTTGAGAGTAAAATAAAATGAGCAAATATTTGAAGAGCCCCTTTACCAAAGAGGACATATGAATGGCCTTTAAAGACATTACAAGCAACCAACATAATTAGTTACGAATGAGTATTAGTCATTATGCAAATTTAAACCACAATAAAATACATCATAGCATAGCCATTAGCATTTTAAGAAATTAAAAGCACTGACCACAGCAAGTTAACACTGGAATCAACTGGGCTCTTCTAGAGTGCCTTAGGGTATGGAAAATGGAATAGCTACTTTGAAAATGAAATGAAGTGGCTTCTTAAAATGTTTAAATATACGACTGTTATATGAATGAGCCCGCCATTGAACTTCAAAGCATTTATCCTTAAGAATTAAAGCACATGTCTACACAAAAGCTTGTATATAAATATTTGTAGCAGCTCCAGTGATAACAGTCCCAAACTAGAAACAACTCAAGTCCTTCAACAAGTGAAAAGATAAAAATGCTGTGTAATGGAGTGCTGGTTATCAATAAAGGAAATAAATTATAATATGCCAATAAAATAAATGAATCTCAGCATAATTATGCTTTGCAAAAAAATACATGCATGGTTAAATGCACACAATATAATTGTATTTATTTCAATCTGGAAAATTCCCACTTCCCTGAATTGACAGAAAGCAGAGGAACAGCTTATGACTCTAGAGACAGAGAAGATGCATATGTGTCAGGGACATTGAGAGATCATGGACTTGTACACCATGCGATTTCCTGAGGGAATGGATATTTCAAAACTCATCAAATTGCACAATTTTGCAAAATGTCAAGGAGGGAGTTAAAGAATACAGATATTTGGAAGCTGAAATTCAAGAGTACCCTCACATCCCAGGGAAGTTCAGTGAAGACCTTCCCCCCTCCCTACAAGCATAAAGGGGGAAGAATAGGAACAAACTACAAATGAGTACCAGGTAGCCATGGTGAAAAGAAAAGTCATCTCCTTATGCATAGAGACCGCCCAGGAGTGAATCTTCTGAGTTTCTGGGATCTCTGAATGCATCTTCCCTCCCTTGAAGGCTTTCTCCTTTTCAGCTACACCCAACATTTGTAATACTCTCTTACTCCAAGGGTTGTTTTCTAATTATTTCTGTACCATCCACATTCACAACATGACTTCCACTCAGTCATCCACATTCCCTTCCCTAGCTAGCTATATAACTGTATTGCTTTGGGGTCAGATATGACCAAATATTGGCAAGGAAGTGAGGAGAGAAGACCCTCATTCTCTGATGAAACAGCTGTTCTGAAAAACCATTAACCCGGCAAGCCCACCCTACATTTCTGTACCTAGGGAAATTCTTCACAGGGAACTAAGGAGCTTCATTGCCACCCCACTGGGAAGAATCTGAACTTCCATCTCTAGCAATGTAAATGTGGGGCATATAAACAAGAAAAGGAACAAGATTTTCATGCAGATTCCTGAAAATCTCTAAAATGGACCTGCAGAGGAAAGAGAGGTCAGGGGAGGGGGGGTTCCACAACACAATTCCGTCCACCAGAACCACACATATATCAGCAGGATACATTTTTACTAGGGTCCTCTCACTTCTAAAGAACTGTCAGGAGCATTGGGAAAACTCCATTAAATACCTTAGAGCATAAGCTTTGGGGAGGAAGCAGGAAGATTTAGAATGATAAAAGTGAAAAATGATAACTTTTAAAATATTTCAAACACAGAGAAGGTCCTCCCATAGATAGATGATACAAAATGGGAAACAAGATTGCTTTAAGCATGTGTACCTGAGTTCCAAAAACTACAAAAGAAGGAAGAAAGGAAAGAAGAAAGAAAGAAATCCAGAATAACTTCCATATTTTGAATTCAGCTGACTAGCAACCTCAACTCCCCTTTGCTATGTCAGGAAACACATTCATAGTTTCTGGAAGTCAATAACATGGATTGTTAATGTTATTGTTCTACTTACTGCAGCAAAGCACATGGCCATAGAAAAGACACACAGAGTCTCATTTTTAAAAACTGTTTATCAGTTATTCAGCCACATAGTAAGATGTGGATTTATAATATTTGTTATAATATTAAACAAAGCCACACAATCTCAGAAAGAAAAAAGAAACATGTTCTTTCTCATCTGCAGATTCTAGTCAATAATATATGTATCTGCGTAAACAAATGTGTATGTGGTCCAGTGTAGCATGAAGAGACCAGGAAAGGCTAATATAAGGGGATGAGGAAGGACTGGGGTAAGTAATGGACAAGCGTTGTGTAAGAGGATCTGGAGTGAAGGGTTTCTCTCGTTCTAATTCTGTCATGGGGTTTTTGGTTTTGGTGGTGGATAAGTGCATAAAATATAGTTGATATTTAAAGTGTAAAATTCAATGTGACGCTCCACAGCTTGTGTTCTGAATGCCTCTCCCAACTGTATAGCATTCATTAAGTTGTATACTCTTTGGGTCTGGTTAATTTTGATGTGTGATGTCTTTATTTATTTTCATTTTTATAATAAATCCCGGGAAAAATTTAAAACCATATGTGTCTCCTTGTGTGCTAGGTCTATGTGGTGAGTATCAAAGTTCTGGTAGGGGTGTCAGAAACTGGAGTTTGTGATCGCCCTTGGATTTTAACTAAAATTCTCATTCTACATGGGAATGTGCTAAATGGAAAATAGCTGCATCAAGTTCTTCATAACACGATGTAAATGGCTGGCCTCTGATACCACTCAGGCGAGAAGCTGTGCTGGCTTGTCTTTATGTCGACTTGACACATAAGAGAGGAGGGAACCTTATTTGAGAAAATGCATCCTTAAGATCCAGTTGTAGGACATTTTCTTAATTAGTAGTTGATGTTGGAGGCAGTCCATTATGGGTAGTGCCCAGCCAGCATGGTGGTCCTGGGTTCTATAAAAAAGCAGGCTGAATGAACCCTGAAAAGCAAGTCAGTAAGCCGCGCCGCTCCATGGCCTCTGCATCAGCTCCTGCCTCCATGTTCCTACTTGCTGGTCTTCCTTCAATGAAGGACTATCATGTGGAAGTATAATTCAAATAACCCCTCTCCTTTCCTCCCCAACTTGCTTTTGGTCATGGTGTTTCCTTACAGCAATAGTCACCCTAAGTAGGACAGAAACTAACACAGGAGTAGGGTGCCGCTGTGACAGACCTGGCCATGTTGTCACTTTGGAGCTCTGGGCTGAAAGCCATTGAGTGTTGAGGACTCCGTGAGTTCTGTGGTACTGAGTTGTTATGCTGGACACAAGGCACATTCCAGTTATCTGAGCACGGGGCCGCTGAGGGAAGAGGATTGTCATGAGTCTGAAGGCCAGTTTGGGCTACATGAGCAACTCCAGGCCAGCCTGAATGTATTAGTTGCATTTTGGTGGGTGCTATAAAACGCCACGGCTAGTACATCTTATGGAAGGCAGATTTTATTTGGGCTTACGGTTTCAGAACGATAAGAGTCCATCTTGATGCAGAGGCATGACAGCATGTGGCAGGCACAGTGACAGAAACAGAAACAGAAAGCAAGGCTGGAAGTGGCTCAAGGATTCAGATTATGAAAGTCACCCCTAGTGACCCATACTTCCTCCAGTAAGACCACACCCCCTAATTTGCCCAAACATCACCATCAACTGGAATCCAAATGTTCAAACGTCTGAGACATTGAAACATTCAAACCAAGCCCACTTATTTAAAAAAAAAAAAAAAGAAAGAAAGAAAAAAGCTTTTGGTGTTTTAGGACAAAACCAAACTGCTCCTAAAGTTCTACCTATCCTATATCTTTATAAAATGACTAGCTATGTCACATGTCCTAAGCAGAGTGCTATGTTAGCATTCCTCTGGAGCATCTACTTGATGTCATGGGCAGGCCTCCTCGGCATCTCTCTGGGTAGGAAGCAATCGTCTAACATGTTGTAGTTCATGCACTCGGTCTCCTCAGGCTCAAACTCAGCATCCGTGCAGTAGAGAGAGGAGTAGGAGGACGGCCTTAAGGGAAGCAGAGATGCTCTGGCTACAAAGAACTTAAAGCTATCTATGGCCAGCTGTTAAGCAGGCTGATCTCCATGAGAGCTGTGTGCTGCTTATAGATTGGATTAGGAGTCACATGGTTCTCACCCACCTTGAGTGAGTATTTCCCCAGTTATAGAGGTATATTATATAGCAGGCAGCTCCTCCACACTGCATGGATAAAAATCTATATAAAGGAGAAGTATATTGATCAATATCGGTCAGAAGGGCTGAAAGGGTGACTCCCTGGTAGAGCCCTGGGTTCAGCCCTTAGCCCTACAAAAAGAAAGCCAGCAAACAAGCCAGACACTTGTGACAGAGTCTCTACCCAAACCTAGTGTATAGACCAGAGCCAGCTGACATATTCAAGATCAAGTCTGGTTAATGGTCATACTAGACTTGAATGCTCTTCCGCTTCCAAGAGCATCTCCTACCACAGCCCTCCTCAGCCACAACTGAACCATCCTTCCCCACGCCTGTTGGAAGGCCGTCTTCTTAGAAATTCAACAATACCTTCGACTACACTCATCTTGAGTGGGATGCCAAGGACTGCTTTGGGGAAATGGGAAAATGGGAAAATGGAACAATCTGATTAACTGGGTCTTCTATCTCATAGGCCTGTCAATCTTCCAGCTTGGGTGTGGGGAGAGAGAGGAGAATGTACGTGCATGTATGCATGCGCAGGTGTACTTGTGCATGTATGTAGAGGCAGGAGGACAATCTCAGGTGTTCTTCAGGTACTATTCAGCACCCCCTAAAAGGACAGTTCCAATTCCCTCTGATTTAAAGCTCACCAAGTAGACTAGGATGGCTGGCCAGCAAGTCCCAGGGACCCACCTGTCTCCACCTCTCCGGTGGTGGGATTACAAGGGAACTCCATCATCCCTGCCTTTTTTGTATGGGTTCTGGGCTTTGAACTCAAGTCTTCATGCTTACAAAGCAAGCACTTGACTGACGGATCCATCTCCCCAAGCCTGGATCTGAGTTTTTACCGCTTTTCCTGGCCAGTCTTGCTTCCTGGCCACAGTTATCACTATCATTCTATTTCCAGTTTAGCTTCTTCCTTCCTGCTGGGGAAATCCTCGCCCTTTGTCCTAGTGTTTCCCCTCCATCTCCTCTCATCTGCCTAGGGGTCCATCTGACCCCCCCTTCACATCTCTCTCAGTTCTTCCCCCCTTTCCTTTTCTCCACTCTTTTCACCTCCTCCCTCCCTTCAGCTTCTCTTGGAGCAGTGCTTCCGAATTCTTATCTCCACCAAAACTGGGTGGCTTTTCACTCTCTCCTGAAGGGGAGTTTGGCTGGGGTGGGGGAGCCGTGAGAGCCCCAAATGCCATCTTTCATCTTCTTTCCTATTTTCAGCACATTTTCTATTTATAATTCTGCCTCCCTCGTAGCAGATTGACACAACACTCTGTGTGGTTCCCAGAATAAATGCAATTCAAGAATGAGAGGCGAGTCCAGCTCTCGGGGCTCTCTGCAGCCAGGTGTTTGTTAGAATTCTTTCTGCCAGGCTTCAGTGAGCATCGCTGTGGTCGTCATGCCTACCTCCCGGGGTCCTGGAAACTCCTTCGTGCAAGGGTTTTTTTTCCTGGCAGATTTCCTTTCCTATTCCTGTCTGGACCAAGATTAAATTAAAAAATGGTTTTTATTCCTCAAGCATAGCTTGACTGCTCCATTCAAGGGTGTTATTTTGCCCTTATGTGTGTGGTATGCATGTATGTTTATACACGTGTGCATGCTTGTGAGCGCACAGGCGGGTGTGGGCCATTCACACGTGTGTGTGTGTGTGTGTGTGTGTGTGTGTGTGTGTATCCATGGAGGCCAGAGACTGATGTTTGGTACCTTTCATAGCAAAGCAGAGTCTCTTACCTGAACTGGGGATTCAACAATTCGGCCAGTCTAAGTGGCCACCTTGCTCTGGGGGGTGGGGAGGGGGGACGGTCTCCACCTCCAGCACTGGTGGTATTACAGCAGTATTTACAGGGGTGTTGGCATCTAAATTCCTGTCCTCACGCTTGCACACTTAAACTCACTGATTCGTTTCCCCAGCCCACATAAAAGGTTCACACCAAATATTTGTTGGGAGCCAGGATAATTGCTTAGTCGGTGAAGTGCTAACCTTGTGAGGAAGAGAGCCTCAATTCCATCTCCCAGAGCCGACATTTTCAAAAGAAGGACGAAAACCAGTGAGGTGTGGTGGTGTGTGTTTGTAATCCCAACACTGGAAAAGTAAAGTCAGGTTGATCCATGGGGCTTGGTGGCCAGCTAACCTCCTCCATTCAGTAAGTTCTAGGCCAGTTAGAGACCCTGTTTCAGAAAACCAGGACTGATGAACCCAAGAAGCAACACCTAATGTCTTCTGACCTGCATGTATATCCCACACACCTGTGCCTGTACAACACCTATTGTCCTCTGACCTGCATGTATACCCCACACACCTGTGCCTGTACAACACCTAATGTCTTCTGACCTGCATGTATACCCCACACACCTGTACCTGTACAACACCTAATGTCTTCTGACCTGCATGTATACCCCACACACCTGTACCTGTACAACACCTAATGTCTTCTGACCTGCATGTATACCCCACACATGTGCCTGTACAACACCTAATGTCCTCTGACATTCATGTATACCCCAAACACACATGTGCCTGTACAACTAGCACAGACATGCATAAAGTTAATATTTGTTGAATGAACCGGTGAATACTCAATACTGGTATATTAAACATTAAGCCATGAACAGAGTAAGTGTGCACTATTGGGAATTGCAACTAATCCACAAAGTGAACTGTGTGTGCAAAGTCACATTTTTAAATTAAGAACCACGTTCGCATGACACCCAAAATTTCTTATGTTTTTCTCATCAAATAATTTTATAATCTAAAGGAAGAAACAATGGTGCAGAGTGCCTTCTACTTTAAAAGAAAATGTGCTTTACCTGAATGGTTCTATTCATTCCACAACCTCTGCCGTGAGTATTAGCGTGCCCGCTTCAGATGCATAAAACTGGGGCTTGCACAGGTGAACAACTTCTCTTTATAATATGAGCAATAAGGGGTAAAAATGGATCCAGCTGAACTTGTCTACTGTCAACGCTCATTTCAAAAGCCTGAAGGGGGCTTGAAGCTGTGAGCAGGGTCAAAGGCAGCACGTGACATTAATATCTGTTGTGTCCTTGACTGGTTTCTTGTCCGTGTGGCACAAAGAGGGTGATCAAACAATTATTTGTTGAATTGAACTACTATGTAAACTATCTTTTTACTAGGTGTTATGAATATAAAATGTCCCCTATGGGTACAAGTAGTGGCATTTCATTTTTATTTTAATAAACAAAGCTTGCCTGAAGATCAGAAAAGTAAAACAGCCACACTGGCCAGTCTTACAGACCAGGCAGCAATGATACACACCTTTAATCCCAGTAGCCACACTAGCTTGCCATAGAAACCAAGCAGTAGTGGTGCATGCTCTTAATCCCAGAACTAGAGAGGAATATAAAAAGAGAGGAGACAGCTCTGAGATGCAGTCTCCTTCTGAAGTTTCCTGGAGGCAGGATCACCGTTTTCAGAGTGAAATGAAGGTGAGAGCCAGTGCCTGGCTGTTTTGCTTTTCTGGTCTTTAGGTTGAACCCCAATATCTGTCTCTGTGTTATTAACCGTACTTCAGGTATTTGTGTTAAATGTTTGGTCCCAGCACTGTTACAGAAGGTTCTAGAAACTGTGGATGGTAGGGCTTGGTTGGTGGAAATAAAAGGAGCTATGTCTTCAAAATACACAATCCTGTCTGGTCCTCTATTTCTTTTTGCTTCTTATCCATCATGAAGTCACACACACACACATGCACACACACACACACACACACACACTCCCTGCTGTGATGTTCAGTCTTGCCAGATCCACGTTACCATGGCTCAGCTTACTCTTGAAACCATGAACTAAGATAAACAATCCCCCCTAAGTTCTTCTGGCAGGCATTTTGTCACAGACATGCAAAGCCTAACACACCTGGTACTATTCTAACATTCAAGGCCTGAAGTCAACACTTTAGGGGAAAAAAACAGTGTCAACCTGGGTTTCTGTAATATGATATATGTAGAAGGAGCTGCGGGCCGCTTCCCGCCTCCCAGCTCCAGGCCACCTGGCTAGCTTATGCCCTGAAATAACAACACACAAATTGTATTCTTTTAAACACTGCCTGGCCCATTAGCTCTAGCCTCTTCTTGGCTAACTCTCACATCTTGATTAACCCATTTTTAATAATCTGTGTAGCGTGGTGTCTTACCGGGAAAGATTCAGCATGTCTGACCTGGTGGCTGGCTCCATGGCGTCTGACCTACTATGCTTTCTTACTCCCAGCATTCTGTTCTGTCTACTCCACCTATCTAAATCCTGCCCTATCAAACAGCCAAGGCAGTTTCTTTATCAATGAGAGTAACACATAGACAGATCATCATTTCCTCCATCAGATATGTTTGTCATTATGCCAACAATTATAAAATACAGGTTTTTATATTTTTAATGGAGGAAAGGCTCAAATTTGCAAAAGTAGTGAGGGCCCACATAAAAACATAATATGCTTCTATATTGCGGGAGATCCTCCTGCTCCTCCAACCTATAGCTGCTGAGATACCAGCCCATTGGGGCGTGGTCTCTCTCCCTTTAAAAAAGCGGCCACTTCCCTCTTCTCTCTCTCTTCACTTCCTGCTCCGCTGGTGACTAGACTCCTTTTCTGGTTGCGTAGAGGGCTGTTGCCTGGGACAGTGATCTGTAAGTTTTTTCCCCTTTAAATAAATACCACCCTATTAATCATAATCCCAAACTGATGTGGCATTGTTTGTGACTTACGCCTTCAGTTCTGGTCACTTAACCTGCATCAGTTTCATAGAGTCGTCGTTTCCAAGCCTTTCCATGAAATCATTGAGATGGATTACGAACCACAATGTCTGTATTCGCTTTCTGTTGCTGAGTAAACAGCAAGATATTAGGATCTGAACTCGCTACAGAAAAGCAAGGCACCGGGTTTGTCTGAGGAAGGCTATCTGGTAGGAACACAGGAGCCAATGCCCCTGATCTTCAAGAAAAGATGTGACACAATACACAAGCCACAAAGGAGAACTAAGGGAAGCACCAGAGTCTGTGGACCAGGCCCCTGAGGAAGACAGAACGTTTTGTGCGCAGAGCCTGATGTTTTGAGATGAGCCAGACTCGGGGGGCTGCAGAGGCAGGCATCAGGAACATCTCGTCTGCATTTGGAGCAACAACGAGGAGAGAATGTTTGCAGAAACTGCCTGTTCAGTAGCATCCTCTCCATGGCAATGTGAGTTGTTCCTTTGATTGCTCTCTGATGCGTAGCTTTAATTGTATCTTTGCTTTTATGTGGAGAATAGAGTCGTGTTCCCAAGAGGATGGCTGGGAAAACCCACTGCCAGTGTAGAATACAAATCGAGGCCTGCAGAAACCACCGAGAAGGCACAGGAAGAGATGAGCAAAGACACAATCTCCAAAGATCTGGAGTTCAGACATGGAGCGGTCTCTGTCCCTCTTATTCGATAGAGGATAAACAGGAATGACATGGTTACTAAAGGGATGAGGACATTGCTTTGGGTGGAGAGTTTGTATGTTGGTCCCCAAAATGCTCTCCTTCCCCGACTCCGGAGCTTCTCCAGTTCCAAGGCATCTAATGCTACTGTTGACATTAGAACCTGATTCTTTTATCCAAATTAATGGAGAGTTCTGCACGAGTAAGACCATGCTGTATTGCATTTTGTAAGCTGCCCTTTTAGGTGACTGTTTCAGCTTCTAAGCCTTTGAGGGGGAGGCATTGCAGTAGAATCTAGGCATTTTCCAGTCGATGAAGCATCAGACAAGAGCTCCAGCAATTGGCACTTGGGCTGGCTCCCAGGAGTGGGGATTGTCCCATCCTGTCTGTCTGGGCTATCCTTCACCTGTGAAGCAGAAGACAGCAGCTGGTTCTGGGAGTGGGGAGGTGAGGATTTTCTTAAATCTCTTAACTTTTTGTGTAAACTGCACAACAAACCAGTATCACGTTCATCTTCATAGAAACGATTTTAAATGTTTCTTTCTGCTACTGCATCTCAGTCGGTTGCAAGGAAAGAACAAGGCGCCCTACGTGAGAAAGGGAACAATCACCATGGAATACCATGTGTGTGTGACCTCAGGACAGGTGACAAAGCAGCCCACACCTGGGACTCAGAGGAAGAATGTTCATTCATCTTGTTTGAGAACATAACCACCCATTTCAGAAGACACTGAGAACAGAGTGGAGCCGAGTCTTCCTGAGTCATCCAAAGAGATTCCAGATGCCTTTTCTTTCTGCGCTTTCGCTTAGAGACCTGGCCCGTTCATTCAGCACAGGAGAGCCCGTGCTTAAAGGGGGCCACAGAAATGTGTTTATGCTTCATACTTATTTGTCTTTATGCCAGCACGTAGTAAAAGATGAGTTTCTATATTCTTAATAGAAGGGAGAGCCACGAGGACAAAAGTGCCTGGAACCCACGACAATCATAATGTGGCTGATGACTTAGCCTGCTGGCAGCTTCAGAGACTGCAAGTTCTGTGAATTCATTCCGGTGGACGCAGCGGCCACACGCCTCCCATCCCTCTCCTCCCCTCCCTCATCACTTGGGCACACCAAAAACCTGAGTGGGATTTTTTTTTTGCCATGAAAATAACCAGAATCAGGTTTGCACTCCGACCTCCACAGCACAAGTAGACAAATGGGGCTGTAGTTAGCAACAGTCAGAAAGAATTGCTGTTTTCATTACCCCTACAAATAGCCATCACCGCGTCAGACGGGCAGGAAGCAGTAACTCCAGACAGTGGCTTGGCATGTACCCTTCATCCTAGGAATGATTTCTCTCTCATTCCATAGGAGCTTCTGTGAAGTGCGAATGTCCCCTTTCAAAATTCCAGTCCTTCTTTTCAAATTAGAGTTATAAATAAGTAAATACAATCTGCAAACCATTTGATTACATCCCTGCACTTTCCCAAGATTCCCCAAGGAGGCACTTATGCCAATTTTACTTCATTAAATATTTAAATAAAAACTCACTGAAGTGAATCATGGGACAAAGAAGCATTTATTAAGTATGCGCTTGGGCACAGCGCGGCACTGGGCTTCGGACACGGGCAAGCGGAACACTTACTCCCTGCAGGCCGGCAGTAGGCTGGTGTGGCAGAGTCCTAGAGGAAGGCAATACTGGTGTCAAGGGAGGAAGACCATCCAGAAACCATCCATTCTAATGAGAATTCCTTATGCAGCAGTAATGAATAGACAGAACTCCTGGCACCAGACCTGAAGCGGAACCAAGCGTCTGAACAGCAAAATTCACATCACAGGGTCCTGAATTTGCTCAGTCATGAACCACCAAAGAAAGGCCTCTGAGTTCAGGTCCCATCAAAAAAATGCTGGTACAAAGGAATTAATTTAAACTCACTTTGCTTAGGAAACTCATAATTTTCATGGGTAAACATTTGCTGAGTGTGGAACTATGCCAAAGAATTAGAAACACAGAAAATAGTAGACATAAATAGATTACCACACTGTAGGACATACACACTGAATGGCAAAGAAGTGATCCCAACAGCCAGTTCTGAATTAGGAGCCAGGAGGAGAGAGAATTCTCCTGTGACAGTGAGGATCAAGCCAGAAGCATATGATACTCTCAAGAAAGTTTAGCTGGACTGGAGAGATGGCTCAGTGGTTAAGAGCACTGGTTGCTTTGCCAGAGGTCCCAGGTTCAGTTCCCAGCACCCACTTGGCATGAGGCAGGGGTTACAATTACCTTTAGCTCCAGTTCTAAAGGATCCAGTGCCTTCTTCTGGCCCCTGTGGGCACCAAGTATACATATAGTACACCAACACACATTCAGACCAAACATTTATACACATACAGATAAACTAAACATTTAAAAACCTTTTTAAAGGAAAGTTTAGCTAAGAAAATCTTTACTGAGGACTGGCAGAGCTTATCAAACTGATCACAGTGGTAAACCTAAGGACCAGCAGTAGTGGGAAATTGTTACTACTCCTAGACCTGAGAGGGACAAGCAATAAGAAAAACCAGTGAACTATAACCCCAGAGGAAACCGTGCTTCTGGGGACCCATAAGAATTGCATGTCAAGCCAGATATGGTGGCTTTTGCTTTTAATCCCAACACTCAGGAGGCAGAGGCAGATAAATCCCTGAATTCAAAGCCAGCCTGGTCTACAGAGTGAGTTCCAGGACAATCAGGGATACCCAGAGAAACCCTGTCTCAAAAACAAAGCAAAATGAAACAAAAACAATCAATGAGAATTGCATGTTGCTTGGAGTGGAGAACCTTACCTGTAAACCCAACACCCCAGAGACTGGAGAATCATGAGTGTGAAGCCAGCCCAGTCTGCGTGGTAAAAGACATCTGAAAGTAAATGAATACATAAGCACAGGTAGGTGAATGGTGGGTGGAAGAAGAGGTGCTAGATCGGAGCAGACACTGGACATCCAAAGCAGGAGATTCAGCTTCAGAGTTGGGGAATGATACCTACTATCTTCCCAATGGATACACAGATACCCAGAGAAACCCACCAAACCCATCATAGACCATAAGCTGCAATCCTGATACACAGGCTAAGACAGAAAGGGCTCAAGAGTGGGCTTAAAGGAACCACAAAGACCAGTTCAAAACACAACATGGTGATCCCGCTGAGTATGGGCTTTAAGAGAATAGAAAGATGTACTGGCATGAAAAGGGAAATTGAAACTATCTTGGGTAGTGGTAGCTTTTACAAATATAGGAAATTGGAGTTTTTTATAAAGAGAGGGTAAAGTGTGTGCGGAATACATTTCCTTGAGGAGAATTGGGCTGTAGCATCAAGAGGTGTGGAGGAAGGGCCGTAGACTATGGTTTCTCCATCTTGCCACAGCTAGTATGTCTTTGTTTGGAGGGCTAACCTGTGCTCTGTAGGATGGCTATCACCATGCCTGGCCTCTGCTCACCATTTGCTGATAGCAGCTCACAGCCAGTTGTGATAACCAGAAATGTAATCATACATCACCCCAAGGGACGCAAAACTGCCCTCAGCTGAGAACCACTAGGAAAGGGAAAGGACCACGATCAGAAACCCGCTGCACTTGACGAGAAATGTGAGTGCAGACATTAAAGTTAAATGTTAAAGTTAAAGGCTTAGATCAGTGTACAGCACGGGGACCCGCTGGAAAAGGATGATGATCCAGACTCCGTTATGGAGAGGGAACATTGTCGGGTCGACGGTTTAGGATGTCATGGGGTAACAGGGTGAATGCATCACCGCTGGCACACTGGAATTATCTGGGGCTGGCCTGAGGAAAGAACGTGCATCTTCTGTGGTCTTGGGAATCTGAGACACTGGACACAGGACTGAGATTTGAAGAGGGAGGTGGGACCAAGGGACAGATTTGAATAATCTATACAGAGACAGCTAGCAAAGCCTCTCTCCACATGAAGAAAGAAGAGTTCTGCAGAGGAAGGGAGAGAATACTGGAGACGTTTCATTTCATTTTATTCGTTCTTTTCTTTTCCTGGGGTGGGGGAGGGAGTGTTGTGCATATTTAGAAGATGAATAATGTGGATAGGAATAGAAAGTCTGGAGGCAGGAAAGCAGGCAGTTTTCTGAGGGATGGTAGTGGCTGAAGTCCAGTTCTGCCCCACTTGCTAAGCCATATGCCGAGGGGCTGTGTCTGCCTTGGGACCACCTTGCCCCATGGAAGTAAAGGTGCCATATAGAGAGTCAAATCTTCAGAGAGTTGAATAAACTGCAAAAAAAAAAAACACCACAAAGAGCCACATCCATATCCTGCATTCCACTGTGGTAGTTAGCAACGCGCATGCTCACACACACACACACACACACACACACACACACACACACACACACGTTTCAGCTCCTTGAGCAAATCCTGATTAGGTGGCTATTTTCACCTATGAGAGTCACTCTGCTTTTCCTAGTTCTAGAAGGATCTCAGGAAAAGGCTGCCCAAGGAGAAATGAGGGGGAAAGGCGACCCAGGCCCACTCATGGTAGCTGTGTTTGTTATCTTGAGGGCCCTAATTCCTTGTAGAAAGATGATGGATCTCTCCTTGTCACCCTACCAAGAGGCATGCTATGACAGGCCCTGCCACGGTTCCACCTGCTGCGGTGCATGCTCAACCACATGGTCCTCCATTTGGGTGTGGTGGCATCTAGGAATTCAATCGAACATCACTCCTATGATAAAGTTTATGTGCCAGAAGGGAATTTGCAAATGTGACTACGGTCCCTAATCAGTTGACACTGAGTTGTTCAAAGGAAGGATCATTCCAGTTGGCCTGACTTAACCATGTGAGCCTTTAAAAAAGGCAAGAAGGAATAGGAGACGCCTCTGTCAGGCTGGAAAACAATGACGACAGCCAGGCTGTGGCTTCAGTGAGAAGAGCATGTCACTAAGATCTGAGGGTGGCTTCTAAGAGGAATCTCGCATCAATAGCTGGCAAGAAAACTGGTCTAAAACCAAAAGCAATAGAATTCTGCCAATCGTCATTGAACAGGAAGAGGACCTAGAGCCTGAAATCAAGATCACAGACCACGTAGACGTGGATGGTAGCCTAGACTCACTCTATAGAAGATCAGTAGCCTTTCCCTAGACTCCTGCACCTTAGGAACTGAGCTGATAAATCTGTGTTGTTTTAAACTAGGTTTGCCAAATAACATGAATCTGCCTTAACTTGTACTAACACACACAGGGTGCATCAACTCCAAGGAGTTGGACGAATGTGCTCCACAGCCAAACCCAGAAGTGGGCTGGACCTGAGCTAAGTTCCTGACTGTGATACAACCATCACCAGCTCCATCTCAGCCTCCCTGCGACCCAAGCAGGGCGCACAATCCCTCTCATGTCTTCCTATATAATAGTACATGCAGAACCAGGAGAAAGTGAGCTGTGGGTGAACCATGCAGAAGGGGAGACCTTTCTGAGCTCATGGCCACCATGGGTGGTTGGTAGTTAAGATACAGCCGTGATGGTAGTGGCACGGAAACCAGTGATCGTTTCTGGGACAGGTAAAGCTTTAGTTCCGGAGACCTGTTACTGACACCAGCTGGACAAACATTGGACTATCCTCTTGGAAGGAAAGAAGAAGGAAGAAAATAGTGGCAGAAGGGAAGAGGAAGAGCTTCATTAAGTCATGGAATAGTAACAGTGACTGCTCTGCGTTCAGTCTTATTCTAGGGCCCCTCAAATGCAACATGAATAAAACAAAGCTAAAAGGTCCCAAACATTCCTGTAGGAGAATACAGAAAGTTAACGAAGTGAATTTTTGAAAACATTTAACATGTGGTTAGAGGAAAGCAAGGGAGAACTTGAAAAGGATGTTGCATTTTCCTCTAAGTAGAGGCGTCGGAGATGCTCCTTCCGAAGGTAACTTTGGGGTACAAGCTTGAGGAGCTAGCAGTGTGGAAATCTGAAGTTTCAGTCCCAGCAAAGGTGAGGCAATGGATTTCTACAGCAGGGGTGGATCTGGTCTTTCTGAGAAACAGCCTGACCAGGGTGGCTGGAGGGAAGAGAGCAGGGTGGGTTTGGGGAGACTAAGGCCTGTGGATCCCTTTGACTTCTACCCTGGTAAAGTAGGAGACACTGGAGGATCTGAGGAGGCGGTGACACTAGTCTTCAGTGCCCAAAGGATGGCACCAGGAGCCACAGAAGAGCGAGAGAAACAGGGCAGTAAGTGGACTACAAAGCCATTGCAGTAGCACAGATGAGGGTGGCTTGCTCCGATGAGGGCACTGGAGGTGGTGTTTTCAGGTGCTGGGTGACTTGTGCAAAACAGATCCAAGAGAATTTGCTCAGATTGAATATAAGCTGTGAAAGAATAGCATTCAGGAGCAAAGTCACAGCCCCAAACCTGAACCACTAAAGGGGCAACACTTGCCATTGCTGGTGTGGAAAAGACTGAAGGAGTTGGCTTACAAAGGAATGTGGGTTCAGACCTGTTAAGTCGGGGAAGAGGAGCAGGCATGGGGTGGCTCAGGAAGACAGCTGAATGCTCTGAGAAGGACTTTGAGGAAGGACTCGGGATGGAGACCTAAATTTGGCATCTAAAGCATGAGACTGGGGGTAGGGGGTAAGGAAGAGTGAGTGCAGGTAAAGAAATCCAAAAATCAGCCTCAGATTAAGACACCAGGATAAGGTGAAGAAGAAGCCGCCATCAGGGGAGGAAATTTTAAGGTATGTCCTGGAAGCCCAAGAGAAAAATCTCGAGGATGAGAGAGTGAGCCACAGGGTCAATGACAGGGAGCCAAGGGTCAGAGACGGTCCCTATGTAACAGGAGGCCCAGCAGGTGCGGTTTTGGTGCAGTGATGGAAATGAAACCCTAATTCCAAGTAAACACAAAAGAGACAAAGGGAGAGCAGCCTAGGAACAATTTTGCAATACAGAGGGGCAGAGAAATGGACTGGGGATGGTGGGGAACAGAGCGGGAGAAATTAGACCGTGTTTACAGACTGATGAGGATGATCTAGCAGAAGGAAAGATAAAACCGTGGTGAGAAAGGTCCGGTCAGCTTGCAGGGCCACAGTATAGCAGAGAGGCAGGGTGTAACCTATTGGACTGGCTTACTTTAAAGGTTTTGATACGCGGCACATCCAATAGTCCGTGTGAATTCTGAAATATCAGGAACACCCACGAATCCACTACCCACTCCAAGGCTAGACCAGCAATCCCATTTCCCGTTCCACACCCGCCTTTCAGAGAAAAACATCTCTGAGTGTTACCATCGCTGGTCCTTGTAGTGTTCTCTGCGCCAGATTCTGTTTCATGTATTGATTGGCCAAGCTGCCTCTCTACCTTGCCTCCTACAGACAGACATCTGTCTGCTCCAGACAGCGCTGTGAGATTGCTCTCTTCTATTTCATCTGGCACACTAAAATTCAGTTTTTAGCATAGTCCATCACCAGGTGGCTATCGCTCTGTCTGAGAAGCCCCTTCTGCATGAACATCCTTACTCACTCCTGTCTAATCATTCATGCTGAAGGAAAAGGCTAGCACATCTTCACACACGCGCACACACACAACAGACCCCAGTGGCCAGAGCCCAGAAGACATCAAATAGGCTTCCCAACCTCTTTTCTTTTTTTTTCTCCTGGAATACACACCCGCCAATCTCCTCCCACGCAATCCCCTCCCGTGCTGCCAGTCTGAGCCTATGCCAGCAACTGAATGTCCCTCCACAAGGCCTCGGGAAGGCAGTAGATAGCCAGTGATAAATTTCTTTCATCCCTAGGTCTTGCCTGTGGGCAAGTGGCTCCCCAGATCATCCAGGTGTGCAAGCACCTGCAGGATTTTGACAAATAACGAACGGATGGCGGCGGGCTCTGAGAAGCCCTCTGCATACATAAACCAAAACCCCACGTACTCACTGAGGCTTGAAATTGCTTTAAGGAGACAACGGCTTTCATCTCACAACTACAGAAACCTTTGAAGGCCCTGGGTGAAGGAACTCATTGATTCTGGCTGATACACACTACTGCGCAAAACGGGCTGGAAGACTGCATGGTTGCAACCAGACCCATGGAAATGGATGTGAAGGGACAAAGGGGGTAGCAGACCATGGTGGGTCTTTTTGCTTGCCTCTAATAATAATAATAATCACTTTCAAATCAAAAGACCCAGAGTGGGGTTTGGGGTTAGGGGCTACTGCCAGGGAGCTAACCATAAACAAGTTACCCCAAACTTTGAGCCTGATGCTGTCCCCTATAGTGAAGGTACCCGGAGACGTCATTGCCTTGTGTGTGTAAAAAGCGCCCATCACATATGACCACAATCTGCAGGAAGAATACACATTCCTTTTTGCTCTGTGCCTCCAAACGTTTCAGCCTCTGTTCTTATACACATTAGCTCTACCCCCTTTCTTAGCATAATAGAGGTTAGGAGGGAGGATTCTGGAGCTACTTTAGACCTGTCTCTAGCTAATCCTCATCTTGGTCTAGCTGCTGAACGCCCCAGTCGTCTCATCTGAGAATGTGGAGGTAAAAGTGGCCGAACGGACGGACTGAGTTAATACCTGAATTGCTTTCACAGTATGTCCTGGCATGAACAAATGTGCTGCGGTGTTGGCTGCGAACCCCAAGGGTCTCCCTCACCTGCCCCTTTCTCAGAGCACTCAAGCCTAGGGCCCACCGCTAAACGTCTGCCCAGGGTTCCTAATTTCCTCCTCCATCCTATGGGCTCTCCACCACCACCACCCCTCCACAGGCCTTATCATCCTCCCTCCCGCAAACGCAATCGCAAACTCGGCGCTGGAGAGTCTATGACGTCACATAATGTTCCTGCTCGCTGGTGGGCAGGCAGTAGGGTTGCCCAGCAAGGCACTCCGCTAATAAAGCCCTGAGTGGTGCTTGCGTCCCTCGTGGTCCCGCCCTTTCGGAGTAGCTCTTGCCGCTCTTCCACCGCCAAAGGTCCCAGGCGCTCTCCACATCTTTCGCCTGATAGCAGACGCTAGGAGTCACCTGAAGCGGGATAACCCCCTTGGGAGCCAACCTGAGGTAGGGGGAGTGGAAGGAGGAGGGGGAGAAGAAGGAGGGGGACGAGGAGGGGGAGTTGAAGGAGGAGGGGAGGGGCCATGGCCATGGCCACCGCTGCAGGGGACCCACCTGAATTCCCAACTCTTCCTTGTCCACAGAACAGAAAAAGGGCACACAGAAATCTTCAAGTGGGGGAGTATTGCTTTCTGGCCAAACTGTGCGTGTGTGTGTGTGTGTGTGTGTGTGTGTGTGTGTGTGTGTGTGTGTACCCAGAACTACTATTATGTTCTTTAATACTGTGGCTTGAAAACACAGTGGAATCTGATTAGCCCCCACTGCTTTTCCATTTGAAACGCAGACATAAGCACACATTTGGAAAGACAGTTGTGGGGACTAACGGGCGTGACCGACACACTATAAACTGGTCCCACTCGTTCTTTCATCAATATCTACTGAACTCTGAGTTCCAGGCATTAGGCCAGCACTAGGATTCTATAGTGAGCAAAATGCTGGCCAAGCCAGCCCTGGGCTTTACAACGTATAAAGAAGTGTGTTAATCCAAGAATCACACAAATCATGTCATCCTTAAGCGAAGTGTCACTGAAAAGGTGTCGTGGGACTGTCTTGGAGGTCAGGGAAGAATTAAACTGAGCTCTAAGGGAAGAATTAGCCTGTGTAAAGAAGGAAGCACATTCCGGGCTAGAGTCACTGTGTGTCCCAAGCCCACCACTGCCTATCTCAAGAGCAAAGATGAACAGTGGCTTAGTCCTGTGTCCCAAGAACTGTTCATAGAAAACAACTCTGAAATTCTGGTGTGTGGAGCCTTTCATTCCTGTAACTGAACAACTTAACCGAACCCTTAGGCCACACCAATAAAACCAAATGACATCCCAGAACAGGCCCGTAGGTGATACTTGATAAACCTATATTCTTTAGCACTTAGCGAGTATGTGTTGGCTCAATGTTCTCCTCTGGGAGGCGTGAAGGTTTCCCTTAATCGGGCATTTATTGAGTTGTAAGAAGTGGAGGTGGCCCCTGGAATGTATAGTTGAAGAAACATACCCAAACCAAGAGCTTTAAGAATGGAAAAGAACTTCGCAAAATGCTGGAAGAGAGGAACTGTGAGAGAGTGGAAGCGTGGGATGGAATAGACCATTCCCCTCCTTTAAGAAATGGCTGGGAATAAGTCGGTCATATGGCTCAGAGGCTGAGAAGTTGGGTCTGGATAACAAAGAACCTAAGATTCCAAAGCTCTGTGACTCAAGAGTGCACGGAACTCCTGCAAGAAAGTGATAGTAAGGAGACTTTTCTCTGCACTCCTGCTGTGTCGGACATTTCTACAAAGGTAATGCCACCGCCCACCTCATCTTCCAGCCTTGAAAACTGGGAGTTACTCTAGACTCCTCTCTCCTCCACACCTCTTACCAACTCCTGGATGTCCAATCTCCTAAATGTCTGTTTCCTGTCCCTCCCTACTTTCTAGAGACTTGAAGCTCTGGTTGTGCCCAAAGAACTGCCAGGTTCCTATCTGGACCCAGCCCACTCTCCTAAGTTGACTCAGGAAGCTACTGGCCAGTGTGTTTCAGGCTCAAACAGAAACAGCACCAAGTAATTTTAACAAGAAGGATCATCATAAAAAAAAAAATTTAACAGCAATGGGCTTGATAGACGAATGGCTAAAAGGAGACAGGGAAAAATCAAATGATGCAGGCATCACAAATATGAGAACAGCCTTGAGCTAGACCACTTCAGGGAAAGACTAATACTGAGCGTGTTGTAGAGGCTTGTGACCACAGTTCCCTGGAGGTTGGAGGAACTGTGAAGATGCCACCCCACAGAATTGACTCTCTAGGGTGTCAGAGAAACTATGAGATCATGACTCTCTGGCAGCACTCTGCTACAAAGCTTCCCAAGAAGGTGCCAGGAAGAGTCAGTCAGCTTCCCATCACTATAACCAAGTGCCAGAGGAAATTAACTTATAAGGAGACAAGACTTATTTTGGATCACAGTTCTAGTGGGTCTAATTCAAGATCAAGTGGCCCCATTAATTTTGTCCTCTAGCGATAGCAGCCCATCATAAAGTAAGGATGGAGAATCGTGGCAGATCAAGCCACTCATTTCCTGAGTCAGGAGGAAAAGAGAAAAGGAAGACCCTAAGATCACACGATCTCAAAAGTTCAAGCTCCTCTCAGTAGCGCCCCCTGGGGACCAGATCTTTAACATACAGACTTTAAGAGTTTATTACTAAACCATAGCACAAACAAAAAAATGCCAACTATGGGTACCACAGACATGCACTCGAGAGATAGCATAGAGCAGGAGTCACATGCTAGAGACGCTGTGTTTTAGGGTCCAGAGCTGAGGGCACCAGAGACACCCAAGTCGTTTCTGGAGTCCAGCAAGAACACATCTGAACCTTTAAGAAAAATGGTTGCCCCTCCCTGTAGGTCCCTCCAATGCTCTGTACAGGCAAAGCCCAACGTGATGGCAGCTGGCAGAAGGAAAACATTTAAAGAACCTACTTCCCTTTTGGCTGAGGCAGTGAAGGATGGCTTTAGAGTTGAGAGGCCATGATTTGATGGTCAGTGTATCAGCAGAATCTGCCTGTGTGACCCCGGCCCATAAATCATCCTCACAGCTCTCTGTTGCCTCTGACGTACAAAGCCTCAGAAAGGTTTTTACATTCAGACCTTGAGCTGAAACAGACCCAGCCTTAGATCCAACGGTCCCCTTTCATCCACGCTAGCACCATGATTACAGTTACTAAATTCACCAGCTTCTAAAACCTCCAAACTGTTTGTTTTTCCTGTTTCTTGTGAATTCTCTCTTCTCTCTCAATGGCAAACATGTTTACTGAACAGTTGCCCTCTACTCGGGGACTCTTCTGCTGGATGGGAACAGAGTAATAAGCATTCCAGGCCTCCCTATATCTCAGTCCAAATATCATCACCAGTCTTTGGAAACTGTCTTCTATCCCCGTTCCTTTGTTCTATCTAATGCAGGCTCCTTGACATTTACCATACTCTTATTCTTTTTTTTCTTCTCTATATTATATCCTGACTGCATTTTCTTCTCCCTCCCCTCACCCAGTCTCTCCCTTCCATCTCTACTCTCCCTCAGATCCACCCCCTCTGCTGCCTCCTCTCAAAAAAGAGAAAGCCTCCAAGGGACATTAACTAAACACAGCGTAACATGCTACAGTAATACCAGGCACATACTGTCACGTCAAGGCTGGATGAAGCAACCCAGTAGGAGGAAAGGGACCCACAAGCAAGCAAAAGAGCCAGAGACACCCCCACTTCCACCGTTAGGAGTGCCATGAGAAGACCAAGCTACTCAGTCAAAATGTCAGACCCCTACAGGCTCCCTGATCTCTGGATGCTCCCATGAGACCCAGTCAATTGATCCAGTGGGCTGTGTTTGCACGGTGTCCCTGACCGTGAGTGACTCCTTTCCATTCCTCCATGAATTCGGTGTGTATGATCTATTTATTTCTATATTCCAGTGTCTAGTCTAATTCCAAGAAAACACACAAAGTTAGATTAGGTTGATGGCTTTCCCAGGATCCAAAAGTTAAAGCTATGCCCAGTTCCATAATCCTGTTCTAGTGGCCAAGAGAGCTCCTTCACCAACGAGTGTATCTGCTATTTGAGCTGTTAGCTACACCTTGCTATGAAAGACAGTAGCTGTGTGTGTGCTATGTTAGAAAAGAGCAATATGATGTTGTAAATATGGAGAATACATGGTAAGGGGTGAGGAGCACAGTTCAGGTCTTGTCTTTAGACTACTGTGCATTTGCCCGAGAACTTTTATTCCTACGCTTCAAGTCTCTGAATCAAGATTGCTACAATTATAGTAGAAGTAGGGAGAATGCCTAAAGGGGGGGATGGTGCGAAGTGTTTTTATGAAAACATGAAACAACAAGTATTTGCTTTGTATACCTAGATAAAAATACTACCATCATATACTTAGAAATACTTACATCAGGGCTGGAGAGATGGATTGGTGGTTAAAAGCACTGGCTGTTCTTCCAGAGGACCTGGGTTCAATTCCCAGAACCCACATGGCAGCTCACAACTGTCTATAATCCCAGTTCCAACATCCTCACACAGACAAATGTGCACATAAAATAAAAAAAAATAAATACTTCTATTGTATACCTAGATAAAATTTTTTCATCATATTCTTAGAAAGGACAAGGCTAAGGTGACACCAGATCCCAAAATCGGGAAATCACATCACACAGCTTTAGGAAGCACGTGACAGTCTGTGGACAAGCTATGTACATCTGACATTTAGGGGCCATGATGTAAACAGGGAGGAAATTTTTGAAATACAAGTGTGACTAAGCATGATAGATTGAAAGAAGTACCTGTCCAGCTGTTAAATAATGTGGAACTTATGGCTTCTAGAAGGTGGTACTAGCATGATGGATATGAAAGTTTGGGAACTTGAGAAAATTAAAAAAAAAAAACTACTCAAAAAAATAAGGATGCAGTCAAGTGAGCCTGCTCTTAGCAATATTGCTGTTGGCATGCAAACACTGCATCTGCTTGAACATGAATTTTGCCCAAGATAAAAGATCCAGGCTTCGCCGGGCGGTGGTGGTGCACACCTTTAATCCCAGCACTTGGGAGGCAGAGGCAGGCGGATCTCTGGGAGTTCGAGGCCAGCCTGGTCTACAAGAGCTAGTTCCAGGACAGGCACCAAAGCTTCAGAGAAACCCTGTCTCGAAAAACAAACAAACAAACAAAAAAACAAAACAAAAAAAGATCCAGGCTTCAATAATAGAAAGTTATAGAAATAAACAAGGCTAATATAAATAAGATAAATTGTGTAGAGTTTTAAAACAATTTTTTTAGACAGGACCTCACTATGTAGCATGCATGGCCTAAGACTCCTATGCAATCTTCCTCTTTCTGCTCCTGAGTGCTGGTATTACAGGCATGTTCCACCACACCAGGCTTTAATTTGTGGGGATCTGGGAAGTCACATAGAGTATCATTCTGATTAGAAAAGAAATGAAGAGTCACTGAAGGCTTTTGAGGGTTTCTGGGTGGTTAAGGATGTTGATCTGACAAACTAAGAAAATGCCTTAGTTTCCCGGCATTGGAAAACTCTTAATATTAGAACTTACCTACCCATTGGTTCTTGCCAGGACTAAGTGAGGTGAAGAATGTGAAATGGTTGCGTTATGCCGGTTGTGTTCTGAGTATGCCTTCATGGGTGGCAACTGTCAGAATGTGCTTAAAGAGACAATAGCAAAAAAAAAAAAATCTGGGCATAAAATTGGGACCTACTCTGACAAAAGACTTGTGTTCTACTCAAGGTGCTAAGAATGAGCTTTATACGATGCAGATTAGATTACCCTGTTGAAATAGGAGCAGTGGGCTGTGTCCCGCCACCCGGCTAGCTTTACCCAAAATAATTACACGGAAACTGTATTCTTTTAAACATTGCTTGGCCCATTACCCAGAACATCTTAGTTATTTGTGAGAATGGAAAAAGATAGTTATTTAAACTTGGGGCTGTCCTGGACACAAATCCTTGCCATTTTATTGCCTCCTTCAAGGAGAGATAAATATGGTACAGTGAAATAGACCAAAGTCTCAACTCAGCACAATAGATCCTGTTACCCTTATGTGCACCCTTTAGCCTTTTTATACATCAGTCCTGAAGACACTGAACTTTATTAGAATTTAAGCCTCTTCGTTGTTCTTTGAAAAGATGCTTGCTTTTGTTTTCCTAGTTGGAAAAAGTTAAATAGGGCTGAAATGGGGACTGAAAGAAAAAGATGAACCTAAAATGGTTAGGGTGTATGACAGCCGGACAATTGAGAGGGTAAGAGAAGTCTGTTAGGGAAGCTTTGGTGGGGAAAGAGAATGCCACCATAGGTAACTGATAGGTGAAGGATTTGCAATTATTTGAGAAACATTAGCATAAAGTTCAAGCTAGTCACAAAAGTCATCTTTCTCCCAATTACTATATGGTAAACTCTAAAGTTCAAGCCTCAGCTGAAAGCAAAATGTTTAAATTATTTTGTGTGTATGTGCATGTGTGCAAGTATGTTGCATGTGTGTATGAATGTGTTGTGTGTGTGTGTGTGTGTGCCAGTTCTCATACCATGGTGTGCATGTGAAGGTAGCTCAGAAGAAAACTTTGTGAAGTCACTTTTCTCCTTCTGTCTTTTTAAGGGTTCTGAGGATCAAGCTCAGGTTGAAGGCTTATAAATAAAGGCCCCTTACCTAAGAGTCTTGTCAGCCCCCATTGAAATTTGTTCTAAAAGCCATATAAAGATATCTGAAAGCTTAAGCTGTTTTCTTGCCTGTTTTGTTGTGACATTTGCCAACTCAGGCTCAGGAATGAGCATTCTGCATAGTCCTTGTGGGGAGACTTTTCTCCAAAATAAAGACAGCAGAATGTGTTTTAGATTTACAAGACTTTTTTTTTTTTTTTGCTTGGTGTGCATCTGAGCATGTGTGCGTGTACGTGTGCGCATGTGAAGCTGAAGGCCAGAAGAGGGCATCAGCTCCCCTGGAGCAAGAATTCCAGGCAGTTGTGAGCTGTCCAATGTGGGTGCTACCAGAATTTGAATTGGAGTCCAAGAGCAGTGTGCACTCTTAAACACTGAGCCATCTTTACAGATGCAGAGGACCAAAAATGTGAGTCTTTTTCCACCTTGTCTGACAGAGAGTTGGAGGTTGCTCAAAGTGTCTGACAAGCATAGTTGCAAGTCCCAACTCAGAATGTGATTACTTAATTCTTTTGATATTAAGATATTTCATAACAAGTAGATCCATCCAGTCCCGACAGGTGGTCAGGATATGCAAATGTACTTCTGCTCCTTCTTTTGTAACTATGAGGTCACCTGGGGAGTGGCTGTCTTCAGGATGGTCTAGGGCAGCT
Organism: Microtus pennsylvanicus; assembly: GCF_037038515.1. Taxonomy (NCBI): domain Eukaryota; kingdom Metazoa; phylum Chordata; class Mammalia; order Rodentia; family Cricetidae; genus Microtus; species Microtus pennsylvanicus. The sequence continues at coordinate 60,252,066 of NC_134579.1, read as the reverse complement.
TCACTGTCTAAACAACAGAATGCTAATGGTTTGATGTCTCAAAGTGTCAAAGCAATTAACTGTTTGAGTTGTCCTTTGTACTTCCTTTTCTGTTTGCTACCCTATGCGTAACCAAGGAAGATGTAAGGTCTCCATTTGAACTAGGAGTGAAACACACTGGCGATGCCAGCACTTGGGAGATGAAGGCAGGAAGGCAAAAAGTTGGATTATTATGTAGCAAAATTGCATCTCAAGAAAAAAAAGAATTAAAAAAGGAAAAATGCAGGGGAGAAAAAGTGATAATTTTTGTTTATTCTTTTAATTATGCCCATTTTTACTGGTTCAATTTTAAGCTATTATATAGCACATTATATATTATATATAAACATTTATAAATGTTTTTATATTTTAAAATCTTTCTATTAAATAAGCTCAATATTATATTACATAAAGCTTCTATGCATAGTTTTATGTTACACATAGTTTTTTTTTTTTGATTTTTCGAGACAGGGTTTCTCCGTAGCTTTTGGTTCCTGTCCTAGAACTAGCTCTTGTAGACCAGGCTGGCCTCGAACTCACAGAGATCCGCCTGCCTCTGCCTCCCGAGTGCTGGGATTAAAGGCGTTCGCCACCACCGCCTGGCTTACACATAGTTTATTTATTTATTTATTTATTTATTAAAGATTTCTGTTTCTTCCCCGCCACTGCCTCCCCTTTCCCTCCCCTCCCCCAATCAAGTCCCCCTCCCATAGTTTTATTAGTTGTCTTAAAGTCAACTTGGCTTGTCAGCTTTATTTTCTTAATTTTTTTCATGATACATCTATTTCAAAACTTTTCCTTTCAAAGTATAAACTTTCAAAAAATCCTGAAGATTTTTCAATTGAATCATTTATTTTTAAAATATAATTATCCCTATACCGTTCAACATATTGTTTTTTCTTTTATATTCATATCATCAATTTTTGAGTTTTGAAACTGATCAAATATTTTTAGTAATCTAATTTTTCTCGTTTATTAGATTTTGAGCTGTGCTTTAGTTATTCCTCTACAGGTTGCCCTAAGGATTACAATATGCATCATAAATTTATTAAGACTACCCTTAATTTTACTTCTTTTTTTTTTTTGGTTTTTCGAGACAGGGTTTCTCTGTGGTTTTGGAGCCTGTCCTGGAACTAGCTCTTGTAGACCAGGCTGGTCTCGAACTCACAGAGATCCGCCTGCCTCTGCCTCCCGAGTGCTGGGATTAAAGGCGTATGCCACCACCGCCCGGCTAATTTTACTTCTTGAATAGTGAAAGTAATTATGATAATTTAACTCAATATTCTTTTCTTACCCTTGTACTAATGTTATCTTTTATTTTATTTTTACATATATTTTTATCACTGTTGGCAGGTGACATCATCAATTTTTAGACCATCAGTATTAAGCCATTGTTTTCCCATGTAATTATTCTGTATTTGCTTTTCCTTCTGGCCAATATTACTTTCTGGCATCATTTTTCTTCAACCTAAATGACTCTACTAAAGTCTGGATGTTGGGGACCAACTTTGACAAAAACACCTCTTGCTAGGGTAGGGGTGTGGGATTTTTGAACTATTAGTAAAGAATATAAAGATGCATAAAAAAAAGAATAAGAGCAGAAACCATAGAAAGTATTGGGAGGGCATTCCTGTGAATATTGACATCACCTACATTTATTTTTCCATATGTTTTTATACCCAATAAAAATGGGGTGGAGGGTGGGGGTGTCAACGATTTGATCTACATAACCAACCCTCTGGATGTATAGTTGCACTCCGCAACTACAAACTCAACTTTCTTTTCAAGTACACATGGAATATCTACCAGAACAATCTGAAGGAGAAACACAGATGAGAGGGGATAGACCCTTAGAAAACATCTTTAAAGGGATGGAAGAGACACAGAGCAGCATACACTAAAGTGCACCCAGAAACTAAACATAGTTCGGACAAACAAGTTAGAGTAACCATTTCCGGTGGAATGAAGTGCTTCTCGGGGGAGCAATCCGTTATTTAAAAAGCAGTAGAGAATGATGGAAGAAAATATGTCCCCGGAAGAACCATTAAATTTAGAAATGAGGGGAGACTGCTCACCTTTATCCGTGAAATTAGTAGCAAGGCATTCATCAGATGGAAGATTTTCTAGAAGAAGCTAAGGAGCACGCTGCAGAGGGAGGGGGTCAATCTGGGGCAGCCTGCGTGGTCCGGCAGGGAAGAAAATGAGATCATTTGAGAAGTAATGAGATCAAAAAACAATTTTTTAAAAAGGAGTGCAGACTATGACTTACTTAATGGAAGCTGTGCGACGGAGGTGACACAGATGCCATTTTCCAGAGACTGCAAAGGGATAAATGCCATAGTCTTATTCACTGGGCTTTGTGAAGGAGAAGAACTGGGTGTCTGAATGCTGAAGGAGGGGACAGGAGACCGGAAGGCACACTGAGGGTGGCAAAGGGGTGAGGGTATAAGTTCACTCTGATGCAATGAGGGACAGTCACTGGGTGGGACACAGGCTAGCAGTGAACTAAGAAACGGATTAGTGGCCCTGGGGAGCAGGTACTAAGCAGAACCACTCAATAAGTCAGCTACCTTAGTAGGTGTGATGTAAAGTAGGGGTTCACTGAAATGGACGTTATTGTAAAACTTAGGTTTTATGGAGCAGGGTTTCAAGAACAACCTGGGTCATAGGTGACTGCCGATTATATGGAGCCTAACTGTGCACAAACCTATGTTCTAGAGTGTTAGAAAATCAGCACGGCCCACTGGACATGGCAACTAAGCTCTTTTTCCATGTGTGTGTCTCTAGATGCCTCGCTCAACTTGCACAGCCTTAGAATCCCATGACCACCTCAAAATGTCTTTGGTTTTGGTCAAGCCGCCAAGAACTTCTCTTTAAAAACTTGTGTCTTGGTTATGGTTTCTATTGCTGTGAAGAGACACCATCCATGCACTGCGATGCATTTTTACTAGTCTTTGGAGTGAGAACACTCCCACTGGACTGCTAACCTCTGACCTCACTTCTTGAAAGCTCTTAATTGTGTTAGTAACCACTTTACAAGTGATGTTTATCACTCTAGTGATTAAAATTGTCTAACCATTTTGGAAGTCAGTAAACTAATATTGTGCTCTGAAGATCACTGATGTGTGTCATCTAATCTCCAGGAAAAGGAATGAGTCTAGCAAACTCCCCTGGGTAGGTAGCTTGGTAGGGACACAACAAAGGACGTCTTCATTGCTCGCAGTCACATACATACAGGTGGGAACCCTGGTGGCCTGGACTTTATTATTGATATCCTTTCAAAATGGAAGTCACATCCACAGGTGAATGGGCAGACCAGGGTGCCTATGGGAACAACCTAAACCATTTTCATACTTCTTGGGGTTCCATGACCAATGAACAAACAGCACAAGAAAAGGCCTAACTTCTGTCACCCAACTTCCTGTCTGCTCAGACTGTGTATTTGATGATATCCAGAAAGTCTTCCTTGTCTTGTTAGGTCTCTGCTTCAAATCTTGCATCTTGTGTAGTTCATTTTGGTACTTTTTTTGGCAGGATAGTTGACATCCTCCAAACATGCCTCTTCGGGGGTCCTAACTAGTATATTAAACTAATACTGTTAGCTCTACAGATACATCATTCTTTTTTATTTTTCTCCACTCTATTCCCTTCCTCTCCCCTCCCCTTCTACCCTCTCCCATGGTCTCCATGATCCCAGTTTATTCAGGAGATCTTGTCTTCTTCTACTTCTCATGTAGATTAGATCCATGTATGTCTCTCTTAGGGCCCTCTTTGCTGTCTATGTTCTCTGGGATTGTTAACTGTAGGCTGGTTTTTCTTTTCTTTATGTCTAAAGCTACTTACGAGTGAGTACATATGATATTTGTCTTTCTAAACCTGGGTTACCATGCTCAATATGTTTTCTAGATCCATCCATTTGCCTGCAAATTTCAAGATGTCATTATTTTTTTCTGCTGTGTAGTACTCCATTGGGTAAATGTACCACATTTTCCTTATCCGTTCTTCAGTTGAGGGGCATTTAAGTTGTTTCCAGGTTCTGGCTATGATAAACAATGCTGCTATGAACATAGTTGAGCACATGTCCTTGTGGTACGATTGAGCATTCTTTGGGTATAATACTGAAAAGTAGTATTGCTGGGTCTTGAGAAAGGTGGTTTCCCAATTTTCTGAGAAATCACCATACTGATATCCAAAGCAGTTGTACTAGTTTTCACTTCCACCAGCAATTGAAGAGTGTTTCCTTTACCCCACAACCTTTCCAGCATAAGTTGTCATCAGTGTTTTTTATCTTGGCCATTCTGACATTCTGTATATGATTTGCATTTCTCTGATGGCTAAAGATGTTGAGCATTTCCTCAAGTGTCTCTCAGCCATTTTGGATTTCTCTGTTGAGAGCTCTCTGTTTAGGTCTGTATTCCATTTTTTTATTGGATTATTTGTTCTTTTGATGAGCAATTTCTTGAGTACTTTGTATATTTTGGAGATCAGACCTCTGTCTGATGTGGGGTTGGTGAAGATCTTTTCCCATTCTCTAGGCTGCTGTTTTTTCTTTGTTGGCTGTGTCCTTTGCTTTACAGAAGCTTATCAGTTTCAGGAGGTCTCATTTATTAATTGGTTCTCTCAGTGTCTGTGCTGCTGGGGTTATATTTAGGAAGTGGTCTCCTGTGCCAATGCAGACACATCATTCTATAAGGGAACCTCATGAATCAGTACACGCTGGGTGTGTCACCACTGTGTTCTAATAGTGTGTCCCAGACTGTCCTCTTCCTATTCCTTGGCTCCTTTTGGTCCCATTCTTGGTCAGACAGTGTGGTACAAGAGCGCACTATGGGAGACATCTGGGCTTTATTTCGTCATTATGTGACTAGTCCTTCATTATTTGACCCCAGGCTGACGGGAACTAAAGTTGTCCAGTTGCCACGAATGCTTCTGCATTTTTCTAAAGCCCTGCTTTTCCTCGTGTGGTTTTGGAAACTTCTGAAAGGCCCTGACTTTGGAGGGGGAGGTATCTGTGTGGTCAGAGCTGTTTTGTGACAACACAGTCATTCTCTGCCTCCTCTGTCACTCTGAAAGTGCACAGCAGAGACTCCAAGCAGGACAGAACACCAACAGGATGTGAAACTATCTTCATTAAGCCAGGCATCCGCGCCTTTGAGGGAGAGAAGCAAACAGTGCCGCTCTCCCCAAGCATCCCCCACAAAAGTGTAGCTATTTTTCATTAAAAAAAATGTACTATTTACAGTAACATCTAAGAGATTTGTTTCTGTTTTAAATATAATTAAAATATTCAATTTTGATTTCTAAAATAGCAAACGCGGATAGACTTAAACCATTAACAAAAGCAGTTGGGAGGGAAAGGGGGCGATTAGAGGAGAGAGAACGGGAGTAGATTTGATCAAAACACATTACACACACGCATAAAATTCTTGAACAATTAAATGCAAAATATTACACCCACACAGTGAAATTTTTAAAAACAGAATTTTGATCTGCTGGGGGGGGGGGCTGGAAAGGTGGTTCAGTTGGCAAAGGCACTTGCTGCCGCCAAACCTGAGGACCCGATTTCAGTCCTTGGGACCTGCACAGTGGAAGAGGAGAACCAACTCCTGCAAGGTGGCCTCTGACCTCTACAGGTGCTCTATGGCACTTGTGCCCCCCCCCAGTAAATAAATACATAGCATTCACAAGGGACATTGTGTTGTTAGATTGTATCTTAAGGCCTTGGCATAATGTACCTGGCAGTTTTGTTCTTTTGCTGGCTTTCCCAAGCATTATTAGGCTTACAAAAATTGAACAGAGAAGAGAATGCAAATTAAAAATAGTCCCGCTCTGTATATTCCTAAGTGAATTATATTTTAATTACTGAATGATTTGCTAGTCTTTTAAAAATGCTGAGCTAATTAATAAAATTTATAATACTTAGGAATATTCTTTTTTTTTCTTTTCTGGAGCAGAAAATCCACCCAGAACCTCACAGCTGCTAGGCAAGGCCCTAATGCTGAACTAAAACCCCAAGCCAAAATTATTCTTTACAGCAGAAAACAGTGTGTGTGAGGTGTTCACGGAGGCTGTGGGTTTTGTGTGAGGTGTTCACGGAGGCTGTGGGTTTTGTGTCAGGTGTTCGCGGAGGCTGTGGGTTTTGTGTCAGGTGTTCACGGAGACTGTGGGTTTCCTGTGAGGTGTTCACAGAGGCTGCGGTTTCTTGTGAGGTATTCATGGAGGCTGTAGATTTTTGACTGCAACAAATCAATTTTCAAAGAAAGTCAAGTTGAAACTTTTAAAAATTTGAGTATTTAAGTAAGGGGGAAATTTAGGAAATATTGAATATAATTATTAAAATGCTAATACTTCAATATAATTATTTATTTCAAGAGGTATACAATTAAAATATTTTAAAGTTTTTATTACGTTAAAGTTAGATTTTATTTATAGAATTGGTTGTATTAATTTTCATTTTTGTTTTTAGAAGGAAGCGTTTGCAATTTCTATAAACAAAAAAGTCATTTTTTAAAAAATCCATTAGATGTTTGATTTGAGATTAAGATCAAAAACCAAAATGGCTCTGTAATCTCAGCTCCTGTGAAGCAGAAGGCTCTTGAGTGCACAGCACTAGATTATTCAGTGAGATCTTGTCTCAAAACCCAAGGTCGGAGATGAAGCCAGTGGTGGAGCCCTATCTACCTTGGGCAAGACCCTGAGTTTGATTCCCCAGCACAAAAAGCCTAAAATAAGGGCATGATCTAGTCATAAATGAACAAATGTAAATTATTAGAGACAGATAATGATTTATGGAAGCATATATTTGTTACAAAGAACTAATGTGAAAATTTAAGAACAAACTTACAAAATCTTTGAAACACAGATGCACAAAGATTGACACTGATAACAAATACATCACAGTTAAGAGAAAAATCACATTTACAGGGCTGGTTTATTTTCGTGTTTAACGGGGAAAGCCCTTTATGTGTGCCTGGTGGCAGGTGTTATGCATAAAAGGTTAAGCACACAAACACAAAAAAAAGGTACTGAAATCTGGAAGTTTACTGATTGCGCCAAACAGCATTCAAATATAATTTCAACTACTGTCTGCTTGTAAATGGCTGTAAAGTTCGCGTCACTGTAGACTGTTTACAACCCTCTCTCTCTCGCTGCACACCTGTTCTCCATCCTCAACAGCCACGGCAAGGAGCGCTGCTTCCCTGAGTAAGAGACAGGGCAGGATTGGATACAAAATGTCAGCAATACTTGCTGCTACCCAGGTTCTCTAGGAAAGCTCGGGATGATCTCAAGGTGAATTCTGGGGTTGAGTAGGGTTTGAATAGAAGAAAGGGAGGCCATTTGAGCGGCAGTAATTTCCCAAGGGAAAAGGAGAAACATAGGTGTTACACTCTGCAAGTGTAATCCCTTAGGCAGTGGGCGCAGCAGACAGTGCTAGCAATAGTGGCAGGAAACAGAGAGATCATGGAGAACTTCAACGGTCTGGGTCTGATTGCTGCTTTGTGAGCAGGGCTTTCTGGTCTACAAAAAGCAGTCAGGAAGATGAATGTGACCTTGGTAGGATGGACCAGAGAATGACCTGAAAGGAGGATATGGTGGGTGAGGAAGGGCAGTGCCAGAGACAGAGGGGCAGAGATAGAGAGGGATGAACAGGAGACACCCATCAAAGGAACTATCAACGGGATTTAGTGAGATTCAAAGGACCAAGAAAACACCCTACTGCAGGGCTTTGAGGCCCCTGGACAGAAGATGAGGAGTGCTGTGTTCAGTTTGGTGATCTGCAGATATAGCTCAGTAGGGCAGTGCTTGCTAGCATGCATGAGACCCTGCATTCCATGCCCCCACATGTCCCCCACACCTTTTTTGTTAAGATCCTGTTAAAATATTTTAAGACAGTAAATGGTGCATTCACTGCGGAAAACTTGGCTTCTCAAAAACTTTGGTTGAACTCACCATGTGGCCCAGCAATTCTACCTCTGGTTATACACCCAAAACAACGAAAGCCGGGAAAAGCTAGATACATGTGCACTCATGTTCAAAGCAGGATTATTAAAATAGCCGAAAGATGCCATCAGCCTATTATAAATGCCCAATGACAGATGAATGCATAAGCAAAGCAACCAAAAAGGGCTGTGTGTTTATGGAACATTGTGCACGCCTAAAAAGGATGGAGATTTTGGCACATGCTGCACCATGCATGCAGCAGAAAGACATTATACTAAACAAAATCTACCTGATCCAGAAGGACAAATGTGTATGGCCCCTGTATATAAGGCTCCTAAAGGAAGTCAAATTCACGGGATGAGAAAGCAGAGCTGTTGTTAGTGGCAGAGACAAAGGAGGACTGAGCCTTTCTGTCCAATCCTAGAGTTTCCATCGGAGATCATGAGATAGCTCTGGAAATGTGTGTGTGTGTGTGTGTGTGTGACTACAGAGAAATGTGGATATATGTAATGCTGTACACTGAAAACAAAATGGTAAATCTCATGCTACATATTTTATCAGAATAAATTCAGACACACAAATAAGCAATCTAAGGCACTGTTGTTTGTTAAATAAAATAGGTTGAAAAGTCATCCAAACCAATCTACAAGGCTGTGCTTGGTGGCTGATATCTGTAAACCCAGCAATTGGAGGCGGAAGCAGGATAATCATGTGTCTAAAGGCATTCTCACTACAAAGTGTGTTCAGGGCCAGCCTGAGCTACATGAGACCTTGACTCAAAACAAAACAAAAACGACTTGTAATAGTAGCTTTGGAAAGCATAGCTTATGCATAAAAAATAAAGTGTGTAATATAAATATAGGTATGTGGGAGCTGGGATGTAATTGCCCCCCCCATGAGCTCATCCGGAGTGGCACTATTAGGAGGTGTAACTTTGTTGGAGTAGGTATGGATGGCCTTGTTGGAGGACGTGTATCACTTTGAGGGTGGGTTTTGAGGTCTCCTTTGCTCAAGATACTGCCCAATGGCACAGTCTAGTTCCTGTTGCCTTCTGATCAAAATGTAGCCAGCACCATGTCTGCCTGTATGCCCCATGTTCCTCGCCATGATGATAATGGACCGAACCTCTGAAACTGTAAGCAGCCACCTCCATGAAATGTCTTCCTTTGTAAGAGTTGCCGTGGTCATGGTGCCTCTTCCCAGCAATAGAAACCCTTGACGACATCGTCTCCCACTCCAACCAGGGAAACTACCAATTCTGAATTGGTATTTCTCACCCCTAGTCATTATTACAGTACTGAGGGGATTCCAAGCAATGAACTCTCTACTTTCCCCTGAGCACTGTGAGACTCCCCTATGGTGGTGTCCTGCCAATTCTGGACTGGTGCTTATCACCCCTGATCATTATTATTATATTTATATAATTTAGAGGATCCCAAACAATGCCCTGCTTTCCCCTGGGCACCGTGAGAGTCCCCCATGGTGATGTATCTCCAGACTCAGAATGGTCCTGTGAAGGCAGTATCCATAGACTTTATCGTGACACAGGAAATCTTTCTCCTAAAGTGGTTTGCCTTAAGTCTCTCTTAGCCATAGTGACATCTAACCCAACATCTCAATCTGGTTGGTTGGTGGTTTGTGTCTGTTCACCTTCCACGGTTCTGTGTCTGTGCAGGCTTTCTCAGCTTTGACTGTCCCTAGAGTTTACATCAGATTTCTGTCTTTCACTTAAGGCTACTTCCTTTCATTGTGGTTAGAGATCAGCATGGATTCTTCTCAACTGTCTTATTAGTCTACATTTCCTCGGTTTCCTCCCCACCTCGTTTTTTGTTTTATTTTGAATTGATCAAGATGTTTTGGGTTTGGGGGGTTTTGTTTGTTTGTTTTGTGTGAAGGATCATTGGGTGTACTTAAGTTCTGTTTCTCCTTTTTATATACCTAGTAGTTACTTTTATGACGTTTTTAATCTTTCTTCTATATTGGCTTGTGAGAAGTATTAGTAAAATGTACACATAGTTGACATTTTATGAAGTCTAAAATTAAACGTCTTTATCCTCATCTTCCAAATAAATGAATAAATAAAAAGTAGTGGCAAGGCCAGTCGGTGTGTGGCATATGCCTTTCATCCCAGCACTCAGGAGGCAAAGTCGGGCAGATCTCTGTGAGTTCGAAGCCAGCTTGTCTGCAGAGCAAGTTCCAGGGAGAGACTCCAAAGTTGCAGAGAAACCCTGTCTTCAAAACAAAACAAAAAGTAGTGAAACGCCACCAACCTAAGACCACAGTTATCGATTGTCTTGGGGTTTCCCAAGTAGGCATTGTTGGCATCAATCTAAACTTAGCTCTTTTGTGTGATGTCACCCTCTTGGGACCGTTTTCTCTCCCCACAAAAATCTATGGAGCCAGCTCTCAGTGTGTGACCCTACACACAATTGTTTCCGATCTGCGTTCTTACACTAAAGATGTTATTCTTTGCACCCACACCAAAGATGATGTTCCTGTGGGGTCTCAAGTGCAGGCCAGAAAAGGAGAGTGTCCTTTAGTTCAGTCACTTCTTGTTGGTGGGCCAATCCCTGGTCCCTCCCCTCCTTGAACTGCCTTTTTAGCCCACATTCAAGTTCTTTCCAGCCACATTTGCCTCCAGGTCAGCTCAAAATCTTCATGTGTTCCCCATTCTGGGCTCTCTGTCACGTTCTTGATTTGACAGCTGAAGATTTCTCTCTCTTTACTGCAAGCTCAGCAAGGCAGTACACAAGGTGCTTACTGAGATCTGTCAGCCATCTCAGTGTTTTGAAGCTGGGACAATTTACTCTTTTGAGTCTGCCTCCTTCAGAGACTTTGAATCCTTTGTTTGTGTAGAGGAGTGTATTCCATCTGTAGATTCTCATGTTGATATAACATGAAAGTGTTAGACAAGAAGACACAAATATAAAGAGTGTGGTTCATCAACTGACTGTTTGATAATGGCCTTGATTTGGAAAAGACCTAGTGTCAAATCATAGAATAGGACTCATGGAGCCAGTTTTGCTACAGTTCTCATCCAGGGAAGTGTTGAGGGAACACAGAAAGGTGTTCATGATTCGGTGCTACATAAGCTGCTTTGTGTAACCCTGTCTTTTATTTACACACACACACACTATACGTATGTAGATTTGGGGATGACATATTAAGGGATGTTTTTGTTTACTTCTGCTGGCTTCTATTTTTTAAGTACTTGTGTTTTTTCATGTAAAGGACATAATTATTTACAGCACAATGTAGCCAGGCGGTGGCGCACGCCTTTAATCCCAGCACTCAGGAGGCAGAGGCAGCAGATCTCTGTGAGTTCAAGGCCAGCCTGGTCTACAAAAGCTAGTTCCAGGACAGCTAGAGCTGTAACACAGAGAAACCCTATCTCAAAAAAACAAAAACAAACAAAACAAAGCATACAGCACAATGTAAAGATCAGTGTCTCTCCTTTCTAGACTGCATATATCTTGTGGGCTAGCCTATCATCCAAAACAAGTATTATATCAGGTCTGTGGGACCTCTTATTCCAGACCGCTTTCTTACAGTTCATGATTGCTATACTCTGGTTTCTCTTCAGATCATATAAATCCTTCTCCTTTTACAGTTCGTGATTGCTGATGACTCAAATACAATCCCCGTGTTCTGTTTTGTCTTGCGCTTAGGTGAAGCGATCAATGCCTCAGACAGACAAGCAAGTATGCATCCCACCGGAGCTGCCGGAACTGCTGAAGCAGTTTACCAAAGCTGCCATTCGGTCGCAGCCTCCGGATCTCATCCAGTGGGCGGCAGAGTAAGTTGTTCCTACCAGAGGGCAAGGGTGAGGAAAGAGGGTTTGTGGGAAACCGAAGAGGTTGGCAAACCCTCAGTCAGGCAATCAGGCTGTTAAGGAGAAGCTGAGTTTTAAAAATAAATGCATCAAACAGAGAGAGGATGGGATGCCCTTCCCTAAGCTCGTAGCAAAGGAGGAAGTAGGCCAAGTGTCCTGGGGTAAAGACTACCAGTTAGTTTACCGTCACACTTAGCACACGACCACCTAGGCCATCCTTGCCTCCCATCAGCTTGTCCTGTTTGGAAGGGGCCTGGGAATCTGGCTTGCAGCTCAACTCACCTTTCCTTGGTTTACGCCTCAATTTATCCTCTTCTCACCGCTAGATGGCAGCAGTACACCTAGTGGGGCGGTGCGCGATTCCAAAGGGAGGAGGAGGAGGTAGTCTCTCTCCGAGCTGGTTCCCTCTGATTAATGAAACACCTTCCTTCATGGCTGTGGAAACTCAAACCTGTGCCAGAATAAAGACGCTTTGCATCCCGTCTGGGGGGTGGTGGAGGGGGTCTGTTATTGATTAAAAAAAAAAAAACTAACTAAAACTGATCCCTCCCCTCTGCATGAAGATGTCCGTGGTCACATGACTTTCTGGAAAAAGAGGCAGAACTGGGTGACGAGGTCAAGTTGGGCTCCACGGTGTGCCTCTAGCACCCTTGCTCCTCGAAGGGCCCCTGGAGGCTGCTCAGTGGGTGAACTTACACAGCGGGCTGACCTCACCGTGGCCGCTTCACGTAGAAAGCCTCTCAACTATGAAACTGCTTTTTACACGTGCCTGCTGCAAACTGGGCAGCCTCGGTGCCTGATCTGGGAGCTAACAAGACGCTCCCAGGTCCTTTTCTAGCTGTTTCTCTCACTGGCGGGTTACTTCCTTAGCGGTGCCTCTGCGGGAAGATACCTCGGTCTGTGGAGGGAAAGGGCTTGGGGAAAGAGAACCTGGGGTGTGTGGGGGTGCGTCCAGCAGGTGGTGGAGACAAGCTGTGGAGCCCTTTCAAGAGGCATAAACTCCCCCGCTCCCAGGTTGAGCCAGTAGGAAGCCTTTGAGAAAGTAAAGCCCTGGTGCGATTTAAAAGGCCTAAAGGGAGTTGCTTTGCTTAGTCATGACTCCCGTGTCGTTTTCTATTTTGAACTGTATGTATTACCTCTAAGATTACACTTTAATGTCAGAAGACTAATTTCTTTTGGCATAGACAGATTTTGTATTATGCCATATGATTGCTTAAAACTCCATTTGATTGTTCTTGTGCTCCTCGGTTATCGGAAGAAAAATGACATTTCTTGATATTGTCCCTGACATTTATGGAGAATAACTTTCTGCCGCTGTAGCCTGCTTGCTCCATACTGTGTAGTGTGATAGATACACATTTTTTTAAGACATCCGTGCAAGATCAGTCTGTACTTCAACTGCAGTCAAAAAGAGCATGGTCTAAGAACATTCTGCATCCCATTTAGATATCAAAAGCTCTCAACCACTCATTTTCTGTGGCTCCCAAATTTGTAGGGTTCCAGCACATGGAACGCCATCAGGTATCTCCAGGATAAAATAAGTATTTAGTTCATCACACGCAGGAATTTCCTCCCCCTGTGCCCCAACAATGTAGAAGCCAACTCTCCGGGCATCAGCGGGGCAGATGCCAGTTTGTCCTGCAGCAGGCAGTGTGAGAGCCTAAATCTCTCCAACCATAGCCGTGGCATCATTCACTTGCAAATGGAGCTCAGAGATTTAGAGGGACGAGTCCATGGATGCGGCTTTGTTTCCGCCTATTTCTAACCAATAACACAACTCAAATACTGTTCCTCCGAGAGTGCCAAGAGTAACTCCACCCAGGTACATCTGTATAATGGTGCCATGGTATTGCTATTCCTGCCATTTCATCTCCTCATCTGGTTGTAAAGTCAGAGGCCACAATCCCGTTCTAGGTGTCCCATTGTATCTGTCCCCACCCAAACACTGGTCTGCCTCCAGAGAGTTCCCAGGTAAAGGCTCAAAAGCATCAAAGTATTTCTACAGCTGAGGACCTCCAGCCAGGGACTAGAAGTTACTGTTTGGATCCACGTCTCTTTAGTCCTGCTTGTCTTGTGTCTCAGAGATGAGCAATAGTTAGCTCTGTCATGTATACTGAGCCTACAGAGGCCTTTTATAAAACACGCTCTGTATTTTATGCTACCTGCTCCTGAAGAAAGGAATGGAGTGAGGGCAGGAAGGGGCGGATGTTTTGATGGGGACAGACCCTGGCATCTTGTTGCCCACGTCCTCTCCCTGTGGCAGGAGGCTGATTTCCTATCATGCCAGTCTTGAAATAGGACCTGACCTGTCTTTCACATCACCCCCAAATCAAGTCCATCCCACAAAGCTGCGACACACAGCAGCCATATTTAAGTAAGTTCTGAGGGAAGAGAGAAGGGGTGCCTTGTACGCACCATATCAGGTTGTTTTATCCCCTCCTTGACGTATCTTACTGCGCTTCTCCCCTTTGCTGAGGTCCCATGCCGGCCTCACTCACCCCCGGCACATTCCATGTGCTCTTGTTTTCATAGACGCACCTTGCCCCCACCTGCCAAACACACACATACAGATATCCTATAAATGTCCTAGGATCTCCGTTTGTCTGTGCGTGTGAATAAAATACTAAGAAGGGATGGGCGGGGTGACTGAACATGCCTCGGGTGATGGCTTGCCAACGTTTTCTTGATTATTCCCCATTATTCTTAGAGAAAAGAAAACCCTTTCATTCCCTAAGCGTTCTTCATACCTTAAAGTGGAAATAACACAATCAGACTTTGTCCGTATGCAAACGAACTAAAGGTGGTAAAATACTGCTTCTTAACTACTCACTTCCTCCGAAAGGAAAAGGAAAGAAAAGTAAATAAACTATCGAGCGGTCACTGGAGCCTGCGAGCCTTCCTCTACTCCCTTTTCTCTGCAGGTATTTTGGGGCCATGTCCCGTGGAGAGATGCCCCCGGTGAGAGAGAGGTCTGAGCAAGTCACTTTGTCCAACTGGGCTGAGCTGACCCCCGAGCTGTTGAAGGTCCTGCATTCTCGGGTATGGAGAATTCACGGATGGTGTGGAGACTGAATGGGTTCGGCACGGGTTACCTGTGCTTCTGGCAGGCAGGTAGCCATCAGCGCTACCCCCAAAGTTTACTAAAGCCTGGCCTAAAAGGGCTTCCTTCAGAGAAACAGGAATCAGTATGGAAGAAACTGATGGATGATGGGCTGTCTCCTGAGGTCACCACAGATTTCCCCGAATCTGGAAGACTATTTAGGGGCTCAGTGGAATGAATGCTGCCTAGCCTAGAGATAGTAACTCCCCAGGCTCCTCAGCATCTCCGTGATGGATCCAGACCAGGAGAGATCTCGCACAATCTGGAGAAGGTGCAGACTCTACTTTCACCACTGCCCAGCCTTCAGGACAAAGCGTACCAATCCCCACACATTCTCCCAGGAGTTGGCCTGTGATGGGAAAGGAGGGACTGGCTTGAGAAACTGGTGGTTGGTCCAGTTCCCAGGATATGGTTGAGCGGCATGGTGCCCCACTTTAGGGGAGGCTTGGGTGACCGGGGACCCACTGGAGCTTGGGTTCCAGAGTTCCAGCTTTTCCCTGGGCTCAGAGGCCCTGGCAAAGGGTTGGGACACTTAATGGGGCATCTGCACCTCACCGTGCCATTAGCTAACTGCCACCCATCCTTTTCCGTCCGCTTTCTAACTGCCGAGTTTTCTGTGGAGTGAACATGGCAGAGCTCTCAAGTTCCTGGACCCAACAATGTTAGACATCCATGCTAAACCCTGTAGGTCAGTCATCAGGTACCACATATCACTCTTTCAGAGACAGGAGGGATATATATGTATATATATATGTATGTATATATATATGTATATATATATATACAGGGACTAAGTGCAGAGAACCCTGTATAGTCTGAGAGAGACAATGTCATTCTTGATTTATTAAAGGTCTCAGGCATTTTCTTCAAGCCTCTGTCGACTTGTCTTCCTTACACGGGCAACCTAAGAACAAAACTAGAGACCATAAAGGCATCATTTACAAATGGAATGTACTATAAATGGATCTCTTGACCATAATTCTGATGTCTGGAATTTAAAAATATTAAAACTGTGTCACAGCCTCGCAAAGATAACTGTCCAGTGGGATCCTCTGGCCTCTCCAGCTCCCCACCCCCCTCCTAGTGCTGGGAAAACTCAGGGCATCTTGTTTGAGGCTCTCATGTGTCTCTTGTGTGTCCCCTGTCCTGAAGGTTGCTGGCCGACTGATCATCCATGCAGACGAGCTGGCCCAGATGTGGAAGGTGCTGAATCTCCCAACAGATCTGTTTAACAGTGTGATGAACGTGGGTCGCTTCACGGAGGAGATCGAGTGGCTCAAGTTTTTAGCCCTTGCGTGTAGCTCTCTCGGAGTTGTAAGTGAGCTTTGCTTGTGTGTCTGTACTGTGTCTCCCAGGGCGGAGGGCTGGCATGACCCGGCACATTGGTGTGTCTGTACTGTGTCTCCCAGGGCGGAGGGCTGGCATGACCCGGCACATTGGTGTGTCTGTACTGTGTCTCCCAGGGCGGAGGGCTGGCATGACCCGGCACATTGGTGTGTCTGTACTGTGTCTCCCAGGGCGGAGGGCTGGCATGACCCGGCACATTGGTGTGTCTGTACTGTGTCTCCCAGGGCGGAGGGCTGGCATGACCTGGCACATTGGTGTGTGTACTGTGTCTCCCAGGGCGGAGGGCTGGCATGACCCGGCACATTGGTGTGTCTGTACTGTGTCTCCCAGGGCGGAGGGCTGGCATGACCCAGCACATTGGTGTGGGTGAAGCTCTAGATTCGGTTCTCAATGTGCAAAAGACAAACTTTGAAATGTCCCATAACTTTTCTCTGGGCCCGGAAGGACATCTGCTCCCTTTCAGCTCCCCAGAGATGGTGAAAAGAAGAACTGCCTTTTGTGCCTTCTGCTCTCTGAATTAGGTCATTTCCAGACTCAGTGATCAGAACCAAGAGGTGTAGGGAAAGAACAGGGCAGCTCTCACCAGGCTCTGCAGGAGCTGGCCAAGTTTGGCTTCGGGTTTTTTGTGACTTTTAATCATTGCCCTCAAATGAATTTTCAGTCTGTTCTTAGTTCATGATTTCTAGCTGTATGATAAGTCGTGTTTACTTGTGGGGTCTAAATACCTGGAAGCCATGCTGGTGGCGACCTTAGAAGGGTGTTCAGCCTGATAGAAAACAGCAGGCAAATACAAGTGGACGGAAGAGTCAGAAAAACAGAAAACAAAGAGGATTTGAAATAATCTTTTTAAAGGGGCAGGAAAAAAGAAAAGGTTTAGATTTCTAGAATCATAATCTTAGAGAGGGGAAGTTCATACCAACTCAGGCCTTTTCCAAATTAGTTTGAAAATTGGAAAAGTCCTTTTCCTGTTTTGAAAGAAGGAAATGCTGAGGTCAGCTTTTATGTGCATTTAAAAATGAGGTATCATCTAGGTGGACTCACATTAGTCACTGATAATGAACCAAAATGCATCAGGAATGTTTTTGTGAAAGTGAGTCTTCACTAATTTCTAAAGCCCCGAGATACATGTAAAAGTCAATTAGGAGATCATTGCCTCCACACAGGCCAACAAGGATGAAAAAGGAACTTGGATCTCTCAGCACAGCCAGGCACGATCTTGGTCTTTCTTTTCAAATGTGCTCCGAACACGTACTTGGCATTTTTGTTTCGGTGTAAATTTAGCAGAAATATTGTAATCCAACTTTTGCCGTGGGTTTCCTCTGCAACCGATTCATAATCATTTCTCCAGAGAGGAGGAAAGAGAGGAATATTTGTGGGTTTTTTTCATTGTCTTTCATAGAAACATTACATAATGAATAAATGGCTGTTCTCCAAGGGCAGGCGGGGGGAGGGGCGGGGGGAGCGGGAGCAAACATGGCAGGGCAAATGCCCTGTCAACAAGGATGAAGCTCACATTTCTTGGGGGAAGAACCTCAAGGAGTGAAAGAAATCAGAAAAGCAAACTACTTTAAAATGCACACATTTTATTAAAGTCTCCTAAGTCTGCACTTTATTAACACGATGCTCTGAGATCCTCTTTCTCTGTTAATTCTGACCTTGATCTGCCCCATCTTCAAAGGATAGAGTAGGAACTGAGTAGCTCTGATCCAATCTTAGCGCTTAGATTGGTGCCGCAAATGAAACCGCCTCCAGATAAACGCTGCCTCAGGGGTTCCTCATGCTCTTCTCCAAAGTAGCAATGCAGTGCTTTAGGGAAGGGCTGATCAGGGATGAAAGGGTGTGGCCTCTTTAGGCCCTCTGGTCTTCACTGCAACGCCACTGTAGCTTTGGCCTTTGCATCTCTCGGTTTGGTCAAAGCATCATAATGGTCCCCACTAGCCCATCCCAGGTTTCCCTGGTGTTGCGCTCCCCCTACCCCCACCAGTGTTTTGTGTACATTGTCCTCATCTGCCCCCTGGCTTTGGTGTGTGAGATGGCTGAGTCATCTTCATGTCCCCATCCCTCACAGTAGCCTGGGGGAGACTTTGGAAAGCCACAACTCCTTTTCTGCTTTGCATATCACATACTTGGCAGGCTTGCTCTGATGTGCCTGCCTCCCAAACTTGGAGGAAGCCAAGAGGTGAGCTGTGTTTTTCTCCATCTCTTCCAAAACAAGGATGTTGGATCAGGTGTTCTATAAGGTCCAAACTTTCTGTCCCACTTATCTGCTTCCACCAAAACAGCCTCATGACCATCATTTGTGCCCACCCACACGCAGAGGTGAAGTCAGCCTGGAAATATAGTCTATACTGAAGGTGCCTGTGAACCCAGGAAGATACCTATACTCACTTATGTCATGCTGGAGCTTAACTGTGGGGCTGCTCCATGCTGTAAGCAGTCGGCTTGTGTTCCCTGAACTCATGTGTTGAAATCTTGCAAGGAGTGGGGCCTGAAGCCACAAGAGTGCAGTCAGTCTAATAAATGGGGATTGGAGGAGGTTGTTTACCCCTCCACCATGAGAGACTACAGCAAGAAATCACCACCTAAGAAAAACAGGTCGCTGTCAGCCCTGGATCTTAAACCTCATAACTCCATAACTGTGAGCAACAGATTTCCGATTTGTACTAAATCTCTGAGTCAAAGATACTTCTTCATGATAGAAGCCTGAGCCAGCTGAGACAGGCAAGGTGTCACCATTTAGTAGAGGGTTTGCAGTCCTTCTAGCCATATGTCCTTGGAGACCAGTCTGCTAGGAATTTTTCCTTTCTTTGCAGCAAGTTTTGGTCTTTTATCAGCTGGGAAAGCAGGTTTTGTTCCCATTGGAAATGTCTACCTACTGGAATTTTTACTCCAGTAGGCACCAGGAATAGTGAGTCCAGTCTTGAGCTCTCTGGACCTAACATGTGTGGTTCCACATGGCTGGCAGACCTGTATCCTCTTCCTGTCCAGCTTTCCTCCCTCCAGGCTGCCATAATGCTACCTGCTGTTCCAACAAGAGTGCACATAAAAAGGAAGAAGTCACGTATGGAATCAGTGTATTCATGCCTGAGTTTAAAACAAAGTCTTATATGATGCTGGAGGCTGCTGCTATGAAGTATCCTCTCCCCTCACACGCACACACACACACACACATACAAGCACACAGACACACATACATACACACAAACCTGATGAGAGAGAATGTGAAGATCTGTTTACATTAAAATTGAATTTTTGAGAAGTTCCACTCCGAGAAGTTATTTAACCATTGTAAACAAAGAGTGTTCTTATGTTTCCTGTCCACCCAGACCTGAATAATCACATAGAAACTATATTAATTGCAACACTGTTTGGCCAATAGCTTAGGCGTATTCTTAGCCAGTTCTGACATCTTAAATCAACCCATTTCTATTAATCTATGTATCGGCACAAGGATGTCACCTACCAGTGAGGTTCTGGGTTCTGTCTCCTTCAGCAGCTATATGCCATCTCTTTGACTCTGTCTACTCTGTATCTCTGTTCAGATTTCCTGCCTGGCTTTACTCTGTCCTGTCAGGCCCAAGCAGCTTCTTTAGTAACCAATGGCATTAAAACATTCACAGCATACAAAGGGGAATCCTACATCAATCCATGATCTTTTTTTATTATTTAAAATATTTTATAGTTTTATGAAGAGAACTGGAGATCTGGCTCAGTGGTTAAGAGCACTTTGTACTACAGAGGACCTGAGCTCAGTTACTGGAAGTCACTTCAGGCTGCTCCTAACCACCTGCAACTCCAACTCCATGTAAACCAGCTACAGCCTGGTCTAGACTGTGAGGAACTTACACTCATGTGCTCATGTGCACATGCTCACACACAGACACATAACAAAAACCAAAAGTATGAGGCTGTTAGAATTTAGAGGTCGAAAGCACCTAGTTGCTTGCAAGGGCTGCAACAACTTACCACCGGCTGGGTGGTTTACACAACAAAAGAGTACTGTCTTACCATCCTGGAGGCCAGACAGTTCAAGGCGGTGATGTTAGCAGGTGGATTCTTCTGAAGCCTCCTCTTCTGGCGTCTGAGGAACTTCCTCCTCCAGTGTCAGAGCCTGTACATTCTCGCCTACCATCCCTGCCACACACTACCCACCAGTCATGCCGAGCTAAGGTCCACCCTGCTCATCTCGCTGCAGTTTAATTCGCTTTTTAACGTTTATGGTGGGTGGCATTTTGTTTTGGTGTTATGCTTTTTGACAGCAGGTCATTATATCACTCCGGATGGTCTGTCCATCCTCCTGCCTCAGCCTCCTGAGTGCTTCAATTATAGGTATTCACCATTTCGTTCAGTTCTCATTAACTCTTTAAATTCTGAAATTCTGGGACTTAAGAACTTGAGTGGAGGATAGTTCAGCCTATAATAGCACCCCCAAAAGAGGACAGCACAGGAAGTATGGGGACAGAATTATATTAGGAAATACCGTGGGCAGAATTATGCAGCTCAGTAGACACACACACGCATGCTTACAAATACACTCCAAATCACTTTCATCTGACACTTAGGCCTTCCCCACCCACCGACAGCCTCACACATACATATTGCCATCCGACCCCACCCCATGTTACAGAAGACATGTAACAGGAGACTGACCTGTTTCAAAGCTATAAACCTCAGTAGTTTTTTGACACCTAGGGTTTATCATATTTAAACTGTTACATGTTAAAGATCCTATTTTATACAATGTGAGTTAAATGGATATAAAAATTAACTATTAACTCAAAATGCATAGTAATTAATTAGGGCAAAAGACCTTTAAAAATCACTGCCATTCAGTGAAACCGTCTCTAGGAAGATGAGCCAAATTTATTCACATCCTCTTAGGCCTCACAGTTAAAGAAGCACCATCCAGACAGTCTGCATTCTAGGAGGGGATGGGAGCTGAACATCCACAAAACCTCTCTGGCCAGTCATGTAAGGACATACAGCAGCTGCTTCATCATCCCAGGATGCTTAGCTCACCACTCAGGACCAATTCTTGACTGAGCCCTGGAGGATGTATCTTTACATTGGCAGCTTTAGCAAAATGTGTGTGTGTGTGAGTGAGCAAAAATAGGTCATTTTTCTGATACTGTAATAAATCTCAGACCAAAGACAATTTGGGGAGGAAAAGAGTTACTTCACCTTATACTTCCATGCCCACAGCCCATCACTGAGGGCAGTAAAGGCAGGAAAACAAGCAGAAACCATGGAAGAACGCTGTTTACTGGCCGGCTACTCATTATTGGTGTCAGGAGCTTTCTTATACAGTCCAGGGCATCCTGCGTGAGGATGGTGCCTCCATGGTGGACTGTGCCCTCTGACACCAATTCGTCATAAAACAGACATGCCCACAAGCCAATCTGATCAAAGCATTTTCTCTATTGAGGTTCCCTCTTCTAGGTAGTGCTAGGTTGTGTCAAATTGATGATAAGAACTAACCAGGACTATTTATTAGATGGTTTTTCTTAAGTGGATCCTCATGAAGAATGGGTGTCTATCTTGTGGGCCTCCTATCTCTTTAGAAATATTACACTTCCCTCAACTCTTCTCCTATTATGGGCTTTGCCCCAGGTGTGTGTGTGTGTGTGTGTGTGTGTGTGTGTGTGTGTGCATGTGTGTGGTGTGTGTATGTGTGTGTCCTATATTTATTATATATATTTATATAGGTAAGTAGGGAGAGGGAGATCTCTACACTTTAGGAGATAAAGTTGAAAGGCAATAAATATTTTTAATTTTCTTTTTTTTCCATTTTTCATTTGCTCACTATGCATGCGTGCATCTGCACAGGGTCAGAGGCCAGGCTGCAGAAGTTGGCTCTCTTTTAGGAAAAACTGGGAATAATAAGTTGATGTCTCAAAGGGTCTACTAAACTTTCTTAGGAAATGCTAAGTTACATAGAACAGAATTTAGCTAAGGAGCACTCGGTTCTCTTATCAGGGAGAGCAGGATTCTGCTCCTGGTTGACACCTGCCTGGGAAGAGCAGCCTGGGCTGGCTTGAGATAGCTATAATAATGTTACACTGTAAATCTCCCCACTTGTTCAAGCATCAAACCTTGGGACATGTTTAATTACTCAAAATGTAGCTGGGGACTGGGAAGCTGCATACACCGCTGGGGATGGCTGTGCGAGCCTGGCCCCCTTCTGTGCATAGCCAGAACTACTCTTGCACGGATTAAACCTTTTTCCTTTAGTAATCCCTGTGCCCTTGGTGTGGCTCCCCACTGGGAAGGCATGGGAATGCCATAACACTCTCCAACATGTGAATCCTGAGAATCACCCTCAGGCCACCCAGCTTTGTATGCCCAGCACCTTTTCTTACCACACCATCTCCCTGGCCCAAGAGAGTGCTAATTTTATAGAATGAAAAGTCGCTTCTCCTTGGAAGAGGTTCTTCTAATGAAGCTTACAAATATCTTCAAGTATTTTTCAGTTTATAAATCAAATTTGCTTCCAGAAAGAAAGGCAAGACATGCGGTAGTCAGTGTTTAGAAGGAATGGGTTGATTGACACGTTAGCTTTCTGGAGTCTTGGGTTTTCCTCACTCCACCCTCCATGAGCAGTGACTTTGTTTTCTTTCCTGAGTCTAGCCTGTTCTCAGGGCTCTAGCCTGGAAGAGTGATTTTCTCCTCCTCCTGTCTTACGGTTTTCTAGACCATTGCCAAAACTCTCAAGATAGTGTGTGAAGTGCTGTCTGGCGACAATGATGGAGGATCGCCCCGGATCCCCTTCAGCACCTTCCAGTTTCTCTACACGTATATTGCCGAAGTGGATGGGGAGATCTCTTCATCCCATGTCAGCAGGATGCTCAACTACATTGAACAGGAAGTGTGAGTAAACTGTTGGCAAGGGAGAGCAAAAGTGTACTGGCGGGGACCTAGGGGCGAGGCTGCTGCTGACAGTCCCTGTCATTGGTAGCTTCGTCTACAAGTCTTCATTTTATAATGACGTAAAAGAATTCATATTCGGTAGAAACTAAATTTCATTTTTTTTAACTTTGATATAATTTCCTGGGCTAGCAATATCCCAGTAATGTGCAGTAATCTCCCCTGATACTGATAGATGCACCACATCACAACTAACAACCAGCTTTTTATATTGCTAGGGAAGCGATACTTTATAGTTTACTGTGTGGCTGATCTGGGAGGGCCCAGATAGGTTGGGGGTATTGAGTACATTATGGACATTTTATTTCTTTAAAAAGAAAAGATTCTTTACATTTTAAGGTTTGTTTTAATGATGAAGAGGTGGCGGCCATGCGCAGGTGACTTGCGCCCTTGGAGGTCAAAGGTGCCAGATATCCTGAAGCCAGAGTTACAGGTGGTTATGAGCCAACCAGCATGGGTGATAGAAACTCAGCTTGGGTCCTCTGCAAGAGCAATGTGCACTCTTAACATCCGGGCCATCTCTGCAGCCCCTCCACGTGGTCTTTTCCCCTTACAACAGGGATTCAAAGACTTGCTCCCCATTATAAGTCAAGGAACATCTGCATACTTTTCTGTTCTGAGGAACATGAAATACTTACTGGGAAAAGGAACAGTCTAGGAGAGTGACCCGTGGAGGGTTTCAGAGGTTAATTGAAGCAGCCCCCACCTGGAGCATATTAGAAGCACAGAATCCAAGGCCCAGGAACTTGTGTCTTAATAAACCTGCCAGCTGCCTCTGCACGAGCTTAAGTTGACCAATGGAGGAAAAAGAAAGCACAGGAAAACAGAGAAACCAAAGAGAAAGAGGAGAGGGGAAGGGAGGCAGACGTTTAGGCAACCAAGACTAAAGGGAAAGGGGCCAGCAAGGTGACTCTACTAGTAAAGATGCTTGCTGCTCAGGCCGGATGACCTGAGTGTGATCTTGGAGCCCGTATGTCCTGATGGCTTTCCTATTGCTGTGAAGAGACACTATAACCAAGGCAGCTCACAGAAGACAGAGTTTATTAGAGTCTTGCTTACAATTCCAGAGGGTTAGAGCCATGGCCATTATGGTGGGAGAGCATGCCACAGGCATATTGCTGGAGCTGGAGCTGGTGCTGAGGGCTTACATTTGATCCACAAACATAAGACAGAGAGAGCTAGACACTGGGAATGCCGTGAGGTTTCTGAAGCTGCAAAGGCCACCCTTGTTGATGATATGCTTCTTCCAACAAGGCCATACCTTCTAAATCATCCTAAACAGTTCTACCAACTGAGGACCAGACACCCAAATGTCTGAGCTTAGGGGTGCCCTTCTCATTCAGACCACCATACCTGTGAGGATAGACAGAAGCAACTCCACAGAATTGTCCTCTGGCCTCCACACATACATTGTGTCCGCACAATAATATTTTTGATTAAAGAAAAAGAATAAGAGCCTTTGGGGCAGCAGCAGTGAAATTAATTTGGGTGATGTATACATATATAAATATATATAATATGCTTTTTTAATTGCTCGCTAAATCTAATTCCAGATATCTATTTTTTTCCCAAATAGAATTGGTCCTGATGGCTTAATCAAGGTGAATGACTTTACTCAAAACCCTAGGGTTCGGCTGGAATAAATGCGCAATTCTGACTGTTTTAAAGGAAGATACAGAGATGTACTTCAGAATAAGTGAGCTCCAGACACCACCCAAAGTCAATTTTCTTTTACAACTGGCACAACTAATAAACAATTAGCCAGGAATGTGTGGAATTCAGGTGTAAGGTTGCTGGGACAAGACACTCACACTGGTGTAAAGGTGGCTCACACAACTTGGCTACAAAACTCATCTCCCGTCACAGCCAGACTGAATTTTAAAAGGCAGAAGGCCGACTGCTGTGATTGTGATGCTTTGTGATTGCTGGGTGTCATTTACATAAGGATCCTGGTCATCAACTTTTGCTCATCCGCTGCTCCATTTGCTCATCATGCATCTATTCATTTAGTTACCACTTTTTATTGAGGTATAAGGTGGCAAGGTAAAAGTTAAAGTACTCAGTTGAACATGAATTTCAGATGAATAACAAAAAATTTGTGTAGCACAAGTTCTAACAGGTCTTAGCAATGAAAGCCCAGAGTCAGATACTGGGGGAAATGCTGAGATCAGAGAGACAAAGGAGCAAAACCACAGCCACTTTACCCACTCAACTTCACCGCTGAAAAGAGACTGAGCTCCTCTCTCCCGCTGCCTTAACACTTCCTCTCTCCTCCCAGCCATATCACTTCCTCTCTTCTAGCCTTATCATTTTTTCTCTGTCTGTACAGACGTCCAGAGCTCTATGGTTAGCTAGTGGCTAAGCTCCACCCTCTAATCTTCAGGAAAGATTTATTTGTACAAACAATATCACCTTTCCCCTTTTATTGTCTAAAAATTTTTAAAAAAGTTATAATTAATATAAGAAACTATATACAATAAATACAATAACCACAATATATACAGGCAATAAATACATCAATAATGTCTAGTCCATTAACAATAGACAAATTCAGAGAAAATACTCCATATCTATCCTATTTTGGTGAGTCCAAAAGGTTGTACCTAATTCACTTTCTATTCTAACTTGCATTACCAATAAGACTATCTTTTTATGTCTCTCAACCTTATATATTTTACATTTCTTCAGTGAATTTCTTTTCTGAATCTAGTAACAAGGAAAACTAAAACTATAGCTATAAAATCCTCAATCCAATCAAAGACCCAAAATGAAAATAATAAGAAGCAGGAAGTACAAGCCAGCAACTTAAAAAAAAATGTGAGAAATGACAAAAAACAGCTGGCTGCCTGGAGTCACCCACAGTTCCTCTGCAACGTTGGGGCAGCCATCTTTTAAAAAAAGTGTTAGGCTGGACAGTGGTGGGGCACACCTTTAATCCCAGCACTCAGGAGGCCAAGGCAGGTGGATCTCTGTGAGTTCGAGGTCAGCCTGGTCTACAAGAGCTAGTTCCAGGACAGGCACCAAAGCTACAGAGAAATCCTATCTTGAAAATAATAAAACACACAACAAAAAAAAAATTGTTGGAGTGTGTGTGTGTGCGTGTGTGTGTGTGTGTGCGTGTGTGTGTGTGTGTGCGTGCATGTGCCTGTCCGTCCTAAGGTTTGCAAATGTGGAAAGTTAGGGGACAACCTGTGTGTTGAATCAGTTCAGGATTCTACTCAATTTTGTTAACAGTCCAAGGGTCTTGATCAGTTTGTTTTCTCTGCCAGTTAAAGACAGGAAAAATCTTAAATGTGGTGGGTAGCAGCTGAGAAATCTCAACACTGCAAGCAGAAGCTAACAGAACTGGCAGTTGAAGAAACATACATACAGCAGGCTCAGAGAAAGACCCTCTGCTAAGTGAATGACAGACTAGGAAACCCGAAGCCCAGCTTCTCCCTATGGGCTGCTGTTTGTTTGCTTCGTTATTTTTCAAGTCTTTGAAGGGTCTTCTGTCCCAAGCCTAGAGTTGGTCCACTGGAAGGAAAGTAAGATGGTTGATTGGTCGACAACTGGTATGTAGACATGTCCTGATCCCACCTTGAACTTGACACGTAAGTCCATCAGCAAGGACCTACTGGCAGGAGAAAAGCCCACAATGCCTTTGTTTCAAGATGCCAGGCTCTTGTCCCAGTTGCAAGAGCAAGAAAAAAGCCATCCACTTTGGAGCTTCACTGTCTTTAGTAGTCATGGTCCCTCTCCTTGCTTGCTGATCAGGGAGCCCATCTAATCTCTGAGTGCCCCAGTTTGAAATGGGGGTCTCTTATTTGCTGCTTCTATGTGCCAGGCTACCTGGCCCACAGATTTCCCTGGCTTCTGCCCATCTCCTGCCGGTCTCTCTGTAGAAACACTAGGACCACAAATGTCTGCAGCCGAATCTAGCTTTACGTGCATTCTGGATATTCATACCCTTGCGTGGCAGATGGTCTACCCACTAAGCCACCTCCCTAACCCCACATTGCTGCTCAGTTTCTGAGATAACATTGGCTGTCTATCATTTCCCCCTATTCTCTGTGCTATTGATTTTGCTAAGCCTACAGTACTCACCAGAATCATGTTCTCCAGCAAATCTGCCGAATCAGTCATGGTCAGCATTCACCCCAAGGATGGGAAACAGCATTGGCCTCCAGTGCTATGCTGTGTGTGTTAGTCACTTTGCTGATGCTGTCATAAAACATCAATCAAAAGCAACTTAAGGAAGCTGGTCTCAACTGAGGTGCACCCCACCCCTCACAACCTCCCTAAACAGCACCACCAACTAGGGACCAACTGTTCAAATGTCTGTACCTATGGGGCCAGTTCTTGTTCAAACTCTCCTACCATATTAACTAAATGTCACGTTAACGATTGGTATGGGTCGACTATGAAGTGCTAATCACAGGCTCATCTAACTGGGGAATTGGTTACCAGGTGACAGGCTTTTGGGAAGTGATGAGGGGTGGGTTTGGGGGTCTCTTACCTCATCAGTTAAATACCCCCTGGATGGCTTCATTGCATAGCTTCATTGGGAGCTTGTAAGAAGTGGAAGATGGGGCACAGATAGGAGAAGTAGGCCACGGAGCCTGTGCCTGGTGGACATACCTTGCCATGGCCTCCTCTCGTCAGCGGCTTGCATTCTCAGCTGCTTCCTGGCTTCTGTGATGGAGCCGCTGTGCTCTGCCATGCCCTCTCCACCATGACAAACAGAAACTGCAAGCCAAGACTCATCTTTCCTCCTCCAAGTTGCTTTTCTCAAGTATCTGGTCACAGTGACACAAAAAATTGAATACAATAACCGTAACCAATATTTATACTTCATTTACCATGTACAAAAAAAACTATAGGAAACATGCTTAAGCGTATTCTCAGATTTTTTTCTTTGAATCAATTATATAAAAGCTGTGCCATTATCTCATTTTATAGATGTAAAAATTGTCTTAGAACAAGTAGGTTTTTCAGTGTCATTGAAAAGCAATTTGAATCCAGGTCTGTGTGACTCTTAACCTGTGCTGTTTTGCTTACATGCTCGGGGCCTGACTACATACAGGACCTGCCTGGAAAGGATTCTGAGCTACCCCTGTATTTAAGTCAGAGTAAGTTATAAAGGAGACAATCCTAGGAAGCATGAGGAGGGGATACAGTGAGAAATTGTGAAAAGAAGTCAGTCATAAAGGGTGAGTTATCTCACCTGTTAGCCGTGAATCCCAGTTGTGCCGAGGACCTCTGGCAGACAGTGTAGGACATACGTAGTTGTCCCAGCCTGGAATGTGATAAAAGCTCTTCCCCTACCATTGTTGAGGGCCGCTTCCTCACCAAACCCCTATCCGTAATTGTCAAAAGGCTTAACTTTCTCACGTTGTTTGTCTAGGCTTGCTCCATTTGCGGCAGAAACTGCTCTCAGGCAGGAAGTCACAGGTATACGCAATGTGCAACCATCAGGATCCACGGCAGGCTTTACAGAGACTTAAATGAAGTTTTAATATTTAATCGTTGTTACTGCTTCTCCATGGGCCTGACGCAAGTCCCTGGAGGCTGTAGGGCAAGGTATGACTGATGAGGAGATATATCAGAATTCACACATGACCCAAAAGCCCACCCCTGCACCCACACTGCTTAGGTTGATCCTTGCTGCCAATACCTGTGTCAGACTTGTACCTCGGGCCTCTCTTTCACACTCAGTAGTTTCGGAATCCTAGCATGACCCTGGCTAAGCTGTCAAACGGAACTCCTCAGAGCAGATGGTATGTGTTTCTTCCTTAAAAAGAAAAAAGAATACATTCAGGAAGCAATAAACTCAGGATTTTATAAAGAAAAAAGAAGTGGGTTCTTTTTCCCCTAAATTAAGCTATTTTGATTAAAGTGAAAGCTACATCTAAAGATACACTTAAAACTTCAGTGGAAAAATGCAAAACCATGGTTTAATTTCATTTCACTGTATTTCATGCCCTGCCAGCTCTTTGATGCTGTTCAATGGGGGTTCTCCCCCTACCATCCCTATGTAGCTAACAACTTCCAGGGTCACCTTGCTAAGCTAGTGGAGCTGGACTCTTGACTCTGGATGACTGATTTTGAAATAGGTTAGAATAATCTTAACTTGAAATTCTTGGAGCGGTTCCTGAATACCTCTGATGATATTCCAGGCAAATGTGTTGCAGAAATGTATACATTAGCATTTTTTTCCCCAAGGGGGAAAAACTTACAAAGTTTTTAGTGAATCTCAAAGTTGTAAAGGTCAAAAACCTTTTGATTGGAAATGGTTCCAGAAAACACCAAATGCCTTGGGGAAAGGCAACAAAATAGTCCTCAAATCTTTTCAAGCCCAACAGAGCTCACTATGCACCCAGAATGTGACACTATTCACAGTCTCCTGGGTTCATATATTTGGTTTGAAACCTGTGTTTTAAATTCAGACCTTCATATGCATGCAACTTTGGTTTTCGTTGGAACATGGTCAAACACGAACAGACTTAGGCCCTTTAGAAATGAGTCACCTAGAAAGTCATTGATCCAGTGTGCTGAGTCACCTGAGAAGTCATTGGTCCAGTGTGCTGAGTCATCTGGGAAGTCATTGGTCCAGTGTGCTGAGTCATCTGGGAAGTCATTGGTCCAGTGTGCTGAGTCACCTGGAAAGTCATTGGTCCAGTGTGCTGAGTCACCTGAAAAGTCATTGGTCCAGTGTGCTGAATCATCTGGGAAGTCATTGGTCCAGTGTACTGAGTCATCTAGGAAGTCATTGGTCCAATGAGCTGAGTCACCTGGAAAGTCATTCATTGGTCCAGTGTGCTGAGTTATAAAAAGACTGAATAAAGAAAGTAGAGCCATGTACTCGAATAGGAAGAGGAACTAAAACTTCCATGTCAGTCCCACAGGATCAGCACTGGGTGGTCCAGAATCTTGGACATTTAAGTAGCTGGCAACTCTGGTTTACCACAGCAGTCCCCCAAATAATTGACTAATTTATATACTTGAATATTTTTAAATTCTTACCACATGCAAGGCATTGTGTTAAGACAATAGAGATTTTCACTGAATAAGGCAAAGTCTTTGCATTCACAGACACTAAATTCTACTTGAGACCACAGACATAGAGCTAGCCATAATATTATCGTGATGAGAACTGATGTTAGTCCATCTTAGCCTGGAGAACACAATCTCGTATTTGGGAGCAGGGCAGAGATGGAAGGAAAGCTTTCCTTGAGCTAACCTGAGAGGTATATGAAAGAGATGTGTTTCAGCCCACACTTTCTTCACCAATAGCTGACTCAGTCCTCTGGAGCCACTCCAAGGCTCTCCATAACTCAACATGCCCCAGACACATCCTATTTGGCATTTTCCCACAACAAAATGTCTGGGGGCGAGTGAGTTCATAAGTGTCCCTCCTTGTTGTTGATTGTCCTGCATAAAAGCATGCAAAACAAGGGCAAGGAAACTATCTACCCTTTGCTTTCCCAAATATCTCCCCAAATCCTCTCCATCTGACCTCTCATGTGCTTTCAAGTGTGTCCTTTTTATCCCTCCTCACCAGTTAGACCTCTTCCCCGTCCTTCTCAATGCCATCATATTGAACATAGACTTTCCAATCAGTCTGCTTCAGATAGGAACAGAAGACAGCCCAGTGTTTAAATAAAACCTGCTTTACAGAGTCATGGACAAGGGAACCATAAAGGAATATTGAGGGACTCAGGAACTGGCAAACCATCAACATCCTTAAGACTGAAGAGATGAGGGGAGACAGTATTTATTGAAGGCTGGAGAGACCTGGAGCCCATGAGCCCAGAAGGATCTATATTTGTAGAGATCCAGTGCACCAGCCAAGTGGTACTGAATGGAGAAACACCTCAATCTCACCCCTTCTCTCCTGTCTTTGGCTGGTTATTCCTGTGGACTAAACAGACCTGAAACTGGAGAACAAGTCTGAGTGATAATGTTCTTACAGGTCAGTCCCTGAGACAGGGAAGGGTGGAAACTGGAGGTGGGGAAAGAGCTCCCATACGTGGTTGTCTTTCTCCTGAAATAGTACATCCATCATAAAGAGTGAGGCAGGAGATGGTTTAAGCTTTGAAGGACATGGGGTCTCTTATAGTACTCAGCTCATCTACAGTGGCAAGAAAGCCGATCCTGACTGTGCCAGCATTGGATGATGCCCACCAACATTGAAAGTGGGTCTTTCCTGCTCGCTCCACTAAGGACATACACACACACACACACAGTTCCTCTGGGAACCATAATCAGAGGCTGCTTATTCATTTCCCGGGTGCCCAGACCCGAATAATCACACAAAAATTATATTAATGACAACACTGTTTGTGCATATTCCTATAATTTAGGCATATTCTTAGCTAGCTTTTACATCTTAATCCATTTCTATAAATCTGTGTATCACCACAAGGCTGAGTAAGGTCTCAGCGGTGCCCTTCTCCTTCGGCAGCTACATGGCGTCTCCCCAACTCTGCCTTCTTTCTCCCAGAATTTCTATTAATCTGTGTATCACCATAAGGCTGTGACCTATCAGTAAGGTTCCAGCGGCATCTTTCTCCTTTGGCAGCTGAACAAGACCAAACTAGTCAAAATTCCACTGTGGATAAAGGACGGGCTCACAAAGGTCCCACCTCTAGCTGAGGAGCAACTGAGAGCTGATGGCTGCTGGAGGAGGGAGACTCTTCTTAGGGGGTGTGGCCACTCGAGGGTGCCTGTGCTCTAATGGATGTCTCTGCTTCTGTGTGTATGGAGATAGTATTAATGGACTCAGCGGGATATTTATATATCTGTTTCTGTATCAATACATGACGTGAAGTTGGGATGTGTTTGGAGGGAGTCCTGGGAGAGTTGGAATGTGAAGTGGCAGATAGATATGACCAAAATATATTGTACACATCTATGAAATTGGTAAGGAATAAAAAATTTTAAATCAAAACATGAAACCTGAAAGAGAAAGAATATTCCTCTCCCCTCTCCAAATTCACTTTGACATCTCTCCCTACCGCTTCATTTATAATATCAAATAACAAACCAAAAATAGAAAAAGCAAAAGGAAAGAATAATGGAACCGCACACAGCCATTCTGTAATTGTGTATGAATAGGGAAATGCTAATGTGCTACTAAGAGAAAAATGTTAATACCTATCCAAAATGTATTTATAGATAAATATTCAAGTAGAAAAAGTCTGGAAGAAATGTGCCAAGGAGTGGTATGAACTATAGGTGACTTCTCTTTTCTTTCCTTTTCTTCCTCTTCTTACATATATTTAAAAAGTAAGTATGTACAAATTAAGAAAACAATGTTTTAAAAAATCAAATTGAGAAAAACATCTTTGGGGCTGGAGAGATGCCATAGTGATAAAGCGCACTTCCTGCTCTTTCAGAAGACCTGAGTTCAGCTGCCGGCACAGACATCAGGAGGTTCACAACCACCTGTAACTCCAGCTCCAGGGGATCCTGAGGGGGTCCCTGCAGGTGTCCTACGGGGAGGCAAACCAGGTCAAGAGATGAGAATGAAACCCGGTGCAGACTGACTTCATCAACCTGGATCAGACTTCAGGAGTCTAATGCCAGGCGGTTCACTGTCCGCATATGTAAACACAGAACAATCTGGGAAAGGTCTCCAGGCAACAGTCAGCCCAATTCCAGGTGCACAATGAAGCTTAAGGCGTGACTACACAGAAACTCCTTTACAAGTACATGTGACCGTGAGGGTGGGTTCTGTAGCTAAAAGGCCTAGAATCTGATGTGGTCTCTGACCATAGCATAGAGGTCGGCAGGCCATAGAGTACTTGTGACACCTCCCCTAAGGATGGGTGACAGTCCAGGGAGGGAAGAGTCTGGGGTCATCATTCTGGGGAATTGGGTTGAGGTCTGTCTTGATATAAAAAAGTCACCAGGTCATTATCAAAATTCACTTCCAGCTTTCAGGATGGAATGCAGGTATTTGATTTTTATATCCTCCACTGAGAACACACCCCTCTGTGATTAACATTGCTGTTTCTCCTAGCTCTTCTCTGTGAGTACAAGGACCTCTGTGCCCCCAACAGGATTCAGTGCCCTCTTCTTGCCTCTGCAGGCATTGCACTCATGTGCACAAACTCCTACACAGACACATATATACATAATTAAAAAGAAAATAAAAGAGAAACATTTGTAATTTCAGGGGAACACTTACCAGAGGGATGGAGAAAGAAAGGAGTTTCAGGGGTATATAGGCATACCCGGCCTTTTGAAATTGAGGCATAAGGTTGTCAGTTATAAAGTTCACATTGTAGAACCCCAATAGAGTAAGAAAAAATGAAAGCAAAACCTTCACCTTATAATGTAATAAGTTTAAGGTTTGTTTTGGATGGCATTCATAAGAATCCTCAGAGACATGCCACCTAGTGGCCAACAACAAACACATACTTCGCAAAATCCCTCCAGTAGAAGTTGTGAAATACACAGGAAGAAAGATTTTATTTGTAGAATATGTACATATATAATTTTAGATACATTTTAATTTAATATATGTTAATTATTATGTGTATAGGCGTTTTCCTTGTGTGTATGTCTGTACTATGTGCTGTGTGGTGCTTGGTGACCTCAGAGGCCAGAAAAAAGCATTTGATTCCCTAGAACTGGAGTTTCAGGCAGTTGTGAGCTGCCATGTTGGTGCTAGGAATTGAACTAGGACCCTCTGTAAGAGCAGCCAGTGCTTTTAACAGATGAACTTTCTCTCCAGCTCCATTTTTAATGAATTCTTTAAAAAGATTTGTTTAAGTAGGGTGTTGTAGCACACACCTTTAGTTCCAGCAGAAAGCAGGCAGAGGGAGGAGCATCTTTGTGAGTTCTAAGCCAACAGGGTCTCTACATAGTAAGTTTCAGGTCAGGCAGTTACTCGCATGTATGTATGTGCACCACTTGTATACCTGATGCCTGAGGAGTCCAGAAGAGGGCACTAGATCTTCTGAAACTGGTATCAGGTGGTTGTGACCCACTGGATGTGGGTACCCAACCTGAGTTGAGCTGGAAGTCATCTCTACAGTCCCCAGGGTTTTAAAAATTAATGCACTTAAAAAAATGGTAGCTATTTAACCATAGAAAGAAGAATAGAATCAACTGAGTTAATTTCTCTCCATCTTGACTTAAAACAATCCCAAATAGAGTGTCTTAAACCTCATTCTCTATTTAGCAAAGCTGTCAGTGATAAAAATACTGTCATTCTCTATGAACAGCAATGATCTCAATAGAAGAGTAGACAACCAAGACATGCACAGAAAAAACCCAAAATTCCAACTATTGAACACTGAGCAGAAAGGCCACAGTGAATAATTCTGAAACTGCCATTGGAACCAAAAGTTAATGATACCGAGGTTTAATTTTTTAACGCGTATCAAGAACAAATACATTTAAAACAGCACACAAAACTCAGGTCACTTCTGAAAAGCAACGATAGAGTCCTCTATGCAGGGCCCTTCCTCTGGCGCTGGCTGGTTCCCATTGCAACCAGTTGAAACAGGTCCTGCAGGGCCAGTGAGTTCCTTCTTCTGTTGCCTGTGGTTCCACTTAGAGCAGAGCCTCAGCTCCTCGCCCGGTCCCTCCCGCCGGGCTCCGCCCCGACACCACAGACCACGCCCCCGTATCCGCCCTCCCGCCGGGCCCCGCCCCTAGCCCCCCATTCCACCCCGCCCCTCCCGCCGGGCCCCGCCCCGAGCCCACCCACCCCCGGTATCTGCCCCGCCCCTCCTTCCAAGCCCCGCCCCGAGCGTGACGAGATGGGGAAGGCCAAGTCTGTTGCGCACGCCCCGGGGGCCAGATCCGGACCCGAAGGAAGACCTTAGCGCCAAGGAGGCCACGAGGCGCGGCGTTCGGCGGGCGCCTTCCCGGAAGCGGAAGCTTGGGGGGCGGGATAAGGGCCGTCGGGACGCCTCGGCGGTTAATTCTATTTTCCTGACGGCTTCGTTTCCCTACGTCTGGGCTGTTCTGAAGTTGAGAGAAATGGTCAGGTCCGGATCTCGCCCGGGCCAGGTGAGGGCTGCGGACCCGATGAGTCCACTCTGGGGTGGCGAGGGACTAAGGGGACTTAGGAAGGTGCTAGAAAAAATAAAAACAAAGACTGAGAGTGTTGAGGACGTCACTAGGTGAATGCATTATTTTAGGCGTCCCAGTCTGAACAGAGTGCTGGGTTTGGTGTCAGATCCCGGGTTCGAACCCCAGCTCTTATCACCGGTACAGTGACTTAGTTTTAGTTAATCTTTGTCCCCAGAGCCAGCTTCTCGGCGCTGCCACGGGTGCTTCAGTGAGCTGATCTCTGTACCAGCCCTACCGTTCTCAAATGCATGACTCTCGATGTACTCCAGTAACTGCCCAAAGTACGATAGGGACCCTATTTCAAAGTAAATATTCTTTGGCTTGGAACCGAGCTGTTTTGGATCCTCTTCAGCTCCCGCCCCTGTCCAATCAGGTCCAACACAGCTAAACTTGCTTTGGCCCTGTAGTTCCCTGCACACTTCCATGCCTTTTCACGCTGTGGTAGTTCCACTTTCTGTCTAGCCCTCAGCTCAAGAGCTGTCTCTAGACTCTGTTTAACGCCCTCACACCATTCGTTGGGTGTGCTTCAAGCCACCTTCCGTATCTTGTACTAGAATATTCCTTCCCTATCTTGGAGATTTAGAAAACTTGGCATATACGATAGATTGGAGTTTGGTTTTGTTTTCCATCATTTATCAATATACCTATAATGTCTTTCCTGCTAATGTGAATTTTGCACCTTTTTTTTTTTGTGACCTGTCTTGAGACTTCCTTTTTTGAATGGATGCATGTTGCCAATATGTGCATGAATATATGCTCTAATAATCAAAGAAATGAAAATTAAAACCATGTGATAGTTTCTAACACAAAATAAGTATTAATGAGAATGTTGATAGTCTTGTATACAGTCCTGGTGGGAATATAAATAGTAGAGCTGCTATGAATAAGTGGATGAAATTTCCTCAGGAAATAAGCCAAGCATGGTGACACACAACTGTAGTCCTAGTACCTGGGGACCTGAGGCAGGAGGATCATGAGTTTGAGGCCAGCCTGAATAACAGGGAAATCTTGTTTCATAAGACCAAACTATTTAAAGTAGAGCTGATATGACCCAGCCAGATCTATGACTAGGTATTTATTCAAAAGAATTGAAAGCACGATTTTGAAGAGTTGTTCACGTTTTCTTTCGTTGTTGAATTATTTACGGTAGCCAAGCATAAAAGCAACCTATATATCTACAAGTGAATGGGTAAAGAAGTGAGCGGTTCTCTAGCGGAATAGTATTCAGCCTTAAGGAAGTTCTGCCCTTTGCAACAGCAAATGTGATGTTTGAGACATTCTGAGTGGCAATGAGCTAGTCCTAGAAGGACGATACCGCATGATTGTACCTTGATGTGGGACCTGAAGTGGTTCTGTTCAGCAGAATAGAATGGCGACTGCAAAGGCTGGACTGGGGAGAATGTGGGGTTGCTACTCAAGAGGTATTAAGTTTTAAATGTATGATAAGAAATCTAGAAATCTGTGCCTGTAGTTAAGGAAAGGACACTCGCTCACTCAAGCGTGACTGACAGGCCTTGCCCTTCTCTCCTATTCCCTCTGCCTTGCTAAAAACCAGTAGATTATAGTCTTAAAGGTCTATTCCCTTGTCTGGCCACTTTCTCCTCCTGAGGCTGACAACCAAGATCCAGCTATCAAACTATTGAAGTCCAGCAATCAAAAGCTCTCTTTGACTGCACTAATTAACTTGCCCAATTAAAATTACATACCTCATCCTAATGGGGGGGTTTCTTTGTACCCTCATTAGCTGCCCTTTTCCTGTGCTCCACATCTGTCTCCTCTGTTCAGAGATAGCCCTTTGTCCTCTTGGGACAAATACTCTGGCCCCCTTTCCCTTGTCCCCTCCCTTTCTCTATCTCCTATTTTTGTTTCTTATTCTCTGTCCTCTGTCCCTCTGGGGCAAATACATCTCCTTTGTGCTGAGAACTTGGTCTTGGGGTCCTGAGCCGGTACTTTTCCTTTCAGTTGATACTTTATTTTGTTAAGGTAGATGAAGTATTAAATATTTTTATAACAGTCTTTATAAAAAATAAGAAACAGCTCAAAAGATTCTGAGGCTTGGCTAAAAATGATAAAGTATCCAGCTTGGTGGTGCTTCCTCTGATTGACTCTGGAAAAAATTGACCGTCAATTTTTTTGAAAAAAATGTTTCATAAACTTTATTATTAAAAGCCTTGCTAATGGAAAATATCACAAAAGAAAATTATTCAGTCTCAAAGTCTATTTAACTCAGTGAATTCTGCATAGTTAGAACAACCCTGCTGAAGCTGTGAAGCTTCACATTGTAGTTTATACTTTAGCTATCAAATATATTTTTATGTACTTTTCCATCACCAAAAAATGAAAAAGCCATGGCAAAGAACTAGAAAAACAATGGCTTTTATAACTGTCCTTTATCTGCATTCAGTCCTTCTTCATCCCTAATGTTTATTCTTTCTTGTTTTTTTTTCACTTTTTATATTGTATTCACCTGTATATTTGTTTACATATCAGCATCAGTGTCAATGATAATGAATCCTATTTGGTGCGTTGACTAGATAGGAATCAGTGTTTTCACACTAACCAATTAGCAAGGAAGAAAGAAAGGTCCTGCCCTAGTTCTAATTTATTAGTTGAAATTAGCTAATAAATGTAGAACCAATTGTATAGCAAAATGAATAAATCAGCTTTTGATAGATCAGTGACTTAACAGGAGTCATAAATGGATGTTCAGACTGCCTAGCAAAAGTCTGAAGATATCCACATTGTGTCAGGGTATCTTACAAAACGCTTAATTAGAAGAGTAAAAATAGTAACCTTAATGATGAAAATCCTGGCAGACACCATCTTAAATCCATTTATATCACCAGTAACAGGACAAACTAATGTCATTTGCCTACTTGTATTGAAAATGACACATCTCTTATAGTGTTCCTGCCAGAAATGGATAGCCTGAGTCTGATCCTGAGGAAACAGTCCATCTAAATGTCCAGGGGGCCATTATGCAAAATAACTAGCCTTTACTTTTTAAGTATGTCAAAGCTAGGGAAGATAGTGACAGCCCAAGGAATTTGGATTTAAGGAGATTCAAGGACCGTAGCAATTTAGTGTGGTCCTGGACTAGATACAGACTACTATTTTGAAGGACAGTATTGGGATAAGTGTAATATGAATCAGGTCTATTTAGTTAGATGATAATCCCAAAGTTTTGAATTTTTATGGCTATATTAGGGAATTTTGTCCTTAAAAACATTTAAGAATATTATTATTTTTTGAATATTTATTTATTATGTATACAATGTTCTATCTGCATGTATGCCTGCCCACCAGAAGAGGGCACCAGGTCTCATAGACGGTTGTGAGCCACCATGTGATTGCTGGGAATTGAACTCAGGACCTCTGGAAGAGCAGGCAATGCTCTTAACCACTGAGCCATCTCTCCATCCCCATTTAAGAATATTATGATTGTGACTTATTTTGAAGTGGGAAGACAAAAAAATAATGGTCTTTGTTTTGAGACATGATTGTTTTTGTTTTTGTATGATAGTGTAGATTCATGATACTCCATCAGATTCCAAGGCATCTCAGAAAATGTAACTCTAACCAATCCAGTTTTGTAAAAAATGTATTCTCAATAACATTGGAAGGGGCAAAAAATACATAACGTGTGTGCATCAGTGTGTGTGTGTGTGTGTGTTTCGAAATAAAGAACAGTAAACAACTCAGGAAGTTTGGTAGTTACTCTCTAAAGTATGAAATATATAAATGTACAAAGAATTGAATGGATGCCAACACTGAGTGGATCCAGGAGTGGAAGAAGAGGATTATGGGCTTTGGTGTTCTAAGATTTTGTTTTGAGTGGAGATGCTATTATCAGATACAAAGTTATTAAGATATAAGGGTATATGTGATATAAAGTTTCTATTGCCCTGCTCTGCAAGTAAGTCTCTCTAATCTGCTTCTTCAGATACTCAGTTTTCCTCTCTGAAGACAACCTTCTTACACAGCTTCCAAGATGCGGAGTGCATATAAAAGCAATGAACATCTTTTCTTTAGTAAAGCTAGCCCGCCTATATTAGTAAAATGCAAACATAAAATTGTTATTTGAGTTTAAAAAGAATAAGCGAAGTAGATCTAGATAAAAGCAGGGTTTGTTTTCTCTTTTCTTTTTCCTTTTTTGTTTTTTTGTTGTTGAGGCAGGGTTTCTGTATGACCATCCATACATGGTTGTCCTGGAACTTGCTCTGTAGACCAGGTTGGCCTTGAACTCAGAGACCCTCCCGTCTCTGCTTCCTGAACGCTGGGATTAAAGGCGTGCACCACCACTGCCCAGCAAGGAAGTTTTTAGTGTGCTAGTTTTGTAGAGCCATCTAAGAAGTTAGAAGGCAGAGCCGGAGTTCTGAAGAAAGCTTTTACTTTTTAGTGCATGTGAATGGGTGTAATCACCTCTGCATATGTGTGGGGAGGTCAGGTCAGTTTTCTAACGTTCTTCACTTTATTTTTTGAGACAGGATCTCTGACTGAACCTGGAGCTCTCCACTATTTTGGTTTGACTGGCTGGCCAGTGATCCCCCCAGAATCCGGGGGTCCATCCTCGACTCCATTGCTAGGGTGGTGGACAGGGACCCTAGAGCCTGGCTTTTTTTTTTTTTTGATTTTTCGGGACAGGGTTTCTCCGTAGATTTTGGTTCCTGTCTTGAAACTAGTTCTTGTAGACCAGGCTGGCCTCGAACTCACAGAGATCCACCTGCCTCTGCCTCCAGAGTGCTAGGATTAAAGGCGTGCGCCACCACCACCCGGCTAGAGCCTGGCTTTTATGTAGATGCTGGGGATTTGACCTCAGTTCCTCATGCTTGAGCTGCCGTCAGTTTGAGCTGTCTCCCTGGCTTTGTTGTGCTGGACGAGCGCTCTTCCCTAAAGCCCTTCCGGACCCCTTAGTCCTGTATTTGGGTTACATGATCAGAGAACTTGGAGACTAGAACATGCTCAAGGAAAGAGTACAGTCCTAATATAGTAGTAATAGGTCCTTTTGACTTCAAAATAATTTGAGTTTTCTTTACAGACGTAAGAAGTAATCTAAAGGAATAAATGTGTGTGCTGCTTTCCTCACATTGCTTATAGAACACATTTATTGCATAAGAGCTAAATTATAATTGTGCAGTTTTAAGATATTTCCCATTTATAAAAAGTAAGTGGCATGCTACCTACATGAAATGGAATAGTCAGCCTCATAAAAGAAAGGAAGTTTGGGTTTATGCTGCAGTATGGATGAGGGTTAAAGATGCTCTGCTAGTCACAGCAGGACAGATATTCCATTTAGAAGTGGTTTCTAAAGCCAAATGTTTTAGAGAGTAGAAAAATGGTTGCCAGGCAGTGGGGACTATGATTCAATTTGGCTTTGTGAAAAAAAAATATTTCAGGAATGTCAGGATGCCAACCTAATAGAACAAGAAATATATATCTATTGTAATATAATTTATTATGTCATAGGTGATATCTTCAGGAAGGTATCCGGGATCTAAGTTAACACATGGAAAGAAAGGGTGAGTACTTCTCAAAGTTTCTAAGTTCAGGAACTCTTAGGTACATCTTCAGGTCTTAGGGCTTGACTGTATTTTGCCAACCCCTGGAAAATAAGTAAGTGGGCTGTGCCTCTCCAAGTAGTTAGTTGTTATGCAAATTATAAATCATTAGTGATTAAGTCTAATTCACTGATAATACGTCGGTGTCACACTGAGAAGAAAAGCACCAAGAGTGAGTCCAGATTTGAATTCTCTACATCAAATTCCCTGTGTCTTCCATCCTCTGTTTTATGAATCTGAATCTGTGCCTGCCTGAAGGCTGTCTTGTGAATGTGTCCCCGTGTCTGTCTGTTTTATGTGTCTGTGTATAAAAACAGGATTTTGCTCTGAATTTCTTTTTTTTTTATTGAGAAAAGGAGACAAAAAAGTTTCCACCTCCTCCCAGCCTCCCATTTCCCTCCCCCTCCTCCCACCCTTCTCCCCCTCCTCCCACCCTTCTCCCCCTCCTCCCACACCTCTCCCCCTCCCCCCACTCCTCTCCCCCTCCCTCTCCAGTCCAAAGAGCAGTCAGGGTTCCCTGCCCTGTGGTAAGTCCTAAGTCCTCCCCCCTCCGTCCATATCTAGGAAGGTTCTTGAAAAGTACAGAAAGCATCACATGGGGGAAGGAGTAGGATACTTTATGGAAATCTTTAGCAGAGTTTTACAAGGGATTATGTCACTCCAGCTGACCAGACAACATTGTTATCAGCCAGCATCCATAATAGTTACTTCCAGCCTTTACGTGGTGGATTTTAGAAAGTTGCTTTCAACTTCTGTGTTTTGGGTTTTCAGCAAATGATACACATGGGCACGGGTCAGGGGCATGGAAGAGGGTATAAGATTGCAGCTGTGTATTCGCTTAGGTTGTAAAAGTTGATTACAGGGAAATCCAAGGCAGTTAGTTTGGGTGCTTCTCTTAAAGGCAGGTTAGACAAACGGTCTGCACACACAGTAGGAGAGCAGTCTTAGTCTTACGTGATCTCAAGGTTTATTATTCACTCTGGCTGTGAGGTCCAGTAAAAGTTCCAGTCTTTTAGAACAGAAGAGATGTTCTCAGAATATTGCATCACCACGTGGGTCATACCAACCTGACTGAGTGATTTTAGTGTCTAGTAGTCCTCATAATATCCACAGTGTGTTCATTTCATGTGTGGTTAGATAAACTTTATTCTTCAATCTTTACTGGAAAGGAAGTGATTAATTACATATTTTGGGTTATCTACTTTGTTTTCTAGGACCCACCCAAGGAAAGTAGCACATTTAAATGCAGATTCTGCCTGTCCTGTTTATTCTGATTCGGAAAGTCAGGTAATGGATACAATAAGCCAAGTGAATGGATACAATATGCTATTTTAATTAGTCCTCAGGTAAAAGCTAAGAAGTGGGACTGCATACAGTCCAAAGGTAAAGTATGGTTTGCACCAAGGAAGTACGTCGGCTGTTGAGAAATGTATTTGAGCCAGACAGTGGTGGTGCACACCTTTAATCCCAGTGCTTGGGAGGCAGAAGCAGATAGATCTTGGCCTGGTCTATAGACTCAGTTCCAGGAGAGCCAGGGCTACACAAAGAAGCCCTGCCTTGAAAGACCAAAAAAGAAAAAGAAAAGAGATGCATTTGAAGTGGCAGGGTGTATTATCTCTAAGCAACCCTCTTCTTGCAGACGGAGACTGTGCAGGGACTTGATGGCTGTGCTTCTTTGCTGCGGGACATTTTGAAAAATGAAGATTCAGGTTTTATGTTTAAAGTTCTTTGCTGATCACCTTTTATCAATGAACTGTTCTTCCTAATGTTTACAGAAGTTTGTGTTTTATTATTAACAGGCTCGGAAATAGTATATTCGGAACACAGGTGCAATGCCAGACCTTTAGAAGGCAAAACCTGCAGAGCTAAAAAGAAAGGACCTGGAAAACATACTCCTTCAGTGGTTCGAAAAGAGATATGTAAGCATTTCCCCATATTTACTTAAAGGTTGTGCATCTGAGAGTGCGTTATGTGTTTATGTACATGTGTGCGTGTAGAGCGTATTTGTGTGTGTGTGCACGCATGCGCGCGCGCAATGCCAGGCATGTCCCTCAGTTAATCTCCACTGTTGCAACGAGGTCTCTTTCCTGAACATGAAGTTTACTGGTTCTGCTAGAGGGTTGACCAGCACGCTAGGGATCCCCCTGTCTCTGCTTCTCCAGCACTGGGAGTGCAGGCACCACTGTGCTCAACTTTTCACACGATTGCTGGGGATTTGAACTCATACCCTTGTTCTTGGGCAGCACACACTTTATTGACTGAGCTGTCTCTCCAGCCCTTAAAGATAACTTAATTCTGGGATTTCGATAAATTATCAGGATGAAGCAGTTGTCTTTGATTTTTATTTTATTTGGTTTAAGTGTGTACTTCTGCTTCTTTTTCTATAGTCAGCTCTTCATTGCCAGATAGTCACTCTGCTAGCTGTCACTTTCTTCCAAGCAGGGGCTGAGGTTCTTTTCTGGGTGTGCAGTATAGAAATTTCCAACCGAATGATGTTAGGAAGTGTACAGTCAGCTTTGTTTACACTGCCATTGTTTGTTTGCTTGATTGTTTGAAACAGGATCTCACTGTGTAGCCCTTGGCTGGCCTGGAACTCATTTGTAGACCAGATTGGCCTAAACTCAGAGATCTGCCTGCCTCTTCCTCCCGAGTACTATGATTCAAAGTGTGTGCCACTATGCCTGGCATATTCCTTGTTTTCATAGCTAATCACAAACTGGTTGCATTTGGGGTATGTACTTACATATAATAGTTATTTTAAAATTAACTTGTGTGCATATAATTTAAGTTAGTTAAAGAGTAATCTTGTTGAACTGTGCAGTTAGGATATATGGCAAAAACACCTGCCAATGATTGACATTAAATGTATCCAGAGACATGGTAGTTTATACTTTCATGGC
Source organism: Microtus pennsylvanicus (assembly GCF_037038515.1). NCBI lineage: Eukaryota > Metazoa > Chordata > Mammalia > Rodentia > Cricetidae > Microtus > Microtus pennsylvanicus. The sequence continues at coordinate 60,208,374 of NC_134579.1, read as the reverse complement.
TATCCTTGCTGAAAATTAAGTGTAGTGATTGAGGAAATATTTTGAGAATATTGTCTTTTAAAGACCTGTAGCATAAGACAGTTGAAACAGTCTACATTATGAAGTCCATTCTTAAATTAACATGGAATTATACATACTTATGAGGTACAGTCAAATGTTTCCACACATGTGTACAGTGCAGAGTAATCAAATCATATTACAATGGGAATTGTGGGTGAAATCAGCTAGTTGTATTCTTCAGATGGGTCAAAATGTCATTTAGTACATAAGTGCATGCTTACATTTAGCACAAGGGGAAAAATTTTAAAAATCATGTAAGACAGTCTCCCAAGATATTAAGAGATAAGGTATAAGCAAAAAGCCTAGAAAATGGAAGTGGAAGGACTGAACATTGTCATCCCATCTGATCATCAGTTAAGAGTGAAAGCCAGAAAAACAGCTTCCTTCAGGCTTTCATTTTGGAGACCTTTCACCGTGTATTGTGTTTCCCTACACTGTGACTAATACAACCAATGGGCTGAGTGTGTGTGTGTGTGTGTGTGTGTGTGTGCGTGTGTGTGTGCGCGTGTGTGCGCGCGCGCACACACATGATTACTGTGGCTGTGTACCCATGTGCATACACATGGTATCTGTCTTTCCTTATTCACTCCCCCCCTCACTGAACCTGAAGCTTGTGGGTTTGACTAAGCTGGCTGGCAGTGACCTTCAGGGATCCCCCTGTCCCTGCTTCCCTAGGCTAGGGTTAAGGGCCATGCTGTCAGCCCTTGCCCGGTTCTAGGGATCCAGACTCAGGCTCTTGTGTTTTTGCAGTAGGCACTTCACTGACTGAGCTACCATTGCAACCCCTAGGCTGGAATTTTACTAAATTTGAAAACTGATATTGATGCAATTATAAAACTAAGAATTTTGGAATAATTTGCGTGTGTAAATCTACTCTTTTAACTACAAATTATATTCAGTCTAAATGGAGATGAAATATCTCTGATTAGCATCTGGTTTAAGGTATGCTTTGTGTAAAATATATGCTGAATTTTGAAGATTGAATACAGAAAGTGTTTTGTTCTGGGCATTACATAGTGAAATGTTAGTATTCTTGCTACATTTCCTTATTTATTTTTATGGTGTTGAGGGTCAAACCCAAGGCCTTCTACATGCTAGTCAAGAGCTATACTATTGAGTTGCAGCCCCAGCTCTGGCTACATTTAAGTAACACATGGAAAGTAAGTCATCCTTTTAACTTTGTAATGTGACTACTTAAAATTTTAAATTACATATATTGCTTATATTTTGTTTCTGTTGGACAGTCTTAACTAGGTCAGTACCATATAGCCAGTTGTGTTTTTAAAAATAATATTTAGGTTTATTTTGTAACTAAAGTTTTGTTGGAGTCTGCTGTTCATATATTCTCCATGGCTGCGTTTGTGCTGCCCTGGTGGCACTGAGTAGCTGCGACAGAGACCGCTAGCTCAGTAAGCCTTAAATGTTGACTCTGGCCTTTTAAGAAGGAAGCTTGTGTGGAGTTTGTTAATTTGTGTGAGCGGTGACATCTGCTGGCAGAGACAGGGCAGGATGTGTCGCTCAGGTGACTGAGAGACTACAGAGAGAAGGTGGAGGAGAGCTAATGACTGGAGAACTTGGGCCCATGAGCATGAAATCAGAACTCCTCAGGTTAGATAGTTCTTAAGGAACCAAAGGAAGTCTAAAAAGAGAGGCCTAGGACTCTAAAGGAAAGGACAAGGCTGTGTCCTCTGTGGTTGTGTACAAAAATCTCCTGTGTTTCACCTTAGACTTCAAAGCGAAAGTATTTTTAGAGGATATTTCCTATTTTGTTTATTATAAAATTGTATTTTCAATAAAAACTGGTACTTTATAGGAAATTATTAGCTAATTTTGTTGTGGCTCATCTGGTAGAGAAGATCCATTATTGCTTTGGATTTTTTTGTTTGTTTGTTTGTTTGGTTTTTAGTTTTTTGACACAGGCTTTCTCTATAGTTTTGGAGCCTGTCATGGAACTAGCTCTTGTAGACCAGGCTGGCCTTGAACTCACAGAGATCCGCTTGCTTCTGCCTCTGAGAGCAAGGATTAAAGGCGTGCGCCATCACTGTCCAACTTATTGCTCTGGATTTAAATTGTCTCAGAGGGATCATGTTTGGAAGTATATTTTTTAGATAGCAAGATTGAATTATTAACATGAAATATTTACTTATCTGGCCAGTTTGAAACTATTTGATGATATGACATGTTGAGTTTTTACTGTGTACCACATACTGTTCTTGCCAAATGTTATTTATAGCCCAAGTGTCTTGATGTTGGTGATTTTTATTTGTATTTTACTCTGTGTTTAATAACAATGAGATTACATTAAAGTAGAAAAAGACAAGTACAGTATTGGTTCATTTTAACTGAGAGGGCTCCTTCAGATAAGGAGTACCTAGACAGTCAGGTTTTTATGATGTGTGACCAGCTTTGGGGACGGAATGAAAGAATGACAGGGAAATTGAAGGAGTAAGTAGGGAACCTTGATGTGAGGTGGTGATTGATGATGTTAAGCAAATTCCTTTTCTACTCTCAAAATTATAGAATATACCAACCTTTCCTGGGGTTTCCATCTAGTGAGGAAACATTCAGGAGGTGGAGGAGACTAATGATTATCCTATCCTCACATGAAAGAAGAGATGGGTCTCAGCTCTTGAGTGCGTGTGCGCGTGAGAGAGGCTGCTGTCAGATGTCCCGTCGCCCCTCATCTTGCTCATCTATTTGGTAGCTCTGGGGCTTGAACCCAGGGCTACATGCACGCAGCACAGGTTTTCTTCACTCCCTCCCATCTTATTTGTTGAGGCAGCTTTTTCACTAAACCTAGAGTTTGTTCCTCTAGCTAGACTGACCAGCTGACCAGCGAGCCCTGGGGATCCTCTTGTCTCTTACTCCCCAACACTGGGGTCCCTGATGCCTGTGGCTATGCCTGGGTTTTTAAGTGGCTGCTTGAGTGGCAAGCACTTTACCCACTTAGCTGTCTCCCCAGGCCCCAGGCTCTGTCTTATCTGAGAATTCTATCAGGCTTCTAGAGTGCAGTTTGAAGAGTTCACAATCACCTCCTAGTAGGGTTTCCCAAAAATGAACCTTTGGGTTCTCCACACCCCAGTAATGCCTATCAGAATTTAAAGATTCACTTTCTAAACACTGAACTTCTCACATCGTTAAACAGCATATCGTGTTGTTTGGTTGTTGAAGAGACTCCAAATCCATCAGTCGATTTTTCAGCTCCCTTCTTTAGATTTCTCTAGTTTTCTTGGATGTTGCCTCACAAGATCCTGTTTGGTTAGGAGCTTTACCATAACTGTTTCAATGTGAGTGTCTGTGAGCCTTGTGTTCCTGAGGGTTGGATTAGAGCAAACAACATCTTCTTTCCATCTTTAGAAAATTATCTTTGTCTCCTTGTGAATCTCACATAGCATGTTCCTCCACGTTCAGGCATTGCATGCAGCTGTCCTCTCTAGCAGTCCATGCAGTCTTCGTAAGAGTACTGGTTTTGAAGACTTGCCGCTGTGATAGTCTCCTGCATAGCAGCAAGAGACAGAGTTTGGGCTTCTTCCCGGGAAAGATGGGGACAGGGCCTGCAAAAACTGCACCTGCCTTCTGTCGCACTTGGGTCTGTGAGGTGACTTTCCATGCAGATGCAGCAGGCATGGAAAGACGGAGGTATCTGAATTCATTTTTGTAAGGACTTTGTCATCTCACCTATGCTTCCTTCGTGGTATACTATTTGTGTTTTAATAAATAAAGCTTGCCTGAAGATCAGAGTGCAAAGCAGCCACACTAGTCAGCCATACATGCCAGGGAGTGATGACATACACCTTGAATCCCAGGAGACAGAAGCAGACAGATCTTTGTGAGTTCAAGGACACCCTGGTCTATACAAGATTGAATCTGTCTAAAAGAGAAACAGAGCTCACACAAAGGTGATCTGAGCAGTTGGGATCATACAATCCCAGCACTATGGAGGTGGAGACAGGAGCTGTATGACTGGATGGAGAGAGGAATATAAAAGGGAAGAGTCAGGAACTCAGTGGAGTGTGGAGTCAGGTTGTTGGAGAGTATTGCAGGGTTGCCTTTTCAGTCTGAAGATTTGGTAGAGGCACAAGGTCTTTCTAGTGGCTGGCTGTTTTGCTTTTCTGATCTTCAAGTTGAACCCCAATATCTGTCTCTGGGTTTTTATTATTCGGGTTACAGATTCCTGCAGAAGTAACAATATTATATCAGAATAGGAGTCAGGCCTCAAAGTCTTCAGCAACCCTAAACCCACTCTGCTTTGAAGAAACTGTATTCTTTTAATCATTTTTAAAAACCATTCTTTTAACCTTTTTTCTAATAAGAATGAGGAGGTAAAGAAAGGTTAGGCATATCCTCAAGGGTACTCAGCTAGTAAGTGAACATTTTAGTATGTGTTCTTTAGTAGCCATAAATGCTGTGTGTGGAAGTGGAATTGTGTCATAGCTTGGATGTGTCTTTTGTAGGTGCCATTCCAAGCTATTTTTCAAAGTCTATTTCATATCTATATGCTCATTTCTGTTAATGCTATTTAGCAAACAGTAGGGGATGGGGGGGTCTTGTTAGACAGAGAAACAGAATCTAGACTTTCTTTTGATGACCCAGTCACAGAAGAAGCAAGATATGACTACCTCACTGAATAAGGTACTGAGCCACATGGCTAACATAGACAAGAATAATGGGCTAATATAAGTTAAAAAAGTTAATAAGAAGTCTGAGCTACTAGGACAATCAGTTTATAACTAATGTAGACCTCTGTGATTTCTTTGGGACTTAACGACTGCAGGAACTGGGCAGGACAGAAACTTCAGACAACAGAATGGTGCCCACATGGACAACTGCATCCACATAAAGCCTGACAGAACTTGGAAAGTAATTCTAGACAAAAAAGAATAGAGTTAAGCATGGCTTATTGATAGCAGCACTTTCTTGGGTGGGCTCTGCTTGCTAGAGGCAAGCACTCTCACTTAAGAGAGGCTTCCCGACTCAGCATTAGCTGCAAAATCTTGCAGCTCTTTTAAGAGGTCCTGCCATGAAACACTTAAATGGTGTTGAAGAAAAACTGACTGCATGCTTTTTGGTGGTGGCAGGGACCTTGAAATGCCATAGAGTTGTGGCAATAAACATGGCTTCAGCCAGTACCTCTGCCAAGAGGCTGAAATCTCATAAAGCCAAGGAATGGGCTGGATCCAGCCACCAAAGCCACAGCTTTAATCTTGGCCATATTGTTTAGCAAATTAAAGACTCATATGGTCAGAAAAAAAGATACAGTAAAGATAGTTTCAGAAGAAAAAGTTTATAAACAATTTACAGTGTATTTAAAAATATATGTAGGCTTGGGAGAGAAAAGAAAAAGGTTAAAGTCCTTAAAAGAAAAGAAAAAAGAAAAAAAAGAAAGTAGTTGGATGTGGTGGCACACACCTTTAATCCTAGCACTTGGGAGGCAGAGGCTGGAGGATCTCTGTGAGTTCAAGGACAGCCTAGTGTACAGAGTGAGTTCTAGGACAAAGATACATAGAGAAACCCTGTTTCAAAAAGCCAAAAATTAAAAATAAAGGAATCTAGATTCCTTTTATACTGGTTGTAGGACATTGCTGTATCAAGGTCTTTTTCATTCTTTAGCTTATTAATACCAGGTATATGCTTTGCACATACACTAGAGAAGACTTTAATAATGAAGTGCAAAATCAGCCCTGCTTAGAGAAGCTAGAGTTTAGTCAGAGGGCAAAGATAATAAAACATAAGTAACACAGACCAATATATGTATCGTATTATGATCTAAGTAGACACTGTGCTCTGAGATGGTGAAGAATAGTCATCACTAGACTCATATGAGGAACACTTATGTGAGCCTTGGTGGGGGGATTGGAAGAGATAGTTCATCACAAGCAATGTTATAGCAGGCAAGCCAGGCTTCCTGGGTTTTCTGCTACCCTAGTGATGTATCATTCAAGTTGCGGTTCCAAGAGAGCTGGGAAGTAGGTGCTGGTCAGACTTTGGGAAACATTTGATGGGGGAGAGTCTTCTGTTTTGTGTTAATTTCATTGGTTAAATAAAGAGACTGCCTTGGCCCTGATAGGACAGAAAATTAGGTAGGCGGAGTAGACAGAACAGAATGCTGGGAGAAAGAAGCCGAGTCAGGCAGTCGCCATGATTCTCCCACTCCAGACAGACGCAGGTTAAGATCTTTCCTGGTAAGCCACCTTGTGGTGCTACACAGAATATTAGAAATGGGTTAGATCAATATGTAAGAGCTAGCCAATAAGAGGTTATAACTAATGAGCCAAGCAGTGTTTAAAAGAATACAGTTTCTGTGTAATTATTTCTTCTGATAAAGCTAGCCGGGTTCCAGGAATGTAGCCCGCTGCTATTATTACAACGAACATTAAGTACTAGGTGAAGATTGAATTTATGCATTTTGATTATCTACTATTCTTACTGGTTGGCCTTCTATGAAAACATAGAAAGTTATACAATGTCCTGCCTTTCTTATTCTGTTTTCCACTGAGAAGAACTGGACAAAGGACAGGGCGCAAGAAGCTTATCGAGCGTTCGTGATAATACCCGTTACAGGTGTTGATACTAAAGGGAGAGCTTCCAAGTAGCCCTGAATGGAGAGTTTAAGATTTTCTTCAGGGAGTTGAGTAAAGCCCTTCTATAAAGCATATGATCAGTTGAACTACATCTGAGAGTCTCCCCCCCCCCAAGATACTAGAGTAAAAGTTGTTGAAGATGCGTATTTAAGAACTTACTTCCTTTCTCCACTTTAGTGTCTTCAGAAAGTAAGAAATGGATGTCTAGTGAAGCTTCAACTGGAAGTGAGAGAGACACACCAGACATAGCACAGCACTGGTCATTACGAGACCATTATAGAATGTACTCACCGATAATATACCAAGCCCTCTGTGAGCATGTGCAGACTCAAATGTCACTGATGAATACCTTGGCTTCAAAAGATGGCCCCAGCAGAATGCCTACTGCATGTCATACTGTGTCTGGTTTAGGTTAGTATGATATTTGAATAGTGAATGTAAGCCGTGATTAAATTACTTTGTTATATAAGCACTATAAAATGTGAATGATACATACACTTTTTTTTTCACTTCTTTTAGAGTCTCAGGCAATACCACATTCTGGTTATGGCTGTTGTACTTCCACTTCAGTCTGGTCACCTCAGCAGCTGTCCTGCCCTCTAATGGTTCACTCGGTGGGTATAGTTTGTATACTAAACAAGAAACAACTTGGTTATAGAAATTGTCATCTTAGCAATGGAATATTGAATTAACCGCTCCAGTGTACTAGGATGTAAAACCAATTTTGTGTATTTTCTGACTTAGAAAAGTTTTACCTGTTAAGAACATAGGTATTATTAAGAAGCAATCCTGAGGAAAGAAACCAAACTTACCCGGTACCCAAGCACAGCCAACACCTGGTGACGCGTGTCTTTACTCATTTAACTCTGTGTCTTTCTAAAATAAGAGCTATAGTTTTATATAGTTATATACTGCTTTTTTTCACTTAATACATTGTTAGTATGACTGTGTTTTCTTTCTCTCTGCTTCTCTCTCTCTCTCTTTTGTTTATTTGGTTTTTTGAGACAAGGTTTCTCTGAGAAACTGCCCTGGCTCTCCTGGAACTCACTTTGTAGACCAGGCTGGCCTTGAACTCACAGAGACCTGCTTCTGCCTCTCAAGTGCTGGGATTAAAGGTATGCACCACGAGACCTAGTTGACGACTTTTTATTACAGTATACCTTTTATATAGTTGAAGCTGTGTTTTATGGGTATTTTTCTCATAAGACAAATGTCTTTGAGCTAAATTGTATAATAAAATCACTAGTCTCTGATTTGATATTGAGCCAACAGCTAGTTTTATTATTTTAACATGTTCATTTACATTCTATATACACACATGCATTTTTATTTCTGTTACTAAAAATTGAGCCCACCACCTTACACTACCACTGAGCTACATCCCTAACTGAATAGACCTTTCTTAAAGTTCTGTATATGTGGTTTTTAATAAAATAATCATTTTATTTTTATTTTTTTGTGGAGATTTGCCTGCATGTATGTCCGTGCACCATATGCATGATGGCATTGGGTCCCCTGGAACTGGAGTTAAAGAAGGTTGTGGGCAGCCACGTGGATTCTGGGAGCTGAACCAGGTTCTCTGCAATAGTGGCAGTACCCTACAGATGTGCTGTCTCTCCAGTCTCTTAGCTTGCTTCTTGTAATGTTTCTCAAAGTGAAAATATTTGTTTCAGTCCAAATGTGGGCTAATTTTTTGATGCCTTTAAAGCATGTATGGTATTTGTAAACAATCTGTTTTCATCATGACCTTATAATATTCTCATGTTGCAGAGTGAGCTACTTAAGCTCTGAAAAACTAGTCTTTGTTGTGTAGTGGAGACATCCAGCTTGCTTGTAAGCTGAACAGTCACAAAATTGGTTTTTAATGGTAGAAAATGATTTTCTAATATTACTGATTTGTGTTTTTAATAGTCTACTAGTGGATTGTTCATACTTTTGAAGGCTTTTGTTTTTCCTGCTTAGGGAGTTCAGACTGATGACGATAACCATCTTGCATCACAAGATCAAGCAAGCTCTGTGAACTGCCCTGATGTTCTCAAGAATTCCTCTAGTGTTCTTCCTGGAATTCCATGTGGCCTTCCCCACACTGATGAAGCAGCTCTTCCCACGCCTCAGCAGCCGACTCTTGCTAATTTGTCGTGGATGCTGCCACAACAAAGAGCTAAGGAAGCAGACCTGCGAAAGTGTTTCCAAACATATGTGTCTCTGTTTCCAGCTCATGGAAGAGACGTTCCCTCGGACAGTCAGGCACACCAAAGCCCCACTCAATTGCAGCCAGCCTCCTTGGCCACTAATGAAGAAAAATGTGCCAGAGAACAAATTGGAGAGACCACAAACGAAGGAAAGTATTTAAGCATACATGTGCAAGATGCAAAAATAGCCAGGAATGTGCAGCAGGCAGAAAACGTGAGCCAAACTGCTGAAAAAGTCAGAATTGCCAAGTGCTTGTTGGGAGAGCTCAAGGCCCTGGTCGCAGAACAAGGTAGATGAGTGTTTCAAACTTTTCTGTAATGTGGTATAATGCTTAATAGCAGTGTATGTCTTCTGGCTGTCATTCCAATGACAGTGATTGCTAAGGAGTGTCTGCTGTTTTTCACAGAACTGTGTCTTAACCCAGTAAGGAAAAGAGTTCTGTTTGTTGTCTTACATTTTGGGGCTTTTGTTTGTTTCCTGAGACAGGGTCTCATGTATTCTAAGATGGCTTCCAGCTTGTGTAGCTGAAGGTAATGTTGGACCACTAGTCTTTGCTGGTCTTCCTCCACTGCCTGTGTGCTGGGGTTCCTGGGACTTGACATGTATTGAGAAATAGCAAACACTTCCAAGTGTGTATTCATTCTGCTTGATGCAAACAGACTTGAAAAGATCCAGTACCAAGAATCCATAGAAAGAAAATTATAGTAGTTAGATGACTATTTTTCGCTTTAACAAAGATCCAAATTTCCTTCCATTATTTTGTAACTGACTGTTAAATTGTTCAACAGATTTCACTTTGCATAGTAACCAGTGCCACTTACTGGCCTTTTAGTTTGTGTTTAGTATTTTTCTCTTAAACCAATAAAATGTTTTTGAACCAAGTTGGTTTTTTTCATTGTGTATGTATTTTTCTGAAGTAGTGGCTTTTGCTTGGAATGAATTGCAAATATCAGAGCTATGAGTAGAAAGCGCAGTAATTGATTGTGAAGCTAACAGAAAGCTGCCATTTATACAGGCTGACATACATACAGAACTCTAAAGTCCTTGGGAATAACAGCACAGTTAAGGTATAGGTTAAGTGTGCTTAAATTGTTACGTTTCCAGAGCCTCAAATTAGACAGGCTTGTTTTTGTTTTTGTTTTTGAAATAAGGACTAACTGTATAGTTCTGGCTGGCCCAGAACTTGCTGTGTAGACCCAGACTGGACCTACAAAAGCCTGACTGCCTCTGCCTCTCAAGTACTGGGACTAAAGGTGTGCGCCACCACTCTTCTGTCATCTTTAACCAAATGTTCAGTCATGCTCGCAACAGTGTGGGACAGCGCCAGTGTTAGGGGTCTTAGAGTACTCACAGGGCCCAGCACTGTGCTCTCGTCTTACCCGAGTCTCAATGCAGTAATGGTCTCCGCTCTCGGGAAGGAAACGAGTTTTGGATAACAGTATCTCATTCTGATCTCTGTCACCCAGTGACAGACTGTTTTTTTAGTTCCATTTAACTATGAAGAAATTTAGACTTCAAGAGTGAAGTAATTGAAATGTTGGCCAGAGTATATTATAATAAAAAAAAATCTCAATTAGAGAGGAGGAAAGACTAAAATCAAGAGATCTGATGTGTAGTATGGTCATTGACTATAGTAACAATACAATATAATTCTCAATTGCTCAGAGATTAGGTTGCCAGCCTTCTCATTACAAAAAATTCATACATGAGGCAGTGCATATCTGTTAACAAAATTTAGCTATTGTACTACGCATACATAATTCAAAACATGTTATACGCAGTAAATCACACAATTTCTATGACTAAGGTCAAAGCTGCCATAGTGGTTGAGCCACCGCTTCACCTTCAGAGCCGTGAGCAGAGCCACTCGAGAGAAAGTGATGACTGCTCAGTTGCTGGACATCCTTGTCCACTGTGTGCGTGTGCTTCTCATCAGTGTTCAAATACTTGTGGCCCTGAATACATTTTTATAACTTGATTACCCTTGCAATATTATTTTAAGTAAACACTTTGAGAGAAAGGAGGGACAGAAAAAAGATAGAAGATCTGATACTCACTCCTTACATCTGTTGGCCATGTGTAAACATAGCCGCTGTCTACAAAAGAGAGGGTACTCTGGGTCACAGTAGTGCTTTTAGTTAAGTAATGGCATGTCCTAGGAAACCCTCTTACAATATTTTGCCAAATCAATCACCCTTGAACTCACAAAGATCCACCTGCCTCCTGAGGTGATTTGATCCTCCTGAGTGCTGGGATTAAAGGCATGCGCCACCACCGCCTGGCCCAAAATTAGCTATATTTTTTAATGCAAGATCAAAGATTTTATTACTGATGTTTATAGAGTAGCCAATTATAGGAAACTTCGACAGCAATGATGAAGTCCACTATAGATTTTGATAAATATCAACTAGGAGATATGTGTGAATCTGTTTCCCACTTCACTTAACTGAACCAGAAAATCACTAAATATAATACTGTGATTTAAGATTAATCTTTCCTTACTTGGTGTAACTTCTTTAGAATTGATCTGAGTGAGCAAATACAGACAGCAAGATAAAGGAAATAGAATTTGTACAATAATCATGAGTAATGAAAACTATAATGGGTATATATTTATCTATAAAGATTTTTAGTAATACATGCTAATAATCTTTTCAATTTTAAATACTGTTTTTACTAACCTGTCTTTTATAGAGGACTCGGAAGTTCAGAGATTGGTAACAGAAGTAGAGGCATGCATATCTGGGCTTTCAGTAGTGAGTGGCCGCACAAACATCGACGTTGAAATAGCACTGGCCCTGCAGCCACTGCGAAGTGAGAATGCTCAGCTGCGGAGGTAAGACTTGCTCCTTAGTGCTGTTGTCTATAGGTACGGGAGTTCCACAGCCAGCACACAGATGCCACGTGTGATAGCTCGGAGCAGTGCTCCAACGTTTATGCCTTTCCTTTCTCATCTTCCAGTGGATTCTGCATTCTTCAACTTTCCACTGCTTCTGCCCACTAGGATACATTTTCTCCCACCAATATCCCTGATGTCTCTTGTTAGCATGTACCCAGGAGGTGTACCTGCCTCGTGTAGTTTGTGTGGTAGTCTTAAGTTTTTTACAGTAACAAACGTCTTAGTCACAGAAAAAGTGTAGAAAAGGGAAAAGATTCCTTCTACTTTACAAAGCTACTGTCTCAGTATGTTTTCCAGGAGACAGATGGGGACAGGGAGTGTGAATATTACGTGTCTTGGACCAGAAGTAGTCATTTCTTGGTCCTTAACATTTTGTAGTCTAAACTTAAAACCAGTCAAATGCTGTGTCCTAATAAAATTGCCTGCAACGTGTGGTCAGGGAAGAGAACCCGGATAAGGGTGAGCTGAGTGCTGGTAGCCCTGACATAGTGAGACATAGGACAAAACTTACTTAAATTTTTAAATACTTTTTTCTTTTTAGCCCTATTAACTTACTGTAATTATATTCTTAATTTGCTTAAGAAAGACTTAAACCAGTGAAGTAATCTTGAAATGTAGAGGAAATCACCCATATAATCTCAGTATTGTTTTAACTTTGGGTGTTCCTGTGATGGCCAATAAAGCTTAAGTCCAGGATCTGTTGTTGTTTTTGTTCTGGGGTTTGTTTTCAGATGCTTCTGCAGCTCTGCATTGTGAATGCGCCCTGACTGTTACCGTGGGAATAGATGGGACTTGCAGGGACCTACATGAAACTTGAAGACTGTAAAGGATTCCTAGTTGGAGAGTAGTTCAAAGTCATGGGTCTGTAGCCCACAGAGATGACATCTAGTGAGATTTCCTTGCTTAGGATCATTAAGAGGTCATTTGTGGATAGGGTTGCTGCATTTAAATGGTAATAACATGTCATACTGTCACCAGTCCTGATCTGAGGGATCCCTGTAATAGTATTAATCTTTCAATATTAAAATCAAGATTAAGTAATGTGGAATGGATAGCAGCTACTATTGAGTGTTTGTGCTGTGCTGGCCGCTGTTTTTCATATGCGCCGTCACTCGAGTCCTCCCAGTAGCTCTATACAGTATTATGCTACTTCCATTTGGAGAGGAGGAGACCAAGGCACAGAAAGGTATGTGATTTGCTGAAACTTGTGTATTTAGGAATTGAGGGAATCAAGGTGATTTGATTTTAGAGTCCCAGATCTTAGCTGTGGGTTTCTACAGTAACTCCATGAGGAAATAGACACTGACTTAATTAAGGGTCACTCTTCACGTGTATTTTGCAGAACAAAAGGATAATACTAATAAGTGCCTATTATTTAAAAGAGTGATAATCCAATAATTGGTCCTTAAGCATACCAGAACCTATCTGAGAACATTATCCGCTTAGCTTGTCTCCGTGGAAGTATCGTTGGTCCTCACTTCCGTCCCTCAGAACATTCCAGAATTGCTGGAGTTCATTTGTAACCCCTCATGAAACGGAGACTTACCCTTTATTTTGTCACCAGTTGTTTTTAACTTTTCTAAAGGTGACTTAGAAAAATGAACTTAACTGGTATCCATTTCTGTTTAATTGACAGCAGAGATTTTTAGCTCTCTGTCCTTAGGTAAAAAAGACTGTAGAACATTCTCTTGCCACTGTTAGTTACTTGACCTTTTAGAGGATAAAATTACTGAAAAATGAATTTGTTAGAGTTCCTTAGAATAGGCTAAGGCTTCCAGTAGCCATGTGGGAATTTTATACTATTTTTATCTTTATTTGGAAAAAAATAATCCATAAATCTCACTATAAATAAAAACTAGAATGGGTGGGCTTATTTAGAAGTGATTTTTTTTTTCTTGTAGACATTTGTAAACCACATGTTTTTAAGTAGAAACCTGATCCTTTCCCTTCCCACCCCACACAACTTAGTGCATCGCCATCTTGTGGCGAAAAGAAAAACTGCTGGATGCCTTGCTTCCAGTACTTTGGGCATTTTCATGTCCAGATCTTCTGCGATTTTTGAAACACAGTAGTCTTTTATTTATTCTTTCTGTTCCCAACCCACAAGATATCTGTAATCTGTAATGTTTTGTTGACTCTAACTATAGGAGCCCCTAGGGCATCCCAAAATATCTTTGATGGAGGTTCAGAGTAGAATGTTACATCATATTAAGAACCTTCAGTTTAGAGACTACCTTAATATTTGTGAGGTGACTTAGGATTTATGATCACTTCCTGATTGCAGACTCAAATATAAGCTCATTAGAGTCCAGACAAAACGTAACAGTTTAAGAGCAAACAGGCAGAGTTGAGGAGAGGTGGTGGGAGAGCCAATGTGTGAAAATTTAGATTTATTCTGTTGTCTGGAGAAATAAGTAAGACTATTGCAGGCCACTCAAACTTGGGTCATATGAACACTGAATTGTTGTATTGGTTTGGGGCTTTTGTGGGTTTTTTTTCCCTCCTTCCCATTTTAGTTTCTACTGGATTAATAGTTCAGCATCTCCTGTCTTATTTCTTTGTCTAAACACTTTACATTTTGTATCTCATTATTGTTTTTCATCCCTTGATATGTGTGCGGGGAGGTGTGGGATTCGGTGTTCTGGAATGAATCCTGGGGCTTTGCATATACTGTGCAAGCTTTCTACCACTGCTTTATACCCTAAGCTCAAGCTCAAAAATAATGTTTTGGAGGCTTGGGGATAAAAATCACTTGCTGCACATGTGTGAGGATCTGCATTTGTATCTTTAACACCTACATAAAAAATCCATATGGCCCTAGTGGCCTCTAGCTTGGGAGATAGAGACAGGGGTTTGTGAGCAAGCTGCTAGCTACACTAGCAAAGTCGGTGAACTCTGGGTTCAGGGAGAGACCCTTCCTCAGCAAAATAGAGAACAGAAAAGACACCCAACATGAACCTCTGGCTTCCACATGCTCATTCACGCTGTAGGTGCATATGCACCAGCACTTGTGCCTCCATACATGTGAGTGTGTACAACATACACACACTCACACTGTCCTCTTTTAAAATGTGCTAAAAAATGAATTGCAACCATTATATCATACCATATACAAGTTAACTTGCAAAGAATGACAGCCCAAAAGCTGGTGGGAGTAAGCATAGGGAGGGTCCTATATCTTTTACTGGAGAAGATTCCTCAATAATCCCAAAATATAAATCAGAAGAATTAATTATATTGAAATTCAAAATTTCAAATTTTGTTTTTCAAAAGTTTAAATACTGTTAACCCAAAATGAAGAGGCACCAACAGACTTTGAAAAAAGTGTGCAAAATGTATCTTACAAAGAACTTATATATAGACTGAACACAGAACAATTAAAATTCTATGTTATAACTCTATTTTGTGTTGTTTTCAAAATGGGTAAAATATTTGAACAGGAACTTTATTACAGAAAACACACAGAGTTGGGCACAGAAACACATACCTGCACTTGAAACATGGAAGTTAGAAGCAAGGGTAATCCTAAATTCAATGGAAACCCTACACAGGAAGACCCCTCCCTCTAAATAAATAAATACAACCAAACAAAACAAGGCTTGGGTTGAGGACATATGTGGCCTAGTAGGAGATCTCTTGCATGGCATGTGTGAAGTGTAGCTAGAAATCTTCTCTGTCCCATCCAGTGTTGCTGGACCAGTTTCTTTCCTGCCTGCTGGTCCCTACAGCTGCTTGTAAAATAATCATTCGGAGGTTTAATATTTATTATAATTGTTTGACCGCTGCTTCTTACTGACTAGCTCCACAGATAAATGAACCATTTCTAATAATCTGTGTGTTGCCACATGCCCATGACCTACCAGTAATGCTTTAGGATCTTACACCTCTAGCCGTTGCTGGCGTCTCCCTAACTCTGCCTTATTTCTCCTCGTATCTATGCTTGCATTTCCCGCCTTGCCATATTCTGCCCTTCCATAGACCAAAGTAGCTTCTTTATTAACCAATGGTAATAAAACATTCACAGCATACAGAGGGGGCATCCCACATCAGTGAAGCTTAGGATTTTAATGCATGGAAATCAAATAACACAAAAAGATAGTTATCATCATCAACCACTAGGAACCTGCAGGTTAGGAGCACAATGAAACATCATGGTATACTCATTGGAATGGCAACAATCAAAAGAACAAACCATTTTTAGTGAGGATGTGGAGCCATCTTGGCTAGTTGGAATGTAAAATGGTAAGAGCACTTTGGAAACAAGTTTGGGAGTTTTTTTTCGAAATGATGTGTAAATTTGTTGAATGATCTAGTTAGTCCACTTTTCAGCATTTTCTCAGAAATGAAAGCACATATGTCCATAAAAACTTATATTCATAGGAAACAAATGTCTGTTGACAGGTGTTCATAGTGGTATTCAGCAATTAAAAAAGGAATTGTTGATACATGCAGCAGAACGGATGAACTTGAGAATTGTTATGCTGAGTAGAAGAAGCCAGGATGTCAGCGTGTTCATTTCAAGATTCCATATCTATAAAACTCTAGGAAATGAAAACAGTCTAAACCATGGTTAGCTGTGTGTCCAGGAAAGGAGGGGTATGAAATTGGCCCAAGGAAACTCCAAATGATGCGGATCTTACTATTGTGAAGGTTTTATCACACCATATGACAAAATGCACTTTAAATATATGTATATTAGTGTATATAGGCTTTATCTCCAAACAGTTACATAAAAGTAAACCAATTAAAGCATATTTACTTAAATGTCATCTGTCTTTGGTTAAAATTAAATATATTTAAATTGAACACATTAAAAATAGTTTATGTAATAGCCATTCTTGAGAGATTATTTTTATTATTAATTTTTAGTATTTATAAAACAGCAAAAATTTAAAAAGCAGAGAATAAGAGAAAAAAGAGTGGCTCCTGGTAAGGAGTGTTTTCATCAATGTGGGAGGAGTTTCAGGGTGCACCTCGGCTAAGATACAGGAGTCAACCAAAGGAATGAAGCTGCAGGCGCAGAACTGAGAGAGGACAGGGTCAAGAGAGAAAGAGAATGAGAGAGAGAGAGAGAGAGAGAGAGAGAGAGAGAGAGAGAGAGAGAGAGAGAGAGAATTTTAGTAAAAGGAGGGATGGGCTGCATTCCCGCTGCCAGGCTCCCGGCCACCTTGGATAGCTTATACCCTGAAATAACAACACACAAATTGTATTCATTTAAACACTGCCTGGCCCATTAGCTCTAGCCTCTTATTGGCTAACTCTCACATATTGATTCAACCCATTTTTAATAATCTGTATATTACCACGAGGTCGTGGCTTACCGGGAAAGATTCAGCATGTCTAACCTGGCAGCTTCGTGGTGGGCAGCTCTCTGTCTCTGCCTCCTTTCTCCCAGCATTCTGTTCTGTCTACCATGCCCATCTAAGGGCTGCCCTATCAAAAGGCCAAGGCAGTTTTCTTTATTCAACCAATGAAAGTAACACATAAAAAGAAGACCTTCCGCCGGGCGGTGGTGGTGCACGCCTTTAATCCCAGCACTTGGGAGGCAGAGGCAGGCGGATCTCTGTGAGTTCGAGGCCAGCCTGGTCTACAAGAGCTAGTTCCAGGACAGGAATAAACCCTGTCTCGAAAAATCAAAAAAAAAAAAAAAAAGAAGACCTTCCTACACCAGAGAATGAGTTCTATGTACAGGTATACTCATGTGGAGACCAGACGAAAATGTTGAGTTCCTTCCTCAATGGCTCATCTTATTCCTGTAAGATAGGATCTGGAGCTGAACCAGAAGACTATTGTTTTGCTAGGCTTGCTGGTCAGTGAGCGCCAGTCTCTGCCTCCCAAGCACTGGGTCTGAGGTCATGCCCAGCAAACTCCCATGCTACACAAGCCCTCCTGCAACTGTACCTTCTGCAGGCTCTCCTTACCATAGGAAGGCAATACTTAGAGAATAGGATGGGGGTCAGAGGCTGTAGCGAGTGATAGAAAGTTCAAATTGGTTAATGTTTTAAAGGAGAAGAACCTGAAAAGCAGCATTCAAAAAGATGATAAAAAAAAGCATTTTCCCATATAAGGTACCTGCTAGTTTTCTGGAAGATACCAGAAGAGGTATTGTGTTTTATATTCTGGGACATCACTCTGTTCTGCCTTTTCTAGATCTGCATGTTTTGTTATTGAGGGGAACCCTTTAGGAAAAAATAGCATTCTGTCTGCTGCTTATTCTTTTCTACTTTATAATGTGTCTTAGAGGTTTTTTGTTTTTTTTTTTGTTTTTTTTCCCCAGTGGTGGATATTGAACCCAAGGTCTAGTACATGCTTTGAAAGTGCACTGTCACTGAGCTAGCCCCAAGCCCTTTGTGGTGATATTTCTATGGCAGTACATATGTATATTTAATTATTTTTCAGTGTATATCAGTATTTCATCATATGGATGAGCTATAACGTGTATCACATCTTAAGTTGTTTTCAGTTCTCATCGAATATTACACTATATATCTTGTATATATCTGTAATGTTTTACATGCTTTTGTATTTATATAGCTATTTCTCAGAGTAAGTAACCTATGGGTAAAACCAACTTTCCAGAGATGGAGAGATGGCTTAGTGGTTAAGGGCATTTGCTGCTCTCACGTAAGACCCAGGTTTGCAAGACTCCAGTTCCAGAGGGTCTGACTTGGCCCCGCTTGGCCTCACTAGCACCAGGCATACATGTGGTGCACAGACATGCAGGCAAAACACCCATATACATAAAATGAAATTAATTTTAAAAACTATTTTGTCAAAGATATATGTTTTATAGCTTGGATGATGCCAAACTGTAATCCAAATGGTTACAATAAATTCCTACTGACTGAGAAAATTCCCCTATACTGTCACTAATGAAGAACTATTTCCTTTATTTTATATTTTTGTAGTGTATGAGTGTGTGTGCATGCGTGTGTGTGTTCTGTATATTCATGTATTTGTGTATACACCTAGAGGCCAGTTGTATCATGCCGCTATGCCCAACTTCTCATGTGAGCACTAGGAATCCAAACCCAGGTCCTTTGTTTCTGTGGTAAGTCATCCCCTATCCTCAAGCAATGCCTTTCTTGGATGCTTCTTAATCACTTAGCTTTCTTAGATAAATTGCTTATTTTATCTTTTTACAGAACTTCAATTCTAAAACAAGCTTCAAATTGTGATGTGTTTAATCTTTATATTCTTTACTTGATGGATGTTGGATTTTGAGTCTTGCTTAGGGATGCCTTCCTTAGTTAAAGATTATTTATGTTTTCTTATAAAATTTGAGTTGTTGGATTTTGTGTTATTGGTATATTTTGTGTTCTTAACTCTAATCTATCAAGAATTAATACTTGTGAATGGTATTTGGTAAGGGTACTATCATTTTAGATTCAATAACTAAATCAAATACTTGAGTTCAGAAAGTTTCCAGTCCTGGAAAGATATTAAATACCAGAGAGTTTTTGCTTTGTCCTAATCAGTACCTACTTACATATTCTTGTTTGTGAAGACAGAGTTGATACCAACATTCTAATGAAGTAGCTATTAAAAATGAACGTGTCCATCTAATAATAAAATTGCTGAAGGCATAAATTATGTGTCCCAAGTTGTTAATGTATTACAGACATGAAGCAGGAATATGTCTGGTAGTTGACACCTACAGGTATTCTAGTTGACAGCAATGACAGCTATTTTTAAAGGTAACCTACAGTAGTAAAGATTCTGTAAATGTATATACACTCACACGTATTATTTCAAAAGAGATGTGAAGGTAAAGATATGGAAAACAAAGGAAACAGCTGGATGTGATGGAACATGAGTATTGTCCCAGCACTTGAAAGGTTGAGGTAGGAGAATCCAAAGTTCAGGCCACTTGTGAGCTACAGTACTGAGTTCCAGGCCAGTCTTGGAAACCGTGGGGCAGGGTTATGGTGTCCTGAACAGTAGTTCTGCAACACTCTGTCCTGGTTCTGGTAGTGCAGATCTGTAATCCAGCTACTGAGGCAGGAAGATTTCAAGTTCAAGACTAGCCTTGGAAATTTGATTGAGACTTTGTCTCAAGTGTGAGTGTGTGTGTGTGTGTGTTCTATAGATATAAAAAGTACTTGTCAGGTCAGGGGCTGCTGTTTTCAAAATGGACCCCTGAATAGTGTGGCTTTTTTGTTTTGTTCATTTAGATCTTGTGTTTGGTTTGGGATTTGAGATGGACAGGTGATGATAGTATTTGTCTTTTTTGGTAAATTTATGTATTTTTGATAGGGTATCAGATGTAAACTGTAAAATGAGTTTAGGATTTTTACAAGTCTTCATTATTTCCTTTAGGCAGCTAAGAAGTCTGAACCAGTGCCTCAGAGAAGAAGAGAAAACTCCAAAGGCACCTAGTAACCTTGAATGTAGGTAAAAGAACTTTAAGAAATGAAACAGAAGTCCTTGTCTCTCTGGAAATGTTGGTGCAGACTTGTGCTTTCTCAATTACTTTGTCTAAGTGGGTTTTCTCTCTTTATCAACTTTAAAATTAGGAATAACTGTTTTATAATTTAATCTTAATCCCAGGACTTGTGAGGTAGGAGGATTGCCACAGTTTAAGGCCAGCCTGGGCGACATATCGAATACTACTCCAACAAAAAGTATATGCAGTAAGACCCTATCTAGAGAAAACAAGTTAATAAATATGGACATATCTTAAATAACGACATAAGTATTCTTCTTGTCGACTCTTCTATATTTAAGGTCTTCTGAAAGATACTTGGGTGCTTTCAGCCTTTCCTACAGTGTGAGCAACAATGAAGTGAAGATCTCTGTCCCAATGTCTGCACACATTTTACAGGAGAAATGAAGAGCTCTGTCCCAATGTCTGCACATACATACATATCTTACAGGCGAGATTTCTAGGAAAATTGCTAAGCCAAAATGTATATATAGTGGCTGTTTTGACAGATATTGTCAAATGACCCCTCTTTTTTCTGATGATTTGTTCTAAATGGGGGTCTTACTGTGTTGCTCAGGCTATTCTTCGGCTTCTTGGCTCAATTGATCCTCCATCCTTACTCAGTTGCTGGAATTACAAGGTGAATATCAAATTGTCTTTATGGATCACAGAGCTTCACAGAGAAAAACAAGAGCATAAGAACAAATGAGAACAATTTTGAATGTTCTTGGAGTTTTTTTCTTGAGTCTAATGTAAATGTGATGTTACAAAGAAGTACATTGATGCCCTAGAATTTTTTTTCAATTTCTGAATGATAAAAATATTTTCAAAAAGTATCAGCAAAATAGGGAAAAGTTCTTTTGTAATACATGACATAACAAGCTTATTTCTTTTAATGTATAACCCTCTTGCAAAGCAGGGGAAAATCCGAGCAACCAATAGAGTAAGCACTTTTCAAAAATGCCTAGTTTCAGAGTAATTTATGGTAGGTCTTTCTGGTTCTGCTGTTAACAAGGGTATGGGTAGGAAGAAGGCCAGAGAGGAGGCCATACGGAAGTGGGAATCAGCAGTTGCCTCTCTAAGCGTCTTACCTCTTTGTATTCTCATAATCATTTACCTTGGTGTACTTCTTCGGAGAGTATTACTGTTTATAATAATTTGCTTACTACAGGCTCCATGAGAAAAGGGACCTTGTCTGTGTTGCTCACTGTTGCATACCCAGGTTCTATTAGTAATTCATACACAGTAAGCAGTCACTTAAGACTGCATTAGATAAACAAAATGTTGCCATACACTTTCATGTAATTTTATTTATTCTTTGAGAACTTCATGAACATATACCATGCATTTTCATTATTCCCACCCCTCAATACCACACTTCTGACTCTCACAGGAGACTTCCCAACACATCCCCTGCCCAACTTCATGCCCTCTTCTTTTCTTAAAAACCCCAGTGAGTTGAATTATTGTTGCCTCCAAGTGTGTCGGCTGTGTGTCCTTCTATTGTAGCATAGTCAGCATACCGACGGCATTCCCCCAAAGAAAATGACTCAACCCTAGGGATCCATCAACTACAAAGAGCTCCTCCGTTCGGGCAGGCCTGCAGTTTCTCCACTATTAGGGTAGGGTTTTGACTGGTTTGGTCTTATGCAGGTAACCATAGCTGCTGTGAGCTCGAGTGCAATGCCCATGTTGTGTTCACAGCGTTCCTTCCCGTCCTCTAGCTCCTGGTTCTTTCTGCCCCTCTTCTGTTTTCCCAGAACCTGGGGAGTGGGGTTAGCATAAATGTCACATTTATGTCTGACATTCTTAGTCTTTTATTTCCAGCACTTTGATCAGTTATGAGTCTCTGCATTGTTTCCCACTAGAAAAAGAAGTTTCTCTGACCACGGCCAAGAGCAGCATAGATCCATAAATATAAACATAAATCTTCAGAGGATAGCTTGACAGCATAACCATATAGCAAAACAACAATAAGCAAGTTCCCCCTAGGGCCTATCACCTCTCTAGTCATGAGGTTTACAGTACGAATTCCCTCCTGTGTAGCAGGGCTCAAAGCCAATCAGAAAGTGGTTGGCTGCCTCCCTTACAGTTCGACAGTTTTTAGTGGGCACATCTTGCCTAGAAGATCAGCACTGTGGCATACCAGGTCCAGTTGTAGGTATGATTACTGGTGTCTGTCTCCTCCCCTACCTGAGTTTGTGCATTCCCTGGGGTTTCTCTTGTTCATCTGTAGTCTTACTCTATTGTGATCCGATATATAACTGTAGGAATTGTTTGAGTATTCCTATATTTGTCAAGAGTTTTTTTGCATCCTAATACATGATCTATTTTAGAGAACTTTCTATGAGCTGCTGAGGGAAAAAAATGTGATTTCTATAGTGTTTGAGTGGGATTTTCTGTAGATATCTGTTAAGTTCATTTGACCTGTAATATCAGGTATTGATTTCTGTTTAATTTTTGTCAGGATGACTTATGTGTCTGTGAGTGTGGGATACCGAAATCAGCCACTGCCACTGACTTTACATCTAGTTTTATGAGGTTGGGTACACCAGGAATTCAGGGACATACATTCAAAATCTTAATGTCCTCTTGATTGATTGTTCCCTAATCCAGAGGAAGTAACCTTTATCTTTTTTTGTTTATTTTTTTACTGGTTTTGGTTTGAAGTCAGTTTCATCAGGTATTAGAACAGTGACCCTTGTTTGTTTTCTAGGTGTAAATTACTATTTACTTATACTTTGTTCCATCGCTTTTACCATAAGGTAGTCTGTCTTTTGTGGTGAGGTGAATTTCTTGGAGGCAGTACATAGATGATTCCTGCCTTTTGATCTAATCTACTAGCTGTGTTTTTTGATTACGGAGTTGGCTGTGCATTGGTATTCAATTGTTTACCAACTAGAAAGTTGTTATGCCCTAGGAAGGTGTGTATTGATTGCTGCATTTTGTTGATTTTGTTGTGTTTAGTTTTTTCCTTTGTTGTTATTACTCTAGCATGTGTTTTTCTTTCTTGTGACCTCATAGGTGGAACTGTGTTTTTCTTCAGTCAAAGATTCTTTCTAGCATCTTCTCTGGAATCAGCTTAGTGGTCATAAATTCCTTTAGTCTATTTTTATCATGGAAAGTTTTTACTATTTTTTCAATTATGACAGATAATTTTCTTGGTGAATAGTCTGTGTTGGCAATGCTATTCTTCAGAACTTGAAATTTAGCTTTTCAGGCCCTCCTGGCTTTTGATGTTTCAGTTGACAAATCTTCTGCTGGCTCTGATGGGCCTGCCTTTATATATGACTTGGTGTCCCTTTCTTGCTGGTTTTAGTTGCTCTTTGTTCTGTATATTCAGTGTGTTTATTCTATTTTCTGTTGCTGTGATTAAACACTCTGACCAAACCAGCCTAGGGAAGGAAAGAGTGTATTGCCCTGTGCTTCCAGGTCACACTCCATTACCAAGAGAAAGAGGTCAAGGCTGGAACCTGCCTAGGGAATACCACTGCCCACAGTTAACAAAGCAATCAAGACTGTCCCTCACAGACACATCTACAGGCCAATCTGATAGATAGTTGCTCAGTTCAGATTCTCTCTTCAGGTGGTTCTAGGCTGTACCAAGTTGACAGTTAATGTTCATTAGGAGAGTGTTTTAATTGCAATCTGACAAGGGGAGGGGTTGTTTCCTGTTCAGTGTTTTAAGTAACTTTTTTATCTGGATTTGAATCTTTTCCCAATACTGAGAAAATGTATGTTATTTTTCTATGCATGTAGAATGAGATTCTTCTTCTGTGCCCATTACCTGTGGATTTGGTCTTTTCTCAATGTCGGGTATATCTTGAAATCCCCATGGTGCCTTGTTATTTTATCTTTGTCCTTGTTGAATTGTTCCAAGTCTTCTACTTTGTCTTCAGACTCCAGTGTTCTGTCCTCTCCTCAATCCAGTCTGTTGTAGAGACTTTCTACAGAGCTTTTTGTTTGATTCACTGCTTCTGGTTTTATTTTTAGCAATTCAGAATGGGTTTTCTTGAACATTTCTCTGTGTTTCTTTTTGCTGTTGTTTGTGTCTTTGAACATATTTTAAAAGATTTTATTCTTTATTTGTGTGTATGTGTGTTCGTGTTCATGTGTGTGAGTACTCATGGAGGCCTGTAGTAAGAGCAGTGGGCAGGCGTGCTTTTCATCTCACCCGGCTCCCGCACAGCTAGCCTTACACGCGAAATAACAACACACAAATTGTATTCATTTAAACACTGCCTGGCCCATTATTTCTAGCCTCTTCTTGGCTAACTCATATCTTGACTAACCCATTTCTAATAATCTGTGTAGCACCACAAGGTGGTGGTTTACCGGGAAAGATTCAGCATGTCTGACCTGGCAGCTGGCTCCATCGCATCTGACCTCACTTCCCTTCTTCCCAGCATTCTATTCTGTCTACTCCACCCACCTATGTTCTGACCTATCAGGCCAAGCAGTTTCTTTATTAATTAACCAATGAAAGCAACAGATAGAATATGACCCTCCTCCATCAGAGGCCAGAAAAGGGCATATTGGTGTTGTAAGCCGCCAAATATGGATGCTGGAAACCAAACTCTTGTCCTTAAAAGCAAGCACTCTTTAATGGCTGTTTCACCAATCCCAACACATAATCATTATTTTTACTTCTTTTCTATAGATTTCATCAGATGCCATTGCTGTAGGAACAATAATTTTTGGAGCTGTATTGTCTTGGATTTTTTGTTTGTTTGTTTCTTATGCCACAACACTGAGGTTTATACCTCTAGTATTATTTTGTTGCTTGGTTGTTTTTTTTTTTGTCTGTTTTAATAAGCTGTATTTTTTCAGTTGGAGGATTTGCAATGTTTAAGTGGTCCTTATATCGGGTAGAGTTGAGTGTATAGTTCAGAAAACAATTCCTCAGTCTAGGAACTCAGGGTTGCTAGCCTTATGGAATGAATTGCTGGTGCAGTTGCAGAGTTGGAAGGTGAAGTCTTTGGATCCTCTAACTCGGGAGGGCTCCACTGCTGCTATGTGGGAGAGGGGAGAGCGCCATTGGTCTCTGCAGCCTCAGCGTTCTTGGAGTTCTGGCAAAAGCAGGAGGGGAGCTTGTAAGTTTCCTAGTAGTGTCCTGGCCCCCTGCGCTCTGCTGTGGCTCTGCTGTGGTTTGTGTGGCGCCGTGAGGAGCACTTCTCTTGCAGCTTCCAGTAAGCCAACTGGAAGGACTTCCGGTTGCGCTCCCACCCTTGGTTTTCCTGCCTGCTTCCTTGCAAGGTCTTCCTTAGGCCATTTACAGACCTCATCTCTTGAAGGCAAGGGCTCACTGTGTGTGTTATTTCTGCTGTTTTCTTTCACTGCATTTCGAAGATGAGTCTTCCAGACTTCCTTACATGGAAGTCTACCTGCACTTTTACAGCTCTGACAAAGACTGGTAGATCTGTGGGCTGATACCAACAGTCTACAAGGGGGAAGGTGTGAAATTAGCAACTGTGGGATAGTATGATTCTTTTGTGTTTAAATATATATTTATGTAAATCATTATCAGCATAATCATTTGCCAGTACAGTAACCGAAATTAATAGTGTATGATTCTGGTGTGAGAACTGACAGGGATGGGGGGACATATTGAGAATTATTTGGTGCTGTCTTTCGCATTTTTGTGGAGTTTGAGATAATTATTTGCAGATGTACTATTCATTTGTTTTAAAAGGTAAAAACAATTTATAACTAAAATATCGATTGGAGAAGACATTTATTTTGTAAAATGTATTTAATATTTACATAACATTATTTGTGCATTGTTACTATTGAGGGAAATAGTGAACTTAAGGACTTTTCCTGAAAACAGGCATGTTTTAAAAACTGGGAAACAGCTGTTTGACGTGTTTATCTTACAGTGTTCTCCCTGCAGTCGTTGAATATGTCACTGCAAAGTCAGCTGCAAGAGTCACTGAAGAGCCAGGAGTTACTACAGAGTAAAAATGAAGAACTCTTAAAAGTGATAGAAAACCAGAGAGATGAAAACAAAAAATTTACGACTTTGTTTAAAGACAAAGAGCAAACTCTTCTGCAGAATAAACAGCAGTTTGACATTGAAATGACGAGGGTAAAAATTGGTGTGTATTTGAACTGTAGCTATAGTCTTTGTTTCTAAAGCAGTAAGGAAACTGAAGTTGCTTTTGTTGTTTGCTTTAGAGTTGGAGGATGCCTTGGCCAATGAGAAGAATTCTCAGTTTAAATTAGAGACTGCAGAAAAGGAAAATCAGATACTGGGAATAACACTACGCCAGCGTGATGCTGAGGTTGCTCGACTTAGAGAACTAACCAGGTAAACTCGCTTCCTGTGAGATAACCCAGGCCTCTTATTAGATGTCTTTATAAACCCCAAGCCACAGATCTTTCTTCCTCCTTTTTCCCCGATAGTTTCCTTTACCCCCCACTTCTTTTAATTTCTAATGTGTTGGGCTATTTCACTTTAAAGATTCCAGACTTGTATAAGGCTTTTTTAAACCATGGGGTTGTAGATTATGGGGAACCAGTTGATGCCAGTGAAGAACTGGACACTGTATAGTGAAGCAGTGAAGCTCCCTGGCTCGCACACAGAGAGGCCTGGGTGGACTCTCAGCCGTGCTGCGTATTAGCGGAGTGATCCTGTGTGTGTTATTTAACCGTTAAAGCTCTGTCATAAAGTTGTCAGGGAACCACAGAATAGTTCGTGATGTGCATCTAACGTGTCGAGTCCTCATGCCAATGATATTGGGTACGTCTCTTAACTTCTTTGGCTTTCTGATTTTCATTTCATCAGTAAAGTGAGAGATTTGACCACAGGCTCTAAATATCTTCATTCTTTACTCAGTCTCTTTCCAAATGAATAAATCTGTCTTACTTTTTATACTTTTATAGAAACCTTACAAAAATCAGGGTTTGTTTTTTTTTTGAGACATTTGGTAATCATTGGATTTTCAAGTACTTTTAAACATTTCAGAGAAGTTAGTAATTATAGGCCAGGAAACCAGTAGATCTGACCATTCCTTTAGTGATCCTGGAAGCTCATCATCCCAAATGATTCATTTTTAATTATAAGCTTTTTGGGAACTAGATGTCTGTATATATAAATTATATGTTATATATAATGTGCTTAGTTTATGAATATACTTAATAATTTAATGTAGAAATTCTGCTTTACTTTAGCATACCTCTTACTAGGCTGATTTTTTTTAACTCAAAGGTTCAGTTTGCAATGTTGCTCAAGAATAAAATATTTCTATACCTTACGAAAAAAATGATGAGACTTTATCTTTAGGTATGATAGTAAATTATATAAATCAAGATCTTTTGTCATTTGTTATTGTAATTTTCTGTTGTCAAAGCGTTCTAACACTAATTTTCATACTTGCTTTAAGTCCTTCTTTTAAAGGATAGAAGCATTAGAAATGAGCTAACAAAATGCATAAAACAAACAGTAGTGACTGTCCTGCATTCTTCTTGGCAGAACTTTACAGAACAGTATGGCGAAGCTGCTCTCAGATCTCAGTGTGGACACTGCCCGCTGCAAGATGGGGAGTAACCTCACCAAGTCACTTCTGAATATTTACGATCAGCAGCTTCAGCAGGACCCAGCCCCTTCTCACACGTCCATAATGAGCTACCTAAATAAGCTGGAGACAAATCACAGCTTTGCTCACTCGGCGCTCCTTAACAACGAGGAAGCCACAGAGCCGCACAGGCTCCATGAGAACGTGCTGCCTGCACAGGGCCCTCCACACAGTGACACCAGGGTGGTGGGTGGGAGTCCTGCACCTGTAGTGGCTTCTGCTGCTGTGGTAGAGGATTCCGATACAGAATGTGAAACCATCGCTTTGACAGAAGATGAGTTTAATGTGGATGGTACACTTTATATTCCTTTTGCCAGAAGCACTTCTGAAAAGCAGCCACCACTTTCTAAGAGACTGTCACCCCAGCCAGTGAGAAGTGTTGCTACCACACAGCTAGCCAGCGGCATCACACCCGCCTCTAAAAGAGAACCTAGACTGTGTGCACCTGTAGCTTGTTCTTCACGAAACGAAGCAGCAGATGCTCCTGGGAGACTTTCCAGCCCACCTGACACAGAGGACATGCAGCTCCTCAGGAAAATAAAGGAAGCGATCGGTAAGATCCCTGCTGCTGCTGCTGCTGCTGCTGCTCAGGCTGAGCACCCAGAGGAGCAGGCCACACATCATGGGCCACCAACTTGTCGCAGCCCTGTTGTCCCAGTGAAGGGCAATGTCATCAGTGATATCAGCTTCCTAAATTCCGACTTGACATCAGACTGGAGCATCTCCTCTTTCTCAACGTTCACGTCTCATGATGAACAAGATTTCAGAAATGGCCTGGCAGCTTTGGATGCCAACATCGCTCGACTCCAGAAGTCCTTAAGGACTGGCCTTCTGGAGAAATGAGTTTGGAAGAAAACTGACTGGGTGCTTTTTTTTTTAATATTAGAATTTGGCTACATTCATAGTATATTTTAGGTTTCCTTACAGAGAACGTTTTATACTATTAATTATGTATGAAATAATAATGGAATAAATTTATTATTGCACTATTTTAACACCTGAAACTTATAAAAACAAATTCTCTTAAGAAATTAACAATTGCTAAGAGAAGAAAGTTGTGGCTGCCTAAGCAAGTGTTGTGTGCCT
Source organism: Microtus pennsylvanicus (assembly GCF_037038515.1). NCBI lineage: Eukaryota > Metazoa > Chordata > Mammalia > Rodentia > Cricetidae > Microtus > Microtus pennsylvanicus. The sequence continues at coordinate 60,179,553 of NC_134579.1, read as the reverse complement.
CACTGTGTCACAGAGAGAGTCTTCTGTGTGGAACTGCCGAGTCAGTGGTGCGGGGACCGAGGACTGCGGCTGTCCAAAAGGATAATGGGAAAGGATCTGGCAATTAAAGTTTCCTCTCTGCTTTGGAATATCCGTTGTTTGTATGTGAGTGATAGTGTGCTTATGCGTGGGGTCCTCTGGGTTATACGCCATGCTGTTGATGACATGCATTAACCTTTCTGAGAGAAAGGTGCCGGTATACCCACCTCATACAAAGCATTGGTTGGTCCAGGGAAATGTAGTCTAAGTCTTGGACGTTTTATTTATACTTTTCCTGAATGTACATTTTAAGACCTTTCAAAAATAAGGTCAGACTGATCAGGTAATGCTAACAACCAACTTTTACCTTAATAATTTTGTTTTTTAGTATGATTTGGGTTTTTCTTACTGTCTTAGAAAATGATGGAGTTTGCAAATCTTGGCACTGGTGATAATTCTGCTTCTCTGGCCCAGTTTTTCCCCATCATTTAGCTGAGAATGTTGTTCTATAATTAACATGAACTGTGTTGCCCTCTCTGCTTTTCGGTACCAGCCCATTGTCCTATCTTGCCATATAGCCCAAGATGACCTCACACCTCCATCTTCCCGCCTCAGCCTGACGCCATGATTACAGACGTGCAATGGATGCACCCGCACTTCCTAGCTGCCTGCTGTCACCTCTCTGTGTAAACAGCTTTGACCTCTCAGAAGCTAAGTCTTGTGCTGTCGGTAACTCTTGGTACAAGTCACCTGTCTGGTGTAGCTGAATTTGGTATTTGGGCAGCCTCTGGCATTCAAGCATTCTGCCGGATCCAAGATTTCCTTCTGCTGTATTTTCATAGTGCTACAACCTCTGAAGGATCCAGATAGACTAATATATCCAGACTTCATAGAGGGTTTTTTTAGGTATGAATGTATTAAAATGAGTTGTAAAGGATTGTCATAGACTTGTTCATTAACATTTTAAGCATACTTACTTTCAGTGTTCCTAAGTTTTTTGTTAACTTATTTGGAGGTAACAGGTCACAGCTCTTCATCTAAGTTCAGAAACACAAAATATCTGCTCTCAAATATCAACTGTTATTCATAAACACAAGTAAATTTGGGGGCCAGTTAGATGGCTTCGCTGGTAAAGGTGCTTCCCCAAAGGTGAAAGGAGAAAACTTGACCCTTAGAGTTGTCCTCTAACCTTCGTCTGTGCGCCATGGTAGATCCTTGCCCACACACTTAAACCCTTAAGCTCTTTGATATGACAATTCTGAAGATGCACAAGAAAGGAAGTGTTTCTCTTACTATACATGGACACCACTTCATTCCCATGATCTCAGAATGCATAGGGACTTCACCTCACCAGCAAGCAAACAGTGGGTTCTGCAGAAGCTCCAGTCCAGTTCAGACACTGTTCCTGGAGGGAGAGTCAACAGACTGTGGTCTCAATGCCAACAGACATTAAACACCTGCTTCAGATGCTGGTCACAAGTTCACACTGACTGACCAGCTGTGCATCAGGGTTCCTATGAACCCCTTAATAGACTTGATCAGTGAGCTGGTGAGTTTTTGTCAATTTGGCATAAATCTAGACATTATTTGGGAAGGGGGAATCTTAATTGAGAAAATGCCTCCATAAGATTGGCCTTTGTGCAAGTCCATAGGGTATTGTCTTGTGCCAGGCTTTTACTTTTGGGTCACCAACCAGCTCCCAAATCATGACACGGAGACTTGTTATTAGTTATGAGTGCTTGGCCTAGCGTAGGCTCATTTCTGGCTAGCTCTTTTAACTTCAATTAGCCTGTTAATCTACATTTTGCCTCAGTACTTTTTACCTTACTTCTGATATCTTTCCTGCTGTCTCTATGGCTGGCTGGAAGCTGGCTGGTTTCTGGCCCTGGTGTATCCGTCTTTCTCCCTCGTTCTCTCCTCCTCTTGTTCCCTCAAATCTAGATTTCTCTCGTTTATTCTCTCTGCCCACCAGCCCCGCCTATCTTTTCTCTGCCTAGCTATTGGTCATCCAGCTCTTCATTAGACCAATCAGGGTCTTTAGGCAGGCAAGGTGAAACAAATGCAACACAACTTTACAAAATTAAATGCAGCATAAACAATTATAACAAGCCTTCACGCAGTTAAAATAATATTCCACAGCATTTGTCTTGATTACTGATTGATGTGGGAGAGCCCAGCTCACTGGGTGCAGTGCCATCCCTAGGCAAGTGCTCTTGGGTTGCATAAGAAAGCAGACTGATCAGTTGGATGATGGTGGTGGCAGTTCACTCCTTTAATTCCAGCACCTGGGAGGCAGAGGACAGTCAGATCTCTGAGTTCGAGGCCTGCCTGGTCTACAAAACTGGTTCCAGGACAGCCAGGGCTGTTATACAGAGAAACCTTGTCTTGAAAAACCAAAAAGTAGAAGTAGAGAAGGAAGAGGAAAGAAATCCTGATTAAATGCCATGGGGAGCAAGCCAGTAAGCAATACTCCTCCGATTTGCCTCCAGGTTCCTGCCTTGACTTCCTGACCTAACTTCCTCAATGATGGGGTGTGACCGAGAGTTGTAAGATAAATTCTTTCCTCTCAGGCTGTTTTTTGTCACGGTGTTTTATCAGAATAGAAAAGTTTGCTAGTGCAGCTCACAAAACTCAAGAAAACACATTTACCTTAAAGAAGGTAAACAGCCAGAAAAAGAGGTGGCTAGGACAATGTATGGAAGGATACTACCTACAGTTTCTGTCCCCATCAAACTGGGCTAGTGTGTCCTCTAGGTGTGTGGGTCTGTTCTTGTTCAACCACATAATCCTACTGCCTAAGAGCTCTCCCTCCCCTGCCCTTCGCTGAGATGTCTTTGCAGCATCACAATTGAAGCACAGACATCCACATGGATCAATGGTTCTCAGCTCTCCTAATGGTAAACTCTTCAATACGGTTCCTCAAGCTCTGGTGACCATAAAATTATTTTTGTTGCTATTTCATAACTGTAATTTTGCTAGTCATGAATTGTCATGTAAATATCTATTTTCTGATGGTCTTAGGCAACTCCTGTGAAAGGGTCATTTGATCCCCAAAAGGGGTCACGTCCCACAGGTTGAGAAACACTGACATAGATAAATGATTGGACAGAAAACCATGATATAATGCCCAGCAGGCCTGTTTAAATTCTTGGCTTCTGTACAGCATTCCTGCTCCTGAGTATGACGGGCTGAAGTGAGTCTTATGATCTACTATCAGAGGAAGTAGGTGAGAATTCAATACAGGGGGAAGATTTTTCATTCTGCGATGCCTTGAGGGGAAATTCCAGTTCTGGTCTAGGGGGAAAGAAACAAGGCTGAAAAAATAACCAAGGCAACACTCAGTGTGTATTCTCGCCTCACTTTAAGTTAAATCTTTTCCCAGAAATCTATACTTAGTACTAATAATGATGTTTTTTTTTTTTTAATAATGATGTTTTATTGGTGATGAGTGTCTTAGAGACTCAAAAGGCCTTCTTCAACCACATGGGAAGAAGGACAGAATTCCTCTTTGGTAGAAAAGCATGTAGCCAGCCCAGCAACCGACCAACTCCTTGTGTTGTGATCCCTACTGTTCAGGATGCATAGTGAGGGAATTGGCTTAAGTTTTCACTGAAGTCAGAGGCCCATTTCTAAACTTATAAATGTAGGGTGTTCAGAATCAAAGCAGGGAACCAGTAAGAATTGGATTCTATTGGTACAAACATTCCCTTAGTCACTCAAGTCCATTGATTTCTATTCAGACTTGCTTAAGGGTTCTGGGAATAGAACTCACTTTACATAAGAAACCTCACGTTTCTCTCCCCATGTTTTAAAACTCAACTTAGAAGGAATTGGGCTTAAACTAAACTAAAGCAGTTAACCTGAGCTGGACTTCCCAAAGAACTTCAGAAATAGTAACGTCATAGAAACTTCTTAAGAATGTACAAGTTAAGCAATCTACAGATTCAATGCAATGCATGTCAAAATTCCAGCAAAATTCTTCACAGACCTCAAAAAAATGGTACTCAACTTCATATGGAAAAGCAAAAAAGCCAGGATAGCCAAAACAATCCTGTACAATAAAAGAACTTCTAGAGGCATCACAATCCCTGACTTAAAACTATTTCAGAGCTACTGTACTGAAAACAGTCTGGTATTGGCATAAAAACAGACAGGAGGACCAATGGAACCGAATAGAAGACCTGGATATCAATCCACACATCTTTGAACACCCAATTTTTGACAAAGAAGCAAAAAAATATCAAATGAAAAAAAGAAAGCATATTTAACAAATGATGCCGGCATAACTGGATATCAACATGTAGAAAAATGAAAATAGACCCATATCTATCACCGTGCACAAAACACAGGCCCAAATGGATCAAAGACCTCAACATAAAGCCAGCCACACTGAACTTTATAGAAGAGAAAGTGGGAAGTACACTTGAATGCATCGGCACAAGAGACCATTTCCAAAATATAACCCCAGCAGCACAGACACTGAGAGAAAAGATAAATGGGACCTCCTGAAACTGAAAAGCTTCTGTAAAGCAAAGGACACGGTCAACAAGACAAAACAACAGCCTACAGAATGGGAAAAGATCTTCAATAATCCCACATCAGACAGAAGTCTGATCTCCAAAATGCACAAAGAACTCAAGAAATTGTTCACCAAAAGAATAAATAATCTAATAAAAAAATGAAGTATAGACCTAAACAGAGAACTTTGAACAGAGGAATCTAAAATGGCTGAAAGACACTTAAGGAAATGCTTAACATTCTTAGTCATCAGAAAAATGCAAATCAAAACAACTCTGAGATTCCATCTTACACCTGTAAGAATGGCCAAGATCAAAAACACTGATGACAACTTATGCTGGAGAGGTTGTGAGGAAAAGGGAACACTTCTGCATTGCTGGTGGGAATGCAAGCTGGTACAGCCCCTTTGGATGTCAGTATGGTGATTTCTCAGAAAATTAGGAAACAACCTTCCTCAAGACCCAGCAATATCACTTTTGGGTATATATCCAAAGGATGCTCAATCGTGCCACAAGGACATGTGCTCGACTATGTTCATAGCAGCTTTGTTTGTCATAACCAGAACCTGGAAACAACCTAAATGCCCCTCGACTGAAGAATGGATAAGAAAATTTGGTACATTTACACAATGGAGTACTACACAACAGAAAAAATAACAGCTTGAATTTTGCAGGCAAATGGATGGAGCTAGAAAACATCATTTTGAGTGAGGTAACCCAGACCCAGAAAGACAATTATCACATGTACTCATTCATAGGTGGTTTTTAAACATAAAGCCAAGAAAACCAGCCTACAAACCACAATCCCAGAGAACTTAGACAACAATGCGGACACTAAGAGAGACTTACATAGATCTAATCTACATGGGAAGTACAAAGTAAAAAAAGACAAGATCTCCTGAGTAAATTAGGAGCATGGGAACCTTGGGAGAGGGTTGAAGTTGGGAGTGGAGAGGCAGGGAGGGGAGCAGAGAAAAATGTAGAGCTCAATAAAAATCAATTAAAAAAATTTTAAAAATTAAAAAAAAACCTTACAAGTTGAGTTTCAAAAGACTTTAAAAGCCATCTTCATAACTAGAGGGAGTCTTCTGTAGTGACAGTACTGGAGAGACCCCAAGTACACCCAGCATCCATTTTGTCCAGCAACAAGTTCCTACGCAAGCCCATCATACTGCTTGTGTTTGCCTTGTTGATGCTTGCCGGTTCATGTTCAGGCTTCTCTGCCCTGCCTAGTCCCGTTCATTTCCACGGCACTTGGTAACTCTCATACAGTGGGTGACAGTAACTCCTCTCAGACTTCACTAAATCCCTGACAGATAGCCCTAGGCTTCCTGGGATGTTTTTTACTTGGCATTAAGCACCCATAGCAGTTTATTGCTTTATTCCACCTAAGTTGCTAGCCTTAGCCTGCTGTTCGGAAATCTTATCCTTTTTATTCTTATTATTTTCAGAGGCAGAAATCCCTTTGCTAGTGGACGACACATGCACACCACTGTGCAAGTGGTGAGAGGTATAGATCCTTTAAATATTTATGAAGAGATAGGACAGAAACTTAATCATGTCGTCTGTGCAGAATAACTTACCCACCAGCCTTCCTGACTGATTTGTGAGAAGGATTAATGGAGGCAAAGCTGTTGAAAACTGGGCACTGTGTAATCTGTAACTTGTGGCTTTTTTTGTTTGTTTGTTTGTTTGTTTTGAGACAGGGCTTCTCTATGTAGCTTTGGAGCCTGTCTTGAAACTCACTCTGTAGACCAGGCTGGCTTCCAACTCACAGAGATCTGCCTGCCTCTGCCTGCCTCTGCCTCCCAAGTGCTGGGATTAAAGGCGTGCACAACAAATGCCAGCCAACTGGTGACATTTAAAGAGCTCTTATTTACCGTTCTGTTTGTCTTTGTTCAGGTTTCAGCTAGTTCATCAACGAGTTTTTTTATATTATAGACATAGCGACAATGAGTGGATGTGATCTGGTCAAATGAAATACAGGTCAAGCGACTTTCCTGTAATCCGTTACAGTTATCTTAAAATGGGACAACAACCATGTTGGCTACCTGAGCTATTATATCCTGCTACAGGTGTGTGCTCTATCAAGTGTATGCTTATCAACTTGCCTTATATCGCATATTAGGGATGCAATTTCCAGATAATCACATTGTCATTCCTGGAGGTAAAATAGTACCATGTTAGGACAGACATTTCCAAATAAGTAGTCAGTTGTTCTTAAGGAAAAGCTCACATTTACTGCAGAGTCAAAGTGCTTCCTTTTTCTTGAGGTCACAATGACTAGAAACAGGAAAACCAAAATATGGAGTTAACATAACCAGATACTAATTTACTGCCATGGAACACCTTAAACGAGGTAGGATAATCTTCAGTCTAGTTTGAACACACGGGACTTGAGAGCCAAGGTATAATAGCCAAGAATCCCCTCTGGGATTTGTCGTGTGTATTAAACAGGAGGGCATGGAGTTGCTCTGAACTAAACAAGATCCCGATGAGTGCTGACTGCCTCTGGCCGCTCGTCTCTCTCTCTCTCTCTCTCTCTCTCTCTCTCTCTCTCTCTCTCTCTCTCTCTGTGTGTGTGTGTGTGTGTGTGTGCGCGTGCCAAGCTCCCAAGCTTTTTTTTTTTTTTTGCTTTCTGAAGACACACTGTTCTTAAAATCTTTGTCTAGCATGTGATTGATACAACAAGACTCCCGCCTGTCACTTGGCCAATTTTATTATGAGTCATTATTAAAAATGGTTGTGTTTTTCTCCCTTTGGCACCGGCATTCAGTGTGAGTCCTCTCAGTTTCCAGACTCTGGTACCATCTTCACACCTTCATCTCATGGAGATTCCAAGGAGACATGCAATACCACAAACCATCCTGAACTTGGCCCCCTTTGAAACGGGACATGTATTTGTTCGCATCTTAATGAAGAATGTGGTCAGCCGTTCAGTAGGGAGCACACAGCCAAGTATGGATTTTCACCCCACCATCCTTTCCAGATTCTTCACTTGGCTGTGAACTTCAGGTCCAGAGAGAGGAGACGAAAATCAAATATCTTAAGTCCAGCTGCTCCAAATCAAGCAGAACAGCCCCTCTTGGAGGGTGGCAGGAAGAAACTGGCAAAAGAAAAATAATTTTCAAACCCAGTGTTTCAATGGATGGAGAAAAAGAACCATTGTTTGTTCTCTTCTCTGCTACCTTTTCATCCTCCCTCCCTCTCCCCCCGTCCTTTCTCCTCCCCTCTCCTCCCCTCCCCTCTCTTCCCTTCCCCTCTCTTCCCCTCTCCTCTCCTCTTTTTGTGCCCACCCTGAACCTTTCTCTCCCTTCTGCTCACTCTCCCGTGGGTTGCACTTGCTGTCAATAGGGAAACAGAGTGGTTGAGACAGGAAATTAAGGCAAGTTGATAAGCACACACTTGATAGAGTGTCTCACTGTTTAGACACTGATCCATGGATACCGTTCCATGTTGTTGTCTGCCTAATCTCATGATCACTTTGTCACCAAAGACTCGGCAAGTCCCCCCCCCCAAAAAAAATTAACAAGATCTTTATAGGATAAATAAGTGGAGCATCACACAACATTAATGGATTATCGGTCTCAATAGATAAAGATGGCTACTCTTCAAATTAACCTGTAAATTCAAAGTGATTCTATTGAATCTTTCTTTTCAGTATGACTATGAAGTGATTGGTTAAACTTATTTGATGTGTTTCATCCCATTACAGTTGCGATTTTTAAATAAATTCTCTCACTGTCCGTTAGATCCATGGAAACTCTGGAGGCTAGTGTGCACCAACGTGAGGGACATCAAGACATCTCGTTTTTGTTTCTCTGGTTTCTCCTGAGTTTCAGCAAGCTCATGTTTGTGGGTTCTTTGGTACTATCAGTGAACTATTTGTCTTCTCTGCGTGATGTTCTATTTAGTTGTTGACCATTGTCTTTCAAAGGGTATTTTGTGTAGAAAGAGAAATGCTGTGTCAGGATAGCAATTTCTCAGACATATTGCTATTCACAGAAACTTTTTTTTTTATCAGACAGGCTTTCTCTGTGTTGCCGTGGAACTCACTCTGTAGACCAGGCTGGCCTCAAACTCAGAGATCCGCCTGCCTCTCCCTCCTGAGTGCTGGGATCATAGGTGTGTGCCACCACCCAGCTCACTCACAAACATTTCTAATAACCAGTGCTACACAGCTATCAGCTATTCACCCTGTGCCTCGAATACACTTTATGTCCTTGCGGATGGCGTGTTGGTTTGAATTCAGTTTTGTAGTGGTTTTGGTATTTTAACAACTTGATACGTACACACTTTCTCTTCTTACATTTTTGTGCGTGTATTTGTACGTGGTATATATGTTCTCATGTGGGAGGCACATATGCGTGTGCAGATGAATGCGCACAGATGTGCACATGGCTGTGGAGACCGAAGGCTGATGCGTTGCCTTCCTCAATTGCTCTCTACCTTACACAATGAGGCTGGGTCTCTCATTGGTTCTGGAGCTAGTGTAGCTACTTAGCCTGTCTGTCCTCGTCGTTGTGGGATGGCAGGCAGGTCACCATGCCCATCTGGCATTTAGGTGGGTGTTGGGGATCCAAACTCAGGTGGTCATGCTTGTGTGACAGCCCTTTCCTCACCCAGCCATCTCCCAGCTCCTTCCTTACAGTTTTCAATAGTTTTATAGCTGTTCTTTGGTATCCTTTATTTTACATCTAGAACCATTTTATCTACTTCCAAGGGAAAACTGATTGCAATAGCAATAAAATTCCTTATTAAAATTTCTAGAGTTAAATTTAATATGAAGTTTTTCCTCCTAGGAAAAGGATATGACTTTCAGTTTATTTAAATCTCATCTTGTGCCTTTTAATTAATACTTTTGTCCATCTTTAATAATGAAGATCTTGAATCATTTGGTTAAATTTATTCATAAGCATTTAGAGTTTCTGTCACTACCATACTCGGAATAGGTTTGTATTAGCATCATGAATGACAACCTAAGCATATGAGAAAACTTCCCAGGTTGAACTTCAGTCACTGGAATGTGTAGATTGACCACTCAAGAGGAGACAAAGTGATGTGTGCCTTCTAGGACAATTGAAGTGTGGCCATGCCGAGAGATGAGCCCCGGCAGAGCTACAGAGCCCTGGATCTAGACCACGGCTCTCTTAGCTAACTTCCTGATGTCAGGCTTCTGTTCAGGCCAGAGTTGTTGACCTAACTAGTTGGTTTTTCTGATGGGTACAGAGACATTTAGGGAACCATTCTAAAATGGGCAGGGCTAACCCAGAGCAGAAGTTTCCTCCAGTGGATTTAACTTCCAAGGGACCCGGGTTCAATTGCCAGCCACCACATGGCAACTCACAGTTGTATGTAACAGTAGTTCTAGGGGGTCCGACACCCCTTTTGAACCTCCATGGATACCAGACATACACATGTACTTACAAGCAAATCACCCATACACATAAAATAATTCTTAAAAATATATTTTGTTATGAGATATTTTGTTTGGGGAGGTATTGTTGACACAGTGTTAGGTTTCTCCGGAGGACAGAACTAACAGGGTAAGGAAGCAGAGTTGTGGAAGGGGACCGATGAGGACAAGTGACACATACAGTCACAGAGACTAAGAAGTCCCATGACACAAGTAGTGTGGCGGCTTCAGAACCAGCGAGCGCGAAGCCCTTCCTCTCGGTCTGGGGATGTGGAGAGCCGCTGCTGTAAGTCCTCAACTCCAAAATCCAGAAAGCCTAGACTTCTCAACTCCAGTGACAAGAGAAGAGTGCCCAACACTAGGAAGAAAAAAAGACATGTTCTTTCAGCAGTTTGGTCTTCTGATTGGACAGTTCTGCCTACAATGAGAGTAAGCCTTTATGTCAGTCCAGAGTCAAGTGGCAATCTCTTTTCGGAAAGACCTTCACAGACACCTCAGGAGGTGCTGTAACAGACATTTTAGGCTTTTGACATCATGATAGAACAGTTATGTCTACAAATGTCACCAGCAAGTACCATGCAAGCAAGTTCCCGCCCCCCCCCTCAGTCTTTGAGGTTTATGACTTTGCCCTGGGCTGCCCTGGTGGCCCTCTGTGTAGGAATGGCCTGCCTTCAGGCTGCACATCCAGCTATTTTCATTTTTATTTAAGATGTTTTAGTTATCGTTAACATATGCACTTGTATCTGATGTACAGCTGGGGGGATATACCACAGGACACCATAGATGTCAAAGGACAACTCTGTGGAGTCAGTTCTATCCTTCCACCTTTACGTGAGTCCCAAGGATCAGGCTTGGTGACAAATGCCTCAACCTTGCCAGCCAGCCCTCTAGGTAGTTTTTAATCCTGTCAAGTTGACAACTAAAAGCAGTTTTGCAGCAACTAATGCTGATTAAAATGTATTGTCACAGATAGGTGATATAATGAATGTATTGATTCGCTCACTCTGGGTCTTGCTTTCTTCATTACTAGAATAGAAACACAGATCTGGTCATTGTCAAAGTCTTGAAGCCAATCTTGGGACAAATATATACATAGACACATATAGACACACACAGACATACAGACACACACACAGGTATGCACACAGAGACACACACACCTGTGTTTTCCACACATGTTACTGGAAACAAAGCAGAGATATAAAAATCAGACAGTGAATGGGATACGGTCAGATTACAGGTAGGAGTATTAGCACTGCCATCAGTTAATGTGCTATAGGATAATGTTCGTGTACACTGTAAAGATTTGTCACTAGTATTGCTTTTGATTGAACTCTGATTGGCCAGTAGTAAGGCAGGTAGTATAGGCTGGGAAGTATAGGTGAATTCTGAAGAGGAAAGACAGAGACACAGTTACAAGCCAGATACAGAGGAAGCAAGATGAAAATGCCTTACTGAGAAAACGTACCAAGCCATGTGGTTAAACATAGATGAGAATTACTGGTTAAGTTGTAAGAGCTAGTTAGTAATAAGCCTGAGCAATAGACCAAACTGTTTATAATTAACATAAGCCTCTCTGTGTTTATTTGGGACTGAGTGACTGCAGGATTAATGAATTCTGGATATTGGAACCTGATCAGCCAATGATGAGGAGCTTATAGCTGGAGGTGGTTGGTTGCTGTTGTGAGCAGCTACAGATCAGATATTTGGTTTTCATGCTTGAACAAATGTATATTGAGGAAATCATTCTGTCAGGTAGTGTGGATTGTAGAGTACAGGCATAAGACTAACAGCACACAGACAGTTAGAAGGCTGTTACCATCATGGGACAGCGAAGGCAAGTGTTAGTGCTGAGAAAGGAGAGGAATTTGCCGTCCAACAGGCAGCTGATGCGCGAAGGACTGTGATGCCTCGCTGCTCTGACCTAGAGCAGAAAGATGTCAGTGCTATTTTACCCTCTACCCCCACTTCCCTTTTTGTCTAAGAAAGTTTTTTTCCTAGATAATATCATATGGTAATAGATTCTTATTGTGTAGAAATTAAGCCTGCAGAACTTAGTAAACCAGAGGTTTTACATAGATGACGTCAGATGTGCTTTATATGATGCATTCGCTCTGCTCCTCTCCTAACTAGATCACCATCACTTTTTGTCTAACCCACTGTTTTGTTGCTGTGAAGAGGCACCATGGCCATAGCAACACTTATAAAAGAAAGCATTTAATTTGATTTGCTCACAGTTTCAGAGATTTGGTCTATCATCATCACGGCAGAGAGCATGACCGCACACAGGCAGGCATGGCACTAGAGATGTAGCGGGGAGTTCTACAACCAGATCTGCAGGCAGCAGGAAGGGGGGTTGCTGGGCTTGGCTTAGGGCTTTTGAAACCTCAAAGCCCTCCCACAGTGACACACTTCCTCCAATAAGGCCACACCTACTCTAACAAGACCCCACCTCCTAATCCCTCTCAAATTGTGTCACTCTTTGATGGCTAAGCATTCAAATAGATGAGTTTATTGGGGCCATTCTTGTTTAAACAACCACACTTTCTGAAAGGTGACATCTGCAAGGAGTTTGCAATGGTTAGTTGGGGGAGTAGAGGACCCACAGATTATTAGAACTGTTATAAAAATGGGGGAATGCGGGGGGACTGACAGAATGTAAAATAAGAGTGTAACCATGTAAGTTCATAGTTATCCACTTGAGCCATTGGTGTTTTTCTTTTAGACTATTTAAAGCAGAGAATTTAAGTTTCCTGAAAGGCCTTCGGTAGAAACCCAATACATGTATGTGGGGGCTTAATGAGAAATTCCCACTGTAGGCTTAGGCATTGAACACTAAGTCCCAGGTGATGATGCTGTTTGGGATGTTTAGGAGGTACAGCCTTGCTGGAGGAAGTGGATCACTGGGATAGGTTTTCAGTAGCCTCATACTTCCTCCAGCTTGCTTTCTTTGCTTTGTATTTATGGTTGAGATGTGATCTCTCAGCTTCCTGTTCCACTCACCGTGCCTGCCGTTGGCCGTCATGCCTCTCTGCCATGATGGACTCAATACTCTGGAGCTTTAAGACAGCATCAACTTTTCCTTCCATAAGCTGCTCTTGATTTTACCACAGACACAGAAGAGTAACAGGAAGTATGTCTCTGGAGACAGGCTTTAAGAGTGTGTAGCCTAGTCCTGCTTCCAGTTTGCTAAGGTAGAAGTTGGTATGAGGGAGTGGGCGCTCGCTGTGAAGAGCCTGGCCATGTTGCATTTGTTGTTGTTGTTGTGAAGTGTGAAAGACTTTGGACTAGAAAAGCAGTGGAGGCCCGGACCAAGATGACCCAGATGACTCTCTGCCTTCTTCAAGAATGCCTGGGCGAAGAAGCCAGTGTTGGTGGTGTCCTTCTCTGTCTGGAGCCTCAATATAATTATGCTCATCGTCAGCCCCCACAGCCATATGCCACCATGATCAACTCCCTACAAGGCACACTACCCAGTGCCTGTGTGAGATATTGGGACATGTCCGAAGTGCCAAGCCACCCACGGGAACCTCAGGGCCCAAGCCTGGAATGGCTGGAGAACCTGCGAATACTCCCAGTGATGGAAGAAGTCCCCCTCCATGTTGCTCCCTAATAAAAATGTGAAAACCAACACCCCAAAGAACAAAATAGAAAGAGAGAGAGAGGGAGAGAGAAAGAGGGAGATAGGGAGAGAGAGGAAGGAAGGAAGGAAGGAAGGAAGGAAGGAGCAGCATGTGGCAGAGAAGACACTGCATGAAGGCCCTAGTGGGCAGGGAGCCCTAAGAGGCCACTCTGTGAAGCAAAACAGAAGTCTGAGTTGGTTGCAGTGGAGACCTCAAGATACTGGAGATGGCAAACCCATGAGCTATCTGCAAAGAAGTACTCCAAACAGGGAGTGAGTGGACCAGACCAAGCAAGGTGTATACAGTAGGCAGTGAGGTGGGACATGGACCTGCGGGAGCTGAAGTTTGCCCTGCTGAATTTTGATCTTGCCTTGATCCGTTATTTCCTCTTGATTCCCTGATTCCTCCCTTTTGGAATGGTAATGAATATTCTATGCCATTATCTGTTAGAAGTATGTAATTTGAATTTTTTTATTTATAGGGGATTGCAATTAAGAGATTGCTTTGGGTCTCAGAATAGACTTTGAACTTTTAAATAAATAAGTATTGAGACTGTGAGAGACTATGCATACTGTTTTAGTCAGGGTTCTGTTGCTGTGAAGAGACTACGACCATAGCAGCTCTTATAAAAGAAAACATTTAATTGGGGCTGTCTTACAGTTTCAGAGGTATGGCAGCAGGCAGGCAGACACAATGCACGAGAAGTGTCTGAGAGTTTTACGTCCAGATCAGCAGGCAGCAGGAAGAGAGAGAGTCCCTGGGTCTGGCTTGGGCCTTCAAAACCTCAAAACCCACCCCCAATGACACACTTCCTCCAATAAGGCCATACCTACTCCAATAAGGCCACACTCCCTTATCACTCCCAAGTAGTGCCATTCCCTAATGACTAAGCATTCAAACACATGAGCTAATGGAGGCCGTTCTTATTCAAACTGCCCCAGGGATCTTCTAACTTTGTGGTGCTATTTTGTTTGTGATCTAACAAATAAAGCTTGCCTGAAGATCAGAGTGCAGAGCTAAGACATTAGTTAGCCATAGAGGCCAGACAGTGGTGGCACACACATTTAATCCCAGCACTCAGGAGATAGAGGCAGACAGATTTCTGTGAGTTCAAAGCCACCCTGGCCTACACTGAGATTGAGTCAGTCTGAAAGAGAAACAGAGCTCATACCTTTGATCTCAGTACTTGGGATCACACACCTTAAACCCAGCACTAGGGAGATGGAGACAGGAGTGACATGGCTGGGTGGAGAGAGAGATAGAGGGTGGGAGGAGAAAGGAGCTCAGAGAGTTCAGTCTGAAGATTCATAGGGACCAGATCACCTATTTGGTCTGAGAATTCATAGAGGAAAGAACTGTCTAGTGGTTGGCTGCTCTGCTTCTCTGATTTTTCAACTTTCACCCTTGATATCTGACTCCAAGTTTTTATTATTAAGACCAATTAGAATTTGCACAACAAAAATTGGACTAAATGCATTTTGCATTCTGATACAGCCACGAGTATATGGTGGCCAGGAAGTATGGTGTTTTGAAAGAGATGTACCCTTGTAAGTCTTGGCAGTTGAGCATTTGGTTCTGTTCATGGTGCTGTTTACAGTGCTGGGGAGGTACAGACTTGCTGGAGGAAGTGTCACTGGGGATAGAGGGTGTGGCTTTAGCCTACTTCCCGTTCACTTTCTCTACTTTGTGCTTGTGGTGGAGCTTGATCTCTCAGCTTCCTGCTCCGGCTGCCATGCCTCTCCATCATGATGGATTCTTATCCCTCTGGATCTGTACCAGTTCTGATGCCAGCTCCCACTTTGCTACCCCAGACACTTCCTTAGACTCTAGTGATCATAGTCCTGATGACAGTAAGCCTTAGCAGATGGGCTTCAGAGACATGTGCAAGAGGCTTCTCCCTCGTGATCCCAAATGGGACAGTTTGAGCTCTAGAATTTTGGTGTATTGAAACTCATTAAATATATTTAAATTTATGAATATATAATGATATTCAAAAGAAACTGAGCCCTAGCTGGGAGGTGGTAAGCACCTGTAATACTAACATTTGGGAATCTGAGGCACAAGGATTATATGCCAGGTTTGAGACCATTCTGAGTGTAATAATTGTTGTGTCTCTTTAAGAGACAAGCCACGCCCACTCCCTCATCTACCGAGGCAGGCTGATTTTCAGCTTCCGGCCTGAGCTTGCTCTCTTTTCTGTCTTCCTCTCAGAGAGGAAGCTTCGCTTCTGCCTCTCTCCCCACTTCTCTGCTCCCCCCTTTCCCTCCCTCCCTTCCTCCCTCCCTCCCTCCCCCTCCCTCCTCTTCTCCCCCCCCACTTCTGATCCATATGATGTGTCTGCCCACGTGTCTCCCACCCGCTTGCCCGCTCACCTGCCTGCCACTGGGAACCTGCGCCTTCAGGGGACTCACTGTCGCCTGCCCAGCTGGTAGCAGCATGGCTGGGTCAGAGCAGCTCTCCTGGTCAGGGAACCTCACCGTTGCCAGGACCAGCCCGCCTGGCCACAAGCTGCTCGGGACCCGCGAGACAAAAATCATAAAACTGAGCTATGTAATGAGACATTGTATTAAAAGAAAGAAAGAAATAAGAAATAAAGTCTAGGAAATATCCTTCTAGGGATAAAAACAATTTTGTTGTATCTTAAGTGGTAAATTAAAAGGGAAAGTGTTTATCCAGCTCTTTCTGCATGGTCTTACTTCACAGTAGGAAGCCAAGTAGACCAGAGGTATATCCTCATAAATGTATTTGACTAATAAATAAAAAAATGTAATTGTCACCTTCAAACAATTAATTAATGAATCTAGGAACTGGTGTTCACTGCTACTAATCCAAAAAAAAAAAAAAGGAACAAAAGCCCAGGCAAGGGGGTTGGCTCAGTTGGTAAAGCATTTGCTGTGTGAGCCTGAGGACCTGAGTTTGGATCCCATCTCGGTAAAAAGCTGGCCTGGCAGCATACATCTGCAATCCCATTACCAGGAGGCAGACAGGAGGGTGCCAGAGGCTTGCTGGCTAGCCAGCCTTGATGAACCCAAAAGCATCAGGTTCAGTAAGATAACCCGTCCCCCAAAATACTGTGGAACAATGTAGAAAAATATACCCAGTGCCAACCTTTGGCTTCCATGCATGCAAGCCTATGTGTGTGCCTATACACACAGGTGTACATGCATAGCACACCACAGCCCTCCCCTCCCCCCACGGATGGACTCAAAATGCAGCTGTCTCCTGTCTTTTGGGGAAAATGTGCCACCACGTACAATCTTACAAAAGGTATCAGACCTTGGTCTGATGAAGTCTGGATCAGCTGCCAGTTTGCAGTCAGCACAGGCCTAGATCAGGCTGAATGTGCAGCTCCCACACTGGGGAGCTCTCGAGGCCCCAAGTTCTTCAACAAGTTAATTGTAAGAAAAAGACTCCAAAGACACATCTGTTGAAGGAAGGCTGCTTGGCCACTTGTTGGTTCCCCAGCTGCCCAGACCCTGGAAATAATCACACGGAAACTATATTAATTTATCACTGCTTGGCCCATTAGCTCTACCTCCTTATTGGCTAACTCTTACATCTTAATTTAACCCATTTCTATTAATCTGTGTATCGCCACATGGCTGTGACTTACCAGGTAAAGTTCCATCCGACTCTGGTGGGGCTCCATGGCTTCTCTCTGACTCCTCCTTCTTTCTCCCAGCATTCAGTTTAGTTTTCCCTGCCTAGCTCTGTTCCCCTATAGCTCTGCTATAGGCCCAAAGTAGTTCCTTTATTTATCAATAGTAATCACAGCATACAGAGGAAAACCCCACATCACACATTAAGTTAAAGACACCAGCAAGATGAGCCTTGGAAGATGCCATTGGTTAAGAGACTAACAAGGGCTGGAGAGATGGCTCAGTGGTTAAGAGTGCATGCTACTCTTGCAGAGGACAGGGGTTTGGTCCCCAGCACTCACATCAGGCAACTCCAGATGTGGTAACTCCAGATCAGTAGGATCTCTGTCTCACTATGTAGCCAGAGTCCTACCGCAGCTACTCAGGTGCCAGGATTACAAAGGTGTATGCCGCTACAGCTATACAGAACTGTATTTCTTGATCGGAGTCATGACTCCAGGATGCTCCCTTCACAATAACTCAGTCTATGTGTTTGTCTTTGGTGTTCTCTACAAGCAAAAGAACAAAACCAAACTAAAAAACAACCCAAAAGAAAGTCCAGACGGAGAGATCAGGAAACTTGGAAAGGTTTCATATTAAGTTCAAACAAAATGAAAAGGCAAGTCCCCAAGCCAGCTTTTGTTCATTTGTTTTGTTTTGTGAGACAGGATTTCTCTATGTAACAGCTCTTGGCTGTCCTGGAACTAGCTCCGTAGACCAGTCTGACCTCGAACTCAAAGAGATCCTCCTGCCTCCTGAGTGCAAGGATTAAAGACTAATGCCACCACAGACCAGCCCAAACCAGCTTTTAAAGGGACTTGAAGGTGTCTTCCAAACTCTGAGAATCTGAGTAAAGGGAGTATGTCAGAGAAACTGTGAACTAACGGTTCAGAGCTTAGAGATGCCTGGAAAACCATCTAACAGAGAGACCCTACCGGTTCTGGAAATGAAGCTAGTCAGTCCGTTGACATCATCTTTATACAGAGTAGAAAATCAAAGACCAGAGTCAGGCAGGTCCTCACCAGCCCACAGGGCCAGCTCTATCAGAACCAGATCTAAAACTTAGCTCTCCCCATCTGGGACTTTCCAATGACAGAAGCCACGGAGAGAATGTTTCAAAAAACACCACGGTTTGGTTTTCTTCGGAGAAAGCAGGTCCAGAAACTTTCTAGGATGGGATCTGATTAGCCTGAGGGATTGGGTGGGTTATCCTGGGCTGGGTCTGCAGCTGTCTTTTCTCAAAGTCCCCTGCTTCTATAGCCTTTCCCACAGTCTGCTCCTTCTGCCGGCCCGGCAGGTCTGGCTACCTCTCTCTCAGTCTAAGTGGCTTCAGTTCAAACGTGCACATTTCAGATTTACTAGTAACTGCATGTTCGGCATGGTTGCAATGCCCTGTGATAAGAAAATCTAATTTGCAAATGTTAAGTAACTTGTCCAAAGGTTTGAAAACTAGAAGGGGGTAGAGTCAATTCCAGAATCCACATTTTAAAGTGCTGTGTTATCCTATCTACGTAATTTGTTTTTCGTCATTAATTGAAGGAAATTGCATGTAATGTAATTTCGAAAGAAAGTTGTCTTTCAGGATATTTTGAAGAAAATGTTTCAGCACACACACTCTGTGTGTGTGTGTGTGTGTGTGTGTGTGTGTGTGTGCGTGCGCGCGCGCGCGCGCGCGACCCTGATGTTGTTAACAGCTATATCCGTGAGAGAGAAAATTAATTAATTAATTAATTTCCCAACGTGTGATGCCTGTTTGTTCTGTGTTGAGAGTTCTTTTATGAGATGCAAAAGTAAAATTTAAAAATCGGGGGCACCGCTGCTCAGGCGCGCTAGGAAGAACTTGGTACGGTGCGGGTTGGGGGGACCGGAGTCCGGATCGGGTGGGTCGCGTAAATCCTAGGCACAGCGGGAGTGGGCGTGGCGTCAGGGTGTCAGGTCCATTCCTGGAGCTCCATGCAAATGACATGCAAATAAGCGCGTGGAAGTTGCGGCTCCGTGAGCTTTCCCAGTCCTGAGAGACGCGCTGCCGCCCTCCGGCTCAGTCCGCTCCCGCCCGCCGCTCGCTGTCGCCGTGCAGAGTCGCCAACTCGGCGCTCGTTGCCCGTCCAGCCCGAGGCGCCGTTTCGACCGGCCGCGGAGCCCGACGCCCGTGGCTGCACGCCAACCCTCGAGCGCCCGAGCCGGCTCGCACCGGTCTTCGCCTCGCGGGTGAGTGAGCCTGCCCGCGCGCTTTTGTCCTGCCGCCGTCACCGGGCTCCCGGTGGGAGCGGCGAGAGTTGGGGTGTAAGGGGAAGCCAACCCCCAAAGCATGGCTCCTCCTCCAGCCCCGGCCTTTGCAGACAGCTTGGTGACCGCCTGGTCCCCACACCCACCAGAGTGATGCTGGGACGTGGACGGTCTCACGGGCTGGGACTCGGTTTGCTCTCTAGCACCGCACCGAGCCCGCTTCGCTTCGCCTCCCTCACTTTAGCCAGGGCGCCTTTCTGAGGGACTTTGTTAGAGATGACCGCTGTTGGGAAGTTTGGGATAGATAAACTGATTTCCTAAGGGTGGCTTAAATCATGCCCCTCTCTGGATCTTAGGACTCTTCAAAGCTCAAAGGACTGAACTTCTAAGATTGGCATGGCAGATGGAAAGATGCTGTTGGGGAAAGTGTTTGAATTTTTTTAACTGAGGTGAGAATATTATGAAGAGAAAAACTCCTCTCCATTGGGGTCTGAAGGGAATACAATAGCTATTGTGGTTTCAGGGAGCTGGGTGGGGCTTAGGGTGCACCCAGGCAGTGGACGTGGTGCTAGGGCTTAGGGAGCTGGCTCACCAACCTTCTGCTAAATTGCAAAGATTGGGGTATGTGAATTTCCCTTTGTCCCGCCACCCCTCATACCTCAGTTCTGCAGAACCTGCTTGAGAGCTGCTTCACCCTCCCAGCGAGGTTGTGCCTGTCTCTGCCCTGGAACAATCTTTGCTTGTTGGTTAAAATACACAAATCTACTCCACACATGCTTTGGGTATCCGCACACTGGTCTCTGGAGGGGAGTGTGGTGTCTCTGTAATCTGTGTTCCTAAAAGGCCTCTAGGGTGTTTAGAATTGTTTTGTTTTTCTCTCCTTCCCTTCTCCATCAACTCTGCTTTTCTTGTCTTGACCACCTTCACAGCCGTCTCTTCTGTGGACTGAGCCTCCTGCTCTGTTCTGCCTCATAAAGAACCGTGGAGGGCGATGCCTTCACTTCTGTGCTCTAGGCTAGTCAATGAATGATCCTGTCCTGGTCCAGAGTGAGCTAGTCGGTGTGTTCCCACCCTCATGGTCCAAGGGTTTGAGCTAGGGCTAGAAGAGACCTTCTGGAATACTTGGTTCTGAGTGGGAAGTGATTGTACCCTGAGGATATGCACAGAACTCTGTACCAAGCAGGTCAGCCCCAGGCTCACTGATGAAGGGATCATCCAGCACCAGGCATGAGCTTGGAGAACCATCCCACTGTAGCGAGCATTTGTACCAGCTACTGTTTCTTGTTCAGTCGTGTGTGTGTGTGTGTGTGTGTGTGTGTGTGTGTGTGTGTGTGTAAGAGAGGGAAGCGTTAGGGGGCACTATGCTTGGCCGTTGGAGGAGGAGGGTAATTGGGTTAGGGGTAGAGGACATCTGGGCAGTAGACGTGACAGTTTGGGTCCTCAAAGTGGTTTGTGTGTGAGAGATTTGCTGACCCTTCCTCAGGAGACTTTCCACAGGGGTAGATCTTAGAGGACATATATGAAATCAGAACTTAGGGATAGTCCTGATCCAACTCATAAGACTTGGTAGGTCTACCTGGATAGACGGGACAGCTGCCGTCGCACCAAGCAGGGGAGGGTCTGCAAAGGTGTGTCTGGCATCAGCTATACTGAAGGGAAACGGACCTGTGCAAGGTGCGCAGTGGAGGAAGAGTATTGGTCCTGACTGGTAAGGTCTCTCCTCAGTGCGTTCTCTGTCTCCCCCTTGATTTTCCCTTCACAGGAGAAGATGGATCACTACATACTTCTTCTAGGCCCATTTTTTTTCTTCAGTGAAATGCATCTAGTTGGTTTGTTGTTTCTTTGTTAAAGAGAGTCATACAGTGGGGATTTGAGAATGAAACGGCTCTGTTAATGACACGTCTCGTTTCCTCTCCTCAGAAAAATGTTTTGCAATACACACAGGAGATTACTCATTCTTAAAAGCCTCCTACAGGGGCAGCGGGAGGCACACAACTTTAATCCCAGCACTCAGGAGGCAGAATCAGGTGGATCTCTGTGAGTTCAAGGCCAGCGTGGTCTACAAAACAAGTTGCAGGACAGCCAGGGCTACGCAGAGAAACCGTGTCTCGAAAAATCAAAAATAAAACAATAAATAATGAATAAGTCTCTTGTTGGGCAGGCCTACTAGCATCTGCTTTTAATCCCAGCACTTGGGAGGCAGAAACAGGAATATCCCTGTGAGTCTGAGGGCAGCCTGGTCAACATAGTAAGAGACCTTGCTAAAAACAACATCACCAGATAAACAAAACAAACAACAACAAAACCTCCTGTTCTGCCCTTTTTGCAAAGCTAGTGAAACTTAGAAAAAGAACACCTCTGCATAAAGTGACTTTTCCAACAGAGGACTTTGATCTTGCCCACATTCAATGGAGAGCAATTAAAATTTCTTTGAGATTATAATTGCAGCATTCCCTCTTTGCCTTTCCTCCCTCTGAACACTTCCTTATACCTCTTCTTCCTTTCTTTCTCTTTCTCTTTCTTTCTTTCTTTCAAATTTATGGCCTCTTTTTCATTACTTGTTGTTATATTCATGTATACACACATATGTATATTTCTAAATGTAACCTGTTGAGCCATTTCCCCCCTTTGGCAAACAAGGGGTGCAGTGCGCACAGAGGACATTTGCATGGAAGGTCTCTATACTTGGGTGCTTGGGTCCCAGAAGAGTCTGTTGGCTGTTATGGGGGTTCAGAACCAAGGCATCATCAAGCAGTCATCCAGAGTGTGGACAGAGCATTGTCACTGCAGCGAGCCCCAGTGCCAGATGACTTCTTTCCTTTTCCTTTGCTCCCTCAGCCTCCTGTCTCGCAGGAGTGGTGAGGTGCCAGGCGAAAGCCAGCTTGTCAATCACTTCCCTCCTATGTGTCCGTTGTGCAGGCGCCTTCTCATCGTTCTTGCTGCTCACCGTTTCCTCCGGATTTAAAGCTCACGTGCTTGAGACTGTGGGACCTCACTTTGTCACCACAGGCCAGTGGGTTGCCCCTTCTACCTTGGTCCCTGCTCCTCAGATACCAGGGCTGTGGCATTTGTGCACTGTGCCAGGACAGCCAGCCTAGTGGGGCCAGGGCACAGGCAGGGTCAGCAGGGACTGCCCCTTGAAGCTCAGGGACTAAAGAAGGCTGACTTTCAGATGCTCCCTGGGGTCTTCTCTTCAGTGCCCTGCTGCTCAAGGTCCCTGGGTGTCTGAGGGCGAATGCTCACAATGGGAACCCCAGGAGGAAGCTGTGGGAATTTTTGTGTAGACCCAGCGTCAATTCCCCAGTGTTGTCCCATCCCCCACTTCTGGCTCTTCTGTGCCCTCCCTTTCTGCCCACCCCAGCTCTGCTCCTCCCTCCTGGGTCTTGAGTGCAGAGCCCTCTGGAGACCCAAAGCCCCCAGGACAAAGGAGAGGATTTCCCTTTCTTTCAGATCTGCAGCTTGATTCCCCCCCCCCCCCAGCTCTGGGCCCTCAGGCCTAATGTTAATTTGTTAGTCCAGGACCTTATAAATTACTTCTCATAATCCTCAGGGGACACAGGTAATTTGGGAGTATAGTTAAGGTTTTAAAAAAAAGTTAAAGAAAAACTGTGTAACTTTTTTGTTTCCAGAAACTAGTGATTTTTTTTTTTAAGTACAGCTAGTTCTTCAGCAAATTGGCAGGAGGTGGCAGCGGGGTGGCAGGTGCATTGTGACGTTTAAGCATTCAGATCTGCCCTGCCTTGTTTGCTTACTGGCTGGGTGCTCTCGGGCACAGCCCTTAACCTCTGTGAGCGGCCTTTAACGTCTTTATCTGACCCCGAGAGAGAGCAGTTTTAAAACTGAGAAGACTAGGCCCGTGATAATCCAGTCAGGGAAGTGCTTGCCTTCCAAGTGTGAAAGCCGGCAGTTCATTCCCAGAAGCCATGTTAAAAAAGCAGCCATAGTGGCACAGACTCATGATCTCAGCACCGCGGAGCCAAAGACGGGGAGATCCCTAGGGCTCAAGGTCAGCCATCTTAGTAGCCAGCCCACCTACTAGGTGATCTTCAGGTCTATCACAAAATATGGGCAGATAGCTCCTGAGAGAAGATACTTGGGGTTGACTTTTGGCTTCCACATGCACATATACGCATGCATGCCCATACACATGTTCACTCACACAAACATACATACACATACACACTCACACAGTGAAATGGACTACAGGATGGGGAAAGGAGTAACCACTATTATAACATTGATTAGTGTGCACCATGTCCACGGGACAGCTATAAACGGGCCGGCACACATGTCTACTCTGCACCTAGCTGTGTGGGTGATTGTAAAACAAAGGGTCTTATGCCTGTGAGACTTGGGTTTGGGTGAGGAAACAGTTGATGTGGATGAAATAAATAGAAAACAGGGAGAGTACAGAATTTCAAAGACATTCAGGGACTGCGGTGGTGGGGAGGGCCTGAAACTCGAGGAAGAGAGCAATGTATCTGTTCGCCAGAAGAGAGGGGGCAGGAACACTTGCCCAGTGCCTGAAGGTTCTCAGACCTTTCTCAGCTAGAACCTGGTGTGACACCTTTGACCTGTGGTGTTCCCCCAGCCATGCATGCCTGCTTCTCTTGAGATTTATTTTGTGAATTATTTTCATTTCTGGGCTTGTTTTTCTTTTCCTGCCCAGAGTCTTCCAGGAATGAATTCAGTTTTATGCTGAATCAAAAATAACGAGAGGCAGCAAATCTATGGCCACAGTAAAGGCCCAATCCCGTAGAAGACTCCTGAGTTTCTGGGGTCTGTGTTTTCTTCCTGTGCTTCATTTACTGTTGCTGATTTTCTTGTTCTAGAACTGCAGGGCGCTGGACTAATGGAGTCACACCCAGCTGACGTTTGCATGACTGAGGAGGCAGGAGAAACAGAAAGAACTGAAGCACTCATACTAGTGGATGGTGATTGGATGGGAAGGCCGACGTCCTTTCCTAAGCCAGAGGGATGGGTGCACATTGGCTACATTATTTATCTCACTTGCCTCTTTAGAGTCCTTAAGAGCTGTCCTCTTTATTTTTACTTATTTTACATCGTTACCGACTTTTATGGGTATGGGTGTTTTGTCTGTGTGTCTGTAGATCACATGGATGCAATGCCCACGGAGGCCAGAAGAGGGCATCAGATTCCAGAGCTGGAGTTACAGATAAGTTGTTAGCCACTATGTGGGTGCTAGGATTAAACCAGGTCCCCTGGAAGAGCAGCCAGTGCTCCTGATGCCTGAGCCATCTCTCCAGTTCCTGCTTTGTTAATCTTAAAGCACAGACTGACCACGCCACCCCCACCTTCGGAAACCTGCTGGTTCTGTTCCCTTGGAATAATCTCATCTAGAAATTCAGGACACCCCCCCCCCCCCAGCCCCAGTCTCACTACAAGTCCACACCCTTACTGCTGTGTACCACAACAGCCTTTGCTTCGTGCCATTCTCTCTATCTTATTATCTTCTGGAACATTCTCCACGTGTCTCTTTGCCTGTTAAGTTCTTCTATCCTTGCCTGTTCGTTCAAGAAATGAGCTGAGTTTCTAATTCTTGACACCAGTGGAGGCTGCCTTTGATCTCAGGCTCAACATCTTGTAGCAATTTGTTCTTGTAAAATTCTTTTTAAGGTGACAAGTCATGTATTAATGTGGAGTTTTTTTATTTGATTTTTTTAATGGTAAAAATTTATCTATCTACCTATCTATCTATCATCTATCTATTTGATTTTTCAAGACAGGGTTTTTTCACAGAGCCCTGGCTGTCCTCGAATTTACTCTATAGACCAGACTGGCCTTGAACTCTCTCCCTTTGCCTCCTGGGTGCTTGGATTAAAGGTCTGTGCCACCATGCCCTTGAAAACTCTTCTAGGGAAGGGCTTGGTGGCTGTCTATTCCTCACAACAGGGTTCCAGAGCTGACTGGTAAAGCTTCCCTCTTAATCTGACAGGCTCAGTGGGTTCAGGGACTCCCCTGTTTGGTTTTTGTTTTCACAAAGCTCCCTGGAGGATTCTGAGAGCGGCCAAAGTTGGGGCTCAGTCCAAGTTGGTTTTCCATGGTGTTATCGTTCTTTTGATTTGTGTATTAGCAATAATTCTTCAGAATTAGCAAACCAACTAGATAAAGAAAAAGAAAAGGAAGGAAGGGAAGGAGGGAAGGAGAGAGGAAGGGAGGGAGAATAAATAGCTGTGCAGTGGCATTTTGTAGTTTCTCAGGAAACACACATTTCCTCTGATTTACACATTCCAAATGCTGTCCAAACGACAGCATCCCTTTGTAGAGTTGGGACCGATTTCTTTATCCTTAGTAGAACCACAATATAAAAGACAGTTCTGAACTGTGTTTGTTAGAGTTATACAGGATTTCAAGATAAAATGCTAGTTTTTGTAACTAGTCTTCATGATTTTGAATGTTCACAAATCCTTGTTCCAAGACAAAATCTTGGTTAAGATGTGTACTTTTTGTTGTTTGTTTTTATATTATGTTGGATTTGATTGCCTAGTATTTTTCTGGAATTTTTGCATCTATGACTCATTAGATAAAATTATTGTCTTTGCTTTCTTTGTCCAGTTGTATTTGAACCTCCAATTTTTAAACACCTTTACATCTTTGGAACGAACAGAACCACTCTCAGAGATACTGAAGTCTACCAGAATTTCCGTGTTGTGAGATATCACTTTAACTAGGCAGAGATGTTTTACATTTGTTTATGTTGCAGATTATTACTTTAGCTGTGTATAGGTGTGTTACGTTGGTTTATGCTGTATTTGCGTTATGTAAAGATGTGTTGCTCTTTCACCTTGCTTGCCTATTGGTCTAATAAAGAGCTGAACGGCCAATAGCGATGCAGAGGAGGCATAGGCAGGGCTGGCAGGCAGAGAGAATAAGCAGCAGGAGGAATCTAGGCTGGGAAAGAAGAGAAGAGAGTATGAGGGAGAAAGAGAGGGAGACACCTGGGGCGACCAGCCTGCCAGCCACACAACAAGCAGTGAACGTAAGGCATACAGGATGAAAGGTAAAAAAAAAAACAACCCTAGGCAAAATGTAGATGAAGAGACACAGATTAATTTAAGTTATAAGAGCCAGTGGAACAAGCATAAGATAAGGCCGTGCATTCATAACTAATAATAAGGCTCTGTGTCATGATTTGGGAGCTGGTTGGTGACCCAAAGGAAGTCTGATACATTTCCCTACATTTCTTTTAGGTTCAACTCATGGCTTTGGTTTTTCTATATGTAAATAATATTGCTAAAAGTTGATGTCCTGAAAATTACCCAGAGTCTTTGAAAAATAGACTTCAGTACTTACATTATTTTCTCCTGTGATAAAATACCTGAAAAAAAATACTTTGGCTCATAGTTTGAAAAGGTACAGTCCGACATGACCGGGAGAGTATGGCAGAGTTCTTGGCAGTTTGGATGGAGAGCTGTGGTGAGGAGAGGCCGGCCCTATGTCTTGGCAGGTCAGAAGACGGCATTTAGCTACAAGCACTCTGATGAATCTGGCTAGCCTAGAACCGACGTCTTTTAAATCCTCTCAGCAGTGTCTGTCTTGCAGAACAAGAGATTTTCACATTTTGATCAAGTCCCATTCGCCTTAAGAATGGATTATGCTGGCCCGGTACCTCCTCTCTCTTCCTATCCCATCCAGCTTACATCCAGATCCCCCCACCCTCTGTTTCTCTCCCCCCTCCCTTCCCTGGTGGCAGAGAGCCTCCCTGCTCTGCCTGCTTGGGCGCTGGGTCCTAACCCCAAGCGTAGGGTAAAGGGGAGCTCGGGGGCTTCTTTGTCCCCATAGCCCGCCTGCAGCAAGCAGGGTGGGCCCTTTGTCTGCGAGCGAACCAAGCAGCACGGAGTTTCGATCAGGGCACCTAGTGAGACATCATTGTGGTGAGTGAGTGCTGCGGCACCCGGGAACAGCCCGCCTACACTTCCTGATCAACCTACAGGGCTACACTGCCCGGTACCTCCTCTCTCTTCCTATCCCATCCAGCTTACATCCAGATCCCCCTACCCCCTGTCTCCCTCCATCCCTCCCTTCTTGGAGCAGAGTGCCTCCCTGTTCAGCCTGCCTGGGCGCTGGGACTGAACCCGAAGGTGAGTGCAAAGGGGAAGGTGGTAGCTCCTTTGTCTCCATAACCTGCCTGCAGCAAGCAGGGTGGGCCTTTGTTTGGAAGCTAACCAAGCAGCAAGGAGATCGGAACTGGACTCCAGGAGAAACATCACGGGGGAGTGACATCACTTGGAAGGTACATCAGTTGGCAAGAAGACCTGATCCTGTAAAAGAAGATCCATAGGAGAATATTGGAAGGAAGAGATGGGGAGACGCCAATGCAAGAATTCACCCAACAATCTGAAGAACAACACGAAACCACCAGAAGCCAGCGACCTCACAACAGGAGGACATGAACACCTTAATCATGAAGAAGGAGAAAAAACTGACTTCATGACAGTGATTGACACCCTTAAACAGCATATAAAAAACGCCCTTATAGAAATGGATGAGAAGTATAACAGAAAGTTCGAGGAATTGAGTAAATCAGTGAATGATACCCTAGGAAAGCAAGGAAAAACAATCAAGCAGATAATGGAAACAGTTCATGATTTGAAAAATGAAATGGAGGCAAAGAAGAAAACACAAACAGAGGGCCGGCTGGACATGGAAAATCTAGGTAAACGAATAGAGACTACAGAAACAAGCATAACCAGCAGAATACAAGAGATAGAAGAAAGAATCTCAGAGTCTGAGGATAACATAGAGAAAATAAACGCACTGATCAAAGAAAACAGCAAGTCCAACAAACTCTCATCACAAAACATTCAGGAAATATGGGACACAATAAAAAGACCAAACCTAAGAATAATTGGAGTAGAAGAAGGAGAAGAAGTGCAGCTCAACGGTCCAGAAAATATACTTAACAAAATTATAGAAGAAAACTTTCCCAACCTGAAGAAGGGTGTACCTATGAAGGTTCAAGAGGCATACAGAACCCCAAATAGGCTGGATCAAAAAAAAACATCCCCTCGCCATATAATAATCAAAACACAAAATATACAGAATAAAGAAAGAATATTAAGAGCCGCAAAGGAAAAAGGCCAACTTACTTATAAAGGTAAACCTATCAGACTTACACCTGACTTCTCTATGGAAACCATGAAAGCCAGAAGGTCCTGGATAGATGTACTGCAAAAACTAAGAGACCATGGATGCAAGCCCAGACTACTATATCCAGCCAAGCTTTCGTTCACCATAAATGGAGAAAACAAAATTTTCCAGGATAAAAACAAATTTAAGCAATACGTAGCCACAAATCCAGCCTTACAGAAAATAATAGAAGGAAAATCACTAACCAAGGAGTCCAACAAAGACCTCAATAACTCAGACATCTAGAGACCCTTCACCAGCGCAACTCAAAGAAGGGAAACACACAAACCCTACTACTTAAAAAGTGACCGGAGTTAACAACCACTGGTCATTAATATCACTTAATGTCAATGGACTCAACTCACCTATAAAAAGGCACAGGCTAAGAGACTGGATACGAAAACAGGATCCAACATTCTGCTGTCTACAAGAAACACACCTCAACCACAAAGACAGGCACCTACTCAGAGTAAAGGGCTGGGAAAAGGCTTATCAAGCAAATGGACCTAAGAAACAAGCAGGTGTGGCCATACTAATTTCTAACAAAGTTGACTTCAAACTTAAATCAATCAAAAGAGATGGAGAGGGACATTTTATACTCATAACAGGAAAAATTCATCAGGAAGAAATCTCAATCCTGAATATCTATGCCCCTAATATAAAAGCACCCACGTATGTAAAAGAAACATTGCTAAGAATGGATTATGCTTTTGGTATTGAAGCCAGGGCGTATAATTTACATTACGTGAATTTGTTAGGATATTCTTAAGATGTTTTATAGTTGCAGGTTTTACATTGACGTTGGATACAGTTTGGTTTTGAGTAAGCTCTTGTTCTTGTTTCAAGACAAGAAGTTCTTTTCTGAATAGAAATGTCTAGTTGTTCAGTGTAGAGAAAACTGCCCCTCCCTGTTGTGCCTTTGTTGAAAGTCAATTGAGTGTGTGTGTGTGTGTGAGCATAGCTGAGTGCCCCCCCACCTTGCTTTATGTGTTTTTCTTAGTAGTAAACTTTTATATCTTTATTAGGCTTTTTAAAATCAAGAAGTTAATTTACCTTAATTTCTTCTCAAAGTCACTCAGTGATTTAGTGATTTAGAGCTTTTACTATTTAGATAAATTTCAGAACCATTGTGCTGATGTCTACATTAAAATCCTGCTGGAAGTCTTGTTTGTCATTGATTGTTTGGTTAAGTTTGTTTGTTTTTCTCTTTTTGAGACAGGATCTGATTGTTATTCTTGTAACTACAAATAGACAGATGTCTGGGCACGCCTGTATGGCATTGTATAGATTAAGGTTAGCTTCTGAGAATGTCTGTGTTGGGTTGTCTTGACTTATTTGTATTTATCTGTGTTTCTCTCTCTCTCTCTCTCTCTCTCTCTCTCTCTCTCTCTCTCTCTGTGTGTGTGTGTGTGTGTGTGTGTGTGTGTGTGCGCGCGTGAGCGCGCACATGCATGTGTGTATGTACATGTGTATCTGTGCCTGAGGAAGCCAGAAGAAGGCAATGGATCCCCTGGAGTTGGAGTTACATGTTGTGAACTGTCCAGTGTGGGTGCAGGGAACTGAAGTTAGACCTCTGCCTGAGCAGCAATTGCTCTTAACCAATGGGCAATCTCTTCAGCCCAGATGCAGTTTTGATTATGTTCATTGATATGAAAGATCATCTTCTTATTGTGGGTGGGAGCATTCCTCTGGCAGCGGATCCTGGACTGTATAAAACGGAGACAGTAAGGTAGGTACTGGCTTGTATTTTGTGGTCTGACCAACTGCTTCAGTTTCCTCTTCCCTTTTCTTCTCCATGGTGATGACGTTGTGAGCCAGCCCCTTCCTCCTTTAAGCCACTTTTGTCAGGGTGTTTACCATGGCAACAGAAAAGGAGTCTAAGGCTCTTCATTGTATAACCTAGGCTAGCCTTCAGAAAAGGAGACTAGGTGTCTTCCTTGCATGATCTGGGCTAGCCTGCAGAAAAGGAGACTAGGGATCTTCATTGCATAACCTGGGCTAGCCTGCAGAAAAGGAGACTAAGCGTCTTCATTGCGTGACCTGGGCTAGCCTGTAGTTCCCTGTGTAGATCAAGCCTCCGGTACCCAGCAGCTCTGGCGCTGCTGTTACAGGTGTGCACCCCCTCGCCCAGCTTCCAAGTTTACTGGGCTTTGGATCAATAGTGTTTTCACATTAAGGAGAGAGCCTGCATCTTGAGGTGTGTGTGTGTGTGTGTGTGTGTGTGTGTGTGTGTGTGTGTGTGTGTGTAGTATGCTCATTAGGCACATGTCCCCATTGATTTGTGTACTGTTTAATTTCTTCTCCAGAGTTTTTATACTTTTTAGCATATAAATGTTGAATGTACTTTGTTAGATTTTAGGCATATTCATTGTATGTTTTCAGTACAAACTTAAATATTACATTTAGTAAAACCTTATTTTCAGATTGATTATTACTATTATTTATAATTACAGTAATTTTATTTTAACAGATTTTTTTTAAAATTTGAAATTTGGTGAATATACTTATAGTACTCAGGGATCTAATGTAACTGGTATCTAATTATAGTTAACCGACAAATAAAATGTTTAATTTGACCAGTCTTGGAGCCTGAGGTATAGAATTAAGCTTAAGCCCTTACCTACTTCTGCCTCTAAACTTTCCCTGGGCATTCTTTTTTGATTTGATTTTTTAAATTGATCTTCTATTATGTGATATTTCTTAAGTCTATTACTAGTACTTTATTTTTAGATTCTTAGAGATTTTCATTGTAGAGAATAGATGTCATCTTTGATAAAGACTTATTTCTTCTAATCTGTTTGACTTTCATTTATTGTTCTTGGCTTGTGTGGTAGTTTTGCAGTATCATGTTAAGTGATGAAGACCCACATGTCTGCCTTATTTTCTATCACTGGGGCCAGGCACTTAGGCACATATGATTATGTACTGTGTTGGCTGTAGGACTTTTGTGCATGCCCTTTACAGGGTTGAGGAAGTATGAGTTTATCTTTATAATTGCTAAGATTGTTTTTTTTTAAAAAAATCAGAAATAAATATGATTTTTTCCAAGTACTTGTTTTGGATCTGTTAAGAATATTGTACATTGCTTCTCTTTTTCCTATGAGCTGGTAACGCTTTCTGTAAAGGACCAGTGTGATATTATGATATTTAAGGAATATGTATATACCTTTATCTCCAGTTCCAGGCACAGAACTTCTAAACCTACAGATTTCCTGAGGGGTGTGGGTGAGAGCAGAGCCTTTAGTAGCTATTCAAAAGGTGCTCCAACTGTTTCCACGCTGTGTATAGAGTCAGGCTAGGGCAGGTTGTCAGCAGAGCCAGTCATGTAATTAAAAGGTTGCTCCCCAACCTTTAGAGAAGAGGGAAAGGCTAACATTTTTGGCTAAAGGATATTTAATCAATCATTTTGTTGTATTATAATGGATCCCCCATATAAGCTTCTAATCATGGGGTTTGAACAGCTTCTGGATTGGATGCTGGCATGGGGGTGTGCCTAGAGGCTCCTGGATTGGATGCTGGCATGGGGGTGTGCCTAGAGGCTCCTGGATTGGATGCTGGCATGGGGGTGTGCCTAGAGGCTCCTGGATTGGATGCTGGTGTGGGGAGGTGCCTAGAGGCTCCTGGATTGGATGCTGGCGTGGGGAGGTGCCTAGAGGCTCCTGGATTGGGTGCTAGGGTGGGGGTGTGCCTAGAGGCTCCTGGATTGGATGCTGGTGTGGGGGTGTGCCTAGAGGCTCCTGGATTGGATGCTGGCATGGGGGTGTGCCTAGAGGCTCCTGGATTGGATGCTGGCATGGGGGTGTGCCTAGAGGCTCCTGGATTGGGTGCTAGGGTGGGGGTGTGCCTAGAGGCTCCTGGATTGGATGCTGGTGTGGGGGTGTGCCTAGAGGCTCCTGGATTGGGTGCTAGGGTGGGGGTGTGCCTAGAGGCTCCTGACGTTTGCTGGTCCTGCATCTCTAATCCACTGCCATTCCTGCACTGCATCCTTCATAATCAGCTTGCAAATGTCAGTAGCCAGTGTTCCCAAGTTCTTAGAGCTGTTGTAGCAAATTAAAGAGCCAGAGGAGGAAGTGTATTTTGTTTGCTTTCTAATAGCTGACCAGTCCAAATTATCACAGGCCCAGGACTTGGGACTGGCATCTGGAATGGGGAATGAGCCCTTGGTCTGTGAGTGAGGTGACCTAGGGTAAACAGTGTGGGACCTGAACTGAAGTGCAGGACTCAAGCTGGTGTCCCAAGTCCCAGACACTTGAATGGTATGAGGGAAATCCCCAGACCACTACCTTTGGAACAGTATGTTGTAGGACTGAAAAACAAGTCATTGTAACCACAGATAAATACTTTAGACTTTGTGGTCTGTAAGGTCCCACTTATTCACTGACTCATTTGATCCGTTATTGTGAGGAAACAACCAGAGTCATGTCATCGGGCGGTGGGGCTGTGGTGGTGCTCACCTTTATTATTAATATCTATCTATCTATCTATCTATCTATCTATATAGATATATATCTCAGATTTACTTTTATTGAGCTCTACATTTTTCTCTGCTCCCCTCCTCCCTTCAACCCTTCCCCAAGGTCCCCATGCTCCCAATTTACTCAGAAGATCTTGTCTTTTTCTACTTCCCATGTAGATTAGATTTATGTTAAGTCTCTCTTAGGATCCTCATTGTTGTCTAGGTTCTCTGGGATTGTGATTTGTAGGCTGGTTTTCCTTTGCTTTATGTTTAAAAACCACTTATGAGTGAGTACATGTGATAATTGTCTTTCTGGGTCTGGGTTATTTCACTCAAAATGATGTTTCCTAGCTCCATCCATTTGCCTGCAAATTTCAAGATGTCAGGGTTTTTTGTTTTTGTTTTTTTTCTGTGTAGTACTCCCCTTATTCATTCTTTCTCTGGTCAAGGGGCATTTAGGTTGTTTCCAAGTTCTGGCTATAACAAAAAAAGCTGCTATGAACATAGTTGAGCACATGTCCTTGTGGCACGATTGAGCATCCTTTGGATATATACCCCAAAGTGGTATTGCTGGGTCTTGAGGGAGGTTGTTTCCTAATTTTCTGAGAAATCGCCACACTGACATCCAAAGGGGTTTTACCAGCTTGCATTCCCACCAGCAGTGCAGAAGTGTTCCCTTTTCCTCACAACCTCTCCAGCATAAATTGTCATCAGTGTTTTTGATCTTAGCCATTCTTACAGATGTAAGATGGAATCTCAGAGTTGGTGCTCACCTTTAATCCCAGCATTTGGGAGGCAGAGACAGGCGAATCTCTTATGAATTTGAGGCCAGCCTGATCTACACAGAGAGTTCCAGGACAGACTCCAAAGATACAGAGATAAACCCTCTCTTAACCCAAACCAATAAAAAACCAGAAAAGCCCAGAGACAGTATATAAACAAGTGAGTAGACTTGTGTGACAGTGGATCTTCACTCAAAAACGGCTCCGGGTTAGACTTGGGTGGCCTGTGCCCAGCCCTGCTTTCCAACTCCTGCTCTTTCCTGTCGCGATGTCTAACCAGGGTAGTTGATTTGTCAGTGTTGAGCCTGCCTTGGATTCCAGGGAGCTTCACCTCCTCGTGACGTGGTCATACTTCCGTGTGCTGGATTCAGCTTGTCAACGTTTAGTGGAGGGCTCTTTGTGTTTGTCCTTGCGTGTATTGATCTGGCTTTCTTGGGACGTCCCTGTCTGATTTCAGTGACAGATGTGATAGGCTAAGACATGGTCCCTCCCATTTTCTGGAAGAGTTTGGAAGTTACCAATTTTACAAATTGTTGCTTATTACTCAAGTTTTGGGTAGGATTTACCCAAGAAGTTTTTAAATTTTGGTGGGGTGGTTCTCACAAATTTTAAAACTAAAGAAAGGAATAGTCAGTGGTTTTCAGCAGTTTGTGCCTTCTGAGTAATTTGTTTATCTTACGTGAGGGTAGAAAGTTTGTGTTCATTTATTTTCCTTTTAATGCCTTTAGGAGTTATGGTAGCATCTCATCTTTCATTTCTGACATCTGTAGTTTGTGTTTTCTCTTGTCTTCCTTAGTCTGGCTCAAAACTGTCAGTTCTATTGATCCTTTCTTGGTTTCGTTGACCTCCCCCCCTGCCACCTTTTTATTTTCTGTTCAATTCCTTTGTTTCTTCTCTGTTATTTCTTCTGCCTTGGGTGTAGTTGCCCTTTCTTTTCTACCAGGTCAAAGCAGCGGCTGAGGCCACTGACCTGACACCTTTTCTAATACAGGTTTTTCCTTTCTGGGTCAGAAGACTTGGGCAGGGGGCCTTGGAGGTGCAGAAGTGTTTTTCTATCTGTAATCATGTCTAGGGAAAGTTTTAGTGATGATCACCCAGTTTCTTGCAGGGATTCCCTGAGCTTTTACCTGGGGTGAGGTCAGAGGAAGGAAGGCTGTTTTCTTTAAGGGTGCCTGCCAGTGGCCGGTCTTCCTTCTGCCCCTGTACTCACTTTTCCCAACATGGTCTGTGGAACACAGAAGAGAGAGCTGGGGTTGCTGCGGTTCTGGCGATGAAGGACTCTCTCTTGATGGCTTTGGAGGAAGAGTGAGTGAATTTTTGGTAAGGAGACGCCAGGTGGTCAATACTTTCAGCTTTGCGGGCTTCTTCCTTTGCCCCTTCTGCTACTGTAGCTTGAGAGAACAGCCGCGGGCATATGCACACGATGGGCATGGAGGTATTTTAATAAAGTTTTGTTTTCAGGGAAAGACAACAGGATGTTCAGCAGGTTTTTGCCTGTTTCAGTAAGCCTCAGTTTGCCTACCCCTGCTATAAAACATGCCAGTATAGTTCATTTTGTTGTTGATTTTCATCTGTAGAACCAGATAAACTTGTTCTATAGATACACATCACTTGGTTCGGAACATTCTAGTCTGTTTCTTAGCCTTGCTGTGAGCTTCTCAGTGTAAGGCCACAACAGCGCCACCATGTGTCTCCTCCCAGCTGGGCATTTGTGGCAGGAGGAGTACTGCCGTGCCCATGGGTGCCATCTTTCCTACATAGTGTTTGCAAGGGTCGGCCTAGAGGCCTGCAGGAAGTGGGGGTTATGTGAAAGAGTTGGACTCTGGAGTTCCGGGCAGAACTTTCAAGTTTTGTCTATGTCTGCTCTCTAATTATGCTCCCCTTTCACTGAAGGGCGCAGTTAACACCATGAATTTGGGCTTCCCAGTGCCAGCCCCATGCTGGCTTTCTGAGAGGACTTGATTGGACCCTTTCTAGGGCGGAAGTCCCTTTTAACACAAGGGTGTGTGCTGTGTGTGTGAGGAGGCTAGGCCTGTTCAGCTT
This sequence comes from Microtus pennsylvanicus, assembly GCF_037038515.1. Classification (NCBI taxonomy): domain Eukaryota; kingdom Metazoa; phylum Chordata; class Mammalia; order Rodentia; family Cricetidae; genus Microtus; species Microtus pennsylvanicus. The sequence goes on along the minus strand of NC_134579.1, from coordinate 60,143,684 downwards.
CCGAATGACCTCATGCTGATAGAGCTCTAATCACACTGGTTGGGAAGCGTGGATAAGGCTGGATAGGATGAGAGTCTGCGACCGTGAGCAAGATGGTTCAGCAGGTAAGAACACTTGCTGCTCAAAGCTGATGGCCTGAGCTTGATCCCTGAGAACCCATAGTGTATGCCTCACAGTTCTCTGACCTCCACACATGTGTGGAGGCCGACACCACACACACACACACACACACACACACACACACACACACACACACAGATCCCCTTTTTAAAACGAAGGGCTGAGGCTACTAAGTCCAGTTCAGCCACTTACTGGGTGAGTGACCCTGGGCGTATAATTTAACAACTTTGAATTCCAGTTCAGTCATCTATAAAAGAAAGAGGCCGACAACTTCCCAGCTTTGTTATCAGGTTTACCTTAACCTCTGACCTGGGCCGGGGAAGGAGCGAGGAACAGTAAGTAGACCAGAGTCTCCAGAGATTCACAAACAAATTGAAAACCCGATGGGGAAAGCCATCAGAACAGCGCTATGGTTTGGATCCATGCTTTACGTCTTTCTTGCTCCTGATTACAAGGTGAAGAGTTACTTTATCAAAGGCCAGAAAGAATGGGACCAACCAGTCACAGACTGGAAGCTCCAAAACTGTGAGTCAAAGTTATGTAGTTGATTATGTCTGTTATCGTGACGCAAGTCAACTAATACAACTAGGATGTGGAAATGCAAGATGGTTGCTTTCCCTTGCACAAAGAATGTGGAAATACAGGGTTGCTTCCCTGCTCCTCAGGTGTTTCTCGCTGAAGGATGGCAGGAGTGAACCCAGGGCTAGGTCTCTGAGTTTTCTCTGTAAGCAGACACCCCTGCGTTGTTGCTTTGAACTTCCTGGCTCGTGTTACTCAGTCAGGTTCTCTGGAATGGGAACCCGGAGGTGCCAGGTTCAAATTGGTGGAACCAATTACAAAACCAGTAAAATTTGGTGGTGCCGGGACTCCTGGATCTGGCCACATCCTTATCATCCTCGTGACTGCCCAGTTATGGGAGAATGACGGTTCCTCTTCCTGTGTTCCAGGGTCCCTCTCTCTGCCGAGGTCACAGTTGCCTGGGCGCAGCTGTCTGGAATGAGGACCTTGCCTCTCCTGCAGTTAGTGAATTAGAGACACTTCAGCTTCTAGCCTACTCAGCCCACCCCGACTCAGGCCCCTCATGTTGCCCTTGTTCCCATTTTATAGATGATGGTCTGAGGCTTAGGGAGTTAGTTAGTTTTTTTTTTTTTTAAGATCAAATGACCCTGGTGAATCCATGACTCAAACTGAATAGAGGGTGTAAAGTTTGGCCGTTTGTTATCTCTGTGCTGTGATCTTGAAGAAGCTTCCTCTTCTATATAGAAATAGGGGTAATGGTATTGGTACTACCTCCTCTGGTTTATATATGGATCACAAGAATCCAACAATGTACATGGCCCACTTCCAATGTGCGTGGCATACAGCAAGTGTTCATAAAACCTTAGGCATTATTATGATGTCCTTTTAAAAGTGTTCTATAATTAAGGCTTACTGTTTTTATGCCACCGTTACGGACAACACCGCTGTGATCATCTTTGTCCAGATGGTTTATTTTCTCTGTTGTGTCGTCTCCTCGGATTGCATTCCAGGAAAAGCATAGCTAGGTGACAGGTATGGCCCTCCTTTGTGCCTTTGTTCCATGGCGCCAAACTGCCCCACTGTGGGATGTTCCCAGCAAGCAGCTGCTGCTGGAGGCGTTGGAGAGGCTCAAGCTCCTTGTCCCCAAGGGTAGTCCGAAGGTATGTCTGGGTGCCAGGTGTGAGCAGATAACGGGAGGGCACGAAAGAGAGGACAGCCAGCTGGGGCCTGGAGTCCCTGCACCTGGCCTTTCTGCAAGACTGTGCTCTGCCAGCTCCTCCAGGAGCTTTTCCTGGCCACACTGGCCACGACGCCAGCCTCACTCTGGTTTTCGTGTCCTTCTCACTGGCTTATTTTCCTCTTGCTCCAGGCTCTTGTCCAGCATGGGTTTGTTTTAGTAACCTCTTTCTGTGTCTCTTTTCTCCTACTACACAGTGAAATCATTTAGACAATTTAAAAAAAAAACTTAAAAATTACATTGGTATATTTACTTATTTTTGCATGTAGGGATATAGGTGTGGGCACATGCTTGCCATACAGAGAGCAACTTGTGGTTGGTTCTCCTCCTCCACCATGTGGGTCCCCTCAGGTCTTGAGGCTTGGCAGCAAGCGCCATCGTTCTGGTCTGAGGCAAAGACTTTTAAAAATACAGTATTTTTATTTATTCTTTGAGAAAGTCATATACATACATATACATATATATATATATATATCCATACATACATTTATGTGTATATGTCTATTCACCCCTAACTGCCCCAGTTTAACTTCTCCCAATACCTTCATTCCCCTTTCCAACTTTATGTTGTTGTTTTGAAATAACCCACTCAGTCCACTTTGTGCTGCCCATACACAGATAGGTCTAGGCTACCCACTGGAGCATGGCCAGCCTACCAGGAGCCAAGTGGCCGTCCCTGCCCTAGCAGCCATCAGCTCATGAGCCCCTCCCCCACCCATGCTGGAATGCTGTCTGGCTTGATCCTGTGCGGGTCCTGTGCAGGCAGCCCCAGCTGGTGCCATAGTTCATGAGTCTTTGCTGCAGGCCTGTCGTGTCCAGAGGACACCGTTCTGCCCCCGCATTCCCTAACCCCCAGCTCGCAGCTTTCTTGCCTTCTCTTTTGAGATGTTCCCTGAGCCTTGTGGGAAAGGGGTATGATATAGATGTCCTATACATGATTGAGCACTCCACCAAGACACTGGTCCTCTGTGCTTTGACCGTCAAGGGCACGGTCTGTATATAATATTAAAGTCGCGCCATTGGTACACACTAGCACACAGCCCATGTGAGCTAAATGCTGAATAAAGGAAGGTGTTGCAAACTTGGTAAGGGGAGCAAAAACTGAGAAGGGGCTAAGCAGTTATTATCTTTGAGAGTATTACTCCAGTGACGCCCAGGTCCCTATCCTAGGCGACCAGGTCTTGTCATCAGTCTATCAGGGATTGTTTGGGGTCTTCATTACCGATAGTAAACTACTTCATACATAGTGGCCTAAAATAGCAATCGTTGTATTATGCCCAGATCTTTTTGAGGGGTCAGTAATTTGAAAGGAACCAGGCAAATGGCTACAGGCTGGAATCATGTGGGAGCTTCTTTACCACCCATGGGGGACTAGGCTTGAAAACTGGGCTTGGCAGGGAGCACTCAGAGCCTCCACCTGCCTGTGGCTTGGGTTTCCTCAGAGCAAGGTGCCTGCGTGTCTGGAGGAGGTGTTCCCACAGGGACACATTAGAGAGCTGGCATTCAGCGAGAGCCCGTGCGAGCTTTGTATTGTGTCCTTACCTGGCTTCCGCGGTCACATGTTGTCACTGCTGCTGTATTCCATTGGTTGGCACAGTGATAGGCCTGCTCACATTCAAAGGACAGGAACCAAAGCCCTTCTTTCCCCTTCGTGACACCTTCCTCACAGGACTCTTCTTGCTACCTCCATCTTTACAAGTTGAGCTTCTGTAGGACAGGGCTTGTCATGTTTACATGCAGAACCTTCCAGTTGCCTGATGCAAGGTGAATCCTCGACAATCAAGGGAACAGGGGAGTTGATGCTGTCATGGACGCCCTCATACTGTCACAGAGAGGTGTGTGGTAGTGCCCAATGGAGACCAAACATGCCATGACTGAACGCTGCTTGGGAAGAGCATGTGGTTAAATATCTTGTACATGGCCTTCACATCCAACAGCTGACATTTCAGGCTCCTCATCACCCGTCTTCCCCACTTTCTGTCATCCACTGTAATAAACAACATTTGAATGTCTACCATGACGGCTTCACTTATTAAATAAGCTTGGTTGCCCCTTGTGACCGTCCTATGAGATGATGCTGTCAGAGTCTGCATCTTGTGTCTTCTAAAAGATATGTATTAAGGGCATGTTCTCCAGTTTGGCTGATGTGTGTGTGTGTGTGTGTGTGTGTGTGTGCGTGCGCGCACATGCCAAAATTTAACCAGTTAGAATTATTTTCCAGCCCAGTCATTCTTCCTCAGTCAAGCAGTTTGCCTTTTATTGGGAAATCTACATCTTAATGTATAGATAGAATACTATGTCCTTGGCTCAAGGATATAAGAAACTGAGTCTTTATTTTACTGTTGGGTCTGGATGTTATAAGGGATAAACTACCAGCAAGTCTGCAGCATGAGATGAAGAAGCAATGTCCTGATCAAATACTGTGAGAGGGGAACTGTCCCTCCTAGCGTGACTCATGGCTTGAGCACAGGTACAGAAAGAACCACAGGTCAAGGGAAAGACAGCAATACTGGCTTCTTGACAGCATGAATTTTTCCATGCCCCTGATCTGGAGCGCTGTGCCAGGATCGAAAGATGTGAGCTTAAGCCCTTCTCTACAGCAGGGGGACCATACATTAGCCCTGGGTCAGGAATGCAAGACAGGAGCTCTATTCTACAGCAGGGGTACCATACATTAGCCCTGGGTCAGGACTGCATGGCATGAGCCCTGCCCTACAGCGGGGGTGCCTTACATTAGCCCTGGGTCAGATCTCTGACTCCCATCGAGTGGTTCTCTTCAGAGAACTTAAGTTGTTCAGCCCGTTGTTGGATTTTCATCTCACCATTACGTTTGAGAATAAGTAAAGTTCCATTTTTATTTTTTGCGAGTTTTATATCCTATTTAACTGTGTCTAAAAAGGTTGAAGAGCCTGTCACTTAAAATTTTATACATGTAGATCGGTGGTGGCGGCGCACATCTTTAATCCCAGTGCTCAGGAGACAGAGGCAGGCAGATCTCTGTGAGTTCGAGGTCTACAAAGTGAGTTCCAGGACAGTCAGAGATGTTACACAGAAAACCCTGTCTCCAGGGGAAAAAAAAAACAAACCAAACAAAAACCCACCACCATTACCAATAGCAACAATAACAATAAAAATCACACCTGTGTATAAACTTTCTCTTTCTATGACCCAAAGGAAAGAACTGGCAACAATTTGATGCCTATACTTTGCTAAAACCAGATACTGAGATTCATTTCAATGCTAGGCCATTGCTAATTTGTGTGTACCTCTGATGATGTTGGTTGTCTGTTTTCACCTTGCCTTATTTTTTTTTCTATTAAACTACTTGAGTTATAGAAGCTCTCCATATGATATGATATTTGGACAGGCCTTTAAGAAACCTTGTGACATGGTTTCACCTTTTGAACATGGAGTTGAGTTTTGGAACTGGATGACACGTGATGTGGCTGAGTGAGGCTGGCTGACCTCAGCAGCGTTGCTTTAGTAACCGTGTTTGGAACGATGTGAGCCTGTCGTAGACTTGGTGTCTGAGATGACCAAGACTCCACAGTGTTGGAGGAATGACTAGGATGAGCAATGAACTGACTAGCTGAGAAAGCTGTCAAAAACATCATGAATGTGTATATTAAATATTTTAACTTAAACCAGATAATAGAACTTTGCAAACTTTCACCCTGAGGGGACACTTTTGGCCTGTGGGTTTGTTGACAGGAGTCAACATTATATTTCTCACTTGGACTGTACTTTTAAGACATGGTCTATGTAGTTGGAGAGATGGCTCAGAGGTTAAGAGCACTGGCTGCTCTTCTAGAAGTTCTGAGTTCAATTCCCACCAACCACATGGTGGCTCAAAACCATCTGTAATGAGATCTAATGCCCTCTTCTGGCGTGGAGGTGTACATTCAGGCTTCAGAGCACTGTATACATAATCAATAAATATGTTTTAAAAAAGACATGTTCTATAGCCTTTAAAATGCAGAACATTTATAGTTCTAATAATTTTTCTCACTGTTTTATAGTTATCTCATTCAAACATAATTCAATAATAACTTTTAAACATTTCATTTTTATCACCCAATGTTCACAGAAACATTTTTATGTTAATATTTAGTGACTTCATATACTTTAAAAGTTTCATGTAAATTTTATCATGCAATTGAAATAATAAATATAATCAGTACAGACAATTTTAAGCCTGCTGACTCTCGGTAAACGCATAGCTCTCTTGCAGAGGCGAGACGTGTATGGTGGATTAGAAAACTGGAGACGGACCTATCAGTCCCCAGAATTCAATACCATGTGACACCAGTCAGTATCTTGCCTATGGAGAAGACAAAGTTTTAATTCCAGGATGGAGGGAATTAAAAAGGGCTTTTTCTACTCTAGTTCCTGCGGTGCAAAGGACACAGAAGAGCAAAGAAATAGAATGAACAAAAAAACATTTGCAGCCCATTGCTTCAGCAAAGGATTAGTGTCCAGAATAGATAAGAAGCCCCAAAGACTCAACAGTAGTCCAGGCTTGGTCGAACACACCTGCAGTCTCAGTGCTGGAAGTCTCGTGGGAGAAGGTTGTGGGGTCGAGTACAGCTTGGGCTATCTAGGGAGACCTCATCTCAGAAAAGCGCAACGGCAAAAAAAATCATTTCAAAAAACGAGTAAATAATATGCATGATTGTTCCCTAAAAGAAGACATGCAAGTAATTGACAAGTACATTGAGAAAGAAGAAAATGCAAAGAGATAATCAGAAAACACATATTATGAAAAAACAATTGGTTAAAAATCATTTCATAAACCACGATGCTGTTTTTAATGGTTCTAAACGGTTTGTTTTTCTTTTGCAACATGATCATTTACAAATTGTTTTCTACTTTGAAATGTGGTTTAAATGTCTAAAAAGATGCTCCTAAAGCACTTGTTAGTTTTGAAGATTTAACATTAGTAATTTACATTAGTAGAATTAGTTACAATAATAAAAATAATTTTAAGCAAAATTAAATAGATGTAATTATCAAACTTCCTTTATAATTTTAAAAATGTGGAGCTATTTTTTAAAACTTTCAACAAAAGCCAGATCTATTCTTATACTTTTCTGTTTTACTTTTTTGATGTAAAATATATGTAATACCTGAAAGTTTGCCACATACCAATAATTCCTTGCTAACATTTGGAAGACTCTCCCAAGTAAAACAAAATATCTATCTAAAAAAAAAATCATTAGTCACCAGGAACGTGCAACTGAAAACCACCACGAACTGTCATTTCACCCCACTTGGCGTGGCTACATCTACAAAGACGAAACTAGTATGTGCTATGAGAATATATTGAAGGAGGAACTCTTACACACTGTTGGTGATTATTTAAATCATAAAACTTGTAGACATCAGTATGAAGATGCTTCATAAAATAACAGTAACAACTACAGCTACCATGGGATCCAGCAAACCCGTGGATTGATGTATATCCCAAGGACTATCAAAGTTGTCTGAACTCCCATGCTTCTGGCGGCACTGTTTGCAATAGCCAAGACATGGAATCATATAAGGTATATACACACAATGGAGTATTTATTATTGAACTATGAGAATAAAGACATCTTGTCATCCGCAGCAATATGGGTAGACCTGGATGATAAATGAAACAAGGCAGTCACAGAAAGACAGACTGTGGGCTCTCACTCATTTGTCTACGCATCTGTAATGCAGTTTTCATGTCCAATAATTCCTGACATGTTTCCAAATAACTGGAAGAGTTTTGATTCTCCCAACATATAGAAATTATAAATGTTTGATATAGATGTAATTACTTTGATTTGATTATCTTGTATTATATACACATATCAAATTATAATGTTATAGCCCATGTATGTCTCTAAATATTGTATATTAGTTGAAATAGTTGTAAGGGACCTTTGAATCTGAAATCTCCTCTAGAGAGACTCATGTTTTAAATTCTGGGTCTTCAGTTAATGATGTTATGAGAAGTTCTGAACTTCGGGAGATGGGGCCAGCTTTGAAGGTTATATCCGCCCTTTCATTTCCACCTTGTCTCCTCTGCTTCCTGGTCCTGCACCGCACACTCCTGTTCTGAACTCTTCCTCTGTGTCTTGCCCACCATGGAACTGTGAGCCAAGATAATTCTCTAAGTTCAATCTGTCAGGAGTTTGGCCACAGTGATGTAAAGGCTGCTGACAGAGGACCTCATAAACTGTGTCAAACCACCTTCAAATGGCTTTTTAAACTTCCCCGAGGATACTAATGTGGAAATACGTATATGTTTTCATGATATTATTTTATTATCTAAAACAATTATATATATATCACATATATATTCTTGGAAATATATCAATATATTGATATATAGCAAAGAATATATCTCTATACATATATATCAATATATTAAAGAATATTTCTCTCTCTCCATCTATTTATCTATATATCAATCAAAGAGAACGAATTGCCTAAATAAGGGTGAACTTTTCCTCTAGCTAAGATCTACTGGGTGACTGTGTGTACCACATGTGCTAAGTGCTTTACTTGGGTTATTTCAACTATTTATACGGATTAAACATCCTCACAACACCCAGTGAGGTATCCACTATATAGATGAGAAAACACACAATCAACAAATAACAGAGCCAGGATTTGAAACAGCCAGGTTGATGCAGTGACCCAACTCTAAACCACAGTATAAAGTCTCTGAAAAAGCCTGAAGAGGTGGATTAAGCGTCTGTATGATGTGATGTCGCAGGTGAGCTGGGCACAGGGCTGCATGCCTGCAATTCCAGCACTAGACAGGTGGAGGCAGAACGATGAGAAGTTGAAAGTCCTTCTCGGCTGCATAGCACAGCAAGTTTAAGGACAGCCTGGACTACATGAGGACTTGACTCAAAAATAAAAATACACCTGTATGCACATGTACATCGTTAGGTGCAGAGGTTTTTGTGGGTTTGTTGTGAGAGGTCTGCACTGTCTTGTGTGGCTAAAGTGCTGTCTACACATTGTTTTCTAAAGGTGTCTGTGCAGCCAGGGGAGACGGGTTCTTGGCACACAGCAGTGGCCAGTGCACACTGACGTATTCTGATTCTGACTCTTCAACCAGAATTTCTGATTATCATGTTAATAAGTTGATCATAAAGGGATGAGTTTAAGATCGTATTGTCAGGTCTGAATAACTGCATCTAATATCTGATGGTCTGGGCAGAGGCCAGTCTGAACTTATATATTCAGGAGCGAAACAGAAATTAGTCAGACAAGAACCTCAACTTGAGTCAAGCATCTTTTATTAATCTACTTTTATGTGGCCTGGAACTGATTTCACATCCTGGGGACCCAGGTTATAACATTCAGCCCCATAGGAGCTCCTGGGTATGGATGGGATAAAGCTGTAACATAGAAACCAGAGGGCAGAAGGCACTCTAGGAGGACCTTGCTAAAGACAAGTCACACCGATGCAGGTAAAGATGTTTCAGGAGGTCAGGTGGGAGTAAGCTGTTCCAAGTAGATCGGCAGCAGCTACAGAGAGGTCTGTGGGCCACAGCTCACATATGAGGGTGCGGCCTTAGATGAGGCTGGTGAATTGAATAAAGACCATGTCCCGCCATTTTGGGGACTTTGAACTTAAGCGTGGAGAACATAGAAAACCATGACTTCACACACGGTAGCAACACGGCTAGATTGGCTTTAACTAAGATCGTGTATTGAAGTGATGAGTGGCTTAGAGACGGAGTACTCGTGGACTCAGATGGTGGTAGGGCTGCTAATTAATTATTGGAATAATTCATGTGATGAGCCGGATCAAAGCCCACTAGAAGTGAGTGTTGAAGAGATGAGGACAAGTCTCCCCACAATGACACCCTTGTCTGCGCATCAGGAACACTGGACTCAGGCCAGAGAGATAGCGATTTACTTCTGATTCTCCTGCTAATGAGCTGATCTCTTCATCTGAGTCTTACCCAGTGGGGATGCCCTCCCCTGTCCAGCTTGTGTCCTAGCGCCAGCAAGGCCATGTGTGGAAAAGCATTGACGGAAGCTATCTGGAGTCAGCTGGACGGGGTGAGAAGAAGCCTAGTCCTGCAATGAGGCCTATGGCTAGCTCAGACTGCCGCAGAATTATGTAAGAGACCACGGCCGTGGGGGGAGGGTAAGAGTTTGCTCCCATTTCAGAGAATTAGTTCCAGTCTTTTTTTCCTTAGTTCTCTGAGGTTTCCCCTACTCTGGAGATCTCAGTTCTCCCAAGTCTTCTGCTTATTATACATTGTCAGGGCCAAGGCCAATACCACAGGATCTGGGCACTGTTGCGAGTGATAAAAATAAGCTTGAGAAGCAGACAGCTTCAGCAACAGCAGCGGCAACTCCCAAGGCTCAGGCCCTGAAGGAGCCCAGAACTCCATATCAAGAGAGGACTCGAGTCCTCAGTCCCTCAGTTTACCTTATGCCCAGAGTTGAGTGTCTCAAGGCTTCAGTCCCAGACACAGGTGTGAGGGGTGAACCGGAGGGGAAAGGATGCCTATGAGCTAGGGGACAGGCTCCGCATAGACCACTGGGTTGGACTTGCCCCTGGGTAGGAAACTGAAAATGTGTCCATGGCTATAACCCATGACACACACTTTTTCAATACTCCAAAGAAGTATTCTTAGATTGCAGGAATAATAGACAAACCTAAACCCTGACCTCAAAGTCTACTCTGTATAGACCATGAAAACCACTGAGCTCATCTGAGCTAGCTTCCTTCATTGAAAAGTGGGAATAAGCTGGCTTACATTGCATGACTAAAGTATGGGGACCGTGGGAGGGAAAGATGGATCGGAACAATGTATGATGACCCGAGTGTATGATAGTATGTAATAGTATTTGAATAGGTAGTATTTAATCATTTTCCTTGTTGCCTCTGACTAGACAGCTGATATAAAATCAGCTGGAGGAAGGTTCACGGCTGGAGGTGATGCAGTCTGCCGTGGTGGTGAAGTCTTGGCAGCAGGAGCTTGAGGCAGCAGGTCACAGCGCATCATCTGCAGTCAAGGAGAGAGCAACGGATGCTGGTGTTCAGCTTGCATTCTCCTTTTCATTTAGCTCAGAGCCACAGGATGGGTCTTCCCTCCCTAGCTGGCACAGTCTAGGACTACCGCTCCTACATACATACCTATTGGTTTTCTTCCATGGTGATTCTAAGTTACCATGATACATTGATAGCCAAGGTTAGCCATCACAGGCATGTTGTTGACAGACAAGGTTAGCTATCACAGGTAGTAAAGCTAAATGGAAAACTGTTAGGAAAGGCTTGACAAAAGCAGAGACAGAATGAGCACACTTACAAAGGAGCTCGCCCACCCTTCATGCATTCGGGCCAGAGGTTGACATCCTCATTGAGCTGGGTGAACTGAGAAATTCCTGCACACTCCTGGGTGACAGCGATGTGTGTTACAGAGCAGTGTTCTTGGGATGGAAGTGAGCTTTCTCACTTTAGTGCTCAAAGGCAAGAAGATCCCCTTTACCAGGAAGGGGGGCAAGAGCGACTTACATATTGTAAGCTCTCCATGTATCAGTTCCAAATATAAGTTATGTCACTTTATTATCTTGTAACAGAGAAAGGATAATGGCTCAGACACAGGAGCTGCCCAGACGCAGGTGTACTGTGTTCTGCTCTGGAAGGAACGGCCTGGTGGCTTCAAGTCCAGCACATTGCAGTGTTCGTTCTTTCCACGTGGTGGTTTCTACCTGAAATGTTTATACTTGAATTATGAATTAGATTCATCTTACATTCTTGTCAGCATTCCATGTCCTAGTTGACTCCCTCAGCAACAGATTCAGGGGCGAAATGATCAGGACCTGCGGGTCTAGGGCATCTGGAGACTGTTCACCTTGGCCACATTTGAGGCTGCAGGCTTTATGCAGGTAAGGATGCTTTTCTTATACAGGTATCACTACTTGACAGACTCAGATTATCCTGCTTTTAAAAGAAATTTCATCTTGGAGAGAAGGATTGGGTTCTTAATGTATATTTTGAAAACTGCATCAACGCCAAACTCTTAACTCCAGTGGTCAAAAGGAAAGTGAGGAAAATGTAAATGAATACAGCAAACCTTGGATAGCATACAGTTAGTTCTCTCTTAGTGTCCGTGGGACACTCACTTCAGGATCCTCCTAAAGACGTCAGAGTCCGAAGATACTCAAGTCCCTTATGTAAAATGGCACCATATATACATGTAACCTGTCCTTTCTATGTCTATTAACTAATCTCTCTTTTTAGAACAAGTTGTTTGTCCGTGTATTCTGTTTGTGTGTGCATTTGTGTGAGTGCAGAGGTCAGAGAGCTTCTACCTTCTTTGAGACAGGGTCTGTCTTTTGTTGTTTGCAGGATGTATGCCAGTCTAGCTCATCTGGGAGTTTCTGGAGATTCTCCTGTTTCTGTTTCTCATCTCTCCATGGAAGCACTGGATGGGAGATGTGTGCTACTGTGCCCAGCTTTTCATGGGATGATATATTTTCCCCTATGAGTATAATAATTTCTTTGTTTAATTTATTTTATTTATTTAATTAATTTCCCCAGGCCAGTCACAATTTTCCCTCCCCCTCTCCTCCTAGTTTCCCTCTCCTCCCCCTCCCTTCTATGCCATCTTCTTTTCAGAAAAGTGAAGGCCTCCTATTTATATCAGCCATGGCATAAATAAGTTGCAGTGAGACTAGGCACCTCCTCTCCTATTAACGATGAGAGAGTCAACCTAGTAGGAGGAAAGGGTCCCAAAAGCAGCTGATGGAGTCAGAGACAGCCCCTGCTCTCACTATGTTAGGAGTCCGACAAGAAGACCAAGCTGCATCACTAACATGTGTTCAGGGGGCCTAGATCAGTTTTATATAAGTCCTCTGGCTGGCAATTCAGATTCTGTGAGGGCCTATGAGGTCAGGTTAGTTGACTCTGTGGGTTCTCATGTGGTATCCTTGGCCCTCTGACTCCCGTAATCCTTCCTTCCCCCATTTTACAGGATTCCCTGAGGTCTGCTTAATGTTTGTCTGTGTCTCTCGTCTGTTTCCATCAGTTGCTGCGTGAATCCTCTCTGATGACAATTGGGCTAGGCAATGATCTATGCGTATAGCAGAATATCATTAGGAATCGTTTCATTGACATTTTCCCCCCTTTTTTGCCAGTCATTTTTGGTTATGTCCTAGGTCTCTGGGTCCTGGCCCTCCAAGTTGTGGTATGATAGCTCATGCTTTGGGTGTATGCCTAGGAGTGGTATAGCTGGGTCTTGAGCTAGGTTGATTTGCAATTTTCTGAGAAACTGCCATATAAATTTTAAGTGGCTATATAAGTTTGTACTCCCACCATCTATGGAGGAGTATTCCTCTTGCTCCACATCCTCTCCAACAGGAGCTGTCTCTTGTGTTTTTGATCATAACCATTCTGACAGAGATAAGATGTAATATCAGTCATTTTGATTTACATTGTCCTGATGGCTAAGGATGTTGAACATTTCTTTAAGTGTTTCTTGACCATTTGAGATTCCTCTGTTGAGAATTCTCTGTTTAGATTTGTACCCCATTTTTAAATTGGATTATTTTGTTGATGTCTAGTTTCTTGGGTTCTTTATATATTTTGGAAATCAGCCCTCTGTCAGATGTGGAGTTGGGGAAGATTTTTTCCCATTCTGTAGGCTGCCGTTTTGTCCTTTTGATGGTGTCCTTTGTCTTACAGAAGCCTTTCAGTTTCACAAGGTCCCATTTATTAATTGCTGATCTTAGTGTCTGCATGATTGGTAGTCTTTTTTTTTTTTTAAATCAGGTTCAGTGTATCTGGTTCCAAGTGGGTCAGTTTGCATTCTTCTCCATGCTGACATCCAGTTAGGCCCGCACCATTTGTTGCTTTCTTTATTCCATTGTGTATTTCTGGCTTCTTTATTCAACATCAAGTATCCATAGTTATGTGAATTTACATCTGGGCCTTTGATTGAGTTCTTTTGATCAACATGTCAGTTTTTATATCAATACCATGTGGTTTTTACTACTACAACTCTGCAGTATAGCTTGAAACCAGAGATGGTGATACCTTCAGAAGTTCTTTTTTGTGTAGTATTGTTTTAGCTATTCTGTTTTTTTGTTTGTTTTCCATACGAAGTTGAATATTGTTCTTTGAAGTTCTGTAAGGAATTGTGTTGGAATTTTGATGAGAATTACATTGAATCTGTAGATTGCTTTTGTAAGATGCTAACCATACCAATCTATGAGCAAGAGAGATCTTTCGATCTTCTGATAAGTTTTTCAATTTCTTTCTTCAAAGACTTGAAGTTCTTGTCACACAGGTCTTTCACTTGATTGGTTAGAGTTTCACCAAGATATTTGATATTATTTGTGGCTATTGTGAAGGGTGTTATTTCTGTAATTTCTTTCTCAGCCCCTTCATCATATACATATAGGAGGGCTACTGGTTTGTAGTAGTAGTAGGTGTTGTTTTGAGTTAATTTTGTATCCAGCCACTTTGATGAAGGTGTTTATCAGCCGTAGAAGTATGGAATGGTGTTTTAAAACACTCTAGAGTCACCTGGGAAGAGAGTCTCAGTGAGGAGTTGACTAGATTAGGCTGACCTTTGGGCATGCCTGTGGGGATTATCTTGATTATATTAGTTGAGGTGGCAACTTGATTATGTTAGTTCAGTAGCGTGCCCACTGTGGGGGTGGAGATTCTGGGTTGGATAAAGTGAAGAAAGTGAGCATAGAACAATAATTATTCATGCGTCCCTTCCTCTGTGTTCCGGGTTATGGATGTAATATGACCAGCTCCCTTAAGCTCCCACCACTGGGACTTCTGTGATGGACTGGAACCTGGAACCGTGAGCTGAAATAAACTCTTTCCCTCCCATGTTACCTAGAATGTTTTTATCACAGCAACAGGAAATGAAACTAAGACAAGTAGGTTTTGGGGATTCTAACTCGAGTCCGCATGTGTCATAGCTCCCTGTGTTAAATCGTGTGTATGTGTACGGTATTTATGCTTCTCTAGCCCAGTACCTCTAGGGCTATTTCCCCAGTCCTCATTTAAACAGTCTCTAGATTTCACTCGGTGTTGTTTAAGCAATAATAACAGGAAGAAAAAGTATGCATGTTGAGAGACACTCGATTTTCAGGACATTTTTGATCCATTAGTTGACTGGATTTGAAGATGTGCATAGAGAGGGCCAACTATAAGTAACTATGTGGATCTTAAGAGAATTCTAAAATTGTCCTTGCTCTGTCCCTGCATAGCAGCTATGGGAGAAGTTCCTGTGACTGACAGGGTAACTGCTTGACCCAGATGTGGGTGATGTGTGAAAGTAGCTGTCTAGATGCGGTTGTGGGTGGAACTCAGAGTGTAACCTAGGAAGTTTGTGGGAGTAAGGAGGGGAAGTGCCTCCTAAAAGAGGACTCCCAGGAGAATATGAGATTAGTTGAGGTTCATCGAATCCTTTTGTTGCATACTGAAGAGGCATATTTGGAGGGATAAACCCCTCATGTAGAACTGAGCATCCCAGCCTTGTTGCCATAGTAACAGTGCTCAAACAGGCTCACAACCCAAAAAACACCAGGTCCAAGGGATTCTGTTGAAGCCGTGGTTGTTCCACAGAGGTCCTGGCTATTATGTTCTTCCTGACAAAGGGACAAGGGCTTTCAATAGCTTCCTTCCTCTGTTCAGCCATGGGGCCACTGCTTTGTGCTTTTTCTTTTTCATTCTCCCTGGACTGAAGTGGCCTTTTTAAGGGTACCTCCCTGCAGACAAAGCTAATCGGTATTTAAAGAAGCATCTTCATCAGATCCTATTTCTTTCTTGGCTTTCTGGAACTTAGCAGACTCTCCAAAGACAGCCATCTTCTCCCCATTCCAGTCAGAACATGAACCTGTTTGCAGTGAGCTACATCCTCCCTTGCCCTTGCAAGCACTCCTCTTGCCCCGTTTCCTGGCGTACATTACTTCGGACATGGCTACCTTTTCTACCTCATGGAGGAAGGGGGAAAAGAGCCCTTACATTGAAGCTAACTTGTGGGACCTAGTCATTTGTCATGGTCACTTGGCTCACCTGGTTTCTTAAAACAGAACTCAAGTTTCAATGACATGATAAGAGTTGCTCCTTCCAGTCTGACTTCATTGCTTCCGGTACCATCAACATCACTGGTTCCCCTTTACTCTAATAGTCTGTTTTCTAGTCCTTTTCCTGCTTTAACTCAAGAACTCCTGAGCCTTGAGATACTGGATTGTCAATAGTGGGGTGATGAGGCATGTTTACATTTTGTCATTACCCTTGGCCCCAGATACCTTCCCCATCAGTCATGTTCCATGGCACGTCACAGCATGCTATAAGCGCTCCCAGTCCTCTTTGCTTGGTATCAGTGTGTGTGACATCTGCCATACCAGAGTCAGCTGCTTTCTGGGAGCCAACTGAATCTGTGTTAGACATGATCCTGCTTTAAGACACTTGCACCCCAGTGATGGAGTGGCTCTAGAATGTAAATTCCTCCCAGGAGGGTCCTTTGTTCTTTATTTTGTTAAGGAATCCCCAGTGCTTACCACAGTGACTGGCATTTAGATATTTAATCAAAATGTACTGAGAGTATGAATGAGCATATACAGTGTCCACAGAGAAGGTCAAGTGGGGAGAAGGACATTGAGTAGGGAAGCTGGGAGGCGAAATACTGGTGCAGGAAACCAACAGGCCAGTTGAATTGCTCAATGCTTTGGAATTTGTTGAGACTTTCAGTGTTGCCTTTGCAGCCTTACCTTTGAAAACACTTCCTGTTTGAAAATAATAGTGTATATATTTTAATCATCAAACACAGGTTCTATAAATGTGTGTGAGATCAAGCTTTTCTGCCCATCGTAAGAAATTTGTGTTTTCACCTGAATAATTGTGAGACTGAGTTAAACTGAGCAGAATTAGGCTGATTCTGAGCTATTGTTTGGGGACTACAGTTGCTGACATACTGTTCCTAAAATCATAGCCAGTTTAGATTTTTATCTCAGTTGGCTTATCATGTAGAGATAATAATAATCTCTTTCCTGATTAACTACTTATTAAAGCCTATTTTATCTAATATTAACTTAGCTCTTTGATGGCTAGTTTTTGCCCTACATATTTTCACAGTCATTTCTTTTAAATGTCTTTGTGTGTTTTAGCTTCATCTTGCGAAGAATATATAGTGAAGTATTATATGTATTATAAATAAAACGTATATAATTTGTTCACGGGTGAACATGGTCTATTATTGTGATTTGTGATAGAGTTGGAGTAGATATAAGAGGGGTGTGTGAATATGGAAGAATTGCTGATGATGTCACAGGAAACAATCTATCATAACCTTGTACCACAAGGTTCCAAAAATTTAAGGTCTCTTGTCATTGCCTGATCAATATTTAGATTAGCTACATGTTTTAACTCTTGATACAACCTAGAATCACTAGAAAAGAATCTCAGCTGAGCAGTTAACTAGATCAGGTTGCTTCGTAGTCATGCCTTTGAGAGATTGTTTTGGTTATTTACTGACCCAGCCCATTGTGGGCAGCACTATTCCCAAGGCTGAGTCCTACACTGTACAGGAGTCTTGCGAGGCAGCAAGCAGGCAGCATGGGTGCTTTTCTTTTGTTCTTAACTGTGGAAGTCATGTGACTAGTTGCCTGAGTTCCTGCCTTGACTTTCCCAAAATGGACTGTAATCTGGAATTGTAAGCTAAGATAAACTTCTCCCCAAGTTTGCTTTTGATCAGGACATTTTTCCACACCAACAGACAAGTAACTAAACCCAATGACTTAACTGATTTCTATCTTAGAAGCTTTGGAGAAGCAATGTTATATCCTCCCCATGATGCTTCAGTCTCTATTCTGTTCTATTCTATTCTATTAGTTTTTTTTTTAAAACAATCTTTTTTTTTTTAATTTTACAAGCCGATCCCAGTTCCACCTTTCTCCCAACCTTTCCCCTATCTTCCCCCCATATCTACTCCTCAGAGAGGGTGAGGCCTCCCATGGGGAGTCCGCAAAGTCTGTTACATCACATTGAGGCAGGACCAAGGCCCTCCCGGATGTATCTAGGCTGAGCCTAGACCTGTAGCATTCTAGCATACTGGGTGGTATATAACAACAGGAGTGAGGAGGTTAACGAAGGATTGTGTGGGTGGAAAGGAAACTGTGGCAGGAGGTGGTGCTGACTCACTGAAGGCGCGTGAGTAGAGAGAGAGGTGAGAAATGGGGTGGACAGAGCAGCAGGTCTAATTGTGGATCTTTAAGAGCCCAATCAGGAGACAGAGAGAGTGGGGGAAGGGGGACAGAAAAGAAATGGTTGAAGATATGAGGCAGGAAGAGCTAAGTCATTATTTAGCTTCTTTTGAGTAAATGGCAGGAGAGAGATTTACAGAAATGTTTGTATGTGATACATCTTAGAAATACATACACCTCCCTGCTAGATTACTAGTGTAAAGATAGCATCATGGTTTTAAATGTAAATTAATTTCACATCCCCTTACTTGCCATTTAGCAAACTTTAATTAAGCCAACTGGATTTTTCTTTTCCTGCTCTTTCTTAGCATTTAGAACTTCCAATGCCATCAGGCCCATGCCATTTAAGGAAGAAGATGTCCTGCAGTGTCCCTGACAAGTCCTGCCCAGGAACTTTTGAATTTGTTTTAAGAATCCACCACTCTAAATAGGAAGCAGCTACCTTGGCCCAGAGACCTGATAACGTGGAGAGTCTTATTCTGTTGATATCTGCCTGCATGTGACTGGTTCTCTCTTAGATAATCAACTGTATTATGGCTCTATCACATGATTCACATCTCTACCATGTGTCCTTATGTCGGAAGACTCTGTATCTTTTAAGCACCTGGGTCTGGTTCAGACCAGTTTTTACAGGTTTTCTTATTCTCTTTGTTGTTTTCTGTGTATTCCAACTAGAGCAATCGAACCATGAATAGAAATTGAATTGTAGATTTCTGGGAGAGGTTTATCTAATAAATCTATCATGTGTAGATGGTTCTTGATTTTACAGTGATTTGAGTTAGGAACTTTTGACTTTACTATTATGTTAAAGGAATACATATTTAGTTCAAACCATACCTAAACTTTTAGTGTTGATGTTTCTAATTCCAACATGTGATGGGACAAGTCAAGAAGCAGCTTTACTTTTTGTTACTGATTTCTAAATGTTGGATCAGGCTTATATTTTTAGGATAAATCTTTTATGGTAATGAAGTATTTTTATATTGTTGAGTTTAATTTGATATTATTTTGATATAATTTTATATGAAGGATGTTAGCTTGTAGTTTCCTTTTTTATACTTCTAAATATTTATTTGTGTGCTTGTGTGTGCCATGGCACTCTTGTGAAAGTCAGGGGACAAGCTTTAAGAGTCAGTTTTCTCCTCCCACCATGTGAGTTCTGGGGATTAAACTTGAGTAAGTAGACTCGGCACCAGTCCCATAACCCATGAAGCCAGCTCATTAGCCATGATCTCCCATTTCTTACTATTTCTTTATCCGATTTTCATATCAAGTAATGTTGGTCTCATGACATTTCTTTAGTTCATACTAAAGAATTTAATGTTGTTTGACAGCTGATATTTTTAAAGAAATTTGTCTATCTTATCTGTTGCCAAGTTGTGGTCATAGAGTCAGTCATAATGTAGCAGGTACCCCACCCCTGCTCATGGCTACAGTTGCTGAATGTCCACAGTAAGTCCAGAAATTTTAAGTGAGGAATTCAGCTTAAGTCAGTGTTAAATGGTATACTCTTCTAAGTAGCATGATGAAATTTCATCCTATCCAGCTCTGTCCTTTTGTCCAGAATATCCTTGTTCAATCCTATCTGCCTACTAATCATTTAGGGACCATTTCAACTATCTTGTACATATCATGTACATACAGTTATTTTGGGGTGCTTGTATCCAAGCAACCTATAATTTAGTTAAGGATGATCCTAAAATGTGAACATTGTTGTATTTATTCCGTTGTATTATTTGTTAGCAATTAATCTCTTATTGTGCCTAATTTGTAAATTAAGCTCTATCACAGAAGTGCATATATAGGGAAAAAGTGTTTACAGAATTTGTTACTCTTTGACATCCACTTGGGGTGAATAAGGGTAGAACACTATTTCTTCTGTATCTGTAAGATCTGTACTAGTGTCTCTTCTTTCATTCCTGAGATTTGTAGTTTCTGTTATCTGTTTTTCCTGATCAGCGTGGCTACACATTCATCAACTTTATTGATCTTTTCATAAATCAAATTTTTGTTTCTTTAACTTTCTTTATTTCTCCTTTCAATTTTATTGATTTTTGCCTTTATTATTTCCTTCCTCATGATGAATTTGGGGTTAGTTTGCCTTTTTTCCAAGTTTCCTAAAGTGAAAGCTTAGAACACTGATTTGATACAGGTATTAAATACTAAATTTAATTTAAAGATTTCTTTTTAGGCTCTTACAATTCTCACATTTAATATCATGTGTTTTCAAGTTCTTTCACATTGAATTTTTTTTGTAGACAAGTCTCGTCTTATAGCCCAGGCTGGCCTCATATTCATAGTCCTCCTGCTTCAGCTTCTCAAGTGCTACGTTACAGGTGTGCACCACCATGCCCAGTCATTTCAAGTGCTGGGTTACAGGTGTACACCACCATGCCCAGTCAATCTAAAATGTTTCTAAGATCCCTTGTGGCTTCTTTTGAACTAGGGGTTCTTCAGAAGTATACTATTTTGCTGTGGTACAATGGTTTGTAGTCTGCCAATTGTATTTTAATAAAATGCTGATTGGGTAGTAGCCAGGCAGGTAGTATAGGTGGGACAACCAGACAGGAAGTAGAGGCAGGAAATGAGAACAGGAGAATTCTGGAAAGAGGAAAGCTTTGTCTACAGTCCTGACCTGGCCACAGAGCCAGCAAGATGTAACTGCCTCACTGAAAAAGGTACCAAGCCACGTGGCTAACATAGACAAGAATAATGGACTAATATAAGTTATAAGAGTTATTAAGAAGCCTGAGCTAATGGGCCAATCCGTTTATAGTTAATGTAGACCTCTGTGTGATTTCTTTGGGATTTAACAATTGCGGGAACTGGGCATTACAGAAAACTCAGTCAACACTGATTTCTATTTTAGGAACTTTTCATGTACAATTTTGTTGACCCTGCTGACTTAATTTCATCTTTTTTCAGAGGACATTAGTATGTTGGAACTCTTTTCTTTCTCTCTCTCTCTCTCTCTCTCTCTCTCTCTCTCTCTCTCTCTCTCCTCTCTCTCTTTTTGATTCAGTTTGTTCAGTGGCCCAGAATCTGGATTAATTGATGAATGTTACATGTGAACTTGAGAAGAATGTGTATGTGGTGTTTGTGAACCAGGGATCTAGTCATTGGGTTGAAACAGTGTGCAGATCACCTGATGTTTTCCTGTTCCCTGTATACTTGGTTCATCACTACTGAGGAGGAGTATTGGGGCCTTCAATTATAGCAGTGGATTTTTCTAGCTCTCCTTTTAGTTTTAAGGGTTTTTGAATAAAGTATTTTGGAAATCTGCGTTCAGTGTTTGCATGTTTTTGAGGGTTATTCTTTCTTCAGTGAACTGACTTATTGTGAAGTGATTGTCTTTATTCCTGGCAGTATTCTTTCTTCTGAGCTCCATTGGTGTCAGTGTAGCTTTTTGTGTCTTATTTAATTAGTGCTTGCATTTATACCCTCAAAGAAGCTTTTATTGTAGATAGTATATAATTGGGTCTTTCTTTTTTCAAATCCCATTTAAATTAGTGTTAGACTATTTATGTGATATAATTACTAATATGATTGGGATAAAATGTCATCCATCTTTATTTGTTTAATCTTTCTTTGCTTTTATCTTCTCTTGCTACCTGATGTAATATTATTTGAGAGGGTTTTTTGTTTCACTTCGTCACCACCATTTTTATTACTTATACTTATTTAGAATATATGGTTTGCTTTAGAACATCTGGTACTGTGCTGTTGTCTGCAAATGTTCGTTTTTTCCCTCATTCCTTTGTTTCTCTGCTCTTCAGTGGAGAGTGGAGGCATTAGGTGTGGACTTATCTCCGAAGTCATTGAGTTTGATTCCCCGACTGTGTTGCGTGTGCTGGTTGATCTGCTGGAAACAGTGTGTGGACTGCTGGCTGCCTGAGCTGGGAGGCTTGGGGAGGTGGGGAGCAACAGTGAGCACAGACTTTCTCTCTCGGAGATAAGGGTGCTCTGGAATTTACCAAGGTGGTGGTTGCACAGCCCTGTGATGATAGCAGGAAAATCCTACTGATTAGTATAGATTTTATGGCATGTGAATTTCTTCCAGTAAGGTTGTTTGTATATTTATTTGTTTACTTTAAGCCTTACATTTGGAGGCTACACTGGCAAAAAAAAAAAAAGTAAAAGTAAAAAACTTCGTAGAAATCAGAAGGGAGAGACATCTTCCCGATGGTGCTGAAGAACTAGGAACAGAAATAGTTTTGAAGGAAATGTTGCTGCAATGGACAGTAATATGGAAATCTTTGACCCAGTCATTAACAACGAAATAGCATTACTGAATAGTGCCAGTGTCCAGTGACTCAGGTGCCCCAGGACAAAAGCAGAAAGGAGCTTAAATACCAGAGAAAACTCAAAGCAGTGACATGACTTGGAAGGATTTTATCTGTTAAGTCCAATAACTATAAATCATATTTTATCTGTCAGAATTAAAAACCAATGAGTGTTAAAGACACAAACTAAGAACACCTTACTACCTGATAGAGCCATTTTCTAACACCTATAATCTTGCACCATCTCCACTGTATGGCTGATACTCTGGGAGGCACTCTGGTGTTAGCCATCTGGGAGCAGATGCGGTTCTTCCGTGTCTCGAGTTGTGAGTTTGTCAGTGCACTGACTATTTAGAGAGCAGCGTATCATTACCCTAAGACAGAAGATTCCTCTCTGGTGAATCAAGTCGAGACCTGAATTAGCTTCTTAAAATTTACCCCTTTCCTTCATTTCTTAACTCTTGGGCCATCAAAACCCTTTCCGGATGCTGTAGGTCATTGGTCTGCCATGGGCATGTGCGAACACCTTTATCCTTCTCAGAGTATAACAGGGACTTTGTAGAGAGACAAAGCAGTAATTGTAAAATATCTCCTGTGGCATGCTCCCACAGTTAGCCCCACAGTTAGCCCCAAACTTTCTGGATGGGTGGTTATCGGATTCAGCACATCAGAGTCATAGGAGAGCTTGTTGATGCCCAGGTCTCCCGTAAGCGGCTCTGAAGTGGACCCAGGAATCTTCAAGGCTAACAAGTTTCTACCGAGGCGATGCTAACTGGGAACTGACCACAGTCTGAGGACCGTCGAGGCGGAATAGCTTCTCCACTGATACGCTAGAGTAGGACTTTGGTGTCCCAGCTGCACCCTCTTCTCGATGTATATAGAAATCAAAGTCGGGATAGGCGTGTTTTCTTTCCTTGGGCTTGTCTGTAGTTCACTATTGTTCAGCTTTCTGCCCAGTGATGCCTGACAGGATCCTTCCTCCTCAGACAATATGTACTTTACCACCAGCAGACGGACATGGCAGAAACCTGGCACCTTGTTCCTCCAGTGCTCCCCGGAGCAGACATTCTTGTGGTCACTGCCGTCAACTCCCAGTGAAGGTTTAATTGGTACTTAAGAGCGGTGTTAGGAGAGGTCCGCTAATTACCCATTCCCCTTCCAGTGCTGCTTCGCAGGATGCTATTAGCATCTTAGCAAAGTATTCTTTCTAAATGAATGTTCTGTTTAATTTAGGTAATTGGATCCCCTTCCCTTTGTCCTCAATTCATTAAGATGGGTCCGTCCCACCACACATTCAATGCCCTCTGACGTCTTTGATCACCACCTTCTCCTCTCTTCCCACTCCCAGGATGGATGGTGATAGCCGTACAGTTTTCTTTTGAGAACCATGAGGTTTGTATTAGCTTCCAGACCTCTGCCCCAATACTGAAGCAATGGCCTTTGAAAACCCGTGCTTTTGAATTTCGATGCTTTCTTAAAACAGATGTTGATATTAAAAGAGGCCCCCTGGTAAATACTTCTCTCTAGAAGTCCAGTGGTTTTCAGCTCACTCTTGTCCTGTAGAGAGGCCTCTAGGAGTTCACACTGGACGGCCTGTTTCCCCATCCCTCTCACTCTCTTTGTAGCAGGAGAATTATGTGACCCCTCCTTTTTTCTTTTCTCCCAAATATTAGGAAACTCAGGAATAGATGGAATTCTTAGTAGAGCTGAAAGATTAGCTTAGGATGAGCTTTTCTGCAATTATCTTCAAATAATCAGTAGCTTTATTTCATGTTTTCGTATGACTTCGAGTCCTTTGAAAACAGAAGTATGAAATGCCCATGGAACAGGGAGTTATGATTATGGGATGATGTGGGAATGACGAAGCATCCAAGGGCCTGGTCCACACAGGTGGTGTGGTGGTCCTGAGGATAGACGGGAGGAATGGTGTGCTTAGAGGCATCTCCAGCTGTCAGATCGTGGAAAATGACTAGCAAGGACAATACCAGCATGTCCTGGAAGAGGATCTAAGGTCAGGGAACTAAGAGTTCTTAAACAGCAGATGAGCTGGGCTCCACCTTTGTCTTTGAGTTCAAAGTCTGACTTAACGCACGAGAGAAGCAGAAATACTCATCCTGACTCAGCTCCTCTTGGTCCTGTGGCCAAACACCACAAGGCTGGTGCTTCCCATCACATAGGCAGAGCATCTAGCCAGGAGACTGAAATCGGCTGAGAAGCCCACCCATCCGTCACATTCCTCTAAGAGCCTAGCTAGTCCCCTTTCCTCTTTAGAGAGTGCCTCAAAGTGGAAAGAAAACCAGCATGCTAGTGAAGGAGCCCTCTGGGCCTCCTGCGTGCTCTGTTCTATTAAGGGATTTCGTAAAGACCCTTTACTCTGTGACCTCCTGGCTGGTATGCCATGGTGAGGGCTCGTTTTCCTTTAGGTTTGCCCTTCATAAAGTAGCATGCCTCAGGAAAGACAGAAACAAGTTACTAAGGGCAAAGCTGAAGACTCTGGGAGAAATAGATTCCCCAAAGATATTCGTTTCCCTCTTAATGTAAAACTTGCCTCCAGAGGGAGCAAAAGTCTCTGTAGAAAGGAGAAGGGAGACTCTCAGCGCCCGAGTGCTGGACTCGGTGGGCTGGCCTAATGTGAATCTAGAGAAACAAAGGATACAGGCCCAGTCCGCCCGAGGGCCACTTGTCTCTAGGCCATTCTTTTTCCATAGTGTATTTTCTTTTAGCTGTCAGCCTTTCTTTCTATGACAGTGTCACCCCAACCTGGCCCCCGATTACCCAGACAACTTCCTCAGAAGTTGTCTTTGCTGCCTCTTGCCTGCATGGAGGCTGCTCCCAAAACCCTTCTCCCACACCCCTGCCAGACCCTCTCTCCAGACCCTTCAACCTGACCAGAACACTGCCGTCGGTCTTCCTTGGCAAGGAAGGCATCTCGCTCTGGCTCCTCTCGGGACTGTTGCTTCTGAACTCCATTTGTAATGCCTCGCTTCTTGTCACCCGGGAGACTCTCTTGAGAACGGCACGGCTCCTAGCTGCTCTCACACGGACGGGTCTGGCTCTGGTTTATTTGTTTCCTTTCTCCTCCTCTTCTCTATCCCACCCAGGCGGCTTGAGTTGTCTGCCTGTGCTGCAGTTCAGAGCAGCTCCCGGGGCTCGCAGGGCAGGAAGCAGTCCTCCAGGCCCCTTCCTGGCCCTCCAGCCCAGTTACCACAACAGACCACAGGGAAGACGCTGGTGAGTCTGCAGGGCTTGAATTCTGCTGCTGACCATCCTGCCTCAGGAGCCAGGAGAGCTACAGAGGGGGATTGCATCTTCGTGGTTCCCCAGGAGATCCTTTCTGTCACAGGCTGCTTGGTCAGCTCCCTGGGCAGGTGAGGGTCAAGCAAGGCTTTAGAATTACGTGTTGGCCTTGGCTTAGCCGGTAGAATGCTATGCTAGACCTGGTGAGTCCATGGGAACTGTCATTGGGACCAGCCAGAAACAAGTTTAAAAGCTTTCAGGGACAGGGTGAGGTGGGGTAGGGGGGCGGGGCTTCTAACTTCTGCTAGAGACTGTTTGTTCATGCCTTGCGAGGGTGCCCCTCTGATGAATGCTGCTTGCTTTTGAGTTCTCCTTGGCTTCTGTAGGAAGTAGACCTCCTTGGTTTGGGGGCTACAGTAGGGCCCTGTTTCTGAGCCCATCACCACAGCTGGTTCTGTGGGGCCGAGCTGCTCCAGGTCTCCCCTGTGAGCTCCCACAGGCATGACTTCGCAAATGCGCCGGCTTTCTGTTTAGGGAGAAGGCTCTTGTAGTAACAGACGCAGAGAATGCTTGTTGAGTGCAGAGGGCGCCTTTTGTGGGCAATCGTACAATAGTAAATATTCTCAGGTTTCAAAACTGTGGGTCACCCTCTGGTATTTTGTGGGCATAACTTGTATTACGTACATGCTTTACTCTCTGTTCTTTTCACTTGTGGGGGAAGTAACATTAATGATGACAATTACGTCTGCCTCCTTCACCCTTCATTGAGGGCCCACCTCATTTTTACGACAGGATCTCTCACAGAACCTGGAGTTCCCCATTTTGGCTGGGCTAGCTGACCAGCGTGCCCCAAGGATCCTCCTGTCTCCGCTTTTCTAGAGCTGGGATTGCCGTTCACATCACTGGGTCTTGGTGTGATGTGGGTGCTGAGGTTTGAACTCAGATCCTCAGGTTTATATAGCAAGCCCTTCACTGACTGCACTTTCTCTCTTGCTCTCGTTAGCAATTGTGGACCTTGGGAAGCTTAGAAAGTCATGTCTTCTTCTAGGGCCAGAAGTGACTCAGATCCCATTCCTTTGACGTACAGTTTCAGTTCCTGGTTTTACAGACCGCCGATTGTGCGGGAGGGGTTCATCCTCAGTGTCCTTCAATGGGCTCTCATCCTTAACTAACAATGATAGCGCCTCAAACCACAGTAGAATATGCTTCATTGTCAGCTCTCTTATGAAAGCACGCGTCTTTTCTGGGACATTGTTTCTTGCTAGCTCGTATTCAGAAGTGGAGTTTAGTCATCTCTCTACGAGGTGGGCATTCTCTCTGAACTCTGTCATAAAGCATTAATGGGCTCCTTTGTGTGCTTCACGTCACCTTGCTCCTTTGCATTGCTCCTTACAGGGAAATTCATGGTTCCAGTGGGTTATTTGTCCATGGGTGGTCCTTGTAGTAAATGACTTTCTTTTGGGGCTGTGTCTCAGAAGTCTGCTTAGGGCCCTTATCAATAGCATAACCATCCCTATGAGAAACTGAGTCCTCTTTTCCAAAAAAAAAGGGAGTATAAATAAAAGTAACACAACTTGACACTTATTCGTTCATTCGATGAGTCTTTCTTGTGTGGTGAGAGGGTCAAAATTCCTGCTCTGATGAACTTTTCATTTTGTTGGGAGAAGCAGGCAGCAGCTTTAAAGTACAGAGGAGAACAGAGCAGTAGAACAAGGCAGAGAGAGAGAGAGAGAGAGAGAGAGAGAGAGAGAGAGAGAGTATCTATGTTTTATGTAGGATGGCCAAGTAGAACACCGTTTGGGTGGAAGGTGACCTAGAAGCAAACAGAATGAAGTAAAAGCATGGCTCTTTGGTGATCTGGACTGAGAACTTGATTCAAGCGAAGAACTTGGCAATTGTGACCACAATGGTGCTGGAATCAATTAGTGTGGGTGGAGGAGCAGCAAGTTGGCTGGCGACAGCAGAGGGGTGAAGCAGAGCTGAACAGGAAGTGGATTTTGACAATGGGCAGGGCATTGTTACCTTTCGGGTATTTACCTGTTTCCTCTATGCCTAAGAGATCATGATCCTCCTCACCACTCCCTTACCCCTTTGGGCTGCTTGTGTCTGATTTGGTTCTTTCCTTCGGCTCTTCTTCCTACTAGGTTGGCAGTTGAACTGCAGCTTTGTAGGCAATGGTAAGGACTTTGGATTTTATTTTGTGTGTAGTGGACAGCCCCTGGAGGGTGCTGTGATGGTATCTGACTGCTTCCTGGGGCTCAGCTATTCAGGAGAAGAATGGAAAAGGAAACAGGTGGCAGGTTCTGACGTAAGCATGATGTTGGTAGGTAGTGGCCTTAAAGTGATCAGATGGAGAACCTGTTGAAGTAAATTCTGGGTAAGACGCAGGGTGAAGAAGATCTGACCACAGGGTTGAGGATGGGGCCTTTGCCTGGGAAGAAACTACGGAGGGAGATACCGCCACTGGAGAACATCTGGATGGAGAGATGGGAAATTCTGCTGTGTTCTCTTAGGAAAATTAGTGGTGTCCTGCAGGCCTCTGGCTGTGACATTCTGGGAATCAATAGGGAAGCTGTGTGAGTATGGGAAGTGCTTGCTTATGTGTAAATCTACAAGTCTGGATTAGGTCATCTAGGAAGTGAGCCCTTTAGGGTCCAGGAAGCGAAAGGAGGAGGAAAAGGGGAAGAGTGCAGTATCCTAGAAAGCCAGGGCAGAAAGACTGTGAAGTGATGATGATGATGATGATGATGATGATAGCTGTGCCAGTGCACCATGATGCATCCTAACTCCATAGAAACTGGCAATGATGCCGTCCAGGTGTAATCAGATCATATCTTCTCCGTTAGACTAGAAACTCGTTGAGGACAGGGCTGATCCACTCTTCTTTCTGTGCTTGAAGCCACTCATGGCTGTGACTGGAGTCTGCTCCACCCTGTGGAAGTTGAGGCAGGTGAGGAGCCGCTTTTCAAGTGCTAGTTCTTAGGACAGTAGCACGGTAGGGACAGCCCTCTATTGTCCTTATACTCATACAGGCTTCTGACAGCAGTACCCTTTAACTTCACGGTATGTTAATAGTTCTTTTGTAAGATTGGGAAGTTGTGATTCTTTAGCCCTTGGCAGTAAGCAGTTGTCTTTAAAGCTTCCTAGAGGCCTAGGTATTAGAATTTCTCAATTTGGGATTCCCCCCCAAGTCTTTGCTTATATAAACGTCTTTTTTAGGAAGATGAGCACCGCCAATGCTTACAGTAAGAATTTAAAAAAAATTATCATTAATCCTAAGTGATTTTTCTTTTAAACCAGTGTTAGCACCTAGGTGGTGCTCCCAAGAAAGGTGGGCACCCAGGAGAGGTGGTGCTCCCAGAAGAGGTGGTGCTCTCAGGAGGGGTAGGCTCCCCTTGTCTGTTTCAACTTAACTACATCTCAACTCTGTTGTATGAGACCCAAACTGACTCTGCTTGCCCTGTTTGGGGAGTAGACGTGTGTGTGTGTGCCTGTGTGCGTGTGTGTTGGAGAGGGGGGTGGAGGGGAGATAGTCTGACAAGGAAAGACCGGAAGAGTTTGGGATTATCTTAACTGAGTAGAAGGGGTTGGATGGCAGAAAAGATGGAAGGAACAGGAAAGGGTGTGCAGATGTCAGACTCCCAGTTTAAGAAACCATCGACCTCTGTGATCATAGGGCTCCAACCTGAGGATAGGGGACGTAGAAGAATAGTGACGGGCATTTTGAATGCCCAGTTGATGCTGTCTGGGGTTTTCCACTTTCTATGCAGTACGTGTGGTCCCGTGTGTGGTTAAAGAAGCATAGAGAAGCCCTCTCTGGCCTCCCTTGGAGGTACTTCTCTCATAACCATGAGTTGCAGCCTTAGCAAGAGCAAAGCCCAATGGGACCTGTGTTTAGGAAGGGATTCTATGGGGTACTTTGGGTCAGCTGTGACTTCCTCCTTTGATCATCATTAGTGTGGTATTCAGGAGAGTGACGTGGGCCCAGGGAGCTGGCCGTTTCTGACTGGAGGCAGTACCTGTAGCAGAACAGCCTTAGAGATGCCTGCAGTTTGGAGCTCATTTAACAAAAGACCACAGATTGGGAGACTTAAGAACAGAGATTTGTCTCTTACAGTCTTGGAGTCAAAGGTCAGAGGGCTGCATCTTGTGAGGACCCCCTTTCTGCATCATCTCATGCTGGAAGGCAGATAGCCAAGAGATCATAAGACCCAGCATTCAACTCACTTTTACAGCAAACCTGTTTC
This sequence comes from Microtus pennsylvanicus, assembly GCF_037038515.1. Classification (NCBI taxonomy): domain Eukaryota; kingdom Metazoa; phylum Chordata; class Mammalia; order Rodentia; family Cricetidae; genus Microtus; species Microtus pennsylvanicus. The sequence continues at coordinate 60,113,811 of NC_134579.1, read as the reverse complement.
CAAAATTATGAGCCTACTTACACGTGACAGATGCCTCGCCACCCCGTCACCTCCAAAAAGTCCTCCATCTCAACACTGAAGTCAGAGTTTGGGTTCTAACACTTTTGGGGGACATACTCAACCACTGAATTCCTGAGAACTGGGCAAACTGGGAATTAATTTAAATAAGGTTTCCTGGCATTTAGGAGACGGGGATAAAATTTGGGTCTAATCCTTCCTCTCTTCCGTGGATGTGGCAAGACCAGAGAACTCATAGGACCTCAGGAACGGACAGCCATATTTTCTGATTGAAATGTTTATGAGTGCTTTGAAGAGACGGAAGAGCGTCTTGGCATAGGGAGGGCCACCAGTTGAGATTCCTCTATGAACAAAGAAGACCATTGGTGTGGAATGAGGGCCCCTCAGAGCTCAAACTGATAATAAGCTTCCAGGCGCAGGGTCCAGCCCCTGGAGTTTTCCTTGGAACCAAGATATAAACTTTTCCAGATGACCCCTGATCATGAGGCCTGATAAAGTTCAATCTTACTGCTAAAATTATGTCAGCGTTAAAGCTGCTTTTATTCATTTGCCATCTATTAAAGCCCTCACAGATTAATTAGTTTTCAAAAGAAAGAAAACTATGCTAAAGTTCTGCAAGTAACTCATGACCAGATGTTAAAGGCTCCGGATTTTAAAGCCATGCTTAAAAGTATTGTAAGCAGTAAAAGCTAAAAATAAAGCTAAAACATTGAAAGGATGAATAATAGCAAAGCCTTTTACATCACGTGTTTTCCTGGATTATTTTGTTTATTTTTGAACAAGAACCATAAGTTATAGTTTAATCTTAGATGCTGAGACCTAAATGGACCCAATTTTGTAGTTTGTGTGGGTGAGCCGTAAGAGAAATCAAGAACATGCCTGATGGGGAAAACTGTGAAAATCTCCGGTAGCTTAGCTGAGTGTCCATGGTCACCTGTGAATCAAAGCTCAGCCTCCCCATGGATCCTCAGCTATAAATGCGTGATGGTGGTGGTGAAGGCAGAGGAGATGCTCATGTCCCATATCTGAGGGACTTGGGGAACCACTGGCAGCTTCCACATCCTTCAGTCTCCCACCAAGTTACCTGGAGTGTGTGAAAATAGTATTGGGAATTTCATAACATTTCCTCGGACTCTGCCCTGTCTGCCTGTTCCCAGTGCTGGATATGAGTCTGGCAGTGTCTACTTCCCCTGCAACTGTCCTCCCACATCTGGGTGGTGGTAGTTCTCAGCCAGATTTGCTAGAAGTATGTGGGCTGCATTACTTCTTCTGGTCTACTGCCCTAGCCGGTGTCCTCTAGTCTTCACCCATGTCATACCCTCAGTGCACGTACCCTTTTTTTGTGGGATGGGGTTACTGGAAGATGTCTGGGTGAGAATTTTGTAGGTGGACTTTTCTTTCCCGCCCACCAGTTCCCAGATTACCTACAGGGAGACTCATTATTAATTATAAATGCTTGATCAATAGCTGAGGCTTATTGCTAACTAACTCTTACAGCTTGAATTATTCCATTTATATTAATCTGCATTCTTACATCTTGCACTTCCTGTTTTCTCTCCATGTCTTGTTGACGACTCCTCTCTGCTCTTCTTCCCAGTGTTCTTAGTCTGGTTTTCCCACCTAACCTTATCCTGTTCATCTGTTGGCCAGTCAGCTTCTTTATTAAATCAGTCACAGGTAATATACACAGTGTACAGAAGGATTATTCCACAGTACGATCTTTACTTAGAGGGAAGCTCTCCTGTCTGGTGGAATGAATGAGTGAACCAGGAGGACAGATGTCTCCAGCAAGAGAATTTAACAGGAGACCTTCAAATTAAAAAGACTAACCTTCCTTAAAAAGAAACCTCACCAAAACCTCAAAAGGAAATTTGGATTAAAATCAAGATGAGAATCAATAGGGATTTTTAGAGTCATTTGGTTAGCTTTTTTTTTTAATAAGCTAAACATGGACAGGATGTGATGGGGTTGGTCATTTTTCTAAGTTAAAGACTGGAAAAAGAAAGTTTATTTTGCCACTATCTTTTCTATAGGCTGTTTTCAACAACTATAAAGAGAATGGGAATTCACCTGTTTGCAAAGGAGTTAATCTGCCAGTTTCATGCTTTCTGGCAGGAGAGGAGACTTGTGGGTTAGAGATAAAGCACTTTATGCTTAACAACAAAAACAGCTAGAGCATCAGCATTTTCTTACTCTGGTTCTTTGGGCTCTAACCACTGGGAGTGAGGGGGAATGTCTAACTGGAGTGTGTCTCTCTCCCTCTTCTGAGCTGTTGAGTGCACAAGTATTCTTGAAAAGCAAGCCTGGAACAAAGGCCATGAGTGCCTCTGTGGGTAAGAGGTGCAGAATTGTGAGACCCAGGGAGAAGGGTCTTTGAAATGTATCAGCAATAGAAAAGGAGAGGATGTCAGTGTTTATGCGTCCTTGCTGTGTAAGCAGTACCAGCCAGAGCATGTCTCATCAAAGATCTTAAGCAATCTCCACAGCACTGCTGCGTCCTTAACGAGGAGCTGGTGAGTAGGGACAATAAAGTACAAAGCACTGGAGCAGGGGTAGCAAACATTGAATTAGATGTTGATCAAGTAATTCTCCCAATAAGATTTGCAGGCTGAGAAAGTGAAAACTCAGTGAGGGGTGGAGCTGGGATTCCAGGGTGTGCATTTAACTGCTGTGCCGCTGTGTTCTTTTTTCCATCCTCAGGGTCATGGTATGTGTGCGGACAGTGTGGAAGGACATGGTGTGAAATAGGAATCGTTGAAGGGACTGTGTTTAGTCTGAAGAAGATTGAGGATAAATGAGAACTATCTTCAAAGAGTGACGTTTATTTATTTATTTTTGGTGTTTGCAGGAGACCTTGATACAGTGAGGATATATCATGATTCCATAAATAGCAGACTGTCCCCTGAGATGGTATGGGAAGGGGGGACTTGTGCGGAAAGAACCTCATTTGTGCATGATTTTCTTGGTCATTCATCCATGTATGGATGACTTAACTGGGGTCCGTCTAGATCCCCATAATAAACACCTCTATTTCTCCTCTCTAGAGGAGAGCTAGGTGGTAAGGGATGTGTTCTAGACCTTTCCCCTGCCTTCTCTTGATGTCCCTTATGGTCAGACAGAACTCCTTTGTGTCTCATTGCTGGGGTGTCCAGTCCCTGCCAGAGTGTAGAGGAGTGTCAACCAGGTGCTGAGGTTCCTGGTATCTCAAGTTGCTCTTAGGGGACCCACAGGATATTGACCAAGTCACATCTTGGACTTTGTTGAGGTTGGGCCCATCCCTTCTGCCATCTCTATTCCCCATGCACACTCCAGACCACTGTTGCCCAGTTAGGAAAGACAGGATTCCTTTGCTGGGTGGGAGGCAGCGTTAGGTCTCCTAACTTTGTCTGTGGTCCTGTGATTCACTCTTTCCTTGTCAAATGGCCTGAATTCCAGAAAGCCAACAGTAACAGGTGGCGGGGCCCAGGCTCTCTGTAATGACCTGGCTGTGCCCCTGGAAGCCTCCTGGTTTGGGGTGGCCCTAGTCACCCTAGCAGGTCTAGCTGAAAGGCTGGCACTAGACCCTGGAGTGGCTGAAAGAGGAGTTTGGGGATCTGTGAGCAATAGGCACAGTGGCAGCTGACTTCATATCTGTTCCACTTGGCCAGCATGGTCCTCTGTTGAACGGGAACGGCTCCCCAAATGTGGTCTTAATTAGCTTGTGCATTTCTTTAAACACATCCATCTTTATCAAAGGGGTTTAAAAAGCGCTGCTTAGACTGGCGTAAAGGGCACAGTCAAGAGCTGATCCTGAAGTCATGTCTCTGCTCTCCCAGAGGCCAGGAGGAGCTAAAAATACCCCGCAGCTCTGAGGAATTCTTGGGTTTTTGGACCCATCTCCTCCTTCTCTTTCAACATCCCTCAAGAAAGTGAGAGAGAGGAGGAATGAGCCAAAAGCTCTAATTATCCAGTCTGCTGACATTGTTTTTATCTGCGCCACTGATATTAAGTCTGGACAGCATTCCATTTACATCGCGGTGCTAAGAACAGCTTCTGCCAAGTTGGGCCTTGGTCCTTTTGCTAGTTGCGGCCAGGGCTCAGTTTCCACCCTGCCCCGCCCTCCCACAGACTTCTGAAATTCCATAACGCCCAGTGGCACTGGGAATTATCTGTCTGGAATGTCCATCCTCAAGGAGAGTCCTGGAGCTGGCTGTGCTTGTCCCCCAGTCCTATTTCCCCAGCTCAGCTTCACCGTTTGTGTCTGAGTTCTGGCTTGTGCTCATCACTGGAGCCATCTGGACTTGGCAGAAACCTTTTAGCATATTTCCGGTATTGGCAGCCCTGGAAAAGGAAGAGAAAGATTTTCTAGTTTTTTCTTTTTCTTTCTTTTTCTTTTTTTCCATCCTTTCTGACTACTTTCATCATATCCTTACCTTTTCCTGGGTTGTCAAATGCACCTCCAGCTTCAGTTTGAGTCTCTGACTATGGAACTTTCTTCCTGGTTTAATGTCATCAGTCACTAAATAGTTCGGTTTATTTAGGACCCAGAGGATAAGTATGTGCCACTGCAGCTAGACCATGTTTAAGAAAGGGCTTTCATTGTTCGGGACATAGCGCTAAAGGGTTTGCTCCTCACAGCCATCGGAAACAAACGATGTTACGATGTAGTTTAGACATATGAGTGTCCTCTGATAATTCCTGTCCTGTTTCCAGTATGACAAGGTTTAAAGGCTGTGGCGCCATGAAGAGGTGGGGTCCAGTGGTAGGATTCTAGGACTGGCCCCCTCTCACCCCCTCGCTTCTGGTCTCGTGACATGGTCACCCCCTGTTGTGCGCAATCTTGCCATTGTGATGCCACCTGCCTGCCATGATGTCCTCACTAGAGCCAGCGTGGTGCTGTTTGGATGTTCAGCCCCAAAGTGTGGGCTAAGAGACCTCATTACTTTGTAACTACCCAGCATAAAGTATTTTGGTATAATTTCGGAAAACAGACTACAACATTTTCCTACCTTACAATTGAGGACAAAGGCCAAGGAAAACTAAAGAATTTGCTGGAGTTCCCAAAGCAGAGCTAGGATTAGAAACCAGGTGCCAGGGGAAGTTGACTTCTCTGTCTGATTCCCTCACTGCCACACATAAATGGGCATGTGCCATAAATGCTCCCCATGACACACTGCTTTGGGAAGAGTGCTCCCCATGACACACTGCTGTGGGAAGAGTGCTCCCCATGACACACTACTGTGGGAAGAGTGCTCCCCATGACATGCTGCTGTGGGAACAGTGCTCCCCATGACAATCTGCTGTGGGAAGAGTGCTCCCCATGACACGCTGCTGTGGGAAGAGTGCTCCCCATGACACACTGCTGTGGGAAGAGTGCTCCCCATGACACGCTGCTGTGGGAAGAGTGCTCCCCATGACACGCTGCTGTGGGAAGAGTGCTCCCCATGACACGCTGCTGTGGGAACAGTGCTCCCCATGACACGCTGCTGTGGGAACAGTGCTCCCCATGACACGCTGCTGTGGGAACAGTACTCCCCATGACATGCTGCTGTGGGAACAGTGCTCCCCATGACATGCTGCTGTGGGAAGAGTGCTCCCCATGACACGCTGCTGTGGGAAGAGTGCTCCCCATGACACGCTGCTGTGGGAAGAGTGCTCCCCATGACACACTGCTGTGGGAACAGTGCTCCCCAGCCTCCCAGGAAAGTTTGTGTCTCTAGGAAACTGTGTCACCGTCAGTGTGTATTGAAGGGAAAGTCCAGAGATGTCCATAACCCCAGAACTGTCCATAACTGCAGTCAGGGGCCCAAACCACTTGTTGCCAGCACCGGAGCCTGGCTAAGCAGGGGTTGCCCTGTCCTTTTGTCCACTGCTGTGTCTCTGGGGACTGGACACTGTGAAGTTTGAGCTTGGCAAATACAGGTGATGACCAAGCAAGCTTGATACAAAGCTACATTGTCACAGGGAAACAAAGGGGACAAAAGGACAGCTTTTAAATGTGTGTTTATGAAACCCTCTGTCTTCTTCTCTCTTTCTTCACTAGCTGGGGGAGGGGGAAGCTTCCTCCCAGGAATTTCTTGGGGGTCCACGTCTTAGAAAAGGCTTTAGCGGTTTGTGGGTCTGACTGGAGTAACCTTAGAGAAGAGATGTGCCTTGCGGTAGAGCAGGACTCACCAGAGTAGCCTCTGGGAGGCCTCCTGGAGCTATGTCCCTGGCAGGATCCCATAGGAAGGCAAAGCCTTGCTGTTTTGCTAGATAACAAGAGTATTTTTGAACCTGTGACCCCTTGAATTTGATTCCTTTCCTGTCTTGCTCAATCATTCTCCAAGGCTTACCTAACTTGGTTGGGTATCATGCATGTACATCCCCTCTCGGCATGTGGAAATCCCCAGACCTGCTTCTTAATCTGGGCCCTGGCACTGGGTCACGGGGAAGTTCTGTCAAAGTGTCAAGCACTTGAAATCAGTTGTCAAAATTTTTGAAGCATATCCTGAAAAGTAATCTAGAAGAAAAGTTTTATATGTAAAACTGTGACTAGGGTTTTTTTTGTGTGTGTGTGTGTGAAATTACCATCAGCCTTAATGTTAAATAAAAGGAGTGTGATTGAGAGGTGTTATAGTTCCTCTGTTTGATGGAATATTGGAAATAAGATTTATAAAGAATGCTTTGCATCCAGGAATAAATTCATTGTTGAGTTTGTTGAGGAGGTAATATCCATGTGTATGTATTATTTTGTCCTTAAAAGTATACACATGGAAGATAATAATATATATTATATACAGTGTACTGGGTAGGGTTTTTTGTTTGTTTGTTTGTTTTTTTTTTTGTCAACTTGACACAAGCTACGGCCATCTGGTCAAAGGGAACATCAGTTGAGAAAATGCCTCCCTCACACTGACTTGTAGGCAAGTCTATAGACCATTTTCTTGATTAATGATTTATGTGAAAGGGTCCAGACCACTGTGGGCAGTGCCATCCTTGGGCAGGTTGTCCTGGATGGGCTGTATTAGATAGCACACTGAGACAGTCATGGAGAGCAAGCCAGCAAACAGTGTTCCTTTGCAGTTTCTGCTCTTATGGTCAGTGTTATATCCCAGCAATAGAAATCAAACTAACACACACACGCACAGCTAGAGCCCCATCAGAGAACATGGTGATAGCTTCTAGCTGACATCTGTGAAGGTCTTCTTGATTCCTCATAGCAAAGCGGGGAGGGCATTGTATCTCTTGTCCTCTTCTGCTAAGACCACTAACGCCATCATAAGCGCTGCGCCCGTATGACCTCACCTAATCCCACCTAGTTTTTCAAAGTTCTACAAATACTTTTCACACGGGAATACTGGGATTCAGTATACAACACATGAACTTTTGGGGGATCATGTATGTGCATGACCAAATGAATAGAAAGGCTGAACACTGAGGTACTGGGGCCAACCCAGAGGAGGCCCACAGCGACCCAGCCTCAATGAACACCAGCTGAGAATACCAAACCTACCTGTGTCCAGCAGGGAGCTGTTGATTGAACCCTTCATCCAGGGTTTGACTATTTCAGTGGAGAAGGGACAGGATGGGACAGCTGTCAGAGAGTGGGGGAAGACTGTGGAAAGGAAGGAAAGCTGGGCAAGATAAAGTGGGTGGTAAGGGGGTGTCCTGGCTTTTTCTGACACACTCATGTCACTATGGAGAGGAAGGAGTGTCTGCCAGGCTCTCTTTGCTGTCTCACCCTGTTTGTGCTCAGCCAGGGCCTTGCTCGGTAAATAGAGAGAGTCTGTGTGGACAAAATATGTTGCCTTTTAGGCCCTTGTTCTTCCTGCTACATTGAGAGCACAGACCTGATAGGCTTGGCTCTATTGGCCCAAGTCAGCAGTGCGGAGACAGCTCTAAGTGGGTAGGAGAGAGCCAAGCCTAGCTAGCTTCTCCAGGTCTCTAGATAACAACAGCGGCCCAAGAAGTTGGATCTGGAGGAAGAGTCCTTTGGAGACATGACAGGCATTAATGAAGTTCCAGAGTTTTTGTGTCGGAGGTGTGCATGCTGTTGCTTGTGTGTGTTTCTCCAACAGTGTGCCAGGTGAATCTGGCCATTAGCAGACTGGCAAGCACTCTCTGAAGCTCAGTGCCTGGGACAGTCACTCTATGAACCTTTCATGCTGCTGTGTGATGAGAGGACAAGGAGAGTGTGAGCTGCCCTCCCCAGAGCAAAGATCCTTCTAAAGCTGGAGCTCGCGTGCAGACTGCAGGACACGCTCCTAGGATCCTATGCCGCTCATCCTTGAGGGTGCGTTAGAGTGCCAACCTTGTGTAAGGACACTTCTCCATATTCTGTTCCTGAAACTGGGGCGTCTGGACTCAAGCCAATCCCTTCTCTTTAGGCCTTGTTTTTTCTATCAAGTCTGAGAGTGTGAGGCAAGAGCCTTTGAACTCTGTGGTTGTATGTAGTCTAGTCTTGAAGTCAGGTCAAGATAATAGGACCTCTGAGCTTCGTCAACTCCATAGTGTCCCTCACAGCACCTCTAGCAATGTGGCATTGCCACCAAGGGTCTGAAGTCTAGAATCAAGAGACCTGAGTTCAGACATGGCTGATGATTTAAGGTTTGGGCTGTACTGAAATCTGAAGGAACTGCTTTGAAAATGGAAGTGAACTTAGGCTAAAAGCCCTCCATACAGAGCTAGCTCCCAGCAAAGAATCAATACATGGATTACTTTTATCACAGCAGTACTTACTGTGGCTTCACTGGTCTGGACCTTGGGTTTCTTTTCTATGAAGCGGAAAGGTTGTGTTGGTTCAGGCTTCTCTAATATTGTCACCCTTAGGGCTGACTGTGGAAGAACGCATGACCTGGGGGGTAGAACTTGAGTTACAGCCGCAAATAGCAGGCTCAAAGCTTTGAGATTAAAACATCTTTGCTGAGTTGCCAGATTCATTCACAGGTGGTATTCTATCAAACAAGCTGTTTTTAATATAAAAGCAATCCCCCAAATCTCTGAATAAGATAAATGTTCTAGAATGAGGTGGCCTTAAATAGTCCTTCTGTAGTCCTACAGCTAGAGATGAAACTGGGTGACTGGGAAGGTCTCTCCTTCCTGTGCTACTCCTGGTTCCTAGGGCATGTGAGTTTCCACCAAAGGTCTGAGGTTAGTGCTGAAGAATCCTTAAGGCACCCCTGAGAAGCCAACTCCCTATGTCCCTGCCCCAGGTAGGCTGCATCTAGACGGAAGCAGAACCAATAGAAGGGGGAAGTAGAGAGCACACACAGCAGAAGGAGGAACAGAGCTGTGTCTGAGCCTGACTCTCTGCCCTTGGGCTGGTAGGCCTGGCTGGCTTGGGTTGGCAGCCCGCACCACACTAGGTAAATTCCAGCAGACACTAAGCCATTGTTTCTCATCCTCCCTGGAGGCTGTGGTAGAGATAGCAAAGGGTGCTGGCATGTAGAAATGTCGGGCTTCACACAACATCATAGCAACTATAGCATGATCCTGTGTTCTTCAGAAACACTGGAGACCAAGCTTGTACTCAGCAGCAGAATCAAGGAAGGGACCCAGAGCCACATAGCACAGACTCTGCCTTCTAAATGTCCTGCTATCTCTCAGCATCGCCACAAAACAAGAGATTGAAGCTCCCAATATGTCACGTCTGGGGAACACACTCAAACCGTGGCATGACCTTAAGGGTCATATTTCCCTTCAACAAAATGAAGATAAGATATTTTACTATGTTATAAACTTTTTCTGTAAAAATGACATTTGTTCGCTGAGCTAATGTTATTTCCTCATGACGCTAGGAGCAGTATACGAGGCAGCTTTGTAACAAGTGCATTTAAACATCTATCTCAGGTATTTCAGAGTGGCCAACACTGTCATTCATGGAATATGTGGTGCTAACAACATGAACTGAGATTTGACTAGGAAGGAATTTCTTAAGTCATTAAAACAGTAGTTAGTAGTTAGTAAATGCTTTTTTGGTAGTATTATCAAAGAGCTCTGTTCTCACTGGGACCCTCCACACCTAGTCTCAATCTACACCATGTCTCAATCCCCTCGATGATATTTCAATCCAATCAACTGTGGTTTTTAAAACTCCCTTTTACCTATTCTATTCTTGACCCAAAGAGTTTCTGCTCTTACATGTACCCACCCCCAGATCAGTTCTACATAGATTTGCCTACTTGGGTTGCAATGCCTTGTTATCCAGGACTTCTAAATGCCACCCATCCTTACTCTGGCCTCTACCTCCTTCCACTCTTGACCCTCATTTCCTTGTCTGTAAAATCAGCAGTGGACTCAGTGATGTAGGTTCTCTCATTGTCTGACGTTCTGCAGCCCCGCTGTATTCAAGTGGACTAAGAGTACACCCAAATTTAGACAATGAGAACAATGCTTGCTGTCTAATCAGTTATATATAACTAGTAAATATCGATCAAATTAGGGACATGATAATCTTCCTGCTTTTGGGTGGAGAGAGGTGGGGCTCTCTGTCTAATTACTACCTCTGGTGTGTCTCTGCCCATAGTCTCTAGTGAGTTGCTCCTCAAAATGCTGGATTTGCTGAAGTTTTTTTTTTTTTGTCTGCACTTCTGCCTCTGGTAGTCAGTTATTGAAACAAGCATGAAGAAAGGGATACTTTAAAAAAAAAGGAACATATCCCATTTATTTTGCAAGTAAATGATATGCCCCAAGGCCTCCTTCATTTGAGGCTACTCTGGTCACTGCCCTGGTGGGGGGAGCGGTGAAATGAACAGAGTCAACAGTAAGTACTTAGTCTAAGGCCTGACACGGAAACTTCTCAGTAAAGAGCAATGGCTGTGAGTTTTCTTTCTCCCCTTCCTCCACCCCCCTTTCTTCTCTAGGGAAGTCTCATGGGGTCACACTCACCTGTACATTGGTGATGGGCTGAGAACCTGGGATAACTGCAAGCGTGACTGTCCTTGCCCTGGCCCAGTCCTCAGTCTCCATGGCCTGTGCTTGTGTCTCAAGTTTTAGGAGCACCTGAGTTATTTGGCATGCTGGCTTGTGAACCCTGTAAGGTGGCCCAAGCTGCAGTCTGGTGGCCAGGTTCTGCCTATTCTTCTGGCTTCTGCTATAACTTGTCTTGCTCTGGGTTGGCTCCTCACACTGGGCCTGCATCCTGCCCATGTATCCGTGGAGAGCTGGTCCATCCTAGAAACACAGATGTGGTCGGGTAGGAAGTGGGACAGCTGTCTAGGCTGGAGCTGTGATGACCAGGAGGTGACCGGCTTCTGCTCTCACCCTGAGGTTATGGCTCTATTGGGGCAATTCCTCCAGAACCAGGCCACATTTATCCTCCTTGCTTCTCTTTATAACACCTGTGGCTGATCCTGTCAATAACAGTAGTCCTTTGGGTCAATAACAATAGCCTCTCAGGAGTGAGTGGTAGCCTGTTCTACAAACGCATAAATTCAGGCTTTGGAGACTTTTTCACTTGCCTTGGGTGCTTAGTCCTGCATCATAGGAAGTGTCTGTTCTCCCTTAGCTGGCCACTAAGAACCGTTTATGTTCAAGGTTTTAGATTTGACCTGACTGGGGCAGTGAGGGAACGAAGAAAGGATGACACACAGACACACATACAGAGAACAGCTGGGGTCAGGTGGGCTGTGTACAGTCTGCCGGAGTGGCACCAAATCAGAAGTATTTATTATGAACAACACGGGTAGAAGTTAGCTAGTCTTGGTAGGAGGGCTCTGTAGACAGCAGCCTGGGGCTGTCAACATCCTGGAAAAGAAAGTGGCTGCTGCTAGTTTCTGCACACATTGCCCAGTCATTTGTAGACACACATCAACACCGGAACAGAACCAGGGGAAGACTTTGCCAGTTCTGAGCCCGACCTGTATGGGAAAGGTTTTACCATTCGCGTAGGTCTGAGGCACGGGGTCCTTGACATGGCTGTGCCCATGTTAACAAAATACTTTCACTCAGCACTTCACCCCTTCTTTACACGTTCACTCCATCCCTCAGTTCACCACATGCGTTGGTGGTCTCCTGGCACCCCAGTTCTGAAGCTCATATGATAGCCCTACCTGAAGGTGTGCATTGCTCAACCCACAGGGTTCAGTGAGAATGTGGGATATGGACCAAAGGGAGGAGACACATGGGATTTAAGAGGGGAGGGTATGGTCAGAGCTCAACAAACCCACTTGACACCCCACATTTCTTTCTGTAAGGTGATGTGTGTTGACAAAATGTAAGAACATGAGCATTGTTGCTAGAATGTGTATTGGAAAAATGTAATTACAATTAGGGTTTCTGGTTCAGGTTTTAGCTTCATTAGCTACGATTTCAATTGCAGGAAGATTTTCTGAACTTTTTCTTACTAAACCCCAAGTTAGTGGGGATCCCAGCCGGAGAGCAACTCCAGGAGACCAGGCCATGCCATTCTCACTGTGAGAGTGGGTAGGTGGTTTGTGTATTTGTTAGATCAGTGTGTGTGTGAGTATGTGTGTGTGAGAGAGTGTTTATTGCACCCCCTTTTAAGACAGCCCCCAAGGAGCTCTCTACCAGAGATGTGCGTGCATGGTTTGTCCTGTCAAATGTGGCCTTTGCCCTGCTGGTATGGCTGATATGGTTTGGCTGGGGTGCAGCTGGGGTCTTCATGTGGGTTCCAGGAAGAAGGCCTGCGAGGCAGTGGGAGGGAGCTGTCTGGTGAACTGGGGGAGGACTCAGTGGTGGGAACAGGTGTGGGATAACCTTGCACGTTTTCATGCGGGACACGCGGATCTGGGTCTGAGCTGCTTAGGACACCAGCAGGGGTGGTCCTGCCCACAGTGAGCTGGGCCCTAACATTAGCCACCAATAAAGCGAATGTACTATAGACTTGCCTATAGGCACGTTTGATGGGCGTGTTTTCTCAGTTGAAGTTCCTCCTGCCAGATGACTCTGGCTTGTGTCAAGTTGACATAAAACTAGTCAGCATGAAAGTGACTTGTAAACTTTTAACATAAAAATTTCTATTCACTTATGGAATACACATGTATTTGTTTAGAAGGTATTTTGTGCTTGTCAGTATACTAGACATTGGCAATACACCACCGAATAAAGAAAGCATGCTTGCCCTTTATCCTGGCGTGGCTTACTTTCCACCAGGGACACAGATGGTGCTCATTAAATGGTTACTCCTCTACAGTCTGCCAGCCGTGATGTATGGGACGAAGACAATGTCAAGGACTTGATAAGTGTATCTATCACAGGACCCAGACGTCTGTTTATGGGGCCAGAAGTCTATGCAATGTGTCTGGTCTGGTCAGGTTTTTTGTTCCTGGGCATTTGTTTTTTAACCCAAGTATAGGAATTTAAAGACTGCTTTTCATGTAAATTTCCTCCCACATCCTGATCCATGGTGCTAATATTTTAGGGTTATAGTTAACATTCAAGCCATGAGCCATTCCATGTGTTTGAGGGAACCCTCAGGCTTCCGATGTCTTCCATGCTTTTAGCCAAAACCTCGTCCCTGGTTTTGTCCAGTGTAAAATGACTTGCCAGTCACATGGTTTGAGAGTCCTATTTGAGAAGGCTTGGGATGGACTGCCTCTGTTTTCTCTGAGCAGCTTCTATTTCTATAAAACTCTCCCTCTGTAGCAAAAAAGGTTTTGGGGGTGTCTCCATGTACAAGGTCTTCCAGAGTCTTGGTCAAGGACCTACGTGATTGAAGGTGTTTCCGTAGTGCCAGCCTCGGGCTTCTTATTTTTCGGATTACACTGTTTAATCTCGTGGTCTTGAAGAAGAGAGAGAATAGAGTTAGAGGTTGAATTACATTTTCCTTCTCTCGTTCCTTAAAGCTGCACACCACTGCCCAGAGACAACCGCTTTTCCCTTTACTCTCGGGTGTTTGAAGAGGGCCAGAAGTGAGAACAGATGGGGACACAGAGATCTTGGGAGATTAGCTGGCATAAGGTTCTAAAGTATGATCTGGAGACTTAGTGTAACCAGGGAAGGCCCCGAGCCTCTTTAGGAGCCCAGGTTATTTTTGCGTAGGACGATATTTGTTTTTCTTCTTCTAGTATCTCTCCATATGGTGGCATTGCCTAGCAGTTATAGACCCTGCGATGTCACGGTAGACAAGATGCAGAAACAGATGAAAAGATCTAATTGTGCATCGTTAGGCCAGATGTTTAAAGACATTTGCAGGCTGACAAGATGGGTAAAGCAAGTCTGACAACCTCGGCTCCATTCACGGAAGCAACGTCAAGGCAAATGGAGAGAGCTAACTCCACATCGCACCCGTTGCACGCACCCCCTCATACATATATAAATAAACACTCAAAAGGAGTAGAAGTTTGCAAGATTGGGATGTAACTCAGTGATATAGCACTTGTCTAACTTGTGTAAGGCCCTGGTTTCCATGCCCAGGACCATGCATACAGCATATACACACAGCAGAACTGAACTTCTTCCTAAAATTTTTTTCCAGGAAATATGTTTTCCTTTAAAAAATTTTTTATATTGCTGGCCACAGAGGTGTGTACCTGCTACTAGGAAAGAAGGCAAGAGAGAAAAGCTGTCTCTCACTCTTGCTCTAGTTTGCTTTTATTTGTGTGTGTTTGTGTGAATCTATGCCATGTGTGTTCTGGTGCCTTAAGAGGCAGAAGAGGGCATCACATCCTCTGGAACTGGAGTTCCAGGCTCTTGTGAGCTGCCAGTGTGGGTGCTGTGAATTGAACTCAGGTCTTCCAGAAGAACAGGGAATATTCTTAAGTGGTGAGCTACTTCTCTAAGCCAGGAAGGATTTCTTGAACTCAGGAATCTGAGGCCAACTTGGGCAACACAGTGAAGCCCCCCCACCCCCCACTCAAGAAAAAGCATATGAACATGAAGGCTTCTTGTTAATATTTTTATGTAAATTACTCTTTAATTTAATACCAAATACACCAAACCTCGATAGCACAAACAAAAGCCTTTGGGACCTTAATAACTTTAAAGGACACAAAGGAGCTTTGAGACCATAGAGGCTTCAGCCACTGAGCTGTGGAAGATCACGGATGTCCTAGGTGTTTGGGCATAGCAGCCCCCTATGAATCCACCCTCACCCAACAGGGCTTAAGCTCAGGATGCTCCATCTGCCCACAGAAGGAACGGAGCTTTATTATGTGCTCCCAGCCCAGCTTCTTTTCATCCACTGGAAGGAAGCAGAAGCGCTGTGCGGTGCTGAGCACCTGTGAACACTGCTGAGCTCTCAGCTCCACACGCTGCTGTGTTCCTGCCTCCAGTTCCAGCGTAGGAATTCTCAGCCTTCTGAGCGTCGCTTCTGGGCTAGGCATCCTAAGTGGGGCTCCATTGACTTAAGACAGGGCTGGGTCTCAGGAGGCACATGTCTCATGAGCTGGTGGTAATCCCAGACCAGATGCACCAAGGGGCTAGAGTGGCATTCTGGCCAGATGTGGAGTTGGGGAAGTGCCCAGCCCATCTGGAGCTCAAATTCTCTGCTTGATGGGGTCTTTTCAGTTGCCTTACACTCAGATTGGAGTCTGCATCTTCCAACAAGTGAAAACCCATGAGCTTCCTCCCCTGGCTCCCCAGGACTTCACTGAGTGTCTCTGCGGTGGCAGCCAGAGGTTTCAAAGGTCACCCCAGCTGGACGGATTAGAACAACAGATCTCCCAGCAAAGTTGGCTGCCCTGCAGCAGGCAAATTGCAACATCTGCGAGGAGGGTTAGAACAAAGCTCCTTACTTTCTCCGCCTGGCTCGCTCGGCTCTCCCGTTTCTCTCCGTTATTGCTGGACGTTGGACCAGAGTCTCATCAGCACTGAAGCTGGCCTCTGATCTGCCTTCTGTGAATGCTCCCTGGGGAGGAGGCTGCCGTCAGGTGTGTCTGGGGGTAGCCGTGTGTGGCCCTGCCCCACTTTGCTTGGGTGGGTCATGGTGAGGCAACCTGGCACGCGGAGGAGCAGCTCAGTGCTGGATTAGGAGAGATTAGGGTATTTGTCGGGATTTGAGAGCATTGCAGAGAGGATTAAGGAGGGCAGAGGGAGCCATCAGTGCCTGCGGTGTTTGTGCTCCAGTGGTTTTGCCACCTCTGATATGAGCTGTTGGGGGTTCTACAGGCTGGATGCCACACCTACTAGGAAGCACCTTCCCGCAGGGAAGGTTAGGTATTTCCAATGTATCCTGTGACTTGAAGGTTCCAAACTGATCTCATGTGTGTGTGTGTGCTCGGAATAGGGGAGGGGCAGCTGGCTTTTCCAAATTCCCTCTGCTGGCTAACTTGACTTGTCTGTCTCTGTGTCTCTGAGCACTGCTCTGTCTTGGCTGTAGTGACAAGTTCCTTTCCAGGTTCAAGAGACAATTTACAGCACTTTTGATCAAATTAAAGTCCATTCTACTCAGAGCTGCTTTGTGTGATTAATTAATTGTGTTACATGTAGAAACCTTACACAGAGCTTGGGTCTGGCCCAGATGTCAGTGGGCCACTGCTTTTCTGACCCCTTCCTTGTGCTTTTCTGTTTCTCCTTTGTCTATTGGTCTGAATTTGACTGAGTACTGAATGGATCCCCTGGCTGGGGGCGTTTGATTGCAACAGCTGAATATTGCCCTGCCGATAGAGATCGCGGCACACGCCATCCAGTCTCTCTGGTATTCTCTGCTGGAATGTGCTCACCAGGCTCGGTGGAGGGAGAGAGGAACAAGAGGATTTGGCTTAATTTATTATTTATTTCCCTCAAATATGCAGTAGCCATCAGTTGACAGCATGGCTGGAATTTGACTGCAGCTACGGAGCCCTGGGCTGAGGATGGGTGCAGCTGTTTGGCATGGCTACGCAGCTTGGGACTTGGATCTGTGACAGGGGAGCCATCCTCCTCCCTGGAGCAACCTCTCAGGGGACTAGGTGGTTCCTGGCAGTTTTGAGTTGTCTGTGTCTTCTCAACTAGAAGCCAGACCCCTTCTTGTCTTTTGTTCTTTAGGCCAAGTGTGTCACTTTTTAAATAGAATTCAAAATTAGAAATTCTAATGTACGTGTGAACATGCATATATGTCAATGCAGGTTCCCGGGTGCCCTAGTGTGAGTGTGGAGATAAGAGGACAACCCTGGATGGGTGCCCTCATTTTGCATCTTGCTTGAGTCAAGGTCACGATTGTTGCTCTGCTGTGTATGCCAGGCTAGGTGGCCCCGAGCTTCCTGGGACTCTCCCATATCTGCCTCATGCCTGATGTTTATGCATCTGGAGATTCAATCATCTTGCACTTGCAGAGTGAGTGCCTTGTCCTCTTCACTGACTCCCTAGGCCAGGCGTGTTTCTATTGGTGAGACTATCTAGGGCCCTCCAGAGATCTCGATGGACTCCAGGACGTTTGGAGTCACAAAGATCTGGCGAGCCCCTCTGTGGAGTCTTTGGTCTTCTGGAGCAGAAAAGGGAAGGCTAGTCAGCTTCTTGTCGTGCTGACAAATACCTCAGAGACATGGATTCAGAAGCAGGAGGGATTTATTTTGGCTAACGGTTTTATGGTTGGCCAGCTTTCTGGTTCTGAGACCATGGCAAAGCTGAACATCTTAGGGAAGGAAGTGCTGAACCTAGCAGCTGTCACACAGAGGCCAGGAAGCAGAGGGCAGGGAGAGGAAGATGCCCGTCAAAGGCAGACCCCTCTCCCGTGATCTACTTCCTCCACCCAGGCCCCACCCTGTAATAGCCCATTGGTGTGAACTCATAAATGCATGAATCCACTGACAACCAGCCACTGCCCAGTGATCAGATCCAGCATCTACTGATTAGATTCAGCATCTTTGAACCTATTTGTTCAAACCTTGAATAAATAAACTGTGGGGAGATACTCCAAGCCACAATGGGGAGTCGTCTTTCCTGCTCTTCTTCCCATGACAACTCTCAGGCCCCTGCCTGCTATACCTCCAGTCACTGAGGACAGCCGGACAAGCTTTGTCTGAACCTCCAGAAATCCAGTAGAGTATGACAGCCCTCTGTGCCTGCTTTGGTTTCTACTGCTAAGCTTGGGAACCTTGGGTGAGTGTAGCTGGTTTATTAGGCTTCCTTGTCCTCCTTTATGGAAGGGGACCCCGAAAACTGTTTGTAGGATTGATAGGGTCAGGTGAGAGGGACCACAAGGTGCAGTCAGCATCCGCCTCACTCACAAGCTGCTGCCGCTGGAAGCTGCCCCTGGGCTCAGGCCTCCTCCCTGCAGAGTTGCCTGAGGCTGATTTAGGCCTGCTAGGCTCCTTGCTGTCTTTGACAGTAAGGTGAGTCATAGGCTTCCTTCTGGGTGAGGGATGCTGTGACCGAGTTTGCTCAGTGGGTGTCTTCTGCACCGTACTTCTGGTTTGTGTATACTGCCTTCTCACTCATATCCCCTCCACCCTGCAGGGTTCATAGTGTTCCCACTTGACAGGAAGAGATAAAGAGGTAAAGAGAAAGAGAATGGAGGTCCCTTGACCAAACCATGGCTGGGAAGCAGCTGTGTCCCCCAGTGGTGAAGTTAAGCCAGTCTGAGCTTCCTGTTACATGGATCGCCTCCAGCCTAGTTCTAGGGTCGGCTGCACAGAGTGTCTGCCGCTCACCTTGGTGGCAGTGGATGAAGCCGTGCTCTTTCCAGGCCATGGTCCTAGGGTCACCTGCAGGGTGTAAGAACCATGGTCTCCTCCCTACTCCCGCACTCCCAGGCATCACGCACAGCCAGGACTCCTCCCACATGGAACCCTTCATTGTTTTATAGATAGTGGCTGGTTTCCTGCTAGCAGATGCTCAGTTTGTATAATTTGAGTGAATAAGCATCTCTTTATTCTTGCCATTAAAATGCCATCATATTAGGGCCTTGGAGAGATGGCTCAACAATTATGATCACTTTGTCAAACTTCCAGAGACCCAAGTTCGGTTCCCAGCACCCATGTCAGCTGGTTCACAGTTGCCTCTAAGTTCGGTTCTAGGGGATCCTCTGTCCTCTTCTGACACTTGCATGCATGTAACATACAGTTGCATACACACACATAAATATAATTTTTTAAAAATTTAAAAATTATACCAAGTAGGATATACCAGAGCTCTCATAACTACTACAATACTGTAATAATTATGTAAATAGCCAAAGCAGGAAATCAATTCAAGTAGCCAACAATGGACAAATGGATAAAGATAATATAGTATATATATATCTCTGCACATAGTGGAATATTATTCACCCTTAAAAAAAGAAAATCCTATTGTTTGTGACAACATGTAGATAACTGGAGGACATTACGTTAAGTTGAATAAGTTTAATCCATATTAGGAAACTTAAAAAATAATTTCATAGAAATAGAAAGTATAGTTGTGGAAATTATAGTTTGAAAAATAGGGTGTAGAGAGTAGAGAAGCAAGTTGGCTATTCAGTGTTTGTTTCCAGTTTTTTGGGGGTGGGGCTGAGACAGGGTTTCTCTGTACCTTTGGAGCCTGCCCTGGAACTAGGTCTTCTAGACCAGACTGGCCTCGAACTCACAGAGATCCACCTGCCTTTGCCTCACAAATGCTGGGATTAAAGGCGTGCACCAGCATCGCCCGGCCCTGTTTCCAGCTTTTTGACACTGTGGTGAAATACCTGAGAAAAATGAGCCTGAAGGAAAGAATGTTCATTGTGGCTAAGAGTTTCATACTTTTCAATCCATAACCAGTTAGTTCCATTGCTTTTGGCCTGTACGAAAGCAAAGTGTCATGGCACGGTGGAGGAGGCTGTAGGGCTACCAGGAAGCAAAGAGGGACAGAGGAGGAGCTGGGGTCCCAGTGTCCCCTTGAAGAGTGCACCCACAATGGCCTCACACCTATCCACTAAGCACTGAGGGTTCTACTGCCTCCCAGGGCTACAGACTAGTGAGCAAGCCTAAAACACATGAACCCTTGGTAGATAATCCAAGTCTAAACCAAAACAGGCACCAAAATACAGTTAGTTCCTGGACCCTTTAACGCAGTGAGGTACTTCCGGCTCCAGTAACTTACTGTGTGTTTATAAAGAACGGAGAGCTGTTGTCACTGTGTTTGGTCATGAACACATAGGTATGCATGTGTTTAGTTATCACTGTGTCAACCAGAAAATCCTGTCCTAACGCTTTTTGAAGTGGTTCTGCACACACGCACAAAGCAGAATGCTGTAAGTGTGGAGAATGTTAACTGTTGATGCTCACTGTGGGTGTTTGGGGCACTGATTTTTTTTGTCATTGTTTTCTGTATGCTTGAAATTTTTCAATGATTTAAAAATTGAGCCTTTACATATCATTACCTTCATCTTTTAGTCTGATATGCCCCCTGTATACAGTTGATTGTTGTTGCTGGATTTTTTATATGTCCAGCCTTTGCTTTAAGTAATGCCACTATTATTTTTACATACACATTTGGCTGTCTTGGATTCTTTCCTGACAATGAGTTTCTACATGTAATATTACTAGAAAAACTCGTGGACACCTGTCCTTCAGAATCCTTTTGCCACATTGCTTGCCAGCAAGGGTATACGGAGAGTGCCCTGGTCCCACAAGCAGTGCTTGTTTCTTTCCTAGTTTATAAAAACACAGGTTGTAATTGACTTGCACTACTGGGTGTTCCTGGGGCCAGACAACATTCCCCGGTTTACTCTGCAACAATATTCTCCACTCATCCATGTCTTGGAATGGTTTCTTCTTCTGTGAAAATATTCTGGTCCTATGTTTTCATTGTGAACATTTTCTTCTATATCACCATTCATCTTTTAATGTAAGTGTCATTCTTTAATATACAAAAAAAATCTTAATCTCATAGGGAAAATTGTTTGTTTGTTTGTTTTTCAAGACAGGGTTTCTCTGTATAACAGCCCTGGCTTTCTGGAACTCACTTTGTAGACCGAGCTGGCCTGGAGCTCACAGAGATCCACCTGCCTCTGCCTTTCAAGTGCTAGGATTAGAGGAGTGAGCCACCACGTCCAGCGTTACAGGAACATTTTTAAGTGGTGTTACTTCAACTCTGACTCCCGCGGGAGGCACAGTGCACAGCGCACACACTGGGTTCAAGTGCCGGTTATGCTCCCTCTTTTGTTGACTTTGCACGACTTTCTAACCCTTGGACAGGTTTCTAGCCCTTGAAATGGATGGTGAGATTAGTTGTTGCCTAGTCCTGTAAGGAGCCAATGAACCGTTGGTTTACAGAGTGCTTAGTCTGTTCCCAACACACAGGAACTATGACTCAGGTACTCGCTTTTCTAATGACCTCCTGCAGCCTGCCAGAGTGTTGTTTCATTTGGAAAGGAATTTTGTTTGCACAGCTAATGCCTTATCAGTGAAAGGAAGCCAGGTTTGTCAGGCAGAGGAACCAAGCACAGATACGCTGGCTAAATATCTGCTGTGTAGAAACTGGCAAGTGGCCCGTGGTGGGGGCTCATCAGACACCTGTCTTTTAAGTTGTTTTGTTCAGATTTCTTTCTCTCCGTGTCACAGAAAGAATGAGTAAGAGAAGGCTAAAGATAGGCCGTGTACACGTGGGTATGTGTGTGCACCTGTGCGTGTGGGCACCTGTGCCTGCACCTGTGTGTGTACCTGCAGAAGTCATGAGAGGACAACACATGTCCTTCTCTGGCACTTTCCTTATCCTTTGAGGTGGTATCTCTCACCCAACCTGGAGCTAGACGGGTGGTCAACTCCAGAAATCCTCCTGTCTCCATCCCTAACAACAGTGGGTTTACATCTTGTGGATCCTAATTCAGCTCCTTGTGTTTGTGTAGCAAATGCTTTTTACCCACTGGCCTTTAAATCTCTAGCCTTTAAATCACATTTATTATTTATTTCTTCTTTTTTCTTTCTTTAAAGCAGTTTCTCTGTGTTGATCTGTCTTGGAACTCTCTCTGTAGACCAGGCTAGTTTTGAACTCAGAGGTTCACCTGCCTTTGCCTCCTGAGCGTTGGGATTAAAGGCATGTGCCACCACCACCTGACTAAATCAGATCTCTTAAAAGCTTCTTATCCATTTAATTTTAAGAAAATTTAGGAGGAAAAATTAGGAAACATTTTTTAAATTTTCTTTTTTATTTTTATTTATTTATTTATTAAAGATTTTTGTCTCTTCCCCGCCACCGCCTCCCATTTCCCTCCCCCTTCCCCAATCAAGTCCCCCTCCCTCTTCAGCCCAAAGAGCAATCAGGGTTCCCTGCCCTGTGGGAAGTCCAAGGACCACCCACCTCCATCCAGGTCTAGTAAGGTGAGCATCCCAATTGCCTAGGCTCCCCCAAAGCCAGTACGTGCAGTAGGATCAAAAACCCATTGCCATTGTTCTTGAGTTCTCAGTAGTCCTCATTGTCCGCTATGTTCAGCGAGTCCGGTGTTATCCCAGGCTTTTTCAGACCCTGGCCAGCTGGCTTTGGTGAGTTCCCGATAGAACATCCCCATTGTCTCAGTGTGTGGGTGCACCCCTCGCGGTCTGTGTAAAATGATTACTTTTCTGTAGTCACAAGGGAGCATCATCTTGTGTACTAGACCCGTGGATATTTTCAGTTTGCTCCTTCGGCCTATGTAGCATGACCCCACCCTCACTCCTGTCACTCAGGTCCCTCATTTGTATAAAGATGAGTCCAGTTCATGGGGTGTTAGGTTAGAAGGGAGGAGCGGAAGGAGCGGTGTCTGGAGTTCTGCTGTGCTGTGGGGAGAAGTGCGTAGTTAACTATGAGGAACCTTTCAGAACAGCTGGAAAAAGCTTCCAAGTATTGTCACCACAAAGAAGTGGTAACTGTCCAAGGGGACAGATATGCCGACTGTCCCAACTTAGAGCACATGATGCCATGTACCAAGACACCACATTGTATCCCATAAATGTATGCAGTTACTATGTCAACCAAAATTAAAACGATAAAAATCTTAAATGTGAGATCATAGATAAAGGTCCTCTACACAGTGTTTGAAACAGAGGAGTGTTGAGTAAGTGGCAATTTAAAATGTTATTTGTTATGTGTTTGTATATGCACGTTTCCCGTGGTGTGCATGTCAGAGGAGAAGGCAAAGAAGTAATTTCTTTCCTTCTACCATGTGGGACCAGGGGATCAAACTCAGGCCATTGTGCTCGGAGACAAGTGCCTTTTGTCCCCTGAGCCATCTTGCCAGCCCACCAATAAATGATAATTTATTATATTTGCACATTGGTATTTTCTAATTTTTACCTTGAAACATACTTAAAGTTAAAAAGAAGCAACTCAAATGATTAAGCATTGATTGTTTCAGTGGATAGCCATTGTTCCTCTCCATATCAGTCCTTTAGTCCTAGATAATCTTGCCAGCCTGCAGACACATCCTGTCTAGTCCCATACCTGCCTTGGACAGGATCCCAGGTTCGAGGTATTCTTGGCAGTGATGACATAATTTTGTTCTACCTCATTGGATAAATGCATCAGCCTCTTTGGACCTTAGTTACAGATGAAGGAGTCAGCCTGGATGACCTTCTAGTGCCTCCTTCCTTTCCTTGATGTTTTGATCTTTGAGTCTTTCTACAAAGTAGGCCTGGCTTGACCCTCCCCTTTATTCAGCCACCAACTCTCACCTTCTTGCCTAGGGCCCTTGTCACATTAACCCCAACCTTCCTCCTTTCTTGGAGCCTCAATGCCGTTTTATTGCTTTGTTTTGTTTTCTCGCTAGGCCATGATCTTTGTAGGCAGAAGTAGCTGGAACTTCCCACTTTGGTGCTTCAGGTGGATGTTGTTGAACACAGAGCCTCTGGGGCCTGTTGTGAAATCTATGAGTATCCAGTTTTCCTGATCTTGTCCAAGTCCTGCTCTCTCAGCAGACAGATGGGAGCTCTTGGTGGGCATGGCCTGGGGTCTAGGACTGACTCTGTCTTGCCTGGTACATTATGTGGAGAAGCCACAGAAGGTACTCCAGGTGGATGCGGACCTTACTGGGGTCCTGCACCTTCTAGTTCAAACCACAGAGCTGGGCGAGTGGTGTCCACAAGGGAGATGACATGTTGCGTTTTTAAAGACCTGACTCGCTCCTCTTCCTTTTGTAGACCATGGCGGACGTGAAACTGGTTGCCTCATCACACATGTCCAAAACCTCCCACGGTGTGGAGTCCTCAAGAGTCAGCTCCATGCCCCTCACAGAGGCCCCTGCTTTCATCCTGCCCCCTCGGAACCTCTGCATCAAAGAAGGAGCCACAGCCAAGTTCGAAGGGAGGGTAAGAAGCGTGCTTGATTGGGAGATGGGATGGGGGAGACGGGGAGTGTTCATCAAACGTGTCCTCAGCAAGCCTGACATGACTAAAGGTCTAGCCTTCCTTTGGACTGTCATATAAATTGAATGTGTACCATCTTGCTCTATTTCTTGGTTTATGGTGAACTTCAGTCTCTGGTGGTGGACTCAGCCATGGAGGAGGGGGTCAGGCAAATTGACCGTCTTGAGATATTTTGTTGCTCATTATATTCTGGATACATGGCCTGCTGTCAGGAGGAATGAATTTTGAGTTTAAGAATGTGTTCCATAATCTGGGCTCCTACTAATGGACTGATTTCTCTCCCACTTCTTCTCTGGAAGGAATGTTTTATCGCCTGCCCTCCTGTTCTACCCAGAGGAGTGGAATGCCAGGATACCATTTTCAGTTTGTCACCTTTTACCAGTGAATCTTGATCTCTTGCCCTCCTGGGGCCTCCATTTCTTCTTCTGAAAGAATGAATGGCAATCTCTTGCCTACATCCTGTTAAATAGGTAAAGAGGAGGGTCTGGAAGAAAATCTGTAAGAATAGCCGAGGCTATACCCGGTGGGAAAGCCTTCTAGTAAGCTGTAAGAAGGCATTACATCAGCTTCACACGGAGGTGACATGGACATGAGGGAGGTTATGGATAGTGTTCATTTGGAAATCAAGCATAGGGGTCTCAGAGCCAGAAGCATAAAGGCCTTGGCGTGAGCACTCAGTGAACTGTGAGCGATTCCTAAGTCCTCCTGTGACTGTAACAGTGAGCTCCTGGGAGTCAGCTGAAGAACGGAGTCCAGCGGATGTTCTTGGAGGCAGTGGCCTTACCTCTGTGTGGTAGCAGGTTTGGCCACGAGTGTGCTGAGGCTTCTGTGTTGGAGACAGGTCAGAGCTGTCTCGAATCATACGTGAGGCACTGGTCTGTCTAGTGAGGACTCGTGCTAACGGGTCTGCCCTAACATTTATATGTTATATATCTTATCTAAAGCAGAGCACAGGGCGATGTTGGGGATGTTTGTGGGCTCCGCCAGGATGAGGCTCTCTTCTGTTGCCATGAATTTAGTCCTCCCCCTCTCATCTCCACGCCAGGGAGAAACCTTGAGTATTCAGAAATGGCTTGCGTGATCACAGAAAGGGAGGGAGGGCTGGTTCCTGGCACAGCATTGGTGACCTTTGAGAACACTCCAGCAAGTGAAAGAAGCCAGGCAGGAAAGGACCAGACCACACGATTCCATTTATATTACATGTCCAGGATGGCACCTCTGGGAGGACAGAGAGACGAACAGTCCCAGCAGGTGGGGGAGAGAGAGATGGGCGTGGCTGACAGTTGTTGCGGTTTCTCTCTGGGATGGAGAAAATGTCCTGAAAATAGACAGCCATGGTGACGGGGTGCCTTTGTGGATGTTTTTATAAAATGCTGAACTATACACATGATAAAATTTAAGAGCCATTTACGATGTGCCTTCGTCAGCACCCTCTAACCACACTGCTTCTGAGAGACAGCCCCTTCCTTGGCTTGGCTTCTCCACAGCACAGCGACACCCCGGCTTCTGTCACTGCCGTTGTTAGGAAGGAGCTTTGAGTTAGGACCATCAGGACACAAACACTCACCTGACAGCTAGCATAGCTACTCTCTTGGACCTTCCATAAAGCTAGGTTTTCCTTATTTGAGGGAAAACAACAGCAACAAAAAACCATTCAACCAAAAACGAACCACAAATGCTGACTGTTTCTAACCCAGAGCAGCCAATAAGACATTAGAAGTGCTCTATGCTGTCAGAAAGTGTGGTAATGCAGTACTTCTCTGGCTGAGTTGAAACTCACATAATACAAATTTAATCATTACTTGCCATTCTCTTACTGTAACAACTTTGCTGAGTTAAACCAGCCTTTTAAAGGTGGTTTCTTTGGAACCACCATTTCTGGTGGTTGCTTGGTACATTGTGTTTGGGCCTGTGGCGGGGCGGTGCATCATAGTAGGGTATGCAGTAGAAAAAGCTACGTACGCTAGGCCTTAGCCAAAGTTGGTTGCTTCAACGTTGCAAATGAGACTTTGGGTGAGTGTTCAGGTAACCAATTGTCTCTGTCATATACTGCTCACTTTGGAGGCTCCTTGATTGCACTTCCTACCTACTCAAGTAATATTATCTCCCTTCTTAGGCCTTTGATGGGGTTGAAGATTTGATAATCTAATCATAGTTACCTTCCTCTTACGATTTAGCTAAGCTTATTTCCAATGTAAGATTTAGACACTTTGGAATAGAATGTTTATTAAAACATTTATCATGTGTTCCTTGCTTTAAAAAAAAAATAGCTACTCTCTGTGTGACCCCAGAAACAAAGAAACAGAAGTCAGGGTCCCAGCCCCTGCGAAGGCACATCCCAGTGACCTAATTTCCTTTCACTGAGGCTCCACACACTAAAGGCTTTACCCCCTCCCAATAGTGCCACTCCGAGGACAAGCTTTCGTTACGTGGGCCTCTTGGGGCCAAACCAAATCCAAACTGTAGCAGTGTTAACTGAAGAACTCTTAATACAGCGTTGTCTTAGGGATATTTTATTTGACTTATGTTGACCCAGGAGTTGACTCTGCATATTCCTTGTGGTCTGTGTGTTCCTTTTGAATCATCCCTAGGGCCTGCCTTGCTGCTTGCCACAGGACACTGGCAGTGTGCTGGGGTATGGCATGTACGGAGGGATTTTAGAGAGGGATATGCAGCTAGGCTCTGGCTTACTTATAGCCAATGGAGCTATGCAGAAAGCTGGCCACAAACACTTGAAGACATTCACATCAGGGAAGAGCCACCTCTAATGACCCCAGGGTGAGGAAGCTTGCTGTGTGGATATCAAGGCTGAAGCTGAGCCAGGGACATGGTGTCCTTGTGCCCTCACAGAAGTCAAAAAATTAGGTGGTTTGCTTGGAGCAGGGGTTGCTGTTAGAAGAAATTGAGCTCTGCATGCAGGCTCCCAGATGCTTGGCCAGAGGTGCCTGCTGCCCTCCAAGACTGCTTCTGAACCTCTGCACCCTGCCTGCAATGCCCTCCTCTCATGGGGCACACGCATGTTCAGTGGCTTCTGTGCCTGTGACCGCACCACAGCCACTGTAGGACAGCAGCTCTGGGGACTGGGCTCTGGAAGGAGTTTTTTCCAAAGAATCTTTCTGAGGTTATGCCTCATCCTTCAGTTCCGCCCGGCAGTTCCTGTTTGGCTCATTCTTACTGGTGCCCAAGGACCCCTGCTGGCTTCCCCTCTTTCTTGAGAATTGCCTCCCCAAGTGGAGGGTCCGGCATCTTGTGGTGAGGGCAGGGATCGGTTCAGTGGATGCCACAGATGTCAGCAGGTCATGAAGACTCTTTCCTTCCACCTCCAAGACTGTACTTAGCAGTTGGGGTGAAACTTGGCCTTATTGTTTTTATCCCTGTAATCTAAAACCAACAGCCCACTCACTCTGTTTTCCTGTTATGTCTACTTTCAAAAAGAACTGAATGAACCCCTCCTCCGATAATGTGCCTCTTTTTATCTGCAAGACATGGGTCTCTGTAGAGCGGGACCACAGTTGCCCCCTTGGGTTCAGGCCTCCCTGAGGCACTCCATGCTTGGCGTTAGGTCTGTTGCATCTCATAGCGCTTTCCCACTCCGTGACAGATGCGTTGGTCAGCGAACACATAGGCTGTTCCCTTAGCTGGCCATTTCAATGCCTGACATAACTCCAGAGCCTTCCATTGCAGTTCAGCATGGCCCAATGACACATCTGGGCTGAAGTCATCTAGCAGGCTTCAAGGAAAGATGTCTTTTTCATGATTAAAAGTTAAAAAAAAAGATATTGTTGATGCTTTTGTTTTCTACCTTACCTTCTTCCTGCCTTGAATACAGGTGCAATGCCTGTGATCAGGCAGCTATTTTAAAACCATGAGAATTGGTTGGAGGCAGGAGAATGGCAGCAAAGGACTAGCAACCAAGAGACAAGTGAACTCTAAGGCTTCAAGACTTTCCAAGATAAGATCTTTAGCTGTGATTATCCATATAGGAAATTTTACAAAAATATCTTCCTGACCAGTCTAATGATGTCTATGTAGATGATATCTTCAAATGATGCACTGCACTAGTGATGTCTATGTAGACGTCCTTTAAACGACGGACCGCACAGGGACCATCTAGAAACTCTTTTGGTCCCTTTCCAAATTCACTAGCCACGACAGACTGCCTCATTCTGCGTTTAATATGGCCCTGAATTTGAGAAGAATTCCTTCCGTCCTGCCTCTGGCCATTCAAAAAATCTTGCACTTGAAGGGAAGTGGCATGGTCTATGGAGCTGCTTCTGTCCAGTCAGGTCTAGGTAACTGGTTAAACTGTGTCCTTGAGTGTGCATGTGTGGGTCAGGTAACTGGTTAGACTGTGTCCTTGAGTGTGCATGTGTGGGTTAGGGTTAGACTATGTCCTTGAATGTGCATGTGTGGGTTAGGTAATTGGTTAGACTATGCCCTTGAGTGTGCATGTGTGGGTTAGGGTTAGACTATGTCCTTGAGTGTGCATGTGTGGGTCAGGTAACTGGTTAAACTGTGTCCTTGAGTGTGCATGTGTGGATTAGGTAACTGGTTAGACTGTGTCCTTGAGTGTGCATGTGTGGTGGGGTTCTGCACACCCAAAGCTTGAGAGGTTGTTTCCAGAAATTCGCAAACATTTGCCTTCATGTTCCACTCATGCTGCCTTTAGACACCAGCACCCCACGCCATGCCCTGAGCTGACATTAGAAACCCAGCTGTGCCCTCTCAATATGGCACCTAGGACCGGTCAGTTTTCTACCTCGGTGGCCTATGAGAGCCTCTTCTCGTGACTGTTGTCACTGAGGAGGATCTCCTCAACACAGGCACCTACTGCAAGATGTAAGGAGGACGGGCACCTATGTCCAGAACAGCCCCCCTTCCTGGCAGTCTTTGCT
This sequence comes from Microtus pennsylvanicus, assembly GCF_037038515.1. Lineage (NCBI taxonomy): Eukaryota > Metazoa > Chordata > Mammalia > Rodentia > Cricetidae > Microtus > Microtus pennsylvanicus. The sequence continues at coordinate 60,084,761 of NC_134579.1, read as the reverse complement.
GGGTATAGCTAGTGCCCCGCCTGTTGGAACAACTGAAGTACCTCTGGCTGTTTATGGTCCCTGTGGTGAACTGTGGCATCGGTGGGCTGCCTGCCTACCACAGGGTCAGGTATGAAAAGAGCAATGTGGGAAAATACTAAGATCAGTGGAATTTTCTTCCCCGTGTCCCAGGGACTCACTGTTATCAATAAACTAAAACCATAGCCCAAGCACTTCTGAAAAGTGCAGCCAGAAGAAGGGCTCCCTGGGTTCACTGGGGTGGGCCTCCTATAGAATGCTGCTTTGGTCTTCTCAAGGCAGATGCTGCTTCGGCTGTGGAGAACAGAGAGGGACCATGAGAAAACCTCCCTCGAAACGGGAAATAATGGCTTCCGCTTGTGCTTTAACCGATAGAAGTATCATTTCCCCGAGTCCTTCTTCCCAGTTTCCACCCAACTGAGAAGCAGCCACTGTGTTTAAGCATGGGGAATTTAAATGCCATGCCTGGCCACCACTGGTCCCCGGGAGTCCTAAGTGTTGTGGTGTGGAAAGGTGTGCATACATAAGCAGCAGCTGTGACCGTGTATAACTAGACGGTTGCAGAAAGCCTGTCAACCGATTTACCGCTGTGGGCAGGGGTGGTGTGGACCAAGGACATGTCATTACTGATGGGGTCACACATGCAGTCCTGGTCTTTTTTATCACCCCGGGGGTGGCACCACAGAGTGCTCTGCCCAAAGCTTTTGCATCTAGACCTTATGTCCGATGCTCCAATTGAGACCTGCCTTCCTTCCACAGCTCTGTCTAATTCTTGAACTCACTGGCTGTTTCTTGTTGGTCGTTGGACCTCAAAAGTAACACAGTGCCTACTGCATGATTATGTACATTTTTTGCCTCCCTGAGGACACCAGGTTGGGGTTGTACCTGAGCTTCTAGCTGTTTCCAGTCACAGTGGCCCCTGAGCTCATTCTAAGCTATGGCCCAGCATCCCTCCCGCACCCCTTCCCATCCCTGTCTTAGGCTTGTGTTCTTCCCCAGACTGTGCCTGGATCAAGATGTACCTCCTTCTCCTGCCCAGTTTATTGATTTAGGTTCTACTTCCCTTAGGGCACTTTCCATCAGTATTACTTTTAGCTATTTTATTAGACTACAGAAGAGCCATGGTTGTAGGGTGTGGAATGGTCCTGGTAATCACACAAGATCAGTCGTGAATGGCAACCACAGGACAGACTTGACCTCTTCTTGAGTCTTTAAAGTGTGCCATCCTGTAATCATCTCTGTGACCGTTAAAATGAAGAAAATGATTTCAACGTTAAACTATTATTAATGGTCCCTGTTGCCAGGCTGAGTTCAGCCCCCAGGATACACACGATGGACAGGGAGGGCCTGTGGTACACACCCCGGAGGCCCCTACACATGAGACAAATGCATATAATAAAAACTCAAAAGAAACCTGAAAATGCTATGCCTTGACCTTTAATTCCTACTTTTCAGAGACAGTGACCATCAACAGTGTAGACGGATGCTCAGAAATGGTCCATGTAAATGCAGCATCTGTCTGAATATCCCTTCGTCCACACCATGTATATATGCCGACCGGCCGCCGGCTGTGCTTCCTTAGTCCCGTTTCCCATGCGTTTTGCACAGTAGTGGGTGGTTGCACCTCGTGGACAGGACGTACTCGCCAGCTTGCTCCCTCTCAGTTGCTCCCTCTGAATTTCCCTAATACTGAAGCCCCACTGTGTTGTGTTCTAGCCCTTTACAACCATGTCCATGTTTAACATCTTCTGCTTCTTTAATGAGAGTGAGTTCTTCAAGGTCTGGATCTGCACTGTTGAATAGGATAACCTCTAGCCACGTGTGCCTTTTTAATTTAGTTTAATGCTAATTAAAATTAAATAAAATTGAATATTCATTTCCCTGGCATCCTAGGGAAATACACTTACGAGGCCATACACATATTTTAAGTGCTCAGTGGTTATGTGAGGCTAATAGCTACTGTGGCAAACAGCACAGATTTCTAAGTATTTCTGCATCACAGCAAAGCTTTTGGACTTGCCTAGTCTAGAACATTCTTACTAATTCAGCCCTTGGGTATTGGTGAATCGCAGCTAAAAGATAGTTAAAAATAGCTGTTCTGAGCTGGAGAGATGGCTCTCTAGTTAAGAGCATTTGCTACTTTGCAGAGGACACTGGTTTCCAGTGTCCATGTGGTAGCTCTTACATGCCTCTAACTCCCGTTCCAGGGGATCCAAATCCTTCTTCTGACCTCTGCTGCACACACAGCATGCATATGTTCACACTCGTGCATATAAACATCTGTATAAACTAAATAAGTATTTAAAATACTTAATTTTCAATAAGTGTGTCATTCACAATAGAAAGGAAACATTGAATTCTTCAGAATTTACTTAAGGTATAAGATCTGTCCAAAGGATATTGTCACCTCTTGAGGTCTATAGGAGGAATGCTAGCCTTGTGTCTGCCAGCATGCATTTCCTCCCTAGAGTCCTGCAGATACCCGCTCCAGGTGGCTAGCAGACATGGCCTACATGCCACAGTCCCTGAAGCAATAGAATAGGATGATGGAGTAGATATTGCTGAAAACTGTCGCTGTCAACAGTTGGTGGCTACATCAGGGTTGACCTGGTAGAGTGAACCAACTTAGTAATTCCTTCCCTTCCACACATGCCATGGAAATGAACTTAAGGACAAACGAGGATGAGTTCAGAGCTGCACGCTGAGTACCGAAGAAAAGGACATCCATGGTTTTGAGAATCCCTCAGGGTTTCCCTGAAGTAATCTACCACTGTTCCTAGGAGCAGACATTGGATAAAGATGCCACAGAAGACAGAGCTTCATATTTGAGGCCACTATCTTTTCGATGGCTTTCTAGCATCTTTGTGGAGGACATTAGAGCTCTTGGAGTAGCTATTAGCCAGTTCTCAGGGAGAAAGATGCTTCCTTGGTCACAGTGAGTAGAGTGGTATATGTTGTCTGCTTGCTGACGTTCATCAGGAGACTGCCCCGCATGCAGTCCCATCATCAGGAAGCAGAGAGCAGTGAACGCATGTGGCTGCTGCTCGGTTCTGTTTCCCTACAGATATAACTCAGAACCCTGACCACAGAATGGTGCCTGTACCCACAACAGACAGGCAGATCTTCCCACGTCAATCCCCCACAGCAGATCCCAGTGGCCTATCTCTTGGATGGTTTTAGATTCCGTTTAGCTAATGATAACACTAATCATCACACCCAGAGAGTGTTAGTATTGATTATGAAGTTAATGATAAAAAGAATAGAAAGATGATTTTGAAGACTCTGCTTGGGAAGTGAATTTTGCAGGAAGGGGAAAGATTAAGAGGGAAAAACATCTTTCTGTCAGTTTATACTCTCAACATTTACCTTGTACTTTTCGTATGTTCTCATTGCTGGAGTTTCTGTTCACAGTAGATAAAAATTATGGCTGTAAATTTTTAAAGCATAATAAAATGCTTATAAAAATATTTGTTCCAGCAATCTGAGTTTCGTGTCCAGATCCTGTCAGATAAACGATCAAAGACAGATCCAAAGTTTATACTGAAAATATCATAGACAGCATTTGGACATGGAAAAACATATAACTACATCAAAATGCATTACACAACTCTGCTGGCAATTAAACAAACAGAGGTTTAAATTCCTTTTAAGTGTTGTATACCTGAAAAACTAACAAAATCAAGCTCTCGAGGCCCAGTATGGGAGCAGTGAGGAGGCGGGATGTTTCCTTTGCTGGAAGCATTGACGATTAGCTCAGCCTCCTGGGATGGGCTCAGACGGGAAGAATGTTAGAGGAGCAATAAAACCATTGATCCACTTTACCAAGAATTCTGTTTTGACACTGTACTTTAACTTTTAGTGGAGAAGCAGGGAAAATAGCCGGAATAGAGGTGCTCAGAACACTATTTATAATAGTGGAAATGGAGCCAGCCTGTACCAAAGAGAGACCACTAAGTAAATACATCAGTATGGCAGCCATTGCATAACGTATCGCCTGCTTGACATTTTGGGGAGCTACGTCCATACATGGAAATGTGGGAGAATAGCATAAGATGAAGAGAAAACAGAAACAAGGATGTGGTTGCCTAGACCGATCTCAACCCCATGAAAGCAGCAACATGCCTATTACATGCAATTAGTAGAGGCTTTGCAGCCTCGTAAGTAGGGTTTGTTGTTGTTGGATGTTTTCTAAATGTTATGTTTTTAAAATTGCTCAGTGACAGCTTCCCGATTAGAGAGGACAGGACTGGCACAATTAACATGGACCTGGCTGTGCTAGGGGAGCTCTTAGGTGCCTATTATCGTGACTGTTTCTAATTAGCTTGTCTCTTTGCCTCAAAATATAAACAAAGTGGAGTGGCGGAATGGGCGGTTGGAGATGGAGAGTCCAGGCTGAGGTGGTCTCACAGCCGCTATCCTGCAGGTGGTCACAAAAGGTCAAGGTGTGGAGGACCGGGTTGTTGCTAGTCAGCGGGCCTGGGCTGGTGCCGAGTTCATTGGACTCTTAGAATTCTAGTATGTTGGGATTCATGGTCCTGTGTAACAGTCTTCCACGTTCAGAGTTAATGGAGCACTTTCTCATGAGCCAGACAGTTAATTTGTTCAGAGCCAGAAATCAGTGAGAAGCGCAGGACTGCCATGCGTGAATATGGCTGTGTTTGCGTTCTGCACCTCGCCTTGGGAGCTGGGCCCGATAATCTCGATGGTCGCTTCTCTAGCATTCTATTATTTGGTCTGTATCTCGGTGCCAATTTCCTTTATTCTTTATTCTGATCGGAGCTTATTTCTAACAATATGCCAGACATTTATCTAGCCCTGTGTTGTATATGAAGTCCTTCCAGTCTGAGGGCAGCAAGTGCTAACTATCTCTCTTCTGTGTCCTGGCACTCCGCGAAAACCAGGTGAAGCATACAAGGAGGCCAAGGACTCCAAACGCACAGTGTTCTGTAGGAGGGCTCGGGGAAGAATGACAACAGTATTGGTCACTCCCCACAAACCAAACCCACCTGCCTCTGAGTGGTGGTGCTGAAGACTTGGTTCCAAGCATTCCAAATGCTGGCTGCTCAGCCCCTCTGGGCCTGTCTCCGTGAAGCTCTTCCTAGTGCACAACCGTGACTGCTTCCTTTCTAAACAGAACCCTTGTGGAGCTCTGCGATCAGGTTCCTTCCCAGCTTTCTCCACTGTGCAGGGTTAGTTCCCTGCGAGACAGGTCATGTGGACTCAACTCTTCCGAATGCTATTTGCCTGGGGTCTAAGAACTTTTTGGTACTGCTAAGAATGCTAATGACATTTAAATTTTTCTTTGTGTATTTTGTACACGAGTGCTTTGCCCACATTTAAGTCTGTTCACTGCGTGTGTGCGTCTGTCCAGAGAACAGAGGACAGTATCAGATACCTTAGAACTCGAGTTAAAGATGGTTGTGAGCTGCTGTGTAGGTGCTGGGAGCCAAATTCAGGTCCTCTGCAGGAGCAACAAACACTTTTAATGGCTGAGCCATCTCTTCAGACTCATGATATAAGGTTTTATTATAAGCACCCTCTAATGCCCGTTTTCTTCTTTCAACTAGTATGTTAAGAGACAGTCATTTAGCCCAATTTACAATTGCCAGACCCTTCCCTAGTGCCTGGCTATCTAGAATAGGGAGCTATTAACCAACTCTTTCCTTCTTTAGCAACTGTTTAGGCTGCTCATGGCAGTCTATCTGCTTTGGACTCTTCATGGGTTCCTCAAGGAAACATCCCCCTACCTATTAAGAACACTGCCACCACAGCTTCTCCCAAAGCCACAGTTTCTGCTTCAGTCTTGTTTCGATCATGATTGCTCCAGACAACTTGCACAGGTCCTAAGAGCATCGCTCTGACTGCTCTAGATGACCTCACTCATTTTGAAGCTATTCTTAAACAGGAGAGAACACCTTCTCAGTAACAGCGCAGAGATTGTGATTGGTGCTTATGCAATGCCGGCAATTGGTGTGTATCTGAGACTTGTGGTTGGTAGATCTAGAAACCATACACAAACAAGACCATGACTGGTGGAACTAAAATCACTACCAGAATGCCAAACTCCTTTCCAGACTGTGTAAGCAGAACTCTATAATCACATTACATTTCCCTTTCCTGTGGTCAGGCTAAGATTTCTTCATGCATACAACTCTTGCTCCAGATGCCATTTCCGATGGCCTTTTGCCTATTTTAGTCTACCCCAGGTAAGGTGGGTCGGGATGGTTGCACAGAGGACAGATACCACCAGCCATGGCAGAGGTACAAGGTTGCTGAGGTGTTAAAGAGAGCAGCCAGGAGGAGAAACTGATCCGAGCTGACAGGGACTGTGGACGTCCTAAGAGGGTCAGAGATGGTGGGGAGCTGAGACTACGGAGTAAAAGACTGTGAAGGATCAAAAGTGGGGGACTTTGGAGAGATGAAACTACAACTTCCGGTCAGTGTAAGAGTTCCAAAGAGAATGCCCAAGTGTTAAGAACTGTGGGACCGCCAACACTCAGGAGCTGTAACACTAGCTGCAGGGCTGCCTACGTTCAAAGCCAGAGCAATAATTTTCTGACCCAAGCATCCAGATTTGCATGTGTCTAGTTTAGCGGTATAAGATATTAGTTAACAGAGCCCGAGCTATCAGTTCCTGGGTTTATAAGCCCAGTCCCAAAGAATTAGGGCTTAATCTGCCAACACTAAAGGATAATACATATTTTTAATTCTTACCTAAGGAAAAGAAGTCTCAACCACTTGTAACATCTGAACCAGCTTTCTTCCCATTGTCCCATCACATAGGCCTACTATGCCATAATCCACATTTTCTGGTCATTTCTTGGGCCCTGCCTCTTAGACTTCTATAAGGCCTTTCTAATTGGATTCTACCTTTCCAGTCTATTGGTGCTGCCCAGCCTCTTCTAAATCCTGTCATTCCCAGTTGCCCTATTTTTCTTGTCCATGCAGCTGCAGACTGTGCTGGAGATTTCTTGTATAAAATCCTTTTGGCTTTGAGTTCTGCTTATTTGGGAACTTGTTGCTAGAGTGATACACCCTTGTGAGCAAGTCTTTGCTATTGTAATAAGGCTGCTTGTTCATCCTGGCAGCTCAGACCAAAAGTAACCACACAGAAACTTTATTCTTTAAGTCACTGCTTGGCCCATGAGCTCTAACTTCTTATTGGATAACTCTTATATCTTAATTTAACCCATGTCCATTAATCAGTGCATCACCACAAGGTCATGGCCTACCAGCAAAGTTTCAGGGCATGGCTCCATGGCTTCTCTTCACTACTCCTTCTTTCTCCCAGCATTCAGTTTAGTTTTCCCCACCTATTCCATGCACAGGCCCAAGATAGTTTCTTTATTAACCAATGGTATTCACAGCATACAGAGGGGAATCCCACATCACTTTGTTAATCATTGGTTCTCCAGTGCCTCTAAGGTGAGTTCCTAGTCATGGTAGGTATATACTGCCTTTGCATTGCTACGACCAAAATACCTGGGAGAATGACCTAAGAGAAAAAAGCTGCTGTTTCTTCTTCTTCTTCTTCTTCTTCTTCTTCTTCTTCTTCTTCTTCTTCTTCTTCTTCTTCTTCTTCTTCTTCTTCTTCTTCTTCTTCTTCTTCCTCCTCCTCCTCCTCCTCCTCCTCCTCCTCCTCCTCCTCCTCCTCCTCCTCCTCCTCCTCCTCCTCTTCCTCCTCCTCCTTCTTTTTTGAGGTCCAATCTAGGATAACAGAGGATGCAGGACAGAGTGACTCAGTCATGGCAGTGGGAGCATGAAGCTGTTGTTTACATGGTGGTGACCAGGAAAAATGCCAGGCCAGAACCAGAGATACTTCTAACTTTCAAAGGCCTGACCCCAATAACCTACCTTTGCCAGTCATGTCTCACCTCTAAAGCCTCTATAACCTTCAAAATAGTCCCATAACCTTGGAATTTAGACTATTCTTCCCCTAGACCCAAAGGTCCATTATCATCAGAGAAGATTTGATTTAATTATCAACCTGACACAACCTACAATCCCCTGAGAAGAAAGTCTCAATGAAGGATTGTCTTTGGTCATGTCTGTGTGCGGTTGCCTCAGTTCAGGGAACACAATTCTCTATGCAGGGTGTGTATATGAGAGGTAGGGGTGGTGTCCTGAAATGAATGAGTGTAGCAATCAAGCTGAGTGAAAGCAAGCAAGTGTACATGCATACACTTATTTCTTTATTTTCCTGACTGTACATGTGACAGGATCAACTGTTTTAAGTTCTTGCCACCTTGGCTTTGCTGCTAAGATAAATTGTAACCCAGAATTGTGAATAAATAAATAAAATATAAATATAATATGTATATATTTATAAAATATAAAAATAAACCTTTCTTGCCTAAGTTGTTTTTTGGTCAGGTTATTTTCTTCCAGCAATGTAACTGGAAGTAACACTGTCTTATAATGAAACGTAATGTTAGTTGATGTTAATAGTTCCCATAGTTTTTAAGAGCTCCATCAGTGACCAAAAGTTCTTAACTGTGAGCTCCGGTTAAAAAAAAAAATAAAAAGAACAGATTGCATTATTCTATCACACAGTTGCACAATTCTGAAAGAGAAGAGCAAGGATACACCAAGGAAAAATGAATTGAAACCCAGCAGAGAAAACTACAACAAAACCCCCAAATCCTTTAACTTAGTGTCCACAGGGCCTGTAATATCCCAGCACACAGTGACATGTGTGCACACCAACGGGCTTGGGTAGGCATGCCCCTAGGGTCCTGCATCTCTTCATACATGACTTCACTGCTTGACCAGTGTGCTCTGTGCCTGTAGCTTTCCTCAAGAGAAACCCTTCCTCTCACATTCCTGGCATCTCCAGCATCCTGGGATCTCCAGTGTAACTTATGTTTCAGCTTAGCAGCCTTCATGCATAGCCTGCTTAGGGACTTTCTGCAAGGAATCCACTCCTGTTAACACAATGTCGGGCTTCGTGGGTTTTTTTTTTTTAAAAACTTTGGTGCAAGCTTTCATGGTCCCACAACTCTGGCATTCTGCCTACCTACAAAACTGGTGTCACATGGATGATTCTGTGGAGCTAACAACGGATGCTAGCTCAGGAAATAGTTGAGTCTCTGGACAGGTTAGTTTTATGTCAACTTGACACAAGCTAGAATTCATCTGAGAGAATGGAATCTCAGTTGAGAATATGTCTACATAAGATCTGGATGTAGGCAAATCTGTAGGGCATTTTCTTAATTAGTGATTGGTGGAGAGAACCCAGCCCATTGTGAGAGGTGCCATCACTGGGCTGGTGGCCCTAAGTTCTATAAGAAAGCAGGTCTTCAGGAGCAAGCCAGTAAAAGCAGCATTCCTTCACGACCTCTGCATCAGGTCCTGCCTCCAGGTTCCTGCCCTGCTTGAATTCCTGTCCTGACTTCCTTTGATGATGAACTGTGATGTGGAAGGGCCTGTCAAATAAACCCTTTCCTCCCCAAGTTGTGACCCTATCTGTGACCCTTGGACATAGCTGCAGTGGCCTCAGGGCTAGCCGGAGCTGGAAAATACTTTCCCGGAAGCTCTTTTTGGCAGGGCGGCCCAGTGGCATGCCCTTTGCAAGTGGAAGCTTGTGCTCTCACACCTGGGAGTCTTTGGGTGGAGGTGGCGGTGGGGTCTCACAGCAGGCTAAGCTTTCCTGTGGCCCCAGTCCTCCGTGCACAGCTGACATTTATTTGTGTTTCTGCTGTGCCTCTCGGGATTGTCATCATAAAGCAGTTATAAGTAGCTGACAATGACCATGCTACAGACTAAATGATATGCCATGTTTAGATTTTATTCACCACATAAATTAGATCATTACTTGTGAATTTCGCCTCCGTCTGATTGGTTAAACACAGGTAGAATATAGCCGGATTCTTTGCCAGAATGTGCAAGAGTGGCCTCTAGTTCATTTCCCCTCCCAGACCTTACTGCCATCTGAAACCTCAAGATCACAGCCTCTGTTGTCTGCATTTCTCTCACATTTTCAAACTCCCACCACTGTGGCACGATTAATAAAAACCCAGGGACAGATATTGGGGTTCAACCTGAAGGGCAGAAAAGCAAAACAGCCAGTCAATGACTCTTACCGCTACCTCAATCCAAACTGGTGATCCAGCCTACAGGAATCTCAGAATGAGACTGTGTGTACGAGAGCTGTCTGCTCCCATCTCATAGTCCTCTCTAGTGCTGGGATTAAAGGCCTGCACCACTACCACGCAGTTTCTATGACAAGCTAGTGTAGCAACTGGGATTAAAGGTGTGTGCCACCACTGGCTGGTCTGTAAGACTGATCAGTGCAGCTGTTTTACTTTCTGAACTTCAGGCAAGCTTTGTCTATTGAAATACAAATGATCTATGAATGCACACCTCCAATCATCTGTTAGGTGGAGCTGACAGCCTTCTGGGGCCACTCTAGCTATAGGTCCAGACTTGTCCAAATCCTCCCCACAAGCCAGTTCCAAAGGCCCAAGAACCATGTGGTCAGACTTAGCCCCAGAAACAACTCCACTTACTTGTAGTCTGTGTCAGCTACTTTTAGGTTACTGTGACCAAAATACCTAACCGAAAACCTGAATGGGGAAAGGTCTGTCATTTCAAAAGTGTTGATCCATCAAAATGGGGAAGGCAGGATGGAGCAGCTTAGCCATGGTGTCAGGATGGAGAGGCAGCAGACGAGGAAGTAAAGAAAGTAGTTGGGAACCAGGGGAGGCTATAACGTGCAGCGTCTGCCCCTAGGAACCCACTTCTACAAGCCACGCCTCGTTTCCTGAAGGCTCCACAGCCTTCAAAAAAGCACTACAAATTGGAGGCCAAACAATCAAAATATAAGTCGGGAGGGGCGGGGGAGACATTTCAGATCCAAACCATAACAGTAGGCTTCCTTATTTATGGGTGTGTGTTGTTTTTGTTGTTTTGTTTTTAGACAGGGTCTCACGTAGCCACAGCTGTTCTTGAACTTCTAATTGCTGATATTACAGACAGATACCACCATACCCAGCAACAGTAGATAGCCCGTGAGCTTTGCTTAGTCTGTGCTTGAGGAAGAATGGGCATAAGTGTATTAGGACACTCCATTAGTCTGGGGGTGCACAAATGCTGTCTTCTCAAATGACTTTGTCCAGCAGCTTGTTGGTTATTGTAAGAGTCTGCTTCCCTTGAGACCATGGCATAACCTGGAAGGAGGGCTGGGCCAGTGGCCGGGTGCCTGGGATTCAGTTTCTGCATGCTCTGACTTCTAGGCATTAGTTTTTTTCTCTATAAAATGAGAAGGTCAAACCAAATGATCCCCAGGCCCCTTCACGTACTAACATTCTGTAACGTCGTAAGAGTGAAGTATGAACGGGATATGGGAGTCGAGACCTGCTGATTCTCTTAACATGCTGTCCAGTTGCCCCATTTCCCCCTCAGTGTTTCAGGACAGCTGTGGGGATCAGAAGGCTGGCTGGCGTGGGTCAGTTGTAAGTGGCTTTATTTCCGGAAACATTAGCTATAGGATGACATTTGCTACTCTTGGAATAAAAAATATGGCAGAACCACAGTGCTGTCCTTCCATGCAAGGAGCAGCCACCACATACATTCCAATCCCCCCCCACACTCATGCACATATGTATGCGCGCGCACACACACACACACACACACACACACACACTAGGATGCTGGCTGAGAAGATAAGAAGTGCACACTGGTGCCAGCTCTCATGGTTCCTCAGGTCAGCTCTGTTCCCTACCTCTGCTAAATAACCCTTCGAGATGGAAGTTAGCTGGGGAACAATGACAGAAAGCAGATACCTGTGCCCTGACACCTGGCAGTGAGGGTGAGGATGGGGATTAATACACATTTCTCTTTCCATCCGGTGACACGCCGAGTCCCCAGGAAACTCTTCTACAAGACGCAGGTCCCAGGCACAAAACCCTAGTAAGACTGAAGGTGCAGTTCAAGTTAGTAAGGCATGCGGAACCTGCTAAGGGAAGAAGTTAAATGGTCAGTCCAGCGTCCCAAGCCTAGGAAGAAGGCATGCCTGTGACGTGTGAAGCACTTGGCCACCAAGCCCCGGGAAGTCTGACAGAGGGGTGAAAAATGAGCCTGGAAGAGTTGGAGCCAGGACGGCAAGAAAAATAAAATCAAATCTGGATCCTGATATAAGAGGCATTAGCGAGGGGAGCCAGGCACCTGGACATACTTTCCACAGCCTGTCACACAGGCCTGGCACTGTCCAGCAGCAGTGAAGGGAAGTGGAGCACTATTAGCCTGGCGCACCAGCCTGTGGTCCCCACAACCAGGTTGCTCAATGACAGAAAATGCTTGGGGCTGGAGAATGAGGACACTTGCTCCTGTTATGAATGCATAGAAAACGGGGAGGGGAAGCATTTCTGGAGCAGTTTGGTTTCAGCCAGTCTTTCACACATACAAGAAATCCTTGAACATAGTCAATGGACTGTATGAGGCAGACTCTTGTAATAAAGGCCCCCCTCTTCATCTGGAGTTTGAAACGAATTCTAGAGACGTTTACGCGTGAGTCAATTACTCTGTAGATGTTTTAGAGATGGTGTTTCTCAGAGCGGGGTCTTTCAGAACCCAGTGAGTGTTTCAGAACCAGCCAGGTGACCCCGTGAGCCACTCAGGTCTGGGAGTCAGCATCACGTTGTAGGCGGCAGCCACCCCTAGGGGATCATGTGGCAAAGGGGTGACTTAGAACAGGTGGTTGGACTTCATTGTCTCGTCCAACTTTACCTTTGAGAATGGTGTGTCTGATGATCGTGTATCATGGGAAGGAGTCCATGGATGGCTGTGTACAGTCAACTCAGACTAGTAGTTCCTCAACCCTTTTTCCTTCATTAGCATCCCCTGCAGAGCTACACAATAGGAATTTAATGCCACAGATCGTCACTCTTGTTATGTACCATGGTGTGTGTGTGTGTGTGTGTGTGTGTGTGTGTGTGTATGTGTGTGTGTGTGTATACAGAAAGAGAGAAAGAGAGAGAGAGAATGAGATTATGGATTTGTATTTTGCCCCTTGTCAGAACTAATTTTTACCCTAATAGGGGTGTTACTGCCTGGACTTGGTGAAGATGGGGACTTGCAGTAAGTGTTTGACACCTCCTGAGGAGATGGTGACTCGGTGGATGGACAAAGATGTATGGGCTAAAAGAAGAGGCCTGGCTCTCTAGAGGATGTGGGCAGGAGAGAGTGACAGAAGGAAGTCTCTAAGAGTAGTGCTGAGTAAAGTACCCTGGGGCAGGGGCATGAGAGCCAGGAAGGGTTTGGGTCGAGGCTGGATGCCCAGGGAGGTGCCCCAGCTCCCTCTCGGACACAGGAGGCGGAGGGAACTCTGCCCCCTGCCTTGCCCCACAGCTCACAGACATCGCATCATTTGCAGACATGATGGATTTCTGTTCCCTTCTACTATGTTCCTCTCTGGAAGTGGCTGGGGTAGAAAGTGTGGCTTCTTGGAGCAGAGAATGGGAGACAAAGGGCCCAAAGGTATTAATAATAATATTCTTTATAATATAATAAGAATAGTAAGAATGGTGGATCTAGAGAAGAACCAGCTAAGACTAAGCTAAGACCAGTTTCTTTCTACTGAGTTTGGGCATCTGGACCAGCGAGGGTGTTTACTGAGGGCCTGAGATGGGAAGGACAATAACACATAGTGACCTGTGGGTGTCTGCTGAATGGACCAACAGGGTGGGGTGCTGTTCTGCTCTGTTTGTGTGTTTGTTTTGTTTCTGGGATACTGTTCTTAGTATGGGCTACATTCACTAACTTTTTAAGGATTTTTTTTTAGTTTTGATTAGGTGTATATATGTATCTGAGTATGTGTGTGAGTGTGTTTGTGTGTATGTGGCTTTGTGCACATGTTAGTGCTGGTGTCTGCACAGCTCAGAAGAGGGTGGAGGATCCCCTCAAACTGGAGTTACAGATATGTTCGAGCTGCCCTATCTGGGTGCTAGGAATTGCATACCGTTCTCTGCAAGAGTAGTAAGCCATGTCTCAAGCCTGGGCATTTTATACTATCAGTGAACTTCTCTTACTATTATACTACTACCTCTTTGTAGGCCAGAGTCTAAGAAAAACCATGAGAATCACATTAGGGTAAATTCCTGAGAACAGACTTTTTAATATATTAACATTTTATTTGTTTTTCATTTTGAAGTTTCGAAGTATCAAGCATAAAATAAAGGGCAAAACCCACCCACAGCAGAACATTGTTGTGTTCCACTTAGCGCTTAATTATTCTTAAGTTACAAATGTGATAAAATGAAAATGGTTGCTGTGATAAAACACCAGGCAAAAACATCTCATATGGATGTAGAGGAAACCAAACAGGGTTTGGTACAGTTTGTGGTTTCAGGTGGACCACTGCTCCCTGAGGAAGAGGTGAAGATAAACTGGGCTGCACAGAGTTACCAAGCCTCACTCTGTTATGGCAGAGTCCTGATTTTCACCCTCATGCCTGAGACCCTGGAGAGGTCCACCATGTGTTTATCAGCAAGTACTTTCCAGAGCGTGGCCGTGAAATGCTCAGGCAGGAAACCAAGCACCTCTGAGCATCCGAGTGGTGCGAAGAATAGCAAGGGTGCAGGCTTCACAGGCAGGCCTGGGCTGGGATTTCTCCTGCTTGTGTTCTCTGAGCCCTGCGGACGTGATGGGAATAATCACCCCACCTCACTGTATAGCAAGAAATTTGGTACCTTAGCAGATGTGCGCACAGCAGCTCTCCAGTAACGTGGAGACATCATGCTACCGTAGACCCTTTATCTAGATACGGAGATGCAGTCTAAAACCACCTGACACCACAATTGTACCAAACCCTCTAGGTACTGTTTGCCTCCTCCTACCCATATATGGCTAAGTTTAATTTGTAGATCGGACTCAGCGGAAGATCCGTGAGAATAAACTAGTGGTACAACAGAAGAATCCTAGCAATGCTTTACACCAAAGTTGTCTACACTTAAAACTTGTTTATCTCTAGACCTTTCTGTTTACTATGTTTTGGATAACCATTGGCCACAAGTATCTAAACTACGGCAAGAGGAGCCCTAGATAATTGGGAGCTCCTGTGGACTGCCCACAACATTCCTCTGTCAGTCTCTCTTCAAGAAAGCCTCTGGGCAGACATGCTGCTAGTTAAGGGAACAACTAGCAGGGCAAACGTCAAAGGAAGGCCGAGTCTGCTGCTGGGTTTGCCGGCCCATGCAGCGACCGTCGCCATTTCCTTGAAGTTCTGGCCCGTCTTTCTTCTCTGAGCCAGGTCTCCTTTAGATGGCTGCACTGGGAGTCAGACTTCATGTTTCCTTCAGCCCTAGCTTCCACCAGCTGTGACCTTGGGTAATTTGTCCTATTACTCTTGAAGTCAGTTTCTTGTTTGTTGAGAGGAAGTGACGCTGCCTCTGTCCTGGCACTGTCTGGATGAAAGGTCACTGTGGCATGTGTAATAGCGTACGTACTTGGTAGCTGAGCTTTGTGTCACAAGTAAAGTCACTCATACTGCTAGGTGTCCGCTGTTTTTTTTATCTGAGGACTCAGTCATTTCCAGAGCACTGTCATGTAACATTAATGGCTAATATTCTGTAAAATACAATGCACCGTTGTTTGGTGAATCATTCCCCTGGCTGCAGTTATTTAGGTGATTTCTATAGTTCCTCTTTTAAATTGAATTCCCATGTATATCTTTCTATATGAAACTTAAAATTTAATATAATTTCCTAGGGATTTATTAATTGGCACTAGAGAGGTTAATGATGGGACAGAAGATTCTCATCTCAAGTACTTTCCTAAGGGCTGCTCTTCAGTTTGCATTGCCATCAGAAAGGGATGAGACTCAGCACCAGTTTTATGGCCCTCCAGCTTCCCGACACTGAGTCGATCAAGTATCTCTCTCCCCAAGTTTCTCTGAGCCTCCATCCACAGGCAACTTCTCTGTTGCTGCAAAGCTGCTTCTGAGTCAGAATCCTCTAGACCTCATTCTGTGTCTCCCCTCCAGTTTGGTCCACCACTATGCCAGACAGGGTCTGGGGAGCCTGCTTCTCAGCAGCTGGATGATTGGAGGCCGGGACCCCCAGAGCGAGATCGCTAGCAGTGGCAGGAGAGGGAGAGGCAGTGAGCGCTCCAGGCAGATTTCTTCACCCTGGTGTTCAGACAGCTCCATATAACCCAGAGTGGGGACACCAAAGTGCCCATATGAGACCTGATACATGTTAAGAAATGAAAACTCCAGACCAGGTTTGGGGGACAATGATGGGGCAAGGTACATAAGGAAAGCAGTGGTTGAGGACCACATTCCTCTGGAAGTTTGTTGGCTTTGCCCTGCTGACTTCCCTTTCAAAAAAATTGCATTTGTTTGTTTATGAGAGGTGAGGGCCATGCTGTCACAAGTGACGCTCAGAGGACAGCTTTGTTGGCTTTCTCCCTCCATCATACAGGGTCTGGGGCTTGAACTCAGGTTGTCAGGCTTTGAGAGCAAGCATTTTACCTCATGAGCCATCTTGCTGACCCAGGGTCAAGTCTTTCTAGCTCTTTTTCTCTTTCCTTATCCGCAGGTCCTTGATCTACACTGAGTTGATTTAATGTTTCCATTGTGGTCCTGTCCCACTCAGCATGTGTGTGTGTGTGTGTGTGTGTGTGTGTGTGTGTGTGTGTGTGTGTGTAGTTTCCTCTTTGGGCCCTAGACTAGGAGCTCTCATGGTAGACAATGCTCCTGGGAGCGATGGGGGTGTGTCCCAAGGCAGGTGTCATGGTGTTGCCTGGAAGAGGTATGTGACAAGTAGAGCTGGTCCCCTGTATCTGTGAGTTCTACATCTGTGGGTTCAACCTACTTCAAATTGAAAATATGTGGCAGAAAATGGCATGTGTTTGTACAGACTTTTTAAAAAAAGATTTAATTGAGAAGTTTTAATTATGTGTATTGACTGCAGGTACCTACAGAGACCAGAGACATTGGATCCTCTGGAGCTGGAGTTAGAGGCAGTTGTGAGCCACCTGCAGAGGGTGCTGGGAACTGAGCTCTGGTCCTCTGCAAGAGCCTGTCTCTCCAGCCCCCAGGCTGTTTTCCTTGTCCTTGTTCTCTAAACAATGCTGTAATGACATTTACACAGCATCATGTTGTCTCAGATGTTATACAGATGCTTTCATGTCTAATTGTTTATTTGTTTTCCTTAGGATTTTTACAGTGCTGGGGGATTGAACCTAGGGGCCTTGGATATAATAAACAAGAATTCTGCTACTGGGAATGTAGGGATAGCTCAGCGGTTAAGAGCACATACTGGTCTTAGAGAGGTCCAGACTTGGTTCCCCACCACCCACACGGCAGCTCATAACTGCCAGTAACTCTAGTTCCAAGGGGTCTGGCACCTTCTTTTAACCTCTGATGGTTTCTGCATGCACATAATTGCACACACACACACACACACACACACACACACACACACACACACACCAGCACAAATAAATAAATAAATACATATGAATTCTGCCCCTGAACTCTATACATCTCCAGCTCCCTTCATGCTATAAAGCATTTTCTTAGAAGAACTAGAACACCTACAGTTTGGTATCCACAGGGCCCCTCGGGGGCTCTTGGAACTCAGTCCCCTCTATGTGCTTAAAAACAGCTGTACTGAGAAAAGTCCTAAGAGGTGTGAAGTCCTGAGACTCCATTCTTGTTTGTATTAGTGCGACCTGATCGAGGCCCTGAAACAGATGTGCCTGGCTGTGCCTTCACTGAACCCGAACTTGATTTCTCAGACCTACCACTCTGAATCTTCTTCCCCTGCCCCCTGTTAGAGCTGACATTCCTGCAGCGTGGAGACCAGTCCTGGGTCATCTCTTCATCGCCACCGTCTAGCCCAGTACAAGTGGGACAGTGCTGAGTTTTGTTTACTGAATGGGTGAACACTGGTGAGTGAAACAGACCTGGTGTTCTTTGGTCAGGGTATAAAATATGATAAGGCACACAATAAAAGATCGTGATGAGAAGCATGGAGAAGAGCTCGCGGAGAAGGTGGCATCCCTCCTACGCCTTTCTAGGAGTTATTAATTCCTTCAATTACAAAATGAGGGTGTGGTGTTTAACAGTACTCTCAAAGCATAAGCCCTGGGGAACACTGGTGACAGACCTTGCCAAAAGAGTAGGAAGTCTAGGCCTTGCCTGTTGAGACTTGGCACTTTCTTGCCTGTGGTTCTGTTGGACTCCCCTACATGGTGGTGGGCTGTGGTGGAATAAGCCTGAACTGGGGGGCCTGGAACAAATTGCTTGACTTCTTTGAGAATGCTATAGGTATTTTCTTTACCTATAAAAGGAGTCCTGACTGACAGGGCTGGTGAGAGGAAGTGAAGTGCTGTGTACAGTGTGGCTTTCATGGGACCTCCCAGGCCTCCATCTTCGCGTGGCAGGAGGACCATCCTGGTCTCTAGAGGCCTGTGCTGTGCTCTCCCCCGACCTGCCAGAGCCTGTAACCCCAGCCTGACCCACTGCTCAGGAGACTTTTGAGGAGAATGGAGAAGTGACAGGAAAAGCTTTTCTTGTGCAGCTCATGAGCTAAGAGAATATTACTTAATTGTGGGTTTGATGGAAAACATTATGTGAGGTTGGTGCCGCGCTTTCCAGCGATCTGCCAGCAGCCGCAGAAGTGGAGCCTTATTGGAAACAGCTGGGCGAGGCTGGCGGCCAGCCTCTCTCCGCTCTCCGTGCCCCAGAGCTGTCTCGCTCGGCCAGCAGAACTCAGCTCTGCCAAGAGGCCTGGCAGCTTGGGCTCGCACTGCGTGGTGGCTCTGCTCAGCTTCAGGCTCTAGCTCAGAACCCAAGAGGATCTAGGCCCTGAGTACTCACAGGGGTTGGAGTTAACCTCTCCTTGAACCCACGCAGGTCCAGTTGACTAAGGACAGACTCTCCAAGCGGGTGTCGGGCCATCTACCCAACGCCTGATGGATAGGCTAGAGCATTCGGTTAAGTCATGCTGGGCACCAGCTAGAGATCGTGGACACGGCCAACGCCCAGCACTCACACTGCCCCTTGTGAAGCCACGCACCCCCTCTGCAGAGGCCCGTCCGCCAGGCCTTTGAGGAGATGGCACGCTGAAGCTCATTTAGTTTAGTTCAGCTGGTCACCAGCCATGCCCATTGCAACTGAATTTCCTAATGACAAGCACAGTGTACTGCTCCCTTTGTCTGTCGTTCTGAGGGGACCTGTAGTCACCACAAACCTCCGCTATAATATACTCTCTAAAAATGTTTTCCTCAGTGTTTTGAATCTGACTCCCAGAAAGTGACATTCATAAAAGTAAAATGTTTATCATAGTTTTTTAATATAGAATTTATAGAAAACAATCGACCCACCCAGAAAGAGCAGCATTTTATTTTATTCTCATTATTATTTTATGTGCATGAGTGTTTTGCCTGCATCTGTATCTGTGCACCATCTGCATGGCTGGTGACTTTGGAGGCCAGGAGAAGGCATTGGATCCCCTCTAACTGGAGTTAGAGACGCCCGTGTGGATGTTGGGAACTGAACCTGGATCCTCTGGAAGATCAGCCGGTGCTCTGAACTGCTAAGCAGCCTTTTCAGCCCCAGCAGCATTTTTAATAAAAGCTGAATTATAGATATTGAATAACTGTAGTTGTAAAAAGCTGTATTTTTAGTTGCTCCTTAAAGGATATTGACATTCCTTATAATTCTTCATAATAATTTTTAAAATTCCCTTTATTTTTATTTTATGTGTAGGAGTGCTTTGCCTGGGTACCACGTGCATGCAGTGCCCTGTGACAGAGGTAGATGTCAAATCCCTTGAGACAGGCAGTACAGACAGTTGTGAGCCGCCTGTGGGTTCTGGGAATTGAACCTCATTCTTCTGGAAGAGCATCCAGTACTCTTAACTGCTGGGCCATTTCTCAAGTCCCAAGATAATTTTAATAATGGAATATTTGTTTTTTGATGTTCCATATTATTTTCAATATACTATGTTTTAACACATTTAGATTGCTTTCCCTCTGTGTTTATTTTTGAGTGAGGTACTCAAGTAAGTATCTCAGGCTGGCTGTGGAGTCACAACCCTTCTGCCTCAGCTCCCTGGTGCTGGAGTTACAGGTGTGTACCACCACACCCAACTGACAGATTCCTAATAAATATTTGAACTTTTAATTAAATGAAAACAAACAACATCCATTATCACAGAGTCACCCAAAGGAAATCAATCTCTCTCTCTCTCTCTCTCTCTCTCTCTCTCTCTCTCTCTCTCTCTCTCTCTCTCTCTTTGGTTTTTCGAGATAGGGTTTCTCTGTGGTTTTGGAGCCTGTCCTGGAACTAGCTCTTGTAGACCAGGCTGGTCTCAAACTCACAGAGATCCTCCTGCCTCTGCCTCCCAAGTGCTGGGATTAAAGGCAGGAAATCTCACAAATAGAGTCGCTGAGTCTCAGCAAGTTTGTGAATGGACATTTTCCAACTAATAAGAAAGCCCTGTAAGGTCAGCATTGCTGTGTTAATTTCAGAGAAAAGAAAAAAAATGAAGTTCAGTGATTGGTCTTCATCCCAACAAGGTTTAGGAATTTAATTTTACCATACTTTTATAAGCATTAGTTATTACTTTAAGGTTTTAGGAATAGAAAATAGGCAAATCCAGAGAGACCAATCAAAGGAAATCAGAGAAGATACATGAAATTGAGAAGAGGGGTTCACACCGCTGACCTGGAACCGGCAAACATGAGATTTTCAAGTTCACTTCTGACAACATACTCTTGAAAAAAGTAGATTCCTCTGAAAACTGGTGAGAGAGGAATTTGAGACCCAGCGGAACCGGTAGAACACAGCCTGCTGGTCCAGTGCTGGAGAGAGTTTGTGGTTGAGTTCATGGAAGCCTTCAAGGGACAGACCATCTCAGGCTGCATGTGGCACAGGACTTGTTGGTAGGAAGTGGCTTCTTCCCTTCACAGTCCCGCTCACCCTTTCGTGTTCAGCTCTGTCACCTCCGTAGACAGTAAGATTTGGGTTGTGAGACATTCCAGGGACTGGGAATGCTTCTGTGTTACCAGCTTGGCAGGAATGCTCTTGAGGTGAGGTCCACCATCTTGCAACTGGTTTGCGTGTTTGCTCAGGCGTTGTCCCTCCCTGTTGTACCCACCATCTGCCTTTCTACATGCGGACCCTTGCTTCTGCTCTTTGGCACTGTGCTGTGTGTAGACTTCCGTACCGGAGCTTGTCATATAGTTGAAACTGTGATATACTCCTTTGGGTTTTATTCCCTGCTAAGGGTGCCTACTCCCAGCAACTACTCTGTGTGTTCATCCAGTTTTCATTGCGCACAGGCGAGGTGCTGACTGGATGCTGTGCACTGCCATCCATTTTCTGATGGTGAGCCCCTCGTCTGTGCCTTGCAAACATGTGGCATATGCGCCCAGAAGCGTTCTATCGGAAGAGTTACCTTCTCTTTGTTTGGGCACTGAGTTCTGTTGGTGCAGTTTAAGATTTAATGACGTTCAGAACTCAAGTCCTTTTCACATACAAGTTATGTCTGGCCCATGATGTCAAACCATGCATTCTACAAGACTCCTTCTTCCTTAATTTCTTCTTCGGACTTCTATTCTTTTAGAACATTGAATCTGAGCCACATTTTGCTCTTAGTAGTGTGCCAGCCATAGTCCTGTGAACAACCTTGTAGTCTCCATTAATGTAATAGCTAGTGGTAATAAATATATCAATAATAAACTCAAATTAATCAACAAGGGATTAAAGCATAAGTAAAGAGTCAAGGAACCTACCAGAGAAACAACATCATTAATTAAAAAATATATGTTGATAGCTGGGCATAATGACTGTATTCCTAACTCCAGGAGACTGAAGAGGATCTTCCTTGAGCCTATGACTTTGAGACTAATTTGGGCAACAGAAGGAGTGGCCACTTCCCCCACCCCCAGTCTCTCCACTTCTTTTCTTTAATTAGGAGAAAGTAATTCATGTATATAATACCTCTCATTTCTCTGCTTCTACTCTCCTCCCTCTTAAAAAAAATGACTTTCTACCTTCTGTGCTTGAAATAGTGTCGGGAATTAGGAATTTCTCTCTCTCTTTTATTCTTCCCCCTCTGTCCTCATCTCTCCTCTCTCTCTCCTTTCTCTCTCTGCTTGAGTTTATCTCGTATGTAGCCCAGTTCCCCCCTGGTCTCCGAGTCCTGGTATTAAGGTATAAGCTGCCACACCCCGCTCTCCAGTTTTTTGATGGGCAGAACTGTTGCAGGTCTTTCCACAGGCAATCACAGCCCTGTGCTCCGAAACAGGCACGGTTTGCCAGTGGTGCATTTACACGAATGATATGCCACAAAGAGTCCGCTGACAGAGAAACACAGGGGCAGTGAGAATACAGTGTGACCTGGTTTGGGAAATCAACAGAAGTATTTTGCAGTGACACTTAAGCCAGGATACAGAGAGAGAGGCATCAGCCAACCTAGTCTAGCCAGGATTTAGTAGCCCTGCTGGGCATTGGGAGAACTTTGATTTTGAAATAGGTGCAATGACTGGTCCCTCTCTTAAATAACTCTGCCTTGTGTTGAGTTGTGTCCAGGATACCTGGAATAAACCAAAGCAGAACCTTTATGGCTGGCATACGTGCAGTCCTCTCAGAAGGTCACTACCCATTCCTGTTTAAAAACCCCACAAACTCATGTTTCCAATAAATTCATCCAAATATCCTTGGTTCCAGTATTTTGATGTTGAAATATTTGCAACTCCAACCCCTTCGTGCACCTGGAGGCAGCCCATAAATCTCTCATCAAATAATATGCCCTGTTTTTTTTTAATGGAAAATATGGTCCTGTGCTTGCTGTAGGCAGAGAAATATGGAAGGTGATGTCATAGTGATTCGTTGCTTTGGATTTTCTAGGCCAGGCCTGATTCTAAGCAGTCTGCACTGTGATCAGTGCACACTGTTTTTAAAGATGTGGTCACTATGGAGAGGGGTACGGGCTGAAGACTAGGGAGAGGGGAGAGCATCAGGCCACCTCAAGAGACTAAATGGGGAGAATGGCAGGTGGAGAGGAATACCGCGATGCTTCGAATGAGACATTGTCCATAGGCCTAGGCATTTGCTACTTAGTCTCTGGTTGGTGGTCCTATTTGGAGAGATTACGGGGAGATGCAGCCTTGCTGGAGGAAGTACATTACTAGGGAGCGAGCTTTGCAGGTTTAAACCTCACCCTACTCTCCTCCCCCTCTCCCCCTCCCCCCTCCATTCCCCCTCCCTCTCGAGAATGAAGAGCAGTCCAGATTCCCTGCCCTGCGGGAAGTCCAAGGTCCTCCCACTTCTATCCAGGTCCAGGAAGGTGAGCATGCAAACAGGCTAGGCTCCCACAAAGCCAGTTCATGTATTAGGATCGAAACCTAGTACCATTGTCCTTGGCTTCTCATCAGCCTTCATTGTCCGCCATGTTCAGAAAGTCCGGTTTCATCCCATGCTTATTCAGTCCCAGTCCCGCTGGACTTGGTGAGCTCCCAATAGATCAGTTCCACTGTCACAGTGGGTGGGTGCACCCCTCGTGGGGAGAGGGGGCGATGTGTGGGAGGAGGGGGAGGGAAATGGGAAACGGAGAGGAAGCAGAATTTTTTTTCAAAAACTAAAAAAAAAAAAACAACAACCAAAAAAAAAGAAACTCAAAATAAATAAATAAATAAATAAATAAATAAACCTCACCCTACATCCATTTTGCCTTCTGCTTCGTGAAGACATACTTTCTCTCAACTTCTCGCTCTGGCAGCCGTTGCCAGGCCATTCCTGCACTCATGGATTCTAATCCTCTGGAACCATATGCAAGCCAAGCTCTGTATTCCACGGGTTGCTTTTCTTCAGAGTGTTCTACTACAGCAACAGGAAAGTAACCTACTGTGCATCTCTACATCGCTGCCTTTGGTCCACTATCTTTGCTTAGTTCTGGAGCGTCCCTCCAGTATTCCAACAGTGTAAGGTAGATGTGTTTCGGAAGGACAGCATTAGGGGGAGGAATCTGATGTAGGACAGATAGAAGTATATGTAAGTAAAGTGTGAATATCCCCCTTTGTAGGTGTTAAGGGGTCTTAGCAAGGGAGGAAGATTGGGTGTCATTTCAGTCAGGCTGGTCCTTATTCCCTGAGTGCTCTCTTCAGAGAACTGAGTGAAACGAGAATTTTGTCTCCACCATCAACTTCATACATGGCTTACATATTTTCTAGGTGGGGTGGGGCAGACCCTGCAAAGGCAGTAAACTTAGATCCAGAGAAACTGATGGTAACAGTATATTGGATTTTTCCCTGTGTCCAGTAAAAGGAAGGAGTGAACGGCCTTGAAATTGGGACCCTGGACTAGACCTAGTGCTGAGCTCCTGTGATAGAAATGGCTCTGGAATAGGCTGTGCCACTGTGGGAAAGTGGTCCTTGGACCCCAGGTATGCCCAGTCCTTCCAAGCCACAGGGCAGCTTGGCTCCCCTTAGCTTCTGCAGCACCTCCTGTGGTGATGATGTGGTGGGCAATGCCCTGAGTGATTCAGCTACTGGGGAAGCTGTTGCTGGGTTGCTGGGATGTTGCTAGCCTTTTTAGGGTCTGAAGCTCTTTGGGAGGCCAATAAGCTAAATGGTGAGTTCTAAACTGCTTTAAGCTAAGGTGGTTCCCTGGGATATGACAGTAAGTTTGTACATTGCCCAGGCTGTCTTCAAACTCGCTGTTGCTGAGGATGACTTTGGACTCCTGATCTTCCTGCACCCACCTCCTGTACTCTGAGATCATAGGCATGCGCCAGCACTCCTGGTTCATGCGGTGCTGGGGAATGAACGTAGGGTTTCATGCATGCTACATCCCCCAGCTGTGCAGCCGTATTTTAGCAACAGAAAATACAAACTAGACCACCTACTCAGGTCTCACCAGTGTCCGTCTACAAGGCTCCCCTTAGGGATCCTTTGTCCTTATCAATTGCTTCCCCCTGCCAGTTTTCATTCACTCCCAATGGAACTGACCCCAGACCCTGTTCTCCTTCAGCCCCTCAGACTGGAGGCAAATATCATATGTGTTTGTTTGTTTGGTTGGCTTTGTTTTTTTTTGGGGGGGGGGTGAGACATGGTTTCTCTGTAGTTTTGGAGCCTGTCCTTGAACTCACTTTGTAGACCAGGTTGGCCTTGAACTCACAGAGATCTGCCTGCCTCTGCCTCCCGAGCGCTGGAATTAAAGGCATGCGCCACCACAGCCCAGCTATATTTGTTTTATTTATTTGTGATACTGGGAATAAAAGCCAGGGCCCTACCCAGGCTGAGGATGTTCTTGTACCACAGAGTCACCCCAGCCACATATTTGTTTTTGAGGGCCTATTAGGACTCCAGGACTTCTGCACCCCGAACTCCCTGAGAAGGGTGGCCCGAGCCCTCACCTGTACTGAAGCCACCCGCCTCTACAGGATCTTCAACCCTGGGTAGGAAGTGCGGCTTCCATCTAATACTGGCACTTCCTTCCTTATGGGTCCCTAAGACCAGAATAGAAAGGCAGGAACCCAGCCTTTTCCAAGCTAGAGGTTGGTTAAGACAAAGCCAGATCCTGTGCCCAAATTTTAGGGAGGAGAGGATACCCAGCCTTCTAACCAGTGCTTGTGGTAAGGCTGACTCCTCTGGGGATGACGATGCTCAGTGCCAGGTCTCTGGGCTCCAGCGGTCATCCCCAAGGAGCACATAGTTGAAAGGGACATTGGAAGGAGGGCAGAAAGGAAAGTTTGAGTTTTGTTTTTCACTAAATAACTGGGCAGCTTTTTCCCTCCGTTTTTCCAGATGCTTCTTCAGAAACAATTTCAATGGCTTGGACTGAGAAGCCTAAATCTGCTTTAAATGAGGGCTTGGATCTAGGACTCACCCCTTTGGTGTTCCCAGTGCGCCACCGGCAAACTGAGAGAGCCACCCCAGTCGCTTGCTCACAATAGGGCTGCTGGCATTCATTTCTTCTCTCTCCCCTGGGTCCCCAGGGCTTTGCCCTAAAATTCCTGAACAATAGCTTGTGAGGGGGCTGTGTCTGCAAAACTGTGTTAGCAAGACCAGCAGATGAGGCAGAAGCAGCTGAGGAAGAGGCTCAGCCAAAGCTGCTTGTTGAGAGCGCTTTGCAAAAATATAGGAGGCCTGGTCTCCTCGGAGACCTGTACTCCCCTTCCCAGGGAAGGACTCCTGAGAACCCTGCTTGAGGTAGGCAGAGCATTTAGGAGCACCCTGTCACCTTCTGCACACTTGAGTGCAGCTTCTTACAGAGCTCTGTCCTCCATGCCTAGCCCTGCGAGTCCTGCTCCCAGGGAGCTGACTGTATCCAACCGTAGCCTGTTTAGCTCACAGCGACACTTCAATGAACCTCCCTCCCCCTGCCTCCACCCTCAGGAAGCTTCCATAGCCTGCTGTCCAGACTTCTAGAACAACACCAACTGCTCAAGGTGTGCCAGGGTGGCCTCCCAGAGAAGGCTTCTGTAGCAGGAAAAGTGTGAAGGGACAGAGGGCAGGGAGAGGAGGGGGCAGAGGAGAGGGCAAGGTTGGGTCTTTAGAAGGATGACTTTGGTCTGATTTCTCTACTAAGGGCATTGTGATACTTGACTGAAGTGATACAGTTTAGGGGTCTCGATTGGTCTCATTTGCTCTACCAGTTAAGGAATTAAGAAAAGAAAGAAAAAAAAACACAAATTTCCACCTCCTCCCAGCCTCCCATTTCCCTCCCCCTCCTCCCATTCTTCTCCCCCTCCTCCCACCCCTCTCCCTTTCCCCCCACTTTTCTCCCCCTCCCTCTCCAGTCCAAAGAGCAGTCAGGGTTCCCTGCCCTGTGGTAAGTCCTAGGTCCTCCCCCCTCTGTCCATATAAAGCAGGAAAAAGCTGAAGTCCAAAGGAGGCTCAGAGGAGTCTCAAACACTGCAGACAGCACCAGCCATCAAAGAAAGGCATTTGCTGGGACGAGATATCCAAGAAAAAGAGCATCTGCAGAGCAGACAGGAGACTCAGGGAAACATCTCCCGAGACCTGGGGGTTTATAAAGCCTCTGAAGGGCTTTCTTTCCCTAAGTTAGGGTTGGTCAGTTTGAAGAAAGCTAGGATGATTGATTGGTCCATCCTGTTATGTGACATTTCCTTAGCAGGCCTTGAACTTTGTGAGCCAGTCCATCTGCAATTGCCTGCTGGTGGGGGACAGAAGCCCACAAGGCCTTTGTTTTAAGATGCCAGGCTTTTGTCTCAAGTCAGAAGGGTGAGGAAGAAGCCGGCCATCTTGGATTTCATCACCTTTACCTAGTCATGGCCCCTCTCCCTGTCTGTCTGTCTGTCTGTCAGTCTGTCTGTCAAGGTGTCTATCTAACTCCTAGTCTCTCGTCACCACACCTGGCCTAATCTGTTTTACTGTTGGTGAGCATACATAACATAGAAGTTATGGTTTTAGCCATTCAAGTGTACAGTTCAGTCACCTAAATATGGTCATACTGTCATGTGATTATCACCACTGTGCATATCCAGGACAGCTTTTGCCTTATAAAACTAAAACTATGGGACCATTAAACAAAAACTTCATTTCTTAAAAAATTGAAAATAGATTCTTCTCTCATACAGTAGTACATCCAGACCTCAGTTTTCCCTCCTTCCACTCCTCTCAGGTCTCCACCACCACCCCTCTCCCCCACATCTCCTTCCCCTCCATTTCTCTTCATAAAAGAGCAGGCCTCCAAGAGACAACCAAACACAACAAAACAGGATGCAATTAAGACAAGGCAAAAGTCCTCACATCAAGGCTGGACAGGGCAACCAAACAGGATGAAAAGAGTCCCAAGATCAGGCAAAAGAGCCAGAGACACACTTGCTCCCACTGTTAAGAGTCCCACAGAAACACCAAGCTAACCTGATATATGCATAGAACCTGATGCAGACCCACGCGGGACCTGATGCTCACCTATGCAGGCCGTGTGCTTGGCACTTCAGTCTCTGTGAGCCCATGGGAGCCCGGCTTAGTTAGATTAACTGGCTGTATAATGTCTGGCTGCAGTTCTCTGCCCTGCTCTCTCCTGCTGCCAGAGGAAGCCTCTTTGATGATAACTGGACAAGGCACCCATCTATGAGTATAACAGAATGTAATTATCAGTTACTTCATTGATTTTTTTTGACCAGTCAGATTTGGTTTTATCTTAAATGTCTGGGCTATCCAATCTCCATTTCCTGGCCATCCAAGTAGTGTTGGGCATGGGCACCCTTTCATGGTGTGGGCCTCAAGTTAAATCAGACATTGGTTGGCCACTCCCACAACTTCTGTGCTACCATTGCACCCAACACATCTTGCAGGCAGGACAGATTGTAGGTTGAAGTGAAGCTGGGTTGGTGTCCAGGTTTCTCTTTCCAGTATCTACAGAGTACCTTCCCACACCAAAGAGACTAGAACACAGGGTGAAGGTTCCATGCTGGCAACAGCTCGCCTTCCTATGTACAGTGAGTCTGTGTGGATGTCATCCTCAGCAATGGGACCTCACTGTTAGTTTTCAGAGAGCAGCCAGCCCTCTGTCCTAGCACTAGCCTGCATTTTTTAGGATCTCCACAGGGCCCCATTGGCCAACAGCTCAAGCAGTTGCAACCCATCCCAACATCGGAAGCGTTGCCTGGCTACAAACAATGGCCAGTTTAGACTCTATCCATATCCTCCATTACTAGGAGTCCTCACTAGGGTCATCGTCATAGATTCCAGGAAGTTTCCAATGTACTGGGTTTCCACATTGCCCCTAAATGCCACCCCCAATTCCAGCTGTCTCTCCCTCCATCCTCTGCTCCCTTCCTGATACTCATGGGCTCTGTCATTAAAGGCTAGGCTCACAGCCAAAAATATAAACAATGTCTTAGTCGCCTTCCCCCCAACACTAAGCAACACTATTCTGCTTTCTGTTTCTGTGGACTTAACTTCTCTTGGTCCCTCCCCCAAGTGAAATCATGTGTTCTGAAGTTTTGTAGTGACAGTATTCTTGTGACTTATTATATTATCTTCAGGCTTACCCATGTTGTAGCATATGTCAGAATTCTCTGTTTATGGATGAACAGTATTCCGTTGTAAAACTTTTGCTTCTCCAGTTATCTAATAATAGATACTTGGGTTGGTCTCTCTTAACTAGTGTGAAGGTTACTAAGAATATTGGTATATGAATGTGTTGAAGTTCCTACTTCCATTTCTCTTGAGTATATATCCAAAGTGGAAAGACTGGGCCAAATCATTTTGGTTTAACTTTTTTAAGGTTTATTTTGTCTTATGTATATGAGTGTTTTGTCTACATGGATGTCTGTGCACCACATGTGTGCCTGGTGCCCAAGGAGTTCAGAAGAGGGCATCGGATCCCTGCAACTGGAATCACAGACAGTTTTAAACTGCCCTGTCTATCTACATTGGGAGCGAGCTTGGGTTTTATATAAGAACAAGTGCTTGTAACCAGTGAGCTGTCTCTCCAGTCTTGTGCCCTTGGCTGCTATAGCTGAGGATGATGGCCTCTGTGTGACTTGGAGAGCAGCACTCGGCTCCATTCAACCCTTCTGCCAATGAAGTATATCCCTTTCTCCGGATGCAGCCACGACTCGTAGAAACTCAGATTTGTTACCCCAGATACTGCCTTCCCAACCCTTGCCCGCAGTCTTTCAAATTCCAGGACCGCATTAGTCACTGAGGCAGAAATTCAAGAGATGCTCCCTGTCTCAAAACTGCACGTGCTATTCCGGGAAGGCAATGATGGTGTGGAAAAATGACAGGTTGGATATTCGTTTCCAAATGTGCTTTGCCATGCTACATAAAAATAATGATCACTTTTCAAGTTTGGTTTCGTTCTTTAGCTAGAAATAGCAAACCATTTCACCCAGAACAGAAGGTGTTCTTAGTTAAAGTGTCAGGTTTTTACCTAATGAAGAGAGCAGACCCACATACTGAGGCATCTTCTCCCAATAGATAAATATATTTAAAAAAGATTATAGACCAGCTCTCTGGACCAGCAAGATGACTCGCCAGGTAAACTGCTTGCTGGCAATCCTGGCAGTCTGTGTTCAATCCCTGGGATCCACATGGTGGAAGGAAAGGACTGACTGGCAACCATTCACATGCCCTGGCCTGTGTACACCCACATATGTGTGCACACGTAAGATTTTCTTGAAGAAATATGAATTCTCTAAGTTGTCTATATAATGAGTTGTAACTGGATGCACTGACTCATGTCTTTAGTCTCAGAGGGAGGCATAGGCAGGTGGATCTTTGTGAATTCTAGGCCCATATGATCTATGTTTCAAGGGCAGGGTTATTGAGATTGGCTGGGGCATATAAAGTGACTCTGTCTTAAAAAAAATAAGTGTGAATTTTGTACACGAGGCACACTTAAGCTTATTATTCACAAATGTTAGTACTTGTTGGTATATCTTATGGCAATAGTAGCTTCATAGTGTTAAGAATTCTGGAAGTGTGTGTGAATTTTAGGATAACTTATAAAGAATTACTGACTTTGAAGAAAAGAGTGAGGGTGTAATGTTTGGAATCTGTTAATGAGATGTTATGTGTGTACCATCTGATTTGATTATACACTTTTCCATGGATGTGGATCCCAGCATCGTTCCTATCTTGTAGGTGTGCAGACTAGGTAAGTGAAGCTGCTCGTCCACAGCCAGGCAGCCGGTAACTGATGCAGTCGGAATCTACGTGCCAGGACTCAGGTCACACCACAGTATGCCGGGTCTGATTTCAGAGCCTAGATGTCTTCCTGGATTGGTAGGGATTCTCTTTTACTAGTGACAGAAACCAGTCCTAGAGTGGTTAAGCAGAGGACACGCATCACTTCATAAAACTGAGTAGATCTGAAGCCCCCACAGCGCTGCCCTCCAGTGTCTTCATGGCTTCTCCTCATTGTATACGTGGGCTCTCAGATTTTCACTTGTTGGGTCCTTTACTGGCGGGAACATGAGAGGTTCGGAGGCAGCGAAAGAGACAGTTCCGGGACAATTTTGGTCTCCTAAGAGTCAGAAATGGAATTTTAGGGAAGAGCACACACTGGCTGGCTTTGATGGTATGTGTGCCCAATGTCTGACAAGCATCTTGGCCAGAGGCAGCTCACAGGCAGGCCTCCCCTCCAGACCCCCATGCAGTGGGGAGAGACAGTTCCCCTAAGAAGGGACATGCTGCTGACCTTGGGGAGGTGGCAGGAGAGCCTGAGCAAATCAAACCAAACCACACCAAAGCTTTGGTTTCTTCGGCGTCTACAGTACCGCATGCTTTCTAGTGGCCTTTTCCATGATGGAGAACCTCTCTCAAATTGGTCACAGAAGCTTGAGGACCACAGAACGCTAACCTCCTGGATCTGCCCTGTCAGCTAAAGACTGTGTCATCAGAGTTCCATGGCAACAGGAAATAAAGCCAGAACCATAGTTTACATGGAAGAGTTCTCCACTAGCCACCCCAGAGGGGGCTGAAGCTCAGTCAGAATCTTGGTAATATATATGAAAAGCCTGACCTACAGGGAATTAAGAATTGTCAGTATGGGAATTTCCCCTGTACACTTTTACTCCTGTGTCTTGGTTGCGCATTTTCAAGGACTTAGGTGTCTCATTAAATGAGAATAGGGAAGTTATGCCTGTTGACAAAAAGAAATGGCTTCTCATTGTAAGATTTTAAAGGGACTGCAGTGTCACCCAAGGCCACCAACCTTCATGCTGCCTTAAATTGTCAGAAAGAAAAAGGAGGGCAATCGGGAGGCAGAGGCAGGGGGATCTCTGAGTTCTAGGTCAGCCTGGTCTACAAAGTGAGTTCCAGGACAGCCTGGGCTACTCAGAGAAAGAGAATGGAGTCCATAGACTTGCAGGTCCAGAGACTTGAGGGTGCCTGTGTCCCTGCTCACAAGAAACAAAGAAAAATCATAGAAATGGAAGCGGCAGAGAACAAGGACTTGAAGGGACTTGAAGCATGTGTCCCTGGAGATCCAGTTGGCATCCACTGATCCAGTTAAAGAACACCTTCTGAGGATGGTGTTCAGAACAGCTTTCATCCTCCAGTTTCCCCAGCAGGGGCGGGGATGAAAGAAGCCACAGCTAAGGCTTCCTAATTGCTGTTGTCAGCGGCTATGATCTCTTCCTGGTGCATTCTGCCGGTTCATTTGGGGCTTTGGGCTGCAAGAGGATTATCCTAAGCCTTAATTAAGTACCTGCCTGCCTGCTGTGGGGTGGGTGCCAGCTGCTGGCACGGACTTGAAGCTTGGTCATGCTTTGGCCATGGCTTACTCTTCACTCCTCACCCGCTAATATACCCACAAGACTAGACTCCCGGTACCTGTGGTCCATTTTGTGGGGAGGTGGTGTTTTGCTACCTGGGAGCTCATATTCAGAGGTGGAACAGAGGACTAAGTCTTCCACCAATTCTGCAGCCCCATTGCCTTTATTTCCTACCTTTTTAAAAAATCTTATTTGTTTATGTTTTATGTATAAGTGGTCTGCATGTTTACCTGCAGGCCAGAAGAGAGCATCAGGTCTCATTACAGATGGTTGTGAGCCACCATGTAGTTGCTGGGAATTGAACTCAGGACCTCTGGAAGAGCAGCCAGTCCCCTTAACCCCTGAGCCATCTCTCCAACCCCCTACTTTTTTTTTTCTCAAGTCAGGATCTCACCATGTAGCTCAGGTCGGCTACAGACCTGCGATCCTCCTGCCTCAGTCTCCTCCGTGCTGGGATTATAGGTGTAGATCTTCATAGCCAGCTTTATTTCCTGTTCTCCAGTTATCCTCAGCTCTGTTCTAGTCTTTGTCCACAGGATACAGCGTGTATTATAAACACAGGTGCTTGAACCTGGTGGCATGGACCTACAATTTTAGTTACCTGGGAGGCAGAGAGGGGGTGGAAGAACACAAGCTCAAGGCCTGCTCGGGCTGCAGAGTGAGTCCAAGGACCATCTTGGCAGTTAAGTGAGAACGGGCTTTAAGGTAAAAAGTAGGAAAAGAGTTCTACTGGAGATAGCGATGCCTTGTTAGAGAATGAAGAGTTCAGAGCATAGAGCCGCAGGCAGCAGCTGCACTGGGAAAGAGGTCTCTCTGCCTGGGGAAAATTCCCAGCCATCCCCAGTATCCACCCGTCACTGCCTGCTATACCCCTAGTGATTCTGGCTCACTGTTTACCTTGTTTGTTTGTTTAGTCTTTGTATGTGCATCTTCTTGGTCCCAGCATCCTGCCAGGCAGTCTGTTTCTCTTGGGCAAGCGCCCAATCCTGGCTACTCTCCTTTTGGTTTCCCTTCATCCCAGATGTGGGCAAAACCTCAGTTCTTTGGTCCTGCCTAGTCCTGGCTGACAGTCAGACTGCTGCAGCTGTCCCTGCAGCTGTATGGACTTGTAGTGTACACACAGGGCCAGGAGCTGCCAGGATCAGAAGACCCACAGAGGCTGGCCATCTTTGCAAAATCGTCCCCTTTTTACTTTGCATCAAGTTCAGAGAAGGCAGATGTGTGGCTTAGAGTCTGGGCAGGTTTATGCAGTCAGCAGTATTGCCACTGCTTTGAGTTCAGGCTGGGAAGATCTGCCCTAGGCGATGAGGGATGGGTGAGGACCCTCAACATGTTTCAAGAGACCTGCTGGTCTGATAGCCTAGTGAACGGTCCCCTTTGGATGGGGTAACACTCCCCAACAGAAGCCCTGCTTTCTCCCATACCAGCCACACTCTCAGGAGCCCCATTTTTTTTAAAGGCCTTTTGAGGCCATAACGGTTTTTAAGGACATTTTATAGAGCGGGAGCACAGTCTTACTATTTAAAATTATTATAGGGGTTTTGACTGCTGTATCTTTATTTTTATGACAGTTGTTGGTTATGCCCCTGATTTATTTGATTCTGGGCTTCTGTTCAAGAACACAACCTCCAATTAAATGTGGTTACTGTGGCAAAAATATGATTCTCCTCGGAATGACCTTCTTTGGGGCCAGTTCCAAAAACTCATTATGGTGAAAAAGGGAGGGCAAGCCTCTTTGCATTCATGAACATTCCTCCTGTGGTCACTTGCTTTTCCCATATGAGGAATTAGAGGGCAGCAAGGCTGTGGGTTGGGCCCAGAGGGGAATGGAGGTGAAAGGGAAAAAGTTACTTTAAGAGCTAGGTGAGTCACCACTTAAGCCATACCTCAGAGACAGAAGGAGCTCGGGACACCTAAAGAATAATCTTCTCTTCCATGTTAGGAGGGGATTACAGCGCAGAGAGACCAGGAAGTCTGACCAGACCCAGGCACTGAGGCCTGGCTGTCACGCTGCCCTCTCTCTTCCACCCTAGCTCTCCTGGCTCTGATCCTGTCCTGCTCTCAATACAGGGAACAGCCTACGAGTCCCCTCTGGCATGACCATATCTTTTTTGAACCCTTTGGACATTGCTTTCAGCTCTTTAAGAGATGGAGGGTCTGGGAGAGAGAGGTTCTTGCCACCAATTTGGGCTATGCAAAACTTGTTTTCCTTAGTGAGGTATTTGCAGTGAGGTCTGGACAACCTCTGAAACTGGAGATCAGAACTGTGGTCCTAAATGTACCACTCCATCTGCCATGTGAGATGGTGGGAAACCCACTCCGCTCTGTCTCTAATATTATACTTGGCATCATGGCTGCCATTCAGGTCCCCATCACAGGGTAGCTGATGAGGCAGCTCTTTCCCTGGGGAGACATAAACCAGTGTCTGCCCCTTTCCTTATAGGACACCAACAACAGACCAAAGTAGGATTCTACAAAAACCCAACTTGGGGAATCAGTGAGTTTATTGGTTTACTCACAGAGTATGGGTGAAGGGTTGCTTATAGGAGCATCAGAGATCCTAAAGCAATTCCGCCATCACAAAGTCTCTCCCCGGTATGGATGAAGACTATGAAGACTGACCCAAAGCTGCATAGATTGAATCCCCTTCAATTAACCTTTGACAGTCTGTCTGCTCTCAAGAGTGCACAGTCATGCGCAGTTAGGGCAGAATTACATACCGATTGCTTGGAAGCTCAGTAAGGGGCAGTTATGAGGGTCCAGTAACCCTTTCCACTCCCTCTTTCTGTGAGGGAACACCATCAGTAAAGAAGCCAGACCTCAGGCTTCTCTTGCAGTTTCTTGCAGCTGTTCCAATGACGTCGATGGCTGTGAGGCTCAGAAGATAGTGTTCTACGACAGCAGCTCGACCTAAGGTGCTCCCTCACAGTGCTGTGAGTCAAGGGAGGGTCTGTGCAGAGCTTCTCTGAGAACTAGACATCTGTGGCCTTTCACCGGCCTCTGAAAGATCCCAGCCATACAACTCCCAACTGTAGCTTTTTAACTGAAAGCCATGCGTGCACCCCAAGAATGTGAACCAAGACTTCCCATCTTCCCTACTTGGATCCAGCATAGAGGACAGGCAGTGAGTGATAAAAGGGACGTTCTGAAACCGAATGACTGATGTTAGGGGCCTGCTGAGCTTCTTTCACTGCGGCAGAACCTGTATCCATTCACATTGCAGATCAGACCTCGGAACTGAGCAAGGTCACAAAGTCCCTGCCTTTGCCCTAGATCCAGGAGCCATGGAAGTCTTGTTTGCACACTTAGACTGTCTTATAAAA
Organism: Microtus pennsylvanicus; assembly: GCF_037038515.1. NCBI lineage: Eukaryota > Metazoa > Chordata > Mammalia > Rodentia > Cricetidae > Microtus > Microtus pennsylvanicus. The sequence goes on along the minus strand of NC_134579.1, from coordinate 60,049,210 downwards.
TCATGCCAGTTTCAGCATATTCAGGAACCTTTGAATATTATTTTAATACGGTATTTCAGAGGTAACTCTGGAACAAGACAATGAGGAGAAAAGAGGAAAGGGTCAAGAGATCATGTCCCTGAGGTCTGGAACGCTCTCAGTGTTCCCAGTTAATCATTGATGCCCCCAGCGGCCTGCTGCAGGGGGCCAGCGTGCACACTGCTGGAATGCTTGGAAGCCTTGGGTGCTGTTAATGATTTATCTGCTCCTGGCTGCAGAGCTGAGCCCCTATGCTCTGAAGTCGACAGGCCTCTGGGATCATCTTCAGGAGAATGGGCCAGCCCTACCTAACAGACTTTGGGAGAAGACAGCCATGGCCTGTAATCCGCATGTGACCACCCCCGGCTCAGGGCCTCATTGCTTGCTCTCTGAAAACACAGGAGACTGTTTTATTAGGATACCTGATGTTGAATGTTCCTTTGTATAAGTGCTTGTGACGAGATCAAGGCCATATGATGATGATTTTATATGGGATCACAAGGCAGGCCACCTTCAAACACACATAGTGGTTATTTATATAGTTCTTTTATTTCAACAAATGAATGAGTGACTATAATCCATTAGGGATACATGAATACAAGGAGCACATTTATATTTTCTTCTGTTTAACAAAGACTAAGTGTGTGACATTTGCAGAAATATCACAGGTAGACAGTTAACTAAAAGGAAAAGGAGGGATTCCCATAACCTGAGTTGCAGAAACCTGCACTGTCTCCTTTGGCTTCGAACAGCAGTGTTGAGGGTTCATATACCCAGGTGGATGTGGTCTTAGTCACATCTAAGGTGGGAAATAGTTGTGGTGAGACCATGACAGTCTCAGGCATTGCTGACAAGTTTTGAAGGAGACAACTTAAAAACTGAAGCATTTCCTCATGGGACATCTGTCTCTGTCAAGAGCATAATTTAGATTTTTATAGGAAGGAGCTTTTTGTTTGTGGGAATTGCAAATGAGATGAATAATACTGATTTGGTGTTTGGGTTCTTCCCTCCCTCCCTCCGTCCCTCCCTCCCTTCCTCCCTTCTTTCCTTCCTTCCTTCCTTCCTCCCTTCTTTCCTTCCTTCCTTCTTTCCTTTCTTTCTTTGTTTCTTTCTTCTTTCCATTGAAGCCCGACTCTGTATTAGCCGGGCTGGAGTGACAGGTCATATAAGATTTATAAACTCCTGCTGAAGGGATGATTATATGAATTAATCCAAGAAGGATTGTTGGCTTTGGGCTTTTTAACTGGGAGTCAATGCTTCCTTAGGAACAAAAATCCATATACTATATACTCAGGCTTGAGTCTGAAGATGGTGGGAACGGAGGAACTCAGGAAAGTTAGCCTAGTGCAGCTGTGAGTTTGGGGCGGATCCCCAGCATCAAGAGAAAGACAACTATCATTGCTGCAACAGAGCTCCCTCCCCTAGCATGCTTAGGGGAGTCACTACAGTGTGTGGGTGCCTAGGAGCTAGCAGATGTTACCCCTCATGCCCATATAGCATCACTACATGACCTTGTGAGGAAGGGGGGAAGCTACGGAGTGTGGGCGTGGGGGTGGGGAGGGTTCGTACTGCAAATTTTGGTTCCATTTCACCTGCAGCCATTCTTTCTTGCCTTGGAATGGCTGCATGGATAAAAAATGTCTCTACAATGTTTGTGGCAAAAGCGACTTCCTTCCCAGGGGCCTTCCACGCGGTCTCTGCACATTCCTACTGCAGAGTTGCCCAGTTCTAGGTTTTCGCTGAGCAGGGTGAACTGGGCAGCACTGCTCCACTGAAGATAAGTCCAGCCTGAGGGGATCCATTGTATTTCAGGTGTTCAAGGGCACTTAATGGAATTTTCTTGTCCGGAACTCAGTAATTTTTTAAAAATTTATTCTCTCTCTCTCTCTCTCTCTCTCTCTCTCTCTCTCTCTCTCTGTGTGTGTGTGTGTGTGTGTGTGTGTGAGAGAGAGAGAGAGAGAGAGAGAGATCTGTGTGTGTGTGACAGAGAGATCTGTGTGTGTGTGTATGAGAGAGAGAGAGAGAGAGAGAGAGAGAGAGAGAGAGAGAGAGATGCATGTGTGAGTGCAGGTGCCTGAGGAGTCAAGAAGGGAGCCTCAGATCCCCTGGAGCTGGAGTTCCAGGTAGTTGTGAGCTTTCTGACATAGGCGAGACCTCCTCACCAATTCTGTGTCTTCTGCAAGAGCAACACATGCTTTTAACTGCTGAGCCATCTTTCTAACCCCTCGAAGATAATTCTTACATGGGAGTTTATCTCCTCCTTTCTCCCTGTTTTGAGAGTTGTGCTTTCTGAATAAGGGACTCTGAGGCTTGGGTGAGTCAGGTACTTGGGAAAGCACTGACCACGTAGCACTCACAGAAGGTCGTAACTATTGCCAGAGCCAGAGAGCTGATGCAGGACCATCCTGAGACTGCCAAGGGATGCGTGTGTAGGGCTGTCTCTCCCAGTAGTGTGGTGAGATTTCATTTGTATTTTAATAAATAAAGCTTGCCTGGAGGTCAGTATAAAACAACCACACTAGTCAGCCATACAGGCCAGGCAGTGGCGGCACACACCTTTAATTCCAGCAGCCACACTAGTTAGCCATAGAGGCCAGGTGGTGGTGGTGCACGCCTTTAATCCCAGCATGAGAGAGAACTATAAGACAGGATGAGGCAGGAATTGCTCTTTTTCAGTCTGAAGACTTCATGGAGGAAAGAGCTCTCTAGTGGCTTTGCTTCTCTGATCTTCAGGTTGAACCCCAATTCCAATATCTGTCTCTAGGTTTTTATTATTCGTGTTACACAGTAACTACAAGAAAACTTCAGAGAGAAATACAGGTTGGAATTCATCTTAATGATTTATTGCCAAAATGTAAAATACATTACTTTCCCAGCATGCACTCAATAAATTTTAATATTGAGGGTTTTGGTATTTTGGGGGCTTTTTGTTTGTTGTTTTTGATGGAGAGGGATTCATATAGAATCTTATACAGCCCCGGGTTGAACTTCCTGTGTAGTTGGGGATTACCTTGAACTCCAGATCTTTCTGCATCTCCCTCTGAAGTGCTGCAATTACAAATGCGTGTCACAGTGCTCAAACTATTGAGATCTTTATTTTATTTTCTCTTTCTCTCTTTCTTTCTTTTTCTTTCTTTTTTTGTACTGTTCTTCCAACCCAGCATATAATATAATGCATAGGAACCGTGAACTCTGACCTCTAGGACACATGGTGAGCCTGTGTGAAACAGAAGCCCTTACGGTTTCTTTTTCTTGTAGGTCCGGGGCTACCCAGAGCCGCAGGTGACATGGCACAGAAATGGGCAAACCATCACCCATGGGGGCCGCTTCCTGCTGGATTATGGAGTACGGGGGACTTTCAGCCTTGTAATTCACCCTGTCCGTGAGGAGGACAACGGAAAGTATACCTGTGAAGCCAGCAATGGCAGCGGTGCCCGCCAGGTGACCGTGGAGCTGACTGTGGAAGGTGAGTCCCAGGGGCAGCTCTGTGATGGGAGATGAGCTGCCAGTTCCTGGGTCTGCTGCTGCCTTCTGCCCTCTCTCACAGATGGGAGGACTTATAGGAGATGCTACACACACCTTGGGGGGCTTTGGACTCATGTCTAGGCTCACGTTCCAGCCTTGCTATGACTTACATCACACCAAGACTAAAGACAGGCTCTTAATGGTGACTTTCCAAAGGGACCCCTGTCCTGGCACTGGCCTATCTCCCACGCTCCTCACCCATCACCTCACTGTGGCCAAGCCTTGCTCTCCTTTGACAAACCTTGGGGATTTCACCTTGTTGCTTGCATAAGCAAGAGCTCCTGCCCTGATCTTTCACCCAGATTGTACTCGTGTTCTTCAGGTCCCTGCTCAAAGCCCTCAACTTGGAAAGAACCCTTCTTAACCCCACCCCCAGCCCCCCGACTCCAACTCTCCTTCCTGTCAACTCCCTCACAGTTTTTCTTTAAGGTTGGTTTGTCACCCTCTAAGCACCCATCACACAGCTCTGAGACTCGGGGTCGTTACCTTCTCTATGACTGTTTTTCTAGTATCCCTGCACAGGTCAGTATCACATGTTTGGGAATGAATGGACAGAATCTATTGTTAGCATCACCACTGGAGAATAGTGCTCACCATAAAAATATATGTAACTCTGCTGGGCGGTGGTGGCACACACCTTTAATCCCACCACTCGGGAGGCAGAGACAGGCAGATCTCTGTGAGCTCAAGGCCAGCCTGGCCTACAACAGCTAGTTCCAGGATATCCAGGGCTGTTACACAGAAAAACCTTATCTCAAACAACAACAAATATATATATTTCTCCCTACGTCTGTGGTCAAAATTATGACTAACTTAAAAGTATCTGGGAGAAGCATCTGGCTATAAATAATATGGGGTTTGTCACCACTGTCTTCCTGGCAGGCTGAAGCTGCTCTCCGGGGTTGAACATTCTATGTCAGGCCATTGGCAGATTCTCAAGGCCTGATGTCTGGAAGGACAAAGGGGTCTGCCAGCCCCCTCAGATGTAAGACCTGCTTCCCTGGATCCTGTCTGGGAGCTGATAAACCACACAGCCAAACGTGCTTTTTCTCTCTTCAGAAGACTGTTCTCCCAACCTCATTTGCAGGAGACGCTGTGTGTAAGCAATTCAGATAAATTGTGAAGGGTGCTTTGGAAGGTTCTAGAAGGGATGATGTGCACCTGGGCCAGTGGCCACTCCTCAACCTCTCTGCCTTATTTCCCCACGCAGTTGCAGGGCGTATGAGTTCCAGAGTGGAGTATGCATAGTTTGGACGTTTTCCTTAAATTCTCTAACTGGGTCATTTTAATGACCTTCAAGTGTCTGAGGCAGGGGCATTCCAGACAGGAAGTGGCTGGTCAGAGTCTCAGAATAAACTTATCAAAAGTCATTTTGGTGCTCTGCTGTCCCCTATACTACTGATCACAAAGTCTAAACTTGGAAATCAAGCCCCTCTCACACCTCCCCCCCCCCCCCGCTGCCACAAAACTTCTCTCCTTCCCTTTGCTGGCTTCCTGTTTGGAGCTGAGTTGAGGCACAGTGCTGAGCTATGAGTCACAGTTCAAAGTCCCGATCCCAGCTTGTGCCAATCTAATGTGTGACTTGAAACCTCTGGACCTCGGCTTCTGCAGAAAACGGATGTGAATTCCAAGCATTGCAGCCTGGGTTAGCCCTTATTTTCTGTTATTCATATTAAGGAAGACTGGAGTATGTTGGGAATGCATGGAAATTATATGAAATCAACATAATCAGTTGTGGTGGCACACACCTTTAGTCTCAGCACTCTGGAGGCAGATACCGGTAGATCTCTGAGTTCAAAGCTGGACTGGTCTATATAAAGCTGAGATAATTTGTGAACCTTCTTGGTTTTTACTATTCAGGAAGTTTAATCTGGTGGCTCACCCCAGCAGAACAAATTTCAGGTCATGATAGGAGGAGAGAGGCAAGGAGGCGGGACAATCATAGTAGAGCAAGGCTAGGTTCACAGTCTGTACTCTTCACCTTCTCTTTGGCTGGGTTTTAACTGGGTAGATTGACCCGGCGTATAAGATATATTATGCTTTTAACTCTAAAGGGATAATGGTCTTGTGGCTGCCACCTCTCTCTGTGAACAGATCTGGGGCATCCCACTTCCATATCAGAAACTTGTTTGAGGCGATGTGTTTTATATATATATATATATATGTCCTATAGGCCTAGAAGAATTTACTCATCGCTTCCTGCCGTGAAAAAAACTGTCAACCCTGCCAGGCTAGTGTCTACCTTCACAAAGTGACTCCAGCAGCCACCACCCTACCCCTGCACCCAACCCCCGCCACCTCTGACCTCCTCTGCAACGTCTGTTCTTCCCTGGACAGAACAGAGACCCTGAATCAAGTTTGACTGACAGGTGGAAACTTTTAACCTTTGGTGGTCATATGGGAGGCAGAACCAAATGCCTTGGTTGAGTTTTAGCTGTACTGATTTCTACCTATGAGCAAATGGACCTTTCTGAGCCGTGTTTCTTTCCCTTTAAGGTGGAGGGCATCACACAGAGTGGTGTATGGATTAGTGTAGACCCTCGCCATTAGGAAATGGTACCCAGTGATTATCCAAGCTGCTCCTAACATCTTTAGAATACTTACAGAGGAAAGCCTGTAAAAAAAAGAAAAAAAAAGAAACCCTCCTTGCCTGACTTCCAGTTTGGCGATTAGAGCCAAGGAGCATTGTACTAGGGAGCTGCGGGCTGCGTTCCTGCCACCCGGCTCCCGGCCGCCTGGCTAGCTTATGCCCCGAAATAACAACACACAAACTGTATTCATATAATACAGTTTGGCCCATTTCTATTAATGTGTGTAGCACCACGAGGTGGTGACTTACCAGGGAGATTCTAGCCTACGTCCATCTTGGGTCGGAGCTTCATTGCATCTGCCTCAGAGAGAAGAGCTATGGCATCTTAGCTCACTTCCTCTTCCTCCCAGCATTCTGTTCTGTTTACTCCACCCAACTAAAGGCTGGCCTATCAAATGGGCCAAGGCAGTTTCTTTATTAGCCAATGACCTTCCTCCATCATTTCCCCTTTTTCTGTTTAAACAAAAAGGAAAGGCTTTCACTTTAACATAGCAAAATTACATATAACAAAACAGTTATAAAGCAAGAATTACAGTTACAATATTTACATCTACTTTATCTTTTATCATAACTAAGGAAAACTATATAACTATCCATATATTCTTTAACTCCATCAAAGACTCCAGAAGAATATAATATTACCTAATTAAACAAGAAATAAGCAACTTCCAAAACTCTAGTAACGACAGAGACATCTCACTGCCTGGACAGTCACCCAAAGTTCTTTTGTACTGCTGGGGCATCCATCTTCGGCCTTTGGGCCCATAGTATCCAAAGACATTTCCATGAAGCAGGAAATTTCAAAGGCAGTTCAGTCACTATCTGCTGTGTCCTGCAGAATGTCTCGCAGACTCTTTCATGAATCAGGAGCCCCGAAAGGCCATCTCACCTTTTAGGCAAGTTCAGCAGTCTTCTCTCTGCGGGTTCTCTGTGTCCAGTTTATGCAACAGTCCAGGCAAGAGCAGTTTCTTGCCCAAATGGCTATCAAACTCCATAAGGAGCCTCTTCAATGCCCATCTTCCTTTTGAAGTAGATTGGTGCTGCCAGGAGCAGATGTGTCTCATTGTCATGAAAAGCCCTAACTTATTAAAACATTAAATGCCATATTCTGCAGTCTTTGAAAGATATTAAGAATGCCTATCTAACTGAAATATATCTCTATATATCTAGAAAATCTAACTAACATGACTACAAATTTGACTATTATAGATGATTGTCCATTAACAACCTATATACATTACATTTTTAAATGAACTACACAATCGCAATACCTTAATATCAGAAATATATATACAGATAACAAAATTGACCTTAAGATCCATACCAATGCAAATTATTCATATCTATATCAGAACATGAGAACAGATGCCTAGGACAGGATTTCACAGTTATCCAGGTGTCTAGAATAGGACCAAACAGTTACCCAGGTGTCTAGGACAGGACCACACAGTTACCCAGGCATCTAGGACAGGATTGCAGTTACCCAGGTGCCTAGGACAGGATTGCACAGTTACCCAGGTGCCTAGGACAGACCACACAATTACCCGGATGTCTAGGACAGGATTGCACAGTTACCCAGGTGCCTAGGACAGGATTGCAGTTACCCAGGTGCCTAGGACAGGATTGCAGTTACCCAGGTGCCTAGGACAGACCACACAATTACCCAGGTGTCTAGGACAGGACCACACAGTTACCCAGGTGCCTAGGACAGGACCACACAGTTACCCAGGTGTCTAGGACAGGACCACACAGTTACCCAGGTGCCTAGGACAGGACCACACAGTTACCCAGGTGTCTAGGACAGGACCACAGTTACCCAGGTGTCTAGGACAGGACCACACAATTACCCAGGTGTCTAGGACAGGACCACAGTTACCCAGGTGTCTAGGACAGGACCACACAGTTACCCAGGTGCCTAGGACAGGATTGCACAGTTACCCAGGTGCCTAGGACAGGATTGCAGTTACCCAGGTGCCTAGGACAGGACCACAGTTACCCAGGTGTCTAGGACAGGACCACACAATTACCCAGGTGTCTAGGACAGGACCACAGTTACCCAGGTGTCTAGGACAGGACCACACAGTTACCCAGGTGCCTAGGACAGGATTGCACAGTTACCCAGGTGCCTAGGACAGACCACACAATTACCTGGATGTCTAGGACAGGATTGCACAGTTACCCAGGTGCCTAGGACAGGATTGCACAGTTACCCAGGTGCCTAGGACAGACCACACAGTTACCCAGGTGTCTAGGACAGGATTGCACAGTTATCCAGGTGCCTAGAACAGGACCACAGTTACTTGGGTGTCTAGGACAGGACCACAGTTACCCAGGTGCCTAGGACAGGACCACAGTTACCCAGGTGTCTAGGACAGGACCACACAGTTACCCAGGTGTCTAGGACAGGACCACACAGTTACTCAGGTGTCTAGGACAGGGTCACACAGTTACTTGAGTGTCTAGGACAGGACCACAGTTACCCGGGTGCCTAGTTCAAGACCACACAGTTATCCAGGTGTCTAGGACAGGATTGCACAGTTATCCAGGTGCCTAGAACAGGACCACAGTTACCCAGGTGTCTAGGACAGACCACACAGTTACCCAGGTGTCTAGGACAGGACCACACAGTTACCCAGGTGCCTAGGACAGTTATTTAGCTCAGTATACCCAAAATGCTATTATTTCGGAGTACACTCGGCATAAACATGAGTATCCTCTACATATGATGAAGGCTTCTGAAATTTGAGGACCCAGAGAGTCTCTTTGATAGCGGGTTGCCTCTCAGGCTTTATGCTTAGTACCCAGTCTGGTTAAATTGCAGGCCCAGAAGAGATACAGATTTGTCAGTGTTACAGGATGGGTTAGTGCAAATGTACACACACAGGCCTCTCTGGGGAGTCTCGTCACATACCCATGTTGAAAATTCGGCCACCACCAGGTGTCACCCTTTTGCTGCCCACAGACCTCACTAGGAGGATTTCAACTCACATAGTCAGCCATAGTGATGCATACCTGTTCAAAGCCAGCCTGTGGGACACTAAGGATTGTTGTTATTATTATTGTTATTATTTTCAAGGCTAGCCTGGGCTACTATCAAGATTCTATCCCCAAAACATAAATCATCTGTGGTGCTTCAGGAAATATTAGCGGGCCTGGAGCAGCCTGCTCTGTCTTCTTCCAGCCTGGCCTCCTGGCTATCCCCTCCCTCTTCCCCTCATCCCTGACCCCTAGCGGTACTGAGACTGCTGTCTTGCTCTCTGCATATAAATGAAACTGCTGACCTGTGGATCACAGCTCCTGACCATGAGAGAGGAAGAGAGGGCCTTTCTGAAGACCACCCAGAATGTCAGGCAGAAGGGGGAATGGCCATGTGTCACAGAAGTTCAGAGGGTGGCCCTGGTGAGCTTTGGCCCAGCTCCTGGGACACCGCACTCTTGGGTGGTTTTGAGTGTATGGTGACTGCTCCTCTTTTTGAGCTTCTGTCCATTTCAAGGAACTGCCAGACCACTTTTCACCTCACATTGGAGTGGCTCATGACACTGGATATTTTACATGACAGAGTTTAAATAATATTATATTGTTCCTGTAAAATGTCTGCTGTGTTTTCTCCCCACCTCCCTAACTTTCCCTCCCTTCTGAAAGGTCTATTTATATATTTCTCAATTATACCCTTTATAAACACAGTCTAATCTATCAGACTCCCCAGTGCAATTTCATTTTTTAGGGGTTTGTGCCCTATTTTTTTTTAATCCAGGCAGAATCCTGAGATGCTCCTGAACTTGTGTCCTTCCCTCTCTCATCACAGCGCACACTGCGGATGCGGTACAGTGAGGGCGTTGCTTTCTGCCTTGGTGATCTGTTTCCTAGGAGGTTAGCTGTGTCTTGAGACCGTCTTGTCAGACACCGCACTGGATACACAGAAGAATCCAGCGACAATGCGCTTATTCTCACCCTCTTCTTGAGGATGGACTCCTAACTCTCCTTCACACTGGTTTCTCTCCCTGATTCATTTCATCTTCCTTGGTCATTCTTTCTTCTTCCCTCCAGAATACACCCTCCACTCCACTCCTGTGGTGGCCCTACTTTGATCTTGCCGTAGGACTTCCATTTTTTTTAAGTTCTATTTTATTTTTAATTTGAGTGCAGTGCTCACAGAAGCGAGAGGAGCACCCGTATCAGATTCCCTAGAGCTGGAGTTAGAGACTCTGAGGCACCAGGCGTGGGTGCTGGGAAGCTTCCAGAGCAGAATGTGTGATCTTAGCATCCAGGTATCTCCTCCATCCCAGCGCTTCCTTTATTCTCCCCATCACTTGGTCCTCCACATCTTTCCCTTTCTCTAACCTTGGCCTTCAATGGATCCAGGTTTTTCCCAGTTGCTCATAGACCTATTTTCTCTTTTATCGTTATATTTTGTTGAAAATTCATACTTTGTACTGGGGCATAAGGAGCAAGAGAACTCCCCTCAAGACACTGACTCTCTTAATAATGCATGGTTGTATTAAACGGAAATTTTATTAGCGTGGTTACAGGATGCCTTCCAGGTAGTCCAGCAATGACTATCTCATGCTGAAAAGGAAAGGCCAAGAATCCAAGAGTTGTTCAGTCTCAACCTGGTGCTGGAGTCCCTGCTGGATTTCAAAGGACTGCTGGGGCTGCTGGTCTTCTGTCTCTGGTGGAATCCCCAAGAAGTCGGTTCTCATTCAGGCAAAGAATGCTGCAGCAACAGAACAGATGAACTTTCCTGGGAGAGCAGGGGCAAGCAGGCAAAAACAAAGTTTCCTTCTTCCATGTGCTCTTATCTGGGCTGCCACTAGAAGACAGCCCAGATTTAGGGTGTACTTCCTGTTTCAATAATCTAATTAAGGAAGCCCCTCGCAGGGAAGGATTCCCCAGCAGTTTCGTTTTGGTTGATTCAAGCTGTAGTAGATTAGTTGTCACAATTTCCTTCTTTTTTCAAGTGTTTTATTAGTTTTTGGTAGACCATCATCTTTCAAGACCCTCTCCCACCCCTACCCCAAAATGAGTTGCTGATTGCTGCAATGAATTGCTCTAGGCATCTGCTTAAAATACCCTTCCCACAACCTTCCTCAAGACCCAGCAATACCACTTTTGTGTATATAACCAAAGGATGCTCAATGGTACCACAAGGACATGTGCTCAGCTATGTCCATAGCAGCATTGTTTGTCATAGCCAAAACCTGGAAACAACATAAATGACCCTTGACCGAAGAATGGATCAGGAAAATGTGGTATATTTACACAATGGAGTACTACACAGCAGAAAAAAATAATGACATCTTGAAATTTTCACGCAAAAGGATGGAACTAGAAAACATCATTTTGAGTGAGATAACCCAGACCCAGAAAGACAAATATCATATGTACTCACTCATAAGTGGTTTTTAAATATAAAGCAAAGAAAATCAGTCTACAAATCACAATCCCAGAGAACCTAGACAACAATGAGGACCCTAAGAGAGACATACATAGATCTAATCTATATGGGAAATAGAAAAAGGCAAGATCTCCTGAGTAAATTGGCATCATGGGGACCATAGGAGAGGGTTGAAGGGGAGGGGAGGGGAGAGGAAGGAAGGGGAGCAAAGAAATATGTAAGCTCAATAAAATCAATTAAAAAAATAACTAAGGAAAAAATACCCTTCCCATGTGCTGTCTTTGCCAGTGGATGGTCCCCAACTTGACACCTGTGCAGGGGTTGGTCATAAAATGGATAAAACCACATCACACCAAAAGAGTAGTGCCTCAGATTGGGTAGACGTCTTTGATGGCTTTCTGGTGGGGTGGTTACTTTAGCTCTTAATGACTTGGGTGTGCAAGAGAATGCCTGCCCTGTTATTTAGAATGTCACAGTAGGAAACTCTAGAGAAAGAGGATTCTAAGATGGGGTCTTGGCCTCTCAATGATGACTCTAAAAGAAATGTTAGTTTCTAGCGGCCAAGTATCTACACTCTCAGAGCAACTGTGGACAAGAGTTAGGAAATCACTTGCTAGAACTGGAGAGACGGCTCAGTGGTTGAGAGCACTGGCCACCATTCCAGAGGACCAGGGATTGATTTCCGGGTTCACAACTGTCTACAACTCCAATTCCAGAGGTGAAGGGGTTCAGACACTCTCTTCTGGCCCGCTAGGACACTGCACACACAGGCATGCATTCAGGCCAAAACACCCATACACATAAAATAATAATAATTTAACATTTTTGTTTAAAGAAATCACTTGCAGAAACTAGCTATTTAGCTAATCCCCTTTCCAGTACAAAACTCCACGCAGCTCCTCCTTGAACTCATTCATCCATAAACACCAGGAAACAGTTTTTCTCCTAAGAGGTGTGTATTTTATTCCAATGCCTTGAGGAAGAGTTGTTCAGGATTCTCATTTCCTGGATCCTCAAACATGATGCTGAAATGTCTGGCTCCGTAGGTGAACTTTGGCCTCCATGGAGGCATGTGCCCACTACTGACAACCTGTGGGGTGTATGTTCCAGCAAGAGTGGACTGCAACAAAGAAGACTGGAATGACAGTTGGGTAGGGAAAAACTCAGTTTATACCACAGCAGGAATCCCCGGCAGAGGTATTTAATTTTATAGTTAAGACATTCATGGGACCATGGAGATTGTTAATACCAACAGGTTACAATCCATATCTTCTGAGAAAGTAGGGCAACCAGGCAACCTCAGTCATTCCCAAATACTCCCTATCCTTACACCAGGTGTCACCAGGTCCTGCTATGTCACCTCCTACATAGTTTGTTATTTTCATTCTCAGCACCACCATCCGGGTCCTGTTTGCCATCATGGCCACATACCTAAAATTCCCAGTGGCCTCCTTTTTCTCTTGTCCTCGACTTTAGTGTTCACACCACTATTTAAAATATCTATAAAATGCACAATGGATTTTATCGTCCTCTCTCTCTAATCCTTCAGTGATTGGCTGTCAGCAAGGCCTTCCCTGTGGATGTGGTTTGGCTCTCATTAAAGTCTCCAGCCCATAAACTTTCCAGTTCTCTCAAGGTGCCCGGAGCTCTCATGGAGAGCCCTGACCAGGCTGCTTCCTTTGGGAGCCAGTGAGGTCCTCTCCCAAGCAGTCGGGCTTCCAGAGAAAGGCCGAATGTCAAAGAGAACTGAAGAGACCTTCTTGCTGCAGAAATATCCAACACTTCATCACCCTCTAGTTTCACTCGGCCCTGCTCACCTTCTCTTAATGATCAAGCGTGATCAGTCAGTTCATCAAATGCCAGCCACTTCTCCAGTACTAAAGCCACTGGCTCCAGTTGGAACAGCACCACACCCCCTAGGGGAAAGGGCATGGCATTCACGAAGTCCCTTTCTCTTCCCAGTGGTCAGGGAAGTTTGTGGGCATTTAGTGGGAAAGTTCTAGGAATACAGTATGTGTTTCTTAGAAAGGACCTCTCCCCTCTTCCTTACAATCTTTCTAGAACAATACTTCAGAAACATTTAAGCCAGGGGTTCTGTGGCCCTTAATAGCACCCAGGATTTCTTAAGTTGAGAAAACTACCCAAATAATTTAAGAAATGACCAGTCTGTAAAGAGAGGTCTCAAATTTATAGCCTAAAAATTATTGCAATATTTATTTTGTGCACATTTTTTACTGAGTGAAATATAGCAATGTATACATGTCTATACAAGCATTGTACTGACATGTGCTTACATGCATCACATGTAAACCAGAGGAGACCTGAGACTCGGCAGAACTGGAACCCAGTAGTATTAAATCAAGGAGACAGGTGACATACTTATGTCTCCTTAGATTTTCTGTCTTCTCACCTGTCTTTAAGTTGGCGGTATTGCAACGGATTTGTGCTTTGAAAGGGAGCATAGGGACATTAGTTTGAAGTCACAGATGCAGCATTTGTCACTTTTCCTTTCTTCACGTCCCTCTTTGAGGGTGTGCTGCAAGGCATGGTGGGAGTTTAAGACATAGATAAGGCTTCCACAGTAACCTTTTACGACCTGATTCTGTGGCACAAAATAGAATTGTTTCGACATCATGCTTGAGGTCTTTTTTCTCTTTTCTCTATATAGTCATCGTTCATCCTTAACTTACCTTGCTATGTTACCTCTTAAGCCTTTATTATTATTATTACTATTATTATTATTGCTGTTATTGTTTTCAGAACAGAGTTTCTCTGTCCTGGAACTCGCTCTGTAGACCAGGCTGGCCTTGAACTCGCAGAGATCTGTCTGCCTCTGCCTCTTGAGTGCTGTGATTAAAGACTTGCCTCATCGCCTCATCGCTTCGCTGCCTGACTCTTTTAAGGCTAATATATATATATATATATATATATATATATATATATATATATGGCTGCTCTTTTAGTCTAAAGAAATTTTATTCTCATATCCACCTCACTCCTCCTTTTCCTGTACTGGTTGATGGTATGAGTTTTGCTCATTCATTTCTAAAATCCAAGCATATTTTACAAGTTCCGCAAACATCCGATGACCTCATTATCCTCCAACCTGTTCCAGCAGAACAATTACATACTGTGACACAGAGGATTATGGTCTACTTTCTGTGTCACCTTGCTTTAATTAAGGCTTTACATGAGTTTCTGAAACCATATACATGGCCAATTAGCCGTGAACTTCAATTAAGGGTGGCCCAGGCATGACTAAAGGCATGTTATGAAAGTGGGATTTGTTCTAATAGAGTGGAGAAGCACTATTTTAAGCCTTCCGTAAGAAACACTTTGAAGATGGCTAAGTAGGTTGGCTATTTCTGGTTCACCTGGAACAGGCGGGGTTTGTGCCTGTTGCCCTGACTTGATTATTAATCATGTCTCTTGTTTGGTGGACGTCCTGTTTGAGTGACAGATGGTGTTGCCACACCCTTGGGAGCTTTCCTCCTTCTTATCCTCTTGACCACGCTCTTCGCTTTTGGATCAAGGTGTTCTGTATCCGTCCAGTGAAAAGCACCAGGTTTGCTCTTAGCCCCTCCTCTGTTGAACTTTTCGCTCCTAGGGCCTACCAGCATTCCTGTGATCTGGAAAACTCTGAGATGAGTGTTAAAATCCTCAGTGTCTTGGTCGCTCCCTCACAGACCGGTCCAGTCCTCACCATTTCTCTTCGTTTGCTCTCCGTTTCTGGCACTCTACCTTAATCTCCTTTCAGCTTGCTTTTCCATCATGGTCTTAGTCTTCCGCCAGCCTTTCATGCTTTTGGGAAATGGGCTTTGCCTTAGCCGACTGACTATTTACAATTTGACTCTCCCCCACTCCCATAGTTATCTTAGTCTAAATTCTCTCTGTTGTGCTGTAAGCTCTCTGGTACTGATGAGCATTCCTCAGATCCACTTTTGGGTGACCGATGGGTGCATTGCCCTTGAAAAACACTGTAAATCACACTTGCTTTGACAGAGAGACACCTGTAAACATTGCTATTCTATGGGAAAATACCAGATTTTTTTTTCTTTTTTAAGGAATTAGAGCCTTCGGATTAAGATGCTTAGCTCCTAAGATTTTTTTAAAAGTTCTCAATCAATTTCTTTTATTGTAGTATAAAAACATGCAATATTTATGCTTTTTACCATTTTACCAAAGTGTGCCCTGAGGTGATCGTCAGTACACTCCCATCTTGCACACTGCCCTGAGGTGATCGTCAGTACACTCCCATCTTGCACACTGCCCTGAGGTGATCGTCAGTACACTCCCATCTTGCACACTGTGCTCTGAGGTGATCGTCAGTACACTCCCATCTTGCACACTGTGCCCTGAGGTGATCATCAGTACACTCCCATCTTGCACACTGCCCTGAGGTGATCGTCAGTACACTCCCATCTTGCACACTGCCCTGAGGTGATTGTCAGTACACTCCCATCTTGCACACTGCCCTGAGGTGATCGTTAGTACACTCCCATCTTGCACACTGTGCTCTGAGGTGATCGTCAGTACACTCCCATCTTGCACACTGCCCTGAGGTGATCGTCAGTACACTCCCATCTTGCACACTGCCCTGAGGTGATCGTCAGTACACTCCCATCTTGCACACTGAGGTGAGGTCATCGTCAGTACACTCCCATCTTGCACACTGCCCTGAGGTGATCGTCAGTACACTCCCATCATGCACACTGTGCCCTGAGGTGATCATCAGTACACTCCCATCTTGCACACTGTGCCCTGAGGTGATCATCAGTACACTCCCATCTTGCACACTGTGCCCTGAGGTGATCGTCAGTACACTCCCATCTTGCACACTGCCCTGAGGTGATCATCAGTACACTCCCATCTTGCACACTGTGCCCTGAGGTGATCATCAGTACACTCCCATCTTGCACACTGCCCTGAGGTGATCATCAGTACACTCCCATCTTGCACACTGTGCCCTGAGGTGATCGTCAGTACACTCCCATCTTGCACACTGTGCCCTGAGGTGATCGTCAGTACACTCCCATCTTTCACAGCTACTACCACTGCCTAGCTCTTGAACTTTATCATTATCACAAATGGAAATCCATACTTGCTAATTTCTCTCCTCCTTGTGGCCCTGATCCCTGCCGACCACTTTCTTTTCCCTGTGGATTTGCCTGTTTCTTAGAAATGAAGGTGTAAAATATGGGCCCTTTGTGAGAAGCTTCCTTCACTTCACATTTTTCAAGGCTCAATTCATGCTCTAGTGGGTCAGTACTTCATACCTTTTTATGCCTGAGGAATGTTTCGTTGCACGAATAAACTACGTTTTGTTTGTCCCTATCCAGGTCAAATGGGTAGCACTGATAAGATCAGTAGCGCTGATAAGTGCGGTAAATGATATGTGGTGGGAATCTCAGCAGCCTGGCAGGTGGATGCTGTTGTACGGGGCATGTAGAAGATGCTCTAACACCCTGTGTGGATGCCAGAGTTCATTTTCTCTTTCTCTTTTTCTGGGGAGGGAGTGACTACATTGTGTTTCTCTTTTGTAACTATATATATTCATCAATCTTAAAAAAATAGAGCTATTATTACTGAAAACAGAATATAGCTAAAGTTATTGAGCACCCCGCCACCCCCGAACAACTGCCGTTAATAACGCTTATGTTTGAACTTCTTCCAACAGCATGGATGGGGCCCAGCATCTTAACTGTACATGTCAGTTGGGTCCTTTCAAATCTCGCCTCTGCTTTGATCAGCTTAAAGTTTCTTTTACTCTTGACTGGAGGATGTGATGACAGACTCCTCTTGCTCTATGGTCATACTGAGCGAAAATGCATCCACAGCGTTCACTGATGCATGGCGTCACAGCTCGCACGTGATGCAAGTGTTAGTGGTTGATCCCATCTCACTGATGCGCTGCTGAAATCTCAAGACAGGACTGTCTGGGGAAATGGTCGCTGTGACCTTTAGCCTTTACCCTTGGGTTCATTCCTGGGCAACCATGTAAATGAAATAGGCGAGAGAGTATGAAGAAATCCACCATTTTCCAATAACCGCCCTATATGTTCCCCATTGCAAACACTTGCGCCTATGAGAATGACTGAGCCTTCCATGTAGGGCGTAAGGAGGCTTTTATACGTGTTCACAGCTTGTGGTGGAAAGAGAATAACTTCCAGCATGATGGCTGTCTCAAAACCGTGCAGTTCCCCTCCTCCTCCTCCTAACTCAAAAACAACACTATTGTGCAATCGTTACTGCATACTTATTTCCTGGCCACATTATTTATTACGTCCCCAGCTGCAGCAGCTAAGGGCACCCCACCTTGTCTCTCTTGGTTTGCTGTTTAACTATTTGCTGCCTGGTACGTCAGCAGCTCACCCAGGCTCAGTGGCACTGGCTGTATTAACTTCTCCCCTAGAACTGGGGGTGCCCAGGATAATCATGCCTTGCCAAGGACTGGCAGAGCTGTGAGGGGGAGTAGTGCTGATTGAGGGAGGTGTGGCTCCATGGTGGCTCGGCACTGCTCCATTTCTGCTTGTTGCTATTTGCTCAGCCCTTTGTGGAAGAGTGGAGTCTTCATCAGACCCAGCAAGGATAGATATGGTAAGAGATGTCCACGGGCATCTCCTTCCCTTACTTAAACTGGACTATGCTGGAATGCTGCTGGATCTCTGCAGATAACTCTGACAGCAGAGAGTCCATAGCAATACATCACAGCTCAACAAAGAGGTAAGTATTCCAGAATTTGGGAGAGCAGATGAATTCCTGAACTACTCTGGGGTCTGACTTTACACACGTGGCTTCTGTGATTTCATTTTTCTTACCCACTGAAAACATACAGGAAGAGGGCTGGGGAAATGGCACAGCAGGTAAGAGCAATGACTGTTCTTACAGAGGACCCAGGTTCAGTTCCCAGCACCTACATGGTGGCTCACAACCATCTGTAACCCCAGTTCCACCCTCATCTGGCTTCCACAGGCACTAGGTATGTGCCTAACGTGAGCATGTGTGCAAACAGTAAATTCTCATACATACAAAATAACAACAAATAAATTTTAAAAAATTTAAAAGATGGAAGTATAACCAAATTTATTTAGTTATCACAAGGGATCCATGTTCCAGTGTGTGTGAAGTGCTAGCCTGATGTCCCCAGTGAGTCAGCTCGTGCTCTTCCAGGTTCACTGCTACCATCTTTGTCCCAGCTTCACCCGTTGTTGAATCCGCATGACTCCTCGCCAACACTGGATGCAACCTGGCCCTGACTCCTTAGCCTTCTCTCTGTTTGTTATTTGCAGGGAATTTTATGAAGAGGCCTGGTCAGCCTGTTGTTTCCAAAACCTCAGGGTAAGTTCTGAAATGTTCAAGCCAGAGTAAGGGTTGGGTTGGTTTTTCCTGCTGACTTGGCTGACATAGGTCTAGTGCAGGAGTCTTGTGTATCCTAGAGGGACATTGGATATCATTCTGACCCAGCAGCCTCTGAACCTTTGGCCCAGCTGCTGAATACTAAGGAAGTGCAAGATTGTGTCTGTGGCTTTCAGAGGATTCTAACAATCGAGATAGTAATGCATACGAAATTCAGATGAGTAAACTCAGAAGAAGCATTAATAGTAGCTGCCGTCACAGACAAGTCCCAGGTCTCAGTGGCTCACCCAACCTTTTTGCACAACAAAGGGACGTTCAGTGCCGATGTTCTTGAACAAACTAGAGCTCTCATGTTCTCTTCAAGGAGCTTCTTCTGTTGTGCAGCTCCATCTCCTGGAGCTTCTGCACCTAGACAGAATGCTGGGCCCAAGCAGAGGAACCTCAGTAGAACTCAGGATTGAGGGAGACTAGTAAATGCCACATGGCTTCATTTCCATGTGGTGGAGGTGATATATTCTAGTGCCACCGATTACCCGAGGAGACAAGAGGACATATTTGAGGCACAGAGTTGGGAAAACAAGCCTTGAATGATTTCTGGCCACTATTTTAACAACTTAGGAAGGAGGGGAAGAATCGAATTGCTACCCTAAGTCTGGATTTTCTGCTGATTTCTTTCTGGGGACAGATTTTCATCCCCAGCAGGAGAGACCCGTCCTAGCATCTGGGGCGAGTGCCCACCAAAGTTTGCCACAAAGTTGGGCCGAGCTGTGGTCAAAGAAGGGCAGATGGGACGATTCTCCTGCAAGGTCACTGGCCGGCCTCCACCACAGGTCACCTGGCTCAAGGTAACGTTTTGTCTGCCCACACTCTGACCCTGGCCAAGAAGTCAGAGATCTTAAAACCCTGGGACTAGTAGGGATCTGGCTTTCTGGTTGGTTCTTTTTGGTTCAGGCCCAGGCGTCTCCCCAAAGCTCTCAGTAGGTGTGATAGGGACACTTCTATTCCCTTGCTCCCCTGCTATCACCAAACAGCGTAAAGCCGTTGTGTAAAGACAGACCAGGCATCTCAAGAGAGAGAATCTGAATTGGGGTGGTGGTTTTCAGGCAACAGTTCTATGGTTCATGATGCTAGACAAGTCCCCTAACTCTTGGAACCCGGTCTCCTTATCTCTGATGTCGGAATAATGCCTCGAGGAGCTAGTGGAACTAGCTAACTTCCATGTGGAAGTGCTTTACCAACGATTCAGAACTGGGCCACGTGAACGAGAGGCAGAGGAGCTAGCGGTGCCAGGCGCTGAGAAAGATGGGGATAGAACAGGACATTAAAAGATGTCAGGAGCAGGTGGGGTCAAGACCAGAGAGAGAGTAGACTTTTTTCAGAGAAGGAAATCTTGAGTGAAATGAGCTACAGGACTCCTTTTACCTCCATCTTGGTCCTTCCGAACTCATCCTCACAAAGAAAGGGCAGCGAAGACAAGCTGAAGGGGGATTATATAGAAAGCCTTCTCATATCCCCTCCTTCAGAGAAACGCAGGTCTTTTGAGGCTGTTTCCACACCTTGGCTCCAAGCCCGAGTGCTCAAGTAGGTGTTGGCTTAGTCGTCTTTTCTGTTGCTGTGTTAAACACTGTGACCAAAGCAGGGTGAAGATTTTATTTGACTTCGGCTTCCACATCACCAGAAGAAGTCAGAGCAGGAACCTGAGGACAGGAGCCGAGGCATAAGTCATGGCAGAGCGCTGATAACTGCCTTGCTCTTTCTAGCTTGTTTAGTTTGGTGTTTCATACACACCAGGACCACCTACCCCGGGACAGCCTGACCCATGCATGGTGGGTGGGGCCCTTCCAACCAATCATCAATCAAGCCCTGGTGTCCACCCCGTGGGAAGGGTGGAAGGCAGGATAACTGGGTCAAAAAAAGAGCAGGCTCCTGTAACCAAGTTCCCTTCTTGCTACTTATAGGGAAATGTCCCATTGCAGCCAAGTGCCCGCCTATCTATGTCAGAGAAGAATGGTATGCAGATCCTGGAAATCCATGAGGTCACTCAGGATGACCTGGGCACATACACGTGCATGGCGGTGAATGGGTCAGGGAAAGCCTCCATGTCAGCCGAGCTCTCCATCCCAGGTATCGGGTGGGTGGCTGATGCAGAGGGACCCTCCTAGAGGAAGCTCTTCCTTATCTCTCTTGTGGATATTCGTGTGACACACTTAGACAACTGTGCATCTTTAGAGGAAAAGGGATGGGCTAGCAGCACAGACCATGCCCAGAGAAAGATGTTCTGAGCTTTCTATCTCCTTCATCTGTGTCCCGAACTCAGCCCTGCTCCTGTGTCTTCTGTCCTTTTCCTAACTCAGGTAGCTTTTCATATCTCTGACTGTTGGGGAAGGAGGTGCTGCCGATGCTCTGCCGTCATTCCTGCCTGAGCTCTAACCGGTCCATGTGTCCCTCAAATCAGATGTGTGTAAACACTGGCAACGTGACCGCTCCATGGCATGGCTGAGGGGGTTTTTGTTATGGCAGTTGGACACTTAAAAGAAATCCCACACTAGCTCAGAATCAAGAAATTGATAGTCATTTATTAAGAGGTAAACTCACAAATCAGAATCCTCCACTTGACCGGTTGAATAGGGCTATCCAAAAGAGCAGCCAGCAGGAACAGAGCGAGGGGAACGAGCGAGAAGGGGCGCACACCTGCATGTTCAGCTTTCCCGTAAATAGTATAAGAGGCCACGCTCCAGTAGGTGGGTAAATACAAGCTGTAATACTTCCTACAGCAGGCTTTCATTGTAGATATGAGGGAGAATACGGCCCGAGGCATCTGGAAAAGTCTAGAGTGGAGAGAGAAAGTAGTAAGCTGAGCATGAGCAGCAGATGAAACCAGGCCATGAGATGGGGAAAGTGAGAGAGGAAGAGAAGACAGAAGGAGCAAAGGAGACCAAGAGAGAGGACCAAGAGGGTGCATGGTCAAAACGGCAGGGTTGTATAGGAATGAGAAGCTGGGAGAAGGGAAGCTCATGAGCTCCAGAGATTTAGGATAGGGCCAGGATGTGTAGGGCGGAGCTGAGAGGTGCTGAGTGAGCCTGGGGGCCAGTATGCACTTTGGTGTGCTAGTAGGCACCTGGGCCATTTATCCTGAGTTTCTTAGACCTGAAAAGATCGTCCCTTAACGTAACTTTTTCTACCCAGGATCCTCCTCACCAGACTGGACTTGTCAGCAATAGCTTCCCTCCTCGCTTTCATCCTCAGTGCATGTCAGTTCTTCCGTGTCAGCCTCTCTGAATAGCCCGCTTATGGTTCTCTTGCCTTTCCCAAGGTCAGCCTGAGGAAAGCTGAGCATGTGCGTGGGGAGGAGTCTGGCAAACCCCAGTGCTCACAGATCTCACTGGTTACTGAAATCAGAAGGGGAAGTGACCTCATCACCTTCTTCCTCCCTTCTTCCCCACTTTTGCCTATGAGTTTTCCCTTTTTATCTCCTTCCTTTCCTGAGAAACTATGCCTTCTTACTCTGTCTATCATTCTATCTGTCTATCTATGTATCTATCTACCTAACTATCTATCATCTACTTAACATCTCTTTATTTTGATTTAAATGTTTCTGCAGTCCACAGAAACTTGTGTATATAAACATATTTAACTGAAACAGGTTTCACAGAACCACCCTGACACATTCTGTGTATCACGTACACTGGTATTTCTGTTCCACCAGATACAGTTAAAACAAGAAACCCCAGTCCTGATGCAAGGATGTAACTTGGCCACTCCCTATGAGTCAGGACCTGGGGCAGACCTCTGCAGCAAGGTCCAGCCACCCATCCTTGATTTTCAATACCCTTGCATTTCAAAACTTCTCCCTCTTAATATACTTGATGACAAAAGTATACACTGCTGGGGTTTGTTTGAAAGTATTAAAAAACAAACAAACAGAATAAGACAAAAGGAGACTGACAGGGCTGGTAAGATGCTCTTTCCTTACCATGCTGGTGACGTTCAGGCCTTGTAATGTCCACCTTTCTACTGGGATATGTTTTGGAATTTTCCATGATAAAACTTAAAAAGCATGAGATAAACTTAGTAAAAAAAAGAGTATATTTATACTTCCTAGAAGAATAACATGTCACTTCCTTTGTATGTTTCTAAAGCATCTATCTGCCCAAAATGGACTTTTGTTTTGAAGGCTGAAGGTAACCGTGAAAGCATTGGTTTGGCACCTTCATTGGAGGGTTTGTTCCTTGGTTTGCCTTGTTGATTATGCTTCCCTCTGTTTGGAGAGGGGCAAGGAAGTCCATGCCCTCAGGCCCCAGCTGCTGTTGGAAAAGCCAGGAAATAATTTAGTGTGAGAAAGATTCCTCAGCCCACTCCAGGCCCCACGCAGGGGAGCTTTTTAGTAAATGGAAACAGTGTCACCTTGGCATTGTCTCTGCTTGGCGTGGAAAGTAATCCACTGTCTTTCTGCCCTCTTCCAGGTTTGGACAGCGTCACCAGGTATGTCTTTTCTTCATAATGGTTACTTTTTTCCATCTTAAAATACCCCACACAGCAATAGCAGTGGAAATGCTCGGAATTTTCAAGGCATTGTGTAGGAAGCGAGGATTTTCTTGGGGTCGCTTTATCTGGGGTGCTTTGCTTTCTCCTCCTGTGGTAATTTGCTGTCAGTGTGGAAATTCTCGGAGCACTGGGTGCCTCAGTATCCCCTCGGTGTCTTCCAAAGCTAGCCCCACTGAGGGTAACTTCCCTGCTATCCACTGGTCCTCTGGGGCACAGTTGTGGTTGCTTTCTTCCCTTGTGGATGTGAGGCACAGTGTGGATGTCAGGACATGGGAGAACAGACCACCACTGTAGAGAAGAGCTTTCACTGCCTCGCTTGTGAAATGACAGCTGTGCTCTCTGTGAAGAAGGACAGGCGGACACCAGTTTCACTCCTGGGCCGAGAAGGCCCTTTCTGAAACGTCCACATTTGAACTCAGACCTGGGAAGTGTAGCAGAAGCAGGTGATGAAAGCTCGGGAGGACACATCCTAAGGAAAGCTCCCTGTGGGGCCCCAATAACCCTCTCGTGGCTCTAGCATGGTGGTCTGTGGTAGTGGCTTGTGCGGCAAGAGGCAGTAGGACTCGGTGCCACTCTGATGCTCTGCTTTATCCTTAACAGAATGGGAAGCTGAAACCTCCTTGAGCTTCAAGTGATACAATGCAATTTATGTCTTTAAAAGGCTGACTGCCATGGCTACTTAGGATTGGATCAGAGAGGGCCTTTGTGAGCAAGGGAAGATGATCGGTTTGAGCTCCAGAGCCCCAGGGAAGAGAGCTGTATCAATGCATAGGGCTATGGGTGGAAGCAAAGGACAGGAAGGGTCAAGGATGACCCCTAAGCTCTGATGTGGGATGTGGAACAAGCTGTAATACTTTGCTTTAGCCTTCATCTGTGGGCTTTGTGATACTTGGCATCTGTACCATGGTGACATTTACAAGTAACCCCGTTGACCACTATGTCCCTTTTCCCTCTCCCCTTCTGGCCCTCATCGTTATACAGGTCAGTTTTGAGAGGAGCCAAAGCCCCCAGTCCAGACACCAGGAAGGAGGTGACCAATGGAATCTCCAAGGACCCAGAGACTGTGGCCGAAAGTAAGAACTGCTCAAGCCCCCAGAGGAGTGTCTCCGCAGCCTGGGCCACAAACAGCCACCTGAAATCCCTGCAGGAGCCCAAGCTGAAGCTGTGTGAGGAGGCTCCCAGAAAGGCCCTGCAGTCCTCAGTCTTGCAGAAGACGTCCAGCACCATCACCCTGCAGGCTACCAAAGTCCAGCCAGAAGCCAGAGTGCCAGGCCTCGGGGCCTTCTCTCCTTCTGGGGAAGAGAGGAAAAGCCTGGCTGCCCCTCAGCAAGCCATGCTCTCTAGCAGACAGTGTGGCCCGGGAGGCCCAATTGGGAAGCTTGTCACCAGGAACATCCCCCTAGAGAGCCACAGGGAGTCATCATTCCCCAGATTTGAGAGTCAGCCCCAAAGCCGAGAAGTCACCGAAGATCAGACAGTCAAGTTCGTCTGTGAGGGTGAGTAGAGAAGCTTTGGTGCTGGCTCCCAAAATGTAGCCCCTGGACGGCCACTCCCTTCCTTCAGCACATCAGTTTGCGCCTCTGTGTCTGTACATCGCCTTAAACTAGTCTCTTGGGACGTTACTTTTCTGGGTCTTTTCTTTAGGAAGTGCTCGGTCTCTAAAACCCTCAGAGTGGCCCATTACTCCTTATGGAATAGAGCATTGGTCCTGTGCTCTAACTCAGCATATCCATCACCACAAACACACTGCAAGCCCCTTCTTCTTTGTTCTTCTTTTCCTGTCCCTGTCTCCCCTAGAGAACTGGCTCATCACCCCCACCTGCTGTCCCCCACCTCAAGACCCTGTGTCTCACAGGACATTTACTCAGTGAGTGCAGGATCCCAGGAAAAGGGGCAGACTTGGAAGTAGGAAATCATTTCCTGCGCAGCCTGAGTTCTTCCTCCAGTCAGTCTCTCCCCACCCAACCCTAGAAGCATGCAGTGCTCCCTGAGGGCTCCCTGTAGTTTCAGGGATACCAAAGCCTGAAGTGGCCTGGTTCCTGGAAGGCATCCCTGTGAGGAGACGAGAAGGCGTCATTGAGATTTATGAAGATGGGGCATCCCATTACCTCTGCCTGCGGAGAGCCCGGATGAGGGACAGTGGGCGATACAGCTGCACAGCATCCAATAGCCTTGGCCATGTGTCCTGCAGTTGGACCCTCCTGGTGGACCGTGAGTACATCTCGAGGTGGATTCTTGGTGTGGTGACTCTCATAGGTCGTTGCATGCCTCAGGCAGTTCAGGTCCTACAGCTCCACGCTCTAGTTGGCAGCTGTCACCCTCACCTACAGGCCAAGGGAAAAGTCACTGCTCACACCCCCCATTCTTAATCAGATGGTCACCGCAGAGTCCCCTCAACACAGACATTCCCCGGTCCCTGCCAAGGCCAGTTGACAGCTATACTCTTTTAGGTTCCTTGGCTGTCCAAGCAGTGCCGTGACTCAGCTCTAACCACAGAGATGGAGCATTCACAGGCTTAACGAACCACCAGGCCATGGGTGCCACGCCTTTATGCTTGTTTAGCGTCTGTTTATAGAAGCAATCTGTGTTCATTGTGCAGGATTTAAACCATATATTATCTTCTGGCTCCAAAATAAATATTTTAAATCCTTTTAAACAAAATCAGCTTTGCGCTTGTCTGAGTCCGGCTCTCAATCCTAATTTACTCATGTAACGCAAACCTCTTTCTATATTGTTTAATACTTTTGAAGGCATGATGTTTAGTAGCCATTTGCTATTGTGAGAGTGGACATGGATAATTTTGGCATCATTGTGCTGACTGTTTCTGTTGTTGTCGTTTTTCCGCTGTTACAGAGAAGCCATGATGAATTGTCCTGGACAGGCAGCTCAGCTGTAGAGTACGTGTGTAGCTTGTATGAGTTCTGGGTTTTGATCTCTGACCCCAGAACAAAGAAGAGGGAGGGAGGCAGTCAGCCAGTCTACGTTTCCATTTGGTTTTCTATAACATTTCTCCCTTGGGCTGGTGAGAGGACTCAGTGGGAAAAGAAGCTTGTTGCCAAGGCTGATGACCTGAGTTCAATCCCCGGGACACACACTGTGGGAGGAGAGAAGCAACTCCCACCATTGTTCCCTGACTCCACATCCTTGCTATGCCCTGTGCACTATACATGCGTACACATGCACACAGACATACACACACACTAAGTAAATTTAATTTTTAAAATTTCCCTTTTAAATACATAATGCATGATTGTGGGCCCTAGGTCCATGTCAAACCATTGATAAATCTATTAAACGAAAACCCCAGGAGTACAACCACCAAGTAGAATACACCAAGTTGGGAGATCTATGGGACCAACAACCTTTGCCAGGTTATTTTAACAAGTGGATTATAAGGGAAGTAGAAAGGGGGGGGGGAAGAAGAGAGGGAGGAAGAGAAACACAGAGACAGGTACAAAATATTTAAATTAAGTTATAAATAATATCTATTGATAGTTTGTAGACTTAGTACAATTCTGACTGAAACAATATTTAAAAGTTTTTGTGAGAGATCAGAAAAATGTAGACATTGACAAGATATTAGACACACGGCGCTATTTAAGGTTGTGATAAACGTCTCCATGTTTATTCTTAACTTATTCTCTAGTGAAGCATATATGATTTCTTGTATTTGCCCTAAAAATACTTCACATTTGGGAAGCCTAGGCAAGAATTTTCAGAAAGCAATATTGGTCTAGAAAAGTGGAAGTGAGTGACATCTGCACAGGGATTCACTACACTACTCTGTCTGCTTTTGGTATGTCTGAAAGTCTCCCCAGGAAATAACTCAGTAGAAGAGGGTGTCAGGAGCCTCAGGAGCTAGATTTACATGCAGTGAGCCATCTGCCATAGGTACTGGGAACTGAACCTGGTCCTCTGGAAGAGCTGCCAGTGCTCCTGACTGCTGAGCCATCTCTCCAGCTCCTTTGCTTGCCTCTTTACTGAGATGTTGCTGTGCTGGTGAATTTATTTACAAGGAACGTTATCTCTTCCTTCAAGAGATGGAGTACCTGTGGGTAGTGATGTCAGGAGCTCTTGCTTCGTCAGCTGGTCCAGGCACCACATCTTGTTATGGGGTAGATGTGTGTCTTCAGGGCTACCAAAGGTGAACGGGATGTCTGGGGAGCCTAGATTCTTCTCTGGTTTTGTCTGCTGTGAATTTGTCTACATCTTAGAGGAAACATTTTTTTTTTTATGTAGCTTGTTGCTTACCAGCTCCCTATCATTTTGTTGTTATTGTTGGTTTGTGTGGTAGGCAATTTGTGACGTAATTCATGTAACATAAAAGTCACCCTGGGAAGTTTGGAATTCAACTGATTTTAACACATTCACAGAATTGTATGTCTATTGCCACCATCTAAATTTAGACAATTTCACCAAAACCCTACCATCATCCCTTGTTCCCTTGGCCCCAGCTCCAGCCCCAGTGCCATTATCTATTTTCTATCTCTATGGATTTGTCTATTCTGAACGTTTTGTATCAGTGGAATTATAACGTGTGAACAATTTCTTTATCTTAGAAGAATGTTTCCAAGTTTTGTCTTGGTTGAAGCCAGCACTTTATTACCTTTATAGCTGAATAAATAACATTCTATTGTCTACATCAACTTGTTGTGTTTGTTTCGTCATCAGAAGATGAGTGTTCAGTGTGTTTCTGCTTTCTAGGCATTTTTTACTTTAATTTTTTTTTTGTTTTTTGTTTTTCGAGACAGGGTTTCTCTGTAACTTTGGAGTCTGTCCTGGCACTAGCTCTGTAGACCAGGCTGACCTAGAACTCACAGAGATCCGCCTGCCTCTGCCTCCCGAGTGCTGGGATTAAAGGCGTGTGCCACCACCGCCCGGCTTTTACTTTAATTTTTAAAGATTTCTTACATGAGTTCACTGCATTTACACATTTATACTTCACCCTCTTCTGCTCCAACTCCTCCCGTGTACCCCATCACTCCTCTAATTCATGACATATTCTTTTATAATTATTACTGTGTACACACACAGACACACACATGCACACACACACACACTTACTTAGTCCAGTTAATATTACCTGTAAGCATATGTGTTTAAGGAGGACTACTTAGGACTGAAAAATCTATCAGAAGGTTCTTGTCCAGAGAAAACTGTCTCTCCCTCCCTCAGCGGCCATTAGCTCTTCTAGGAATGGGGCTGTCTCTGTGACCCTTGTGTGCAAGGCTTTCTAATGCCTGTGGAATTGTTGAGTCATGACGTGATGCTGTGTTTTTCTTTGAGGAAGCAGCGGACCGTTTTCTACAGTAGCATCACCATTTTGCTCCAGCAGCAATGCACAAGTGTTCCAGTTTCCCCACACACCAGCAGTTACCTTCCATATCTTGTCTATAGCTGTCTCTCTGGGATTCTGACTTGCTTTCATCAAATGATTAACTCTGAGGATATGTCATGTGCTTTTTAGCTGTTTGTTGGTTGTGTGTGTGTTGCCAAAATCTAGTGAAACATCTTTGCCCATTTTTTAATTGGGTCAATTTTTTGTTGTCACAGAGTTTTAAGAGTTCTTTATATATTTGGGATACAAGTCCTTTATTAAACGTATGATCTTTAATGTTTCCTCCTATCCGGCAAAGTCTGGTTGTGTTAGCTTTCTGTCCTGTGATCAAATTCCTGACATAATTGACCTAAAGGGACAAAGGTTCTTTGGCTGACGGTCCATGGTCGACTAACTCCGCTGCTTTTGGTCCTGTGGTGACAAAGCCTACCAGGGAATATGTGATGGAGGAGGCTCCCCACCTCATAGAAACCAGGGAGTAAAGCAAAAGATGACTGAGCAGAATTCCAATATCCCCCAAAAGGACACTCCCCAGTGGCTGAACTTCCTTCCACTAGACCCCACCTATAGGGTTCACCATAGCCCAGAAAGCTGAGGACCCAACGCATGGGCACCTTGGGGACATCGGTAGCACCAGAATACTTACCATGTGTCCAACGTCATCTCCATTTCATCATCTTGATGACTGAAGTAACAGTTGCGTACGGATAAAGTTAAGGAAATGCCTTGGACCAGTGTGTCTTCCAGTCTTTGATGAGGGATTCTGCATGTGTTTAAGTAAATCTTCATTCTACTGCTGAAAGTTCACAGCTCAACTTAGCCGTTATTCCCGGCTAGCACGGAGTCCCCAGACCAGTCAGAGATGAAAGCAGGGCCTCTCAGGTCTGACTTGAGCAGACACAGAGCTTTGTGTATGCTGAGAATATGTCGGGGTTTGATAGCCATGGGCCTTTTACCAGTTTTCCCTCATAAGTTTTTATTGGTCAGACTCTTACTAGTCCCAGCTGATATTGCCGCCTCAGTAGCAATGATGTTAAATAATTGCTTTTTCACAAATACCTTGTGGATAAAGTGGTTCACATAGACCAAGCTCTGAGTCAGGTCAAAGCAGACAGTGCTGGAGGTGGAGCCGAAGGAACTGCTGGAACCAGGCAGGGATGTTGATTCTCTTGGGGTTGTGGTTCTCGGGAGCTCTGACCCCCTCTCAACTCCTGCCAAACAGTTCATTTTCACAAATTCCATAGTTGCTTCTGGTTTTCAAAGCTGCCAAGAGCTGGGGTGAAGGGAATGAGAGGTGAAAGACCACAGAGCCTGCTGTCCTTCCCAAGATCCAGCTGAGCTCGGAGGGATGCGGTTTGGGTTTCTCACGCCTTGGTTAATATCCAGAGTTCTGGAAAGCTTAACCTAGAGTCTCTATGATGACATTCTCTCTGCTTTAACGGAGTAGATTACAGAGGTTGGTTTTTTGTTTTTCTCTCCCCTTCTAGAAGTGCATTGCATTCTCCTCTCTTCTTAAGGTAACCACTGTCTTGCAACCTCTCCAGACTACAAATGTCCCATTCATTCTTGGCAAATACTTTACCAAGACGCAGTCTGTGCTGTGCACGTGATTTGGCATGCGCACCAGCCCTCACTGTCCTCTAACTGCAGAAGGGCTCTTTCCTTTACTCATGCATCTCTTCAACCCCTTCCATCCTCCATAGAGAGCTTAGCCAGCATGGATGACTCTGCCTCTCCCCACCCCGTCTTTCCTCTTCCCCCATCTCTTCTTGGGAGCTCTTCCTGTACCCCTCTACTCTTTCACACTAAATTCCACTTCCTCCAAACAGAGTTTCCACACACAGCTTCCATTTGACAAAAGTGGCAAATGCTCTCTGTGAATGTTCTGCAGGCAAGGCTTGTGCCAAATGCCCTCCTTATATTGGTTGCCTTATCAAAGATACCATGTTTCTAATTCAAGTCAGTGGAACACAATCTTGTCAGTGACTCTGAACAGCGTCTCTGTAGTGAGGGAGTCTGATGATGAGTCAGAGAAGGTGTGGATGGTGTGTTCCTACAGCCCTTGGGCCAGTAGTCCCTTTCTCCATGTCGGGCCAGATCAGAAGCACCATTGCTGTCTTGTGTCTGCTCATGCACCGCCTACCATAAAGTCTAGAAAGTGTTGCTGTGAAATCAGAGTTGCCTGTGACTCCGCTACCATACCCAGGATGGTTTAGAAGGCATCATCTGTACCTGTTGCTCTTCATTAAGGTCCTCAAGTTTTAAAGTGTTTCTCAATCTACAGTGTTAAAGGCTTTGAACTTTGAAAGACACACAGGCGGTTCTCCGAGAGCAGAAAGTTCATCCACAGTGTGTGTACAGCATTGCTGTCAGTCACTTTGGACCTTTGACCTAGAACAGGGCCCAGGCCACACTGGGAAAATACATATGAATCTTTGCCATTTGATTTAGCCCTGAAAATGGGGGAAATGATTAATTAAAATCATTTCCAATGGAAATGTTCCACTATGTGTCCATAGTTTCTACAAATAAGGTACTAATTTGAAATGAGACCATGGGATCGATGGTGATATGTATAAAGAAGAGAACCTAGAATACAGAAAGATGAGAGAAGGCACTCCCAGGATGCTCAGGATAGCAATGTCAAAAGTAGATAGGAGAGGCCTGTGTCACAAGGCTGGAAGGCAGGCCCCTCTGTGTGTGTGCCCTAGCACTAGGGAGCTTTGTAACCCTGGAAGACCCCCTGTCAGCTGTACTGAGTGGACTGCAGGTGTCTGATGCTTTTCCTCCCCAAGCATGGAGGTAGGCTAGGCGTAGCCAGTGATTGAGGAAGCCCAGGGCCCAAGACAATAGGGTGTCTGCCTTACCAGGCTTGGGATAACTGGTCAACCACCAGGTGGATGAGCTATGTCTGAGAGGATCCTTGTATTGTTTGCCTTCACAGGGTCAGACTTGGCACAGATGGCCCCTTCATTCTCCAGTGTCCTGAAGGACAGTGTTGTTGTCGAGGGCCAGGATTTTGTGCTGCGATGCTCTGTACGAGGGACCCCAGTTCCCCGGATCACTTGGCTACTCAATGGTGAGTTCCCCCTGTTCCAGCTCCATTGACCTCCTGATTCGAGTTCTAGCTTCTCATTCTGAGCTATGTGTACCTCAGAAGCACAGAAGGAGAAGGTGTGGGAACTGGGTCTGCTACTTACTCACTGACCTAGCTCATCCAACCTGGCAAGGTGACTATTACAGATTCACTAAGTTCACCTATACAAAGTGGGTAATGAGATGCCTGCCCAGAGATACACATGCAATTTCAGTTTCTTTTCTTGTGATTAGACTCCTAAGAGATCATCCATAAGCATTTGTTGAGTCAATAAATGAACATGCAAATGAATAACCTGGTAAACCACATCAGAACTTGGCCAAAGAATTTGATCTTCTATTGGGTGGTAGGCGGATCCGGGATGAAAACTAGCAATTCTATGATACTAATTATAATTCCATAATTAAGGAAGGCTATTTGACTTTTGTTTTGTTTTGTTTTCAAGACCCCATCAGTATGGGCAGAGCTAAGAAAGGATCAACGAGCATTTCCTCCATAGAGGCAGTCTGTACGTCCTTTCAGGTTTTTAGGGCATACTCCTCTACAACTGTTCAACTACATGTTGCAGCATAGAAACAACAGACAGTGTGCATAAGATTTGTAGGCACTGAAATAAGAAGCTCATACAATTTCCCCGTGTCATGAAATTTTATTCTTTTTTATTTAAACACACACACACAGAGAGAGATAGTACTTAAATAGTGTTCTTGGTTTGCCAGCTGTATAAAACCGAATTGCATAGGAGAAGTTTTGGAAACTGAACAGTGGCTAACAGAAACTCTTCTTGGTCAACATGCAGCAAATGGTGCGTTTGGGATGCACTCAACCACACATGGGACATCTATATTCTGTTAGTGCCATGACTCAGGGACCCCCTCAAGAGATGGGACAGAAAGACTGCAGAAGTCGGGGAGGGTTGCTGGAACAGTATCTCTGGACATGACAGGACCGCTCCATTCTTGAACTCTCAGCGTCCATGGTTGCCTACATAAGACCTGTACATGCTCTGGACCCAAGAATAGATGAACAGCAAAGATTGGACTTGATGGGTTTGTCAAACAAAACAAAACAAAAGAACACAGTGTTGTGGGTTGGGGTGAGAATGGAACTGGTAGGAGTGAGGGGGAGGAGCTGGGAAGACTACCTCCAAAGTACATTGTATGAAATTCTCAAAGAATTAATATATAATATACATAAGCACACCTTATAATTAATACATATTACTATATACTATTGTATCTGTCAATGCAATATATTATAATAAAATTGTAGCAATTGTGTTGTATTCTAAATAATTAATATAGCACATTAATTACTATATTAGATATATCAGGTTGCAGGTGGGGTTTGGAGCATGGGTTCAGATGGTTTGCTGTTAGCTGTGCGGACTGAATGCGGGGTAGATCTTGACTTTCCACACTTTTCCCACTAGAGGGCAATCGTGCTTAAATTCACCTTCCTTGGCTGCTAACTAGTCCAACCAGCCCTCCAAATTGAGAGTTTCTTAGTTCTCAGTCATGATGTATTCTGAGCCAGCAGCTTCTTTTTGGGCTCCATCCCTGCTTGTGGGACCCAAAGGAGTCAGGAATTCTACATCAGTAAAAGACAAGCTCTTACAGTGCTTGTCACGAATGTTGGGACAGAGGAGACAGGCTGAGGACAGTCAGGGAGCATGCTGGTGACCTCAGATTCTAGGGGTATCATTATTGCTTTTTTTTTCCTGATACTCAAGCTATTTTTTTTAAAGGAAACAAACTATCTTTTTAAATTTTACATACCAATCCCAGTTCCCACTCCCTCTCCTCCTCCCATCCCCTCTACCTATCCCCCACCCCCATCTACTCCTCAGAGAGGGTAAGGCACATTGCTTTGGGGGAAGGTACAAGGCCCTCCCTACTATATCTATGCTGTGCAAGGTATCATACAAAGAGAGTAGGTTCCTAAAAGCAAGTACATGCATTAGTGATGAATCCTGGTGCCACTGCCAGTATCCCTGCAGTCTGGCCCAGCCATGCAACTGTCAACCACATTCAGAGGGACTAGTTTGGACCTATGTTGGTTCCTTCCCTGTCTCACTGGTGTTGGTGAGCTCCCATTAGCTCAGGTAAACTGTTTCAGTGGGTGTCCCCATCATGGTCTTGACCTCTTTGCTCATATTCTCACTCCTCCCACTCCTCAACTGGACTTTGGGAGCTCAGCCCAGTGCTCCGATGCAGGTCTCTGCCTCTGTTTCCATTAGTTTCTGAATGAAGGTTCTATGGTGATATTTAAGATATTCATCAGTCTGACTACAGGGCAAGGCCAGTTCAGGCACCCTCTCCACTATTGCTTAGGGTCTTAGCTGGGGTCATCCTGTGGATTCCTGGGAATTTCTCTAGTGCCAGGTTTCTTACTAGCCCCATAATGGCTTCCTCAATCAAAATATCTCTTTTTTTGCTCTCATCTCTGTCCTTCCTCCATGTCAACTATCCCATTCCCTCAAGTTCTCCTCCCTCCCTCTCCCACCGTCTTCCCCTTCTGCCCTCCCTATCCCCCCACCCCCATGCTCCCAGTTTTGTCAGGCGATCTTGTCTGTTTCTGGGGGTGTCACTGTTACAAAAAGAAGAGCAAAGGATATTCAGTCCTTCCAATGGCGGTCTCAGCCCCGGCCTTCCTTCTGTCCACCCTCTCAGACCTTTTCTGGAGTGCAATGGATGGGGAAAGTTCTCTTTCCTCCCTCTTGCTCGGCAGTCTCTTTGCAAAACTGTCCTGGAGACATGAAGTGTTGTTATGTGCAGAAGAACACATTGCTCTGTGGGGAGGGCTGTTTCTTCCTAAACTCCCTGCCTCCCTTCCCTCCTCACCCTTAGTTTTATGAAGTGCAAACTAGGACTGGGGGATGTAAGAGAACAAAGTGACAGTTGCTGCCTGTATAGCAGATGAACGCATTCCTTTAGAGGCCAGACTCTTCAATAATAAGACTAACTACTTCCCTAGAAATAAAGCTTCCAATACGGGATGATGCAGTTTTCGAGCATGCAGTAGTAAGGATGGCGCTGATGCTAACTGCTTACAATCCGATGCCTGTTTAGACCTGCATATAAACAGCGTTTCTTCTAGGACCACTCATTCTCATTCTGCATGTTTATCTTTTCCTTGGATGCTAAAGTGTAGTTTATTGCGCAGAGGAAATGAACATATTGCAACATTAGGGTGGGGCTGCAGCGTTGCTCTCTGATCAATATCTCTAATGGGAAATGGAATCTCTATTTCTGGAGACATCTCAAAAGAGCTGGGGACCACATGTTCAGACCGAGTGAGGTCTACTCTGCCTGATTCTGGGCTGTGGACCAAAAGTCCCTGCGGAATTCTTTCCAGGTGTGTGGAATGGAGGTTATCCCAAAATGCCAGCTGTCTGTCATTGCCCTCCTGCATGCCAAATTCTTCCAGAGTGACTCTACCCAGTCTTTCCAGGTCTGGTCTTATCCTCCATGGATTTGGGCCAGCTCCAGTACCATGACAGTGTCCCTGCTGGGGTCAGGGCTGGTGTCCCACCACCAGGTGCTCCCTGGCCTGAGCCCTTCTGTGCTTCCCTCTGCAGGGCAGCCCATCAAGTTTGCTCACTCCATCTGTGAGGCTGGCATGGCCGAGCTCCACATCCAGGATGCCCTGCCAGAGGACCGTGGCACCTACACCTGCCTGGCTGAGAATGCCTTGGGGCAAGTGTCCTGCAGCGCCAGGGTCACCGTCCAAGGTAGGATCCTTCAATCATTTCCCCCTCCAGCTCTGGCTGTCTGCTTTGAAGGGAGAGTGCTTTTATAGACCATAGGATGACTGGCCCAAAGCCAAGAAGCAGATGTGTAAATGGAATTGTGGTTGCTGGCAGGCAGCTACGGAAGCAGAGAGGATGCTGGAACATCTAGGGACAAAGGAAAGTCCCGAGCATCGCCATGAAGTGGCACAGCTGATATCCCCGTTCTAGGGAGGGTGAGGCAGGATGATCCTGAGTTCCAAGCCAACCTGAGATACATAGAAACCGAGACCCTGTCTCTAAGGAAGAAAGGGAATGGAGAAAGGAGAGAAGGAAAGATCCTGACCATGAAGGCAGGCAGATGGAAGACAGAGTCTCTAGCAAGCCACAGTAACAGGAGTCTGTCTCCCATCCCTTGACCCCACTGGGCCATGGACACACACCAGGGAAAGAGACAAGGGCTTCCCTGACTTCAGAAGTCCTCAGTCTAGAATAAGAAAACCACCTGCCCCGCAAGACTTGAGGAGGGTACTCACAGGTCATTAGCATGCCTCACAAACCCCTTTATGTTCTGAGGTGCTGGTGATGAAGCAGGCCCTGAGACTTCCGGAAGAGCTGAAGGGTCTCCTTCGCCCCTCCCCCAGGCCCAGGCTTGTGTTTTCGTTCATCACTAGCCTGGTGGCAAGTAATCTGATTGTCACAGCCATCCAATGATCAGCCAGTACTTAGTCTGTGGGACTGACCCTGGGCTGTGGGTATGCATGGTGGCTGTTTCCAGGAAGGCGGGATGCTTCTCGGGTCCGTGACCCTGATTCCTGCCTTTCCTTGGCCCGTGTCCCAAGCTCCTGAGAGTGACGGGGTCCTCTGGGTGCTTAAACGGGGTAGAGTGTGCCAGCCTTCCCTACCGGCCAAGCAGAAAACCATACCTCATCTTTTTTCATTCCCCCCAAAATTCAGGCCTCTTAGTATTCAGGCCCTTGTAGTGCGAACAGCATAATCTGAAAGGTTGTAGAAGTTGTTATCACAGAAAAGAGCACAAAATACGTTCTGCCTCCTCTAGCTCCTCAGCCATACCTCACAGAGGCCCCTGGGGCTCAGGGCAGAGTTGTTCCTGTCTTCTACAGAAAGGTCCAGTGGCCTCCACATCAGGGGCGCTTGGTAGTACCCCAGGATAGTAGGTGAAGCTAGCTTCTGAGCCCAGGCCCTGGGACCGAGGCCCGGTCACCACAGAGCTGCCCTTTCTCAGAGTACACCGCCCCCGCCCAAAGGGGAAGGCTAGCCACAGAGGGAAGGGCACTGTCCTTCCCTAGGTCTAAGGGAGCTGTCGCTAACAGAGAACGTGGTAACTGTCTGCCCTGTGCAGCCATCTGCCAGGAGGGACTTGGATTTCTCTGAAGAAATGCCTCTGTGTGGAGTCATTTGTGAACCAGCCTGCCCCTTTCTTCCAGGAAGCCTTCCACACTGGGGTCAGAGCTGGTGGTAGCCCATGAGATCTTCTCTGGTACACATATATAACAACTTATCTCATGGCATGGCTGCTGCGGGTCTCGGGGTGGGCGGTGGTGTGAGATTTCCAAGGAAGCCCAGAAGTTCATACCCTGGTCTCAGAGGCCCAGGGCAGCAGCGTTCACATCTTCCCAGAGGCTGGTCCCGTCTGTACTGGCATAGGGTGGGCCAGTTTACCCAGTCTTGAGTCTGAGGCGGCCTCGCCAGTTTCCTCTGGTAGTCAGCTAACCCAGCATCCGTCTTCAGTTGCTTGGGTTTCAACTGTATTAGAGACTCAGCTAAGCTAACATTCTCTGTGGGTAGTGGGGGTCTTCAGATGAAGACAGAGGAACTCGGGGACAGTCCCCTGACTCCTGGGTGCTGGGAAGGCTGGGGAAGGCTGAGGGCATCCCCTCTCAGTACGCTTAGAGGCAGATGGGGACGGCTGTAGCATGGCCCCACCAGGTCCTCCGGATCTGCTGTCGGCAGCCTGGTGAGTGAGTGCCCTCCCGGGTGGGGGATGTGCTGACCTTTTCAAGCCAGACTGAGGCTCAGAACCATAAATGGAAAACAAAACGGAGACACAACCGCGCTCGGGTCCTTCAAGACTCCCCTGCACAGGGCTGCCAGAGTAAACCTGGCACAATGACATTCCTGGCACCCTGCCCCAAGGTGCTTTGGAGGTTCCAGGCTGTATCACGCACCATCCCCAGCTTCGGAGTTATTCGGACTTTCTCGGCAGCTCCTCTGGCTCCAGGCTCCTGGGAGATGTTCAGGGACTTGTTCCATGGTGCCTCAACTGCCGATCCATCCTTCCATGTAGCTCCCCAGGCCTGGTTCTGTCGCTCTCGGTGTGGCGTTGCAGAAAGTGCAGATACAAAGCCAACTGCCTGGCCTGAATTCCATTCACCATTTCCTCATCCAGCTCTCCAGGCATCACCTTCCTCTGTGTGACATGGGGGGCACTGGTAGTCACAGGACTGTGAGGATTAAATGAATTGTCGTCACCAGACTATTGAATGCCCCATACTTGCTGTTATGATGGGTGCCCAAATTTTAAACAAGAAGCGTTATCCCAGGAAGTGATTTTACCCAAGAATTAACTTGCAGCAGTAGAGTATTATCTGCCTGCTGGGTGAAGGGCAAGGTTTGCCTGGGCTACACAGCCCGACTTAGAGCCTGCCATGGGCTCCTGTGCTACATCTCAAGGCTCTGACCACAAGGTGGCACAATGCAGCAACGCATTGCCCTCCACTTGCCATTTTTCCGGAGCTCTGTCCGTGAGATTCTAGCAGATTCTATGCTGAAGGGCAGACCTGGGAACTCTTTCTCACCTCCTCATCCTTTGCAACCTTTCAGGGCACTGGCCCAGCACCCTGAGTTGTTCTGCAGCTATTCTACTTGTCCTGAAGCCTATCTAACTAGCCTAGCCAGATGTCACTTTCTCCCAGAAGCCTTCCCTGCTCACCTCAGAATAAGCCCTGCTCTCACCACACATCCCTTGTCCCATTTACTTACCAAAAGTCTTTGCTGAGTATTTGCGTTCAACTGGTCTGGGGACACTGTAAAGGACAGGTCTGCATTTGTCCTCCGATGGCGGCGGCAGTCAAGATGTGGCTGACTTTACCTGCTGATGCATACTTTAAAGAACGCGAATAGAGGTCTGGAGCTGTTGCTCAGGTGTGGAGAGCATTTACACCTCCCCTGTATTCCCACGCTGAGCCCAGCACCACACATAGACTGCTTTATTTACAAAAGTGAACGGAGAACGAGATTAGACAGAGGCAGATGGAGTGGTGTTCTAGGCAGGCGGCCGGCAACGCGGCAAGCACAGAGACCCTGAGGTGGGAGCAAGGCCAGCCTAGTCAAGATGGCCATTGTGGCTGGAGTCAAGGGAGCATTTAGCAGAGTAGCCGAACATAATGGGGACAGTGAGGGGCAGGGATATATCATGCAGGGCCTCAGGTTTCAGAGTAGCAGAACACAAAATGGGTTTGGTGAGAGGTGGGGTTATATCATGCAGGACCTCGAAGTTGAGGAACATTTGCTCTAATTGCCTTTTGTAAGTGTCTGCAGCCTTCTTTCAGGGAAGCCATCGTCCTCCTGATACTGCATGTGGCTCAGGGCCTGTCCTTTGAGCTCCTGTGAGTGGATGAGCAGTGACCAAGAGGGCAGTGAAGAGGACGAGTTCTCCCCATAGGCAGGGAGGCATTCCCTCATCTTCCCCATTTGTTTATGTTCTCAGAGCTCTGAAATTTCCAGGAGCCCTGCAAATTCGCTCTCAAGAGACCCTCAACAAAAGTGCCTGTTTTCCCCTCTCTCCAGGCTAGGAGAAAGACCATCCCCACTATTAACCAGGCAATATTATCTTCCCTCCACACCAAAAATGGAGCCTAATGGGTGATGAATCCAAATTCCTCCAGTGTCTTGGAAGATTCAGACACAGCCACTAACTCCAGACATCATAACTGAGTCAGGGGCAGGGGGCCTTCCCTGGGCTAGGATCTTTTCAATTTACCCCACCTACACACACACACACACACACACACACACACACACACACACACACCACCTATACACACAGAGACAGAGAGCACATCTATGTCAAGGCCAAATTCTTTTTTTTTAGTTAATTAATTAATTTATTTATTTAGTAAAGATTTCTGCCTCCTCCCCGCCACCGCCTCCCATTTCCCTCCCCCTTCCCCAATCAACTTGCCCTCCCTGTCAGCCCCCGAAGAGCAATCAGGGTTCCCTGCCCTGTGGGAAGTCCAAGGACCACCCACCTCCATCCAGGTCTAGTAAGGTGAGCATCCAAACTGCCTAGGCTCCCACAAAGCCAGTACGTGCAGTAGGATCAAAACCCAGTGCCATTGTTCTTGAGTTCTCAGTAATCCTCATTGTCCGCTATGTTCAGCGAGTCCGGTTTTATCCCATGCTTTTTCAGACCCAGGCCAGCTGGCCTTGGTGAGTTCCCGATAGAACATCCCCATTGTCTCAGTGTGTGGGTGCACCCCTCGCGGTCCTGAGTTACTTGCTTGTGCTCTCTCTCCTTCTGCTCCTGATTTGGACCTTGGGATTTCATTCCGGTGCTCCAGTGTGGGTCTCTGTCTCTGTCTCCTTTCATCGCCTGATGAAGGTTAATATTCAGGAGGATGCCTATATGTTTTTCTTTGGGTTCACCTTCTTATTTAGCTTCTTTAGGATCACGAATTATAGGCTCAATGTCCTTTATTAATGGCTAAAAACCAAATATAAGTGAGTACATCCCATATTCCTCTTTTTGGGTCTGGCTTACCTCACTCAGGATAGTGTTTTCTATTTCCGTCCATTTGCATGCAAAGTTCAAGAAGTCCTTGTTTTTTACTGCTGAGTAGTGCTCTAATATGTATATATTCCATACTTTCTTCATCCATTCTTCCATTGAGGGGCATCTAGGTTGTTTCCAGGTTCTGGCTATTACAAACAATGCTGCTATGAACATAGTAGAGCATATACTTTTGTTGTATGATAAGGCCTCTCTTGGATATATTCCCAAGAGTGGTATTGCTGGGTCCAGGGGTAGGTTGATCCGGAATTTCCTGAGAAACCGCCACACTGCTTTCCAGAGTGGTTGCACAAGTTTGCATTCCCACCAGCAATGGATGAGTGTACCCCTTTCTCCACAACCTCTCCAGCAAAGGCTATCATTGGTGTTTTTGATTTTAGCCATTCTGACAGGTCTAAGATGGTATCTTAAAGTTGTCTTGATTTGCATCTCCCTGATCACTAAGGAAGTTGAGCATGACCTTAAGCAAGGCCAAATTCTTAAACAATAAGATGCATCGACAATCTGCTGATTTACCTATTTTGACAGTTTTCCACTAATGGTCTGTTTATTAAACTAAAGGCACACTGGGCCTG
Organism: Microtus pennsylvanicus; assembly: GCF_037038515.1. Classification (NCBI taxonomy): domain Eukaryota; kingdom Metazoa; phylum Chordata; class Mammalia; order Rodentia; family Cricetidae; genus Microtus; species Microtus pennsylvanicus. The sequence continues at coordinate 60,008,228 of NC_134579.1, read as the reverse complement.
TGAGAGGAACCTAAGGACATACATTGTGGGTAAGGTGAAAAGAAAAAAAAAACTTCTTATGAGGACACAAGGTTAGAGGGTTTGTCTGCTGAAGAGTCCCTGGTGAGGACAACAGGCCCTCAAGGGCAGCCGTGTTCTTGACTCTGGACACTTAGGCATGTGGCAGCTCCCAGCTTCCTCTGCTTATCCCAAGTGTGTGTGTGCACGTAAGACCGTATGTCATCTGTCTGCTGGCATAGATGATGGACCCTGCTCTCTGCCAGCTGAGCACACTGGCCATCATTTTCACCCTTATATTTTAAAGAGAGATTCCATGAAGAAGAGGCAGCAATGTCTTTAACTTTTTTAAAAACAAACAAGCAAACACAAAAAAACTATACTGAGCCTGCAGTGGTGGCACATGCCTTTAATCCCAGCACTTGGGATGCAGAAGCAGGTGGATCTCCGTGAGTTCGAGGCCAGCCTGGTCTACAAAGCCAGGTCCAGGACAGCCAGTACAGTTACACAGAGAAACCCCTTCTCGAAAAACTGAGACCCTTAGTGTGCCCAAGCGTTTGCTGACAGCCTTTGAAACCTAAGCTAAGCAGCGAGGTTAGCATCAAATCAATGCCTCGCCAGCATTTTCATTCTCTGCAGACTGAAGTCTCCACACTGCAGGGAGGCTTGCGGGCCTGATGTGTCCGTCTGGTACAAAGCTCAGAAGTGGAGCCTTGCTTTACTGATGGGACAATTACAGAGGCTCCTAACTGTCCACTTTTACAGCCCTTTGTAGACCATAGCCCCTACTTCCCGGCTCGCAGACCTTGGCCAAAAACACCGTCCAGAATGAGAGCCTTGTGTTCCCAGTGGCGAGTTGAGCCCCAGTTCTGACAACACACACAGCAGTGTGGTTTCTAGGCCTCGCTGGCAAGGAACTCTGGGGGTTTGGATGCTGCCCGTTTGGAGTGTGATTATAATTTCCAGGACCTTAGGGAGGCTGAGGTTGTGGGGGTCCCCGCCTGTCATGGAGCAGCCCGTCATTACTGGTCAGAGATCTTTTTTGAGATGTCATGCGTTGTGTTCCTTTCATTCTTCTCCTTGCATTTCTCTCTCCCCACTTCCTTCTTCAGTTCTGGAGAAGTCAGCAGGAGGAAAGACGGCCAAAACAGTCAGAAAAGCAGACCCATGCGGACATTCCAAGACAGTTCTATCGGGTTAGAGACAGGCTTTTGTTAAAGGGAATTCAGATACCTCCCCAGGGGTTTTATGGCTTGCCAAATGCTCTGGAAATGGGAAGGGGCTGGGCTGCCTTCCTGCAAGGTCAGGAAACCCAGTGTCAGAATGTGGGTGAGAGGCACCAGTCCCCGATGTGGAGACCACACTGCATTTTGAGCACCAAATAAAGGAAGGGGAAAGACTGGCTGTAGATGTCCCTCAGTTGGTGATTTATTAGATTTCCATAGAATGACGGGGGTGAGAGGGGATCCAGTTTGCTGTTAGAATGGCATTTTGTATTGCGATAGCTAAGGAAAGTGGCTGGTGTCCAAAGAACTAAAGAGAATCTTTAGTAGATCCAAGATAAAGGCCAGTGTGTTCATTTGAACACACATTTGGATCTATAGACTCGGTGCTTCAGAGAGCAGACAGGCTGACAGCATAGGTTGTCCAGAGGTGGCAGTGGGGGGTTGGGGGTGGTAATGGTTTTAAGGAGAAATTCAGAATGAGTTATTTTTCCTACTAAGCTTGTAGAAAGTTGGAGAAGGACTGTTGAGGGAAGAAAAGGGGAAATTTTTGCACGGTACCAGGAGACACTGCAGCCAGCACCAGCCACCTGGGTGAAGGCTGTGGAAGGCCACAGGCCCAGGAAGAGTTGAAGGCTTTAGTGGCTTGGGTTGGAGGAGCAGCTGATACTGCTTATTGTACTGGACCGGTGGGTATAACGGTGCCACCAACTGCTCCATCCTGTGGGCACTGATTATTCTCCAAGTTTTCCAAAACACTGCATTTGTTCTTGAACTGAAGTCCCTGCCATTGGTATTTTTCAGGGGAGTTTTCATGGGAAAAGTACGTTTGCGGAGACAGGGTGGCTTGTTGCGGTGACTCTCAGCAGCTCCTGGTACCTTTATAGATGAAGAAACTAGTGCTTAGAGGGATTGGGTCAACTGCTGTGTGTGCGTGGGGGGCACCTGTGAGCTGCTGTGTGTGTGTGTGTGTGTGTGTGTGTGCATGGGGGGCACCTGTGAGCTGCTGTGTGTCTGTGTGTGTGTGTGTGCATGGGGGCACCTGTGAGCTGCTATGTGTGTGTTTGTGTGCGTGGGGGGCACCTGTGAGCTGCTATGTGTGTGTTTGTGTGCGTGGGGGGCACCTGTGAGCTGCTGTGTGTGTGGGGGGGGCACCTGTGAGCTGCTGTGTGTGTGTGTGTGTGTGCATGGGGGGCACCTGTGAGCTGCTGTGTGTCTGTGTGTGTGTGTGTGTGCATGGGGGGCACCTGTGAGCTGCTGTGTGTGTGTGTGTGCATGGGGGGCACCTGTGAGCTGCTGTGTGTGTGTGTGTGCATGGGGGGCACCTGTGAGCTGCTGTGTGTGTGTGTGTGTGCATGGGGGGCACCTGTGAGCTGCTGTGTGTCTGTGTGTGTGGGGGGGGCACCTGTGAGCTGCTGTGTGTCTGTGTGTGTGTGTGTGCATGGGGGGCACCTGTGAGCTGCTGTGTGTGTGTGTGTGCATGGGGGGCACCTGTGAGCTGCTGTGTGTGTGTGTGTGCATGGGGGGCACCTGTGAGCTGCTGTGTGTCTGTGTGTGTGTGTGTGTGTGTGTGTGTGTGTGCATGGGGGGCACCTGTGAGCTGCTGTGTGTCTGTGTGTGTGTGTGTGTGTGTGTGTGTGTGCATGGGGGGCACCTGTGAGCTGCTGTGTGTGTGTGTGGGGGGGGGGTCACCTGTGAGCTGCTGTGTGTGTGTGTGTGTGCGTGGGGGGCACCTGTGAGCTGCTGTGTGTGTGTGTGTGCGTGGGGGGCACCTATGAGTTGCTGTGTGTGTGTGTGAGTGCGTGGGGGGCACCTGTGAGCTGCTGTGTTTGTGTGTGTGAGTGCGTGGGGGGCACCTGTGAGCTGCTGTGTGTCTGTGTGTGTGTGTGTGTGCATGGGGGGCACCTGTGAGCTGCTGTGTGTGTGTGTGTGCATGGGGGGCACCTGTGAGCTGCTGTGTGTGTGTGTGTGCATGGGGGGCACCTGTGAGCTGCTGTGTGTCTGTGTGTGTGTGTGTGTGTGTGCATGGGGGGCACCTGTGAGCTGCTGTGTGTGTGTGTGTGCATGGGGGGCACCTGTGAGCTGCTGTGTGTCTGTGTGTGCATGGGGGGCACCTGTGAGCTGCTGTGTGTCTGTGTGTGTGTGTGTGTGTGAGTGTGTGTGTGTGTGCATGGAGGGGCACCTGTGAGCTGCTCTGTGTGTGTGTGTGTGTGTGTGTGTGTGTGCGTGTGGGGCACCTGTGAGCTGCTGTGTGTGTGTGTGTGCGTGGGGGGCACCTGTGAGCTGCTGTGTGTGTGTGTGTGCGTGGGGGGCACCTGTGAGCTGCTGTGTGTGTGTGTGAGTGCGTGGGGGGCACCTGTGAGTTGCTGTGTGTGTGTGTGAGTGCGTGGGGGGCACCTGTGAGCTGCTGTGTTTGTGTGTGTGAGTGCGTGGGGGGCACCTGTGAGCTGCTGTGTGTGTGTGTGTTTGTCTGTACACGTGGAGGGCACCTGTGAGCTGCTGTTTGTGTGTGCATGTGTGTGCACGTGGAGGGCACCTCTGAACTGCTGTTTGCGTGTGTGCACGTGCGTGAACGTGTATGTGCGTGTGGAGGGCACCTGTGTTTGCCTACCTCAATGTTTACTTGTCTCAGCCTTCCACCGTTCCTTCCCAATCTTTCTGTCCTCTCCTCTCTCATTCTTTCCCTTCTTCTATTTCCTTCTCTTTCTCAAGCCCTATAACAACATTCATGTATATATCATCATTTGCACGTGTCTGTGAGCGACGTTATCAACAGCTCATTCTTGGTCGTGTTTTCCTTTCCCTTTTCCCAGTGGAACGGTGGCAGTCCATTCAGTGCTGGACACAGGGACCAAGAATTGGAGGAACAGATAAACCCACCTTGGGTGGCTAGCCCGAGGCTAGTGAGCTGTGGCTCAGCCTCTCTGAGCTTGCTCTCAGTGGGAGCAGGAAGCACAGCTGTGGGAAAAGCCAGAGGTCTATTTAGTCTAGCCCCACTGGAGCTGGATACAGGCATCCATCCCTGGTCTCAGGGTTTCCTTCCTTGGAGTCTGTGTGCTGTGGGAAGCCAGTGCCTGCCTCCTAGATGAAGAAGGCTGGGATGCTCTCACCCCTGAGACTGACTTCCTGTTGTCACCTCAAAGGAAGACATTTGGACTAATAGGCAGCCCTGGGCATGGGCACACTATTCAGGTGGTATTATTTGAGTAGCCTGCCTCTGGTCTTAGATCCATAGAGAGAAAGCAAGAAGCCTGACCCAGACAGTCACATCTCACGTCTGTTGGCCACTGCAGCCCTGGGGAGTCAGAAAGGCCACCTTCCTCTGTTGAGTGGCAGTGTGCCCACTGAGAACCTTGTCAGGGGCCCTTCTGGCTTATCCCCATAGTCCTGGATAGGATGCTTGTCTTGTTGTTGTTGGGTTGACCCTGCTCAATCAAAACAGCAAGCAGGACTCAGAAACGCAAAGTGTTGTTAGAGATTGTTGTGGGGTCTTTTGAGAGAGGCCCTTGAACCCACTATGTAGCTGAGGAGGATGGATTTGAATTTCTGACTTCTGCCTCCCTGTCTGGACTGATGGAATGCATGGGTTTGCACCACCATGCCTGGTCTTAGGTGGTGCTAAGGATTGAAATGAGCTTAATTCATGCACTCTGCCAACCGAGCTACACCGCCAACCCCACGACTGTTTTCACATGTAGTTGCCTTGAATTATCTGGAAGTCCTGCAGTGGAGTCGCGTATACAGTCCACTCTGCTTGTCGGTGCTGCCTTTCCGTAGCTGATAATAGCTAATCACACACACACACATGCACGCACACATGCACGCTCACACACACACATGCACACACGTGCACACTCACACACAAACATGCACGCACACGCACGCATGCACACACACACACACACACACACACACACAGAGCGCCCCTTTTGCCTGACTTGTTTCTGCTCTGTTTTTCTCAGTTGTCAAGAATCTGCTGCATGAATGAGCAGCAATGTTCTTGTCCTCTTTGGCCCTGTCACAGCTTACTGTGGTCAGCACAGGAGAACGCTGGTTCCCTTTGGAGAGGCACCTATGGTGTGTCCTGCCTTGTCCTCAGGAGGCCTGGCCCTCTGTCCTGGTCAACCTGCTCTGGCTCCACGACCCTGGTCATCTTGTCACCTTAACACATTCTGCACACGCTTTAAGTACGATGGGCAGTTGTAGTTAATTATTTTTTTAACTCTTTGGGGAACCACCACCCAGCTCCCAAATAAATACACGGAGTCTTATTCTTACTTATGAATGCCCAGCCTTAGCTTGCTTGTTTCTAGCCAGCTTTTCTAAATTAAATTAACCTGTTTCTCTTTAACTATGTTTGCCTTTGTTCATTTTAACCTTTCTTTATTCAATGTCTTTCTTTTAATTCTTACTCCATGGTTGGCTGTGTGACTGGGTGGCTGGCCCCTGGCCTCCTCTTCTCCTTCTCCTTATCTCACTCCTCCCCCTTCTCTCTTCTTCCTCTCCTGTTTATTCTTTCTGCCTGGCAGCCCCTCCTATTTCTCTCTCCTGTCTCGCAATTGGCCATTCAGGTCTTTATTAGACCAATTGGGTGTTTATACAGGCAAAGTAACACAGCTTTACAGAGTTAAACAAATGCAACATAAAAGAATATAACACATCTTTGCATCATTTAATAAATAGTCTACAGCACAAATGTAACACATCTTAAACTAATATCCTACAACACGTAGCAGCTTGAGACTGAGGTTCTAAGGAGCTAACTCAGGCTCCTTTTCTTTGGGTTTCGGCAGAAGCCACTTACTGGGAACCCAAGGCCCCCTCTCTCCTTCAGCGTGTGTTTATAGGAAGGCTGACCCATTTCCTCACCCCGTGGAGAACTTGGGCTGATTGATTGACTGCTGTCCTCTGACCTGAATTCATGATCGTCATGTCCCATGTCACTTACCCTGCTCCTGCTGGAGGGATGCAGAACAAACAGGAACATCAACCTGCCCGTTTGAGAACAGATTAATTCCCATCATTCAGTTATTCCTGCCACTGTCGCTGTAGGGCTAAAGAGAAGAAAGAGCAGGGTCAGGGACAGTGACTACTCTGGATCTAAAGCCTGAGCTGCTTCCTTCATTCCTTGCCTGGGAAGATGCAACAAAGTTCCACTAATTTACTTTGATATCTGTCCCATGGTGTCTCCAAGCATGGCATCACAGAACTTGCTGCAGGCTACTTAAAAATAAATAAATAGATAGATAAATAAATAAATAAAATGAGTCAGTAATCATGAGGGAGGCTTAGGATCCACTGCTCTTTAGGATCCACTGTGTGGCTCTGACAGGTAGGACTTAGCCAGTTCTACCAATGCCATTGATAATGACTGTGGACAGTCCTGATTTAGGATGGTTCAACTTGGGGTGTTCAACTTTATGATGGCATGAAAACCACACACACCTTTCACAGAATCTCTCTTCAGATTTTAAATTTTGAATCCGAGCATTTCCTGACATAGTAGTGAGCCCTGAGATGACAGAACCCCTAGAGACAGGTGAGGATGTGGGGCTTCAGGTAGAGGCAGAGATCTACTTATGACCAAGAGATGGCCCCAAGTCTTAGGTTTCTGTCATATGTTGGCTAGTTGTTGTTTTGTTTTGTTTTGTTTTGTATCAAGTTGCTGCAAACTAGAGTCAACTGAGAGGAGGGACCCTCAACTGAGAAAATGCCTCTATAAAATCGGCCTGTAGACAGTTGATGTTTAGAGGGCCCAGCCCACTATGGGTGGCCCTACTCCCTAGGCCAGTGGTCCTGGATGGAATAAAAAAGCGGACTAAATCAGCCATAATGAGCAAGCCAGTAAACAGCACTCCTCCATGGCCTCTGTTTCAGTTCCTCCTCTGTGTTCCTGTCCTGATGTTCCTTAGTGATGGACTATGACCTGAAAGTTATGCGCACTTCTGAAATCTATAAACCTTATCTTTCCCAAATTGATTTTGATCATGTCATTTTTATCACAGCAATAGAAACCTAAGACATGTCTCTTGTCCAGCTACAGGGGACAGACATTCAGGTCTTAGATCCTGGGAGCTTCCAGTCCATCATTTCTCATGCAGGATGGAGGCACAGACAGGTCCTTAGACTCCAGCAGCCAAGATCCACAGGGTACCGTGGCTTTGTTGAAGCTCCCAGGTGAGGAAACAGGCAGTGGGGAGAACTGAGAGAGGGTGGCCTGGAAGAACAGATAACCACCGACTGGAAGGCAAGCAAGCTGGAATCTGGATGTTCCTGCCGCACCCAGAAAGAATTCCAGTCCATCTGTATGGAGCTCCATGGCTTGGGCCGAGAGGCAGAGCAGGAACAGGGAGTCCTCTAGAGAGGGAAAACATTTTGTCCTCGAGCCCTCTCAATCTGTGCAAGACAGGAAATTCCTCAACCCTCCAGAGGCAGCCAGCTTTCCTGACTGCGGCAGCCCAGGCAGGGACATGAGGTAGATTTGTACATTTCCAACACAGGCTCCCTAAGTCCACTTCCACAGCCTCCTGCCAAGACCCCTCGAGCAGCTGCACTCCATCAAAAGGGAAAACCTGAGAGGCGGGCAGGGGATCAAGAACCCTACCTGGTGGCCAGAGGTGGGATGGAGCGTATCTGTCTTCGCTGCTCTTGTGTGTCTGCTCCTTATCCTCCCTGGGACATTGGCTGGGAAGAAGCTTCATTCTGACCTTTATTCAGCCCTCTGGGCCTTATCCTTCCATGGTCCCAGAGGCTGGACTGGGGGAGCTTTGCTTTTGGTGGCCCCAGGTAAAAATTAAGATGGTAGAGAAAACACCCTGGAAACTATCCCAAGTTCTAGAGTTTGAAACGAGGTTTGGAATGTATTTCCCTGTGGTGTTGGAGACCCAAAATACTCCCTTGAAACTTTGATTGTAAGTTAGAGACATTAGTGTGGTTCCAGTTATAAAAAGATGCCCGAAGATGGATACTTTATAACGAGCTTGCCTTAGTTCCTACTTCTAGAGGTCAGAAAGGGAGACACAGATGTTTTCACAGGTCTTCATGAATGTCTCACTCTCTGTCCTATCAGAGCTAAGAAGCAGTAGAAATGGGGCCGTGTACAAGTGCATGCTGAAGACAGGATCAGTGTAGGCTCCAGGCTCACTTTAGAACATGGTTCTCACCTTAACCAATCCGGTTCCATGAGACCCACTCACTCCTGAGATAACTAATCCGTTGTCTAAAGAGCTTTATCCATCTCTTGAGAAAGGCTTTATCCCTTCATAAGGGTGCTGTCTCCATGACCTATTGCCTTTCAGAGGACCCCTTTCCAATGCTTTTGTTTTGGGAGTGAAGTTTCTTTATGACTCTCAAAGATCATGTAGAACCCTTGCTTATCTCAGGCCCTGAGTTTGATACCCAATACAGCAAACACATAAAAAATAATCATTTGCTGCTGTTCACCCTGAGTTTTAATAAATTCAAACCATAGTACCTGCCCTGCTAATCTTATGCCCTACAGTACCAGAAAACAAACAAACAAACAAGAAACAGCAAAAGGCTACAGAGGAGAACAGACACTGGATCGTGAAGGGCTCGTCCTGCATTGGAAGCAGCCAGCGCTTTACCTCCTAGAGACTGGCTAAAGCCAGCTTGGGCATAGATGGCAAGAATAAGGAAAAGCCCTCCTGTGTATCAGAGAGCTGAGTAGTGGTGGACCAGGCCTGTACCCAGAGACCTGTCCCGGTCTTTGCCCTTAGCTAACGCACTCCTTTTGACCCTCTCCCAGGTTTGCTGAAGTCTTATAAAAGTACACTAAGCTGCGTGTATTTTAGAAGTTGAACCTAATGAGTTCAGAAGACATGTGTATAACCATGGAACATTTACCAAGGACTAAAAAGTGAACATTTCTGTTTCTCTTAAGCATTCCTCAGTGCTCTTTTCTGATCCATCTCCCACCCCTCGCTGAGCGCACCCACTGATATGCTGTCAGGTTCTCTGGTTTGATATCTCTCTCTCTCTCTCTCTCTCTCTCTCTCTCTCTCTCTCTCACACACATACACACACACACACACACGTGTGTGAGAGAGAGATGGAGGGGAGGCTTAAAAATGAATCCTAACCCTTGTACGGGTGAGGCTGCCACTCAATCACTGAGTTGCAGCCCACCAGTAGCGTTGTTTTGTTTAGCCGAGACATGGCCATACCCTAAATTGGCCTCAAGCCCACCTTTCTCTTGCCTCTGCCTCCTGAGTGCAGCGATTAGAGGTGTGTGTCACTACACCTAGCTTTAGTCTATTTTTCAGAAAAGGCAAGAAGTGATCCCAGAAGTAGAGGTTGGTAGTAGAGTAGGTGTTTATATCTGAGATTCCAGATTTGCTTCCCAGCACTGAAAGAAGAGGTAAGAAGGGACTGGGAGGAGAAGGAAGAAGAAGAAAGAGAATTGTTCTGTTTGCTGTGTGCGTTGTACACACAGATCATGTCTGGCAGGATTAAGAAGAATCCAAGCATTGTTTACTGCTGGGGAGACAGTGCCAGGGGGCGAGCGGGGTTGGAAGGGAGACTTCACATAGGCCTTCTGGCATCTTTTGAGTTCTGTGTCACATGAGTGAATCACTTAATTCAAAAGAGCAAAGAGAATTTAAAGGGGAAAATCTTTATGAAGATGCCAAGTGTGAACTTTCTCCCCGAGGTTCTCCTCGGGAAGCCGAGCTTGCTTGCCCAAGACTCCATGGAACTTCACTGTTTAGTCTCTGCTGTCAAGCAAGAGCATCGTCACGTCAAGTAGTGACATGGGGCCTGCCTTGTCCCCTGTGCTCTCCAGAGCCTCCCGACAGGCATGAGACCCGAGCTTCAGCACAACTCTGTCGTCTAGTGTGTTTGTTGAGTGTGTGAAAGAATAGAATGTTTCTCTCCCATTTTATTCCCACAACACAGAAAAGAAGAGTAAAGGAGAGAGGGAGCACCTTCCGCCCCCGGCTCCCAGCAAGCCCGTTGCACCCATCTTCCTGCAAGGCCTCTCTGATCTCAAAGTCATGGATGGAAGCCAGGTCACCATGACAGTCCAGGTGTCAGGTCTGTCCATACCGCTCTCTCCTCGGGGTGTGTGAGAGGGTGACCATGTGGCAATGGGTATTGTTCCTAGGTGCCCAGAAAATCATTGTGGAACCATCAGCAAGGGGTTCAAAGGAATGGAGCCTCTTGGCTTCTCCTGCTGTGTGGGTATCATTTATAGATTGAGGGCTATATGGTCCAGAGGAAGAAGATGGCAAAGATTAATGTGCCTAGTCCCAATGGAAAGTTTGGGGTTTTGGTTTTTTGTTTTATATAATTCCAACTCTTTTTTAATTGGTACATGTTCATTGTAAGAAAATAACGAGTTTTATATTTATTCAAAAGAATCATATAGTTTAACTGTATTTACTAGTTACCTTTCCTTTCCTCCCACCAGCCCCCTTCTATTTCCCAAATAGTCCCCCTTCTACTTTCAAGTCATATGAGGAAAAAAAACAGGGGTGCCTAGTCTTTCTGATCTTAATCGATATAGTGGTTGGTATCTTAGCCAGAGCAATAAGTCAAGGGAAAGAAATGAAAAGGTTGCAAATAGGAAAAGAGGAAGTCAAACTATCCAATTTGTAGAAAATATAAGCCTGTACTTAAAAAAAAACCCTAAAGACTTTCTAGAAAGTTTTTAGATGGTGCAGAATGAGCTCGTGTGAGGTCTCGAGTCTCCGCAGCCATCTGAGTTGCTCCAGTCAGATTCTGAGGTAGAAAGCTGATAATCAGAGATCCTTCTAAAACAGGCAAAGAAATATGGCTTGCACAGAGACAAAGCTCTCGTGCCCCTTGCTGGGGTTAGCAGGAGAGGCTCACAAAGTCCCAGCTCCACACTCAAGACAGAGTAGACCTAGTACCTTTGGATGCATCTGTGGTTCGTGGTTTCTATCAGTGCCTCTGAAAACTAGGAGGGCCCATCTCTGGCTTCCTAGTTCCTCTAGACCTGCAAAAGCAATAAATATGAACCATCACAGGACCTGAGGACTTGTCCTTGAGGAGGTGATGATCCCTAGAGGCTCCTAGAGGCTCCTAGAGGATGAAGGTCTTTCCATGACAGCTTCAAACAGAGGCTAGGTCTCTTTTCCACATTTGCCATGCCAATTGGATCTCACTGACACCCAATTGAAAGAGATAAGAGGCACTTGGCACCTGATCTCCAGACCTGTGCTTGTCCAGTGCAGACAAATGGCCATCTGCTCACTCTAAAGTCTCCCCAGGGGTTTCACTCCTCTGGAAGTAGAGCCTCGTGGTCAGCTTTCATACCTATGAAAACCCTCACATGGCCATTGATCTGTACCCCCAACACATTCCAGAAGCACAGGCTGGCACTCCTACCCATCACCAACCAATCCTCTGCAAGCTGGGGTCCCGAGACCACATTTCTGTGGTGGTCCTGTGTGCTGGCCCCGTGCTTACAGAGTTCTCTCTGGTGATAGTCTGCAAGGGAGCTACTGTGGCATCACCATTGCCTGCCTGTGGAGTCTCCATGGGAGGCAGGGCAGAAACACCTTCAGGGCTAGGTGTTCTCTTTGCGCTACACGCCATCCTGTGAGCAGCTCACAAAGGTTAGATTAACTCGGTTGTTTCTCTTAACGATCCTACAAGGCAGAACATGTGAGGAAACTAAGGCAAAGCCTTTGGTAGCTTGTTTAGCCCAGCATTAGCATGTTCAGTGCACAGTTGCTTCCTGGCTAGGGAAGTCCCTCTCTCACAATCTTCTGTTGCTACTCTCTGCTCAGGGAACCCCCCTCCAGAAGTCATATGGTTTCACAATGAGAATGAGATCCAGGAGTCAGAAGACTTCCACTTTGAACAGAAGGGTGGCCGGCACAGCCTGTGTATCCAGGAGGTGTTCCCAGAGGACACGGGCACATATACCTGTGAGGCCTGGAACAGTGCTGGAGAAGTCCGCACCCAGGCCGTACTCACTGTGCAAGGTGAACCTGAGCTCCTTTGGCATGGGGGTGGGGGTGGGGAGGGTGGCATTCCAGATTCTTCAAAAGCCATTTAGAGGTGAGGGAAACACAGGAGACCACTCTGGTCCCATTGCAGCCAGAGGCAGATTACTGTCTCCATCTCAAACTCTTGCAGAGTGGGGTTTCCTTCCCAGCTTCCTGTGGTCCCAGCTCTCTCTGGGCTGCTGCTAAACTGGATGGATTGCTGAGGTAATTCCGTAAAGTTTGGTGCTGATGGTTTGGGATATGAATTACACATTTGAGTCCTTTCTGTGGAGGCCTCCTTTTAAAGAAGAAACGTGAGATACACACATGCAGTGAGCAGCAGTTCCCAGCAGTCAGACTGGATACACATCTGGAGCACCCGCCTGGGACTCCATACTGTCGCGGTTCGCTGCCCTCACTTTGACTTACATAAATTCACTCCAATAGTATCGTCTGATAACATAACTGAGGCAGATTTTCAAGAAGTATGTGCTGTATCTGCATACCCTGTCCAAGAACCTTCTGGACCACTTAGTCTTTGGTAACACACTTCTGTTACCAAGGTCTCCTGACCCTTTGCCCTCATGGAGGATGGAGTGGATGCCAAGCCCTGTGCTGAAGAGCTTCCGTCCCAATGTTTTTTCCCCTTGCTTACTTCCAGAGCCTCATGACGGCACCCAGCCCTGGTTCATCAGCAAGCCTCGTTCAGTGACAGCCTGCTTGGGCCAGAGTGTCCTCATCTCCTGTGCCATAGCTGGAGACCCCTTCCCAACTGTGCACTGGCTCCGAGATGGCAAAGCCCTCTCCAAGGATAACGGCCACTTCGAGCTGTTACAGAATGAGGACGTGTTCACCTTAGTCCTAAAGAACGTACAGCCCTGGCATGCCGGCCAGTATGAGATCATGCTCAAGTGAGTCTTCCTCACCCCCTCCTCAGACTCCTGGGCTAGGACTGGGAAGCCAGAGGAAACCGCAGCTGGCACGGGCCCAGTGTGGTTACCATGCTCTTGGTTCTTGCAGTTGAATAGGACAGGTCCTTGAGGAGAGCCCTTCCCTCTGAGCTCAGTTCCCCGGGAACTTGGTACCCAGGAGCCTCTAGCATTACATATTGACTCGAGATATTATGTGGGGTGTAAAGACTATGAAAGATGCAGAAACGTGAAGCAGGCCTGGTAGCTCACATCTTAATCTCAGCATTTGGGAGGCTGGATCAGGAGGGTCACGGTAGACTTGAGGCCAGCCGAGGCTACACAATTATACCCTCTCTCAAGAGAGAAGGAGCCAGGAAAGATGGTATGGATATGGGAGGGTAGAGGTTTAAGGGGATGTGTTAGTATTAGGTACCTTTTGCTGTGTAGCAAATCCCTCCACACTTGCCAATTTAAAACAGCAAATACTTGTTCAGTTTCTGTGGACTGATGTGTTAGTTTATTTCCTGTTGCTGTAATGAAATGCCCGAAACTTGATAACTTTATAAACAAAGGTCTCTGTAGGTCCCAGGGTGGTAGCAGGAAGGTGATGGCCTTCCTGCTGGCAAAGTCTCATGGCATCATATGGCAAGAGGCAGAGAGCATGCATGCCTTGATCTTTCTCTGCCTTTTCTGTACAGCTACTAGTATTCATAAAGGATTGTTTATCTAGGCTTAGACAGGTAATGGGTGCCTGACTACTTTGTAGCTTCCTTCCTGAACTGTATAAATTCCCCATGCTGAGCCCATGGTGTTCATCAGTATCAGCTCTCTAAGCCACATGCAAAGGCGTTTGCTGTGATGGAAGACTGTGCCTACAATAATTGTGAGCATGTACTTTCTACTTAGATCAGCTAGCTACTGCTACACAGTAGACCACCCCAGATACCTACTGACATCAGCTAGCTACTGCTACATAACAGACCACCCCAGATACCTAGGGCATTAAAGATATACTTTAAAAAAAATAAAACCATTATTTCTTAGAAATCTTTGGGTCTGCTCGGAAGTTATGCCCATATGGGCAGAACTCTGTGGATCTGAACTAAACACAGGACCCTCTTACAATTATCTGTTGTCCTGTTACCATCAGCCATGTGCCTAGAATATGTCAACTGACTTTGCCTTTTGCTTGAACTCATTATTCCCCAGGGGACAAATCTGTTCTCTGTGATAGGAGCCCACACCCTTGCTCAGGAGGCCAGTACCAGGACAGAAACTGACTGGCTATGGCAGTACTTTCTGATGAAGGAACAGTACTTTGAGATGATCCGTGTATTAACCAAGCTAGATATCCTATAAGAAATGAAGTTTTTATGTGTGTGTGTGAGATTTTGTTTGTTTGGTTTGATTTTGTGGGATACAACTTCATATTGCCCAGGTGGCATCAAACTTAATATGGATAACCTTGAATTCCTGATTCTGTTGCCTCCACCACCTGACTTTTTGGGAGATTTTTGAAGCAAAAAGAAAAATTAGGTCTTGGCCAGCTGTTAAATGAGCCGAGAAAGAAGGGGGGGCAGAGGACTCAAAACAAAGGGCTGGAAGAAGTTTGCCAGACCCTTAGAGGGAGGGCAAAAGGCAGACTGTCTGGGACCAGCTGGGGACAGCCATAAAATGTAGCTTATCCCAGCTGGCAGGGACGCAGAAATTATCTAGCCTTCTCATCTAATAATGAGAAACACGGAGGTCTCAGGTCACTGACCTGCTCATGGTCACGAGCTGAGCCTAAGTTCAAGCCCTGGTCTTTTGCTTCAATCAGATGGTCCTCCATTCTTACACTGGGGATGTCTTTCCATGCACTGGGAATTTGGGGACCTGGGAATTCACGCTGGCCTGTTCACCCATGTCTCCCTTGTCTTTTTCCTCGCAAAGTCTGGATTCCTCATTCCTCTGGGAGGCCATTACCATGGTGCTGACTCTGTCCCCAGCAAAAAAAGGAAAGTCAGTGGAAAGTTCTCTCTAGGAGTGCTTGCCAGGCCAACCAGGGGCCTTGTTCCCTCTCACTGTCTTTGTCCTGACAGAAGTCAGACCTAGCCCATGGGGGAGGGCCTTTCAAGGAGGAAGGCTTAGGGGGCCGGGAGAACACCAAGGGAGTCCAATCAGTTTCTACTACTATGGAGTACTGGATGAGACTAAGTTTCAACTTTCCCTACCCTTCACAAGCTCTGACCAAGAGAAGAGCTAGCAACAAGCCAACTCCAAACTCCAGCTGCAATGTTAGAGAACATAGATATTTTCCAGGAAATCCATTCTTCCCCTTTGTATATAAAATCACCCTATGTGCGGGTGGTTTGGGGTGAGACCCAAGGCAGACTTCTAACTAGAGCAAGAGCTTCTTTACGGGACTCGGGAAAGGGGAAGCAAAGGTCTCCGTGTTTTGTGGTAGGTGCAGCAAGCAGCATGGCTGCTGTGTCCTGTGTGGCAAGACCAGGGCAGGGCCTCAGTCTCTGCCCAAGTTTGTAATGGAGTATTATGGGTAATACTAAAGCTGTCTCGAGATGCTGTTCCTGCTGGTTAGGACACTGGTAGATGACCCCAGTGAAGGTCTTATGAGCTCTCTAGGCTCCAGGAAAACCCATGACTTGCCTTAAAGACCCAATAGAGATTTGCATTTTGGCTTTCAAGATAATTATCCCAGTGGCCATGGTGTCTCGGTGCTCTGCCACCTCAGCTGTCTGAATACCTCGGGGTGAGATCTGGGGGTAGGTGGAACCAGAGACCCTGGGACTTGATCTTTGTCTGTGCTCCCCCCCCCAATGGGGACAGATCATGATGATGAAGAAAGCCCTTACTGTGTCCTTCCATGGGGAGATATAGATAAGCCTGGCTCCAACTCATCAGGCAGTCCAGCTCTGATCACAGCCTCCTGGGGTATGGCTAGGGTAAAGTGGGGCCGTCTGGTCAGTATTTGCTCCTAATTTCTATGCCTGGGTTTTGTCTTTCTGACAAGAGGAAACTCCGTGAGGAAAAGTAGAAAAGAGCTACCAAGTAAACACCCATTGGCCAGCATCAGGCACGGGACAGTGTGGAGCAGGGTCTGGCAGAATGGGGGCCTCAGGGATCATGCCCACAGCCTGGCACTAACGAGTTGCTTGGTAAGCAGAGGTGTAGCCTGGACTCTTCAGGCTGCTTGAACTGGTAACTTTGGAGACCCTGGGCTTGAGGAAGGAACAAACCGGGGGTGGGGGGGCTGTAAGGAGAGGAGAGAAGAATGGGGTAGCTGAGGTTACATGAAGGGATCTACAGAGGCACGGCCAGGTATAACATAAAGGCAATGCTGGGGCCAAGGAGGAGGCCCCAACAGGTGAGAGAGGCCCAAAGGGAGCAAGTAGATCTGCCGATCTGCCCTAGTTTCCCAAAGGTCCCTGCCCAAGACCCCAAGAGCAGAACCATCCTGTAGGCCACTAGCATCTTTCCATGAGGATGTAGCAGACAGAATGAGGTGGATGTACCACTGTGGCAGCAGGAGGCATAAGCATGCATTCCCTGATTCAAGGTGTAGATTCCTACCAGATGGATCCATACACTTATGTGTGTATCCACTCGTATGGTTAAGGCACACATGTATACAGACATTGTAAGAAACACACGAGGGTCCCAGAGCAAACTATTTCTGATGAACAATGTAGAACCTGCATACAGGCCACAAGTCTAGTATGTCCTGGCCCCTGGCCCTGCTACTTAATTCTGTGAGTTTAGCACATTATTTAACCTTCACCCCCTCCATTGTCCTAAAAGAGCAGCGCTGCCTCTAGTCTGTTGGAGCCACAGGTGAAGTGAGTCGGGCTATGTAAGGAAGAGGTCCCAGAGCTGGCAACTGCTTTACCTGTCTTGGGATCTCAAAGGGTCCCTCAAACCTAGCAGTGTTGTGAAGGCGTTAGGGGACTGAGTGAGACCTGAGAGTCCCAGAACTGCCTCCCACGATCCCCACAGCCTCCTCTGTTTTCC
The DNA here is from genome assembly GCF_037038515.1 of Microtus pennsylvanicus. Taxonomy (NCBI): domain Eukaryota; kingdom Metazoa; phylum Chordata; class Mammalia; order Rodentia; family Cricetidae; genus Microtus; species Microtus pennsylvanicus. The sequence continues at coordinate 59,991,113 of NC_134579.1, read as the reverse complement.
TACCCTTTCCGAACTTAGCTGGCATGTTGCTGAGAGCAAGACAAAGCATGTGGCCGTCGTGAGGGCCAGACAATCCTGGATAGAAAGTTTAGTCCTCGGAATGGTGGACTTGCTCCTTCCCTAAACAGCACTCAGAAGTGCCAGCAGAGGGCAACCTTGTAGGCCAGAGGACTCTCTGCTTTGAATCTGCCAATCTGCCCTGTTAACCACTCAGCCCCTGCCTAAGAAAAGGGGCCTCATCCAGTGTGCACCCCTCGAGGCTGAAAAGGTCTATGAGCTTAGAGAATCGCAAGCCCTCCCCGCCTGAAGAAGGAAAAGAAAGGCCACCCATGTTGGGAGACACGCTTGTTAGGTTTTTAACACGGAACAACACAGAATGTTGAGGGAGAAGGCTGGGACTGTTTTCAGGGAGAATTCGGCCATTGGAGAATCAGATGGCGGGTATCTGAGCAGGGCCTGTGTGCATAGACCAGCGGCTTCATCGTAGCCCCCGGCAGCCTTTCTTCTTGGACTGAGTGATTAACTGGTAGTTAAGAAAGAATTCCCACTTGTACATGCTGCTGCCGCCTCAGATAGGTTTTTTTTTCCCGTCTCCCTTCTCTTTAATTCAGAACTATAAAAATCAAGGTTGACCACAAGGTGAGAGATCTACCCTAAATCTAAGTCTGGGAAGGATGCCACAGCTAAACCCTAGGCCTCCTTCATCCCTGATGGCCCATGAGCTCGTGACCAGGTCTACACTTGCCTTGCCTTTCTTCCAGCCCTGGGCTGAATAGGTCCTTTGCCCAGGGAGTCTCATAGTCCTTACTGTACTGTCCTTGACTTCGCCAGGAACCGGGTTGGCGAGTGCAGTTGCCAGGTGTCACTGATGCTGCAGAACAGACCCGCCAGAGCCCAACCACGGTGAGTGCCCCCAGGAGCTGCCTGGTCAGGCTCCTGCACTCCCCACCCTCCTCCTGGCCTCGAAGCCTGGGATTGTTTGTGTCCTCCTACTGAGGCTACCAGAGCCAAAGGGAAAGATTGGAAGGGGATGAAGGAGGGAGGGCAGGGGAAGGCGAAGAAGGGGGTGATGTGTGTTTCTTTTTCTTTATTTTATTATTTTTTTTTTGCACACACCCTTATAAGGCTACTGAAGTCATTACGGATATAATAAACCAACTAGGCAAGTGAGCGCCTCTCACCAATGTTCCCTTCTATAAACACAGCCTGGCCGGCCCCCACGTCCCCTTCCCCCTCCTCTCTACCCTCCGCCCTCAGGGATTTGCTCTCCCCTGACGTTTCTGCCTTACCCAGCCCCTTTTCCTCTTGCTACTTTCCCTTTTTCCTTCACTGGTTGCTGCAGGGGGCGGGAGCCTGCTGCCTGTGAGGGCCTCTGTGGTGGAGGAGTTGAAGCTCATGGTGATGGTGACCGTGATGGGACCCTGAGGCCCAGCTGGCCAGCAAGAGGGCAAGGTTGGCCAGAGGAGGAAGACGGAGAAGACGTGAGGGGGCTGTTGAAGAGACGGGTGGAGACCAGGCTACACACAGAAGAGGCCATCCGCCAACAGGAGGTGGGGCAGCTGGATTTCCGTGAACTCCTGGGAAAGAAGGTGAGCACCAAGACCGTATCAGAAGAAGACCTGAAGGAGATCCCAGCCGAGCAGATGGATTTTCGCGCCAACCTTCAACGGCAAGTGAAGCCAAAGACCATGTCCGAGGAAGAAAGGAAGGTACATAGCCCCCAGCAGGTTGACTTCCGCTCTGTCCTAGCCAAGAAGGGGACCCCTAAGACCCCCGTTCCTGAGAAGGTCCCACCCCCAAAAGCTGCCACCCCAGACTTCCGCTCAGTGCTAGGTGGCAAGAAGAAATCACCCTCAGAGAATGGGAGCAACAATGCTGAGGTCTTGAACGTCAAGGCCGGGGAAAGCCCCACGCCTGTAGGCAACACACAGCCGGTTGGGGCCCTGAAACCCATAGGCAATGCCAAGCCTGCTGAGACCCTGAAACCCATAGGCAATGCCAAGCCTGCTGAGACCCTGAAACCCATAGGCAATGCCAAGCCTGCTGAGACCCTGAAGCCTGCAGCCAATGCCAAACCCACTGAGACCCTGAAACCCGTAGCCAATGCACAGCCTGCAGGGTCCCTGAAACCCGTGGGCAATGCACAGTCTACTGAGACCCCGAAGCCCATGGCCAGTACCAAGCCTGCTGAGACCCCGAAAGCAGCTGGGAAAGAAGAGCTCAAGGAGGTTAAGAATGATGTGAACTATAAGAAAAGCCATGCCGGAGCCACAGGCAATGAGAAAAGACCCGAGAGCCAAGGCTCGGCCCCAGTCTTCAAGGAAAAGCTGCAAGACGTCCGTGTAGCCGAGGGCGAGAAGCTGCTGCTCCAGTGCCAGGTGACCTCTGACCCCCCAGCCACTGTCACCTGGACACTGAATGGAAAGACACTCAAGACCACGAAATTCATCGTCCTCTCCCAAGAAGGTAAACAGGGGTGAGGGTAGTGAAGTTGGGGTGCCTGTACCTGCCTGGGTCACTGTCAGAGCATGAAGCTGCAGTCCTCTTGGTGGTCACTTGTAGCCAGAGCCTGAGTTGGAGTAGCCATTCCTTTTCCTCTGTCATTTACGGGATGGACTCCCTGCTGAGGGCCCTTGGATGTATACATGACTCTACTGTGACGAGAATTGGCTTTCTGGTTTGTGCAGTACACGCTGTGCCTTGGTGTCTGTCTGGCAGAACCTTCTCCTGGCACCCCACCCTGGGCCCCTGTGAGCAGACCTATAGCAATGAGTTGTTTAATGTCCCCCCACCCTCATGGAAAGAGCTATGCTTGCAGACTGGGAAACGGGGGGTACCTGAAACTGAGGTCAGCTGGGGGCCCTGTGCCCATTACTGATTGAGAAGAGTTATCTGAGTTTAGGAAACAGTGGGTGGTGGCATGCTGGTATGGAACTGGGGCTTGGCATCAGCGACAGTTCAACCTTGAGAACATTGTGGGTCCGAAGGGACCCGTGGGCAAGACAAACACTAGGCACAGCCCGATGGCCACACTCACGCGGGGCAGAGCTGCTTGCTTCCTAATTTGGATGAGACTTTTGTTTGCTGGTGTTTCACATTCTTGGTTGGGGGTGGTGCAAGTCCTGTCACCTATGGCCTTTGGGACTCTGGAGTTCTCGGATGGGCCAGTTTACACTAGAGAAAACAGGAGTGAGAGCTTTATCCCCACGCTCTCAGCATGCTTTGTTCTTCTACTACATTTATTTATGTATCTGTTTGTGTGTGTGGTGTGTGTGTGTGTCGGGGGGGGGGCTTTGGTGGATTATGAATGTGACCACACATTACCATGGTACATGTGTGGAGGTCAGAGGAGTTGGCTCTTTCCCTCCACCATGTATGTCCCCTGGAATGAAACTCAGGTAGTTAGGTTGGGTAGCAAGCACCTTTACCTGCTGTTGAGTTACCTTACCAGCCTTCAGTGTGCTTTAAGGCACCGTATCCATCCCAAGTCCTGCCAGAAACTCCTAGGTTAGACAACATCCCACAGTCCCCTGAGGTGAGTAGTGGAGGGATGGAGTCCTGCTTGAGCTAGAGCTGACCCTAGTGAGTCATGAAGAAGTTCCCAGGATGCAGCATGTACCTTGAGGTGCAGAGGACAGTCCCTGCAGAGGCTGAGTAGACAGGCCTCTCCCCTCTCCTCCCACTCTCCCCTCATCCCACAGCTGTCTACCTCCAGACACCTGGAGGGAGGTGTTTACAGATAGGTAAACACAGAGGTGTCATTGTCCCTTATTCTACAGTTCCGCCAGCTAACCCAGAGGGGCCAAAATATACAGAGTCTAAATGTTGAAGGACCACAAAGCAAGCTGGAATTTCTTTCGGCAGACAGAGATGATGTTATCTTCCGCTAGTGTATTGGCACAATAACTTTTTCACATGGATGTCCCCAGATTGGCAGGATTCTCCAAAGGTATCTGTCCCCATGTCTGCTAGTTCTGGGTCTATGATATTCACACACAGTAGGTCTCAGGGCCTCTGTGGTGGGGTGAGAAGTACGTGACAGTGGGTGCTACCATTTTCCCTGTTGTACCCAAGGTCCTCCCTCACACAAACAAACTGGAAAGCTTGGCCAGGGGTTTCCCAGGTCTCCATGTCCAGTGACCGCTCTGGGCAGGATGGAGGACAGCTATCAGCCTGGGACATGAAGTGATAGATTCCTGCAGTCGTGCCCATGAGTACATCAACCTCGGAGAAACAGGGGTTCAAACAGTGGTGAAGGTGGCAGTTCCTAAAGCCAAAGCCACCAATGGCCACTTCCAGTCTGTTCAACAAGCAGTGTAAGGTAGGCCTCAGCCCTGGTTCCAGAAGTGTTCTTAAGCCACCAGGGACTGGCTTCTCTTATGCCTGGGTTGCTTAGAGTAGGCTGTAGAGCAGAGATGTAAACAGCATCTTCTCCTTGCAGAGAGCTCCAACCCAGACTCTAAACAGTATTCTCAGTACTTCAAAGTAGGAATACCTACTTTCCATGGGTTGAACACCATGTCCCGATGCCGTCTTAGACACCTGACACTTCCTGTTCACTTAATTCTCACCCTCCTAGCTATCTTTCTAACGGAGAAGTTAAGTAAATTGCCCAAGGTTGCATAGCTCTTCAGTAACAGAGCTGGGATTGTAATTCACATTGCTGAGATTTTTGTGACTAGACACAAATACTGGGAGACAGGTAGTACCCTTGGCTTGCCAACCGTCTGGTCTTTTCTCTGTGATGGAGGGAGCAGAACGTGTTGTGAGCCTTTCTTACCACAGTAAAGCGGAGAGTGCTTGTCCTCCAGATGCCAGCCCCACCTCCTAGACCTGGATTCACTAAGTCTTTAAGAGGGATGTGTGTTTTAGGGCTTATCAGCAACCAATCATCTATTTGGTCCAGGAAGGCAGCAAGGTGGCCAGAAGTGGACAAATTTGTTCCTAGTAGATCTGGCACAGAAGACATAGGCTCACTATTATAAAACTGTTGAAGCCAGGCACCACAGAGTGGACCTGAGGGGAGTTATAGCATGCTAAGAAAAGGAATGACTGACGGGAAAGCCCCTGGGCTCCCTCAGAGCTCAGAAAGCAGGCCAGATTTGGGCAATAGGGAAGTAAATGGTCCCTTACATTGGGGCACTAAAGGCTGTCTACTTGCAAATGGGCCTATCTGGACTGGCTGTAGTGACTTGGCCCTGAATTCAGCCCACATCCTGTCAGAGAACATGTCTGAAAGCAACAGAGAGCCACGCAGGGGAGATTTGGGAGAGAGGAATGCTACAAACAGTTGGGTTTTAGGGGCTCTGGCTGGCTCACTGCTGAAGATAGCACAGGGAGGGGATGGTGGTGAGGTCCACACTCTCAGGGTGAGCGGAGCCACAAAGGGATAGAATCCAGTGCAAAAAGTACAGACATCTGCTGTACAATCAGTGGCCTGGCTTGAAGGACGGGGTGATGGCCAGGGCTGGGCACAGAGGAGGGAGGTGGAGCAGACCGAGTGCTCCTGAGCCACAGGGGTGTACCCCTGAAACTCAGTGGGTGACTTGAGGTGGGGGAAAGGGCAATACCCATCTTCCTGTTTATCTCCCCACCTCTACCTCCGGCTGCACTGATGCCTATCTTGTCAATCCCCCCCTCTTTCAAGATTCACTTCCTCCAGGATACTTTCTTAGCCTCCTGTCCCTTTAGTCAAGAGACACTCATGCCCTCCTTATACCCAGTTAATCCGTGGGTTTTAGAAGGCCCACTGCTAGGGATGGCCTGTGTAGGTATGGGGGTTCCTCTGCTGAACCCCAGGGCCTGCAGGACAGGATCACATCCACCCCACTTAATGCGAAGAAAACCCCTAGAAGAGGTGTGATGGCCATTGGTGGGATTTGACCATTAGGCAATTCTCGGAGGATCAAGGAAGTGGAAGTGGTCTTCCTCATCTGTCCCCAGTGCTGTGGGATATCTGTGTTCAAGAGACCATTATCTGGACCTGCCCTCTGGGGACACGCACCTGGGCTTCCCTTTCCAGACCTATCTTGGCTGTAGGGGTGACCCTGGAGTCCAGGCAGGGCTGCGGTAGCAATAAAAGGGCCTTTATTCCCAAGATTTGCTTCCTGACTCCAGGCTGGGCTTCCCCTAGCAAAACACTTCTCCCAGTCTAGTAATGACGCTTTGTTTTTGTTGCTATTATCAAGAGATGATTCATTTTTTTAAATTGCCTTCAGGGTGGACTCTTACAAAGGCTTTTTCGATCTTGTATAAATTCATCCTGCAAATTACATAGCACCTACTACCTACAAAGAATTAATTATACATGGTACCTTTGCTTGTGTGTAGACTACATTTAAAGAACTCAAAATTACCTATTTCTTTCTGTCTAGAAACCGCCTGATCTTTTTAACAATACAGATTAATATATGTTATTGATTGTGTGTTTGTGACCTTGTCTTGCATAGATCCTTCCAGGTCACCTGCTGTGGAAATAGCCTCTTCCATTCAGATAATCTCAACTACTTATTGCAACTACATTCCAGCATGGTTACTTCCCCCAGAGCTAGCCTGGGAGACAGGAGTGTGATCTAGCAATGGCCCTGAGGTGGGCTTTGCTATGTCAGGTGCCTGGGGAAGCCCAGGAAAGGTGCAGCTAGAGCAAGGGCCTTAGAGGTGACACAGAGGACACTGTGCCCCAGAAAGGGACCCTAGGGGAGCGGCAGTGTTGGTCAATGCCTATCGGGAGGGTAGGTCAGGGAGGCTTTTGGAACCACCAGGAGCCTCTAGGACTTCAGGCAACCTCCTGACCGTAATCCTAGCCTCTTCTCACCCCTTCCCAACCCACTCAGGAAAGGGAAGAGCTTGGGGGGGGGGGTCTTTAATCACAGAAGAGCCACTTCCTATCCAGGAGGGGCTGGCTCTTGGGTAGCTCCTGCTGAACCACTCAGTGGATTCCTGCTTCCCATCCCCCCACACTCCTCCTCAATACTCCCTACCAGGCTGACCAGCTGAGGCTTCCAAAAAAAAATTGCTGGGAAACAGTTTTCTTCTGGAGGTCAAGAATGAGACGTCCCACAGGAAATACCAGATTCTTCATCTGGGGTGGCCAGCCTCCAGCCTGCCCAGTCTTCTAAGCCACGATGCATGTGGCCATGGCTAAGCTCTGCTGGGGCCGTGGAGAGCTGGGAAGAAAAGTGGGCTCTTGTTCAAATATGCCACTGCCCTTCTAGCCCTCGCACTACTATCTACTGTGCCTGTCATTTAAGTTTCAGGCCAAAGGCAGCCAGGGGACCAAATCGTGAAAAACAAAAACAAAAAGCGGGTTATGAAGCAGGATATAACTTGGGGATGGGGAAATTGAATTTGTCCTCCCAGACCAGGGAAATTCAGAGGAGGGTGGGTTTCTTCTGAGCCTTGTCTTGCAGGCTCAGATGTTAGGGGTCATCCTCACATCCTCCTACCAAGATGAATGGACTAGCTGCCTTTGCTTCTCTGTCCCTGTGCCTCCCAGTTCTTACTCTCATGCCAGACTTAAATCCATTCTGTTGCAGTTGGGATGATATGGTGGCCCATTGCCTTCTCCGTGGAAAGACAGTGAGGCCCGTTCAAGAGCTGGGAGGAGGGAGGGGACACAGATCAGCTGTGCCGCCCATGAAACAGCAGCGTAGCCTTTCCAACTCTGCAGCCTGGGTATGGCCCATGAAACAGTGTAGCCTTTCCAACTCTGCAGCCTGGGCGTGGTGCTGTGGGACCAACTGATGCTTCCCTTGTTCTCTCGGTTTCCAGCCATCTGCTTTGTATAACCATGTTGATTGGTTATGTCCCCGCTGGGAACAGTGCCCACTGATCTTGTCCCGCATCCTCCCAGTGACAGTGGCCTGGGGGCTGTGGGAATGGATAGCTTACAGACAGCAGGGTGGCACGGCTCTGCTCTGTCCTTCTCTTCACTGGGTGACTTGAGCGGGATGCCATACTATAGGCTTGTTCACAAGGCTCAAGGGAGGACCTAGCAGATGGCTGACTCTTGACTGGTCAGGCTAGCCCCATTCGTAGGTGGCCCACACCTACCCCCAGGAAGATCTAAGAGTCCCGATCGGTCTGAGGATAAGAGAACCGGATGAGGAAGGACCGGATCCCTGAGCTCTTGTATATTCTCAGCCTGCCTTCCCTCTCGGCTTTCGGAGGTGGTTCTTAGGCAAGGGTAGCCTACGTGGACTGTAGGGAAAGAAGCCATCCTCACCCCTCCCGAGGGGGCAGGCAACCTGGCCTTGTAGGAAGAATGCCCCAGGAGTCTCTCTTATGGCCTAGGACCCCTTGGTGGTCTGTCCTTAAGTCATAACACTCTTCCCAAAAAAGCCATTTGCCAAGTCACACACCACAGCCACTACGCTCTCACAGAAGAGCTTCCCAAAGGCCAGTGTCCCTGTTATACACGGGTTCCCACCCTCTCCTACTTACCTGTTCACTCAAACCCCCTTACTTTGGGCTGGTGAGATGTCTCAGTGGAAACATGTGCCTGCCATCAAGCCTGATGACCTGAGTTTAATCCCTGGCACCCATGTGGGGGAAGGAAAAAGCTTCCTGAAAGTTGTCCTCATACCTCCACACATACATCATAGCAAACACACGTTTAGTTTGGTTTGGTTTTTCAAGACAAGATTTCTCTGTGTAACAATCCTGGCTGTCCTGGAACTTACTCTGTAGACCAGGCTGGCCTCAAACTCATGGACATCTGCCTGCCTCTGCCTCCCAGCTGCTGGGATTACAAGCGTGCGCCACCACTGTCCAGCCAAACTCATGGTTTTTGTCTTTTGTTTTCTTAGAAACTTGCTTTACCAAGCAGTATCCCCAGCGTCACTGGAAGGTGACTCCTTCCTAGCCACTGTCCCCAGGAGATTGTACCTGGCTGCTTATGCTCTGTGTTGGGAACAGGCAATGTCCATCTGCCCCTCCCCCTTCTTTCCACTGACAAAGGCTTGTCTCCCTCCTTCTGCGGCTTATGAGAGAGTCCTCCAGTGGGGGAGGGGTCCTGAAGGATTGACTAGGAATTAGGAGTTAGGCTCTTTGGAAGCAGGTTATCAACAGAGAGTTTGAGGATTCAGGGACAGCCAAATTCTCGCCTGGCCTCCGCTCTTGGATTCTGAGAAGGGACCTTTAAGGACACCTCCTGTGCTGCAGCTACCAGGGAAGGTACTGCACCCTTGCCTGGGCATTCACACAGTTCCTGTTCTCTCCCCACAGGCTCACTCTTCTCCATCTCCATCGAGAAGGCACTGCCTGAGGACAGGGGCTTGTACAAGTGCGTAGCCAAGAACAGTGCCGGCCAGGCCGAGTGTTCCTGCCAAGTCACTGTGGATGGTAAGTCATGCTTAGCCACTGCTGCCATGCAGGGCCCATCTCTTGGCCCCTCCTGCATCTGAATGACTCCCCACCCCAAATGGTCTCCAGCCTTACTTTAACATTCATTTGGTGAGACTCCAGCTATCTAGAAAGAAAGAAAGGAAGAAAGAAAGAAAGAAAGAAAGAAAGAAAGAAAGAAAGAAAGAAAGAAAAGAGAAAATGAGTCAAGAAGGGAAGTGACAACCTCACCTTGATTACCTGACTGCCCACATGGCCTCTTCCTGTATCTCTAGCCAGGAAGAAGGGCTGTTCACCTTCTCCTCCCCTCCCTGTCCTGACTTCCACACCCAGAAGCTTCTGGGCAAGGAAGTCGGGCACAAGGGCACCAGCAAGAGAAAGGGCACACCCACAGGAAAATGACTCTTAAGTATTTGACAGACCACAGCAAGCAAGTGTGTACGTACAGTGCTGGTGCCCAGGCCCCCTGAGGAACCTTGACCTGAGGACAGAGCTGAGTGTGCAAGTGTCCTCCAGGAGAAGGTGAGTCAGGCTGAGGTGGGGGAGAAAGGAGAATAGGGCTAATTCTGCCAAAAGAAAACATGACAGCAGAGAGAAGGGAGAAGGGGCAGGAGAGAGAGAGAGAGAGAGAGAGAGAGAGAGAGAGAGAGAGACCCCTGAGGAGTGTGGAGCTCCCCAACTCAGGAAGGAGCAAGGCCCAGCAGGAAGCGTGAGTTTGTGTCTCTTCATCCTGTCCATGAGGAGTGTGGAACTAGAGCCTGGGGGTAGAAGGAGGCTTGTGCCGGTTTAGACTGACATCCTGGCTATCAGCTCTCCTCGCCATCACTGTCAGCATTGGAAATCAAACCCTACCGGGACCCCTGTGAGTCTCTCAACCCAGTGCCGTTTGTTTTTCAATCCAGTGCCTATCCTTCGTTTATTCATACTTTCCTGGAAACATCTAAAAAGGTAGTTTTGGGGAATCAGTTTCTTGCCCCTGAAATGCCTGTTTAATAACCGTCAGTAACTTGTCAAAACTGGTGTCCAAATAAGGCATCTGGAGGAGCAGCTTCCTTGTTCTGGCTCCCGAGTCTGATCGCTCTGGTCCTGAAATCTTTACCTGGTTTATGGCCATCCCGTAAGTCAGAGAGTCTTTGTCCTCATGCTGGATCTCATGACCCCCTTCCTGGTCACAAAGCACAAAGTGGCATACATAATAAATGGAAGAAAAGATGGGGTGTCTTCTGAAGGAAAGCGTCTTTTGAAAACATACAAAGTAAATTAAATAGTTCTAGCAATAATAATAATAAGAAGAAGAAGAAGAAGAAGGAAGAAGAAGAAGAAGAAGAAGAAGAAGAAGAAGAAGAAGAAGAAGAAGAAGAAGAAGAAGAAGAAGAAGAAGAAGAAGAAGAAGAAGAAGAAGCCTCCAAAATGGTCTGACAGGGTACAAGTAGCCTAGCCTAGGAATGACTTTCTAGGAACTACGGACTCTGCCTCTGAGGAAGTAGATCTGATGGATCAGGGTTCATGGTCAACTCAGTTGTCTGCTGTGAGGCTCCTGCCTACTCCTGGTGTGTGTCACCTGCCTGTCTCCACCTGGGTTAGGGACGTACTGCCCTCCGTCCAGGTGGTGCCTTCCTGGAAACTGATTTATTTCTAAGGCCACACTGGGGGCTTAGGGAGATTCCTCCTATCTGTAAATGGCCAATCGGCTAATGAGGTTATCTGCTTTGGAAACCCCTGGTCTCTTGAGCTCCTATTTACAAGGCTCGCTGCAGGCAAGAGAGCAATTTGTCCTCCTTATCCGCACAGTGTCAGCACCTTTTCCAGATTTGTTTGCAGAAGGCAATATCCTTTTCCTTTGCACAACGTGTTGAGGAGGTTTTGTTTGGTTTGGGTTTTTTTTTCTTCTGTTTAGGGGACTCATTCATTCTGAAACTCTGATTGCCTAGGAGGCATCCTGGGGGACTCTTTGTGGTCTCCACTGTCACTTCTCCCCAGTTCCTTCAAAGTCAGAATTTGGCCCCTGGCTACAAATCAGGACCTGGGACTTGGAAGGAGAGCTAGAAGAGAGACAGGAGAGACAGCAGCTGAGACAACAGAAGCGACTCACAGTTAATTGGCCTTGGTCGGGTTTTGCTTGTAGAGAGGAAAAAGGGCAGCCTTCTTCCCCAGCCTTACTCCCCATTTCCCATGCTGTTGTCGTTGGCGATGTGTCCCGTGCCATCTCTTATATGAGCTTCTTGCCACACTTAGCTCTATTTACCCCCTGCCCCCCAGGAGCCACCGCCAGGCAAACCCTGAAGGACAGTGGGCTTTTTAACCAACCTTATGGCAGCTTTTTGCCTCCTTTGGGTTTGGGTTTGTCAAAGCTGAGTGACCTACTGTCTTTTCTTTCTCTCAGCTTTCTAAACTCCCAGGACACGGTCCTCAGAGATCTCAGTAGATCTCTGGCCATCCTTCACTATTGTCAAAAGCCCACATATGTGTGGCAAGAGCATCTTTCTAAAAAGCAGGATCTATGGTTTCAGTCAAATTCTCAAAGAGAGTTGGTGTATGCAGTCTTGGATTATGAGTGCTGGGGAGGCCGAGGCAACAAGATCACAAGTTCAAGACCAGCATAGGAGACTGTCTCAACAAAGAAATAAAGATGAGGCAAAGGAGGAAGGAAGGGAGAAAACATTTGCCCTTAGGAGTAGCTAGCAAGGGTGACCTTTCATCAGTGAGTGCGTCTAATCCATCTACTGTAGCCTCCTGCCTGAACTCTGGGTAGAAACAGTCCTGCATCCTTCCCAAATGACAGCGAGGTCCCTCTCTACTGCGCTGACTTCTGATTGGCTTTTCTGCTGTCACTCAGCAGAGCTGGTCATGCCTCCTGGAAGCCACTACTACTCATTGAGCCTGTGTCCAATACCATTAAGACTACAATGTAAGGATGCATTTCAGGATCTCACAGACAGGAATCCTGTTGGGCTCAGGTGTGTTCTGTCTGTTTCTTTCCTTCCTTCTTTTCTCCATTCCTTCCTTTCTTCCTTCACTCCTCCAACTTCTCCTCTCCTTTTGTTTGTTGTTTAAGACAGGGTTTCTCTGTGTAGTCCTGGCCATCTTGGAACTCATTCTGTAGACCAGGCTGGCCTTGAACTCACAGATCTTTCTGCCTCTGCCTCCACAGTGCCAGGATTAAGGTGTGTGCCACCATGCTTGGCAAGTGTTCTGGTTCTTATAAGGCAGGAAGGAGTAACCTACAGAATGCAGTTTGTTCGGCTATTAATAGCCCTAGTTGAGTCATTTGCCTATGAAAACATTTATGCCCTTTGTTGTTTGTGGTCATATCACCCTTTCTTCCAAACTTAGCAGAAGGTAGGTGTCAACTTGTCCCATCCTGAAGGGTACTGACCCTGTGATGGGTTGAACTTGACAAAAATCTCACCCACAAGGGAAGTAGTTGACTTTTAACACCTACGGTGGCTGGAGACTTCCGTACTTCATCTTTTCAGTTTCTGCAACAAGGGGCAGGCTCCCTTTCCCAAGGAGCAAATGGGCTCACAAAGACTGACAATAAACACCACTCCAGGCTGAAGCCCCACACAGTAAAGTGCAATATTCATTGTCCTGAGAGAACGCAGGTGTGTCTGGTCCTGGGACCTGCCAGACCTTTTCCCAGTTGATTCTGGTTAGGGAATTTGCATGGCAAGTCACTTCTGAGAGACCTTGGCATCCATTATTGCCAGCCCTCTGCTTGGAAGTCACTTCTATTCAAGGGACATTCATTCCTATGATTCCCTCCCAGCTCAGGTACACTAGCCAAGGCACCCAGCCTTACCTTCAGGGAGAGGAGGGCTTCACGGTCACAAAAGATCACACGTCTTTGCGTAGGAGGAGCATGTAGCAGTGGCACCCATGCCATTGTTCGTTCATTCAATGAATATTTAGGTCTGCACCCTGCCAGGCACAGCTCAGGGAGCTGGTGTTTGGACTTGACTTTCATGTGTGTGTGTGTGTGTGTGTCCTCGTGCATGTGCATGTGTGCGTGTGTACGCACACACAAACACTTAAGCAATACCATGTGATGTTGGAAAAGCGCAGCCTAGTAATGGGGAAAGGACTCCTTCTTCAGAAAAGTGTCGCTGAGGACTTATGGTAGAATGAACATTTGGACAGAGACCTTCAAGGAGTTTTAGAAGAGAAAAGAGGTGAGAGAGAAAAAGCAAGAGAAAATCCCAGAGAGACGGTGCTTGTGGGCAGCGTGGGAAGAAGCAGCAGACTGCTGGGCCAAGCACCAGGTGCAGAGCGCCAGGAAAGAAAGCTAAAGAGGGGCAGGGTCTAGGGCTGCTGAGTAGCATGAACTGGAACAGGAAACCGGGTTTTCTGTGTATGTCCCAGTGTATTGGGACAGCACCACATGCTTCATGGTGAGCAGAGCTCAGGTATGTAAGAAAGAGAGCAGGGAGGCCAGCTGCAGGGTGTGACGACATTCAGACTGTTGGAGTAGATAGAAGAGATGGGATTTGTCATCTGGTTTGATTAAGAGATGATAGGAGCTGCTGATGAATTCGATCTGGAGAGTTGGACAGGGGCCAGGTCTCTGACTTGTCACATCTAGGCTTTCAGGGGGCAGGAAGGGTCAATGGTGATGCTACCTACTTAAGTCAAAATGTGAAGGCTGGGGGACCGTCAAATTTCCATGCATATGAGGGTAAAATTCCCAGGAGAGACAGCTCCAGAGATGAGTCACATGGACAAATATTTAGATGAATCTGAATCTGAGGGACTGAAGACAGAACATAGGGTGGAAGCCACATGGAGAGGTCGTTGAGTGAGTTGGGATTGATTGAGCTCCTATAGAGGATGTGACTGAAGAAAAGACCCGAGAGACATGAGAGTACAGCCCTAAGAGGTAGAAGGAGCTCAGAGGTCTGCAGAAGGGACTGGGATGAATGTCCTCAAGAAGAGAGAACCAAGTCCGGGAGAGAGATAGCCCAGAAGCCCAATGGTCAGGATTCTAGAGAGAAAAGAATGACCAATGAGTTCATTGCTGCCACTGGGGCTGCTCAGCCTGATCGATGACCATTGGAAAGAATAACACAGAGATCGTTAGTGACCATGACAAGAGGGGCTCAGGAGACTGACAGCAGTCTCAGCCTTATTTAATACCGAGAGACCGGATCACCTGCACAGGCCACCCTGGCTAGTTGGATAGGAACTTAAACCCTAGTGCTGGCTCCTAACCGCTGTGGTCAGCTGGCTGTGCTAAGTAGAAGCTGACCTGCCTTGGTCTGAGTCCTAGCATGTTCCTTAATCCTCTCCTGCTTCCATATTTATTCTTTAAATCTTCATGTGCAGCTAGTAGTAGTAGGTGGGACTGAAGCAAATGACTGGGTTTTCAGCTCTAAAACGCTCAAATAGCCCAAGGCCAGAGGATTGGGTTGAGTCTAAGACTAGCCTGGGCTGTGTGGCAAGTACCAACCTACCTGGGCTACAGGGTGAGAGTTTGTCTCCAAAATAAGGAAAGAAAGGGGATGGAGAGCGGGTGGTTGGGAGGGAGGGAGAGAGAGGAAGAGGGGATGGAGGGAGTGACGGAGGGAGGGAAAGAATTTAAGTATTGGTGAGTGTCATGTTTGCCTGCTGTGAGTACATGAAGGACATACGTGTGCATGCATAGGGTAGATACCTAGAGAATGCCACCTGTTACTTCAATTTTTTTATTACACTTTAATATTTATTTGAGGCCTCAGGACATGAAATAGAGTCTGTGTGGAGCTCAGAGGACAATTCGCAGGAGTCATTTCTTTCCTTCCACCGTGTGGGTC
This sequence comes from Microtus pennsylvanicus, assembly GCF_037038515.1. Lineage (NCBI taxonomy): Eukaryota > Metazoa > Chordata > Mammalia > Rodentia > Cricetidae > Microtus > Microtus pennsylvanicus. The sequence continues at coordinate 59,975,982 of NC_134579.1, read as the reverse complement.
CCGGGGATCAAACTCGGGTCCTCAGTCTTGGTGGCAGGTGTCTTTACCCACTGAGGCATCTCGCTGGCTCCTTGCCTGTTGTTTGCCACTCGCTTGCCCTTGGCTCTTCCGGTGGGATGCTGTTTTTCCTAACTAGGAAGGTTCTCATCCCACAGTTTAGGAGCTCATCCAAGGGCTCGTCACCACTAAACAACCCAGGCAGAGAAGACTTCACGTTTTCCCGGCCAGAATTCCGTATGCTCCTATGCTGCTTGCTCTTAGGCAGAGACCAGTAAGAAAAGAGCCGTCCCAGGGGATGCAGGAGCCCAGCCCCCTGCTCTGCCCTTCCTGAGGCTCCTGAAGTTCAGACCCTCCCCTAGAACCTTCCCAAAACTGCCTTCTCCCTTGCCTAGGGTCAGAGTCCAGGGATACAACCTCTTGGGGGTGGGGGAGATAGTACAAAAAAGTATGCCGGGGCCTGAGCCCAAAGCTAGTCTAGCAGTAGAAGGGATGAGGCATTGTCCATGTAAGGGCAGATCCCATGATCTCTTTAGGAGCCCCAGATTTTCCACACCTCTATCTTCGACCCCCGTACTTTATTAGGGGCACATCCAGGCCAGCAAAGGACTCCAGCCCTGGGGCTCAGATCTAGAAATAAAACCAGTTTCATCACAAAATGATTAAAATAGACAGAAAATACAAGCTGCTCTCAAACTTTTATTACTATTATTTTTATCCCCCGGGCAGCACGTGAGCACAAAGCTGGTTTTGATTAAGCGTTTGGTCCTCCCAGCCCATTCCGTGCTGCGGTTCTCACAGTGGCCAGGCAGCTTAGTATTCCTGGCTGGGCCCCATACCTCCTACACAGCCCCCACATTACTGGCACTTAGGGGGTGCTGCTCTCCCCTGCCCTGAGCCTCTGGGTTTGGAATATGCCTGATTTGGAAGGGAAACTTGAGCCCTTTTCTTCAGGGTCTGATGGGGAGATAAGCTGCAGTGAGGGGAGCTTCTCGAAACCAGCTCCGTGTGCAAGCCAGGTGAAGTGCTCACTCTTCTCCTGAACCCACGCTGCCCCAGAGCCAAGGGCACTGCAGACGCAGGTAGAGCTGGCTGATCAAGGGCTTTCTGAAGTGAGAGGATGCTAAAGTTCATTAGAAGGTGAGGGAACATGGCTAACAAAAAGAATGAGGTCATTTAGGTAAATGGTGCTTTTGATCTCGCCAAAATACCATCTGGTTTGGTTTTTTGCTTGTGGTTTTTTGTTTTGTTCTTTTGTTTTGTTTGTTTGTTTGGTTTGGTTTGGTTTTGGTTTTTTAAGACAGGGTTTCTCTGTTGCTTTGGAGCCTATCCTGGAACTCGTTCTGTAGACCAGGCTGGCCTCAAACTCACAGAGATCCACCTGCCTCTGCCTCCCGAGTGCTGGGATTAAAGGTGTGCGCCACCACAGCCCGGCCCAAAATATCATTTTATGCCTTGCCTTCCCTGGATTTTGGGATGCAGTGAACTAGAAAAGATAAAAGTTCCCTTTCTACGGCTATGAAAGCAGTTTAAATGATTCGCCCAAGTCCTCACAGGGGCCAATGACAAAGACAAAATGCACCCAGCATGACCAACGGGGAAAGGACTCCATGGGCTCCCGGTACCCTTTTTCAGAAGCCAGGAAATCTGGGCCCATCACCTTGGCTTGCTTGTGCCTCCACTTACCTGTCAGAAAAATGGCTTTGATCCTCTTTCCCAGACTCCTCTCTGCTCTGGAACTTACTGTGAGAAAAAGCACACTGAAGCCGGAATTCGGTACTCCGTATGCACTCTGCCATTCATTCCTCCTCCTAGGAAGGGGAGGACAAGACACTTCTGAGTGCACCTTTCTTTAAAGTCCCAGGGGTCTTTCTGCTCCTCCAATGTATCCATGTGAAACTGGTGCCTCGGAGCATGGGCGGCAACTTGAGACCTTGTCGGCTCCAGAAGCCAAGAACCCTGCCTGAACTCTCCGTCTGGGGCTCCTTTGCTCTTAGGGAGTTGGCAGATAGGGGCGTCACACAGTGGGAGAGGCAGCAGGGTATGGGCTGGGATGTCAAGCTCTGCTTGAAAGGATCTCTTCCTCCTTTGTCCCTTTATCTCACCCATCATATAGTGCTAGGAACCCCTAAGTAAGGCTCCAGTGGAATCATTTCCACAGTTGTGTGTATATAGCTTTGGTTGTATTCAACAGGGGGGTTGACCTTGCTGTCCCTCGACTGCCACCTAACTGTGCCCACGTGCAGCCTCTGTCACTGGATGGCCCAGCTCACAGAGAGGCCAGGCATGCGGTGGAGGAAGCCTACATAAACAAGACTTAGTTAAAGGGGCTGTGTGGACAGATGCACATTCTAGAGCATGCAAGGGACCAGGAGAAATGCAACCAGAAACTAGGAAGTGTGTGTCCCCCCCAACCTCTGTAGTCTGTGTTCCTAGTACCTACCACCCCTTACAGGGAACCCAGTTTAGACAAGACCAGCTGAGGTGCCCAACCTGGAGGACAGCCTGTTAGCCCTTCTTCTCCAGCCAAGCCACAGGAATGTGGCCAAACCCTTGCTGGAAAATCCCCTCCTCCCTCTGAGCTTCCTCTTTGGGAGCAGGAAATAAAGGATAAGGACAGGAAGAAACTTGGGGGATAGGGGGAGGTGCCTTCCATCCCTTGCCCTAAGAGTAGTGAAAACACGAGCCTGGTAGTAGCCAGCCAGCCAGCGGCTTCTTATCTAAGTCCTGGGTGGTTTTACCACAAAGTTTGAAAAATCCAGTCTCCTGAGAATCCAGAGAGAGCCCTATCTGTGCCCACGGTGCTGCTCACATGTATTCTCAGAGAGAGTATACCTGCTCCTGGCATTGTGGAAGAGGGAACTTGCTGCCCAGCCTCAGCCAATGGCCACTGCAGAGATCCGAAGACCTGCCTTGTACATGCGCTGCAAAAACACTTAAATGAGTCCCAGCCTTAGTCTCTGAGACTATGTGAGTGGCCTGTCCTGAAGCCTTCATCTGGCCAGGCCTGGCCCAGTGCAAAAGCAAAGTCTCAGAAACCAAAGGCCACACACACCTTTTAGTCTGTGAACCCAAAGGAACCCAAAGGGGCCTGGTCTTTTTCTTCTGTGTGAGGCCCCTCCATCTGCAGAAAGCCTTTGAGTTGTAGACCATTTAGATAAGCGAATCAAGGCCCCATGGGGACAACAAGAGCAAAGGGTATTGAGGGCCCAAGCCCTGCCGAGTGGCCTTAGTCCTGGCAGCCTCTACTGCTACAGCAGGGAGCAATAACCAGCTCCCTAGCCTGGCCATCCATCCTGCTGGGTGACTGTCCCAGCCACCTGATTTATCAGGACCATCCAGCAGGCGCTCCTTCTTTGGTGCTCCCCTGGAGGAAGGGCCTGCTGCAGGCGCCACTCGGCGGCGGGCACAGAGGGCCTCCGAGTGGAATGTAGGGTGGGTGGGCCGACTAGGGTCAAGATACGGTGCTGCCTGGGGTGCCTCCTCTACTCAGCTCCTTAGACAGCTGCTGACTGATGTTTCTCTTCCCTTTGTTTGTTCCAGATGCTCGGCCCGGTGAGAACACCAAGGTCCCGGAGATGAAATCCCGGAGACCCAAGAGCTCTCTTCCCCTTGTGCTAGAAACAGAGAGTAAGTGCCTCTCAGCTTCTCCATACAAAGGCAGGCGTGCTGGCACAGCCCCTGCTTCCTGGTCACCAGCTCTGCCCTGAACTCCTTGAGGACATGCTTCTGCCCATCCCCCAGGGTACCCTATGTCCTCCTGGTTACTGAGCCAATCACCTTTTCTCAACCCCTGCCAGTCTCTCTCTACCCCATCTGCAGCCTAGGGCTGTTACATGGGTTCTTTGTCTTCCTGACCACAACCTCCAGACCTCCTGCATCTCTTTTTGGTTGTCGCTTAGACCCCCATGGGAACTGTTCCTCATCTTTAAGTCGATCCTGTCCTGTCAAGGGAGCCTTCCTATATGGTTACTTTGTGCTTATCATCAGAAATGTCCAATGGTCCATAGCACCTACCGACTCCCACAGGTGAGCCTCTCGTGTTCCTGCTCTGAGCAAACCTACACCTGTACTATGTGTACACAGGTGCAGCCCCATGTGTGCCCTGACTGCCACCTCATGCTTGGCCCCCTCCCTAACAGCTTTTCCATAGAGAGCTCCTCACTGAGTCCTAGGGAGCCCCATCTCCTTTCCTTTCTCGTGACTTTGCCTTCATGTGTAACTTTCCAGAAAACTCCCACTAAAGCCACCTCACTAACTTTCCAGAACATCCAGCTTCCACCTTGACTGATCTTCCTGGCTCCTTGTGTGTCCCCTTAAGGCCAGCCTGGCTCTCAGGGTGACATGCTGTGTCTATGGAAGCATCTCACTAGTCTTTCTGAGTCAGATTTCAGAATATTAGAGATAGTCAGGAAGGAAGGGCACAGGTATAACCCAAACTCTACAAGACTACCTCTCTCCCTCTGGATCTGAATCCCATTCCCACCCACAGGGCCCAGCATCACTGTTAGACAGGGTCTTTAAGGTACATGCTGCTTTTATGCCTACAAAGCTGCAATTTAAAAAAAGAACTGTTTCAAGATATTTTTGAAATGCATATTAATTTATTCATTTTTATGCAGTTGTAAAACATAACTTACATAATCAAAATTTAATACATATCAAATAAAATTGTCTAATGATAGACACAGGCGTTCTTAAAGTCCTCAAAAGCCATAATGCAGCCTTGTCTTCTGCTGTGATTATTAGTGTGCCTTTTATTGGCAGAACTACCTTATTACAGTTCCAGTTTTATAGGGCACAGAGTTCCTTGGCCATTGCCAGAACCACACTAAGTTTTAAAATAAACAGAAAGCCAGTCATGGCTCACCCTTGTAATCCCAATATTTGAGAAGCTAAGGTGAGGCTAGCCTGGGCTACCTAGTGAGTTCTATGCCAACCTAGGATACAGAGTGAGAATCTCAAAAAAGAAAAAATTTAAAAAAGCAAGACAGAAAACAAAACCAGAAGATAAGTTCTCACTTCTACTAGTAGAGGGAAGAGATCTGGTGTCCTTGTTCCAAAGATCACTTTTCTTCCCATGATAAGGCCGTGTTTTATGGCTGCGTTATTCTTTTCTTTGTAAAGCTGTGTGTTTGCCTTTGCTGCTGCTGAGCTCTTAAACACAGCTAATCGGACCGAAGGGTCAGAGGTCCTCAGCCTTCATGGTGGGGTAGCCAACGTAAAGGTATAATTTCTCCAAGATGTTTACACAAAGTGAAATCCACTCAGACAGCGGAGGAGCCAGGACTGTTCTGAGTAGATTTTAATAAGGTGTCGAAAGCTCAAGGACGGTCTTGCGTACCCAGGAGGAACGAGCTAGCGGTGTTATTCTCCAGAACTGCCACCTGGGCCTGACTGTGCTCACTGTGGGCAAACATGAGCAAACCAAGTGTTGCTCTTAGAAGAGTAGCAGGGACTGTGACACAGGCGTGATAAGGGGGCTCACCTGACAGGGACAGAGGGCCAGCCGCCCCATCTTCAGGTCTGGAACCCCGTTCTGTGCAATCCTGAGGAGGGTAAGGCAGGGTCAGAGCAGACTGTGGAGGAAAACAAGCGAAAGGAGGTTGGGAGACAATGAGCAGACTCCGCGCTGGGCACTTTGCCCTGCAGAGCAGGAGGCCATGGAAAACCTCAACCAACTTGTCATCATCACACTCTGGGGGCCTGGGTGGCAGCTCTGGCTGCTTATTAGAGTCACCTGTAGAGCTTGGAAGCCACCGTGCCCAGGCTGCCCCCAGACCAAGTCAACAGAAACTCTAGGGTGGCAGCTGGGATTCCGCGTTTGTTCATGTTCCGAGATCGTCCCAGTGTGGGGCCATACTAAAAATCTGCCTTTCCGTGGGAAGCTGTCCCTGTTATCCATGGTTGGTTCAGAGCAGGAGAGGGTTTGCCTGCTGCCTCTGGTAAGGATGCAGAGTTACCCAGATGCCCTCACACTAGTGTCTTAAGAGCAAGTCAGCCGGTGGAGGCAGCCTTAAGGTAGTGGGGTGGGGCGGGGAGCAGGGGCTGGCAGGACGTGTTTGGACCCCATGAAAAATGCAGTCAGCACAGGATTAACTCCACCCACCCATGTGCAAAGGGACTTTCACTCCTCTGTGGTCCTGTGTGGTGATCTCACCCCATGCACCCTGATGGCCACTTTCCCCTCCCTGTGCTGGCTTTCCACTCAGTCACCACCACCCTAAGCATATTGTCCCTATGTGCATTAGGTTATGGCTTTGGCTGCTGCCCCCCATATGCATTCCTGTCCCTTAGAAACCTGCACCCCAGAGGCCTGAGGGACACCACCAAGATTGGTCCTCGGCGCCTTCTGACAAGGTGACCGCTCCCAGGGACAGGAAGTAAAGGTGGTGTCTTTAAGGTCTGTGTCCCCAATTCTTTTATTCTTTGAGGTATAATTTCTTTAGAAATTGCTTAAGTTATATGTGCGTGCATTCTCGTGAGCATCTTAAGACATACAAGAAAATACCAATACAATGTGAAAATCCTCTTCTATCTTCTATTTCATTCACACACTCACTTGCTTTTGTTCTGTGCACTTTGTATGTGTGTTAACACAGAAACTCCTCAGCAGGAAGGGTTTATCCTCCCTGCTGAAACGGAATCAGGCATGTAGTGTGCATGCCCTCATCACATGCCATGTTTGCTAGGGTTTTATCCTCTTTCCCATTGGAAATGGGATTCTATGAGCGGTCCTTCTCTGGATTATACATGTGGTTTTGTCACAAGGCTGTGAAGTATCTAATCTAAGGAGGAAATCCATCTTTCCTGAGGAAAGGGGGGGGGGGTGACTTTCCTGTCAAACAGAGTATAGCCAGGCCCCTTTCTGTGCACCCTCCTGTCCCCAGGGATGGTTTATTCCTATGAGCCAGCTGTTGGTGTAGGACTGGACAGTGTTGACCACACTTGCCTGGGAGCCCCCAAGCCTTGTTGTGGCATAAGAAAGAATCCAGGCAGTCTACCCTCAGACCCCCATGACTAAAGTACTTGTTACCCTGCCAGTCAGCCAAGTCACAAGCCACAAACACGGGAGGAAGTTTGGGAGGGTTTGAGGTGAAGAAAACTCAGAACCGGGTTTTGAAGGAGGCAGAGGAATGTAGTTTATGTGGTTTGAAGAAGAATGATAACATTGGCAGGGGAGGAGAGGCAGGCGGGAGCTTGGGGGAGGAACTGCAGATGCTGCAGGGAAAGCTGGGAGGACAGCTGAATCAAACAAAACCGGTGTGCTGGTGCCGTGCTCAGGCGTCATGTCAGGAGCTCCTTCTGCACGCCAGTAGCCGAGCTTCTGCTGTCTTAGAAATGCTTTTTGCTCCCATTTCCTAGAGAAGCAAAACTGAGCCTCAGAGATGAAACTGACGTGCCTTAGGGTCTCCCAGCTGGTAAGGAACAGAACCACGGTGGTTCATCTTCCTGCCATGTCCCCTTTCACCTTGCTGTAGACTTGGCCTCACTTGACATTGACCGCACAAACACAAAGGCTGACAGTTCTTCCCTGTGACCCACAGTGGCAGCAGAAGGAGGTGGGGGGGTGGCAGAGGAGTCAGGAACGGCACTGATCCATGTTCCTGGATCCAGAGGCTTGTCAGTGTGTGGACTGCATGCCTCACTCCCATTTTTGAAAGAGCCATTTTGATATCATTTCAAAGTTACAGAGAAAGTCCAAGAACCACCAAAGAACTGGTGCAAAGAACTCTTGTGTTCCTTCTACATGAGAGTCACCAGTTGTCATTTTTTTTTTAATTTTTTTATTGATAAAAGGAGGATAAAGAAAAGAAAACAAATTTCCACCTCCTCCCACCAGCCTCCCCCTCCTCCCACTCTTCTCCCCCTCCTCCCACTCTTCTCCCCCTCCTCCCACCCCTCTCCCCTTCCCCCCACTCCTCTCCCCCTCCCTTTTCAGTCCAAAGAGCTGTCAGGGTTCCCTGCCCTGTGGTACGTCCTAGGTCCTCCCCCCTCCATCCATATCTAGGAAGGTGAACATCCAGACTGGCTAGGCTCCCACCAAGCCAGTACATTGCATAGGATCAAAACCGCGTGCCATTGTCTTTGGCGTCTCATCAGCCCTCATTGTTCGCCATGTTCCGAGAGTCCAGTTTTATCCCATGCTTTTTCTGGTAACAGTCCAGCTGGCCTTGGTGAGCTCCCAGTAGATCATCTCCACTGTCTCAGTGGGTGGGTGCACTCCTCGTGGTCCCGACATCTTTGCTCATGTTCTCATTTTATCCCACCGTTTTGTCATTCTCTCTATATATTTATAATTTTCATTGAGATAGACAGATAACATTTTAAATCAAAGTTACCAGACTTTCATTTCTTACTCATTGTCTAGTTCTTACTCATTGTCTACACACTAGTTCCAATGTGTAGTTGGAATCAGGGAAGTTGACACTTAAGCAATATTGCTATCTAGCCTGTTCACTGTCTACCCTCATTTATTTATTTATTTATTTATTTATTTATTTATTTATTTATTTTTGTCACTTGTCCCAATAGTGTCTTTTCTTAGTGAAAATATAATATCAGCATCCCTGGGTTACTTTACCTCCTCCCTCAACACAGAATTGACTCCTCTTCTTGCTTTGGAGATAAAATGGGAGATGTGCTCAGGCCCAGGGAGAAGCACCCGGTCTCTGCCTGAGCTGATTAGCCACTGAGAGACAGGAGCACCTTGCTGATCACTTCCAGACATGGGGCATAGCAAGAAAGCCGTGGGGTAGCAAGAAACAGAGGTCTTGGTTCTTCCCCTAGTTAAACACATAGCTTTTCTTAAAGCCCTTCCACCCTTTAGAACATGGCTTCCTCAGTATCCAATGAACACCTTCCAAGGCTGGTCTCAAACCTTGTCCAGCTGTGACATCAGGACACTGACGCTGAGTTGTGAGGGACACAGTTCAAGAGAATCTGGCCATCTAGGATAACACAGTGATGGAAGCACCCTGCAAGGAAGGTGGCCTGGAGCCTAAAGCCCAACTTTGGGGTGCTTCTACTGAAGGGGATCTCACTAGCCAGTGGAATTCTTGGGGGTTTTGTGTAGAGGAAGGCAAGCATTTTACTTGAAGGATAGATTCATGGGCCTTAAAAGATGGTTTTAGAAAATATAAGTTAGCCGGGCGGTGGTGGCGCACGCCTTTAATCCCAGCACTTGGGAGGCAGAGGCAGGCAGATCTCTGTGAGTTCGAGACCAGCCTGGTCTACAAGAGCTAGTTCCAGGACAGGCTCCAAAACCACATAGAAATCCTGCCTCGAAAAAACCAAAAAAAGAAAAAGAAAAAAAAAGAAAATATAAGTTAAAAAGAGAGGAACCGCAGAAGAAGCAATGTCAGCCTGGTGACAGACTTGGGTCCTAATTAGAAAGAGATAATGAGTACCTGTTGGTTTTACAGCTTAGCATAATAGATATTTGAGTTGGGTCCACAGTATTTAATCTTCCTAACCAAGGCATGAGCTCCTCCTGCTTTAAGGGCCTCTGCCTTCACTGTTCTGTGACTTAGGGACAACTCAGGGGCACTTTCCCTTTGGAGTCTGTGCCTGGCCTGGACGCTCACCTCTGGAGGGTGGTGCACATGGGCTCCCGGTGACCACAGGGGACTGTTTCTGATGACAATGTTTCTCTTTGTTTTGGACCATCTTATGTGTCTCTATGAAGCCAAAAGTCAAATCGATTTGAAAATATCTATGCATCTCAAACATTTTGTCTAGTCCTCTTGGTCTTCTCAAGGTCAAAAAGCATTCTCTTTTTTGGGGAAAATATTAAATTCTGATAGAACCCACAGGGCTGAAAGGAAATCTAGAAGAAGTTGGGATTCAGTATCAAGACTTGCCTAACACTGGAAGTGTGGGGCCCATGGAGAACAGTTAGGATGTTTTACAGATGCTTCTGAAGGCAGGCACCAGCCCTTCTTACTCCCCTTTACAGGGTGGATATTTGACTGTGATAGTACCCCACATGTACCTGTGCTCATTCATGGGACACCTTGATGGTCGTTCACTGGGCTTCACTTCTAGATCCTTCAGCTTTCTCGCTACCTTCCATGAGCTGAGTAACTGGTGATCTCGGCCATCTCCAGAATCAGTTTATGAGAGCCTGACAAGCCGCACTGGCCCTGCTGGCCCAGCCATGCTAGACTCCTCTTTCACAACTATCATGACATTCCATGGGGTTTGGGAATAAGAGCTTGCAGCAATAAGAGGAGTTGTGTTCCTCTGGAAGCAATGAAGGGAGGCAAGTGGGCAATTTGCCCAGAGATGTTAGTTCTGGGAAGACAACCAGTATGTCTCCACATGTCTGTAATAAAGTACTAGAAGGAGTCAGTGGGTGAGAGGAGAGTCAGTGCGTTGAGCCTTTCTTAGTGGGGGTTATCGGGAGCTGGCCTGCTAGCCCCAGACTTGCTCGCCAGCCTCAGGGGTGGCTCTGCTTCTTGCCTTACCCAGTCTGTGTCACTCCCAGGAGCCTTAAGCAGACAGTGAATGCTGGTTTTGGGAATTTGAAAGAATTTGATGCCTATTTATAGTTAACTACCTAAAAAGGGAAATGTCCCCAGAGAGATAGAGATCCAGGGAACCCAAGGCTGTTGTTGTTAGCACCAGCTCCCTAACTGACCCTTTTCACTCTGCAAGAATCAGAAAGGGGTACTCATCTGACTTCAAACTGAGCCATCTAGAAACTTCCATGAGACTGACCCTCTCCCTTCCATGACGGAAAGAAGGTTCTCAGGGCCAGTACTATCTTAGGCCTGGGCAGAAAGACGCAAAAGGCATTAGCAGAATCAGTCACGCAGCGCAGATTTCTTCCAGTAGTGCCTCGGTTTTCCGAGCAAGTTTCCCGTTCTTTCCTTTTATTCATGATTTTATTGGGCTGTTTCATTTCTAGCCTCCAAGTCTCATCTAGAGCAGAAGGCTCAGCTCCTGGAAGTTTTGACCAAGGAGGTGACAGAGCACACACTTAATGTTGTGGAACGTGGCAGTAAGATTTGTACACCCAGGCTACATCTTGACATCTGTTCATTAGAAAATCCCAGGTTCCCAGAGGTCTCTGCCCTCTCGTACCTACTTAGCAAGCCCACGCCAGTTTTTCACTAGGACCTTCGAGGTATAGAAGGGGGACCTGGGACCCTTTTGCTGTCCCCTGGGAACTTGGTGTGTACATTTTGTGACCGGGATAGACCCATTAAGAGGAGCTCCTCTTGGAGGTAGCATGCCAGAGCTGAGAGCTGCTTGCAGAATGTGTAGAAGTCAGCCGAGGGTGTCAGCATGTATGGGGAGCCATGACATGATGCTAGTGCACAGAAACTGAAAGACGCTGAGTGTGGCGTGCAGAGGAGCATCACCTAAAGACCAGCACACAGCTGACCAGTAGCAGCTGGAAACCTGGAAAGTCTCTAGGTGGCCACAATGCACACTGAGACTTGAGAATGAGGAAGGGTATTCCCAAGAAAGAGTCGTGTGAAAGAAAGCCGGAGATGAAACCAGAGCTAGTCTCAAGGACCTTGTAAGACCAGATGAGCTTGGTCCTGAAGAGTAGCGGGTAGCCTTATATTTAACTTCAGATTTATATTTGAGAAAAGTTGTTTTGGTCTCAGTATGACAGATGTCTTAGGACAAGGACTAGGAGACAAAAGGCCCTGGGGTGGTACTGAGCTGAGAATAGGGCAGTGGTGGTGAAGGTCGTGGGGGGAAAAAAGACCAACCATCTGTTTGGGTGATAGAATTGATGAGTACTTGTGACTGGCCATGGGCAAGGAGAGGCTCTTGCAGGATGTGGGACAAGAAGCAATCTGGGGAAAAGGTCCTGGGCTTGATTTGGGGTGGGGCGATGGGGTCTAGGAGGTTAGACACAGGAGTGTAGGCTCAGAAGAAAGGCCTGGCTCCAGGGAAGATGTGGGCGGGAGGGAGTGAGAGTAGCAATGAGGAAAATACCCTGAATGAAGACACGAGTGTTGAGGGGCCAGGCCTGGCCAGGAAGGATGTGGATGTGGGCTGGTTGTCCAGGGAGGTGCCCCACTCCCTCTCAGAGACAGCAGGCAGAGGGCACTCTGTCCCCTCCTTACCCCGTGGCCCATTGCCATCATGGGATTTGCAAAGATGGTAGGTTTCCATGTTGTTGTTGGATGTTCTTTTCTCACAGTGACTGATGTAGAAAAATTGGGGAGTCGGAGATTGGGTGAGAGCCAAAGGGCCCCGAGGCTAACAAGGTAATAAGAAGGGTAAGTCTAGGGAAGTGGAAACTCATTAGTGACCAGTTTATCTCTACTGAGAATTTGGGTATCTGCACCCACAACTGGAAACCTGAGCTGAGGATGATAAGGTGCGGTGACATGGAACTCCCACGAGGATGCCGGCTGAGTGGACCAACAGGGTCAGCTACTGCTTCGTTACTTTCCCTTTGCTCTCCCAAATACCTGACAAAGGCGGCTTCAAGGAGGAAGGGTGATGGGACTCAGCCATCACGACACAGTGTAGTGGGAAGAGCAGCTCTACCCGGGCCAAGAGGAGCATGAGGCAGCTGGTCACATTGCATCTGAGGCAGAAGTGGAGGACTGAATGCTGGCGCTCAGCTCCCTTCCTTTGGACTCGGCCAGTGCCCCACCCCTTGCATAATCTTATCCACATTCAGGCTGAGCTTCGCTTGGCTCTTTAGTTGAACCTGTCTGGAAACATGCTCACAGACCTACTCAGAGGTGTCTTCCAAGTGATTCTAATCGAGACTAATTATCACATCCCAAATAACCGGAGGCGCTAAATTTGTCCCAGAGGGCAGAGCAGTCCTTTGGGATCTGCTTGTTTGAAAAGGAGGGGCTAAGTGAGGGAAGGGACCCGCAAAGAACATGTACCGTGTACTGGATTTTTCTATTTCAAAAAAAAATTATACTTCTCAAACTTTTTTTGTAGATTGTTGGTACATCCATTCACTTACCTGTTTGTTTATTGTGTGTGCATGTGCCATGACTCTATGGTGGAGCTTAGAGGACCACTTAGGATTGTTGGTTTTCTCCTAAGGTGTTGGTCCTGAGGTTCAAACTTGGGCCATTGGGTTTAGCAGCAAGCACCTTTCCCCACTGAGACAACTTGCTAGCCTGTCCCCACACTACTTTTCAAATAGGAAACTGAAGAGCTGACAGGTTATATAACACGTGGCAAGCCCCTCAGCTTAGCTCGTGATGAGACAGCAGTTGAACCCAAGTCCAGCATTAGAGCCTTAGCCCCAGTGCACAGGAACAGAAGAAGATTCCCAGGGCTTGCCTTGGAAGGTGGAGCAGGTGTGCTGAAGTCAAAAAGTAGCCAGATGTGTGATGGTCAGCAACCAGATGCGTGATGGTCAGCAACCAGATGCGTGATGGTCAGCAGCCAGATGTGTGATGGTCAGCAGCCAGAGATGTGATGGTCAGTGGCTCTATTTCTAGCTGAGGCACATACGGCTTCATGCACTTGGGAAGCCACCAGACGTACATGCGATTCCAGCTCGCTCTTCATGAGATGGAAACACGGGAAGGTGCTCTGCGTGCATTTGCTCAGAGTAGAACACCTGTGAGACGCTTCCCCCAAGAAGCTGCATTTTATAATCCCGTGACTCAGCTCTGAGTGCACAGAACACCGCGAATGGATTCCTGCAGATGGCCATATAAAATATGTATAGCATACAGAACATTGTTGACATTTGAAGTTGTTTTTACTGGTAGAACCAAAAGCAGCTTCAAATGCTAACAAATTCAAACCGCAGTAACCACAGATTTAATAGAACAAATTTCAAACGTGGCCTTCAATCCTACTTAACCCTAACACTCAAAGATCTGTTATTTAGGGGTAGCTTCTAGCCACATGGGGTTTGCAGAGCCAATAAGATAGGGGAGGACCCTAGTCTCAGGTTTCATGCTGTCCACCTCCTTGTGTACCCCCAGTTCACACCCCTCCTCTCATCCACCACCACCCTCTCAGCGGGAGGTCACAGACAGCTAGCTACAGTGATCAGCTAGGACTTCCATAACAAGATGGTGGACGGAGTGGCTGAAACACAGGCCAGAAAGCCAAGATCAAGGTCTCTCTCCTTTGGTTTGCAGATGCCTGTCTTCTCCCTCCTCATCTGGTTCCTTTTGTGTGTGCAGGTCTGCTTAGTTGGGTCTCTCTCTCTCTCTCCCTTCGTCCTTCCCTGGTCCCTCCCTACCTACTCTCTCTTCCTCTCCCTCCCCCTTTCCTTTTCCTCCTTTCTTCCTCCTCCCTTTTTGTGAGGTCACCAGTCAGATTGGATTAAGGCCCACCCTACTGACCTATATTAATGTAGTCACCTCTTCAAATGCCCTGTGTGTGAGGCAGCCTCCTTTTGAAGTCCTGGGGGTAATATTTTCAGCACATGGATGGAAGAAGACACCATGCAATTCTAACAACAGTCCTCAGCTCCTTTGAACAAGCGGCTTGCTCTCTCCTGAGGAGATCAGCTCTGCTCCTTCCCTTGGCCTCTCTCCTCCAGTCCTCCTGGAGTGCCTCAGCTAATCATCACCTTCCACAATTGCTTTCCCTGTGTGGTTGCCTGTAGCATCTTCAGGCTTTCCTGCCTTCTCCTGAGTCCTGAAAGTCAGCTTCCACCACAGCGGGAACATTTCTTGGCTGTTTTTCTTTGTCCGTTCAGCACTAGAATTGCTCCTGACTAGAATTTCTGCGGATATCTACCCTCTGTTTTCCTTGGATTTGTCCTCTGAATGATGTGTGACCCACTAGCCTCCAGTATCATCCATGACTTTGCTCTGGTTATATCTGGATCTCCTTCCTAACATCTCTTCTCCACTGTTGCTCACAGAGACATTCTTTCTAGTCCTTCCATGGTCCCCTCTGTCACCCAGATGTCAATAACTTCTAGTGAATCACCTGGCGTAAGCCCTGGCCCTTCTCACCTTTCTCTCCCCTCTACTCTCAGCTTAACTCTGAAACTCTCACCTTCCAGACTCCGCCAGTGTTTCTCCAGGACTCCCACGCTGGCTTTTAGAAGCTTACACACAGATCAATATTTTCATCCATCAAGTCCCCTTGATCAAGCCAAATTACTCATCAATCACTCTCCCATCCCATTTTCCTCTGATACAATTGTCACCGTGTTTCTCAGAAAGAAATCTCGAAGTACCTTTGCACCTCCACTTTGTATAGTCCCCTAAATATAATAAATATAGTGCTTTCTCTGTCTCCCAGTCATCTTTGCTGTGTGGTCCTTCCAAGTGCCTTTCAAGAGGTGGCAGTGTCCTAACTGGATATCCTTGTCCTCTGAGGGCGCGCAGACTCAGCATGACAGCTGTGTGAGAAGGTTCTCTGATCACTGAGGCTGAAGACCCGGATCTCTGGCATACAAGGCTAATGCTGTCCCTCAGAACTCTCCATAGCAATGGACGTGTTCTGTGCCTGCACTGTACGATAGCCGCTAATCATCGTTGGGTTAATAAGTACTTAAAATAAAACTAGCTCAATGGAGGAACTAAATACTTAATTTTCCTAAATTTAAATTGACATCCTAGCTTCATTTCAACTTCCTGTGATAACAGCCATATCCTCTAGCCAACCTCCACCCAAACCACCCTGCTTGAGACTTCATCATCTGTTGCTACCATGGGCTCCTCCAATTCTCTAGGTTCATCTTCTTAGGCCGTGGGTCCACCCTTCCCCAGTGATGAGCTTGTGGCCATGTTCTCAATACATTTTCTCTTTTGCTGCATTTGAACAACTCTTTGTTTATTTTTAGAAAAATATTTGAAACTTATTTTTATTTTGTGTGTATGAGTGTTTGTCTACGTGTATGTATATGTATCACATGTATGCCTTGTACATTTGAAGCCAGAAGAAGGCATCAGATTCCCTGAAACTGGAGTTACCAGATTGTTGTGAACCACTATGTGTGTGCTAGATACTGAGCTATAGGGACTCTGTAAGAGTATCAAGTGCTCTTAATGACTAAGCCATCTCTCCAGCCCTTATACTGTGTTTTTTAAGCTTTCTATTTAACTCTTAGTTTGAAATAATTTCAGCCTTATAGAAAAAATGCAAGGTTTAATATGAATAATTCTTTTATATCCTCCAGATTCCTCATATATTGACATTTTACTGTTTGCTTTTTCTATATTCTTCCTTCTGTGGGTGTAGGAGGTGGCTTCTGGTTGACCCAAGGGCCTTGACTACACTAGGAAAGTGCTCTCCCCACTGGGCTGTATCCTCCAGCCTTTCCCTCTTTCTCTGTATCTCTCTACCTCTATATGCACACGCAGATATAGACTTACATAATTATGTTTTTGAGCAGCTTGAAAGAAAATTATACCCAGAAAATCTTAAATTTTAAATAGTTTAGTGTTGGTTTTCCCCTAAAATCAAATGTGTTCTATAAACTACATTAGTAATGATTAAAATAGAAAAACATCAATAGAACGCTATCGTCTAATTTACTGACAATATTCAAACCCTCTCAGCTGTCCTAGAAGTCTTCCTTTTGGAAGAAAGGGATAAAAGCCTTGCTTATAGACCACATTACCTCATGTTTAGGACCTTAAAGCTAAGTCCTAAGTTCTTACATCTGTTTGGTTTTCTCCCCAGCACCTAGGCTCAAAGTGTATACTGAGTGGCACACAGTAGGCCTACAGTAAGATAGGGATCATCCATGGCGACCAGCCTAGACTTAGCCACTGGGCCACAGTTTTTCTGTCAGGACCCCTCCTTCCCGTTGTCCTCTCAGGGTCACCAGTTGTGTGGCAGCACCGTCTCCTCTGTGGAAATACTCCAGGCTAACCACCTGTGATCATAGAGCAGTCCCACAGCCATGCCTGTTCCCAGAGCTGTCCCTCTGTTTTGCAGTAGCCAAGTAACTCAACGGTCACCATCCATTCATTTAGTAAGAAGTTGTTAACTGCCTACTGTGCGTCAGGTACATTGGCTATGTAACAGTGAACAACAGAACCACTCTGCCTCAAAATCTTGTACTTCATGTGGGAAAGGAACGACAGACAATAAACAAGTGAAGATATAGTTTGTCGTATGCTAAGTACTGGGGAGGATAATAAATTAGGCTGTAAGTAGTGCTGCAGACTCCCTGCCCCCCCGTGTGTGTGTGTGTGTGTGTGTGTGTGTGTGTGTGTGTGATTTCTGTGGTACTGGAATGCAAACCAGGGCCTTGTGCTTGTCAGGCAAGCATTCAATCGCTGAGCAAAGTCCCTAGTCCAAGGGCTAGGATTCGTGCAGGACCCTGATATCAGATCTCCTTGTGTGAAGGGTATTTCCCTGCACAGTTTCTGTAGCACAGAGTTGTGTGCACCCTGAATGATCTGAGCAGTCATTTAGTGACCACCCTCGTCAAGCTAGCTCTCCCTGTGCTGTTTATCAACCCTTCCCCTAACACCTCTGGCAACCACTGACCTGTTCTCCATTCTTAGAGTTTTACCTTCCCAATAAGTAGGATTATACAGTAAGGAGCCTTTGAATCTGGCTTCTCGTAGCTGAGGAGAAAAATCATTTGTCAACAATTGAAGAAAAGGGGCTCATGAATTTATGAGAAAAAGGGAAGGGTTAGGGGAAGAAAAAGGGGGGGAATGATGTAATTATATTTTCACTTTTAAAAATGACCTGGAAGAGAAATGAATCAAGCCATGAGAAATGATGCAGGTGTTTCTGCCTGTGTATCATAATTCTATTTAGTCAGAGAAGTAGATCTGCTGTGAGGCATTTCTGTATGAGTTATTTTTCTTGTTGAGTTGGAGAAAGTAGAGTAGGAAGGGAAGATAGTAAGATATATTCATTCACTGATTTTTGAGGGTTGGGGCTTGCACGGGTGTCGAGCATCCCAGGCTGGCTGGAAACTCACCATGCTGCGCAAGCTGCCTTTGAACTCATGATAATGCTCTTAACTCAGCCTCCCAAGGGCGGAGATCACAGGCTTGAGTCGCCACTCCCAGCGTCCATTCATTCATTGATCCATTCAACTAACATTTGGTTTGGGGATTTTTGTTGTTTTGTTATGTTGTGCTGTTCTGTGTTTTGTTTTTTAAGAAACAGCTATCAGTCACAGTCTGTGACTCAAAGGAAGCCGGAGACCCTTGGATCCATACCAAGGCTAATTTTAGTTGGTTTATCTGACATAATTTCCTTTCTGCATTTCCTGAAAGTTAGGGTGAGCCTGTAGTTAGTGAGTTATATGTTATCATCTTTAACTAGGACTCTGAGGGGCATTAGAGTTTTGAGAGCTTCTGTCCCACTGGTTCTAGCCCCACCACACCCTCCCTCCTCCCCCCAAGACACTTGAGAACTGATAGTCATTGTATCATAACACTGTCTGTATCAGGGCAAGGAGGAAGACAAAGTAGAATGAGGGCTTTCTATAAATGAGGGGCCAGCAGGCAAGACAGCATCCTCCTGTGACCTGGGAGCTTTCTGGGGAAAACGGAACTGATCTCTTAACTTCCTAACTTGTACACGTCTTTGTTTCAGGTGACGCAACTGTCAAAAAGAAACCTGCCCCCAAGACACCTACAAAAGCAGGTAATAGCCACAGTCCTACCTGAGGACAAGGGAGTCTTTTGCCATAGGGCCTTCTCTTCTGCCTTCTAACTGACCATGTGGGTGGTGGTCAGGAGACCCTTCCCTTGTTCAAACTTCACGTGTTGAGCTGCCTCTTCCTTCTCTAGGGAACCTATGCCTAGCTGGTACCTCCCCCATATCCTCTCCTGCTTCCTTCCTCTGCCTCCATCTGTGTCTGCCTTATCACAAGCTGCGGGTGGTTTTCCTGTCCCTTCTGCTAAGTTGGACCTTAGTCCTCCAGTCTACCCTGCATGGAGGTGGCCCACATCATACTGCTTTTAGGCCCTGCTCCGTGTGTCCTTGTTTATTGGCCCTGGGAAGACGTTTGAATGCACAAAGCACTCTGAGCCTACCAGCCAGGGTGACTGAAAAGTTAGACACAAGTTACTACTAAATTAAGAGATGAGCTGGGACAGAGATTCAGACTATGGCGGGGGGGAGGAGCGGGGGGCACAACTGTCACCACAACCAATCCGTGAAGAACTTTGTTGCGTAAATTATGTGGGTCACTTCTGGGGATTCTAAAGAGAACAAAGCTAGTAAGGTCCCAGCACTCAGATCTTTGGGAACAGGGGTTGGCACCTCCATGCTTATCTCGAACATTCCAGAAGAGGCACTAGTAGACCAACATGGCCAGCGGTACCAGTGAGATCAGCATGCCTAAGGCCCCTTCCTCACTTTGTACTTGTTACCTCCTAGCTATGCCCCCTCAAATCATCCAGTTCCCTGAGGACCAGAAGGTTCGCGCAGGAGAGCCCGTGGAGCTGTTTGGGAAAGTGACTGGTACCCAGCCCATCACCTGCACGTGGATGAAGTTCCGAAAGCAGGTCAGTCTTGGAAGCAGGGTGGCCTCAGGATGGCTTATAGCCCCTGGACCAGAAAATCGAGAAATGCCATGCTGGAGGGAATGCGTTGCTCTTCTTCACTTTGGAAATGGAAGAGGGCATGGGGCATGACGGTGCATACCTGGAATCCCAGCCCTTGGAAGGCTGAGGCAAGAGAACTGTATGATCAAGGACAGCCCAGCCAGCCTTACAGGATCCTGTCCAAATAAAGCACAGAGGCCCAGGGATACAGCTTAATGGTAGAATGCTTGCCTAGTATCACAAAACCTAGTTACTGAAAAAATTAAAAGATTATTTAAAAAGAAAGAAATGGGAGAGAACCTATCTACCAAACCTGAGTTCTTACTAATCTTTTCTTCTATGTCTGCCAGTGAACCCTGTTTTCTATAAGCAGTTTGTTTAATGAAATTACTCCTGCCCTCATCTGAGTTCATCTGCCTAGATTTCTTTCTAGAGGCAGGAAGAAGTCCTCTCAGACACTATCGCTTCTGTGATTCTATGCCAGTCTCCTGATTCCCATCTGGTTACAGCTTCCACTTACCACCTGCCAAAAGATCAAAGTGGGTCTTGGTATTGGGGTATCTAAATTGTATATTAAATAGAATTTTGAGCCAGGTGGTGGTGGTGCACGCCTTTAATCCTCAGGAGTCAGAGGCAGGCGGGTCTCTGAGTTCAAGGCCAGCCTGATCTACAAAACAAGTTCTGGGACAACCTCCAAAACTACACAGAAAAACCCTGTCTTGGAAAACCAAAATTAATAATTAATTAATTTAAAAAAATTGGTTGAATGACCTAGAAGTATAGCTACGAATAATAATAATGCTCCCTATGAACGCTTTTGAATTTCCAAATACCCAGCATGTAGAGAAATGTGGAGGGCCAGCTCTTCACTGTTTGTGCTGGTAATGGCACTCATGTGTGTGGTTGGCAGATACCCCAGAGTAATGGGCTGGTTTTGCATTAGGAACCTACAGAAGGTATGAGGATTCTTTATAAGCCTCTTCGCTGTTTCCATACCATAAAAACTGTCATAGCCAAGAGATGAGCCACCGGTGTCTGGGAGGAAAGCAGAGCTGGTTTCAAGGGAGGTGGAGAAGAATGTAGCCCCACCCCTCCTAGACTGATGGACAAAGTAGACTCTCATCCCTTTTCAGAGCCCATTAATCAAATTCAGAACAAAACTTTCTGCAACTGTGAAACCTTTTGGCATCTGTGCTATCCAGTGTGATTGCCAATGGCTCTGTATGCTGAGTGAATGAAATGTGGCTAACACAATTGAGGAATGCCTTAGTCCCTGTTCTATTGCTGTGAAGAAGCTCCATGACCAAGGCAACTTACAGAAGGAGGACTTGCAGTCTAGAACCATCCTGGTTGGGGAGCACGGCTGCAGGCAGGCACGCATGGCACTGGAGCTGAAAGCTTACATCCTTATCTGCAGATGCGGACAGAAGTGAGAGAGAGACTGAGCCTGGCATGGGCTTTTGAAACCTCAACGCCCACCCCCAGTGACACAGCTCCTCCAACAAGGCCATACCTTTTAAACTTTACTCCACGAACCTGGAACCAAACACTCAAATATATGAGCATGTTGGGGACCACTTCCATTCAGACCACCACGGGAAGCTGCAATGTTTTTCAGTACTAAGGTCTGAATTTAGGTTCGGGTCTCAGGTATGCTAGGCAAGCACTCTACCACCCACCTGTACATGCAGTCTTCTTTTTACTTTTTGAGGAAGGTCTTACTAAGTTGTCCAGGCTGGCCTTGAACTGGTGATCCATCTGACTCCTGAGCAGTTGAGATTACAAGTCCGTGCTACTCTCTGGATACATTTTTAACTTTAATTAGTTAAAAAGAATCACTGTATACCATTCAATGATGTTAGTCAATACACAAGAGTGCATAAACCCTAGCGTTACCTAGTTCCTCACCCTAGACACCGGTATCATGGGCTCTCCCTCTAGTCTCTGCCATCACTAGTCTCCTTTTTTATCCTTATGGATTTGCCTGTTCTGGAAGTTTCTGATAGATGGAATCATGCAATCTCTCCCAGGATCTTTTGTCTCTGCGTTTTTGGGGTTTTTGAAAGGATGTTGGGGGTACATTCGTGCTGTAACATGATTTGGCACCCTATTATTCTATTTTTTTTCTGTTGAGAGAGAGAGAGAGAGAGAGAGAGAGAGAGAGAGAGAGAGGACAATTTCAGCTGTCACCTGTCATCCTCAGGCAAGCCATCCACCTCCCTTGAGACAAGGTGTCTTATTGGCCTGGGGTTCACCAGTTATGCTAGACTGGTCAGCAAGCACCAGGCATCCTCCTGTCTCCACTTCCCCAGCAGTGGCATTATAATATGTACCACAATAGACAAAAGGGACCAACCCCTGCTCCCTCCCCCATGTCCTTGAGAAGAGAGAGTGGAGGAGCCCCCCTTTTTCACTCCCGCCTCTCCCTGCAGATCCAGGAGAGCGAGCACATCAAGGTGGAGAACAGCGAGAGCGGCAGCAAGCTCACCATCCTGGCGGCGCGCCAGGAGCACTGTGGCTGCTACACATTGGTGGTGGAGAGCAAGCTGGGCATCAGGCAGGCCCAAGTCAACCTCACAGTCGTGGGTAAGTCTGATTCAAACCACCATATGGTATCTGCAAATCGCCACCCAGGATCCATGCTGTCTCCATAGGACATGGGAGCATGAAGATTGTATCACCTGTACACTCCAAGCTGTAGTCTGGTGCCTCCAGGCTAGCTGAGGTATCAGTGCCCCTCAGAACTCTGTCCTTGCCCAGAAGGCCAATGCTGTTTCTTGAGACATGCTCTCTGTCCTCCCAACACACTTCCAGAGCCCTTAGCCTCTGGCTTCACTGAGAACTATGAGACGTGAGGCAGGACTCTTCCGAACATGGTGGCCTCCAGCTATGTCATGCACTAGTGCTTCCCTTTGCCTTTGTGGGGTCTCTTTTCTTTGGTCCAGTTCCCGGGCTCCTGGGGCTCCACCATCCTTACTTCACCCAACTTTTCATTCTCTGCTTGTTTCTCACAGCAGTGAGAGAAGTTACCGTATCTTTTTTTTATTTTATTTTCAAGACAGGGTTTCTCCATAGCTTTTGTTTCCTGTCCTGGAACTAGCTCTTGTAGACCAGGCAGGCCTCGAACTCACAGAGATCCACCTGCCTCTGCCTCCCGAGTGCTGGGATTAAAGGCGTGCGCCACCACCGCCCGGCTTGAGAAGTTGCCACATCTTAGCCAAATACACAGGCATTACCCTTCTGCAGTGATTTGCCTTCCTGCAGGGCTCTGCTTTCTGTACCCCCTGGGCACACCCCAGCTGGCACTCTGTGGCTACCTGCCCCTTGCTTCCATGCCCCTTGGTGTGCAGAGACTGCTCCTCTGGCATCATGGTGACTCTTAATCCCACTACTTTCCCTTTCCTTCTCTGTGACTCCCCACTAAACTGAACCCATATTTAGACTGAGTCTCAAGTTTGCATGTTCCCTTTCCCAGTCACTGTTCCTGGGCCCCAGTCTGTCTTCTCACACATCTGAATTGCTGAGTGGTTTCCTCCCATAGGTTATCGTCAGTGTCTTTCCTTGGTCTTGCTTCCCCATGTGGCGGGTGCGCAGTACAGTAGAGGGACAAAGTGTAGCTAGGTGGATAGTAGACTATTTTGTGCCTGTGTGGGCCTCCACATGTGGGGTGCATCAACATCTTTGACCTGGTAGCCATCGGCATGCACATTAGACTTGAGTGGGTTTTCCAGTTGATCTTGACACTCAGGCTTATAGGGTTTCCTTTGTAAAAATTAGAAAAAGGAGCTCCTTTGGGGTTCAGTGTGAAGCTTCATAGCAGGGCTCACAGCCTAGCCTTGGACATACGAGAACAAAAGAGTTTTAGAAAAGGCTATGGGTCACAGTGGTTAGAACTCACCCATAGGAACCTATCTATGGAATCTTCCAGGGATAAAGTTGGCAGTTGGCGATGACTTAGAAGCTCTCTTCTCCATCACTTTATGGTCCTTGACTTTGGTCCCAGTTTTCCTCTTCTATCTTTATCTCGTATCTTCACTTTAGGCCCCAAATGGAAAGGTATGTTTCCAACCATACAGAAGGAAAACTAAAGGGGAGAATTAGCCTCAAACTCTCAAAGACCTGCCCTCCAGAGGTACCCACGGACCTGTGGAAGGGTGAAGAGTGGAGAATTTCTCTAAGATAAAGAAACCCTGGCTGGGGACCTATGCAGTCTGGAGAGCTGCCACATGCTAGGGAGTTCATTGTTGACCTTGCTTTCCCACCTTGAGCCCTGGGGAACCTTGTAGTATCTCTCTCCAGGTCCTAAGCAGTAGGAAGGAGTGAGATCTTAGAGAAAAGGAGTTCAAGAACACAGATTATCAGTGCACACTCCCACCATGGACCCCATTTATCTCTGCTTCTTTCTTGTCCTTTCCCACTTCCTGTCTGTGTCCTCACTCAGTGCCCATCATTCTGGCCAATGTCCTTTCTTCATTTCATCTTCCTCTGACCCCTCCCTTCCTTTGCTTCCTTAGATCTGGAAGGTGGTGTACCAAGGGGTCATGGAATGAGTTTCTTGCCTAAAGGAAAACTCTCTGTCTCTCTCTGTCTCTGTCTCTCTCTGTTTCTCTCTGTTTCTCTCTCTCTCTGTTTCTCTCTCTCTCTTTCTCTCTCTCTCTCTCTCTCTCTCTCTCTCTCTCTCTCTCTCTCTCTCCCTCTCTCCTAACTCTAGATGTTGATTTCTATAATTTCCCAAGGAGTCAGGAACTTTTGGGGGGTTGATACTGGTGATCCCACTTGCTGTGCGTTTAGATCTATACCTGAAAGTACTGGCTGACTCACACCCCAGTGCCCCCACCAGGCATCAGGACCTGCTCTTCCTCAATGTTTCCCATTCATCTGTCCGTGTTGCAGTGATTTTGGGCTCAGAAACTTCGAACTGCTTTTCTGGACCCAGTACTCCCTGCCCCCACTGGGGCCGCCCCTGTGCGGTGCCACGCTCCCCTCCCCCAGTCCCACTGTAGGAGCTGCAGTTCTGGCCTTTTATGGTTGAGTTTCTTATTCTCCACGGCCAGTGCTGACAGGGCCATCGGTGTGGCTGCCTGCCAGCTGGCAGGAGCAACATGTTAAATGCCGTCCTGGGAGGGGAATGGAATGGAGAGCGGGCTTTCTGTCTGCCTCCCCCACCCCAGAGCTAAGAATAGAATCACTCAATAAAATGAGGACTTGTATTGATGGCCACAGCAAGGCTACATTCATTCAGAGTCCATGAATTTAGACTTAGGCCAAAGTAAACCAGGATTAAACTGATTTACCTCCGCGTCTCCAGGGACATCTGCATATTATCTGATCAGCGTTTACTAAGTAGATGTAAACGTAAATGAGATAAAGCAGAAATCGTTCCACCTACGCCAGACAGTTTTCAAGCACTTGAGAAGCATCCACTTGATGGGCCAGCTAAATAAGGCCGGTTAAACTCAACTTGTACTTGTAGAGATCTCTTATGGCATATTCTTTGAAGAGCTGTTTTCTTTCCAGATCATCCATGATTCATATTTTCAAATCAATAAAAACTAGCACTTAAACTAGCTGAGGGATCCTTAGCTATTTCTGAGACTAATTATTATTGTATTTTAAGAAGCAGTGTAAGAATTAGCAACACTGCGTGGCCTGGGCCTGGGCCTGCACCACTGTTCCGTGTGGCCTGGGAGAGGAGGGAGGAGGAGGAGCAGTGGCCTCTACCTAACTCTAAAGGAGAAAAACAAAGTAGAGAGAACCCTAAACACCCAACATACACGAAATACCTTCCGAGTTTTAAACTTGTATGATTTCAAAGGGTGGGGATGGTCCTCAGAGGGGCTTGGTTCAACAGTATAAACAACATGCTCTCTTGATCTCATTCTGCCTGATAACCTAGAAAGGACCAAACCCTGTCTGGTACACAGAGTCGTGGGACTCTCCTTGTGGCTTTCGCTGACTAGTGAGTGTTCCAGTTTGCTCTGATAATGAACCCTGGCCGAAAGTAACCTTTGGCAGGGCGGGAGGCGGGGTATCATTTAGCTTACAATTCAAGGTTACAGTCCATCATTTCAGGGCACCCAAGGCTGGAACTTGAGCAGCAAGTTCACTTTACATCCACAGCCAAGAGCAAAGAGATTAAATGCATCTTTGTTTTCTGCTAGTTCTTCCCCCTCATACTCTCCAGGACCCCCGTCTGGGGAATCTAGCCATCCATGATGGCCTGAGTCTGCCCGCATCTGTTAGCGATCAAGACATTCCCTCATAGACATGCCCACAGGCCAACCTGCTCTATATAATTCCTTGCTGAGAATTTCTTCCCAGCTGATACTTGGTTGTGTCAGACTAACAGTTAAAATGGAGCAGCACACTGAACGCAGCCTCGGCCTCCGAGAGTCCCTTTCTAAGAGTGTGCTGCAGTTCATGCCGGTGGCTGTTGAATTAGGGATCTAGGCATGGCCATCTAGGCCGGCTTGGAGGCTCACAGACAGACTTTGTGTGGGCAAACACACAGAGGGCAAGGAGAAGCTGGGCTAGTGGGAAGCCTCACAGACAAGGTCATCCGTTTTCCCAGGAATAGGAACCCTTTACTGAGCACAAAGTCTTGCAGCTGGAGCTATAAGGAACTCTTCCCTTGGAAGGGTTTCCCATTTTGTCAGCCATGTCTCCAGGGAGCCCTGGGAGAATTCTGAGGAAGCGTGGGTCCAACTGCAAACACCAAGCCAGTCTCTTGTTTGTCAGGTACTGCCCAGGCTGAATGTGTCTGTCTTTAGCAAGGAGGCTCGTGGGAGAACCCTGGTTCCACCTATTGGTTCTCATCGCTGGGTAGTTTGACACATGTGGGCTCCGTAGGTTGGAAAGAATAGAGAGCAGCAGACACAGCCCATGGCTCTGGGGACATGGGTGGAGGAGGGGTCCCAAACTTATAAGACTTCTGAACTCTTTCCTGGGCACCAAATTCCTTCGCAGTGGCAACGCTTTACTTGGAATGTAGGCCTCCCTCTGCACATTCTGCACCTTCTCTTGTGCTGTCTGAGAAAAATTCCATCCCGTATACACTAGAGGCGTCTGCCTCAGGGTCGGCACACATAGCAACTCTTGAGCAACGCCGAGCTCTCTCGAGTTGCTGTTTCCAAAGCAAAGCAGAGAGGAGGGAATCGGCCAATGGACAGGGTCTTCACTTGTATAAACCTCCATGACTGCGTCTGCCAGGAGGTCTGGGACGGGGACAGTGAGAACTTTCTTCCCCCAGCAGGCTCTTTTACTTCCTTAGCTGGTTTCCAGAAGACTTGAACCACTTGCCTTTAAGAGGATTTAGAATAATAAACATCTTTGCCAACACCAGAAATGTTTCTAAAAAAGACCAATATATCCTTCAGAGCAAACAGATTTTCTAAGAGAACATCCTAAACAACCAGTGAAAGTGGCTCCATTGCAGGAGGCCACCAGTGTGCCTGTGACCCTGGCTGCAGTGATGGGAGGTGGCTCTGGCATGATCCCGGAGTCACTCCTAGAGTAGAGCCAGCCTTTGGTTTCTGGGCACAAAAGGCAGCAGGCAGTGAATATTAAGCTGGAATGTGGATGAAGGGGACAGCAGATTGGGGGTGGGGTTCAGCTGATAGAGCACCTCTCTAGCCAACACGACACCCTGAGTTGCAGGCCCCAGCACCACATAAACCAGGGGTCCTGGCACTGCCTACAATCAAAGGACTCTAAAGTGGAGTCAGGAGGATCAGAAGCTCAGGATCATCTTTGACTAGAGAATGAGTTCAAGGCCAATGTGGGTCATGAGACCCTAAATAAATAAATAAATAAATAAATAAATAAATAAATAAATAGGGGGGGGAAGAATTAAAATGGAGGAGGAGTGAAAAGGAATGTGTGTGTACATATGTATATGTACTTTATATTTGCATACATAAACCCGTGTGTGTGTGTGTGTGTGTGTGTGTGTGTGTGTGTGTGTGTGTGTGCA